>NC_071515.1:48490000-49925000 GCF_027887155.1 Malaclemys terrapin pileata | reverse complement strand
GAACTGTATAGATAATACCAACAAAACAGATACTGAACAGCTATCAGGCCATATTGCTCAGTTACTTTGGCTGGCCCGATTGGACCCTGCAACCTGAAGATGAAAGTTCTGTACTACACAATTAGTTACCTGAGCCACAACGTCTCACTGGTATATAAAAAAAAAAAAACACCCCAGCTTAAGGCTCTTTCAATTATTTTTAAAAATACATTTATTCCTGCTTAACTGATTTGTTTAAAAAGCTTACATGGAACTTTACATTAGGTTTATATTTCTACTTTCTTTTTTGTAGCTTAAGACATCTCAGCTGTTGTTTTTATTGTCTCATCAGTTATAATACAATGAGGAGTCTGGTGACTTCAAAGACTAACAGATTTATTTGGGCATAAGCTTTCGTGGGCAAAAAAACACTTCTTCAGATGCATGGAATAAAAATTACAGGTACAGGCATAAATATATATTTATTGGCACATGAAGAGAAGGGAGTTACCTTACAAGTGGAGAACCAATGTTGAAGGCAATTCAGTCAGGGTGGATGTGGTCCACTCCCAGTAATTGATGAGGAGGGGTCAATACCAAGAGGGGGGAAATTGTTTTTGTTGTGAGCCAGCCACTATCAGTCCCTATTCAAACCCAAATTGATGGTGCTAAGTTTGCAAATCAATTGTAGCTCTGCAATTTCTCTTTGAAGTCTGTTTTTGAAGTTTTTTTGTTGAAGTATGGCTACTTTTAAATCTGTTACTGAATGTCCATGGAGATGGAAGTGTTCTCCTACTGGCTTTTGTATGTTACCATTCCTGATGTCTGATTTGTGTCCATTTATCCTCTGATGTAGAGACTGTCCGGTTTGGCCAATGTACATGGCAGAGAGGCATTGCTGGCACATGATGGCATATATAATATTAGTAGATGTGCAAGTGAATGAGCCCCTGATGGTGTGGCTAGGTCCTATGATGGTGTCGCTAG
The DNA here is from genome assembly GCF_027887155.1 of Malaclemys terrapin pileata. Taxonomy (NCBI): domain Eukaryota; kingdom Metazoa; phylum Chordata; order Testudines; family Emydidae; genus Malaclemys; species Malaclemys terrapin. The sequence continues at coordinate 49,924,034 of NC_071515.1, read as the reverse complement.
AGTAGATAGAGGGACAGAGAAGGCAACGAGTTTATTACAGGGATTGGTTACTGGGTTAGTGTTTCTGTGGTGTGGTATGTAGTTGCTGGTGCGTATTTGCAAACCTGAAGGAAATACCTGAGTATTTGCAACCTAAAGATAAGGTAACCCTTCTCTTCATGTGCCAATATATATTTATGCCCGTATCTGTAATTTTCACTCCATGCATCTGAAGAAGTGGTGTTTTTACCCACAAAAGCTTATGCCCAAATAAATCTGTTACTCTTTAAGGTATCACTGGACTCCTCGTTGTTTTTGCGGATACAGAACTAACCAGACTAACACGCCTACCCCTCTGATGAGACAGTGATCACAGGTTGCTAAAACTTTACCATCTTTTAAAGGTCTAGCCTCCAAATATTTATTTTCTTCAAAATATAATTTGAATTTACTTATACAGCATGGGCTTCCTTTGAAAGTCTCAGTATGCTTTAAAATATATTAAGTAATTGTTATACTCATTGGGCCCAATTCTCACCCACATTAAGATCCTTACACTACTAGAGCAATTTTTTCTTTTTTAAAGGAGATATACCTATCTCATAGAGCTGGAAGGGACCCTGAAAGGTCATGGAGTCCAGCCCCCTGCCTTTGCAAACAGGACCAAATTTGCCCCAGATTTTTAAGTAGTCCCCTCAAGGATTGAACTCACAACCCGGGGTTTAGCAGGCCAATGCTCAAACCACTGAGCTATCCCTCCCAATGCGAAGGGGTATTGATGTAAATGAGAATCAGACTCACCGTGCATTAGTTCACCCATGTATAGAGAGGTTAAGTGACTTTCTAAATGTCAAACAGTGAATCAGTAGCAGGGCTGGAAATAAAACCTTGATTTCCTGCCTTCCAGTCCTCTGCTCTGAGCATCAGATATGTCATTAAAAAGCAGCTCCAGTACTGCAGAACAAAAGGAGAAAACAAAACATACATTGTATAAATATGATATATGCTGGCTGATCTCTTATGACATTTGTGAGGAGAGGTTGAATAACTCACTTGTGTCTGCAACAACTGGGAAAGACCTCTACTCTCCCCACTCACAGAGATAAACATTCTAACAGACATCACTCTTATGTATTGCTTAAATGCCACAATTTGGCATTCTTTCAGTTTAGAGTTAGCACTTTGGTTTTGGAGGGATGTGACAACTCCACCCACAATATAAAAGGTAACATTTTTATACTGTTATTTAGTCACAAGTTAACTGTTAAAACAAACAGAAACAAGCAGGGTTCTAAAATATGCCAGGGACACAAAACAACTCTTCCATTAGAAATTATGCCTCTCAAATGTCTGTCTGATGTTCAAATTCACAAACTATAAAAACACCTTTTGGTCTCATTAGATATTGCAGATATTCAGCCAAACAGGTTACCTAAGTTGCTTTCAGATCAGAGAGAAAATGTGTGTGTGACAAGTCTCAGGAATTTCAGCTCCAAAAGTAGTATTTAGGGAAAGTTATAGCTACCTAAAAACGGGATTTTAGGGTTATATGCTGTTGTAACCTTTTAATTTCAATGGGTAATTGTTCCCTGCTCCTATCTAGGACAGGACCAGGGCTAGATTAATGAGATTGGATGACCAGGGCTAATGTTTTTTCGATGCCCCTTTTTCCATGACCGTGGTATTCATAAAAGCAAAAAAACCCACCCAGATTATGACAAACAACTTATTATTGTTATTGAATAAACATGAAAGGAAACTCGAAGACAACAAACAGGTTATATATTGTTTGGATAAACATGAAACATTAAGAGTCAAATAAAATGCTGTGTTTAAACTGGCATCTTATGATGTTTAAGCGCTGCAGATTCAGTTATTGTATCCTCAAACAGTGTGTGAAGTAAACCCCATTCAGTTGATATGATAGCAGGAGCATTAAGGTTTGTTTCTACCATAGTTGACTGAAGACAATTTTGATTAAGGCAAGCTCAGAGAGTGATCACTTAGCTTCAGAGATTTTTAAGGCTAGAAGAGACCACTGTGATCATCCAGTCTGACTTCCTGTATTGCACAGGACATACAACTTAATGTGATTTCTAGAGCACATCATTTAGAAAAGCATCCAATCTTGATTTTAAAATGGTTAGTGGTGGAGAATCCACCACAGCCCTTGGTAAATTGCTCCAGTGATTAATTACTCTCACCACAAAATTTATGCCTTATGCCCAGTCTGAATTTGTCTAGCTTTAACTTCCAGCCATTGGGTTGTGTTACATCTTTCTTTGCTAGATTGAAGAGCTGATATTTAAATATTTATTCCCTATGTAGGTACTTATATACTCTAAGTCATCCTTAACCTTCTCTTTGTTAAAATGGGCTCCTTGAATCTATCTGTTCATCACTATAAACCATGTTTTCTAATATTTTACTCATTCTCATGGATCTTCTCTGAACCCTTTCCAATTTATCAACATGCTTCTTGAGTTGTGGGCACCAAAACTGGACACAGTAGTCCAACAGCAGTTGCACCAGTGCCAAATACAGAGGTAAATAATCTCTCTCTCTCTACTCCTACTTGAGATCCTCCAGTTTATGCATTCAAGGATCATTTTAGCTCTTTTGGTCATAGCATCACACTGAGAGCTTATGTGCAGGTGATTATCCACTACAACCCCCAAATCTTTTTCAGTCACTGCATCCCAGGATAGAGTCCCCATCCTGTAAACTATGGCATATGTTGTTTTTTTCCTAGCTGTATACATTTACATTTAGCTGAATTGAAACATTGTTTGCTTGTGCTCAGTTTCATAGCACAAACTATGCAGCGGCACCGGAGGCAGCAAACAGGGCGGCTAACAGGGGAGTTTGAGTGGGAGTTTGCAGGGGGAGGTAAAGGGGGAGGCAGGAGGGCGCGGTGTGCTCTGTGTCCCCAGGTGCTGTGGACAGAGACTGCAGCAGCCATGAGCCAAGCAGCAGGAGACAGAATGCAGATGGCTGCATGTAGAAGCTGTGGTATGTATATACTCCTAGCAGGGGAGCTGGAACACAGGTATGTTTGCATGAAGTGTCGCCTTATAGTGTTACTGGAGGAAAAGATTAAGGGGTTGGAGATGCAGGTAGATACCCTGGTGGAGTTCAGACGGGGGTTTGAGCAGCTGATGGAGGACAGGCAAGGGGGGGCTGAAGGGGAATGCTCTGCGGTGCAGGTGGAGGCAGAGGTAGAGGACGGTGAGGGGGGAATGGAAGGGGGAGAACAAGGGAGGTGGAAGCATGTGACTGTGAGAAGCAGGCCAAGGAAAAGGAGGGCCAGTGAGGGGGGAATAGAACTCAGGAATAGGTTTGGGTGTTTGGATAACGAGGTGGACGGGCAGCAGCTGGTGACTGAAGGTGGGAGGGTGAGGAAGAAGAGAAGAGCAGCTAGTCCGAGAGAGAGAGGGGAGGTGTTGATGGAGACAGCACAAAACCTGGGCCCCCAGAGGATAGAGGAAGGCATAAGGGGGAGCATAAGGGAAGATAGGAACAGACACAGGTCAGGACTAGAGGGATCAGAGACTAGATTACTAGATGGCACTGCTGCCAGGCGACGGCAGGTGTATGTAATTGGAGACTCTTTACTGAGGAGATTGGACAGGCCTGTGACCAGGGCGGACCCGGAGAACAGAAGGGTGTGCTGTCTACCAGGCACAAAGATACGTGATGTGGACCTGCGGTTGAAAAGGATCCTAAAAGGAGCAGGTAAGAACCCCTTGATAATCCTTCATGTAGGAACGAATGACACGGCTAGGTTCTCGTTAGAGAGAATCAAGGGAGATTATGCCAGGCTGGGGAAGACGCTCAAGGAGATAGAGGCTCAGATTATTTTTAGTGGGATTCTGCCTGTTCCTAGGGAAGGGCAGCAAAGGGCTGATAGGATTGTGAGAATAAATAGTTGGCTAAGGGAGTGGTGCTATAAGGAGGGCTTTGGGATGTATGGCCACTGGGAGGCTTTCGGGGACAGACACCTGTTCTCGTGGGATGGGCTTCACCTGAGTAGGGAAGGAAATAGACTTCTGGGAGGGAGGCTGGCTCATCTTATCAAAAGAGCTTTAAACTAGGAAGTTTGGGGAGACGGTTAGGAGATGCACAGTTAATCTCCACGCCAGATTCCAGTATTGAAAAGGTGAGTGAAATAAGAGGAGACATAGCCGGGGAGATGAGATTGGACATAGGGAGGACAGGGGGGACGGACACAAAGAGGCCCGCAACATATAGTGTTACTAATGGGAGACAGGCTAAACAACATACATTAGGGTGTTTATACACCAATGCAAGAAGCCTAGGTAATAAAATGGAGGAATTGGAGCTCTTGGTCCGAGAATTGAAACCGGATATCGTAGGAATAACTGAAACGTGGTGGAATGGCAGTCACGACTGGAACACAGGTATGGAGGGGTATGCGCTGTTTAGGAAAGACCGGGACAAAGGTAAAGGTGGGGGGGTGGCATTGTATGTCAATAGTGAAATAAGCTGTAAAGAAATAATAGTTGATGGAATAGATAACACGGAGTCCGTCTGGGCAATACTCACACTGGGTAAAAGGACTACTAGAGCCTCTCCGGGGATAGTGCTTGGGGTGTGCTATAGACCGCCGGGATCGACCCAGGATATGGATAAGGAACTATTTAATATGTTTACATAAGTAAATACTAATAGAAACTGTGTAATTATGGGGGACTTTAACTTCCCGGATATAGATTGGGGAACAAACGCTAGTAGCAATAATAGGGCTCAGATGTTCCTAGATGTGCTTGCTGATCAATTCCTTCATCAAGTGGTAGCTGAACCGACGAAGGGGGAGGCCATTTTAGATTTGATTCTGGTAAGTAGTGAGGACCTCGTTGAGGAAGTGATAGTAGGGGACAACTTGGGTTCCAGTGATCATGAGCTAATCCAGTTTAAACTACATGGAAGGAGTAACAGAATTAAATCAAAGACTAGGGTTTATAATTATAAAAAGGCTAATTTAAACAAATTAAGGGGACTGGTAAGGGAAGTGGATTGGACAAACGTATTAATGAATCTTAAGGCAGATAATGCCTGGGATTACTTTAAGTTAAAGATGCATGAGCTGTCAGAGGCCTGTATCCCAAAAAAGGGAAAAATATTACTAAGCAAGAGATTTAGACCAAGCTGGATGAGCGACCGACTCAAAGGGGCAATTAGGAAAAAACAGAAAGCATACAAAGAGTGGAAGAGGGGAGGGATCAGCAAGGAAACTTACCTTAGTGAAGTCAGAGAATGTAGAGATAGAGTGAGAAAGGCCAAAGGCCGTGTAGAGTTGGACCTAGCGAGGGGAATTAAAAGCAATAGTAAGAGGTTTTACAGCCATATAAATAGGAAGAAAGCAGAGAAAGAAGAAGTGGGACCGCTGAAGACTATAGCCGGAGAGGAGATTAAAGATAATCTAGGCATGGCGCAATATCTCAATGAATATTTTGCATCGGTGTTTAATGAGGCCAATGAAGGTATTAGGGATAGTAGCACCGTGACAGAGGGGCATACAGGATGGGGGATTACCATATCCGAGGTAGAAACAAAACTTGAACACCTTAATGGGGCTAAGTCGGGAGGACCGGACGATCTTCATCCGAGAATATTGAAGGAATTGGCACAGGAAATAACAGGCCCATTAGCAATAATATTTAATGAATCTGTAAACTCGGGGGTGGTCCCGTTAGACTGGAGAATAGTTAATGTGGTTCCTATTTTCAAGAAAGGGAAAAAAAGTGATCCGGGTAACTACAGGCCTGTTAGTTTAACATCTGTAGTGTGCAAGGTGCTGGAGAAAATTCTGAAAGAGAAACTAGTTGAGGACCTTGAGGTTAATGGCAATTGCGATAAATTACAACATGGTTTTACGAAGGGCAGATCGTGCCAAACGAATCTGATCTCTTTCTTCGAGAAAGTAACGGACTTATTAGATAAGGGAAATGCGGTGGACCTAATATACCTGGATTTCAGTAAAGCGTTTGATACTGTACCCCATGAGGAATTATTGGTTAAACTGGAAAACATGGGGATCGATATGAAAATCCAGAGGTGGATAAGGAATTGGTTAATGGGGAGAATGCAGCGGGTCGTATTGAAGGGTGAACTGTCAGGTTGGAGGGAGGTTACTAGTGGAGTGCCTCAAGGTTCGGTTTTGGGACCCATTTTATTTAGTCTATTTATAACTGACCTCGGAACCGATTGCAGGAGTGGGCTAATAAAGTTTGCGGATGATACGAAGGTGGGAGGCGTTGCAAATTCGGAAGAGGATAGGGATATTCTGCAGGGAGACTTGAATGAGCTTGTGAATTGGAGTATCAGAAATAGGATAAAATTTAATAGTGAAAAGTGTAAGGTGATGCATTTGGGGATGACCAATAACAATTTTAGTTACAAGCTGGGGACGCATTGGTTAGAAGTAACGGAAGAGGAGAAGGACCTAGGGGTCCTCGTAGACCGCAGGATGACTATGAGTCGACAATGTGACGTGGCGGTGAAAAAAGCCAAAGCGGTCTTGGGATGCATTAGGCGAGGTATATCTAGTAGGGATAAGGAGGTCCTGCTTCCGTTGTATAAGGCGCTGGTGAGACCTCATTTGGAGTACTGTGTGCAGTTCTGGTCTCCCATGTTTAAAAAAGATGAACTCAAATTGGAACGGGTGCAGAGAAGGGCGACTAAGATGATCAGAGGAATGGAAAACCTGTCGTATGAAAGGAGACTAGAGGAGCTTGGGTTGTTTAGTCTGACAAAACGAAGGCTGAGGGGGGATATGATTGCTATCTTTAAATATATCAGAGGGATAAATACAAGGGAGGGAGAGGAATTATTCCAGCTTAGTACCAACGTGGACACGAGAACGAATGGATATAAACTGGCCATGGGGAAGTTCAGGCTTGAAATTAGACGAAGGTTTCTGACCGTCAGAGGGGTGAAATATTGGAACGGCCTTCCGAGGGAAACGGTGGGGGCGACGGACCTGTCTGGTTTTAAGATTAAGTTAGATAAGTTTCAGAGTAACAGCCGTGTTAGTCTGTATCCGCAAAAAGAAGAACAGGAGTACTTGTGGCACCTTAGAGACTAACAAATTTATTAGAGCATAAGCTTTCGTGGACTACAGCCCACTTCTATGCATCCGAAGAAGTGGGCTGTAGTCCACGAAAGCTTATGCTCTAATAAATTTGTTAGTCTCTAAGGTGCCACAAGTACTCCTGTTCTTCTTTTTTAGATAAGTTTATGGAGGGAATGGTTTAATGGTAAAACATAGTAGCCAAGGAATACCAAGCAATGGTAGGTAAATAGTATAATGGCTAACAGGGGTCAGGCTAGAGACTCTTGCCTACATGCTCGGGGTCTTACTGGTCGCCATATTTGGGGTCGGGAAGGAATTTTCCTCCAGGGTAGATTGGCTGAGCCTCTGGAGGTTTTTCGCCTTCCTCCGCAGTATGGGGCAGGGATCACAAGCAGGAGGGTCCCTGCCAATTGAAGTCACTAAAACACAGGATTGGGGACTTCAACAGCAGAGTCCAGGGAAGGGGTAGGGATGGTTTTGTGGCCTGCAGCATGCAGGGGGTCAGACCAGATGATCATAATGGTCCCTTCTGACCTTAAAGTCTATGAGTCTATGAGTCTATAGTGACCTAGATCATTCGGTAATCAGTGACCTGTACTTTTCATTATTTACCACTCCCCCAGTTTATGGGTCATCTGCAAAATTTATTAGTAATGATATTTTTTCCATCTTCCTGGTCATTGATAAAGGTGTTAAATAGCTTAGAGCCAAGAACCAATCCCTACAGGACCCCACTAGAAACATACCCGTTCAGTTCCACCTTTACAGTTACATTTTGAGACCTATCAGTTAGCTCATTTTTAATCCATTTAATGTGTGCAGTGTTCATTTTATATTGTTCTAATTTCATATGCCTTACAAAAGTCAAAGGTAATAAGATTGACAAAATTTACTTCATAAACTTATAATCAAGTAAAGACATCACGTTCCATAAACCCACGTTGATTTGTATTAATTACATTACCCTCCTCCTTTTGTTCATTATTAATTATTATTATTATTAATGGATGATTTAGCTGGGAATTGGTCCTGCTTTGAGCAGGGGGTTGGACTAGATGACCTCTTGAGGTCCCTTCCAACTCTGATATTCTATGATTCTATGATTCTATGATTAATCCCATATCAGCTGTTCCATTATCTTGCCCAAGATCAAAAAATTGGCAGAACATTAGCTTTCTTCTGGTCTTCTGGAATTCCCCAGTGTTTCACAACTGGCAATGGGTACAGTCAAATGTGGTCTCAACGCAAGGAAAATATTTAAGACATTACTCAGATCTTTGTCATGGAAAAATTTGATGATTCCAGTAGGGATCTCATGCTGCATAATCACAATATCTTATAAATGTTGAAAATTGATACATTTTGGTGAGCGTCAAACAGTTCCTCAGTGCATCTTCTCATCTTGCCTTCACTTCATACTTGATCAAACTCCTCAAAATTGTCAAACTGAGATCATAAGCTTGTGACAGAACCTTGCAAGGAAGTCAGCAAATTAATAGCAACAAGATGCAGACCTTGCTTTTGAAGCTTTACACTGTCACACCTTTCTAGTATCACATTCCAAAAGATACTCATCGCAGTTTCCAATTGGCACTTTTTCTTGTACAACAATTGCGCTTCCCTTTGAGTTTCACTATTTTCCTCAGCATCATCCATTGCTTCTTTCAAGCAAAGTTGAATGCACTCATAGTTCACTACAATCGTTTTACAAGATTCAACATGACAGGATCATCTCATATCTACATGGATTTTGTTCAATCTTGGTAAGACTGTTGCACAGAAACAGACATTGCCTGCCATGCCACCTTCAGAAATATATCTTCCTGAACAAACCTGAAAAAATTATATAGATTCCATGCAAGAATCAATGCTGCAAGTTCCAACTAAATTCAGAGAATGAGCTGTGCCTTGCAAGTACTCAGCTAGTGGGTTTAGTCTTTTGATAAGAGCTTGAAGCCTTCATACTTTTCAGCCATGTTACTTGCATTATCATATGACTGATCTCTGCAGTTTACAATAGCAATGCCATTTGTATCCAATAAAGACTTTGGAGTCTGAAAGAGCGACTTGCCCGTGTGGCTTTCAATCTGTATAAAGCCAATGAAATACTCTTACAGCACCATGTAAGAAGTATAGTAAAATGACAGATAACTGATCAACATGAGCTATTTCAAGAATTGAATCTACTATCAAAAAGTTATATATCTTCTTTTTGACTTCAGTTACAATAAATTCCAAAATGTTATGTCCTCTTAGCTCAATGAGCCCATCACAGATTGTTTTCGACAGGTAGGATGGATGACCTTTCCCTTTGTTTCCATAGCATTTAATATGCTCACTAAAAACAGGTCAAATTCAGTGATGGCTTCAAGAATACCAAGATAATTTCCATTCTATGGAGAGCGGATAAGTTTCTTGCTGAACGTGGTGTAGCATTTAGAGGAAGGCAAGAAATTAACAACTGTCACAATATGCCTTAAAATGTCCTTTCAGTAAGCAGTTTGCATTAGAAGAAGATGTACCATCTCCCTGTCAATGAGATGCTTTTTTTGCGAATGTGCTAGCCATGCAAGTGTGACATTGTGATGTCCCACACTGTTTTCATGGGAACAAGTCTTCTCCTCTGCTTTTTTTCCCCCAGTTGAAAAGCCTGGGGTTATGAAGGTGCTAAGATTGTTAGGAAATAAAATTCTTCTGTTGTGCCCAGTTTATCAAGAAACAGTTTGCACACGAACTACAATACTACTCTTGTGGATTTAGAATACATTAGCCAATGCTGCTGCTAACATATCTACTTGGTAGATAATCTAAAGGAAGAATGAGAGATACTGTTTGAGTCCCGCTCAGAAGCTATACATTTATCATTGCGATTCTGACAATAGATGGACCTTTCTCAATAAATTGGGTACAAAATTCCTCTGTTACTGTTCTGTTTGCCTTCTGTATGGACAAGTGGGTTGTCCCTTTCATCACTTTTGTCCTGGATTTCTAAAATGATTGCCTTTTCTTCTGCCCGCTCCTGAGGGAACAAGTTTATATCCATATCTTCACTTTATCATTTTCTGAGAAGGATGGTCCAGTATCTCTGGCAGATGATTCTGAAGCAGTACAAGCAGAGAAATTGTTTGTGTAACTTGCCTACAATTTGCTCTCTAACTTAGCTTTCCTTTTCACTGCTCCACTTGAAAATTGTCTGCTGAACAATTTGAAGTGAGTTTAAAACAATACTAAAGAAGTACTATGCAGTTTTGTAATTAGCAACCAGTGATTAGTGCTGCCAATTTGCACTCCCATCACCAGCAACTGAAAGTCTGAAAAAAATTAAACTGTGAAAGCTTAAGAAACTGAAAAACAAAAACAAAAAAACAGTGTCAGCAGGGGGAGTAAATTATTTTTTGTTCTTTTCTTTTCAGTGCTAGCATGAATACAATCAAAATCTCTCTTGTATATATTTCAAGGATTGAAGGGCCCCCAGGAAAGCAGAGGCCGGGGGCTGAAGCCCACTTAATCCAGCACTGGACAGGACATGGCTTTAAGAATGAAAAGGCCATTTACACCTTAACTCTAGCAGCACAACTCAATACCAAAACAAGAACAAGATTAGCAGTTTATACTCTTCTTTTTCAGGCCAGATGGGGTCTGTTCCCTGTGTGATCCACCTGCATCCAGCACCCTCCCTTTACAGTGCCCCAGAAGTAGGGGCTGCATTTGCACTACCACCCAATGATACCAGTGATAATAGTATCCTTTCTTGAAAGAAAAATGACATTTCAAACGTTTGACAATGAAGAATAGATATGCACAAATAAAGAGGCTGTCAATCTAGGATGGTCCCCTACGGGGAACCTCACTAACAGATCATCCCACCCACAAAGTGTAAGACCAGCCCAGAACCACTAGTGAGCTGCAAACTGCAATTGTCAGTGAAAGAAAACAGCCCAAAATATATTCCATCTCCACAAAGATTGGGGTGGAAGGAGGCACACAGCTCAACAACCCTAGAGGGCAGGGGTTGGCAACCTTTCAGAAGTGGTGTGCCGAGTCTTCATTTATTCACCCTAATTTAAGGTTTCGCGTGCCGGTAATACATTTTAACATTTTTAAATGTCTCTTTCTATAAGTCTATAATATAACTAAACTATTGGTGTATGTGAAGTAAATAAGGTTTTCAAGATGTTTAAGAAGCTTCATTTTAAATTAAATTAAAATGCAGAACCCCCCAGACCGGTGGCCAAGACCCAGGCAGTGTGAGTGCCACTGAAAATCAGCTCGTGTGCCACCTTTGGCACGCGTGCCATAGGTTGCCTACCCCTGCTATAGGGTATCTCACAAGCAGACAGTCAGTCATGCAATGTATTGCAGCTTAGCTCAAAGGCTGATCACAAACAGAGCAGCAGTTCACCCTCTGACATGTAGGTCATTGAAGTACACTGCCTTTGAACAGTTTGCCATACTGGACTGTCACAGGTAAGACACTTTCAATCTTCAGTAGTGTCAGGACTGTAATGTGAAAATTGAATTTGGCAAACAACAACAAAATCCTAATTTCAATTTTAGCAGCATAAAACTGGCCTTTGCTTTCAGACACATTGCTGAAGAGTCCCTGTAACTGACAAAATAATGGCCTTAAAAATGAAGGATAATGAACAAGGAAATAAGAACAGCAGGCACAATCCGGTCAGCAAAGATCCATAGCTCAGAATTTTGTTCCTGGGTCATTCTTTTTTCACTCCAATTTTCCCCCCTCCTTTCTTTTCCTTAGATTTCCAGCACAGATCATTAATAGGAGGAAATATAAATCATCCACAAATCCAAGAAATTCAGGGAATTTTGCTCTGGGTGGCGGATAGCCTGGCTAATCCGGACTGCTTCCATTCTGTGATAAAGCACAGTTCGAATAATTGGAATTTTCACATGCCTTTGCACATAAAATCATAAAATTATCTGCCTCCATGGTGACAGAGCTGTGTTTTAAGGGAACCAGGTCTAGGGCTCTGCTGATGCTTCAGTTGGATTTTGCACTCTGGACTGTGAAATATGAACTGGACTCATATGCTCCTAGGCTAGTGAAAGAAGGTGGGAATTAGTTTGTTGGCTGTTCTTAAGGAAGCTATTGTAAAGCCCCAGTTCAAGAAACTTTTGCTTGATGTTGACAGTCTTGCTAACTATTAACTTTGCTCAGTCTCTCTTTATTTGGGAAAGATGGTTGATTATGTTGTAGCAATATGTGGAGTCTTCAAATTTCCTTGTGCCTTATCAATTGAGCTGTAGGACTTCATATGGGACAAAAACCAGAATAGGTTTACTTTTATCTCCTGCTACTGATGAAAGAGGAGAAAGCATCTGTGTGGATTCCCTTAGATGTCATCTGCCTTTGACACTACTCATCATAAGATATTGTTCAGATGTCTACAGACCCTATCATAGTTGGACTGAATTGCTTTTGAGTAACTCCAGTCTTTCCTTTGAGAGGTGACAGGTCCCAGAGTAGCTTTTGGGCAATTTCTCATCTGATCCCATAGTTCTCTCATACAGGATATGGCAGTGGTCTATCTTATCTTGCTTCCTGTTTGTTGTGTACCCAAAGTCCCTATGGGGGTTAGTAAGGAGAACTTGGGCTGTGGCGTCTTCACTATGCTGACAATACCCTGCTTTAGATTTCCATCTTTTCTGACCCAGCTGGTACATAGACAAGAATGCCTCGGTGCCTAAATGAAATTGAGATTTAGATGAGGACTAGCTTGCTGAGGCTGAATGAATGATGGTAGCTTGTGGAAGCAACTGGAAGAGTATTGGAACCCTGGACTGGGAGAATGCATCTACTTTTTGTAACACCACTTTACAAGGCAGGAGTCTCATTTGTTCTGAAGCTGCTCCTAAATGCTCAATTAGCAACTGTAGCCAAGAGTGCTTTCTTCCATCAGTGCTTGGCAACAGGAATGTGAGACCCTCTAGAAACTGAAGTTAGTGCAGAAGCTCAAGGCAGCCTGCTTTCTAAGAGTTTATCTGCACTGCTGTCTAAGGGCTGGTCCACACTAACCCCCCATTTCGAACTAAGATACACAACTTCAGCTTCACATAGCTGAAGTCGAACTATCTTAGTTCGAACTTACCGCGGGTCCACATGTGGCAGGCAGGCTCTGCGTACTCCTCTCGCCGAGCAGGAGTACCGACGGCGACGGCGAGCACTTCTGGGATCGATCCCAGAAGATCAATTGCTTACCGCCATATCTGGAGGTAAGTATAGACGTGTACCCTAAGGTGTGACTGCAGCATGTCTAGACATACCTATGCTAGCATTACCCATGGCTAACATGGCTAAAAACAGCAGTGTAGACATGGCAGCATGGGCTTCAGTGTGGCTAGTGACGTGAGTATGCACTTAGAGTCCACACCATGTTTCTACAACCCATGCTCATGCCCATGCCAATGCTGCTGTGTTTTCATGGATATTTTTTAAGCCAGGCTAATGCAGGTATGTGTACCCAAGAGGCAATCATACCTCAGATTTTATTTCTTGTGTTCAATAATTTAACTACTGTGGTGGTTCTCTCACACTCTGACAGAGAAATGGAAACACAGCATGAGATATATGTATAACCCTTCCATTCTCAAACCCACTTGGGGCCGGCTCTAGGTTTTTTGCCTCCCCAAGCAAAAAAAAAAAAAAAAAAAAACCTACGGGAGCGCAACTGCCAAAGTGTGGGAATGCTACCCCTGAAATTGTGCCACCCCAAGCATGTGCTTGGTTTGCTGGTGCCTAGAGCCGGCCCTGAATCCACTGGATGTTAAATGTGCTTGCAGGTGAAACAAAGGAAAAGAGTCACATCTAGGAAATACTACTGGTGCATATGAGTGGCCCAACTGGTGTACAGACTGTACTCAGTAAAAATGCTTCTGTAATTTATATTTTCAGGTTTTGGCCACCCATCCATACAATTCTAATACCCTCTCCAAGACACAGACCGTTTGAGCTATTCTGATGAGATCTGGAGTGATTGTATCTGGGGTGAGTTCTAGCAAATGATTATTTAGGGGAGACATCTTTGTCCTCTCTCCTTCTTTCCCCCTCACACTCATTTCTCCTGCAGGGTCACAGAGATGGGACAACACCTCTGCCTACATCTTAGGTGTTCAGGTTGGCCTTCTTCCTTAGCTCCCTAGAAGAAAAGAGTGCTGGGCTCACTTCTCTAGTCCTCTCCCTTCTGTCCTCCCACACATGGCAATTTTCTCCACAATGAAGTGGGTGGCTGCCAGTGTTATGAAGAAGAGTTAGCAGGCGTTGTGGGAGGAGACACTTTTCACCTCAGAAAATGGCTGTTATTCTTCTTAGCATTCTTCCTTTTTTCTAGTTCACGGACTCCACATGTTGTGTTAAGCCCTATTTCCTAAGAGTGGAGGGTGGTTCTTACTTGTCAGGACAGAATCTTGTCAGAGATGACTAGGTTAGGCTGTATCCAGGCTGGCTTCAGCATTTTTGCTGCCCCAAGCGGCGGGAAAAAAAAAAAAAAGCCGGCCCTCTCGGGACCCACCGCTGAATTGCCAGACGTGCCGCCCTTTTCCGTTGGCTGCCCCAAGCACCTGCTTGCTGCGCTGGTGCCTGGAGCTGGCCCTGGCTGTATCTCAGCCATGAAACAATTTTTGATCAGGTCCTATATTGTGGCAAAACACCATTTGCTGCTTGAGTTTTACAATAGTATGCTGGCTCCAAACATAAATAGGGATAAATATAGTACAGCACTCTTGCTGGCAGCAAGTACTACAATTAAGGTTGCAAAACAGTTGTATAATTCTGTTTTCACATGCTCATAACTTTCTCAAACATTTTATTTGGGTGAAGTTTTCCTTGCTTGGTCTTTTTGTAGAAAGGTAATGCATAAGGTCAATGTATTTCCAGTTTAGCGAGCTACATCCATCCCAGTTCAAGGCACCTTTGACCATAGTATTTATGTGCCAATAAATCCCTTTTCTGGCACATTTACAGTGAAAGTTTAAAAAAAAAACAATCAGTATTGATCTAATTCTGCTCCCATGGAACTCAATGGGCTTTGGAAATTGTGTCATTGACTCTTAATTTTTATGTCTCATTTTACATCTCATTTTGATGTAATGTAATCCAAATGATTAATTACTCTGTGCCAATGAATAACTGACTTTCCCTGAATTCTCAACTACCTGCATAACTCCAGGAGCTGAGGCCTTAGGATAAACACTAAATATCACTAAAGACTAAAACTTGCACAAGTACAGACAGATATCATCTTCCTTTCCAAATGCAAACGGATGGACATCATACCAAATGGACTGAAGGTGAAAAATCCATTGCTATCTACATACTGCACAGACCACAGTGAGAGATTATGCCATACACTATCAAAGAAACTGAGGAACCACCTGATCAGCATCCTATACAGCAAACAGGAAAACATCAAAAAAGAGCTCTCCAACCTGGAGACTTTCATAAATATCCAACCCTCCACACAAACGGACTTTACTAAAATAAGACAGGAGATCTACATTACAGCTTCACCTCTCTACAGAGGAAAAAGGACCGTAAGCTGTCTAAAATCCTACCTGCCACATGGGGCCACAACAATGGTACTCCTAACTCACCCAGCAATATCGTCAATCTATCCAGCTACACACTCAACCCGGCTGAAGAGTCTGTCCTATCTCGGGGACTGTCTTTTTGCCCCACCACCCCCATGAGCATGATACAGTTCTGCAGTGATCTGGAAGCCTACTTTCGCCACCTCTGACTCAAAGAATACTTTCAAGATAACACTGAACAGTGCACTGATATGCAGATACCCTCCCACCAACAACACAAGAAGAACTCCATATTGACTCCTCCTGAGGGTCGAAATGACAGGCTGGACCTATACATAGAATGCTTCTGCCGACGTGCACAGGCAGAAATTGTGGAAAAACAACATTGCTTGCCTCATAATCTAAGTCGTGCAGAACGCAATGCCATCCACAGGCTCAGAAACAACCCTGACATTATAATCAAAGAGGCTGATAAAGGAGGTGCTGTTGTTATCATGAACAGGTCTGACTACCAAAAGGAGGCTGCCAGACAACTCTCCAATACCAAATTCTACAGGCCACTTTCCTCAGATCCCACTGAGGAATATACTAGGAAACTGCACCATCTACTCAGGACACTCCCTATACTAACACAGGAACAAATAAACACACCCTTAGAGCCCCGACCGGGCTTATTCTATCTACTACCCAAGATCCACAAACCAGGAAATCCTGGACGCCCCATCATCTCTGGAATTGGCACTCTCACTGAAGGACTATCCGGATATATGGACTCTCTACTCAGACCCTATGCCACCAGCACTCCCAGCTATCTCTGTGACACCACTGATTTCCTGAGAAAAACTACAATGCATTGGTGATCTTCCAGAAAACACCATCCTAGCCACTATGGATGTGGAGGCTCTGTACACAAACATCCCACACACAGATGGAATACAAGCTATCAGGAACAGTTTCCCTGATGAAGACACAGCACAACTGGTTGCTGAGCTCTGTGACTTTATCCTCACACACAATTATTTCAAATTTGGTGACAATATATACCTCCAGACCAGTGGCACCGCTATGGGCACCCGCATGGCCCCACAATATGCCAACATTTTTATGGCTGACCTGGAACAACGCTTCCTCAGCTCTCGTCCACTCATGCCCCTTCTCTACCTACGCTACATTGATGATATCATCATCTGGACCCATGGGAAGGAGACTCTGGAAAAATTCCACCATGATTTCAACAGCTTCCACCCCACCATCAACCTCAGCCTGGACCAACCTACACGGGAGGTCCACTTCCTAGACACCATAGTACAAATAAGGGACAGTCACATTAACACCACCCTATACCGAAAACCCACTAACCTCTATGACTACCTTCATGCCTCCAGCTTCCATCCTGGACACACCACATGATCCATCGTCTACAGCCAAGCACTGAGGTACAACCGCATTTGCTCCAACCCCTCAGACAGAGACCAACACCTACAAGATCTTCACCAAGCATTCTCAAAACTATGATACCCACACGAGGAAATAAGGAAACAAATCAACAGAGCCAGATATGTACCCAGAAGCCTCCTGCTGCAAGACAAGCGCAAGAAACAAACCAACAGAACTCCACTGGCCATCACCTACAGTTCTCAGCCTAAACCTCTCCAACGCATCATCAGTGATCTACAATGATCCCTCGCTTTCACAGACCTTGGGAGGCAGGCCAGTCCTCGCCCACAGACAACCCGCCAACTTTAAGCATATTCTCACCAGCAACCACACAACGCACATAACAACTCTAACTCAGGAACCAATCCATGCAACAAACCTCAATGCCAACTCTGCCCACATATCTACACCAGCGACACCATCAACTACCAGATCAACTACAACATCACTGGTTCATTCACCTGCACGTCCACCAATGTTATATATGCCATCATGTGCCAGCAATGCCCCTCTGCTATGTACATCGGCCAAACTGGACAGTCCCTACGTAAAAGGATAAATGGACACAAGTCAGATATTAGGAATGGCAATATACAAAAACTTGTAGGAGAACACTTCAACCTTCCTGGCCACACAATAGCAGATTTTAAGGTAGCCATCCTACAGCAAAAAAACTTCAGGACCAGACTTCAAAGAGAAACTGCTGAGCTTCAGTTCATTTGCAAATTTGACACCATCAGCTCAGGATTAAACAAAGACTGTGAATGGCTAGCCACCTACAAAAGCAGTTTCTCCTCCCTTGGTGTTCACACCTCAACTGCTAGAAGAGGGCCTCACCCTCCCTGACTGAACTAAACTCGTTATTTCCAGACTGATTCTTGCCTGCATATTTATATCTGCCTCTGGAAATGTCCATTACATGCATCTGATGAAGTGGGTATCCAGACACGAAAGCTTATGTTCCAATACATCTGTTAGTCTATAACAGGGGTCGGCAACGTTTGGAACGCGGCTCACCAGGGTAAGCACCCTAGCGGGCCAGGCCAGTTTATTTACCTGCTGATGCGACAGGTTCAGCCGATCGTGGCCCCCCACTCGCTGCGGTTCGCCGTACCGGGCTAATGGGGGCGGCGGGAAGCGGCGCAGGCGAGGCATGTGCTGGCCGTGGCTTCTCGCCGCCCCCATTGGCCCAGGATGGCGAACCGCGGCCAATGGGGGCCACGATCAGCCGAACCTGCTGCGTCAGCAGGTAAATAAACTGTCCCAGCCTGCTAGGGTGCTTACCCTGGCGAGCCACATGCCAAACGTTGCCGACCCCTGGTCTATAAGGTGCCACAGGACTCTTTGTTGCTTTTTACTAAATATCATGAGACTTGTGATTTTTTTTAATCCTAAGAGCTGTGAACACTGCTATGGTTTCTCAGCATTCTTGTCCATAACAGGCAAGTAATTGCACTGAATGATGTCCATACAGGGGGAAACGGATATGGTGTGAGGTTCTCAAGGATGGAGAACACAGGTGGCCGTTGGTATAACCCTTCTTCTAAGTGTTGATGGCAGCAACAAGGGCTGATATCAATAAGTCTAGGGGACCCTTTCTAAAATAAATGTTTGGCTCAAACCCTACCCCAGAGCTACACTCCCATTACTGGCTCCTGGAAACTAAATTTAAAGCTTCCTGATCACTTTTCCATGTGTCCTTTCCCTACTCAGAAGCACATGGGAGTATTCTGCAATATGAAGTTACCAAAAAAAAATAAAAAACAAAAAAACCCACCACACTTTATTTGGGAAAACAAAATAAAATTAGCAAAACCCAAACAGTGTATAAGAGTTATGGCCAACCCCAGTCTTAGGTAATTTGCCCCACCGTGCAGGGTCAGGAACTCAATTTCTACCCACTTAAACCTCATGCACAAACCTTAGATTCATTGCTGGTCAAGTGAGTTCTACTAAACAGCTGTCCTTGCTTGTCTACTTCAGTCTAGTGAAGCCAACAGCACTAGATTCTGTTACTCTGCCAGCTGCCAGTAGTATGGACCCCCAGAGTCAAAGCAACTCTACAGTAGAGTCAAGTCCATGATAACCTCATTTCAGAATCTAAACCACCACGGCTAGTCTGTTCCTGCAAAGTCTGCTCAGCACAGAGTTCCTCATCTCTGCGAGAAGAATCCCTGGTCACAGGGGCTGCTCTATGCCCAAGCACAGCAGTCAGGTGGCTTTCGGCAGCATGCCTGCGGGCGGTCCGCTGGCCACGCGGATTCGACGGCATGCCTGCGGGAGGTCCGCCAGTGCCGCGCCTTCAGCATCCCTGCCGCCAAATTGCCGCCAAAGCCGTGGGACCGGCGGACCTCCCACAGGCATGCCGCCGAAGGCAACCTGACAGCCGCCCTCACAGCGGCCGGCACGCCGCCCCAGCAGCTTGCCACCCCAGGCATGCGCTTGCTGCGCTGGTGCCTGGAGCCGCCCCTGCCCGGTCATGATATCACATGTGAACCGAACCCCCGCTGTCACAAAGTCCTTCCATCCTCCCTCATTTCTTGAGTTACATCTATATGCACAATATAGTATAATTTCCAAAGGCAGATCACCAAGTCCAAATAAGACAACATAAAATGCTGTACAGAACTGCACTGAGGTGAAGTTATAATTATGTACATTAAGCCTGATAGAGCTAGTTTTCCCTCTTTTTCCAGTTGGGAGAAGTAGAGAGTTCCATGGCTCTAGACCATTAGACTCCAGGTCTTACACTGGGAATTGGGCCTGATGGACAGAGGGATCTATTGGGGATACAGTGTTGACAAGTCTCATGATATTTGGTGTTTTCCTTAAAGCTCCAGATCCTGAAATCAGCTGATTATGGGAGAATCTCTGGCTTCATTATTATTATTTTTTAAAGTAAGTTTCTAGCCTCACGGTTGCACAGAAAAACTTGAACACAACCTGGGCACACACTAAATGTGTAGAAATCAGAAGGCAGGTAAAAAGATCCAAATATGTATTATGTTTCTTAAGTTTTTTAAACCAATCTCATTATTTTGGGGGGCCTAAGCCTGATTCATGATTGTCAAACACTTGGGGTTGAAAGTACTGTTGAAACTTCCTCAGCTCCCAATAAAGCAGCAAATAGAAACCTGATAAAGAAAGCATGGGACATATCCCTGAAGATGCCAGAGAGGGGAACAGGCCTGCTGTTCCTGGCTGTGGTGGGAAGCTGCAGGCTACTGAGTGTCCCCAAAGGAGACAACGGGTAGTGTGGGTGGGACACCTATAAAGAAAGGAGAGAAACAGGGCTGCTAAAATGAACCCCTCAACTATTTGAGGTCTTGACATATTAAGATTAGTTATTTCTCCAGGACAACTCCCTCCTTCAGAAGTGTTCCAGGAAATATTTTTTAAAATGTTGGTAACCATAGCCTACTATAGGAGAAATCAGCTTTTTTGTTTTTCTTCCCCATAGATTCCAAGGCCAGAGGCTACCCTTTGATCATCTCATCTGACCTTCTGTGTAACAGACCAGAGAAGTTCCCCAAAATGATTCCTAGAGCATGTCTTTTAGAAAAGCATCCAATCTTGATTTAAAAATTGCCAGTGATGGAGAATCCATTATGACCTTCAATAAATTGTTCCAATGGTTAATTACCCTCACTGTTGAAAACGTATGCCTTATTTCCAGTCTTAATTTGTCTAGCATCATTACCAGCCATTGGATTGTGTTACATCTTTCTCTGCTAGATTGAAGAGCCCATTATTAATGGTGTTCACCATGTAGGTACTTTTACACTGTAATCAAGTCACCCCTTAACCTCCTATTTGTTAAGCTAAGTAGATTCAGCTCCTGTTAGTCTATAACTATAAACCGTGTTTTCTAATCCTTCTCATGGCTCTTCTGAACCCTCTCCAAATTATCAAGATACTCCTTGAATTGTAGATACCAGAACCAAGCACAGCATTTCAGCAGCTGTCATACCCATTACAGAGGTGAAATAACCTCTCTCCTTCTACTCGAGAGTCCCCTGTTTATCCATCCAAGGATCACATTAGCCCTTTTGGCCACAGCATTGCACTGGGAACTCATGTTCAGATGACTATCCACTCTAACTCCCAAATCTTTTTAAGTCAGTGCTGCCCAGGCAGGCAGCACGTGAACCCCTCATTTAGGGAGGCTAGCCCCCTGCTTTGCCCCTTATGCCAGAGACCCCACCCCCACTCCACCCATTCTGCCTGAGGCCAGGCTTCCGCTCCATCCCCCCCCACCCACATGCAGGGGCCAGAGGAGCCCCAAACCCCACACCCTGGTCAAAGGATCTCCCATTGGCCCCCCAGAGCCCTGACCCACCCAAGCTGCTCCGCCTGCCTGAGTCACCCGCCCAAGCCCCAGCCAGCCAGAGGAACCCTGAGCCTGGGAAACATAACCTGAGCCTCCCCCAGCCTCTATTATGTGCCGTCCAAGTCCACAGGATAAAGTCCCATCCTGTAACTATGGCCTACATCCTTTGCTCCTAAATGAATCTATTTAGCTGAATTAAAACATATCGTTTGCTTGTGCCCAGCTTACCAAGCAATCCAGATCACTCTATTACTCACCTGTCCTCTTCATTATTTACCATTCTCCCAAAGTGTGTGTCATCTGCAAACTTCATCAGTGATGATTTCATGTTCTCTTTTGGGTCATTGGTTAAAGTGTTAACTAGCATGGGGCCAAAAACTAAAAACACACCTACTCAATGATTCCCAGTTCACAATTACATTTTGAGATCTATCAGTTAGCCAGCTTTTAATCCCTATAATGTCTGCCATGTTGATTTTATATCATTTTTGCTTTTTGAGCAAAATGTTGTGCAGTATCAAATATTTAGCCTTCTTTAAGGCATTTGACATCACATCAATATTATTACCTTAATCAAGCAAACTTTTAGCCCCATAAAAAAAGAGCTATCAAGTTAGTTTGACAGGATCTATTTTCCATAAATATATGTTGACTGGCATTAATTATATTATCCTCCTTTAAATTCTTGATTAATCAAGTTCCATATCAGCCCCTCCATTTTCTTGATGAGGACTGATGTCAGATTGACAGGCCTATAATTACCTGGGTCAGCCTGTTTACCCTTTTGTACTATTGGCACAACCCTAGCTTTCTTCTCAGTCGAAGTGGAGGTTAGAAGAGGCAGCAGCTGGTACTAACAACTAGGGCAGTGTATGCATTAAGTCCAGGCTTCTACTACACAGAGAGTTGTAGAAGCCTTTGACCTGCTCCCAGATTTCACTTTCCTATCTTCCTCTCATTCTCATATGCAGCTCAGCACCAAGGGAGAAGAAAGGAGCACACTTCTTCCTAATGATGATTTAAGAGGCAAATCAAAGGTCTAGTCCAACCCACTCTTTAGAGGTGGGCCGGCTTCATATGCCACTAGTGCTCTTACTACTGGCAGCAGCAGATGCTAGTTCCAGCCCTCAACCTTCCCCATCTGAAAGGTTGCATGCTTTAGCTGGCCAGTCTTTAGCCCCCTCACTAAGACTGGAGGCCAGAGTGAAGGGGAGAGAAAGAGAGAGAGAGAGAGAGATCAATGACCCAGAGTGGGGAACTGGAACTGGCTGTTTAAGGAGACTGGAACTGAAGGGGGGCATATGGAGAGCCTTGAGGGGTTGGACTTGGACTTGTTGAGCAAGGAGGCTGGGACTAGTATGAGAAGTTTTAGGAGTAGTCTGGGACCAGCTAAGTAAGGAGAATGGGACTGGGACAAGGAACTAGGGGTGGGGAAAAGAGAAGGACTGGAACAGAGACAAGTTGGAGGGTTAGGACAAAAGAGTCTGTGCCCACTAGACATACTCTCCTCCAGAGCCTGGAATGAACCCTGACATTCCTGAGTCTCACAATTCCTCTGTTGTCAGCAAATATCTGTGGCAAAATTGGCAAAATGTCCCATTCCCTTCTAGAGCTGGTCCACATGGAGGATGACAACCTACTGCTGTTATCAATTGCTCTATTAGCTTACTTGGCAGAAGTCCATGTGGTGGAACTAAAGATTCCAACCCACATGATGACCCATGTGGGTGTTAATATGATGCTACATGATGGAACTTTCTGATTTTCAGTTTGCTGTTTTAAAAACGGAGAAAATTACAGACAAAAATATGTTAAAAACAGTATTAAGGTTGCAAAAATCAAGCACTTAGAAGTCAGGAAATGCCAGAATAAAGGTAGCCCAGGCAAGTTTAATTAATTCTCCTAATGCGTATGCATTTTGCTACATTATGTGACTAAGTGAACCTGACTGGTTCTGCAGCCCCTAAGGATGTGCAAAGAGATACTGAGAATAGCTAATCAGATAAATTCCTAAACCTTTGTTTTCAGTGCTGAACTTCTTTAACACTGTATTTATTTTATCCATATGCACCAGTCATTGCCTACATCTTCAATTTGCACAGTGTGTGCAAAATATACATGCATGCAAATATACTATATACCCTGAGAAAGCTGTGAAGAAAGAAAGCAGTTCTCTACTAATTCCCCTAATTTATTCACACAAAATGTCAGTGCAGTGTCATATAAAAATCTTTAATGATTTTAAAACAAATGGTCCCTGGGGCAGGAAAATAGTTATAGTACCATTTCTAAAATTAATTTAATTCCTTTGGAACGGATATAGAAGTGTGCCTACTCTATTGCAAGTAGTATTAGAAAATATCTGAAGGCTCTTTTCAGCAAAAATCAAACAGCATTCTTCAGCCTTTCACTCAATTCAGGAGAAACGTGGTTCTTGGTGGAACCTTGTTTTACTCAATTTTGCCTTTGTGTAGAGTGCTGAAAAGCAGTCCATTGTCCCACTGCACCTTTTTCCATACCTCTCCTTTGGGGGAAAAAACCTGATTAATTAGTACCCATTATTTTCTTTACATGGTTGCAGAAGCTATTTTTATTGCATTGCTAATGTGACTCATCATGGCATATTTCCTTAACCATATGCGCATAAGTTCAGGACAGTCAGTTATTTTGATATTCTTGGCCTGCAATCCTTCCCTCAGCAAATACATGTGATGTTCATACATGGTCCCTTTTTGCCATCCACCATGCCTATTCAAATAGCATCAGACCTTCACACCATACCATATATAGTTTCACTAGGGCCAAGGGATCACATGGGCAGCCTAAACAACTCTACGAGTTTGTTCTATGCCTTTTCTTCTGACACCACCACCACACAGGAGCCAAACGCCTCTTTGCCCATTATAGGCCCATGATCCAGAAAAGATTACCTAATTAATGGAGAAAAAGGGATATGGGACTTGGGAGCATCAGAAAAGATGTCCAGGTATCGTGCTAATGAGCATGGCATAACACATTCCAATGGATAGGACACATATGTTGTATTGCTAAGTATCAGGTCATGGACAACACATGCAGATCTAGTTTACCTGTATTTAGATACTACAGTGATGGGAGCTATGGATGGGACAGCTCTGGGTCCAGGGTGGCCTGTAGGTAGTGGGGGACCTGGCAACAGCAGCAGCAAGTGACCCACCCCAGCCTACCCCTGCTCCACCCCCATTTCAACACTTCCACACCCCTGCCCCTTTCTGGCTTCCGCCCCCTTCTCTGAGTGACACTGGGAGCAGGGGGCAGATCAGGCTGGGGCCGGGTCGCTCACTGCTGCTGGTGCCTGGCCCCCCACTAATCCCCCTGGCCACCCTGGGCCCCATGTCCCCCTGAAGCATGAGGGCCCCCAAAGCACCTGGCCCAGGGCGGTTGCCCCAGTCCATCCTATGGATGGGACAGCTCTGCCTGGACCTGTTCTGGGCACCACCAAAAATTATATAAATCCATGACTACAGGCTCTCTGTGTAAAGTCCTCAGGGCAGTTAAGAAAAACTCAAGCTAATATTATCCAAGTTAAGCACTAACACACAAAAAACACATCTAACGGTGTGAGATACACACACACACCAAAAGACTGATGTTCTGCATAACTTCTACCTGGAATCAATTATGGGATAGAAGCAGATCAACAAAAGTCTATGACTACCATGATTTGTTGCATGGGTGTCAGGATCCTAGCCAGAGCAGTCAGGCCCAGTGTCAGAGCAGGGTCAAACCTGAGGCTGAGAGTAGTGGAGAAGTTCAGAGTCAGATTCCAGGCCAGGTCAATACCAAGGGTCAGAGTTCCAAGTCAGCTTTCAGGGTCTAGTTCAGGAGGCAAAATTCAAATGAAGCCAAGGTTAAACCTAGGGTTCAGGAGCAGTAATCAGGAATGGTCATAGCAGCTACAGTAGATCTGCACTGTTGCCTGATAACTTCCTTCAATGCCCCTTGGGTTTATATAGGGAAGGGAGACAATCAGGAGCCAGGAGGCTGCTGCCTATCAGACCCCATGAAGCAGGACTTCCCATGGGCTGTATCCACAGCAGGTGGTGGGGACTGGAGCACAAGCTGGTTACAGCTGCTGCTGGGTGGCAGCATAGAGATGTCTGCTGTCAGGCATCTCTGCAGGCCTGGGTTCTAGATCTACTGGGCCTTATATAGGATGGGGTTGCTGAGCTCTTTCTATTCCATTCCTTCCCTTCCCCTCCTGTGAGACTGGTGACAGTCACTCTGTGTCCCCTACCTAGAATGTCCTCTTGGGCCCTGAGGGGAGAGGGAGATCTGTGTCTGCCTCCTGCACCAGCACTGACTGGCTATTCTTGCCTGCCTTTTGGCACCCAGACAGTGAGGCAGGTTTGTGAAAGGGCAGCAGCATGTGCCATCTTGGTGAGTGGCTCCAGCCCTGGCCAACATTGTGTTAAATTGCAGAAGTTGCCAGCACCAGAAGTGAGAGCAGCGAGGCGCTCTCTCCTGTGTTCTCAGTGCTCGTGGCTGGTGCCCAGGCAGGGTGGGAGATGTAGCCTCAAATGCAGAGGAGATAAGACACCTACAGATTGGGACAAGGAGCCTGTGGGAAAGACAGAGTGGTTGGGCAAGAAAACTGGGATTAGTAGCAAAGACAGGGTTATATAAGGGCTGGAGTGGGAGCCAGAGAGGCAAGGCAGGAAGACTTAGCTCAGATGAGGGAGCCATGGGAGAAACTGAGACTGGTTGGGCAAGGAGCTTGGGACAAGAAACCAGGAGGAGAGTGGGACTTAGATGGGGAACCTGGAGTTAGAGGTGGGGGTAAGAGACTGGGTCTATCTGGGCAAGAAGACTGGGAAGGGTTTTGTGGGAAAAAAATAGCATGTGATCATGTAGTTAAAGATTGTATCATATCAGTATTGTATTGTATCAGTATGCACAAGGGGGGCAAGCTAATGTTGCCTGTGCAACCTGAATTCTGACAATTCCCAACTTTTGAATGCTTGACTTTGCAACCTTAATGCAGGTTTTTGTCTGAAATATCAATTATAAGCAACTGATCGGCATATCTGAAGTTAAAATTTCTTTTGCCTTAACACTGTTGAGGTTGGCATGCTCTTCTGGCTTCCATTCTCCTTTGATGGGGTCACTGATACCATTGGCTGTGTCCCCTCAGTAAGAGTTTAGTAGCATCCAGCAGAAGGGAACCTAGAAAAAATTGTGTTAATCTCATGCCCAATTTCTGTACTAAAATCTGGAAAGGACTTTTCTGGATGGTGCTGTAGAACATGGCCAGTCCCATGCTTCATCCTCTCCTCCTGCCACACCCCAATGGAACCTCTTTCTCATTGAGCTCCAGTGGAAGGGTGCTCAAGGAATTGTAGGAAATGGGGATGGTGCTGCAGAATAGTTGCCCCCTCGTATGCATACAGAGAGAGATACACCCACAAAGGGGATGCTCAGGGCCAATATGAATAAAGGCTTATTGATGGAATATATTGCAAGTTCTTACAGCAGTGGATAAATTATCCTGAGTATTTCCTAGGCTGGGAGAACTCTGGTAGTGAAAATAGATGTTCCATAGCTTATGGGTTTAGATTTGCCTTAGTAAACCAATGGAAAACTTAAAAGTGGGGAACGAGAAGAATTGAGGGAGCGAGCCAAACTATAGGCGACATGGGCTGTGCGGTCTACAGCATGCTGATATATCCACCTTTCTGTTTTCCTTTCATACAACTTGTCAGTCACAGAGGAATGAATTCCTCAGCATCAGGATAACACTGGAACTTGGATGAGGGCTCTCTGGATGACAGTTAACCCAGCCAAGATGGAGGCAAGATTGGTACACTGGGTGAAGCAAACGGAAATGTTGTCTATAATTATGTCAGCACTCTGACTGAAGGAATGGGTCTGCCATTTGTCAGATAGGTTTGCAATTAAAGAGTTTTAGTAGATCCTGCCTGCAGCTGGATACTTGGGTAGTAGCTGTAGCCAAAACCTGTTTTATTCTATTTGCACCTGGCAAGAAGTGTGCAACCATATCTTCCAGATACAGACTTTGCTACTCCATGTTTTTTCACCTTTTGTCTCGATTTCTTCAGTGCGCTTATGTACGATTACAATCTGAGACTATCTGCAAACTGAAACTAGTGTTAAATGCAGCCACCGTCTTGTTAAAAGGTGTTTCATGATTAATACATTATACCTTTGCTCTGTAATTTGACTGGTAGTCAGTAAGTTACTGGTTACCTGAGAGATTGCCTCTTCCTTCAGACCACGCTACCACAACTGCAATCAACAGAAACATTCAAACTTGAGGGCTCTTGATTTAAGTAAGAGTGTGGGCTGCCCACTGGGCATTCTCCATGTAAAAACACTTGTGCCAGACCAGGCTGGGCTCTTAGTATTGATAGTACCAATGGAACTGCACCAGAAATAGCACAGTGGTGGGAAATTTCCTGAAAATTGTCAGTGTAGAGACAAACCTTAGATAATTAAAAAAAAATCCAAACACATGAAGTTCTGTTCAGTGATTCAGTCCACACGCTCCCACTCGCCTCCTCCCACATTCCTTCTGATGCTTTGAGAGAAATTAAGCTTTTAAATATTTTTTAATGTTTTGTGCTCACTTCATATTTCCCTCCCTCCTTCTGCTCATCTTCCTCTCTATGAGGCCATCTCCAATATGGCTTTGGATTTGCAAATCCACCAAAAATAAATCTCCGTTCCCAATCACCCAAAACATTTTCAAAAGGAAAATGTGGTAGAGTGCAGATATCCTTTTCTGAGAAGGACCTTTCCTTTTGTAATTATCATTTTGTACTTCTATAGCACCTTTCATGCATACATCTCAAATCACTCATTATAGTTATGACTATAATTAAAGATGCAGGAAAAACTGTTTAGATCTGGATCTAGATTACATATCGGACACATTTCAGTGAGTAGTTCTTTGGTCAAAATCAGGGTTAAGGTTCAAGTTCATCCTCTATTGTGCTACAACCTCTCAAACTATTCTTATGAGATTTTGCTGATCATCTGACTAAACCAGAATATAGAAAGTTATGTTTTTGGATCCAATTCGGAACCAAAATGATAGAGACACTCTCTTTTTCTCAAATTCCCTGAACTGGAGAGTCCATGCAGCAGATGTAGAACGCATACTCAGCATTCAGAAGAGTTGGATGAACAAGAGTTATTCAGGGAGGAGAAATAAAATTGTCTAAAAAGGAAGAAAGAACAAACATACATTGGAGGAATTCAGTACTGCACTGAGTTTTTCTCCAAAGGCTCTCAGGAGTGTGGTTTCAGGATCAGAGGTAGTGAAGACAGAAGCAAGACTAGGGACTGCAGGGGTGGAGGGAGCAGTACTAGAGTGGGCTAATTGAGTTGAGTGTAGAAAGAATAGAGATGAAAATAGAGAACATGGAGGTGAGAAGGGAGGGAAATCATGAGGAAGCCAAGAAGAGGAGGAAGGACCTAAGAGTAGCAAGCAAGTTGGAGAGAAGTTGTGAAAAGGAAAGTTGAGAAAAGAGGGAGATATATTGAAAGCCAGTGTGGTGGGAAAGAAGGAATTCAGAAATTACTTAATCACTCCCTGACTTTGTAGACCATGGAGGTCCTTGACCACTCTCACAGTTTGCCCCACCTCTTTCTGTCAAGGCCATATTTTTGCCATTGATGGTAATTCACAGTAAGAGATCTGAGGTCTTGCTCAATATTATCCCTCCATCTACTCCTTCGTTGGCCATGAGGTCAGACATGCCAAGGAGGTCCTTCCAGGATATGCTTAGCTGGTCTGTCTTTCGTCGTCGTAACCACATGCCCTGCCCTCTGAAATCATTTCGAAATAGTGATCAGAAATAAAGAACGATTCATAGTAAAGACCAAATCAACAGAATTATCAAGAAATTGCATGGGAAAGTTACTCCAAGGTTGGAGGTCAAATGACAAGGTTACAGAGAAGCAGCAAAAGACAGCAGCCTTTGTAAAGATTAATTGATGAAACCTCATGATATTCTTGTAAAAAAAAAAGGTAAATATCCCTTTTATAGCTGAGGAAACTGAAGCACAGAGTTTAAACCTCTGATCCAGCAAAACACTTGTGCATGTGCATAATTTTAAGCATACAAATATTCCCATTGCAGTCAGTGAGAGTATTCCCATGCTTAAAGATACATGTGTACATAAGGGCTTTGCAGGAATAGGGCCTATCCAGCAAAGATTGTATAGCAAGCCAGTGTACATCCCCCAATGAAATCCAGAAGCCCTAATTCCAGTTTCCTGATCGAAACAGAGAATAGCATGGCTTCTTTGGCTCCTGAAGTATCAAAAATATAAATTACTGACAGTGAATCAGTGGCTTTTATCTTTTCTAGTTAGACTAGCCTAGAGGTGCATTTGGGTCTCCTGCTGAAGGTTAAGCCTACTGGGTGAAAAGGAGAAAGACTGTCATCTTTAATGGGCTTATTCGCCTGAATTCATCAGTGGGGCAACTAATAAATTAATGATAATTTACAGTTATAAAGGACCCTTCATTCCAAAGTGCTTTACAAGCTTTCAGCTCCATGTAAGGCACCTCTGGCATGGGAAGAGTGGAAACTACGCTGACAAGCATCTGCTGGTATAAAGTATTGGTAGCCAATAAGACCATAAGTGGTAGAATTTTTTTGCTGCTTGTTATAAAATGTAAGATTCATTACAAGAATTGCTATTCAGCTACAAAGAAAAATATGAGTTTAAAGTATGGTCTTAACATGTTTCTTCTCCCATGTAACTGTAATACAGTTGGAGATTGGTTTGGAATTTTTTACAGTAATCTTTTGAGCTGTCATAAGATGATTCTCCTGCACTGACTAATAAAGCTGCAAGTTCTTCCATTACTCAAATACATATACTCCTTATTTACCTATGGTATACATTTTACAAGGAATTTTAAAAGTTTTTTTCACTGCCAAAGCCTGGGCTCAGAGTTCTGTGTAGAGCTGGTCAAATGATTCATTGTGAATTACAGTCATTGTGAATTTGGCAGTTCTTCGTTGAATAATTATTCACAAATTCATTTTCCTGATATTCTCTATAGCTGGTTATATAATAATCAAATCACTCATTCACATTTACTTTTCAGTCAATCATTGAATAATTTCTTTGTAAATAGTTGTTTGCACTATTTACTACTGCTACTTCTGTGTTTCTCCAGAAGGGGCTGAAAACTTCACCAACAGCTAAGGCAGTGAAAGGAACTGTTGCTGACCCGTAGGTCTCAATCCTGAACCCACTGAAGACAGTGAGAGTTTTCATAGTGATTTAATGGCAGTGAGTCTGGGCCCCTGGCCACCATAATAGATAGATAGATAGATAGATAGATAGATAGATAGATAGATAGATAGATAGATAGATAGATAGATAGTATCAGGGGGTAGCCGTGTTAGTCTGTATCTACAAAAACAACAAAGAGTCTGGTGGCACCTTAAAGACTAACAGATTTATTTGGGCATAAGCTTTCGTGAGTATAAACCTCACTTCTTCGGATGCATAGAAGAAGAAGTGAGGTTTATACTCACGAAAGCTTATGCCCAAATAAATCTGTTAGTCTTTAAGGTGCCACCAGACTCTTTGTTGTTTTAGATAGATAGATAGCATCACAAAACACAAAAAACAGGGATCATCCAGTGAAATTAATAGGCAATAGGGTAATAGGTTTAAAAGAAACATAGGGAAGTACTTCTTCACACAACTCACAGTCAACCTGTGGAATTCATTGCCAGGGGAGGTTGTGAAGGCCAAAACTATAACTGGGTTCAAAAAAGAATTAGACAAGTTCCTGGAGGATAGGATAGATAGTCAGGGATGCAACGCCACACTCCGAGTGTCCCTAAGCCTCTGATTACCAGATGTTGGGACTGGAAGACAGGGGATCATTCGATAAGAGACCTGTTCTGTTCCTTCCCTTTGAGGCATCTGGCATTGGCCACCGTCAGAGGACAGGATACTGAGCCAGATGGACCATTGGTTTGTCTCAGTATAGCTGTTCTTATCCCTTACAGTGTTCCAGGTATTTCAGTTCACCTTTAATTCTGCTAAACCAACTTCTGCATAAGCAATGCTTGCTGTATAGTTACCACTATGTTTATAAAGAGAGATTTTAAGAGGCACAAAGAGCAGTGAGGCACCTAAATAATGGGAGCTAGGTGCCTAATTGCCCTTTTGACTTTGAAAACCTCCCCATAGTTAACACCGAGAAAAAGGATAGTACTCCTGCTCAAAACAAACAAATAAAAATTGAAAAAAAGTCTGGTATCACTACGGTAGTGCCGTTGATTCTAGTATTGCTGTGAATAAATAAACATGGTAGGTTTGAATTTAGTGGCTGCTCTTAAACAGAGCTGCACAGTTCAGATTAACATATATGATAGCATATATTTGACAACAGATTACATTTTAAATAGAGATTTGACATTTTAATTTCAGCTGTGCCTTTAAATTTGTTCAGGTGGAAAATAGAACAAATGACCATCTCAAATAGATCAATAACCATATGCTTTTATTCTTATTCTCCTGTAAAAAAAACTAAAGCTAAAATACATGCAGAGAACTCAACTAGCTAACCTGCTTGATTTCCCATTTAGGGGACCAGTCAAATAACTTACTTATGCATAGGTACGGACCTGTGAACATCCAGGAAAGAGAGGGGCACAGGGTGAGAAGGAGGAAAACAGGGTATCTTTGAAAAAAGAACAGGAGTACTTGTGGCACCTTAGAGACTAACAAATTTATTAGAGCATAAGCTTTCGTGGACTACAGCCCACTTCTTCGGATGCATATAGAATGGAACATATAATGAGGAGATATATATACACACATACAGAGAGCATAAACAGGTGGGAGTTGTCTTACCAACTCTGAGAGGCCAATTAATAAAGAGAAAAAAAACTTTTGAAGTGATAATCAAGCTAGCCGAGTACAGACAGTGTGATAAGAAGTGTGAGAATACTTACAAGGGGAGATAGAGTCAACGTTTGTAATGGCTCAGCCATTCCCAGTCCTTATTCAAACCGGAGTTGATTGTGTCTAGTTTGCATATCAATTCTAGCTCTGCAGTCTCTCTTTGGAGTCTGTTTTTGAAGTTTTTCTGTTGTAATATAGCCACCCGCAGGTCTGTCACTGAATGACCAGACAGGTTAAAGTGTTCTCCCACTGGTTTTTGAGTATTTTGATTCCTGATGTCAGATTTGTGTCCATTAATTCTTTTGCGTAGAGACTGTCCGGTTTGGCCAATGTACATGGCAGAGGGGCATTGCTGGCACATGATGGCATATATCACATTGGTAGATGTGCAGGTGAACGAGCCCCTGATGGTATGGCTGATGTGATTAGGTCCTATGATGATGTCACTTGAATAGATATGTGGACAGAGTTGGCATCGGGGTTTACAGGGTATCTTTGAATACTGAAATAAATGTTGTACTTATGAAAGAAACAATTTGATAACTCTGGAGCCTGATGTGCAATATTTTTCCACAGGACAAGTGCAACTCAGACAGTAGCAGTACAAACTTCCTTACCTGCCCTGCCAATGTGCTGCAGTTCTGATGGAGAGGGACCACATCCCGGTGAAAGGTGGCAGTGAAGTCTATGGGGAAGATTGTCTAAGGCACAAATGGCAGTTAGGCACCTAAATGCCATCTGTGCCTTTGAAAAATCTACACCTATCTTCCCATGTAGGATGAGAGTTTCAGAAACACCTAAATGACTTAGTGGCACAAATTCCATTGACTTTCCATAGGACTTGGGAACCTAGGTCACTTAGGTACACCCATAGTCTCTGCTGAGACACATAGCATGGATAGCAATTGTGAGGGTAATCTGGTCTGTTGTCAACCGGCAAAGGACTGAGGCAGGGATTTTCAAAAGCACAAGTGACTTAGGAGCACAAGTCTCATTGACTTTCAATAGGACTTACTCTTCTAAATCCCCTAGGCATTTTTGAACATCTCCCCTCAAGGCCACTAACTCATTTTATACCAAAGATCACCAATCATTAGTAAGAAAGTAATGACTTTTCTCACCATGAACCTCAGCAAGATTTGAATGAGTGACAAAAGTGTGAATTAAAGTCATTACCAATCCCCTGCGTCATCCAGTTCACCTAGGCAAGATGTTTAACATCACTTTCAAAAGCACCATTTCTACAAATTGATACTTCCATCAATGACAACAACAATTCTTCATTAATTCAGTATAATGTCCTCCCAGGAAGTAGCATTTTGGGTGGTCAGGATTTTATGGAATGAGGATATTTAGCATGGTAGTACCCATTAAGTGGATGGTAGCTTTTGACATACTGAATACATAGGAATAAAGCAATATAATCCATATATGAAATACAGCACCTACCTTTGGATCCCAAACATCTCTTTGTTCAGCAGCAGGCAACCTTCACTAAACTGGTTTGATCCAATTCCAATATATGATAAAGTGAAACTTGCCATTAGTGACCACCCAAGAGAGCTAGAAAATCTGTTTCCTGGTAAAGTTGGGTTTTCTGTAAAATCAAACCATACTGTACTGGACACCTTGGGCATACTTTAAGGTGGTCAATATGGGGTTTATTAAAGAAGGCATTAATATAATTTTAATTGCACTAATCCACTGGTTCAGGCAAAGCAGACTGGTATGCTCTGTGCATTGTCAAACAATTTACTTTCATTGGTGAGCAGTCTTATAAAAAAATAAAAATAAAAGTAATGCAGTCTGGATTGTTAAAATGGTGATACAGCCCCTTAAATGCCCAGTCCTTCAGTTCTTACCTTGACAAAATTTCTATTGAAGTCAATTAGAGACAGAAGGCTCAGGCTCTATGGAAACAAAGCTTAGTTCCCAAATCAACACTAAAGGGTGAGTATGCAAACCAGACTCGTCTGTGACTTCATGAGGAAGCCAGGCCTTTTATTAATGCAACACAGCTCCAAAGGGGATGAGCATTTCTATGGCAAGATTGAATGTTGACCCTTATGATCCCTTACCCAAGCCAACCAAATCTGAAAAGGATAAGAACCAGTTTTGCTCCATCACCTCACAGTAATCGTTTCTACAAAAGAGCAAAACAGAATTGCTTTGTTTATGCCTTGAAACAAATACAATGTAGCACCTACACCCCTTCTGAACAAGTCCAATAAAATTTACTAGAAAATGACAACATTTCTATAGTTTTTTTAAACCGTCATATAGAAAATGAATAGAGGATTATATCCCTGCTATAGAATTCGCTAAGATGGTTCAAAAGCATATGGCAAAAATATCATGTTTTATGGGTTTTAGAGTAATATCTCTAAACTCCTATTGGTTTTATCACCATTACATTTTATAGGACCTTCCCAAAAGAGATAGGATGTGAGATTCATTTTTAAAGATAAATTAATACATGTGTATAGCTATGTAACCCATATCTATGTATGAATATACTGCATTGCCTGTATATTCATGAATACACTTTTTAAGAAGTAAAAAGAAAATAAGCTGCCTTAATTGTAAAGTAGCAAAGCATTCGTTGTTTTCACAGAGATGTATGGGAGAGAATGCTCCCATGTTGTCCCTCCCAAGCTCCTCACCCAGCA
Organism: Malaclemys terrapin pileata; assembly: GCF_027887155.1. Lineage (NCBI taxonomy): Eukaryota > Metazoa > Chordata > Testudines > Emydidae > Malaclemys > Malaclemys terrapin. Next base: position 49,889,029 of record NC_071515.1, on the reverse strand, counting down.
GAAGCTTGATGCCAGGAGCGTGACCAGCATTTCAGATGCCTCAGGTAGGGACCTGTGATACAAGATCCTCTGCCATGTTGGGAGAGCCATATAGCGACATCCAGGTGATAGTCACAGAGAGTTACCGGCTGCTGTTCTTATTAGAATTAATGTACTCTGATAGCTGCCGTCCAGAGCGGGAAGGGAATAACATGAGGAGTCCCTGTGGATAAAAAGAAGCATTTCACTTTCACCTCTACATTAGCATTGGTTACCGCAGGGTGTAGTGGGGAGTGTTTTTGGAAATGGTATGTAACAAGTGCTTTGAACCCTAATGATTCTTCTAAAATTAAAGACTTTCGTCAACTGTTTGTGAGCTATTTTTGCAGTTCTACCAAAAGATAAAGAGGGCAAAAGCACCACCTTGTGGCTAAAGGACAAATATATTTCTAGACAAGCAATTCAGCATTATAGTACACAACTCTTTTCTGTATCAGGGGGTAGCCGTGTTAGTCTGTATCTACAGAAACAACAAAGAGTCTGGTGGCACCTTAAAGACTAACAGATTTATTTGGGCATAAGCTTTCGTGAGTAAAAACCTCACTTCTTCGGATGCATCTTTTCTGAAATATTTTTCATTCTTCTTTTCAAAAAGCACATTATGGCTTTTTTCCCCAAAAGAATTGTCAGCTACAGTAAATGAACATAATTGAATTCCAGATTTAAATCAATATAACCGAATTCCAGATTTAATTTGTTTCCTCTAAGATTATGAAATCAGAAGCCAAACCATGTGAAAGAAAAATTTCATAATCTTCATAAGACAAAATGCCATTTTCACTTTAAACTCAGATTGGGGTTCTGTTACTTACCTGTAACATTAATAAAATCATCTCTATGGATAATTTCTTACAACAAAGGTCCCGATCCTGCAATGACTTACATACATGCCTACATAAGTGACTTTACTCACTGTAGTTCCATTGATTTAATTGGGACTGCTCATGGGCTTCAAGTTAAGCAAATGTGTAAGTCTTAGCAGGATCAAGGTCTAAGGTTTCTGCCAACAATTTGTAAAAGGGGTAGGAGGGAAACCCCTGTGGATTGTTGAACTCTTATTGTTAAAACAAATTCTTCATGCCAGCCTTGTGTCAACATCCCATAATTACACTTATATTTCTTAAGGGGGAAATATCATTGGTCTCATCCTCAGCTTAACAAGACAGGGCCTGGTTCTCCTCTCACTATACTAGCTGTACACCAGTATAAACCCATAGATGGTATTGGAGTTACTCCTGATTTACCTCAGCATAAGAGAGAGGGAAAATAGGCCGACTCCCTCCACTTTCAAATAAGCCTGTAAATTTACATGAGATGTTTTAATAGCAAACAAGGCAAGTTTTAAAGCAGAAAATCCACACACATTTCTGGAAGATTTGCCCTTTAGTCATAGTTTAAAATACCAGCTCTATATCTGATCACTTCTAATAGGAAGGATCAGTTCATTTGTCTATTGTTCATTTCCTCTTTCTCGGGTTATTATCACTGTTATGATAAAAATTCATGAAAATCAATGGAATATGGATATTTATTTCTTCGTTCCTAAGAAACAGGATCATACATTTAAGTCTTGAATGTGACTTCTGCTTCCTATCGACACCTACATGTGGTGTGGGCAGGATTGGGTTTCTTTATGTAGACACCATACACTAGGTTATTTAAATTACTTTGAAGAACATTCTGATTGCCTTTGGACATACCAGTCAGATTCATATTACTAATTACTTTCTCCTGGTTGTAATAGATTAAAGATTGTTTTTACTTTCATATGCATGATGCACGTGAATTGCACTGCAAGGCTGTGACATACAGTCCTATGGCTGTCACCCTGATTGCCATACCATGACATATTGTTCCATTGTTTCAAAACTACCAACACATCATCGCTCATTCTCAGGACAGGACTGTGAAGTCGAATAACTGCCTGGTAATTAAGGATTAGATTTTTGAAAATTCACCTATTTATGTTATCATTCATGTTAAAAAGATCAAATTATAGGTATCTCATTGTCAATTACTTTAACAATCATGAGGTTTGTGATCTATTAAACCAGGATCAGATTCTACGCCTTCATACTGAGATGGAATGCAAGAGTAACTCAAATGAAGGCAATGTCATGACTCCAGAGTTGTACTAGTGTAAGTGAGATTAGAACCAGGCTCCAGAGCTTCACTATTCCAGTCGAATTTTCTCAGGAAAACATTTTCCGCCTTGCTTCAAAAGAGGAATAGGCAACAGAGAGTTGCCTAAGTCCAGACTCTGACTCAAGTTTGAGCCCCTCTTCCGTCCACATGCAAATCAATCTGACTCGGGTCAGCAAGCAATTGGGTCCTGAATCCTAGGACTCTGCTGGGGGGTAGGTCAGAACCTGAGTCCTGCTATGATTTGGATCCCTGCCCTGTCATTTTGCAGCATGAATGTAGTGTAAGATGCTGAACTGAATCAGTCTGTGTAGTGCAGTATGGATACATTAGCACAGTGTGGGTATGTCTACATGGCGCAAAAAAAAAAAAAAAAAAGCCATGGCAGAGACTCTCAGTGCCTGAGTCTATGGGACTCCCATTACAGCACTAAATATAGCTGTGTAGACATTCAGGCTTGGGCTGGAGCTCGGGCTCTGAAAGTCACCCGCCTCCCCAGGCTTAAGAGCCTCAGTTCCAACCCAGGCCCGAACCTCTACACGACTATTTTTAGTGCTACAGCATGAGACCGAGTCTGTCGACCCAGATTCTGAAACTCACTGCCTTGGGTGGGGGGAGGGACGGAAGGGTCATGTGTTGTGTAGACATATCCTGAGAGAGCCAGGTCAAGATTTGCAATGCACTGTAAAGGCTCAAGCATGGGCTTGGAAGCACTGAGTTCATAAACCCGGGTCCCAGAGATCCAGGTTTACAATGCAGTGTAGACATACCCTGAAAGGTTTACATTGCATTAATAACTTCAAATGATTATGATATACAATAGGCCACAAATAAATGCAGTAAATGACAGATAGTTTATAGACATTTGCTTGCCTCTAGAGTGAGACAAATACTGCTAAAAATATTTCCAAAACTATTTGAGTTTTTAATTAATTCACTTTGGCTCTGTTTGTACTCCTTTCCACAAGCATTCTAGCAAAATGGGGTTACTGTCAAGAATGTTGGCTCAAACATCAAATTTCAAGTGAACATTCCATAATATTTATGATAAGCAAATTCAAAATTCAAATTCATAATTACTGAATTTGCACCCAAAACCTGAGTCTAAGGGTTATGCTCATCCAATCAGAAAGCAGAAACATATCATAAGACCAACATGTCCAACTAAACTGGCTCAAATTTCACATATCAAAGACCCACAGAAGGCTGGTCATGAACAAGCTACAGACTAAGAATTGTGCACACAAATTATCTGGCAAATGATTTCAAACAACAAGTAAATTCAGAAAAATCTTGACCTATTCACAGAAATTTTTCAAGAGAAAAAGCTTAAATTAATCAAATAAAAATTATTCTGTCTGATTTATTCACTCAGCTCTACTTTTAATACAAAAATATTAATAAATTCTGCATTAAACTGTAACAAAAGAACAAGAAAAGATATAGGCGTACCTGAAACAAAAAGCCTCATGGGATGCTTAGGGCAACTCACAGATAGAAACTCTCCTGTCTTGGACCCAATAGAGCCTACAATCTAGTCTTTCTTGGGGCATCAGATATTATAAGAACATTGTTTTTACTAGACTTCCCAACTGAGCAATTCACCAGCATTTAGAACATTGCTATATGTTATTTGTTATACCTTAAAAAAATGTTTAGTCATCCAATCAGGAGGCAGAAAATACCATGTAAGTTAGGTGACCAATCACATACCGCAAAGAGCAAATAGTTGAGCTGAACAGTTTCTGCACACCCCAATTATTACTTGAATAACAAAGACTTTTACAGTAATCTAGATCAGTTTGTGTATTAATCCCAAATAGAATAAAGGGTTGACTTAATCGGATAATGTATTTACAGTGAAAAATTCAACAAACTCTAGAGATGATTATTTTTAAATTCTTATCCTTTTTTAGTGGATGATTCAAGACATTAGTATCACACATGAAGAATGGAGAAGGGGAAGTAGAATGGAGAAGGGGATGCAGAAAAGGTAAAATTAACTGCTATTTAATATTTATCTGTTGTTAGGCAGGCAGGGGGGACATTTTGTAGGGGAGGAAGTGCAGGATAAAACATTACTTTTAAGTTAATTTGTTTCATCTGGAAATGTATTTTGGAATATTATTCAGTTTCTGGCACTTCTCAGATCACAGTATATTCATTATAGTTCATACTAGATCTCACATCCTGAAGCAGTGATTTCCAGTGGTTCTCTAACCTTATTCTTACTCTCACTGTCTGTCTTTGCAACTGGTATATCACTTGATTCTACTCTTATTTTCTGAACCTTCTTTCTAAAGCTCACAGTCTGAGAGAGAGCTCAAGTAAATCTGAAGCAGAAGAATAAAGATGGTAAAATCATTAGAGCTTGGCCAAAGAGGTCATGTTTCCATTTTGGTTTTGGAAAATTAAAAGAGGTGGTAATATCCAGGTTCCTTTTAATCAGAACCACCAAACTTTGGAGCAGGGACTGCATATGGACAAAAGAATCTGGTTAAGGTTAATGGCCACAGCCTTTCTCCTGAGTCTTGTGCCCTGAAAGCTCTGCATTCTCTGATCTAAACTTTGTTTATCAGGCAGGGTTTTGTTGAGTTTTTCAGTATGAAAGTTCATTTTGGAATTCTTCAGATGACAAACTCTCTCTTGAATGGTAGCACAATATCAATATCAAAATAGTAGCACAATATCATCTCTTCCTTCGTTGAAAGAAACATTGAAAGACTAAGTACAATGGCCTGCCCTTGAGCTGAAAAAATTGAATTACAATGCTGAGCAAAATGTTGTGCCAAAATGGTAAAGTGTAACTTCCATCAATGCCTTTGCAAATATATGAAAGTGCATATGTGGATCTCTATGTGGCTGTGGCTTCATAAGTGAGAAAAAAAATGTATTTACATCAGTGCAAAGTATAGCTCAGATACTCAGCCACAAAACACACAGGATTCCAAAGTTTTCATTTTGTCCCTTCTCACAAAAGCTAGCCATTTCCAACTCCTGCCATGCACAGCCGTCAGAGAAACACAGCGTTACCACTGCATCGTGTTCCCACTCCTATAATGCCTCCCACATGGAAAGAATCTCTCTCAGTACATAGGAAACACAGTCATCTCTCACATATGACTCCAATACATATTTTATGTTGCATCTTATTCATTGCAGATGTCACAGGAGTGTCTCAAATATTGTATAAACATATGCTCATAGCAATGCCAACCCAGAAACGGCTAATACAATTTACCCTGGCCACATGCTCACATGTATATTTGTGCAGGTAAGATTGTCTGATGTTCAAAATCCCCAGTGTGAATGTGAATGTTTCATTATAGACTGTTAAGACTTCATGCTGGTAGCATCTCTCAATTAATGTAATATCAGTCCGTGCTCAAAATCAAAGCAGACAAGATAGCGGGTCAATGTGCTTCTGCACACAGTACCCCTACACATGTGCTTCTGCATTGTACCCCCTAAAGTGCTGTGTATTGTGTTGATTTTTCAGTGAACAGATTGTACTATCAAAGCAGTGACAAGTGAATATTGGTATTTCACATTAGTGCAGAGAAATATGACAAATTATTGCTTGCTATGAGCACCCTTTATTTGGATGCTATCATTCTCTCTCTGATCTGCAATTTTCAATGGGTATCATATAGTTTAGCTAATTTGTTTATTAACCATACCTAATGTTCTGCTGCTCACACCTCTTTGGCTTATCAGTCATATGCAAGTCACTTCACCATGACAGCACCAAATGGCCACAAGATAGATTTCGTGCATAAAAGGATGTGTAAACAAAAATCAATTAAACTATAGCACACTCCTGAGATGTGTAGTGCATAGCTCATATTACCTGTGATCTGTTGTACTGATATCACAAACTTCTGGCAGGTAATGCAGGAAGAATGGTAGGGAGAGTAGTACTTGCAAGCAATAAATTTGATTAGCTCACTATAGTTGCCAGTCAGGAGATCTCTTTCTCTCTGGACCAAATTAAGTCTTGGCAAAGCACGTGCAACCCCAACGACTTTTAAAACACCTGACTATAAGTTCAGAATGGGTTTTTTAAAGCATTTTTAAACACAGATGTATCTTTACCTGTAGAAAGGTTCAGACCAAGCCAGTCAGAACCTTTGGAACTATTTATAATATTTGATGTCAAATTTCTCATTCTTCATAAATTTATGAAGCCCCAATGATGACTAATACTGTTCAAAAATATATGGAAGGCATGGTCTGTTGCCCGAGGGGCTCACAGTCTAGCTCAGGTACTAGGCTACACCAGAAGGCAGTTGAAACACTGAATAGTGCAAACTGAGCAGCTGAAAAGCTCTCCGGAAAAGAGTTTTATGATGGGATTTGAAGTGGGAAAGGAAGATTGTTTAGATCGTGAGAACTTGGAGGCAGATCTGGGTGTTGGAGAAGAATGGAAGAAGGTATGATACCAATAATGGTTAAAATATACAAGGAAGGTGGCAATTAAGGGAGAACATAGGGAAGGATGGAAGAGTAAGAGGGATTTTTTGAATATTTAAGAGTGATTGTCTTCACTTGGAAGCTGGACATGAAGAAGGGTGGCTCTGGGATCTAATTAATCAGTATTACTGCATATTGGACTGAGTGTTTTTCTATAATGCATAGTAGAGATGGGGCACTTGCATTAGACATGTTTGCCTATGTGAAAATCTTATAATGAAGTTGTCTGTATAATAATGGAGTTCCCAACCAGCAGATCTGCTAGTGTTGCTCTGATCACAATGAAATTTGATTATCTTTCTGCCTAATAAGTGCCATCTTCTTTGTATTGCATGTTGGGGCATGTATGTGACTGGAAAAGCCCTGGGGGAGCAGAACAAAGGATGAGTCAACTTTCAGTTCTCCAGTTTGCTGTGATAAAATGATTTTACCTGAAACGAAAGCAGTAACCACGGCAGGAAGTTGTCAGCCTGAGCTTCGCCCAGGTTTATATCTGACTCACCTTGCAAAGGTATGTCATGATTTGTATTAAGTTCAGAAGCCTGAGAACTCTACCTGAAGGTGCTGCGCACAGTAAAAATGCAGAAGAGAGAGAGACGTATTCATCCTCAGGATTCTACGGTGAGGGATTTGAATATCAGGATGTGTTAACTTTTCTCCTCTATCCCCTGCCTTAGCGCTATCTCCCACTCAGATTTTGCTCTGTGCCTCTCCCTCCCTTTGTAGAATGACACTGCCTCCCTCTCTCTAGCCTGCCCTCCAAGATGTATTTGAAAGCCACCCCTCTCCGGGCATGTGGAAAACCCACATTATCTCCTTGTCCAATCTCCACTTCTAGGCTGCATGGCAGGAAGCCCCCACATCCTAGTCACAGCCACTGCTGTGATTCTTCTATTTCCTAGAATCTGGCTGGATTTTGCAACAGGGGGAAGCAGGCCAGAGAGCAAGAGCAGGCCAGATAGGAAGAAAAGGTACCAATAGGTTGAAATGGGGCTGGAGTTTTTTTTCCTTTCAAGGGTCCTAACCTAGACCCTCCTCAAACTGGTCATAAATTTTCCCTCCTCTCCTAACACAGCAAATATGGAAGCACACATACAGGAAAATGGCCAGTCTTAATGTTATAAGATATTTCTAAACTATCCAGTATCCTAAGGGCTTTATGTATTTTCAATTCCATTTTCCCTATTAGTCATCAATCTTTTTCTCCAGTTTTGGAGGAGATAAGGCTTGTGACTCAGGAAGGAAGTATGAATATTTCAGCTAAGCTTACAGTTTTTCAACTTGTTGCAATAAATGTGCCAGAGAGACAGAAGAACGAACAAGTAGTTGGTGGATTTGAGCCTGTAACAGTTTGCTGCTTGCCCACTCCTTTGAGTTGTCACACTGTGATGATGATTCCAAAAATCTCCAGCTTCTCACCGACAACTTGACAAATTTAGTTTAACTATTTTGATGTAAGAATCTAATTAGGTAAACGGGTTCAGCAACCGATTACGTTTTGCTAATTTCAACCATCTGCTTCAACATTTGCTCTTATGTGTACTAGATTTCAGAGCGCCTTTGCTCTAACAGTAATTAATGAAACTGTTAATAAGCTACATATATCATATTATGCTGCGATAATTTATCAAAGGATAATGTTACAAGACAAATTATATTTAACAATTATAGAAAATGGCTTACATCACTAAATGTTGCACACTGCTAACTAGTTTCTTACTCTCTTCTTAATGAATTCCCTAATTAATTTAATGCACACTTTATGCATAATTTGAAATTTAAAAACATTGCTGGGTCAGGTTTTACCATCCTCTTTTACATGCTGTCTGCTTCTACAAGATATATATTAGCAAAACATGACCTCTATGCAAATTACAGAGACCTGCTGTTATTTTTATTCTGAATCCTCATGAACACATTCTAAACTGTGCTCGCTTTCTCTCTCTCTCTCTCTCTCTCTCTCTCTCTCTCTCTCACACACACACACACACACACACACACACACAATTTAGATAATGCTCTTTGGTATTCCTAAATTGTTTCTGTTGCTGACAGGAAGAATCTAGCATTACATAATATTGGTCCATGCTTACAAACACCACTTTAGAATTAGGTAATTATTTATAATAAAAAACATAGGTGGCTATTTTAATCCTTTCTTATATAATCATTTCCATTTTGGGCAAGGATGTTTTCAGTCTTATGTTGTACTGCCAGCTACCTACGAATGCAGCATTGCCAACCCCCACAGTTCAAAAATCATGAGTCAGGCCCCAAATAATCATGAGATTAGCTTTAAAATCATGACGTTTTGAAAAAAAAAACATTTTGCATTCTGTTTCTTTGCCTTCTCTTTTATGAGCCTTTAGGATACACTCTAGGTCACATTTTCAAGCTTTTTTTCACAACCAGGAAGGCTAGATTTTTTTTATTTTATTTTTTAATGAAAGCTGATGTTCTCACCTAATCACATGGCTTCAAGAGCTGGGGCTTTAACTAGAACACCAAATATTTTGTGATTCAAGAGAAAATCAGAGGCAACCTTAATTTTGGCATTTCCTAACTTCTGAATGTTTGACTTTGCAACCTTCATGTTAACAGAATTAGAGTTGTCCATTCAACTAATCACTTCCATAAACTTTTTGACAGTTGTACACTAGGTTTAGCTAGATCCATCAATATAAATAAAGCACTTCTTTCTAATAGACATATTATGTATATAAAATGTAATATACTTATGACAAGTCTTGAGTTCTATCCCATCATTTGTAAACATGCTCTAGGATTTATCTGTGTCTATATATTGATTTGTGTCTGTTCTTTAGTTGGGTAAACAACCTGTATTATAGAAATTATTTAATACAAATCTGTAAATTTTGATTTTGGAAGACAACTCTGATACATTTTCACAGTTAAGTAGCAGCCAGATGTTTGTTCCTGTAACAAAAATCTCAGATTCCTAAACATTTGTCAAAGAACTAAATTATCAGCTTTGCCCCTGACTTCATGGCTAACATTTAGCAATCTTTGCTACTTAGAAGTACAGAAGTTTCTGGAACAATATATGAATGCTGCTTACCATAGAAAATGCACATTACAGTTTTCTGCTATGCTTAAAATTACTTTGTTCCTGATAATGACTGTGAAGGCTGAACCACTGAAGGAAACAGTTATGTAATGCTGTGCTTAAATAAAACCTTGACTTAATGTTAAATGACAAAACTATTTCATTCCACTAAAAATAAGTATTTTGGTATGTTGAAATAAGGTTTTATTTGGAAAGAAATAGTCTGAACCTTGGAGTTAACATTGCATCCAGAAGCCAGGAACTGAAGAAAATGTATTAAATTCTCTTTTCAGTTTATAAATATCCATCCTAACTCAACCAGTGACAGAGTTCAAACACTTAGAATGTATTCCTGGGGTGTGTATGTAAAAAGTCCAAGTTGCTGAATGCTACAGGTATTTTCTGTTTCTTTTCTTACAGTGTTGACCCCAGAATTGACTAGCAGGGCCCATTTTGGAACTTTGACATCTCAGTTAGGTTGCCCAGTTCCACATTTTCACTTTAATAAATAATAATAATAATAATAATAATTCATGCTTATCTAATACCTTTCACCCATACATCTCAATACACTTTAGACAGGTGGGTAGAAATCCTTATTACTGATTGGGAAGCTGAGGAGCAGAGTGGCTAACTGAATTGAACAAGGTCACACACCACACATTAGTGGCAGAGCTGGAAAGATTAAGGCCTAGCTTAAAAAGCATCCCTCCGAGCGACATAAGTTTCACCAGCATAAGTGGTAGTGTGCACAGCACTATGTCAATGGGAGAGCTCTCTTTTGTTGGCATAGAGCAGCTACATGAGAGATCTTACAGAGGCGCAGCTGCATCGGTACAGTTGTGCTGCTATAAGGTCTGTAGTGTAGACATAACTTTATATCCCTAAACCATGATGGTTGGGGGAATGAACAGCAGAGATGAACGACTTATAGCCTACTGGGTGAGTGCTGAGTTCAGACAATGCTGCCAAATTTGTAGCCATAGGAAACCCTAGGTCATGTGGCCCCATCCCACTCAGGACTGCTTAAAATGCTAGCATGACATCATGCTTCAATGCAACTTTGTGTGAAGTATGAGCCGTTTTGTGCTGAATGAGATCCCTAGCGTGATAACTTGTGTATCTAATTGGTATGTCTTTCTCCGCTATCCTGGCATTACAAAGTCTCCTTTTCTTCTGTTTAACTGGAAACCTCCATCTATTATTTCCCTATCTTCCTCCACAAATGCATAACAAGTTTGGACACATTCCCTGTTCTCACCTCCCACCATGGGATGGACTCCCTTCCCTCCCCCTACCCCACCTCCACCTCATCTCCAGAGAGCTGACATGGCAGAGCAGTTTGATGGTAGGAAGACAGAGTTGCACACTGAATTTTGAGCCTTTCTGCCAGGAGCCTAAATTGAGTGGCTTTTCAATGGGCCCCAGATTTGCCTGAATTGGCCCTGCATTGAGCTATCTCCCAGTCACTAGCCCAGCCTTCTAATCATATTTATGGCCAAAATACTTTCCACTCTTCAGGGCCATTGTCTCCCATTTACAGTACACTGATTGATTTTAATGAAGAATAAACCATGCCAGTGCTTTGATCCTTCTAGTTAATATGCCTCATTACCAGGGCACATGATAGGAATTTTCATTCTATTAGTCACTCTTTGGAACCTTGTGCAGGTCTCCTGCCAAAATCAGCTCAGCATCTGGCAAAAAACCCATATATATATATATATATATATAATTATTCTGGCAGATTGAATTCAGCATTTTGATGGGCAAGTAATTCACAAGTAAAGCTCCTCTGCAACTTACTGCTCCCAACACACACTCACATTAATATGAAAGATATGGGCACATCTCAGATATAAAACCAAGACATTTTCTTAGGAGAAATTCTCTGGATCTACGGATGATCAGAACAAGGTGGAAAAGAACTAGGACACCTCAAACCCCTTAATGTTTTAGGTGCCTAGAGGTCCCCAGAATGGAGTAAGGGGGAGAATTTCTGACTACCTGCCATATGTGCCACTATTGGAAAGAAGATACTGCTCTGGTAACACTGACAAGGGCCCAATCCTGCAAGTGCAGAGCACCCCCTGAAAAGGTCTGAATACCCTCAACACCCATTAATGTCCACCTTGCCTTAATATGCCTTCACAAATTAACTGTCATTATTCTAATAGGATCTCAGCTTTTGAAGGTGGTGCTCCTGGGGATAACATCAGAGCACAACTTTTCAGGTAGGCAAGGGTACCTGCAGAAAAAACTGGAATGTTTGAATCTATTCCAAATTACTCTTCATATAGTGTTTTATAACCACACTGCTTTAAAAATCTATCTTCTCTCTCTGTTTGTGTCCTCTCTTCTCTTTCTCACTTGCCTTTCCCGCAAGACTTCCCAGTTTTAAAATCTCTTGTTTTTAATAGCTCATTAAGGATCACTTGCCAGATTTTTCTGAATAGCACAACAGGCTGGGGAAAGCTTGGGTCTTCTGTGCTCCTAATGAAAACACAATAAAGTCAGTGAGAATTAAAACAGAGATTTAAGTTACTGAGACATAATGTTTTGATATTACAAGCAACCTGAGAAAATTTTAGGGTACAATAGTACCCCAGCTCTAGAGCAGTCCATAGAGTTTGGGATTCCTAGAATAGCATGAGTCATTGCTGAAAGGAGAATTAGGCCTGGTCTACACTAGTCGGTTATTTCAGAATTAGCCAACTTAATTCTAAAAAAATTTATTCCATCTACATGACCAAACTGTTTTTTTCTATTTAAAGGGTTTTTTAATCCAATTTCTGTACGCCACCTTGGCAAGTGGAGTAGCGCTTAAATCAAGATTGCAATCCCAGGTTAAAGGTATTGTGGACGCAATTCGACGTTATTGGCCTCTGGGAGGATGCTCCCTTGTGACTGCTCTGGACAACACTCTCAACTCCAATGCACTAGCCAGGTGGGCAGGAAAAGCCCCGGGAACTTTTGAATTTTATTTCCTGTTTGGTCACCATCAGCACAGGTGACCATCAGCACAGTCCACCATCACAGGCGACCATGCAGAGTCCACCATCATAAGAGATCACGCAGTCCCCAATTCGCAGATGAGCTCCAGCATGGTCCGAAGGGGAGGTACTGGATCTCATTGCGTGTTGGGGAGACAAATTGTTATGGCAGAACTACGTTCCAAAAAAAGGAACGCAAATACGTACGCTAAAGTCTCCAGGGCCATGACGGAAAGAGGCTACTCCAGGGACACAGAGCAGTGTTGTACAAAAATCAAGGCGCTCAGGCAAGCATACCAAAAAGCCAGGGAGGCGAATGGGTGCTCTGGGTCACAGCCCCATACATTCCACTTCTACCATGAGCTGCATGCAATTATGGGGGGTGATGCCACCACTCCCCCACCACTGTCCGTGGACACCTGCAAGGGGGGAGTTGCATGGAGCAAGGAGGATGAGTTATTGGAGGACGAAGAGGAGGAGGAGGACAGTGCACAGGCCAGGCACTATCCCTAGCCAGGAACTATTCTTAACGCTGGAGCCAATAGCCTCCCGCCACTCCCAAGGCAGGCTCCTGGACCATGAACCTTGAAAAAGTACTTCTGGTGAGTGAGAGCCTGATCGGAGCCACGCGGTGGGGGGGAAACCCAGCTGCACTGGGCTGTTCGCGTTTAGTTTAAAGGCCTCAGAGCCTCATTGGAGCCATGCGGTGGGTGCGGGGGAGGTGGGTGTTGTGTGAACCGATCATCCCAGAGAGCTCACAGGCCCTCCTTCCCATAGCATTGCTTGCTATGGGAAAGGGGGCCCAGCAGTTTGAAAGCACTGAAATGAATGTGGAAGAAGCAGAACCCCGCATGCCCCTAGGCTGCCTGCAAGCTGAATTCTGTTGCCCATGTGTGATGGCTTACTCACACCAAAGTGGCAGGCACTTCAGTATAAGGGGCAAAATGCTAACTTGTACAGAAAGAACATGTGGTATGTACTATGAATTGCCTGTTTCACTGCGAAAGAGTGCTCCCTTTGTTCTCTGAAATGTATCTTTTAAAATACTACCCTCCCTTTTTCTCCTCCAGCAGGTGCAAATGTTTCAACGCGGCCCCTATCTACTCCGTCCCAGAGGCTGGTCCCGATTAGGAGGCGGAAAAAACTAACTCGGGATGACATGTTCGCCGAGCTCAGGCAGTCCTCCCATACTGATAGGGCCCAGCTGAATGCATGGAGGCAAACAATTGCAGAGTCCCGTAAAGCATTACAGGAACACGATGAGAGCAGGCAGGACTCTATGGTCAAGCTCATGGGGGAGAAAACTGACATGCTCCGCTGTATGGTGGATCTAATGCGGGAAAGGCAGCAAGACCATAGCCTGCCGCTGCAGCCCCTGTATAACCGCCCTCCCTCCTCCCCAAGCTCCATAGCCTCCTCACCCAGATGCCCAAGAACACGAGGAGGGAGGCTATGGGGACCCACACACACAACCCTGGAGGATCACCCAAGTAGCAGAAAGTTGGCATATGTGAACTTTTGATTTGGTTTCTGGACTTGTCCTTCCCTCCTCCTCCACCCCCCAACCCAATACCCCCCCTCCCCTGGTCTACCTTCTGATTTCTCTCAATGTGTTGTGCAACAAATAATAAAGAGGGGTTTTTAAACAATTGTGACTTTATTTCCTTTCAGGACCAACAACATGGAAAAATTAGCTAGCGATGCAAGAGCAAGAGAGCAGAGTTTGCGGCGGAAGCTGTGCGGCTCAGTTCATGATGGCCAAAAAATGGCAGGGAATTGTTGCATTCTGTAGCTTCCATGGGAGCCCAGGAACGACAACATGGAAAAAATAGCTAGTGATGCAAGAGCGGGAGAGCAGAGTTTGCAGCGGAAGCTGTGCTGTTCGGTTCATGGTGGCCAAAAAAAAGGTAGGAAATGGTTAGATAAAAGAGTAGATAGAAAGACGAAAGTACATGCGAGTTGGCTTCATAGTACCAGGAGACAGGCGGTGCACCGTACTGCACCGTCTGCTGGCAGTATGGCGTCTGCCATAGCTTTCACAGAGGGAGGAGCGAGGGACAACACACACCCAGAAACACCCGCGAGAATGTTTTTGCCCCATCATGCACTGGCGGGGACTGCGGGAACTGTGGAATAGCTTCCCACAGTTCACCGCTCCAACATTCGATGCTAGCCTCGGTACTGTGGACTCACTCTGCCGAATTCACGCGCTTTAGTGGAGACACACAACACCAAATGTATAAAATTGCTTCCGAAAATTCAAATAGAATAAGTTTGAATTAATTTCGTACTGTAGACATACCCTCAGTGACACAGAAACTCAGGATTTTCCTTCTACTCTATTTGTACAGAATTCCTGTTTACCTTGAACAAAGAGGGCAAAGATACAGCTATGTCCCAACTCCTTAGCTCTCAGTAGCTACACTGAGACTCTTTCTCAAGCGCACAGTGCCAATTCCAGTTTGTCCTTTGTGTGTTATCCCAGCTACAAACACTAAGGGTACATCTACACTACAGGGGGGAGTCGATTTAAGATACGCAAATTCAGCTATGTGAATAGCGTAGCTGAATTCGACGTATCGCAGCCGACTTACCCCGCTGTGAGGACGGCGGCAAAATCAACTTCTGCGGCTTTCTGTCGGCGGCACTTACTCCCACCTCCGCTGGTGGAGTAAGAGCGCCGATTTGGGGATTGATTGTCGTGTCCCGACGGGACGCGATAAATCAATCCCCAAGAGGTCGATTTCTACTCGCCGATTCAGGCGGGTAGTGTAGACCTAGCCTAAGAGCATGATACATTTCTAACTGAAGTCACTCTGAGTCTTTCCTCAGTTCCTCAATGTGAGTTAAAGGTGCAACTCAGGGTTGCTCTTCAACCAGGAGACCAGATGTCCACCCAAAACTCATATTGAGCTGGAGGCACCGTGTCTGCTATTGTCGTTGTATACAAAAGAGAATGCCCACAATCAGCCAACATGTATGAAAAGAACACCAGCAGGCTGCAGAGTGAAGCCAGTATTTGGACAGATAGCTGGGCAGGATGTGACTGCAGTAGCTAGCCCATTCTTGTGCTTTGTCACATTAGTATTGAAATGAAACATCAACTTAATTTCATTATCATCTTTGTTATAACAACTGTTTTAAATCATATATATGCATATAACATTTGTTTTAATAACACCATCAAGTACAGAGTGTTGTTACCTTTCAAATATATTCCTATTTCCTTCTATAGATGAGGCCACTTTCCATAAACGCATTTGGCTTTTCAATATAAATTGGAACTGATTAAAGACCTTGATGTCAACATCCATTCCTTGGCTCATGTAGTTGTACCATGGAATATTGTAATCCTCTGTGAGAGAGAATTCAAGCCAACAGGTGATCTTGTTTACCCTGTAGAATAATGGGATTAAGCAGTGTACGTCAGTCATTCCTGTAGACCAGGATGCTGCCTCCAGCAGTGTTTGAGACCTGGTGCTTCAGAGAAAAATATAATTAATCAAGCCAGGGTAATTTCTTCTTGACCTATAGGCAATCACCTTGACCCTGAATTTTGCCTTACCTTACTGAGATGCAATACCTTAGATACCATGGGAGTTGCTGTAAGGTCACCTCCTCTCTTGAGGCCCTTCTGACAGAAAAATCACTGTGTCTTTAACTCCAAATTTACTTCCCTGCATGGGTTTAAATCTGATCCTTAACACTATTTTAATGTACCAATGATCTGGATTTAATTATTTAATTTGTCCCTACAATGGCAGCTGTCTCACATCAAGGAATGCTGTGCAAATACCTGGAACATTTGTATTGCCAAGCAGGAAAACCAGAGGATAGAGTTTACAGAGGGAATGTTTGACCACACCAACACCAGCAGTGCATTTGTCATGACACATAATGTGAAGGCAAAGTTTAAAAAAAATGCAGAGGGTATACCACCATTCACAGTGAATGAGTCATTCATTGCCCAACTGGAATGTGCAAGTGAAGTGCCCAATTATTGGAAAACACACGTACTATTCTAGATTACAATGGTAAACATTTCCTCTTGAGTTATAGTAATTAAGCCCCTACTCTTGCCAGGTGCTGAGTGCCCCCTGAGAGGTGCTGGGAACTGAGAGTCTCCAGCACTTCAGACAATTCCGTGCCAAAACAGTAACAAAATTATAACTATCATCTAAGGCCCCAACTGGGCAAACAGATCCACTAGCATGTACCCTCCAGCTTTGTGGAGCGTGGCTCAGATGCATGGGTCTCCTGTAGTGGAGCTAATGACAGAAGCAGGACCTAGATCTGCAGTGTGCACTGTAATTCTCAGAGATCATTTGTTTTTTTCTAACTTTATGTTGTGTATCACTTTTCAAATGTCTGTGTTATTGTCCCAAATATGAACAGTTGCAGAGCCATAGTACCTCTGGCTTCGGAATATTAATGTAGAGCTCATGCAGTGCCTGATTCAGAAAAGTGCTGCGCACCTGCAACTCACTTTAATTTTAGTGGGATCATTTAGCACTTCTCGGAATAAGTCTCAAAAAGGAAGTGGACAGACAGTCCTCAAAAATAAGATCATCTATATTATTTATCCACAAAACAAGATGCAAAGAGGCCAATATCACATTTTCCCGCCAGTGTTTCTCACACTCCCTGTGCTCAAGGGCCCTCCCTTCACTTGCTGGATTTTTCCATTTATAACAGCAACACTGGGGGGAAACGTCCTTTTTTGTTTTTATTTCCATGTCCCTGAGAGAAGGCAAATAAACAGCATTGTACAGCGCTGCAGCTCTTAATGCCAGTTTCACTGCTTAAATGTGATTTTTCTTGCCAATATTTTCTCTTTACTTTACAGCCAAGGAATAAAATGCCTGTGTGAGCCATCTCCCTCTCCAAATTTCACCCTTTGTGAGTCCGAATGCTGCAGATCATGTGGATATGACTCACCCAACAAAGATGTGACCTTGTAAACAGAATTCACCCCCTGACCTTTGCAATATCTGCACCCCACCGTGATGTCCAATTTCCTTAAGTACGAAGACAGCTTTTTCATAGTGGAAATGGCAAATATTAGCCCTTTGAGCAAAATCATGACTCAGAGCAATTTTTTTGGAAGGGGGAGAAGAGGGGAAAAGACCAGGTTTGGAGTGAAATCAAATTTCCATGTGTGCTCGTGTGTGGGATGAGTGGGATGGGGAGCATATGGAAGTTTATCCATGTGTGAAAAACCTGTTTATTCATCTGTATCTGTGATATATGTTTTTATATTCCAGCTGCGAGCTCTACAAGTATAGTGCCTTCTCCAAATTGCACTATGGATTTCTAAAAATGTTCTTATGAAAAAATGTTGATGAAAGAAAAATAGAAGAAGTGGCAATATGGTCACTCAATGAGTGCAGCGAATATTCCACATTTAAGATGTGCACAGCCATAATCTATGCACTTCTGAAATCTCTTTGAAGTCCTGTTCCAAAAATAATACAAAGTAGGTATGAAAGAAACACAAAATGGAAGATGAGGACTAGTGTCACTATGAGGACTGAGTTACGGCTGTTTGGTTGATCTTAACTGTGCATTTCCATGCAGAAAATATTTGTATATTGCTTCCTCTGTTTCTAAAGGTTGTTTTTTGCTAACTACAATGATCTTTGATGGGTTTTTTATAACTTTTTAAAAACTGATAGGTACTCTTAGCCTTGATTCCATTTTAACTATAGGGGCCAGTCCTGAAAACTCTTAAGAATATGCATAGCTTTACTCATATGAGGTAGTCCCATTGAAATCAAGATAGGCCAGGCAGATCTGAGAAAAAGTTTTCCCTTAAAAAGGAAAGGGTTGGGAAAATATCAGAACTGCAGCATCTTGAAAGCTCATTCTAGTCTTCAAAAGGTAAACACAGACATTTGGGATTATTAACCCTCAAAAAGAGATTGATTTGATTCCATCTTGGTTTTTCTGGTTTCTGTTACTTCCCACGTGCATTTTTACTGTTTGGCTGCCCCACCCCACCCCCCCCACCTTTTTTTTTCCCCCTCGTGTGTTTCTTTTTAATTTCCTTCTCTGTTGCTACTGAATCTTGTTGGGTTTCCAGAAATGTATTGCTTTTAAATTATTTGTTAATACCGGTATTAGAAGGATCTACAAATATTGGCCAATGCAAGATTTTCACTTTTTCACTTTAAGAACTGTATCCTGAATTTCCTAAATGATAAGTAGCATTTTTGTGTTGGCTGGTAAATTTTCATGAGAATTTTGCAAGGCTGTATGATTAGCTTTTTACAGAGGAACTTTAGAGGGGACTAGAAAGCCATTCTGTTGCTCCATTGCTTGTTGTCAAGGGCCTCTTGACAAGGGGCCACATTCTACATGCTTCCCCACCCCCAAAGTCTGAGTAAGCAGGATGTTCAGGATGTATAATCAAGACTGCACACAAGGATTACACCAAATCCAGAAGCTGCTTCACTGCTCTGCTGCCACTAGTATAACAAGTGTACTGTAGTAGGTAGTCACTGAAGCCCCTGTATGTCCTTATTGGGAGGACAGGGTTAAGTGTGGAAAACCAAGTAGCAGTGAGTAGATCCATTGGTAGATCCATATTAGGAAAAACTATTTCACTAGGATGGTGGTGAAGCACTGGAATGGGTTACCTAGGGAGGTGGTGGAATCTCCTTCCTTAGAGGTTTTTAAGGTCAGGCTTGACAAAGCCCTGGCTGGGATGATTTAGTTGGTGTTGGTCCTGCTTTGAGCAGGGGGTTGGACTAGATGACCACCTGAGGTCCCTTCCAATCTATGATTCTATGAAATCTGAGATGACTCCTTCCATCAATGGTTGGGCTAATAAGATTTCCAGATTGTTATTAGTTCTGTTAGTGCCAATCTGAAAATAGAACCAAGTACAAATTAATGGAGATCTCCCATCTCCTAGAACTGGAAGGGACCTTGAAAGGTCATCGAGTCCAGCCCCCTGCCTTCACTAGCAGGACCAAGTACTGATTTTTGCCCCAGATCCCTAAGTGGCCCCCTCAAGGATTGAACTCACAACCCTGGGTTTAGCAGGCCAATGCTCAAACCACTGAGCTATCCCTCCCCCCCAAGGAATACAAGGAATACAGTGGCACATGGTCACCACACAGTAACACCATAATTACAGGATTTCCCTCTCCCTCCTGTCAGATTGTTGGTACATCTGCCTGCACTTGGCAAAAGTCAGTTTGCAGAGTTTTCTTGGAGTCGGGCCTCCTGTTAAGAGTCTTTAGCTTGACTGGTTAGAGTCATGAGTAGGGTTACCATGATTGAAATCATAGGTGCCTATTCCTTGGGTGCTCCGGGGCTGGAGCACCCACCAGGGAAAAATGGTGGGTGCTGATCACCCACCAGCAGCCTCCCTATGAGCTGCCCCCAGCCCGCACCCAGAGCCTCCTGCCCACCGGCAGGCCCCATGGATCAATGCCTGCCCCTCCCTACTCGTGCCTACCACCCTCCACAATCAGCTGTTTCGCAGCATGCAGGAGGCTGGAAGGGAGGGGAGAGGAGCAAGGATGCAGCGCGCTTGGGGGAGGGGTGGAACTGGGTGGGAAGAGATGGAACGGGGTGGGGATGTGGTCTTGGGGGAAGGGGGGTTGTGGGGGTGGGGCCTGGGACAGAGCCAGGGGTCAAGCACCTCCCCAGCACTTTGGAAAGTTGGCACCTGTAATTGAAATGCAAAAAAAAAAAAAGGCACCCCTCTGAAAGCAAGGCTGCCATAACCCGAACCACAAGGCAACTCTTTAACCCTCCCGCAAGAGCCACTTATAGTATCTAGAGAGATAACAACAGATAGATAAGATTGATAACATTGCACGTCTCCTCACTTTCGCATTACTCAAACCCTCTCACACAGACACATACACGGTGTGCTTGTGTGTCAGTGGGCAGACAGCTGCTGTATTTTCAACAGTTTTGATCTGTTATCACCTAAACTGCAGAAGTGGGAACACTTCAGCGTCTTTAGCTGCACACAGAAAGTTTTAACAGTAGATATCCCAGTGTGTTGTGATAATAATGTGAATCTTTAGATGCATGTAAAAAAAGATTAAATTATTTTCCTGGCAACTGGCAAATACATAAAAACACCTGCCCAGGCCAGTCAAATACCAGGCAGGTAGTAACCCTGGTCACTAGTGAATGTGTATTATAAGTGCCAACAGCTCAGAGGCCAAAGGGGACATTTCCCTCTCTCCCCAACTGTCAGACAGAAGGAATCAACAATATATTTCGTTTGCCCCAAGTTTGAACCATTGCTGGCAGGGAGATATTGTCATTCCGGCCCCAAAAGCAAGCTCCCTCTCTTCCTCCCCGGGCTCCCTAACAGGTGATGAACAGAGATTAGAGCTCCTCCTACCACCTTAAAGGTAACATAGTGCCACATCCAGCCAGGAGAGGGAACCGGAGGTACAAGACCAGCATCCTTGTTTCTTGCAGCACTAGCAGGAACGTGGGAGCAGGCGCATCCTCTCCTCACAGGCCTGGAGCACATGGAAGGACGCGGAGGGCAAATATTAGCCCTTTCTCCCCCCATGGTATGGCGGGGTAGGGAAAAAGTTACTAGTGGGAGAGAGTCAAACATATCCTACTGGGGAGACTGGATGCGAAGTGGAGTGGGGAAGACATAACATGGTGGTGACACAGATAGAGGATACAGAATGCTGTGGAGGAGACCAGGGGTTCCAGACCATGTGAATGCGGGGTGACAGCACTGGGGGAACAGGACATAGAGCACTAGGGGGACACAGCACAGTTGCACCAATGGGATCTGCGTTCTAGTATGTGGATATGTTTGTGTTCAGGTGCTTTTGCTCATCTTTTTTCTTCTCTTGCTGTGTTATTTATACTGCCCTACCAAATTCACGGCCATGAAAAACATGTCACGGACTGTGAAATCTGGTCTTTTGTGTGTTTTTATCCCATATACCTCTACCCCAATATAACGCTGTCCTCAGAAGCCAAAAAATCTTACCGCGTTATAGGTGAAACCGCGTTATATCAAACTTGCTTTGATCCGCCAGAGTGCACAGCCCCACCCCCCCAGAGCACTGCTTTACCGCGTTATATCTGAATTCGTGTTATACTGGGTCGCGTTATATCAGGGTAGAGGTGTACAATACAGATTTCCCCGGGGAGACCAGTGTTTCTCAAACTGGGGTCCTGACCCAAAAGGAAGTTGCAGGGGGGGTCACAAGGTTATTTTTGGGTGGGGAGTTCACAGTATTGCAACCCTTATTTCTGTGCTGCCTTCAGAGATGGGCAGCCAGAGAGCGGCAGCTGTTGCCCAGGCACCCAGCTCTGAAGGCAGCACCCGTCAGCAGTAGTGCAGAAGTAAGGGTGGCAATACCATAGCATGCCACACTTACTTCTGCACTGATACTTCAGAGCTGGATGGCTGGAGAGTGGTGGCTGCTGACTGAGGGCCCAGCTCTGTAGGCAGCAGCGCACAAGTAAGGGTGGCAATACCATGCCCTGCCATCCTTCCCTCTGCAGTGCTGCTGGTAGCGGCTCTACATTCAGAGCTGGGCTCCCAGCCAGCAACCGCCACTCTTCAGCTGCCCAACTCTGAAGGCAGCACCACCTCTAGCAGCAGGTCAGAAGTAAGGGTAAGAGTAGTGCAACACCTGCCCTCCCGCCCAATAACCTTGTGACCCACCCACCCCCCACAGCTCCTTTTTGGGTCAGGATCCCTACAATTACAACATGGTGAAATTTCAGATTTAAATAACTGAAATCATGAAATTTACAATTTTTTAAATCCTATGACTGTGAAATAGACCAAAATGGACCGTGAATTTGGTAGGACCCTAGTTATTTAGGATTCCTTGTTTATGCAAAAGTAAAAAAAAAAAAAAGCCATTTTTAAACCACATGTTCCCATGTCTACAGTTAGAGAACTTTAAATGCTCCTCCGCTCCCTTCGGCTTTTCCTTATAGAACTATACCATACCAAATCAAGACCCTGTATACTGTCATGGCACAGAACTCCAAGGGACAAATTCTGCTCTCAGTCCACCTCATTAAGCCCTATTGATTACAGTGAGGTTGCCTCCCTGTAACTGATGTTGGTATTGTAAAATTGGATCAAACAGCCAAATGCGCTCCTCTAATATGTACTGCAAAGAAGAGCAAATGTGTGCTAAATATGTGGAATCTAGCCAAATCTAGCAACAAAAGATGAACAGTTACCCCTCCCGGTGTTGTCATCTCCTCCTTTGTTCTCTTTTAAATTTAGATCCTGATTCAGCATGTGCGGCAGTGTTCTTCCTCATCTACAGGGATGCTTTCCTGCATTGAGCCTTTGATCATAGGCTTTTTGGGGCAGTGAATCCAACTTCTGCACCGTAAAGTGTAATGTACATTTATGGTGCTCTACAGGTATTAATGGACAGCGCTGTGGGGTGGGGAGTTCCTGGGGTATTATGGGATAGTCTCCAGGGTGAGCAGACCTACAGAGCAGCTTCTTTGCATGACTTGGTTCCTTGGGAACCTGGCAGTGAATTCACCAATATTTAGGCTGTTCAGAACAAGAAGTTAATGCTGGTGTAAACCACAGCACTGCACCTCCTACTTCACCCTCAACCCTAGTCTGGCTAAAGGGTCTGGGAGAATACAGTCCTAGGGTGGAAGCTAGTGGCAACCTGGCTGTGGTGTGAGCTATGCTGCTGTACAGTGACAGCATGGGTTACCTAGGGAGGTGGTGGAATCCTTGAAGGTTTTTAAGGTCAGGCTTGACAAAGCCCTGGCTGGGATGATTTAGTTGGGATTAGGTCCTGCTTTGAGCAGGGGGTTAGACTAGATGATCTCCTGAGGTCCCTTCCAACCCTGATATTCTATGATTCTATGATTGGGCGCAGCATGGAGAGGAAAGCACAATGCATGGATGTCCTGAGATCTATGGATCCTTGACCAGTCTGAAGTTAGTGGGACACACACCCAGTCCCCCCAAACGACCACTAGCTTTTCCCCCACACTGACCCCCAAGAAAAGAATGTGATGGGTTTTCAGTGGTATGAAAGCTGTGGAGCTTTTGTCTTTGTTTTCCCCTGGATGCATCTTTGTGCAGGGACAAGGAAAATTTGGCTCATTCTGCTTAAAGTGCGTGTCCATTTTTTTCCCCTTCACTTCCTTGGACCCTATATAGAACAGCTCTGTTCACTCTGCAGCTAGCTACACCCCACAATTCAAGTATATGAACAAGAAGTTTCCAAGTTTTAAGCTAATCCATTTACTTCAAGTATATCTGCCATCTGCAGTGTAGCAGGAGAAATACAAATACTCACCAAAACACTGCAGTTATACTTCTAATTATTATCCTTTTGTTATCTATTCCTAATTAAGATAGACTGTGGTCAGATGCTGAATTTTTGCTACATTATCTAAATGAGACACTGAGCTATATTTATCCATTGATTTAGAGTTACACTGCAGATACATTTTGTCCTTTTAATTTATTATTTACTTAAGGTGAGCCAGTGCAGTATTAACAGTACCTTAGACAAGAAGAGTTAATGAAGGGTTAACTTTCAATACTCTAAGAAAGTGTTAGGAAACAGGAACTAATGTATTGCCTCTGGACAGGTTGCTGTATAACTGGTTAATAAACAAAAGAACTCGGAAGGTAAGAGCTGCACAAAAAGTTTTCTGGGTAATGGACTGAAGTAGTTTCCTTATGTGAGGAGGTGTTGAGTTACAGCAGGACGAATGAGAGCTGGGTGGAGAGAAAAAAACATCTGATCTGCAACCTTTCCCTTCTCGTAGGGCAACGTGTATAATAGTTAAACAAGAAAAGCAATGGGAATATAACGTGGAACTTCTACTTGTTGTTTCTTCAGTGACCTAACGCCTGTGTTTACTGTAGATGAAATGAAATGCTGCTGGATTAATCACGAAAAGCTGAGGAGATGCAGATGCCCCGCTGTAAAATGCCACGCAGGCAACGACTGACAGGCAACAGGATCTGAGGTTTCCCCTGGATCACTAGTCAGACGTGTTCCAGGGAGCGGGGACTGCTGGCTCACTAAGGTAAGAGGCCCTGGGGGGGCAAGCACAATAAAGAAGACAAACAAACTTTTAAAGATGAACAAGATCCGGAAGCTTTTCCGAGGTAGTGGGAGAGCTCTCGCATTTATATTTGTTGCCTCTGTCATTTGGTTGATCTTTGACATGGCAGCACTCAAGCTTTCATTCAGTGAGATCAACACCAAGGTTCTGAAAGATGAGATGATCAGGAGGGAAAGGGAAAGATTCAAAGTTTGGCGAAACTTAGAAAAGACCCCTGAAAGCTCCAGAAGGGAACCAAAACCTCCCCCGAAAGGCTTTGAAAGGGGGAGATTTAGTAAAGAGAAATATAGAAATATAGAAGAGAAAGTGGTAGAGGCTGAAAATGAAATTGACAAACAGAATGAAAAGAGAACAGCAAAACCAACAGAAAAGAGAAGCATGGCCTATAAGAAAATGATTGTGCCACTTGGGACATTCTCAGTGAAACTGCTGAGCCCCTATCCCTCTGTTCCCATGGAAAAGAAAGAGAGAAAAAAGCATGTAAAGACTGTAAACTCCACTGACCTGCTGAGAACAAAGCAAACTGTTCCCAAAAGGCTTCAGCAGACCCCATTAGCTGCAGCAACAGGGAGATCAGTTGTCAAATTACCACACAGCACAGCTACTGTAAGAAACAAAGTTGCACAGAAAGAGAACCAACCTGTAACTAAGGGCATTGAGGGAAATTTAAAAATTGGGATTACAGAGAAAATCTCTTTGGCTGGATTAAAACAGGAATTGCAAACAGAGGCAAACCCCAAGGAACCTCAGAACAAACCCCCAGTACCAGATTTGCCAATTCCTAGGCAAATCGTCTCTGTAAAGCAAAACAGGATCGGGATGAAAGCAATAGATGGCACCGAACACAAAACAAACAGGAGTTTGGATGTACCTGTCAGCAAGCTGGCTGCTGCAAACAGTGCCGAGAAAAAGGGATTGTCCACAAAGCCAACAGGACTGGGAAAGATGCCAAAGGAAGACGAAACAAAAGCTGCTCATGAAAAGAAACTAACTTTCTCTGAAAATCAGTTTGTCATTATTAGTAAAGAAGGGATAAAAATCAACATCCCAGCAACCCAGAATCTGGTAGCTGATTCTAACGGAAATTTTACAATAAGATTGAACATGAGAAAAGAACAGCAATTGATTAGCAACAAAAGTGAGGATGCCCCTAACATGAACTCTGTAACCAAGACTGCTGAGCTTAATGGTCTAACTAAGAAAGCAATTTTGACAGATGGTCCAGAGCTAACAAAAGTTCACGTCAGGTTAGATGATAAGGAGCAATTAAGGAAAAGAAATCGAAGCAGCTATACGGTCCACTTTACAAGGGACACTGGAATGCACAAAGTCTTAACAATTGATGTAACACTTTCCCCAAGAGATCCCAAAGCTCCCGGTCAGTTTGGGCATCCTGCTGCAGTCCCTGATGATAAGCAAGAAGAGGCAAAAAGTAGATGGAAGGAAGGAAACTTCAATGTCTATCTGAGTGATTTGATCCCTGTAGACCGAGCCATTGATGACACAAGGCCTGCTGGGTAAGATCTGTTTCCCCCTGCATAAATTATCTCAGAAAAGTTTGAATTATGTATTGATCAAAGGATTTGATCATGATATGCATTCTGGAATGCTTTTAACCTGTACATAAATGGCCCATAACTTCAAATAGTCAAGTGCTCTTTCAAAACTGCATTGCACTGTCATTAGCCCCATGAAAAGTATCAATGAAATATCTCTATATTTTCAGCTAATGGACTGATCACAGAGTAGATAAAATTTTCAGAGGCACCTAAGGGAGTTAGGAGACTCTATCCTATTTTAGAAGAGACTTAGGCACAAAGAAACATGCATCCTATTGACTTTCAGTGTGTTTAAGTCACTTTTAAAAATAAGACTTAAGCTCCTAAGTCACTTGAGCACATTGGAAAATGTTACCCAGTTTATCTGGTGTAATATCCAACATTTAAGGGCATCATAAGCAAAATGAAATACTTTTGGCATATGGATGTTTGGTTCCCAAGTGAATTCTGTCACATAATTGGTCTAAGCACAGGGCTGGTAACTGGTCGCTCATGAGGGCACATCCTTGCTCTGATATTGCCTCCCTGTCTGATTTTTTTTATTTTCCTCAGTTTCCCAACATATATGTTGGCGGTAATATTTTATGCTCAGCTATTACAAGCACCTTGTAAGGATTAGTTAGCTGATATTTCTACCATGCTTTGAAGATGAAAACTAATATGTAAGTGCTAACAAGTATGATTATTAAATAGCATTGTGCATACTGTACTTGACATATTGTTTGAGATATCCACTAGGTAATGCACCCTTGCCTAGGATCTAAACAACCACTGAGTGGCACTCTTAGTTTCGTGAAAGACGCCTTGGAGCTCACTTTCTTGGTTATAGCCCGGGGCAGTTCTGAAAGACAGAAGTTTGTGCATTTCAGGTTTAAATGCCTGCACGGTGTGAAAATGTAGATTTTTGTTTTTAAAATTGTTGGCGGTGAAACCGAACATTTCCTTGAAATTTGCAGATGCTCCTGTAAATTTAATTTTTGTGCTCCAGATGCAAAAGTCCATGGTCCAAATACAGATGTGGTGTGTAAGATATTCATATGCTGGTCAGTAGGTGTGACAGAGTCTAACTGAATATAAGGGAGCCTGACTTAGTGAATTGTAAGATACACATAGAGGACCTGGAAGAAGGTGCAAATTAAAGTTGGGGACTTAATTTAATCTGCTGTATACTTTTTTACATCTCCCTATTAGCTGCTTTTCTCACTGCAACCTTCTCGCCTAGTCTCTTGGTTATTGTTCATCACATTTCATACTC
Organism: Malaclemys terrapin pileata; assembly: GCF_027887155.1. Lineage (NCBI taxonomy): Eukaryota > Metazoa > Chordata > Testudines > Emydidae > Malaclemys > Malaclemys terrapin. The sequence continues at coordinate 49,861,423 of NC_071515.1, read as the reverse complement.
CTGGGGGAATTCTGTACCACTGCGCAGGTGGAGAATTACATAATGTCCTTTACAGCTTTCCCCCTGCGGAATAATTGATTCTGAGGGTGAGGTGAAGGGAAGGTGCAATTATACCTTTTGCCCACCAGGGGCTGATGTGGCACCAGAAGAGAGGGCTGCTGGCTCATAGGCTGGAGCAACCAGCTGTGGAGAGGGAGGGGGCAAAGGCTGCTTTCATCACAATTCCCTGCCCACAGGGCTGCTGGAGGGGTCACACATACTGGGGTTCAGAAGGGCTAGCAGGGGGACAGACTGGGGCAGGAGCACAGGAGCTAGTGGGGTAGCAACATTGAGCCTGGGGATGAATGGGTGTGGGGATACAGGGCCACATGGGGACAGGGGCAACTATGCTTGGCTGAGTGAGGGTGCAGGGACACATAAAGACAGAGGGAAGTTGGGTACAGGGCCACATGAGGACATGTGCTTATATGCATGGCTGAATGGGAGTGCAGGGATACATGGGGACAGGGCAGATGTGCCTGACTAGGAGATGCTAGTGGTCAGCCAGGGTCTACATAGGGGAGGCTCCCCAACTCCCTAACAATCCCCCCCACCAAAAAAACTGTTCTATACTTCTCTGTCCCCCTCCCAAGAACCTTCCAGGTTCACTCCCAGGCTCCTTCCCTCTCCCTCAGCTTCTCCATTACCCCTAACTCCCCCAAGCCTTTGCACTGCTTCTGAGGGGTGCAGGAAAGACATTTCTGTATTGTAGTTTTAAATGAATTATTACTCAAAATCCTGTATTAATATGCCTAGTAAGGAATCTATTTGTCAAAAAACATTTCCTGAATCTTTTTTGTTGTCTGTATTGTTACAGACATACTTGCTGGAAGGTATTCTGAAATAAATTACCAAAATAATTGAAACTGGCATGATTATATTGTGTTATTTTGACAAATAAAATATGCAGAATTTTAAAATATTGTGCACAGAATTTTTAACTTTTTGGTGTAAAATTTTAGGCGCAGAATTCCCCCAGAAGTAAAACTGCATTACATTTAGACTCCCTGAGCTCTAGCCTGCTGCAACTTCATGTGCTCACTGATTTCAGTGGCAGTTGCATGCATTTATAGCAGGATCCACTACCCCTCCCGAGTGTTACTTACAGCACTTTACACATAAGTTCTGAAGTTGGCTCCATGATCAAAGGTGAATTACTACAATGTGTAAAGTACCTTTGAAGTGATGAGACACTGGGAAAAACTATGATTGTTCTCCACTATGTATTCCACAGCAAGGCAGAGAAACTACAAGTGATATGAAGCAAACAAAGAGCAAAGAGGCAACACTCATGTTTCATAGAACCAAGTTTTGTCTTGAAATAGTAAAGTGTCACCTGAAGGAAACAAAAGACCCACAGAGACCAAAGGATATTCTCCTTCCAGTATTATCAGTGCATGTAACTGGTTTATTATAGAACTGTAAGATACTTAGGTGATGAGTCAGAGCTCCCGGTAAGGCTAGAAAATGGGCATCTACCTTGTTATCACAGAAAACACCATAGCTAAACATGGGAGTGTTGTAGGCAACATAGCACCTAGGCAAACTGCCCATCTGATATTACAGCGTAGTATGCTATCTGAAAAGATACAAAAACCAGACTTGGCTACATGGAAAGTTGGCTGGAATATTTTCATTGTGCTGGAAGCTTTTTCATTGGGCAAAGATTTCTTCTTTGTTTAACTCATGGAGTATGCAGTTCCCAAGTTAAAATTTCCCATTAACAGACCCTGTATTCTGCAAAGCTTTCTAACTAGTGGTGTCTGATGTTGGGATAATAATTTGGATGGAAAAAGAAGATGCAACCAAGCGCAAAAGTGTGTACCAACTGGGATAGGCCAGTTGCTAATTAAAAATCCATAACCGCTTAAGTGGATGCCTTTTTTTCGATCCACATCAGCCAGAGCCAATCCAAATTCTTTGCTCACTGTCCATTGACAAGGAAGCAATACTGCATATCCAGTTTTCAAAAGCTCGCAGTGCAATTAATGTATTAGAGAATCTGTTTGATAAAATTGCCATTTTTTCTCTCACATCTCCTAATCTTTCCCGTGTACACCTCAGCTCCCCTTTTAAGCCGTGCCTCAGTACTAAGCTAGTGAACTGAACCCCAGTAACCAGGCAGGCTTTAGGAACTTGTTCCATCAGTGTCTTATGCCTTTCTAGCCCTTAACACAAAAATAAAAACTCACTGAGGACCAAATCCACCCAGGTGCAGAAGTACAGGACCAGCACAGGAATGGAAAAGATCCCAAAAATCTATGCAAAGAGAGATCTGGAATACACACAGTGGGATGGCCAGTGGATTTGCAAATGAAGTCCTGGACAAAACCCATTTGTGGGATTTGGCTAGCAGACAATGGATACTACTGCACACAGGGGTCATAGAAGGACTGCAAAATGGGTCTCCATCTTCTCTGAACCTGGTGGGCATGATTCCAATCCCCTTCCCCTAACTACCATTGTAGTTCCTCTGTGCACAGCTATTTACCTGGGCTTTGCTCATTAACCTGGATTTGATCCTGAGCATGCCCGACCCATAACAACCTCGCTTGGTAGAAGAGCATTATTTCCTACATGCCACTCTGCATCTTGGCAACCAGGTATCCGTGCTAGCAAAGTCATGCATCTCAGACAGCATTCTAGCAGCAAAAGAAGATATTTTAGGGCACCAACAGTCTTTAATCATCTGGAGGTGTCACTAGACACTCTTTTGTCAATGCAGATGCGTGCTCTGACTCCATTGTACTCTCAAACTCATGAATCAAGAGAACTGAGGTAACATTTTCAGAAGTGCCCAAGTGACTTAGGCTGCTAGAGCCTACTGACTTTGAATGTGTCTTAGGCTTCTAACTCACTTAGACACTTTAGAAAATTTTACCCCAAGCTAGGAAGCAGACGCAGGTCACCCTCATGGAAATACAGAGACTTATCACTAGGGTGTCAGACCTTGGAGCCATGTTGATTAAAACTGTCATTTAAGGTGGGTTGTTCAGAAGTGTTCACAGTTGGCTTCTCTCTGTTGCTATCTAAGTCAATGGTGAGCTGACTTCAAGGAAAGCAGAGTCAGTTCAACGCTGAGCACTTTTGAAAGTCCCACCTTTAAGCAACATCGTTTGGCTCCTTTCATTTAGTTGTCATGTATACATACACATTAATTTCAAAATTTCCCTCAGCTAGTGTATCAATAGAAGGAAGAATGGACCCACTGGTCCCTGTGCAGGGAACGTATCCCTTTTCCTTCAGGCAAGAAAAGAGACACTGATGCCATTCCTTAATTTAAGGTTGCTCCTAAGGATTGCTTTAGGGGCTGTTGCATCATCTACGGATTCATCTTTGCTAGAGGAATCCCCCACTACTTTCAAGATGCTTTGTGCTCCCTAAGAGGCTAGAAGAAGGCCCAGAGATCTGGACTAGTGATAATAAAATTAAGTAGTTAAATATGGATTTAATATGCTTTTTTATATGTTACTCTCCTATTACCACCACTTGCAGTCCATTGTGTCTTCATTGTAGGGCTACTTTTTCACCCCTTAAATCCTTCTTTATAGTGAAAGCTGTCACTCTCAGCATCTACCTTCTGCCTCTGCTGAGGTCACCAACAAAATCATCCATGTCACAAAGTTTTTTAAGAGCAGGGAAGGATTGCAAATTCTCTCCTGTATCAGAGGGGTAGCCGTGTTAGTCTGAATCTGTAAAAAGCAACAGAGGGTCCTGTGGCACCTTTGAGACTAACAGAAGTATAGGGAGCATAAGCTTTCGTGGGTAAGAACCTCACTTCTTCAGATGCAAGTAACGGAAATCTCCAGAGGCAGGTATAAATCAGTGTGGAGATAACGAGGTTAGTTCAATCAGGGAGGGTGAGGTGCTCTGCTAGCAGTTGAGGTGTGAACACCAAGGGAGGAGAAACTGCTTCTGTAGTTGGATAGCCATTCACAGTCTTTGTTTAATCCTGATCTGATGGTGTCAAATTTGCAAATGAACTGGAGCTCAGCAGTTTCTCTTTGGAGTCTGGTCCTGAAGTTTTTTTGCTGTAAGATGGCTACCTTTACATCTGCTATAGTGTGGCCAGGGAGGTTAAAGTGTTCTCCTACAGGTTTTTGTATATTGCCATTCCTGATATCTGACTTGTGTCCATTTATCCTCTTGCGTAGTGACTGTCCAGTTTGGCCAATGTACATAGCAGAGGGGCATTGCTGGCATATGATGGCATATATAACATTGGTGGACGTGCAGGTGAATGAGCCGGTGATGTTGTAGCTGATCTGGTTAGGTCCTGTGATGGTGAAATTGCTTATGCTCCCTATACTTCTGTTAGTCTCAAAGGTGCCACAGGACCCTCTGTTGCTTTTTACAAATTCTCTCCTCTCTCCCTGTGATAAATGCCTCTCCTGTGCTACATTCAGTAAGTGTTTTCCAGTGACTTTGAGAGTCCTGAACTTACTTCCAATCCAAAATCTCCTGCACTGCAGCAAGCTGTGTCATTGCTATATGCCAATGTGTTGATGGTTTCCAACTAAAACATATCAAATATCAATATTCCCTTCTGGCTGATCCAGTGATGATTGGTGTCCTAAGATGAACCCCCTGTAAGTTGATTACAAAATCATTCTCATGCTATAAAATGGGGAGGAAAGATACACTTAAAGGAATGCTAGAGAGGCTGATCTGGATTTTTCATATAGCCAGTGCTAGAAAAGAAATCAAAACTGCACTTGCAATTAGCGAGATACTTCTTTTTTATGGTTCACACTTCACTTTCTTTCTGAGATATGCAGATCTGAGAGCTGTATCTGAGCCAATAAAAGTATAATTTGATGGCTTATATTTCCAAATATAAGAAAAAATATGACTTTTCAAAATTATTCTGGCATGTAGTGCTCTGGTGCCTGCTTGTTTTTAAAGGGAAAGTATAAAAACAAATGGTGCTCTCTGTTTTATGTTCACCAAGAAGAGCATTATTCCTGTAGTATTCTCAATTAGCAGGTGGGTTGGTTGCTCTTCCTACATGTAAGAGGCCTATCCTAGAAGAAAAGAGATCAAACCTTTGTCAGGCTACATGTTATCAATAATAGAGAGCAAGCAAGCCCCAATAATGCTAAGGTATTCTAGGTGAAAAATAATATAATTCTGGGAAGAAGAGTTTGTCAGTAAGATGCTCTGTACTCCTCAAGATCCACTTGAAGATACCAGCGCTTAGGGAGTGAATGTCCCCTTAAGGCACATATCAAAGCAGTAGTTGAATTGCAAATAGAAGATGAGAAAAGCTGCTCATCGACCTTTTGTTCAAGCACTGAAGACCCAGACTTGACCCAGCCATCACATTTTGACTGTCATGGAATAAGATGACAAATTCATAGAAATTGGAGAAATTTTATCACTCCCTCAAATCTGCTGATTTCATCTTTCCCTGTTTGCTAGGCGAGTAGGCTACATTCAGACCCTCTGGATGGAATCTGTTGATGAGCATTCAGCATTCACAGGCTGAGCCGGCCAGGGGGCGGGGGGAGGGGGAATGAAGTTCATGTGAAAAGGAAAGGCCTACATATTTTGACAAAAGACAGCAAATGCTTGATGGTTTTAGATTCTGAGATTGTTTGAGAAATGGAACCTCAAAGATAGTTTTGTGTGTGTTGTGTGTGTACAGATTTAATTACAATATACCTCACGTCAATGCAATGTCATCCCACCCCCTTTGCGCCCTCAAGATTAATCCATTTTGGTCCCCTCAGTACAGTTACATTGGGTAAGTTTTCTTCTGCAGTTTTGTGTATTGTTACTGTACTATGAATAGTCCTTTTTGGAAGTGATTATTTCCCTGTACCATCACATGTACCATTGGATTTTTTTTCTTTTCAGCTGATTTACATGCCATTTGGAATGTCAAGGAATTCAGACGCTCTGTGAATCCTCAGCATTTCTCTCAGTCTTTCTCTTCCAGTTCAGTACAGCATTGTGCAAGTGCCAAGAAACTGATGCGCTGGAGAAATAGCAAGGCCACTGTGCCCACCCTGCTTGTTCTGACCAGGCAGCACTTTCTTAAACAGAAAAGTGGCGATACCAGTTCAGGCTGTAGACTGCATTTCTTTATGAGCAACTGGGGACTGTGCTTAGGGGAGAGACACAGCAAGAGAGAAATGAAGGCATGCCAGCAATAAGGCAGCTTGAGTTATAAGACAAGACAGGCCAGAAACAGGGCAGCATGAGCTATACAATACCGTGAGCAATAGAGGAAACATTAGGAACAAACACTGTAATAATGAGTACATTATTCTTGTTCTTAGGCCCTGATCCTGCAAAACCTGTAAGCACATATGAAACTTTGCTCACATGAGAAGTCAATTGCAATCAATAGGAACACTCCCATGAACAAAACTATGTATCTGCTTATCTGGGGGATCAGGGCCTTAGAGGATGGTTGTTCCTGAAAATGAGATAATTGAACAGTGGCTACTTTGCAGTAGATGCAGCAATAGATGTGAGGTGTTAAAATAGGCGTGGCACTCTGTAGGTGGGTAAGAAGTAGGGCTGTATGTGTGTGTGCACACATGTGAGTGAGAGAGAGGATATCCTTGGCCTCTCTGCTGAGACTGCCCCCACTACAAGTAGTGGTATATACATTATAAAAATCATCTAATGCACCTGAACGCTCATCTTTGTATCACTGGAATTGCCTTATTGGTGTTGTATCTTTATTATTCAGAATACTTCTACCCTCCCCCCCCTTATATATCTCCAAGCTAAACACAAAACAAGCAGCCTTTCAAAGTTTTACAGAAACTTACAGAAAATTAAATCCTCTGGTCTCGTGTACATTGAAAACATCACCTGATGGATGCTGTTCATTTGTATTGTTGACATTTTAGGTGTTCAGAACAACTGGTTCACAATGACCTTCCAACTACCACGATTATCATATGTTTTGTGGATGAAGTGTGGTCCACTCTTCTACGCTCCGTTCACAGTGTCCTCAATCGATCTCCTCCTCACCTGATTAAAGAGATTATTCTGGTGGATGACTTCAGCACAAAAGGTAGGTGAAGCTTCCTTTAAATTCAGGAAATGAATGTGTCCCAAGCAGGGCCGTCTCCAGCATTTCTGCCGCCCCAAGCAAAAAAAAAAAAAAAGTGTGTTTAGAATGCATTTAAACAAAACTAGGGTTACCATACATCCGGATTTTCCCAGACATGTCCGGCTTTTTGGTCGTCAAATCCCCATCCGGGGGGAAATTCCAAAAAGCCAGACATGTCTGGGAAAATAAGGACGTATGGTTAAAAAAAAAAAAAAAATGCCGCGATCGGCGGCGGCAGTTCAGCGGCGGGTCCTTCGGTCCTAGAGGGAGTGAGGGACCTGCTGCCCCCCGAATTGCCGCAGGTGCCGCCCCTCTCCCTTTTCCCTTTGCAATAGAAATGTCATGGGTGGTGGTAAAGTAAAGAGAGAACTGTGTTTTATGTGGCATTGTATTTCTAGGAGTGGCAGAAAAAGCAGAACTTCTAGTGTGTCCACAAAGTTTAAAAAATGCAGGCCAAGATTTTCACTTGGCTTTTGAAATGTAAACAATTGTTTCCTTTGGAAAAGCGAAAAAGGACATGTAAAATTCAGGAGCCAAATCCTAAGGCTCTTTCTCAGGCAAACTTATATAAACAGGAATTGCCACAGTGAATTAGTTCAGTGGTCAATTTAGTGCCATACCTATCTGTGACAGGGGCCAGCTCTAGATGCTTCAGAGGAAGGTGTCAAACTTCACTGCAGAAACTCTCACTGAAGCTCTCGCTCAGATTTCACGCTGTCTTTACTGAGGCAAAGATCTGTCCCAATATATTTAACCCACATACGCTTGGGATTGCTGCTTTCTCACATTTTATTCTTTCTGAGAATTTTATATAATAAAATCCACTCCTACCACAAAGTCAAACAAATATAAAGTGCCACATGAGAAATAATGACCTGCAATGCTGCATTCCTCACTCAATTTAAGACCAGATACATTGTTTAACTGTAGTAGTTAATATTAGCTGTTGGAATTCAACAGAAAATTTGCAAAGCACAGCAAAACACAGTCACCCTACGAAAACCAACTTGAGAGCCAGTTTTTTAATGGGAATTATGGTGTTTTAAAGGAGAAAATTCTGATTTTATAAGTTCTAAAGGAAATGTTAAGTATAAACTTCAATGGGGAATGCCAGAGGTCGGCAGGGGACCAATGTCACACAGGCTGGGATTTTCCAACTGTGCAGCAATAACTTAATTCTGCTGTCATTGACATTAATGAGAGTTTTACCATTCACCTGCAGAGTTTGGCTAATGCTGAATGCTTTCGAAAATCCCATCCATAGCATACATATTTTTGCCCTGTCCCTTCTGATTGGCTGTGTTCCAAACACATGATTCATACAAAGAGGCTTCCAAATAGTTTGGGGAGGGAGGAAACAGTGCTGTTAAAGGGCCTAAGCCAATGCTTGGGAATGTCTCCAACTGAAAAAAACTAGTGTGTTTCATAGATGGTTTAAAACTTAGTGAGAAGGAACTTTTTTCACTGCTTTGTTATGGCTTTAAAAAGACAAGCCAATCATTTGTAAGAATTGGCTAATTTCTCTCCTGTTTAGAATACCTCAAGGATAGCTTGGACAAATATATGTCACAGTTTCCAAAGGTTCGGCTCCTTCACCTCAAAGAAAGACACGGTTTAATACGAGCCAGACTAGCAGGGGCAGAGATTGCTAAAGGTAAGAGGAAAGTTATTCTTATTTGCCATTTTGGGCTTGTCTGAAAAGGAGATTTATATTACAAAAATGTAACCGTTTATTACTGTGCTGTATTATCATAGCATCTTGAACTAATATTAGAGAGAGCTGAATATTATTTGGCAAGTTTTGTCATTGTTTGGCAAAGAATTTAGCAAGTATTCGACCAGTTCGCTATGTTGTACTCTCGGCCCATCACATATTTGGAAAATAAAGGCAAAATTTGCAGGATACATTTATTGAACTTTTTTTCTACCAGCTCTAAGTAGCTGGGTGATTTGAAATTAGGCAGTAACAAGATAAAGGATTTGAGTAGGATTTGTGAAGTAAAACAACAATTTTACTGAGCAGCCAAAAAGCTGGCTCCTTTGAGCTATAGTGCGTTACTGTGAGGCTCTGTATTTTAGAAATGCTAACATCCTCTGTCTTTCCCTCACCTCACTTCTTGATGCTCACAGACCCATATCATTTTGTCATTAAAATGTCTGTATTGTCCTGCACCAATGATGTCATATACTTAATTTTCTACTAACAACCAGTTTTGTCTTGTATGTCTTAAGCTTGCCTTCATTGTTTTGTTGGCTAGGAACTTGTTTGGGTGGTAAGCAGAAAGAGGTGTATGTTTTTCTAAGGCTGTTTGAAGGGAACGTGTATTTGGGGTCATGGGTCCTACCTTTTCTTCCACTTTGCCCAGGAAGCATTTTCCCTCTTATATCGTGCATTGAGTTAGGGAAGACTGCCCCTTTCCAGACTTACATTCTAGTTTTGCCTTCTTTACTAGGAGGTGCACTTTTGAGTTCAAGGTTCTGTCCAAGTGCTCATACCCATTCTGGAGGACGCATGGAGGGGACATGTTGCAGTTGGAACCCACAGGAGAAATTATACCTCACTTAGCAAGAATTCCTCCTAGAGGCTTCTGGGAAGCACTCACTAAAGCAGCAGGGGCAGTTTGCTCCACATTCTGCATCTGACCAGCTCTGTCTGCCAGTTAAGATATGAAGCATGCTCCACCCACCTCATTGTCTCTTACCACTCATCTCAGATGATTAGCATCTACAAGGGTTTTAGGAGAGAGTAGGGAGAAGGGAGAGTCCTTCCCTGGGATTCTGGCTACCACCCTGGCACACATTCCCCTCCTGTCTATGCACGTGTGCGAAGGCTGGCCAGAATGTGGCATTTTGTGAGCAGGCAACACTCTTTGCAAAACAGTTGTCTGGAAATCATAACTGAGATCAAAATGTGTTCAGAATGAGTGCCATACTTGGTCTCTTCCTAGGTGGGTTCATAGGAGTAGAGTATTTTTGTTAGGGGCAGTAGTTGCTGGACATGGACTTTACTGAATGTATTTCATTCTCAGAAATGAAATAATCCCCTCTTGGTTCTGCCCTCTAGGTGATGTATTGACATTCTTAGATTCTCATGTGGAATGTAATGTAGGATGGTTGGAACCACTTCTGGAAAGAGTCCGTTTAAACAGAAAGAAAGTAGCGTGCCCAGTTATTGAAGTAATCAGTGACAAGGACATGAGGTAATTTCATTCTATGCCATATTTTACTTCCAGATCATAATACAAGCAACTTTCACAAAAAAACACTTACAAATGAAAAGTTTCAAAAATATTAATTATGGGAAGGCAAACTACTTAACCTGCCAATTACTTTTCACAAATTATTTCACTCAAAGAAGAAAAAATGTACATGAACAAATATTAAAATACATACAGCTACCTCAGTTACCACAATTTGCATTTACTGTTTGGTAGGTCATGAATGTTTAGTGCTCAAAAGAAGATACATGAAGAAATCTTTGAGATTTTTGCTTTAATTATATAGACAAGTTCATTTTCACTTATTCTTTTTGATTATGAGTCTGCTTTAAAACTTGATATTATAGCTTTCTTTTTCTGTGTTTAGTTACATGACAGTGGATAACTTTCAGCGTGGGATTTTTACCTGGCCAATGAATTTTGGATGGAGGCAGATTCCTCCAGAGGTCATTGAGAAAGATAAAATCAAGGAAACAGATATAATAAGGTAAGAGTATAAAATTAAGCATTTTGTGAGCAGAAATGCTCCTTCATCAGAGCTTCAAACTAGTCTTTTTTGGGCCAGAAGTTCCCCTTTTACATAAATGGGCAAAGAAAGGCCAACATCCAGAAAAATCTGTGCAATTAAGTTGTGTAGGAAGTTGCGCCACCTGATGTGTGCCAACCTGAGTCACAGAGAACACAGCAGGCATTGCTCAAAATCCCATGAGCCGTAAATATTCTGCTGGACGCTGCGTGGCCTCAAGGCCTTCAGCATAACAGGCAAGGTATTACAGTCCTGGCATAGCCAGAGATAAAGGTCATGTACTAGAACAAGCACACTGCAGCAGCAGCAAATGGTCCCTTTATGTCAGAAGCCACACAAGCTTTTGCAATTAGGTGCACGTAAGATCAAAAGAACTGGGCTGATTTTGCACTTATCAGCCATAAATCATGTTGGGTTTGTTGTCAGCACTTGAAGTTAAGGGGTGCCACTCGCTTTTTCCTTTGGTGTAGGAGGAGGGAGGTGATGAATCAGGGTTGCAGCAGGGTGGGCTGAGAGGTGATGAGGGGCATGATAGAATGGACCTTCACTCTACCCAATCCCCCACTAGCATAAGGACACAGAGGGACCTCGCACCAGCAAATAGACTAGATCAGCTCCCAGTAGCTCTGACTTGTACCAGGGCTGGACAGTGCAGGATCAGAGAGCCATAACTGGTTCCTACATCTCATTCCCCTTGACTGTGTTCAAAAGTAAATGGGTGATGTGGAGAATCCAGCCCAGACTGTTTTAGGAGATACCATACGGAGTAAGTGGTCTTTGTCTCTGATTCCTTCCATCTTCCTAGTGACTGTCTCTCCTATACAATTTTGTTTGCATAGGATGAGAATCATCTGTATGGTGGCCTTTCCGGTTTATATTCATTCTTTTTGTATTACCTTGCTACTTATCTCATGAGTCTACTTTGCACCACTGATTAAAGCATTTGGCCTCTAGTCTCTAACAGGAAAAAAACCTCTAGAAATTTAATCTAAAATTTGAGCCCAAGATGATATTTCAGTTCCGCTGGCACCAACCTGGACAGACAGACAAACAGACAGACAAAACTGATATCAGAAAATTACCTTAGTGGTTCATTAAAATTTTCAGCTTCTGTTCAGCCACTTTGCCAAAGCGTACTGTACTTTCTTCTAACCAAGGCTTTGCCCCGTGTTTACTTTCCATCACATGCTTTTTTAAACATTAGTATCCATTTTGTTAGTGTGCTTGCCAGTCTACAGCGAGGTAACACACATGGTGCTCTCACTGTCACTTGGTTAACTTCAGATTTTAAACAGTGTGGTTTTGCTTATTTTCATATCCAATGGGTCTCTTCATTTCTTCAAACTGATCTGTTTGCTATCTCTGTTCATTAACTATCTAGTGTCTGCTTAGTTTCCATTTCTGTATGTGCAAATTAACATAGGGTGTTACACTTAGCACCTGTCACAGGACAGCTAGGAGTCCATGATTTCCAGGCTATTCCTGTGTACGGGTGCTGTGTCAGGTGCATTTTTATTGTCCCACAGAATAACAATGTAAGGTCTGTGGTTCATTCCTAGGTGTCCCGTAATGGCAGGTGGATTATTTTCTATTGATAAGAAGTATTTTTTTGAACTTGGAACGTATGATCCTGGTCTGGATGTTTGGGGAGGTGAAAATATGGAACTTTCGTTCAAGGTATGCTGCTTTCCTAAATAGTAATAATGTTACTGAATGTTTCTTTCAGTCAATTTGAATTCTTGTAGCCTTTAAATGCTCTGAATTTATCTCTGAATTTCATTGAGGCCCCAATTCAGATTCTTCAGTGCTTTGCTGAACCAGCAAAGCACTGCCTCTTAAGCAGTTAAAGATGAACTTTGAACCCTCCTGATTTAAACAGTAACTCTTGCATTCAAGTTTGTTGCAAAAAGGAACAGCTTTGAAACCGGAGGCTCTCCTCCCCTTTCCAAAGATTGTTGTGGAAATTATTTCCTTTTTGGCCTGGAACACGGGCCTCAAGCTTTGCTCGTCATTTATTTATGATTTTTTGCTAATACAAGCCAGGTGTAGAATTATTGTTCAACTCAGCAATGCTCGGAGGATTGTTTATCAGTATTTTCAAGTTAGTCTGCATGAATAACACATTTGACTTGATTTTTAACGAGATCTCTCCCTGACATCCATTTTTGTGGCTACAGTTTTTTCCCTGAAAATAATTCCATCAATAAATCATGGGTGAGTGTATTACAGATCCCCCTGTGTACTGACCCGCAAAGGAAAGGAGTTGTTAGCGCCAGTCATGATAAAGGCTTGGCTCTTCAGCTCAAGCTGTAGCAGTTCATGATTTTATCTCGGGAAGTCTCTGGTATAATTCCTGGTCTATCAGCCCAAGAGGCATTTCTCATATACCGCCAATTAATTGCTCATGCAAACACTGTCATTAAGGCATCTAAGTATTTGAATTGCAGAGATACTCAGGTATTATACATAGACAAAGGCCCAAGAAACCTTCATTTTCATCCCAGAACAGGGACCAGATACACCAACTACAGTCTCTGCTAGGCAAACCTTTCTAAATGGGTCAGGAAGAAGCAGGGCTTTGGCTGTGTGCCTCCTCCATACCAGCCTAGAAGTTGGTGAGATAGGCATATGCTGCTCCTCCCTAATGGATGGAGGAGTGGGTGTGGCCTGGGGAGCTCTGAAGGGATTGTACCTGATTGAGAGGGTTCCCCCTAGGGTAATACTGCTCCACAGTGCACCCAACACAGACCATTTCCCATTGGGCTCTCTTCATTTGAGCCTACACATAAGTGCAAGTTACACCCACAAAATTGCGCCTACAAAAATTGAGGCCACTTTTCAAAATCAGATCTATTGTATACCAGAAGGTACCATTGACCAACATTTTTATCAAATCAAACTCTGTTTGCCAGGTCTGGATGTGTGGAGGAGAAATTGAGATCATCCCATGCTCCAGAGTTGGACATATTTTCAGGAATGACAACCCGTACTCCTTCCCTAAAGACCGGATAAAAACAGTGGAGCGGAATTTGGCACGTGTTGCCGAGGTCTGGTTAGATGAGTACAAAGAATTGTTCTATGGACATGGTTACCACTTAATCCAGAAAAACCTGGATGTTGGAGACTTGACTCAACAAATAGAACTGCGGAAGAAGCTTAAGTGCAAAAACTTCAAGTGGTATCTGGAGAACATCTACCCAGACCTGGAAGCTCCTCTTGTTAAAGCCAGTGGGCTGGTATGTGAACTTTACAAGGGCAAATTGCACTACAAATGCATGTTTACATTTCTGTGTTAACGAGTCACTCTTCATTTAAACTTACTTTCTATGGTTGGGCTGTGACACACAAGCTCAATGACTCCTAGAGGTGCAGAGGGCCTCATACTGTCTCCATCAGCCATGGTGAATTTCACCTTTACCGCAGATCATGGTTTAGGACAAAATGGTTTCATTATGTTGTAGTAATTTTCTTTGCTCTATGACAGGTGACAAATCTGAAGATATAGCCCATTGGTTGGTATTTCTGTGTTTCTCTTCGGATTTTCTGTTGGGTGACATTTCTGATAATGAAGAGTCCATGTTTTTTGCACTTCCCTCCCCCCCGCCCCAAGACAAAATTTTACATTAACAAGCCTCTTCAGTGATAACTGACATGATAAACTACCCCATAGTAGTCAAGATAATAGAGAAACATCTGATCAATTTACCTCATTTCCAGAGTTTATATTTCAGAAAACTTGTGGCTACAGACAGAGATATATTATCTATAATCTCCAGGATTTTTAGGGGTTCAATATTTTTTTCATGGAATCGATATAGTACATGAACAATAATTATTGTTTTGTACTGAGAGCCTGACACCACTAGAGTGCACTAGAAATCTATTTTTCTCTTCTACAATAAAAACAGCCTCATTTTTATTTTCAAACAAAAAAGTAGAAGTATCCTCCCAAACACAATCATATCTAGGGTGACCACATGTCCCGATTTTATAGGGACAGTCCCAATTTTTGGGTCTTTTTCTTTTATAGTTTTCTATTACCCCCCACCCCCATCCCGATTTTTCACATTTGTTGTCTGGTCACCCTAGTCATATCACATATCAAAGTGCAGCTAAAACCCAGTCTCCAGTACTTATACAAATGCAACAAAGGTATAGTGGACAGAATACTTTTTCAGAAATATTTTGTGTTCAGTCCTGCTTTCCCTACCCACCCCAAATTCCCATTGATTTTAATGGAAGTTGTGGTTGTGTAAGGAATGTAGCAGGATCAGGTTGTGTGTATTCTCTGAATTTACTTCCCTTTAACTTCCTCTGGTGTTATATTCACACCATTCTGTGAACTTCAATGTCAGCTGAGTCTCATTTTCACAATGTGCTAATTATTCACATATTCAGCATCTCTTTACGTGTGTGTGTGTGTGTGTGTGTGTGTGTGTGTGAACAAAATGTAGATTCTGATCTTGGTCCATATTTCTTCACCAAAGTTCAGGGCTGTTGGAAACATTTCTAAAAATACAAAAGCATAAAATAGTCCCTCCTGAGGCATCATGGACATGCTACTTCATTTATAATTTCAGCATAAATTTAAATTAAAAAATCAGAATGTTAAGAACAAGTGACAGTGATCCCAGGTCACAAAAGTAAGGCGCTTTGTTACCATATGTAGTTCTGTCAGCTTCTGAAAGTCTTTCTAGTTTTAGCGTTCTAGTTTAGCAAGAGTAGCATCCTGAAAGTAATCGGTCAGATCCTTAGCTGTGCTTGTGCTGTCCTGCTGAGGGCAGGAGCATAAGTAGTGTTACACCCGTTGGCACGGATGCTGGCTGTGGGGCAGTTCAGCCCCCCAGTACAGCTTCGATTTACCTCCTAGGTTATTCCAGCAGCCAGGAGCAGACATGGCCATACTCTGTCACACCTCAGACATGCCTCCCAGGCCAAGGGCAGTGCCAGGGGTGGTAAGGAGCTGCTCTGCTGGCTATAAACTCCCAGATATTTCTCTACCCCAGGGAGTCAGTGAAGCTGAGTTAAGGTTGCTTTACTTTAGCTGCGATGTGGACCATATTTTCCAGTAGAGCTGATCAAATAGCACAACACAAATAAATACTGATTACTGAAATAATCATTCAGAAGCTACCAGTAGGATGAATAATATTAATCAAACTACTTGGAAAATATTTTATTAACAGCAGATTTACTCTCAGATATCAGAATTAGTTCATAAAAGGTTCAGTAATCTAAAAGGGGAGGAAAGCGGCTACATTTTTTAATAATAGCTCAACCAGCTGTAATTTTCAAATATTGCCATAAAATAAAATAAATATACCTCAATTAGAATCATAGAATATCAGGGTTGGAAGGGACCTCAGGAGGTCATCTAGTCCAACCCCCTGCTCAAAGCAGGACCTAATCCCCAACTAAATCATCCCAGCCAGAGCTTTGTCAAGCCTGACCTTAAAAACCTCTAAGGAAGGAGATTCCACCACCTCCCTAGGCAACCCATTCCAGTGTTTCACCACCCTCCTAGTGAAAAAGTTTTTCCTAATATCCAACCTAAACCTCCCCCACTGCAACTTGAGGCCGTTACTCCTTGTTCTATCATCTAGTACCACTGAGAACAGTCTAGATCCATCCTCTTTGGAACCCCCTTTCAGGTATCAAAATCCCTCTCATTCTTCTCTTCTGCAGACTAAATAATCCCAGTTCCCTCAGGCTCTCTTCATAAGTCATGTGTTCCAGCCCCCTAATCATTTTTGTTGCCCTCTATTGGACTCTTTCCAATTTTTTCACATTCTTCTTATAGTGTGGGGCCCAAAACTGGACACAGTACTCCAGATGAGGCCTCACCAATGCCGAATAGAGGGGAATGACCACATCCCTCGATCTGCTGGCAATGCTCCTACTTATACAGCCCAAAATGCCGTTAGCCTTCTTGGCAACAAGGGCACACTGTTGATTCATATCCAGCTTCTCATCCACTGTAACCCCTAGGTCCTTTTCTGCTGCCTAGACACTTGGTCCCTAGTCTGTAGCAATGCTTGGGATTCTTCCTTCCTAAGTGCAGGACTCTGCACTTATCCTTGTTGAACCTCAGACATCTTTTGGCCCAATCCTCTAATTTGTCTAGGTCCCTCTATATCCTAACCCTACCCTCCAGCGTATCTACCACTCCTCCCAGTTTAGTGTCATCTCAAACTTGCCGAGAGTGCAGTCCACACCATCCTCCAGATCGTTAATGAAGATATTGAACAAAACCAGCCCCAGGACTGACCGTTGGGGCACTCCGCTTGATAATGCCTGCCATCTAGACATGGAGCCATTGATCACTACTCATTGAGCCTGACGATCTAGCCAACTCCTCATCTGTTATAAATCAATATTGTTCCATTGACTTCCTTGTGTGTGAACTGAGGGCATTTGGTACCTGGCAGAATTCAGCCCAGTATAAGCAGCATTCTGATATGAACTTCAGAATGCATAAATGCCCTTAGAATGCATTTGTCTGGTCATTCAAACAGCAGTACAAGAAAGCTTAGTGCAAGCCATAACTTCTCCAGATGGTCATGCTAACAAGGTATCATGATGATGACTCCCTGATGTAACGGCAATTGTAGGGAAAATAGAGCAAAAGAGGCAGAATGAAGAGATACAAGACACCTGAGAGACCTGAGGCCACCTGTATCGCAACAAAAACAAAGGAACATCTGGAAACAGAAAATATTTAGACACTTAAAAAAATTCTCATTCGCATCTGCACTTTCTAACTAGCTATTTCCTGACAGACAATGTTCTGTCACTCATTCTTTTTTCTCCACCAATATGATGCAACCGTTTAAAAGGATAATCATACACCTTTTGGCTAAGTTACAATTGAAATTCCTTCTTTCCAAAGTGTGGTATGTACACAACTGCTGCTGGCTCTTATATTACCATAAGTACCAATACTACCCTTTCACTGACTGGATCAAGGGCAGCCAACCTTATCTGCGAGAGCTGAAGAGTTATCTTAGTAAGATGACACAGATCACATTATATATAATAAAATTAAATAGAGATAAAAATCCACAAACAGTTTTCCCCTTGGGGAAGGAGAACGAAAGCAAAGGATACATGACAGATACTACTCATGTAATTTAATCCCCTGTGGGGAGATGCTCAGCTGCAGCAGTGAAGGGTGCAGTATAATAGCCTGAATAGAATAGAAATGTATCCCACCACTTGTGTCCTAAATCCATCACCAGTCAGAGGTATGACGACAGCAGGTAGGCTTTGCCAGCTATTATGGTTTGGGGTTTTGTTTTTTTGACCGTCTAGTTAACAAAGTGTAGCTGCATGATTAGCTCCAAGCACCTTTTAACTCTGAATTAGCTTTGGTTGGCCAAGATAACTGGAGATATCTGATCTCTGATTTGATTGGTCAGGCAATCAAATTGTCTGCATAAGGTCAATTTAAGAGGATTTTTCTCCTAATCTGCTGCTCATTTGGGTTGGTTAGACTGTGCTGCAGGAATGTGAGGGGATTTATAAATCACTTTTCAATAACCGTTATAGCATGTGAAGCAGCAATAGGAAAGCTAGCTGTGTCTAACAAAAAACTTACTCTTGCTACCTCCTGTGTTCCAGAAAAAGGCTAATGTAAAGCATCTCTTGGCAGACAAAAGAGTTCAAGCAGATATTATGGGCACCACTGACACCAGCAGAGAATCTGTTCCGTTATCTTTAGTTTGCCTAGATTACACCATGTTTCTCTTATAGAGAGCATCCAGTAAAAGAAATAATGCTAACCAATTACTTCAGGAATAACTGTGTGTAGACAAGCCCTAAAAGATTCCTGAATAGCTATTCCTGGCTAAATCCATGCATGGATGCTCTTATTCTCTTATGCTCTTGTCCACACATGGAGTTAATCAGTAATAGTTAATCTGCTTTCAACTCACCCCCATCTTATTCCAGATTAATTTTCATGTAGAGACAAACTCTTACGCTAACCAGAACTCCTTGTTGTTTTATGCTAATTAGAATATAATACTCTTAAATATTAATATATTGGGTGACCTTCGGCAAGTCACTTCCCCATTCTGTGCCTCAGTTACCCCAACTGTAAAATGGGAATAATGATACTGACCGCTTTGAGATCTGCTAATGAAAAGCACTATATAAGAACTAGGTATTATTATAATTGTTCTGTTTGCGGTGTTCTGTCTCTTGCGTTTTTGTGCCTCACTTTGTTGTTATTCCCTTTTCTGAATTTCCATTTTTAATTTTGTTCCCAGATTGTTAATATAGCTATGGCTAGATGCATTACTGTGGAAAACTCCACTCTGGTCTTTGAGACTTGTAACATTAGCAACAAGGTAAGATGTATTTGGGATTGCTGGTTTGTATATTGATGTCAAATATTGTCAGTTTTATTGCTTATGCTAAAGAATCTCCCTACCCACCACCTCACTGACTTGAAGTCCATCTTGGAAGTTCATGTAATCCTTACTGCCAGGACACAGATGCCATCTTGTAAAACAAGAAATGAGTGCTGGGCTGTGTTTGTAGAGGCAATAGCTAAGCAATGGAGTCTGCACCATTTCATGAAAGCTCCGAGACCCTCCAAACCAAATAGAAGTCTGAAATACAACTCAAATGCAAAATTCCATACATGCCTATAGTGGAGAGAAAACTTTAAATACAATAGGCCCACTAGTGTACTCTACCACAGTAACAAAGCCAGCATAGAAGGGAGGGTACATGGAAGTTGCTGCAGGAACTGGGCTACTTTCCTCTGTTGTCTTTTATAGGGAGTGCCTCCAGATGGGTAATACCCTACTGATTACTAGCCAATATAGACATCAGGGCACCTGCTAGGATTGATCAAGAGTAACTGTCCTAATGGGGGCAGGGTTGGCCTTTTGTCACAGGGCGCTGTTCTGCCATCGTGGGAGGCCAATCCTGAAGCCCCACCATTGCAATCTGGTGTTGGTAGTAGTAGACAAATCCCCTTTTCAGAATTTGTTCTGGTGCTGTCTCCAACTCTTCATTTCTACAGTCTAGTTTATAAAAGATCCTCTCATGGATCCTCTCCTCCCCCACCCTCACAACTACCCTGTACGCCGTTCTGCTTTGTGGGCCACCAGGAAATGCTTTGTTGACCATAGTTTGAGAATCCCTGTAATAGTACATTGTTAATGCAAACATTAGAAAACTTTGAGTTATTGGGCTATGTTCTGATCTCAGCTACAGCAGTTAGAGTGACAGATTGTTTTCTAATCAAAGCTGGAAGTAGTCTGGTTACTGAGGTCACCAAGAGCACTATCAGGCCTTAGACCAGAACTTTATTCTGTGAATTTGCTCCAGATTCACACTAATAGAACAGAATCTGGCATATCTGGAACAATTATACAAAACTAGACTTATGTGGCTGGATTTTTTAGATGTGTAAGATAGAGAAATAAAGGGAAATAGCTCACAAAACCTAATCTGCTATTGTTTCTCCTCCACAGAACCAGAAGTTCAACTACACTTGGCTGAGACTAATAAAACATGGGGACTTCTGCGTAGCACCAGGAGATGCAAAGAGAACACTGGGCCTGTACCCTTGCGATAACAGAAACAATAGCCTGAAATGGTTGCATAAATCATTGGTGGCCTTTCAACCAGAACTGGTAAGTAGAGCATTTATAATGATTTCCCCTCCACTACCACCGTAGTTACACCTGAAATAAAACTAAACAAAGGAAAACAATACTTATTGCCGGTGTTGTATGATTTTCACGTGTTTGGCAGTGAGAGAGACTATACCAAATTCACAAAGATATAAAGAGAAACACACACATTTAGTTTGTCTCTTTGTGAATTTCTGAATAGATATGAGGAAAAAAGGTTGACAAAAATCACCTTTTTCCTAAGGTACACATTACTTCAAATTATTTCAGGCACTCTGATCATTAGTCTGCTAATGCAGTTTTCAATCCTCAGGATTATTTCCTCCAAGTTACATTGAAAGCTAACCAGCTGCCAGTGTGATTTCACTCCCATGCCCCCTTTACCTTTCAGGGTGGTGTATATCAGTGTGCTGCATTAGCATTGCATCAAGCAAAATGTAATATAGTGAAACTAACCACACACACACACACACAAAATCATTCAAATGACATTTTGTTCTCTTTTTTCCTACCTCTGCAAAGTCAAAGATTCAGGCTTGTAGATAACTCTAAGCATTAAAAAGTTCCATGAATAATTGGAAATAATTTTTCCCCCTCTGAAATGACATGCTTTTAGAGAAGCCTTCAATTTAGGAAACGAAAGTGTAGCTGTTGTGTTACCTGATCGATATTCAATAACACATTCCATTATTGATGCTCCTTCCATTTGTTTCTTTTTAGCCAATCTAAAACAACAACAACAAACTCTCCTCAAACCAAAAAAAAAAAAAATCACTCCTTACAAAAGCCAGGATATTTTATTTTTACAAAAGAAAATTGTCAGCATTTATGAGACCAGATTGCACAGTAGGTACAGTGACAATTTTTGATGGTCAGAAACTGTTCCAGGCTGAACTTCAAGCCTTAAACTAGATACATTTGATGGTTCCTGCTAGGATACGGAAAGTCATGTTTCATTTTACAAAGCCACAATACCCAATTCAACACAATTGGACACAGATGATTGTACCTGCACAGGACTGAACTAGTGACAAGCCTGAACTATATCATTTAGTTCACTGAAGTAGATCAGATTAGTTTTTAGGAAAGCCCTGGACACTGGAAGCATATAGTACCAGCCCTGTGGGGAGAAAGATAGTCGAAAGTTATCACTGTCTGTCCCCCTCCTTTGAAAACAGCCATAAAAACTCACAAGCCAAAAAGACTTGAATGCCTTTCTCCCCCAACCCCCCACTGATGAAATATTATCCTTTCTGGGCCATCTGAAGAGCATAAGAACGGCCACACTGGGTCAGACCAAAGATCCATCTAGCCCAGTATCCTGTCTTCTGACAGTGGCCAACGGCAGGTGCCCCAGAGGGAATGAACAGAACAGGTAATCATCAAGTGATCCATCCCCTGTTGCCCATTCCCAGCTTCTGGCAAACAGAGGCTAGGGACGTGTCATTGTACAAAGAAAAACAAAACATTACCCAATATGTTACTATTAACACCTCCTGAGTTTGGGTGTTTTATTTTATTTATTTTGTTTTGAATATTAATGAGGGTGACTATTATTCATTATTTGTATTACTGTGGCATATAGGGGTCCCAGACATGATGAGGGCTATTTGCACTAGGCACTGTACATACACATAATAAGAGCCAGCCTATGCCCTGAAGAGCTTTTAATCTAAATAGACAAGACAGGGTGGAAGAGAGGAAGTATTATTATTACCTCTATTTACAGGTAGGAAATTGAGGCACAGTGAGTAAGTTACTTGCTCAATATTAAGGTTTATTGTATCTACTATTTTTAAAAGTCTTGGAGGGAAAAACAAAAGTTTATATATTGACTATAGTAATTGGATTTGTAAACTGATATATTTTATGCTAACAAAAAAATAACTCCAGAATTTGAGACTGAGACAGGCTGAGTGATTCTTATTTTGCTGAGAAATGTGGAAATTGCTTTATCGTTAAGGTTGCATTTGAGTTTCCATTTTAATCCAAATTTGGCCACCACCTAAAATCCACAAAATGTTAATCTCAGAATTAGTAGGTTAGTTCTGAGGCAAGGTAGAAATTTTCCACAAAAATTGAAATTAATTGAACAAGGAGCTCTGGAATTATGACATCCTAACAACAGATAGTCAAAGTTCAAAATGTCTAACTCTTCAACCACTTTGCAGCAAAAGCCAGACAGAAAACACACACAGAAAAAAACAGAAAGATAGAGAGAAATAAGAATTAGTTTTTGACACCAAAACTTTCTAGATTAGATTAAAGTTCAATTTCAAAAGTTATTACTTTTTAAATCAGGAGCATCACTGGGGACCTTCTGCACCACTGAGCTTAATACAGCAAGTGAAAGAACTCTAGAGACATTTAAATAAAAAAATAAGTCACTAGCACATTTCCTTGAAGAAACAGAATTTAGAATGTAAATTGCTCACTGGGGATGTGGGGTAATGGAGAGAAAACATCTTCCACCAAAAGGCTTATAAGTGGAGCTAAGGAGCACCCTTAGTTCTCCCCTCCTGCAGGTCTGAGGAAGTCCACACAAAAGGGATTTAATCTTAATCTTGTCCTCTCAAACCCAGGGTTCAAATCTGGGGTTGTGGTTAGGGTTCATTTCTAACTAAAAATAAACATGGCTTTTTTGGTTTACTTCTGTGTGTGTGCAATGGAGTCAGCACTGCTCTGGGAATGGAAGACTGTCATGGGGTTTACTCACTGTTGGTGGCACTCCTCCAGGCCATCCTGGGGATTAGCTCCAGCCCGTGTCATGCCATCCCCTGGAAGTGTCTCTCTCATTGTCCTCTCATTCTACAGACCCCTCTCACTCTACAAATCACAGCTTCCTCTGACTTAGCCCTCCAGCCAGATCACTCCATGGTTCCCCTTTCCAGGTTTTTCCAGGATGCCCAGGCAGTCTGCTGTCCTCTGCCTGTGCCATATCCCCAGTGGCTGGTAGGAGAACCTAGGCCTACCCCACTACTCTGGGTTCCAGTCCAGGGACCCTATACCTGCAACTATGGCCTGCTTTCCTGCAGTCCTTGTTGCTCCTTCCCTGGTCTCCTTCCTACCACTCCCGGTTCCCCTCCTTTCTCTGGGTATACTAACTCCAAATCCTTCTCCCTCTTCTCAGGGAGTGGCTACAGCCTTTCTCAGCAGCCTTTGTCTGTTGTCAGCTTCCTGGCATTATAGGCCTCACCTGTTCCTGCCCAGCTGAGCCTGGTTTCAATCAATTCCCTGTTCCCTGGCTCCCCCTCCAGGCACAGCCTGTGCAGTTAATTGGCCTGCCGGGCCATCTTAATCCATTTCAGTCTTGTGTGGGAGTAGACATCACATCACAAGGGCTACTTAACTCTTAGCACAGAGTCAGCTGGTGGAACACAACATTGCTGTTGTCCAAGTCCTACAAAAACAATGGCTATTGTTAGTTTCGTTAGGAATTGTTCAGGAATGATAGAGTGTAATGTTAGAAGTCAGAGACATTTAGAGTCCAGGGGGCATTAGGACAATCCTAAAGGTGATTAAATTTGGAGCCTAACAGGACTGAAGCATTTTGTGAGGTTCTGGCAAATGCCATTTCTGCAACAAAAACAAACAAAAAATTGTCATTCCTGAAAAGGATACAATTTGGAGAGGGCACCTAATATAACCAAATCTCTAACTTTCTAATGTGCGTGTCACCGTACTGTCTGCAAGAAAAAGGAGTATTATTGTAATCCAGTTAGGTTCACATTCACTGGCTTTCCATATGGTACTTGATGCTGTTTTGCTGAAAGATGATTTGGAAGCTGATTACAAAGGAGACTAGTTTGAGTTACTATATAACAAGGGTTAAAAACTAGTCACTCCAGCAACTGAATATTGCAAACCAGAAAACAAGGGGGAAAATGAGTTAATGCTGGCCACAGGAATAGTGACGTCCTTACCCCTCATCAGGTATCATAATTCTCATCAGAACAAAGGCATGTTCAATGAATTTGTCATACACATACAAAGCCCCATTACTTGTTCAAATAAAATAGTCTGTTGGTGATTTCACTAATATTTCACTAAGATACATGACTGAAATTATGCTATCAAATATTATACAGAGTAAAGCAATAATGTAAAAATGTCCCTACCACTGAGGATACTTGTAGTATTGCAATACTTGCAATAAGTAGAAGTAGGTTAAAAAAATGCGCACACAAGTGCAAAAGGATAAGAATAAGGCCCCTAATCATTCAAACTCCTCACGATTTCATAATCCAATTTAGCATCCCAGCTCTTGGACTTAATTAACAAATTACCTAACACACTTTTCATCATAGTAAGTGTGCTTTTACTTCATCAGTTGCGAAATACCACAGTATGAAAACCAAAGTCTCCTGCCATACGTTATCCTATATTGCAAATGCCATCTGGAGTTATTTCCTTTGCATGATAATTACCATTCAGACAGCAAGCAAACTAATCCGTTAATTTCCAAAGAATTAAAATCCCATGAAGCACAGAAGGTTTAATATAGTTCTAGTTCAACAACAGGTGTAAACTTTGGATCCCACCCAAAATTCCCTTTAAGCCCATGAATGAATCATTACATAATGCAGAAATGCAAAAATGGGCGCATCCTTGGGGATCAAAAATCTCCACTGGGGAAAACTGAGTATAATTTCTGAAGGTTTTTTTTTTCCAGTTGCAAATAATAACAATTGCTGTATGAGTCCTGTTACCTATTGTCCTGTGCTGTTTCTCTTTAGATGGATCACATGGTTTTAGAACACCTTCAGCAGCCAACATGTTTGGAAGTGGATCAGTCTCACAAAATCCTGAGGGTTAATGCCTGTGATGCCTCAAATCCTTATCAGAAATGGCAGTTTGGCAATTATTATGCTGACTGAAGAGAACACGATCAAAACAGAAGCAGAGAATTCAAATCGTGTGAATTCAAGAATGACATCTGTGAGACTTGTGACAGCAATTACAAAATTGGAGGTTCATTTCCTAATGGTAATTTAAATCCATCATTTTAAATCACCATATTGAGAGATCAAAATATCAAGCAACAGCACATCTGGTTTGATATGGTTTAAAACATTCAGGCATATTTTCCACTCACTGTGGAGCACTTGGGGAAGGTTGAATGAAAGTTTTTTCAGTAAGTGGAAATACTTTCTAAAGTTCCTCATTCCCACCTTAAGCAGATCTTCACTGACTGGCTTCAGAGAGATTAAAGCCAGTCAGTGAAGGTTTAAGGGGGGAGGGATAGCTCAGTGGTTTGAGCATTGGCCTGCTAAACCCAGGGTTGTGAGTTCAATCCTTGAGGGGGCCACTTAGGGATCTGGGGCAAAATCAGTACTTGGTCCTGCTAGTGAAGGCAGGGGGCTGGACTCAATGACCTTTCAAGGTCCCTTCCAGTTCTAGGAGATGGGATATCTCCATTAATTTTTTTAATGCAAGCTACCAGAAATAGTTCCAGGGTTCAATCCCTATGACTGCACATAGCATCTTGTGCTGCTGTTTGGAAGATCCACATTTGCTCATTTATCCCTCCACAAGCCAACAAAATGAAAGTACCTAGGCCCAGTACCTAAAAATCCATCCAGGATCACAGGAATCTGCTCCTACCAAATTGGATTCACTGATTCTGAAAGGTAGGTGCCTGGAGCCACTTTTGAAGCTTGGTTTCCCATGACAAAAGCCCGTCTTTAATCACAAAAAATATAAATCTTTCAGCACTTCTAACCTAGCAGCAGGCAAGGCCCTACAAGTGCTGTATTTGCATACAGGCATCGTGAATTTGCTACCTTGGTTTGACCTCCTGCTTCCTAGATGGGCAAGGAGTGGTTAGGCTGCAAAGCAGTGGGATGTGCCTTATCTAGCACTACAGCTAACCCTCTGGGCCAGTGCAAGAACAGTATGAATGCAGGAGACTTTAAAGAGACTCTCCATTCAGCCCTTCTCAGCCGGAAAGAAGTGCCTCAGCACAGAGCCATGAAAAGGGAAAATAAACCAAAGGGTGTGGGAACCGTGTTGTGATGGGGGTGAAGATCCTCAGAAAGGGCCTGCTTAACCTGAAAAAAAGAGACCTGCAGGGACTTGCTTCTCACTACTAGTGAATCCAAGATGGCAGCCACACACTGTTGGGCATGATTTCATGGTTCCTGGGTTGGCCACATGTTATGCGATAGTACTGTATACGCATTCAATGCAAAGCAAACCAGAAAAGCTTAAATAATGTTAAACTTTTAAAACAAGGGGACAAAAGCTGAGAAACTCTGAGTCTATGTTAATTGCCTGTTCCTTTCTCATGCCACTATGGGAAAAATGGAATCTTTGTTTTTCTTAGAATAGAAAATGATCTGTCATGGAAGCTTTGAATGTTTTTGTACCTAAGATATTTCCTTCTGCTCTTCCAGATGAATGAGAAGATGGGCAGTTGTTAAAAGTATGTAATAGCAGATTAGGCTTTTGCTGAATACATTCCTGTCTGTTGACTATAGACATCCATATATTTTTTTAAATCCATTTGATTGGCTGAACTGTAGCTGGTCTGTGATGCAAACACATAGCTAGGGCACTTCGGCACTTCACTGGAGGAGCCGTGCACTGGTGGGAGCAGAGTGGCGGTGGCAGCTGTGTACCAGGTAGAAGCGCAGGACAAGGATGTCTTAGGGTGGGCAGAACGCAGCATGTGCACTAGCTGACTGCAGAGGGGAGACGTCTCCTCACTGACTTTGCCCACTTGAAGCCCCAGCATTTCGGATGGCATAATAGCTGGTGCTATCTCCTTCTGCTCCCCTCAGCACTAAATATTTCCTACCTTGCTACTAGTAGGGAGAGAGGATGGAAGTGACTCCCTGTGTCTGCTTATGCCCCAGTGCAACCATATAGCAGAGGGCAGAAGCTAGCCTTGGTATTGTATCGATTAATGATAAAGAGCATGTGATGTTACACTTCGACGGGCAAAGCAGTTGTGATAAGAATTGGCTAAAACGTTTGCTTTCTACAAACCAAGCTTTAACCTTTTGGAAAGTGTAGGATTGGTTTACTAAAAGAGCACCCCCAGCAGGGCTTTGGAGCCCCTCTCATAGCCTCACCATCCAACTCCTTTATGATGGATCTCTTTGCCTGGCCTACGCTAGCACCTATCCACAGTCCTTCAACTCCCCTCTTATCCTCTTATGACTACCCATTACCTCCTTCAAATGACCACCGGCTATGCTGACCAGTTCAATAGGCATGGCAGGGTCATGAGCCTTTGGACTGGCTAATACCACTAGCAGCAATAGCTCCTTGCAGGCCCTGTGCCCAGCTGAACACATGGACTCGTACCCTCCTGAGTCCCTTGTACACTCCCCCAGAGCCAGAGCACAGTCGAGCCTTATATTTATTATTTTGCTTTGCAGTCTCTTCACTGGAATGCAACCCAAAGGGAACACTGATAAAAGTTGCTCCCAGAGAAAGAGTATAATGGTGGCTCTTTGCTCTGATCTGCCCTCTTTGTGTGTATAGAACCGCCAGACTTGATTTAGAATATTCATAGGAGGGGGAGACGGCGAGTAGGAGCTCCACATGTCCAGGAACAGGAGTTATTCTGTGCATGAGGCTAGGGTATCAGCTCTGAGTGAAGATCCACCCTGCAGAATTGAAGGCAAAATTGTCCTCTAAGACTATGTGTCCCATATTTCCATTTCAGACTTTCCAGATAAGTTTTAAGCCTATGAACATAGAAGCTGAGGACACGTAAGTGCTGACCCTTCTCTCATGAAGAGTTGATTTGGAAGATGGGTTTCCACGTTTACTCTCTTAGATCAAAGTGCTACAATTGTTAAGTCAGTGGGACATATAGGGCTAGATTCTCCCCTGCATCTGAACTCCACCCAACACAGAGGAATTGGGGGAGCTGTTAGGGAGCAAGTTAGAGCCCCTGAATCTGGCCTGATCCTAGCCAGTCTGCAATGGCTCAGCTCAGGGGCAGGTCTGATTTACATCTCTGACCTAGGATCCCTAGGGGACCCTACACCAGTGGAGGATTTGTTCAGTGCAGCAGACTTCTGCTAGCCTCCTTATCCACCCCAAATACTCCCTTGTGCCATGGGTGGGAGGCTGATGCAGGAGCCGGCTCTGCCAGCTTTATTGCAGCAGAGAGTTTCCTTACACCAGGGGAATTCTTCACTGGCTGTTTGCAGCCAGAATCTAGCCCATAATATTCAAATCCCCATTAAAGTAACTAAGAGTTTTGTCTGAAAAAGGGCTGCAGAATTTAGTGCTTCCTGTTCTTGACCTTATTCATGTATCTCACATGGAAGATAGAATTAGATGTAGTGCAGTAAAAATGAGAACTCACCTTTACTCTTACAGTTATTTGGAATCAATACACTCAGTTGACAAAACTCAACATACTGAATACCCCTATGAATTCATCCTCATGTACATTTTTCATACTGTGAAACTTTTTAAAAGATCTTTTATGTCTGTTGTATGGGAAGGGGGGAATCGTACTGGAATAACTGTCATTTAGGGAAAGAACATTTAGTTACTTTTTTGATAGGGTCAAATTCAGCTGCGACATGATATCTACATCCAGGGTATCGTAATGTTTTGCACATGGGACTTTCTTCTCAAGCTTTTTATTATGCCTTTTCCATATTTTTGTTATGTTTTGTGACAAACTGGAGACTCGTGTAAGTGTGAATGGTCCATAATAGAAATGTAATTCTTGTATGTTGAAAAATTGGTTTATCCAAATACGAGCACATTGCCTTATTTCTCTACATACATAGGACTGAACTTTCAACTCAGTTCGTATCTTGTTGTTCATGACAGCCAAGCCTTCGCCATCTCTAATGTTTACAGGCGGTTACACAATAACTCGTCTTTTCTCTTTGATTTTTCAAAAGGGCCTCTGTATAATTTTACCTTTCACATCAAGGTGCAACACTGACAGTATTTGACAGGCTGAGCCTGCCAAAATATTGATTTGCCTAACAGACTTTCACAGTTGGCTTCTATCCTAACTGTCTTCCTGATTTTTTCCCCTTTCGTAATACAACTAGCCTGCAGTCACTATCAGAAAAATTACACAGATGTTGTTTGTGCAGTCATGTTTTATCAGGAGCATGAATTTCATTAAATTCTGCTTGCTGACATTCAATCATTTGTCACTTAACATGCACCAAATGGTCATATGTCATGGTCACTTCACATTTCCAGTCTTGTCACTTGTACTGTTATTCCTGATTTGTGTAAATGTTCACTTCAGTGTTGGTATCTCTTACTTAACGTCTCTAGCATGTCCCTAGGGACTACTGGTAATAATACTGTTGCTGTTCTGTTACACAATATTAAGAAACACTTAGATTATACCAATCAACGTTGTCTGAGAACATTTTTCTGGCATACTCAGTAAATATTCAAAGAAGAAGCCTGCATATGTTTTTCTTGGTTTCATGGAACCACTCACAATTATATTTGTCCAAGAGGGCCCACGAGACAGTGAAGAACACCTTTATCCCTGCTCACCCATTGACATTCCCATGTAAGAGACCAGATTACCATTACCACCTCCAGCGTCCTTAGTTCACAGATGCAAATGAAAATCACTTCTAATTAGAAAAATGTGAGACCATTTACTAGAATGAGCCTTACTCCCTTTGGCAACTCTTCTACAAGCGTGCATATGTTACCAGCACTTCGGTAGCCATGAGTGCCTCTGACTTGCTTGGCTGGGATACAGACAGATGATAATCATGCTCATCTTTTCAAAAATAAAATAAACAATTTTAACACTTTCCAGTGATGTCATTCACAACCTGAGTACCAAACACTGCACTCTGATACCTTTTGTGTCTTTGAATCATAGACATTAGAGATGCACAAGACCTCTTAAATCATATTCCATCCCCAGCCTGTCGATCAGGGATTATCATCTATTATACATATATTAGAGCTTTGATCCAGGCTGTGGTCGTTCAAGGGTAGAAATTAGCATAGTCTCATTCCTATGAGGATGATGAAAAAGGACGAAAACACTGAAGTTCACATCAATCTTTTCCAGAGATTTTGCCAAAGACAGCAAAAATTAGGATCACTCCAAAACAATAGAAATATTTACCTACATCATCTAACTTTTCTAATGAGTCATAAAAGATGCTACACTAGAAGCTTGGGACCAGAGCTTTGGGACCAAGTGTTTGGCACTTGGAAAGGTAGGTGCTGCAAAGGCTGTTGGCAAACTTGGTAAGTCCTTGATTCTTGAGCCGCTGCATGTTGGTCCAGTCCTCAGGAGCAACTTACTGCAGCAACAGCCCTGTTCAAAGCAATAACAGCCACCAATAGGTCATTCCAGCAGCCAGGGAATGCCAAACCACAGTAGTGTTTGTCATTCCTCCTTTACCCCCTGGCCAACTGCCCTATGATGGAATCCCCGATTAGCCAGTTAGGGTATGTCTACATTGCAACCAAGAGGTGTGATTGCAGCATGTATAGGCAGACCTAAACTAGCTTTGATCAAGCCAGCTCACTAAAAATAGCATTGAATCTGTGGCAACACAAGTGGAGGTCCCATGCAGGATTGTACTTGGGCTGGCAGGCTGTGGTGACACCATGTCTACAGTGCTATTTTGAATAAGCTTGCTTGATCAAACCTAGGTTGGGTGTGCCTATACCTACTGCAATCGCATTACCCCATTGCAGTGTAGCGATACTTTTAAATCAACTTTAGGCCTGCTTTGGGAATGTGAGCTGTGCAAACCAGCCATCCAGCAGTGGCCAGAATCTGATCCTTGGTCATTGTCCACTTGCAGCTCAACTGTTTAATTTGTATTACAAATGGTGCTAGGTACTTTTTATGTTTTAAGCGATGAATTGTCCTATGTAGGTATCATTCCACGTATAACTGCTCTTCCTGAACTTAACTCTTTTATTTTAGTTTCCATTTGTACCTATTCAAAACATTGAGATTATTTCTGACTAAAAGCATTTTTTGTGAATTTTAAATATGTACCCAGGGACACTATGCAATGTAAATATCTCAAATGTAAAAGAAATTTTAAGAGTGGTAGCTTTGTTCATTACTATGTGGATGACAAAGGTGTACAAGTTTTTAAAATGTGAACAAATGTCTTTTATAAAATGTGATTTATGGGGAGTTTTAACAGTCTGTAAGATAACAGGCCTTCACCATGTTAATTTATGTAAGTAGTCTGGATCCAGAAGGCTGAAGTTGAAAACCTGGTTTGATTTGTATTTAAAATAAAGTTAGAAAACATGGAAATAAAGGACTGTACATGAATATCCTGTTTTGGAGTGTCTCTATGGTTACTGTGTCACTAGCTTTCCTGAATTCCATGGAATGTTTCCTTCCCTGGGTTACTGTTGGGTAACACTGTAGATCAGTGGCGGTCAACCTGCGGCCCATCAGGGTAATTTGCTGGCAGGCCACGAGACAGTTTGTTTACATTGACTGTTCACAGGCACGGCTGCCAGCAGCTCCCAGGGGCCGCAGTTCGCCATTCCCGGCCAATGGGAACTGCGGGAAGTGGCAGCCAGCATGTCCCTACGGCCTGTGCCACTTCCCACAGCTCCCATTGACCAGGAATGGTGAACCACGGCCACTGGAAGCTGCAGGTAGCCAGGCCTGCGGATGGTCAATGTAAATACTGTCTCGCGGCCCGCCAGCGAATTACCCTGACGGGCCATGTCCGGACCTCGGACCGCAGGTTGCCTGTCACTGCGGTAAATTATTAAAATGTAAAGCACTTTTAAATCTCCAATTCACTTTGTACTAATTATGCTGTTTATTTGCATTTTGCATTTCACTGAGCTTAGTTAATGAAAATAGACCTTCCTCTATTGAATCTGGTTGTTGTTCATGGTAATTGTTTCTGACAGCAGGAAGATGTTGAAATCCAAATTAAAATGTTGCCATTTAAATAGTTAAAATTTAAAAAACATATCCATCGGTATCAGCTTTTCTAAAACCCTTAAAAAAAACCTCAAGTGTGAGCCAACATCACATGACAAGGTACCTCCACTGTGGAAAGGAATCAAGTCTTTGAGATATGTCTGAGCTATGCGAGTTGGTCATCTATCATGGAGCCTGATCCTGCACCATTTAAGTGAATGGGAGTTTTGTCATTGGCTTCAATGGGAATAGGATCAGGTCCATAGATCCTTCCTTCCTAATAAGTATTCCCTTCCCTTTGTTCTACTTCTGAGATGGTGGATTTCACAGACCATCGCCTGCTGAAGACTGCCTAAAGTCACAACTTAGCTTCTAGCTGCGCTCACTCCTCCCAAGACTAAGCTTATTTGACCTACAAGTAATAAAAACTAACCCACCCCATTCCACTCCACTCAGAAACACGTGTGCGTGTGTATTTACACACACACACACACACACACTTGCAGATAATTGTCTGCTTCTCTGAGGTAAATTAGTCCATTTTTTTCTGTACAGAATATTTTTAGCCATATTGGCCTTTGACAGAAAGAGAATAAATTCCATGACTTTTATTCAAAGGCAAGTGTCAAGGAGATTGAATGGCGAGGTAGGGAACTGTTAAGATCAAGGGGACAGATTTCAAAGGCACTTAGGCCTCTAAAGGTGTAGGTAGTTGCCTAGTGGGATTTTCAAAACCATCTCAGTAGGTAAGGCACCTAAATCCCATTGACTTCAGTGAGACCTAGATACCTAACCTCATTCTGTGCTTTTGAAAATCTTACTATGTGCCTATCTGCATCTTTAGCCTCCTAAGTGCCTTTGAAAATCTGGCCTTTAAGTGACTGGTTTCAAATAAGGCTCAAGCAATTAGAGTACTGATCATCAAAATCACATTGCAGCCAGTGTTTCCCACCCTCCACACTCATCCTCATCCCAAGAAGAGTCCACCTTTCACTTTTAGGCTACCCATTCTAATCCAGCCCCAGATTGGCAATCGTTGAAATTCATGACTATTTTGATGGCCGTTTGGTGGCCACATGAAATGAATTGTGTTCTCGTTCCAGCTCTGGTCAAGAAGTATCTAGGTCATAAAATCATCAGCACAATTGGTTCTAATTGTCACCTTTATGATTGTTTCAACAGCAATTTCTAGCTTGAATGGTCCTGAAGCTGGAATTACCTTCCCAACAGTAGAGACAGTCCCTCCAGGACAGGATTGAGACACATTGGTGAGGCAATGTGGGGAAACTTGCATTGCTTATGTCCATGCTGTACCTGTTCAGTGGATAATCAGCTTCATTCTCCAGGGGTGTTTATCTAGCATCTTTCATACACCAGTTAATTAACTCTCAATTGGTGAACTTGATGGGGTCTGATTCTTCAGAAATGCTTTTCAACCACAACTTCAGAAGTCAATGGAAGTTACAGGTGCTCAACACCACTGAAAGTCAGGCCCACAATGAAATACTTTTTAAAGAAAATAAGTAATTCTCACTTGAATGTCCAGGAATGGAGTCTGGTTTATTTTATTTTTTTAATAAAACAGCAATACAACTTCATAAGAGCTAACCACTGGGTTTTCACAAATCAACGAGCAAATAAACAAGGCTGAATAATACAATGAGCACTGTGTTTTGTTTGTACAATGAAGAATTGTCTTTTTTGTTGTTGTTGTTGCATCTAGCCAATACATAATTGCCTTTTATGTAGGACAAAAAATTCAAAACAATATTTGGTGCCGCTGAAAACGTAAAACTAGTTATTAAAAGAGCCATTATTCTAGCAGGTATGGTAGATTCCCCTGTCTAACACTGAGTTCCAACTTCCTTTCTAACCTCCTCTCTCACTCTTGTTCTGTTGCTGACCACTTTCCCAAACAAATTCCTTCTGGGATGAAATTTGCCAAGCTTGTTTCAGCCCAAGATGAATTTTTCTTTAAAACATTTGAACAGTGTCAGCTCATGCATACTGTAGTTATTCAAGAGTTTACAAATATACTGAAATGTGCTCAGGCAACTTAAAACGGCTAATGCTTCAAATGTGCCTGGTTTTGAAAATCTCACTAAGATCTGAGATTTAAGCTGCGTTTAAAGAATATTGAGTATTTTTAAAACTGATAAGAAATGTTGTGAGAAAAACTTGGATCCAAAATGGCCGCATTTGAAGAGTACTGACTTTCAGTGTTGTGGGTTTTATCAGGTAGACAGACAGACACAAACACATGATATGTGCCATATATATGTATGTGTATAAAATGCTGACCTCTAATTTGTATGGTACAGTATCTATTCAGTTATCTAATTTACCATAACTGATGGAAGATTCACAAAAGATACATATGAGCTGTCTGGATATTAGTTGCCACAGCTGCTCATGGATAAATTAACCATTCACGTCATGTTTAGCCAGCATGCTTTCTTCCCCGCCCCCCCCCCCCCCCAACTTTTATTTATTTATTTTTTTGAGAGAGAGAGAGAGAGAGAGAGAGAGAGATAATGAATTCATGTAAGCTCTGAATTGAAAACAATTACATCTCCTCCCACAGTAGCTGATGATACTCTGGCTACAGCTGACACAGGCTACTAAGGAAGAAATTTTAGTACGAAGTGATGCTCTGGGAAAGGGGAAAAGATACTTGCCAAAAAGGAGCTGCTTTTAGTTACTGGAGATATTCTCATGTAGCGTAAAATTATGTTAACTGTTTTTGTATTCATTTTATATTTAACTTAATCATATTAACTAAAATATATGGACTGAAACAAAAATATCTATTACTGTAATGAAACCATTTAGTGCAGATCTGAAGTAATATATTATTCTCTGTTTCCTAAAGATTCAGAATATATCAACCCAAGAATGAGTTTAATTGAAACATGAACATTTTAACAGCAAATGCCAACATTTACAAAATGAATTATATATAGTGCCAGCCATTCAGACCCAAAAATTAAGAGGTGCCCTCAGATGATACTAATGGTATTAGATGCTGGATGTAACTGTTTGTAATTACACCAGTGCATTCCAGATTAAAGATATATATTAAGGAGCACTACCAGGGTGTGGGCCAGAGGAGGAACCTTTGTGGATTTATTGCTTTGTCAAATGAAACATTATGTGCTTATTTTCTGTTAATCTATATTTACATGTTTATGCAATTAGCCCTTTATTCCATCAGCACAAAGTGGAAACGGACTGGTGATAGCACAAGGCGGCTTTAGTGCACGGTAAGACACCAACATAAACAGATTTCAAAACAGAGAGCATTGCTGTTGCAAACAGTTGTCTCTTTTATTATCGTTACTGCACTCTCTAGTTTTACTGGAACTGTTCTGCTGCCAACTAATTACCAGAATGGCAAATAGCATGGGTCATTTTCTGCTGCATGCAGCTACAGAATTTCCAATTAGTTCAAAAATTTCTAGTGTCTGAATCTTGTTACAAGAAAAGGATGGGGGAGATGGGGATGGATAAACTTTAAATCAGGTTGTATTATATTTAGCAAACTGTTGTTTTTATTTTTCTCCTGTGGATGCTTCTGTATGATTTCAAAATGAAATACAGAGGTTAAATTTTCACAGTGTATTATGAAATTACATACAAAAAGGATATAATGATGACTTGATATGACATGAAGCGATACGTCTTGAAAAAACAAAATGAACTCTCAGCTTAGGCAAATTCCCCACCTCAGTTTATAAATGCATCATGGACTCAAATTCATCAATTCTTTGTTTAGTGTTTCCTTTTCTGATCTTGCGATAGGAGATTGTATTGTATCTAGAATAACTATGTCTGGAGATATCATTTTTTTTCCCTGAGCCTGGCTGCTCCTCAGGTTTCTCCGCCTGGAAGTTAAAACTGGGGCTGGTAGGAGGGCATTCCTCCCTGTCATTTTCTTGCTTCTTTAAAAGAGACTCCCCACCATTTTCTTTCTTGCTTTCTATCAGCTGCACTTCCTTCTCCTCGTCCTCTTCCACATTCTCTCTTTCTAATTGTGTATCAGCTTTAATTTGCTCCTTGGGTTCAAGCATCTGCGCTTCTTCCTGGGCTCCTGCTGTTTGGAACTCCTTGGCCTCATTAGCACGAGTAGCTGTTTCTTCCTGAGAGTGCTCTGTGTTCCTTTCCTCCTGTCTAGTTATTTCACATTCTTTGGTGCTTACAGGTATAATCTCCTCACAGGGCCCTGTAGCAAAAACCAATTAGTTTCGGATAAAGTATGGGACGGGGGATTTCTTATGCTGCAATGTTAAAGTTGCATTTGAATTTTAGTCTGGATTCCATAGCTCACATATGCAGATCCCCACCACCATGAAACTACAGGATAAACTGAGCAACCATTTTCCAGAACAGGACTATGCGTCAGAAGCTAACTATATCTTGAGGCTGGATTTTCTATCACCATGAACACTCAGATATGCCGTCACGCCTTCTTTGTTTATACCAACCTGCCCATTGGTGGATTTTGTATCTAGCATAACTATTTGTACCAATTTGTGGTTTTTACCAGTACCCTCCTCTATACAATCTATCACACATCCATGATCTGTCCTTGAAAAGGAGAGGGAGTGTGGTAGCACATGGGCCTGGGAGTCAGGGAGACCTAGAATCTATTCCTGGACCTGCTCTGTTATGTTAGATGAGTCACTGTGCCACTGCTTCCCTTCCAATCCTTTGTCTGTTTAGACTGGAAACTTTTGGGGCAGGAACTGTCTCTCTCATCATGTGTTTTTACAACACCTAAGCAGCATGGGGCTCTGATAATGGTTGGGGCCTCAGTACTGTAATGCAAATCATAACAACTTCCTTCTTCAAGGAGTGGTGTTTGTATGTACACACCTGAGTACTACTATCTAGTTAAAATAAATAAACCACTGGTTCAACCCCCCCAACTGCATGCAGTATTCTCCCAAGTAACCTTGTGTTCATATTGTCTTCAATCACTTCAAACCCCAGCCCTTTCTGTCCTATTGTCTCCACCTAGTCTCAGTTTAGAGCCTGATTCTGAAAATTGTTATTACTAGATATTAGTGCTCCCAGGCATAACTCATTGGCATGAATGGTACCACAGCCAGAATTGGGCCCTTCAACTGTAAATTCTTTAGGGCACAGATCATGACCTTACTTGTTTTGCAAAGTGCCATGCACATCTATAGCATTATAGATGTGATAAATAATATCAATTTGTGCACCTTAATGATGCTGGAAAGTGATGGCTTGTGACATAATGTGAAATCAAATCTAAATATAGTGAATGTTTTGCCAAGGTTCGTTATGGCTAATGTAAATAATCAGTCTTAATGCAATGTGAAGGTCCTGAAATCAAGCTCTCAAAAGTCAGGAAATGCCAAAAAGTCAGGAAATTGGAAAGGTGTCATGGGCCATGGTTTCTCTTTCAATGTCAACACGGTCACAATCTTAGAGTCAAATGATGACTAGGCTCCTGCATGGGGGTGGTGGGTGAGAAAGGGCACAGGGAGCCTTTCTACCCTCTCGCTAAGATGGACATGCTGGCCTGCCATCTCCTTCCAAGTGTGCAAGGAACTAATGCAGCCCATGCTCTTATGAGGCAATCTTGTGCCATTAATATTGCATTAACAAAGTGTGTATGGGGCAGAGGGAGGATTGCTGGACTTGTTTGGACTGGAGGTATCGGGGGGGGGAGTTCTTTTGCTTTTTTGCATGTTGATCTTTTCTGTAAAAATAATTCCAGAGCTATTTGTGGCTTGAGCTGCCAAGATCAACAGGCTTCATCAGCTAAGCTAGCACCGAAGTCAACCTCAATTATCTTGAGCATAGTTAACCATAACTCTTGGAGGTAGAGTCACAAAAAGACTTGGGTGCCTAACTGCCAGTTCAGACTCCTAAATCCCAGATTTGGGGGTTACTGGTATTCACAAAAACCCAGCTCAGCTGCCACCTAACCCTGTAAGTACCTATACTCACTCAGCACCTACATTTCAACCGTACAAATTCCTAGGTGCCTAAATTTGTGTCTCGGGGCATGCGCACTGCTGCCTAGATCTAGGCATCTGAACGCCTAAGCTCCAATGTGATTCACAAACTGAGGGAAGATAGGTGCTCCACCTCCTAGCCTATCTGTAGGGCCCGATCCAGTAGGCGTGCTCAGAAGCTGCCTAATTCCACTCAAAATGGCTGAAGTAGCACCACCTCTCTCATAACTTTTAGCCCAGAGGTAAGGTTACTCACCTGGCTTGTGGGAGAACTCTGGTTCAAGTCCCCCCTCTGCCTGATGAGGAGAACAGGATTTGAACAGGAATTTGTCACCTCTCACATGAGTTCCTCAACCACTGGGCTATGGGATATTCTGATGGGGGCAGCCTCAGCCTCCCCAGTTGAAGCTATTTCACTTTGACTAAATACTTAAAGAGTCAGTGGGCCAAAGAGCACAGGTGAGAATGATTCGATGGCCTGGTGCGTAGGGCACTCACTTAGGAGGTGGGAGACTCAGTGTCCAGTCCCCTCACTCCAAATTATTTCGCCAAAGAGGAATAGCTTCACTACACAGCTAACGTCTGCTTGCTGTGTTCCCATCCTCTATTATTCAGATAACAACCCCCTTAGTCTATTCCACTGGACATTATATGCAGCAACCCAGACAGGGTTTCCAAGATAGCGGAACATGGAACCAGTGTAACATCACTTCCTTGCACAGTTGTTTGCCTCCACAGAGAGAAGGTTCTACCTGCTTCTCCTGCAAAGTGTGTTGCTCCACTCCTGGATCAAGAGTTACAAATGTGCTATAAATTCCCTCACCCACAACAAAGAGGTTGGCTCTCCTTACAAGCTCAACAACATCTTGCTCAAACACTATTAAGCCTATTGAGTTTTCAATCTCTTCCTGCTTCTGCAAATGAGCTTGTAAATTCCTGTAACCAAACAACTTTGCTGTGAGTGTTTTTTTAAAACCACAATATTTTTATGTGCGCACAACTAACAGCTCACCAGAATTTTCTGCTGCACATGCTCAGTCCTGTATATTCAAACCTTTAGGATTTTGTTTTAAAACCATTCCCCCTCAATACAGGCCAGATTGTGATATCCTTACTCGTGTTGAGTACACTACATGGCGAGTATCCCCAATAATGAGACTCACTGAAGAGAAAGATGTTAGGCAATGTGAGTAAGGGATAACAATCCGGCCCTAAGGGCCAGATTCTTGTCTGCATTCCTGTTCTACTCAGTTTAGGGAAGTGGGGGAGGAGAAAGTTTAGGGAAAGAGTTATGACTTCCTAATCCTGTGGGTTGGTCTACAATGACACAGTGATGAGTTAGAGTCACCTCAGGGTTTATACTATCTAAATCTTTGGCATGGGACCCTCAGCCAATAGAGAATCAGAAAGTTATGTTCTTGATCATTCTCGCCATTCTCAAGGAGGCACAGCAAAGATTTTATCCCATGAGTCATAACATTGTTCAGTAGATCCAGGATATTTTATCTCCTCAGTTCTGGATGTGTTACTGACAGACCAGACAGCATGGCATTCTAATCCTTGATTCTGTCAGACAATGCAGCTTAAAAGGATTGAACACTGTTTCCCTTGTGGCCAGCTGTGGTGGTTTAAGGCAGGATGTGGGTCTCCAATTTGAAAGGGGGCTTTGCCATCTGGAAGAGACAGCATCCTACAGCTTCAGGAGTGGGCTCATACTGCA
The DNA here is from genome assembly GCF_027887155.1 of Malaclemys terrapin pileata. Classification (NCBI taxonomy): domain Eukaryota; kingdom Metazoa; phylum Chordata; order Testudines; family Emydidae; genus Malaclemys; species Malaclemys terrapin. The sequence continues at coordinate 49,821,324 of NC_071515.1, read as the reverse complement.
GATCCCTGGTTTTTATTTCATTCCCTCACCTAAGGGCAAGCACAGCATGCTGCATAGCAATCGGCTCAGCACAAAGACTTAGCAGCATTTTGCAGCAAGTAGGCTTTTTCCTACCCTGTGAGAGGCTGTAGGAAAGCACAGTGAGACCCCAGATGCATGGAATCAAGCAGGAGTCCATCCTAGCATTCTAGGAAATTTTGGTATTTCTAGGCCCCATTAACTCATACTCTACTATTGGTTATCAGCACTTTAGCCTTCCTCCATTCATAAGAGTAAGACCCTTCCAGGAGATCCAATTAAAAACATTGGAACAGAACTGCAATAACTTAGACAATGTTTTCATCATGGTATCAATGAGAGCAGACAGGCATTTTTCCAAATGTAATTTGTTTAAAAAAAAGAAACTTAAAAAACAGAAGAAAAAAAAAGACTAAAAAGACAAGAAAAGTGGGAGTTGCGGGAATAACCAGCTGGATTGAGTTTTTGGAATTAAAATGAATTTTAAATGAACTGGATTTATATAAGTGAACATACAATTTGTTAATCTCTCCTTAGGAAATGATGAGTCATCATAAGTTCACTTGTTTAGTGCAGACAATTGGTTCATCTACTCTGGTTTCTAACAGTAATTGTATCATTGCTTACACTTGATGCCTCAAGGGAAGAAAAACCTCAAGAAACACGATTTTTGTATTTTGCCATTAGGGGAACCCCCACTCTAAATCAGTGTATGCCCTGAAACATGAGACATTTTCTCTCAAAGAATCAGAAGAAATCAGAAGATGGAGACATATTAGGTCATCTAAACCATACAATTCTGCCAGAGAAGGATTAGTCCCTAAAATTAAGGTAATGGAGCTTTCTGTAGGAAAATATTCCGAAGTCTAATAGATTTAATCTTTGGGACATTTTGCCTGATATTTAAAGTCATCTTATTTAGCTCCAAATATATGGTATTTGTATGTTTTTGTTATTTTTCCAATGCAAAACAGATGTTACTAAAATCTGTGATCCTTACACCCATGAGAGGGAAATAAAAGATTTTCAAGAGAAAGAAAAATGAGTCCCAAGTTTCAGTGAGCTGTTCAATTAAGATTCAGCCTATCCTTCGTTCATTCATTAAATGTAAGACATAAAGCTAAAATTAAATCTCAATTAAGCATTGGTTTCTGTGTGCTGAAAGCCTCAATAACCTGGTTTTGAGGAGCTTTCAGCAAAGAAATAAGTTTTAATTAACATTGCCTTTTTCCCCCTCTGTGAAACCTTCTTGCTCCAATGCCACAATTAAAAAGTGGGCATTTGCTAACAATTACCACAGGGTGGTATCTGAGATACACTATCACACTTGCCCTTTATAATTAGAATAAGAAGCTATGTGGTAACTATGTGGTGTCTGTTACCAAATGTTGATATTTTAATAGTACCACTGTTCTTCCTCTTTATGGTTCTGAGAAGATGTAACAGTATCTGGCATCATAAATACCAGGAATCTCATTAAAATTTGTGCAATCCATAGTATTGTGAGGTCCCAGAATGATACATTCTGAGATATCATCAGTGAACCAGGAAGTTCTGAAAGAATTTCAGAGGAGGGAAGATAGAATAAAGAAGAGGCTAGTTTAAAGTTATTTCTGTGCTGAATGCCTCCCCCCCACCCCCACAGCCTTGTGAAGGTGGACAATCAGTTCAGAAAGGAGTTATGAGGACTGATGATTTCCCCATTGTTGTTGCCCTATAAAGGTGACAAAGAGTTGGGAGCTACTGGAAAATGTATCATTCGTGCACTGTCTTTTGCCATTAGGTCTTTCAATGAGATGGTAGTAGATGGATTCAGTGAGAATCTGAAATAAAGGGGAACTGCAAAGTGAATATCATCATTGTGTTTGTTCCATTTAGTGTTGAAAGATGGCCTCACCTCATGATCTCACACTATTAATGCCCCTCCTCCAGCACTTCCCTTGTTTTGCCAGAGACTTTGGCAAGATTTTTGGAGGACCTAGACTGGTGATATCAAAGGAAGCTGACACCTCAGCAGATGGTCTCACAGCTAATTAGGAATGGGATGTTGAAGCTTGCACATCCCCTTCCACCTCAATATCCCTGCCACCTCAGTTGAGATGGGAGAGCTGCAACTCAGTTTCAGCCTTGTAGGAGGTAACGCTCATTGGAGGCAGTGTAACTGGACTGGAAGTTAGGAGATCTACTTTCAATTCTACTTTTGATTTCCAGCTCCACTGCTGACCTGATGTGTGAATTTGTGCAAGTCGCTTCACATTTCTGCACCTCTTTTTCACTTCCCACCCTTTGTCTGTCTTGTTACTTAGACTGCAGGCTCTTCAGGGCAAGCTGTCACTCATGCATTTATACAGTATCTAACTTAATGGGAGCCTTATCACAGCTGGGTTCTTTAGGTACTACTGTAATACAAAAAATAATTAATAATCCCACCATCCAGGCCCTCCAGAGATCTTACCCAAAATTGTCCCTTCACCAAAAAAAGAAGGTAGTCAAGATCTGATATTTCTAAAGTAATAAAACAAACAGGAAAATAAACTTTCCATTATAAAAATAATCAGAGTTGGATTTCCTGCCGTGCAGAGAGCAGGGAAGTAGAAAATACTGACCCACCAGAATGAAGAAAGACCTAAAGGAGGTTTCCATGACTGCCAGGAAAATAGCTAAAGATCTTGGGGGAATGATTAAAAAGGACACTGGAAACTGAAACAAGATAAGAGGATTGTTATGGGTGGATGGGGGAAGAGGAATTTAATTGTGTGGTGAAAGTGTCCTTGCCTTGGGAAAGAGCTGTTAGAAGAGCCAATGCAACCGGGGTAGGTATTCTACAAGTGGCTCATTTGGGGCCCAATCCTGTTCTTATTGAAATCTATTGGTGTTTTGCCATTGAGGTCAATGGGAGAATGATCAGGCCCTTATTGGGAACCAGGATTCTAGCAAGCCTTGGGAATAAACTATACAGTGAGGGAGGCAAAACAGGCTCATTAGACCAGTTTTCCAACCATCTCACCCTCTCCCTACACTGTATTATTACAGCGCAACAGTGACATCCAGTCGCCAGCTGGATTAATCACAGGTGGTTTGTATATTCCCTCAAGACATATTCTATACTTGCTTCTCCCATTCAAAGGTGGCAGACTACATTTAGATGGGTATCTCCTATTTGTCCTATTTGGCACATCTCTATTTTAAATGACGCTTTAATGTTGCAACAAATGATCTATTCAACATTTTGCCTGTGGGGTCCTAAGTATTAATTAGGCTAAATTGGTTAGGTACTAAAAAGCTGCCTGCAATTTAGAGATAAAGTGCTTGTGGCCAGGCATTGGGGAGAGGGGAGTCTGTGAAAGATTACTTACTAGGTTTTATTGTACACTTGTAAGGCAATACCGTTGGAATATAGATGTCACTTTAAGAAGGAAAAGCCTCCATCATGATTTACTTTCTCGAACCTATGGAGCTTCTATGAAATATAATGTAGCCACTGATAAATGTTTATATATTGTTCCTTTCCTTAATCAAAGCAAGTGTAATTATCCTCAGATTCTGAGGATACCATATGTGGTAGTATTTATACAGTTCTTCTGCACCTATCCCTGAAAGTTCCATATAGTAATTCTCTTTATTCATATGACTTTAACATTGATTCAAGTGTGAAAAATATTTCAGAGTTATTTTTCTGTATTTTTCTAAATAGATCTATGCTGCATTTGATTACTATTCATGTGCAAGCTAGTATGGTAAGAGCTGGAGATTCTACATGAATGATATTACAGTCAGATGGGCTTATGAAAAAGAAAGGTAACTATAGCAATCCCTTCTCTAAACAGATACGCTAATTATCAGATACACTAATTCAGGCACGTTGTACCTTGCTGTACCAGTGATGTTTTCTAAGGTTCTGCAGTGCTATAAATCATGAGTGACTTACTGCTCAATGCAGAATTAGAATTCGGATAAGTTTCCTATCTTGTTATTTGGAAAAATAAATACCCATGCAATTGTTCTCTTCAAAAGTCATCCCTATGTTCATATGGTCAGCAAAATACCATACATCAGACAGCATTTCTCATTACCTTCTCTTGATTTTTCTTCATCAGTTCTTGTGTTCTCGGAAGGGATGTCAGCTGATCCCTCCTCTAGAGTTGCATTGTTTTCCTCTTGTTTTTCTTTAGAAGACACAAGACAGTGAGAAAGTGACTAATGACAGGAGTTAGTAATGATGATGATGACTAGTTTTCATAGTTACATACTGTCACCTGTATATGATAAGTGGAAACTAAAAACTGCTTATCTCTTGAGCTCTTACTACATCTTGCTGTGCTTGTAGCAATACTGTAGACAGCTAATAATTTCTCTTTCTCGTTGTTTCCATTCCTTGTTAGTTCAAATTTATATCTGATTGTGAATCACCTCTTATCCTGGTTTAGGTCTATTCATGTGTGTGGAGTTTCTGATAACATGTAAATTACATTCTATTATTCATTATGCTATATGTAAAATAAAGGATTGGGTTTTCTTCCCAAACAAATTGAAAAGAGACAGTATTGTACTTTACCTTTGCATTGCTTCTCCCCATCGAGAGCACCACATATTGTGTTGTCCTCTACTAAATTCTTGTTATCCTCTTGATTTTCCTTTTTAAGTGGAGCTTCAAGACTGGTTTCTGCATTTTCACATGGAACTGTCCCAACAGATTTTGCTATTTCATCAATAATATCAATGACCTGCAGCTGAGTTTTTTCAGGTGGTACATTCCCATTGTACTCAAGTATGCTAGATGCAATTGGGACTTCTTCGGTCATGATTACTGTAGTGTCCAATTAATTCCTTTGGGTCGTACACTTCCACTGAAGTCCCAGTATCCTACAACCACTGCAGAAAAAATAAGCTATACACCTTATTACCTTTCTTACTGTTCTACCTCCCCCCCTCGAATAGTCAAAAGCTTCTCTTCTTCTGAAGGCGTTGTAGCAAAACAGAGAACAGAGTAACAATGTCAGGATTTGTCTAGGATTTGCCAGCAGTCCCCTTCTACAAAACTATCCAATCAGCACCTTGCTTGTTGCTTAGATCTTCCAGTTGCATAATTAAATGCACCATTTTAATTTACATAAACAAACAATCTGAAGCAACAAAGCTTTTGTGCTGGCATGCAGAGCGGGTCTTTCAGCATGTCAGCCCCATGGTAATAAACAGAGATTTTGTACTCTTGTCACAATGGCTCTTTGTGCGTTCGCCTTGTAACAGGAGCAACAATTGTTCTAAATCTTTAAGCCATAGTGAGTGACCACCTTTATTCATATTAGTTATGTGTAACCAGCTTAACATTCCCAACCAGGTTTATGTTCTGGTAAACCTTGAAATACTGTTGGTCAGACAATGGCTTCATTTTCTATTTGGTAAGAAATAAACTAGCTTGTTTAATAAGTGCACATATTTTGCATACAATACAGTATAATGCCACTTTCTTTAGTACAGCATCACTCAGGCCAACTGTGTCCAAAAATGCTTTACAGAGATAGGGCTAAACTATGAGAGGTGCTGAGCACCTGCCACGGGCATTTAATTCAGTGGAAGCTGCAAGCCCTCAGCATCTTTCAAGATTTTGCACTTAGAAATAAGACCAGAGAATTAAAATGAAAAACAGCAGCAGGACAGGCACGAGGGACAGAAACATTTTGAGATGAGTTTTGAAATGAGAAGGTGAGTCGATGAGCTCCAGATGACAGGATATTTCTAAGTGTTACCGTGTGTAGTAGAAAAACTTACAGTAGAATGAAGATAAAGTCTCAGCAAACAGCGTGGCTCATAGTATAACATATCAACAGTGTTTCCCCATTTTACTAATCCAAGTTTTAGTCCCAGCAACAATAATATTCCCTATGTTAAAGGAACATAATAGGGGCAGTGGCATGAGACTAATACGTACATCACTGATTATCAACCTGACCTACAAGCTAACTGAGTTTGAGAAACTTTCTAAGGTACAGTACTCACAAAGAATGAGTGAACTCATTGCTGTAGTTCACTGGGAAGCAGTTGGCTGGACCTGGGTGTCAGAGTCATTTTCTGCCCATAGCTGGACCTGTTCTCACAGTCTCTTTCACAAGCCTAGCATCTGAAGCCAAGTTTACGTAAGAATGAAATCTTCTGCTTTAAATGTCTTTTCATGTCACTACTGTTACACCCTGACACCCCAATATCCACCACTGTCATGTAATTAGGATATGTCTTATACAAAGTATGCCTAGTGAGGTGTCATTCTAAAAGTTTTGATCTGCTAGACAGTGATATCTCATTGGATTGTATGTGCTATCATTGTTTGTGAAGTTTGGCTATGTATGTGTTTCTGAAACATGTCCTGAGGTTGAAAACACCCATAAGCAGCCTTTCAGGTACGACAGTAAAAAGGCCAAATAATGTTAATGGCTTACTGAGGAAATGCACACAAGCACAAGGATTACCCCAGGAACTGTGTACAATAGAAGTCTCTCAGAAATAGCACTACACACTGGGAACTGTTTGACCCAGGTCACAGCAAAAGAGCAAGTGGGGAGAAGATACAAAAAGAGGAAAATGACATGATGTGGAGGGGATCTCACTCTCCCTACAACAACACACCTGGAAAAACCTGAGGAACAGACTGAACCGTGGGAAGTGAAGGTCCCAGGCTAGAGGGATTTTTAGCCTGTGTATGAAAACCTGGGAAAGCCAAGGCAACTTGTGCCTTAAGAATCTGCCAGCCTGTTTATCACTCAGGGTGAGAATTTGCTAATTTATATCTTACCTATCTAATGTGTTAAGCTCAGTTTGCGGTTTTTGTTTATTTACAAAGGTAATCTGCTTTGCTCTATTTGCTATCCCTTATAATCACTTAAAATTTACCTTTTGTAGTTAATATACGTATTTCTTGTTTATAACATAACCCAGTTTGTGCAATTCATATCGGGAGTGGGAGGGGGTGCAAGAAGCTGTGCACATCTCTCTCCACATTGAGGGAGAGGGCGAATTTTTATGAGCTTGTGCTGTGCAGGTCTTTCTATACAAGCGCAAGACAGTATTAACTTGGGTTTATCTCCCAAAAGGGGTGTGCACGTGAGTGCTGGGAGAGTCCTCTCACACAGAGCTGACTTCAGTCTGTGTCTGCAGTTGAGTGTGGCCCTACCCGTGTGTGTGTGTGTGTGTGCATGTGCGTGTGCGCTGCAAGAGGCTGGAGAGCCTAATTTAGCAAAACAGGAAGAGGGAATCCAGGCTGGTGGAGCAGGAGAGGCTCAGTGAAATCCCAGTACATCAGGTGGTATCATAAAAATGAGTTTGGTGTAAATGATTTGTAATTGTTTTAACTTTTCATGAGTATAAAATCTTGAATGTGGATTGAGCATATGGAAGCATAGGTAGCCACAAGGAAAGAAATTGGATACTTGGCAAATAGGTTAAGAGTGCAATAGGTAATTTTAAAACCATACGCTGCTGCTGCTCCTGTACCCCCTGATATAAAAAGAACATTCAGGATTGTTCAAATGGCCTCCTTAAAGCGGTGCTCTAATTTATGGCAATGAAATGTGACATGTTCTTATTTGGCAGTCAGTCTTGTTCCCAATGCTTCTCCCAATGGGCAACACCACTGAATTGGAGGCAGAAATGGAGCTTAGCTGAGCATCTCCAATGTCTTGGTTTGCAAAGTATGCTGTCAGTGACAGCTGTGAGGCCCACTTAGTACAATGTATATACCAATAGATTGATATTGACTATTAATGGGTTGGCTTAGGAGAGCTAGAGTGGTTCAATGTGCTGCTTTGATCCCATGATACTTATTGCATTCATTCATCATCGTGCATTCTGAAAGACAGAAGTGTTCTCTCCAGTCTATGTTAAAGGCCAATGTAGTTAATTAAAGAAAAATCAAACACTTGGTGTTCCATGCCAAGCCTCACTCTGGGCCATTTTCACCACTCCTATGACATAAAGAGACCAGAAAGGTGGCAGATGTCCTAAGAGACACCCTAGGTGGCATAGAGCTGCCATAGGCCATCCTCCCCAGGCCACCAGCCTCCAGTGTCAGTGGGGATCCTGGGGGGAGTGACTTGAGCACTGCAGCACTCTGGTAATACTCAGCTGGTGGACCAACCCTTCATGGCCATATCCAGCAGGTTATAGGTTAGAGCAGCCCCAAACCATACCAGTATCAGCTTGCTCCAAATGCTTCTAACCAGAGCTGTGTTATAACATGGGCTTTCACCCTGGGGTCACAAACAGGAGTCAGAAGTTTACAATCACCTTTCCCATATTGCTAAATGGGAGGGAGTATCGGGAAAGGAGGTCCCAATATGGGAAAGGTTAAAAAGCACTAATCTAATCTACCTCTAGTATGCCAGTCACCATGGTATTTAGCATTACTTCCATTGCCAACAGAGCCAGGGTATCTATAATACCCACAACTGGTCAGAGGACTTCAGTTTTGTGTCCGATAGAAATAATGGCCAGTCCAGCAGCCATTTCATTTGAAACATGACTGGCATCTTTGTAGTATCCTACATTTTTTATTAGAACAACAGGCTTGATATTAGGAATGAGCACCCAGATCTGATTCAACAAGAATTGACCCAAACTTTTGTCCCAGTTTTCAACCAAAAACAAAAAGCTTTTTCTAGGTACCTAAAAGTTCTAGGAAGTCCTTTTACTCCTTCTCTAACTGACTTCTAAACTCCTATCCTTACTGAAATCCAACATCATGGCTTAGTATTTCCTGCACATTTTTATTATTAATTATTTTTATTATTATTATTTTCATCAATCTGGTAGTGACATCTGTAGTTAAGGTTGCCTAACACTTGCCATTATCCAGCCATTTTTGCTTGCTCAAATCTTCGCAAACTTTAGCTGTTTGGGCTGAAATTTTCCTATGCTGGCTGTCTGGCCCGGGCTGATTTTTTTACGTTTCAGCAAAAATAGGTCAGTCTTTTCCAGGAATGAGGTTAGGGGAAAATATATTGTTTTGCCCATGTTAAAGAAAGCTTACAATCATTTCACTGAGACGCTTTAGCAACTCCATGATTTGGAACAGGGACGTGAAATTTGTCATGGGAATCACCCTATTGTCTGGAATGTGTCTTTTTCTGTCCCAGATTTAACCAAAATATAAGTCTCTGTAAAAAAAAATGAACAGTTTGCCCATGCTCAGAAAAGGTTTATTAGAAGCTGGCAGTTAAAGTCTCCAAAAATTCCACCTGCATTGAGTATACCCTCTCGCCACACACCTCCATTGTGCCAACCATATGTATATGCACATCCCCACAGAACAAATGAGCCTGCACCACTCATGACCTTTAGGGGCCTACCAAGATGTCCCCTGCAATTGCCGCTCCCAGCTGCCAGAGGCTGCTATGACAATGGACACCAGAACTGCGAGCACGGAAATCATGTCTTCAGTGCATTGAGTACTGGAACCCCAGTAGCCTGACTCAAATGTAGAGAGGATGGAGGTAGGGGAGCCAAGGATAAGCAGGGGGTTATAGAGGCACAGTGGGAAAGGAATAGGAGCTGTGGAGGGGAAATAGGAGCCAATGACAGAACAGGGACAGGAGATGGGTGAGAGGGGAAATATGAACAGGAGGGTCTCCATAACTTCTCTCCATAACTTGGAATTGAACCCAGGAGTCCTGAATCTCAACATTCTTCTGCTGTCAGGAAATAACTGTGAAACTCACTGGGAAAATGTGTGTTTCTTCCCCTTCTACTTTCTGTTTTGTTCTGTTAGCTTTTTTATAAAATAGGGAATTATATTTTACAACTATTTTAAAAGAATGTTAAAAGTTACAAATTGAGCACTCAAAACTTAAAGAACGAGGAGTACTTGCCACAAGTACTTCTCGTTCTTTTTGCTGATACAGACTAACACGGCTACCACTCTGAAACCGGTCACCACTCAAAACTTAGGAAGTGCTAGAATTAAAGTTGTCCATGCAACCTTAATTTGCCCGCCTTGTGTGCATGCACACAGTGTTTAATTACATAATCACATACTGTTTTTTCCGCTGGACGCCTTCCTCAGTCAGTGCATGCTGCCTCCTGGGTGGAGCTCAAGAAATAACTCAGGGTTGTGTAGTGAAAGAGGGTGGTGCCTGTGGGACCCCTGCCTCGTTTGTTGCAAAAATTGGAAGGTGTGCAGTGAATGAGACACAGAAAGGATGATCTTGTGATTAAGACATTTGAATGCCACTCTGGAGAATCAGACTCTGTCCCTGCCTCTACCACAGAGTTCCTATGTGATACTTGGAAATTACCTTACACCAAAATTTTCACAAGTGGCCACCGTGTTTCTTATTCTCTGGGTGTCTGTAGTGTATAGGAATTGGATAATATCCCTGCAAATAGTTTGGGAGCCCTCTAGTGGGCCTCCCTGTCTTTCACTGTAGAAGCCATCGGATCCTAACAGAGGATACCATGACCATAGCTAGGCCTTGAATGTTGGATATAGTAAGTAAACATGGTTATTTGGAACACAACTTTAGTTTCCTCATATTCTTAATGATGCATAGAGAGCAAAGAAATAGCAGTGCCCAACTTGAGACACTTGGGGCCTGATTTGCAGAAGTGCTGAGGAATGACTACTACTGCAAATGAAGTCAAAGGTGTGTACTTTAAACAAAGTGCCTATAAAAATGCATGGTACATTGAAAAATTAGAACTTAGGTGTCTCCAGTTGAGCACCGAAGATTATGGATTACTGATGGCAATTTTCTCCTAATCTCTCTGTTCCTCATCTCTAAAATGCAGATAATAATACCATTTTACTGCACTGCATTGTGACGAAGATATATGCTTTAATGTTTGTGAAGCACTCACATACTCATGTACTACAAAACCCAGGAGGAAATTAATAATTCTGTCTTTGGCCCAGAACCATGTTAGGCTTTACAGTATGCAACACTACACCATCACAGAGTCACTTTACAACTGTATCCTTGCTATGTGTTCAATGAAAAAGTGAGTAGCTGAGTGTTCACTATGGACAATTCATACAGTGTATGCATTTCCTTAATAAGAAAGAAAGAAAGAAAGAAAGAAAGAAAGAAAGAAAGAAAGAAAGAAAGAAAGAAGCACCCAAAGTTCAGAGGGGCTTGTCTAGCTAAGTTTCCAAAACCATTTGAAGTGACAACCATCACTACTTGTCACCAGTCTGACTAACAGCAAAAGGATACCATCATCACTATTATCCTGAATTTGTGTCAGGAAGACACTGTTCTCATTCAAAGAACAAATTCTTCAGCTTCCTCTTTCCTGTCCTCCCAGGCAAAGTAATGACAAGATCATATTTTAACCTTCCCAGCTAAAGCATTTATTGCAGCACCTCTCAAATCTATTCGGCATTGCACTGTTGTTCTTTGTGAACCACTGAAAGGAGAAACTCCAATTCCAGCTGGAGTTAAAACATTCAGCATTAAGGGCCCATTCTGACAAGGTGCTCGTCCCTCTCTGTTCCTATGGACATCAGTGAAGACTGAGGGGAACACAGCACAATTCAGGAAGCTCTCAGAACTTTAAAGGGATAGTTCCCAAGAGCTTATCTACATCCCAAAGTTTTCCAGTATAGTTAAAGCTGCACAATGCCCCCCTTCTCTCTCTCTCTCATGCACACACAAGGATAGCCAGTCATACTGGTGTAAAGGTGCCTTATACTAGTGTTGTTTATTCTTGTATGGAAAGGGGAATAAGTCACACTGGCATGAGGCACCTTTATACTGGCATAACCATAGCCACACCAGGGATTGTACTAGTATAACTATTTTGGTAAGAAATCACACCTCAAACTGACATAGTTATACTGGTACAGAAGGTGTGTGTACAAGGTGAACACCAAGGTAAGCTAAGAGCTCTTCGCTTTCCTTTGCAGTGTTATTGTAGCCATGTTGGTCCCAGAATATGAGACACACAAGGTGCATGAGAGATTATCTTTTATTGAATGAACTTCTGTTGGTGGACAGTACAAGCTTTCAAAACTCTTGAAAGAGCTCTGTGTAGCTCGAAAGCTTGTACATCCACCAACAGAAGTCAGTCCAATAAAAGATATTACCTCACCTTACCTACCTTGTCTCTCTTCACTTTCCTTTCATCTATCAAGGTGAGCCTAAAGAAGCTGGCCTCTGGCTGACCTAGCAGGATCTGTGGTAAGCTTGCCTCAGCTCTAGTACTTAAACTGGAAATTTGACTTAATGAAGAATCCATTCTCCACCTTTAAACCAATCTGCTTTCTTTGCTCATAAATATGTCTTTTCCGGTCAATGACATTTGAAATAGAAAAGACCCTCCCATCTCCCATCTTATGCAGGATTGTTCCCTACATTACATTCCCTAATGGTTAGTTCAGCCTGGGTTTAAAGGTCCCAAGCAATAGGGATCCCATTTTCCCTTTGTGTTTTTGCAAAAGGATATTGTAGCAAATTTAGATATTTACTAGTGCCACCCATTGGTGGCAAAATTAATTCTGGTTTATTCACATTTCCCCAAATTAGAGTAGTGTAGAAAAACCCTGTTTGGATGATCTCTGTTTACATCTAAATCTTTTTACATCCGTCATTTTCTACTGGGAGTTTTTACCATAGGTGTATTTTGAATCTATTTGTTTACTTCTGAAATAGTTCCCCACACTATGTCAGGCACTAGGATACTATGGAATCTGAAAGTGATACTCCTTCAGGTACTAACATAAAGCCAATCCTTACAGCAGTATTAATCCAAACTCCTTTCAGGGATATTCAAACTAATCAGAAGGAAATTTTGGCTAATTCTTTGATACCTGATTATGATTAATTCCCCACCCCAGCCCAATTTCTCTTTTTAATGATAGGTTCTTAAAAGCAGCTCTTCTGTGACTCTCTCTAAGTTTTAAAGATCCTGCATGTTACCACATAAGCCTCATCTGTGTTTGCTGAATATGCCCTGGGAAAATGAGGCAAAGAGAAATAGCACCACTTTTTAAGTGTATCAGGGACATCTATTGTATTATCCCTATCTGCACGTCCATGGGTTCAGTTTGTGTTCAGGGGATTCTGGCTATTTTCCTGTCTTGGTTCAGTGATCCCTAATGCACAAAGCCCAAATATTAGGAAATAACAACAGACACCCAAATATTAGGAAATAACAACGGACAGTGTACATCAGATAGTCATCTTTAGCTCTTCATCCATCCCTCAACAAGAGACCCACCAGTCTCCCAGTTTAATCCTTATTTTCTCTCAATTCCCCAACCTGCCCTACAGCCCATCACTTGCCAATTCACTCACTAATCCAGAAGAGATCTACTTGTATCTGCCCACCTCCCATCAGAAGTGCCCAATCTACAGCCTCACCAGCTCCATCCCTGACCTTCATTCCCCCACTTCCCACCATGACACTGGCCTGCAACTTCTGGTCACAAGCTGAGCGTGTGGCTGGGAACTGGCAATGGGAGTGAATGGTCAGAGAATTGGGAAGAGTTTCTAGCAGTGGGGAGGCAGGGAAAAATCCTACCCCGTCTCTCAGCTGCTAGAACTCACCATACCTGGCTTCACCCCAGGATCTAGATTAGGAGACAAGTCTTCTTCGAGCACCAATGACCCAACTCATAGGTGTCAATGGAAAGTTTTCTGTTAATTTTAATGGAGGTTGGATCAGCCCATACATTCGGAAAACAGCAACTTTCTACGTATCACATCCCTGCAAACTACTCAGTTTCCCAAGTGTAAAGATATTTGTCTATGGAAACCCTGTGCGTGGAGTCTTCCCCTCTGAGACACTGTGATGTTGATGTAAAAATATAAGAACAGCCATACTGGGTCAGACCAATGGTCCATCTAGCCCAGTAGCCTGTCTCCAACAGCAGCTAGTAACAGAGCTTCAGGGAGATGAGTGTACAGAATAAGGCAGTAGAAGTGATCCACCCCGTCTTCCCATCCAGCTTGTGGTAGTCAGAGGTTTAGAGTCTCCTGAGCATGGGATTGCATCCCTGACCATCTTGGCTAATAGTCATTGATGGACCTATCCTCCATGAACTTATCAAATTCTTTTTTGAATGTAGTTATACTTTTGGCCATCACAACATCCCCTGGCAATGAGTTCCACAGGTTACTGTGTGTTATGTGAAAAAAATCTTCCTCTTGTTTGTATTAAATCTGGTGTCTATTAATTTCATTGGGTGACCCCTGGCTTTTGTATTGTGGGAAAGAGATATAGCTTCTTTTAGCCTATCTTTAATAATTTAACTAAGATGCAATTCATCAAAGTGTAAGGAAGGGAAATTCACTCATACTCAATGGCCAAAATAAATCTCCAACCATATTAGAGCAGAAAAGATTACATTTAGATTGCTGGTCCACATTCACCTTCATCCAGCCTGTCTCTACATGAAATCACAGACAGCCTTTGAGTTCTATGGATTCAGCTGCTTTATTTAATTACTCCAAACTGTGTGTTCTGGAGGGTATCACAATAATAAAAGTAGAGGAGAATCAATATTTCATTGCAACTCCTCTAAGTGGAACATCTCACTCTGTGTCACTAATGTGCTGTCACCATGGCACTGAGCAGTTAATAAATTCGGCTGTGAAAAGCTGATTGTTTCCTCTAAAATGGAAAATGTTCCTGCATCTTAATTTACTCAAAGAATTAATAAGTTATCCCAGCCTCCTCATATTAACTTTTTTACAATTCCTACAGATATGCAGTAGGCTTTTCAAATAAAATATTAGTGCATTTCTGCAGACATCTATAGCAAAAGTAAGGGTGATTTTGGGTTCACACAGGTATGCACCCATGAAGTTTTACTTTCAGAAACTCTAAGCAAAGTTTTACTGGTGAGTTTCACTGATATCAAGTAGCATGTCCCTCCTCTAGCCTCAGCAGGGCAGACAGAACTCAACCAGCTCTGCTCCCTTATGCTCAAAGAGTCCCAGGTGATGAAGACTGGGCTAAGTCTCTCCACTGGGTCACAACAGGCCCAGGCTTTCCCTTACCTCAAGGTGCCTTCTTCAGAATGATGGGCTGGAAATTCCATCGTCCCTCTCAGTTTCTGCAGGAGGCCACGGCCATTCAGGGGATATCTGGCCTGTGTTTAACATCCTCTCTTCACTCTTTCCATCCGCCCTCAGTTTTGAAAATCTTCCACTCCCTTTTCACTCTGTTTTCTCCATTTTGGTTATTCCTTTTCCTTCTTTCTTTGTTTCATATTTTAAAGCTTTCCTTCTCCAGTGCTGCCTGTTCACCACACTTCTTTTTCACATGCTTCAACATGGTTTGAAGTGTAGTTTTCTCAAGAAAAGTTCTCAGTGCAGATTATTTTGCTGCATCACATATTTTCTTCATCCCTCCCCCGTCCCCTCCCCCACACACACACCATTCCTTCTCTTTCACACTTTGGAACACAATCGCATGATAGGAGGATTTTGTTTTTTTGATGGACCCAAGGGACAACTCCAACAGGCAGAGATTGCCAGAGTGCAGTGATGCCCTGCCCTTTTCTCTAGCTTTGCCCATTAGGCCAAAGGCCAAGAGGAGGGGTGGCACATTGCCACTGCATCAGCCCTGTGTCACCCAGGGATTCCTCCACATTGATGTAATCCTTAGGATGCTGGTTAAGATGGATTTCCCCACCATAATGGCACAGAGTGACTTAGGAGCATACTGTTTAGCTGTTCCTGGTACCCACTTAAAAGGCTTCATAATCCTTCATTTGAGGCATAATTGATTGCTCTGAAACATAATTCTTATGCATTAATAGCAACCAATGAGACATATTTAGGGCAATAAGAATGGCCATATTGGGTCAGACCAAAGGTCCATCTAGCCCAGTATCCTGTCTTCCGACAGTGGCCAATGCCAGGTGCCCCAGAGGGAATGAACAGAACAGGTAATCATCAAGTGATCCACCCTGTCACCCATTCCTGGCTTCTAGCAAACAGAGGGTAGGGACACCATCCCTGCCCACTAGGGACACCATCCCTGCCCATCCTGGCAAATAGCCATTGATGATTCATGATGCAGAGCTGAAGGACACTATTCCTAATATGGAACAGCTTTGAGGATTCTGCTCACACTGCTGGTCACAGTCACGAGTGGGGAGCGCAGTTTTTCAAAGCTCAGATTCATTATAACATATCTTCAATCAACAATGGCTGATCAGACAGTGACATCGCTTGCTATTTTATCGTTTGAAAATGCCATTGGCCAATCTTTGGATTTTTCGGACACACCTTCAGTTCGCAAGGGCAAAGGCAAGAAAAGCGACCTTTTGAACTAAAGGACAAGGGTTAACATTTTAAGGCTGTTGCATACTGTCATACTATTTAATACTGGTCCACCCAATGTTGGTGCGCGGTTCAAATTCTTGATGTTAGTACATTTCAGTTATTCTTAAAATTAAAAAGTTTCTATAAGCTTAAGGAAATGAATTTTTTGTTTGCTTATATATGGCACGAATAAATACAGATTTACAGATCCTATCATGCAAATTTATAGTCTTATATGACAGGGATAAATCATGCATGCAAATCGTGCATCAAAGTCCTGGAATAGGCTACAAATGCAATAAAAAATAAATAGTCAAATGTTTAACAAATGGAGGAGGGGCACCGAAGACACTCCTCACCTGGGGCCCCATTTGGTCTACAGCTGGCCCTGATCAAAGCCTTCTGTGGCTCATTAGTGCTATTTAAGTGTAAGCAGAGTCAGGATGAGCTCTACCCTGACATCTGGTGGTGAATTATGGCGAGTGTGGAAAAGAACTCCAGGGGCTGATCTTGTTTGCATAGGCACACCCACTCGCCTGGCAGGAAACAACAGCAACTCAAAGTGGTTACTTTGGCTGGTGTGGGATCCCCAGTTTCTCTGTTATTGGGGCAGGAAGAATAAAGTTTTGTTACCCTGATTCTGTGAATCAAGGCCAGTGGAACTGGTGTATGACAGAAGGACTGAGTGAGTCATTCACCATTACCTAAGTAGCATTTGCTTGTCAAGGGGCATGGGTTACAAAACCCAGTGAATTGAGAGGGGATGGGGACAGGGATTTGTACCTGATGGTGTGGCCCCCTTCCCGAGGGGGTTAAAACACCAATTGCACTACCTCCTCTCTCCACTGTTGAATGTCAGAGCTAACTTTGATTCCCTTAGGAGTCTAGTTACAGACTGCTGAGCTCACTTTGGGCCAATAGTGCACCAGCACTGGGGCTCCCCTACTACTAGCTGAAATCACTAAGAGCTGAAATCACAAAAGAGCTAAAGCTATTTAAGAGCTGAGATCACTGAGGCTGTGTTAACTAGTGGGGGAGCCTGAAGCTATATTGCTAAGCTAACTTAGCTTAGTGGGGGTGAGCGGAGCGGAGCGGCTCACAGGTCGGTGAGCAGAGCGGCTGGAGGAGCAGCTAGCAGCTAGCAGAGCCTTGTGGGAGCGGCCCAAGGGACGGCTGGAGCGGAGCGGCGCAGCTCACAGGTCGGTGAGCGGAGCGGAGCGGCTCACAGGTCGGTGAGCGGAGCGGAGCGGAGCAGCTGCCAGAGCAGTTTGTGGGACTGCGGGTGGAGTGGAGCAGTTCGTGGTGAAGGCTGCAGTGGAACCCCACGGAGAAGCAGCCGGTTGGCCTCGGATCACGTAAGGTGCCCCTTAACACCCTGCTCACCCCCCCCCCTTTGAACTCTGGGGCTGCACTGATCATGGACAGAGACTTTGGGGGGTTGTCGGACTTTTGGGACTTTTGTGATTCTTGGGTTGCTGGACCCAAGAGACTTTGGGATTGGTGGACTTTTGGGACCTTGGTGATTCTTGGGTCGCTGCTTTCAAGAACCAACGGGAGAGGACACGGCCCAATTTGCTGGGGTGGGTCTTCGCTCATGGTTTGGTCTAAAAACTCTAGTTGTGGTGTTTTTCCATTTAATGCTGATGTTGTTTACCTCATGTTATTAAACACTTTCTCTTACACTCAGACTCCGTGCTTGCGAGAGGGGAAGTATTGCCTCTTAGAGGTGCCCAGGGGGTGGTATGTAATTGTCCCAGGTCACTGGGTGGGGGCTCGAGCCGGTTTTGCATTGCGTTATTGAAACGGAACCCCTAGATACAGAACCCGGCCCTTGTTGCTGCCAACTTAGATGGGCAGAAGGGTTACATTTTTGGGGGCTCGTCCGGGATCCCCTGGGTCAGTACCCCTCGCAAGCACCTGTTGAGTGTTCCCCTGCATTGGGAAACAATTGTGGTTATATTTTGAGGAAATTACTGTTTGTAAACAGCAAGTAGGCTCAGTGAGATCTGGTGAGATCAGGGACACTCCAGCTGAACAGTAGGAGAAGACATTTATCTGTGCTTCTTTAAACTTTTTACTCCAGCAACCAAACCCAAGTCTTGGGGGACAACTTTCTCTACCCCCTTTTGTCTTGTAAATGACACTCCTGAAGCAATGAGAGAAAGAGGAACCTGAGGTTAGATTCACAAAGGGACTTAGGTACCTGAGTGCTCCCTTAGTGCCTAAGTCCAACCTTTGTGACATTCATAAAACCACCATTCAGCAGCTACCTAACCTTGCAGGCACCTAAATTTCTATGGCGGGCGTGTTCAAAACCACCTAAGTCCTGACACCACCCCACAGCTAACAAGCTGCTCAGAGTCCTCGCTCAGGCCTAAGCCCTGGCAGGATGCTCAAACTAGGTGTTCCTCTGCCTAGCTTACCTGTGAGACCTGATCTAGTAATTGTGCTCAGATCAAGCCTATCCCTCACAAAAGGCAGCCAGAGGCAAGCAGGTCAGAACATTTTGGGGTTATCCAGGCATCTACTGCCTAATCATAGATTACTTAATAATCTATAATATTAATAGCCTTGTGGTTTGAATCCCTATTCTGCCTTGTTTGGAACAGGGGCATGAACTTGACTCTCCTACATCCCAGTGAGAGCCCTAACCAAAGGGATAGGGAGACTGAATCTTCTCTTTCTAGGCCCAACGAACATTTAATTATGTAAAATAAAGTGAAGCAGCTTCATCAGGACAGTCACCACCCCCAATAGCTTGGTGGTTAGAGTAGTCAACTGGAATATAGGTAGACCTGGGTTCAAGTCCTTGCTGCCCCAAATAGACAGAGTAGGGATTTGAAAACAGGTGTCCCAGGTGAGTGCCCTAACCATTGGGCTATAAGAGAGGGAGTGGGGGGGCTCACTCTTCTGCCTTTTGTGAGAAAGGGCTTGTGACAGGTTGGATCACAGAAACCTTGGGGCTGCCAACTGATATGCCAAGACTAGTTCTGCCCCTGCTTTCCCTGCCAGCTTGGGACTCCAGAGCCCTGCCTGGCTGTGCCCGACATGCTTGCTGGCCACAAACATAGACCCAGGTCTTAACCATGTCCCACAAACTGAAAGCAGCTTAAGAAGTGTTCCTGTGTTTGACACTCAGATGCCCAACTCCCAATGGGGTCCAAACCCCAAATAAATCCATTTTACTTATACAGGGTAAACTCAAATTTTTCACCCTCTATAACACTCATAGAGAGATATGCACAGCTGTTTGCCCCCCTCCCCCCGGTATTAATACATACTCTGGCTTAAATAATAAGTAAAAAGTGATTTTATTAAATACAGAAAGTAGGATTTAAGTGATTCCAAGTAATAGCAGACAGAACAAAGTGAATTAAAAAGGAAAATAAAATAAAACACGCAAGTCTATGCCTAATACAGTAAGAAAACTGAATACAGATAAAACCTCACCCTCAGAGGTGTTCCAGTAAGCTTCCTTTTACAGACTAGTCTCCTTCTAGTCTGGGTCCAGCAATCACTCACACCCCTGTAGTTACTGTCCTTTGTTCCAGTTTCTTTCAGGTATCCTTTGGGGTGGAGAGGCTATCTCTTGAGCCAGCTGAAGACAAAATAGAGGGGTTTCCCAGGGGTTTAAACAGACTTTCTCTTGTGGGTGGACATTCCTCCCTCCCCCTATCTAGAATCCGAGCTACAAGATGGAGTTTTGGAGTCACATGGGCAAGTCACATGTCCACACATGACACAGAACTTACAGGTAGCAGTCAGGAAGCTGACCAAATGCTTTACTAAGGCTACTTAGAAATCAAGCAAGTACACAGCCAATATTCATAACTTCGAACACAAAAATGATACATGAACACAAATAGGAGGAATAGATTCAGTAGATCATAATCTTTACAGAGATATGTTACATGGCATATGTAGCATAAAACATACTCCAGTAATGTCATATGTACATTCATAAGCATATTTCCATAAAGCCTTATGGGGTGCAACATCACAGGGCTGACCTGGGTTAGGCACCTAACTTCAGGAGTGGAGATCCTCACCTAATGCCTGATCAATTGGAGCTAGCCAGCTAACACCTTTGTGGAGCTGGCTCCTAAGCCCCAACCCGGTCCTCTGCATTTCACTCCTGGCAAGGAGATAGACATTGCATCAACTAAATCCCCTTTGTGAATCTAGCCCCTGTAAGCAGAGAGAGTCCAAAGCTGGAGGAGTGAGCTGGTGGAGCAGTAATACCGGATAGTCCGTGGGCTCAGCTACACTTTGATCTGTAAATTCCAGCCCAAGTAGACATACCTGCATTACCTCTGATCAAGCTAGCACCCCTGGGGGTACAAGCAGCAGGAGGGGCTAGCCACCCGAAGGATGCAATGAGTGTCTCAGATGAGTACATACTCAGGGTGATTATCCTCCCAAAGGTCCCTGTTATAGTCTTGGCTTTCACAACATCCTCTGGCAAGGAGTTCCACAGGTTGATTGTGCATTGTGTGAAAAAATACTTCCTTTTGTTTGTTTTAAACCTTCTGCCTATTCATTTCATTTGGTGACCCCTGCTTCTTGTGTTATGAGGAGTAAATAACACTTCCTTATTTACTTTCTCCACGAGTCATGATTTTATAGACCTCTATCATATCCCCCTTAGTCATCTTTTTTCCAAGCTGAAAAGTCCCAGTCTTATTAATCTCTCATCATATAGGAGCTATTCCATACCCGTAGTCATTTTTGTTGCCCTTTTCTGAACCTTTTCCAATTCCAATATATCTTTTTTGAGTTGGGGTGACCATATCTGCACGCAGTATTCAAGATGTGGGCATACCATAGATCTATATAGAAGAAATATGATATTTTCTGTCTTATTATCTATCCCTTTCTTAATGATTCCCAACATTCTGTTCGCTTTTTGACTGCCGTTGCACATTGAGTGAATGTTTTCAGAGAACTATCCACAATGACTCCAAGATCTCTTTCTTGAGTGGTAACAGCTAAATTAGACCCCCATCATTTGATATGTATAGTTGGGATTATGTTTTAACGTGCATTACTTTGCATTTATCAATATTTAATTTCATGTGCCATTTTGTTGCCCAGTCACCCAGTTTTGTGAGATCCTTTTGTAGCTCTTTGCAGTCTGCCTGGGATTTAACTATCTTGAGTAGTTTTGTATCATCTGCAAACTGTGCCACCTCACTGTTTACCCTCTTTTCCAGATCATTTATGAATGCTGAATAGAACTGGTCCCAGAACAGACCCTTGGGGGACACCACTATTTACCTCTGTCCAGTCTGAAAACTGACCATTTATTCCTACCCTTTGTTTGGATTTAGTGTGGATAAATACTTATGCAAATTTTGGGCCTGATGTCTGCACTTGTTCTGCATAGGATTGTGTCTATCTTTTGCCTGATTTATCTGCCATTTACTTTGCAGAAACAGAAAAACCATGATAGCAATAGCATTGGATGTGCATGGCTATTCTATAGGGCAAACAATTCCTTTCAGGTTGCTGGGCAGACCAATTTTCCTTTTAAACTATTAAAAATAATGGAAAAAGGCAAAAAACGATCAGAACCACTGTTAAAGAGCTCCATAGAATAGTACTTCTGGTTCCAGCCTGAGATAGAGGCACAACCACCATTCCATCCAGTGTAGGTAAATCATGTCTTGGGAAGAAGAACTGCCTATGAAACAGCAGGGGGTTAGTACTTACTGGCTGGCAACTTCAGTCATAGCATGGAGAAGTATTTTTTTTCTCTGCAAATTAAAAAAAAATCAGTTTAGGGTGATAAATTCAGGGATACATTAGGCTATAATGCCTAAATATGCTGGGTAGCTAAATCTTTGACAGCAAATGGAACCAGAGAAACGCAACATTCCTCCTGGAAATCATTGTTGTGGGTTTCCATGTGGTTGCTAATGTAAAAAGTACAGTAGTTGTTTATTTTGAGCTATTTGTCTTTGCGGTTTATACTCTTCTGCCCTTCAAAGTAAGTTTGCACAGGAACTGATTAACTGTCCATCAGCGGGGTTTTAGTTGTCATGGTGACAAGCAGTAGGAAAGTTATGTTAGCACCTAAATATTCATAGCATTATTAAATTCACATAAAGAGGTAGATTTAAGGTCTTCCACCAAAAGTATTGATTTATAAGGTTAAAGACTGTATATCAGATCTATGAATAGCATAGCATAGCATTAGTTTAGGGGCCAGAATTACACAGGTGTGTGGGTGCCCAAAGATGCACAGAGTCAGTGGGAGCTGGGCACCTAACCTGCTTAGGCACTTTTGTGAGCACCACAAGGTGCCTGTCTGCATCTTTAGACACCTACACACCTTTGTAAGTCTGGCCCTATACATTTATCAGGACTGGGTCACCTGGTTTCACCTAGGGTAAGCCCCCAGCTGCAGCCTGATGGTTTAAGGACACCTGAGACTTCGTAGGTTTGACATATCTCAGCCTTCT
Organism: Malaclemys terrapin pileata; assembly: GCF_027887155.1. Taxonomy (NCBI): domain Eukaryota; kingdom Metazoa; phylum Chordata; order Testudines; family Emydidae; genus Malaclemys; species Malaclemys terrapin. The sequence continues at coordinate 49,798,580 of NC_071515.1, read as the reverse complement.
TTAGGCAGGGTCACTTAGGGCAAAGATTTACCGCTAATGCTGGCGGTGTTGTTCTGATTTTTCAACCCACAATCAGCAGAAGCGGGCATACTGTGGTGACACACGTGGTGGGTGCCTTCTAACAAGCAGAGCTGGAATGGGAGCATTCGGTTACTGATAATGCTTAGCAATCCATGTAGTCCATCCTGTGACAGATGGTGGTGGCTGAAAGTAACATACCTGAAATTTTAGTATATCCCAAATGCTTAGAATTCAGAGCTGGCAAATTAGTGGCCCATCGTCAGTGACTATTTCTTCTGGAATGCCAACATGGGAAAGGATGTCCTTAACTTTTCTATCACTTGTTGACTAGTGGGAAAAACACTTTTTACAAATCTGGAAAACTAGTCATTTCTTACCAGATAGATATATTCCTTTCCATAGCATAGGTCTCATGCTGTTTTTGGTCAAAAGCCCTGCTGATTATCTCTGTGCATCTGAGAGCTTGTTTGAGTGGGGTTCTGGTCATTTTGCTCAGGGCTAGAAGACATGGTAGTAAAAGTGTCTGAGCCGATTCTACATTGGTATTTCACCATGCCACTTCACTGATGGTGAACTATGGGTCTGAATTTTGTTAATGTGCCATGTGCACCTTGGGATTTCTTCAGCTCCATTTTGTGGGCTTAGGTGGACCACGCTGGCTGCTCCCTGCTATGCACACAGTGTGACCACAGAAAGACTAAAGTGCCTATCAGAAGTGAAAGGACATGTGCACGTTAGAATAGTCACTGCTCCATGTGATTCATTACTGTGTCATTTTTGGGTGGTTTCTTGGGCCATTTCAAATTATACTTACACTATATTCTTTCCAAAGTGTACATCAGAATGCTTTCTGCATTCTCCTTGATGGTGGATGAACCTTTTTTTATGAATGATTCATCGCACAACTACACTGGAAACAATTTCTCTTCTTTTCTGGCTACTACTGTGAAGATACAATTCAAGCAGGTTGCTGACCTGTGTGGTTGCAACATTTTATGTTGCAGCAACAATTGGTTTTATTCCTAGAAACTGCAGAATTAGAGTAAGTGTTGCAGGCATATTAAAGCACTGTAATCCAGTAATTTGTGAGAGGTGATTATGGTGAATTCCAAAATAATCTCTATGTGAATATTACTATATCTAATGCTTGTGAGTTTATACATATATAGATACACACACCATTGGCTGAAGACAGCCCCTTGCCAAGTGGTAGATGACTGGGTGTGGTACTTGTAAAACATCAATACGAGGAAGGAAGTGTCTGGTATTAAAGCCAAAAATAAAAAAACAGAAGTGAAAGCATTAAGGTAAAAAGATACAGCAATCCATGAGAGGCATCCATTTAAATGTTCACTGTAAAATGACAGCAGCACAATCAGTGGAAAACTGATATGGAGTAGCAACAAGAAATCTAGAAAGAAATATACTCAAGTCCTTCAGCACCTCATAGGATTGGATTTTAATTGTGGAAGGAGAAATAAATTTTTTTGTAGAACATCATGTACATGGAGCCAGAATCATTTTCTGTTTGCATCCTCAAATGTCCTCATGAGAAGCCTGAGTCCATTAGAGAGCTTTGGACAAACTTCAGTAATGGAGACAGTAGATTGAAAGAGCCCAACAGGATCTGAGGGGACTATGAGGGTCATGAGGAACATCCACGCTAGCTAGAGAGAAAGAGGCTATTGCTAAGTGAAAAAAAAAACCTGGGGACCAGTCTTATAATGGATCAAATGGGGTTGGGGAGCATCAGAAGCTGCTCTTACTATAGGCTTTGTCCTGTAAATCGATTGATATCCATTACATAAAATTTAAAGACTCCCATTGACTTCAATGAGTTTTGGATGTTAGCAGGAGCTAACATCCTGCTTCTCTTATCACTACAGAATGCACATCAGCAAAGGCCTGCCCACTGTGATAGCATACAAATGTATGATTTTGTACCAAGAAGGAAATGCTGTGGGGTCCTGTTCCTAAAAAATAGGCTTTGCCCTCTGTGTCCTTTAAATGTAGATGCTGATCCTATTCTAGTCTGAGAAAAAGGCAAAGCCTAATGTTTTGTTCTACAATCAAGCCCAAAAGCTTTAAGAACTGTCTATTCCTGCTACCTCTGGTAAGTCAGCCTTCTTCTGCCTAGTTGCCACCAAGTAACTGAAATCAGAGGCCATAGCCTATGATTCTGTCTCAGTTTTACACCAGGTTTACAAAGTAAAGTAAATGATGGCTTAGCTGAGGGCCTCTTATAGGGTCAGGCATAGTAGCAATGAGCAAATTAATTAAACAAGTTTTCTGTTTTATAGGGAATTTCGTTCTTTCAGAACAACAGCTCTCATTTCCTTCTTTAGTAAACTCAAGTTGCCCTCTTTATCCACAGAGGATAAGCAGAGTATAAAGTAATTCCTTAACTCTTAGGAAATCAAGCAAGCCATTAAAACCTATAATCAGTTAAAGCTTCTCCTTTTCTGAAGAGACACAGTGTGCCTTTCATACAAATGATAGCCTCCTGCTGACCCTCTGAACCGCATGGGCCTAATTCTTACCCCAAAAGCCAAGTAAAGAATCACTCAGGGCTATGTGTTCTACAAATCTAGAGCCAACCCCCATGCCACAAAACATTAACCAACCAGCTTACACCTCTGGCAGTGAATTATAGGGGCAGAGCATACAAGCTGTTTCTCTGGCATGCTCAATGGTTTTCCCCTGATTCAAGAAGTTAAAACCTTCACCCTCGCCTTTAATGCTTAACATGAAGAAAGTTTTCAATTTGGGGGTTCATTTGCTGGATGAATATCCCCTTTTTACAGCATCAACCACTTCAGCTGGGTATTCACATCCCTGACACACTGGCATGTGTGCCCCTTTTTTGCATTTGCTATGGAGCACTTAGTGGCAGTGCTGGGACAGAATGTAGAATCCATGGTGAGAAAGTCTTACTGGTGGGAGAAAACAATGGGACACTGTACTTTTTGGTTGATGCCCCTACTGCTTTGTGTTTCTAAACTGGAAAACTGCTTGTGAGGTGTTGTCATTATTACAAGCTGTTTTTGAGAACTTCAAAGTAAGTTTTCATGAATCATAGGGTAAAGTTGATTGCTGGACTTCTCTTACCTAGCTCTCTACTTCGAAACTGCTAACACTATTTTTAGTTATGCTCTATGGCATTTTGTCTTTCATACATCCTAACTCTTACATGAGATCTACAAAGCTAGTTTGGCCAAACGACGGACATAGGTGAAAGCTGTTTTTGAACAGATGGATAACTGCTGTTTTTTGTGTGTTCTGGCAAATTAAAATGTGCTATTTCTCCACTATGTTTTCTAACAAGCTGCTCTTTTCAAACACTAGGGCAAATGATACTGAAAAGCTAAACAAGAATTGTCTAAAATGCATTACAAATAAACTCAGAACTAAGTTACTTAAATTACAGCTTCCTAAACTAAAGTTAGTATGCTGTGGTACTGTACACCATGTGAATGTGCCGCCATACAGTCTTGGACAGTGATTATGCCAGATCTCAGATAACTGAGGAGGGTTATGCCTGCTTAGGACTTGGGCAGGAGATCTCCAAGGAACATCCAACATGTTGCAAGTAGTAAGGGTACAGTGGCGTTCTGTTCTCCGAGTCCATATGAATAGTGTTAGGGGGCACAGTGCTGCTGGAGGCTTTCCCCCTCCCCCGCCCCGCCCCCAAATAAAACTTAAAACCAAGGATTTCGCCACCATGATCTCATGATACTTTTTGCCAGTTAGCTCTAGTGAACCAAGCTAATACCAGTTTGGGTGATTATTATACTTTCTACCTTTTTCTCCTCAGTTTAAATAGAATAAATCAGGCAGGTTTCACTTCCTATCCTACACTGATGTCTAATTGGTTGCTAGGCACTGTTGACAATGTCTGTATCCCACCCAGAGGTGACTGTACTTCAGTAGTGGCTGATGTGATTCCTATATGATGTATGGTATATCGATCATTTTGTTAAATGCTTTAGGATCCTAGTGAATGAAAGTCACTACTGTGTATACTATAAATGCAAGTCATCAGTCATTGTCAGTACCAAGTAACAGAGTTGCACATATAGAAGTTGTAACATTTCTTGCAGAACATTAATTAATCTTGAAAAAGTCCCTGGACTGGACCTTACCCACACTGATGTGACAACACCCAGAGTTGAGAACAGAATGCCATTTAATATAGATTCTTTCATATTCAAGATATGCCAGATCACTTAAACTCACTCTGGAAATATAGTTACCTTGTAGGTCAACAAAGCACCCATTATTCGCTCAGCAATCATTTATTTACAGATTAGTCAGACACATTAGGAAGGAGAGGAATGTTTGCAAATTTACTTGTGTCGTTCCCTCCTCTTTTAAAACACATACCACGGGATCTTTAACTTCTATCTCGGGAGTGACCTCAGCTTAAAGTATGGTTGCACACTGAAAAGTGATGACACTGAGGGGCTCAATGCTTATTGTCTCTGCGAGCTAGGTCAGGAAGGGAATTCCATGCATAGGGGTCAGCATAGAGAGGCTTGTAGAGGGAACAGATGATTTGGGTGTTAAGGATAGCATCGCTAGTGGAGCAAAAGGAGTGGGAGGAGTCAAGGAGAAAGACCAGAGAGGTAGAGAGGAAGAACTATGCAAGCCCTTGAAGTGAAGGGTCAAGAGGAATGGGGAGGGATCCCAAGGAGAGATTCAAAGTGTGGGGTGATGTGGCCACGTCAATGAGGTAGGACAGCAATTTTAACAGCCACATTTTTAATAGATGAGATGTGGGGATTGTACAGTACATTGAGGTTTTCTGAGAGGCCAGACTGTACAAGGACAACTCTGCTAGCTGCTGCAAAGGGGAGCAGGCCATAGCTCTGCCTTGACCCCTCCCTGTCCTGCCCCTATGGGAAAACTGGTGCTACGGGAGGTACAAGCCTGGAGTGCAAGGACTGGCACTGTGCCCAGCCCTGTGCAGGAGAGAGGCAGGTACATGGTACACACTCCACAGAACGATGCCCAATCTAACTCCGAGTGCTGGGGAATGCCAAGGGGCTCAATAGGAGGTTGCCTTTCCCTGTGTCCTGGGGAATAGTCCATTATAGACGTGTGTTATGCTTATAATAATTTCAGTAATGTATTCTACTGGCACATCACTTACATAATATAGGCTACACACTCCTTCCAGATGCCATGTACATTTATGTTTGTGTGGGAATAAACAATAAATAGCAATACAGGGTTGCCCATGAATAGGGACAGCCTCATAAAGAGCTCACAGCCCATGTATAGAGGCTGCACTTATATGTGTATGGGGCTGAATCCTGAGCAACTGAGCAACAGCCAGTTGCTGTGTGGCAAGTACTGCAGAGTACAAGGGCAGTAGCGATCATAGGCTGCTCCTTTCTTTGTTCATGAGTTTGTGTACCCCGGCCATGTTCCCAGGTCATGGTCTTCATGCACCTACCCCCTGTTATTCAGTGCAAAGAGCCATTTCGGTGTGTGCAGGTGCAAGACATGGTCTAAAATGCATTCTAAATAGAGAAACGTAGTCTAGAAAACATCCTTATTTTCTTTGTTTTAGATGATATTTAGGTTACACATAGACTCTTTTTTCTTACAATTGTCAAGCCATCTTTGATCTTCAGCGAACACATAGGCAGCCTCACATGAATCTATCACCCACATCCTGTTTTTGATCAGCTGCACATCTTGTGGCCCTGAAGAGCTTGGTGTAAGTGTCAGATTGTGGTAAAAATAATAACCAAAGTTTTCTCACTATATGCTTGGACATTTGTAACAGAATTTTCTTTCTTCAGCATATTGGATTTCCTCCATAAGGCTTAGGTTGACTACATAAAAGGTAGACGATAGTTAAGCCTGCACAATAACATCTCCTCTGTTGCAGCTAAAAGACACGTACAATTAACCTTGCTTAGTTCACATTCAAATGCACATAAATACTATGGGCCATAGAGATATGCCAGTTTACAGCAGTAGAGGATTTGGACTTTAATGTTTATATCTATAGAATATTTTAAATAGACTTTTTTTTTTAATTATCATGCTGACATAATGCTTATGCAAAACACCAAGTCTCTCCTTCACACACACACACACACACACACACACACACACACACACACACACCGCTAGTCCACACCATTCTGGTCTTTGTAAATACAGTCAAAATGATATTTTCATTCAAAATATTATTTATAAAAGAATTCTGGAAAAAGAGAGACAAAAATATATTTATTTTAAACAATTTCCATGAGTTTACTATCTAGTCTATGTTCTTTCAATACAAAGAGCTACAGTTTAGACTTTGAGGTTGCATTTGACTCAACACAAATAAAATGCCTGTTTATTGTCATAGGGCAGGGTTCCCTTATCCTGGATCCTTACTGCAAATAGTCCTCATGCACACCAGTAGCAAGTTCAACACCAAGTGCTTTATAAACATTTGTTCTCCACAGCATAAGACTTTTCCTCAGGTCTTTACCTAATACCAAGGCAAAGTGCAGGAGGGAGAGAGAGATCTCACCTCTCTGAGATAATGGACTCCTTTGCCCTGCCTTCCCCTCTCCCTCCTGTCTCTCTTTTAACCATCCTCGCCTGACCAGCTGAATTCCCTGGCTGGTTGGTTAATAACTTGGCACTTAACCAATATCTCATCACGTTGGCTTATGAGGGGGTTCTTACCAAGTGCACACAGTCAGCCTTTAGCTACTCACATTATTGATGATGCAAGGGTACAAACTTTCACCTTCAGGTCCAACAGGAAAGTCTGAGAACATCTGTTGTTTGTGGAGATGGTCTGAGACCAAAACCCTGGCTCCAAACACTCTCAAACCTTGGGGAGAAGGAGGTCTGATGAAGGTTTGGTTGCTCCATGTGGAACAACCTCTCAAACTCTGAAGGACTTGAAATCCACATTTGGATCTGAAATTTGTGGTTCTGGCCTATCTCTAGTTCCTCGCTGCTGTTAAAGCGCAGCACAGAATTCAAATCCATATGTTCTGTTAAACTGATCAAGCCCAAATTAAAAGACTGACTCCAACCAATTTCATTGCTCTGATATATAACCACCAAGGACGTAGGTAAATCCCTTAAAGGGGAGAAAGGATTTAGCTACACAGGGTCATATGTTCGAAGGGCCCCTGATCCATGTACCCACAAATTATCTTATGCAAAGCCCACCTTTGCACATATCAGTTGCATATTCATTACCTTCCAATTTGTGTGTACTTCAGCACAAATCAGAGGCCCCTTTCCTGCAACAATATTCTATAGTTTTAATATAAAATGGCACTTTTTACTTGTGAGTAAAATTTTAACCCAGCTATGGAATTCCTGTTCCTAAATAGGGTGAAATCCTGGTCCTCTTGAAATCAATGTACTTCAGTAGGGCCAGGATTCCACTCTACATGTACGGTAGACATGCTAAGAAAGAAAATATTTACTTTAAGTGAAAATCCTGCATTAGGAACTTCCTATACTTAAAAGGCCTGATTTTCAGAGATGGCTTCTAACTTGGCAGGTGCAATTTTGCATGCACAAATAACTCTGCCTGCATATTTGCACCTATATGTTGGATTGTTAGATGTCTAGGTGCTACCATGTGCAAGATGTGGGTCCAATTATTTGCATTTGCAAAATTGCACCTGAAAATTTGGGATCTAGGTTGAAGTGTCAGGCCCTATATGTTCTCAGAGTGGTATTATGGGCATGATTTTCAATCCAGCCTTCACTAGAGCATCACTGGGCCCACAGTGACTTTCACTTGGACATCTAAGCATCTAATTTTTCCCAGAAGGCATCCTAGTGACATTGCATCTAAAAATAACTGTGGGCGAAAAACAAAAACAAAACAAGAAAGCAATGTCTGAAAATACATGCAATGTATCTTAACTTTTTGCCTGTGATTTACTGTGTTGACTCAGAAATGGACTCCAGATGCAAACATTAGATTGGATCCAGGTGTGGGGTTATTTGAATCAAGAGGTTTGGTTTTGCTCAGGTTAAGGGCCAGCCAGGAAATTCAGAGCTCAGCTGGATCAAGGGTTGGACTTTGAACCACCAGAGACATGGGAATTTAGGGGGTTAAAGCACATGTTCAATTTTTAGCATAATAATAAACATATATGTTAAACTGAATAAACAAAAGAATGTGCTTCCCATAATAAACAGAGCAATAAAGCTTCCCCCATGTTCATATAATGTTTCCCTTCCCTCAACTTCACATGGAGAATTGCTGTACTACAATTTTTTTAATCCTCTTAGAAAAAAATATAAAAACTATTTGAAATGTTGGTTCACAGCTCTTGTTGGTTTAACAAGCGTTGGGTGGCTAAATCACCTTGGAAGATGTGCCTTTGAAACAAATTTATCAACTAAAGGAATATTGGGTACAATGGAGGATATTTCTTTGACTTTTTGTTTGTTTGTGGTGGTGAAAGTTGCTGGTTTGACTTTGATGTTTTAAACACAGTTGAAATCTTGTTAGAGAAATGTCTGAAGTATAAACTACCTCTTAATGCTCTTTTTTTGTCAGTTAAAACCAAGTGAGTCATGTAAAACAAAAGATATTCTTAAAGATAATTATATTAACACTTCTTCCATCTATGCTATGTTTTGAAAAGTTTTGTTGCAGTTTAGAGGACTTAATTTGTGCTTTATCTATTATAAAAGTGTTATGCACATATAATACCTGATATATACATAAAGTGTCTCCTTTCCTTCCCATTCTATATCCAAACTGATTAAATAATTTCCTATAATCTTGGGTAAACTATCCCTTCCATCTTCATTCCATAAACTACAGAAATCTTTAATCCTAAAAAAACCTAGACAATTGCTGACCCTTTTGTTTCCGCAGCAATACACCAAAATACTGTAGATAGAATTCCATGAAGTCCTTAAGAGTGCAAGTTTGTTTATGGGGTTTGAATCCTAAAAGGCACACTCCCCTGACACTGATTTGTAAGGAGTTTTCGAAAGTGAGACTGAAATCTTGCAGTCCATTCAGAAACAAAACAAAATCCTATTGGTAACTGCAGGACATCCCATGAGAATGACATAGGAAGGGATGGACTTATTTCTATGGGACCTCGAAGAAGGAGAATTCATTTGATGTACTGTATTTAGGTCATCGCTCGCTGATCAATATTTTCTCAAGACTGCTGAAATTCTCCTATGCTTCTTTGACTGAACAATCTCAATTAGTGACAGTGAAGAAGCATAACCTTTAAATTACTTGTTACTGAGCCTGATATATGCACAGTACAGGGAAATATGTTTTCAATAAGCCTGATTAGAATTTCAGAAACACGTGACAGGAGTTAGAGACATGTCACTATAAGCAGGGATAACGGGCCCACCTGAGCTGTCACAACAGGGTCTTGAAGCGGAGAAAACACAAAAGCAGTCAGACTATATCACTAGTTTTCCAGAACCTTGTGCTGCCATTCAATTTTTCCTTTTCTTTCTATTTTCTATCAGTTCACCCTGGAAGACTCCTTTGCTGGCATTTCATTCCAAACCACTGAAATGTGTTCCAAAACCTTTGGTACCAAACTACTGCAATGGATGTTATTTTGTTCTGTACACACCTGTCCAATATTTCTTTGGTGTTCATCATTTCAATGATCTTTGTCATCACTGCTGCTAAGTACAAGGTCAATTCATGTTACTGAAGCTAATGTCAATCCGATACCAGCAGCACCAGAAAGCCACTTCCTCTCTCTTTCTATACTACCGTGCAGCTGCAGATCAAATAACATACCTCAGTTGAATACCTCCCCCAAACATACTCAATCATAGTCCAAGGAGTGTGGCTCTGCAGTTGTCTCATATTTCAGATACTCCCTCCATTTTTTAAGCCAATAACCCTTTATGCTTTTCTCCACCGGTTCTTTTTAGAAAACTGAAATGTTTTGACTCCCAAGTTCATTTACATTCAATGGCCCCAGTTTGTTCCCCCTACCCAGATGAATGAAACACACACCCTGTGTTTTAAAAGCTCAGTAACTCAGCTATTGTGGCCAGTCTAGTGTGAAAACAACAGACAATGGTACTGAATGAGCTGCCATAGTAGAAAAGCTTTAGGTTGTTATCTGAGGTATCACGTAAGTTTGTGAGTGACCGTAGATTTCAAATTCCCTGTGACGGTAAGAACTTACCATGACATATCAATGATTTCAACCATGAGGATAAAGTGTGGGCCATAGGTTATGATGTGTATTAAAATATTAGCATGAAGAGACAAGAAAAATCCCAATGATATCCTAGGAGTTACTGCTACGGGCCCTGCAGCGTGTGCATGCTGTCCTATGGGCATGACTGACTGGAGAAATGTGCTCGCTAACTTACTGACTGGAAAGACAATTGCATTTAAATAAAAGTCCCTAGTCTCTGCTACAGAAACTCAAATATACCCTAGTCTGAGCCACAGCTCAGGCAACAAGGTTAACAAACATACAAGTAAATCCTTCAGACTTCTAGTTACTGCACTTCTTTTCACAGTTTTGTTCTTCTGTGGTGTGCACATTTGTATATGTGGGGCCTGATCCTGCTCACGATGGGACTTCTGCCAATGATTTCAGCAGCAGCAGGCCCTTTAATAAAGTTCTTTGAAGAATATAATATTTGGCTCACTAACGTAGGAAATAAATAGCTGTAACTCTCACACAGAGTGGACTACATTGGTAACACGAGGGTCGATGAGAAGGTGCTGCAAAGCTTTTCCACATACCAAAGTTAGTCCCTGAAAATCTGTTCTGTACTAACAAAGCTGGGTTCACAGTGTGCTAGCTGCGTTCAAGAATAATGAAAAAAAAAACAGCACTTTAAATAATGTCAGTCCTGTCGTAAGGTTATGTCGGGGGAAAAGGTGTGGCTGGGTGAGTCAGTATGAATCCCAGGCACTATGTGGTTTTACTGCTGCAGTTTCTGTCTATGGATACTAACACAGTCCTTGCTACTGAAGAAGATACTTAAGATGTCAGACACGACTTTCTTCCTCTTCAACTGCTCGGTGAAGACCCGGAATGAATTTTAAAAGCTGCTTTCGGACACTTCCTCTCCTATTTTTCCGTGGGAGTGTTCCAAAAATGTTTGAAAAACTGCCTCCATCCCATGAGGGCGACACTGATCCACTGCTAGCCAGACTGATGCTTCTGTTCCTCCTCAGTGAATATTTCCCTACTGCAGTGTCATTGTCCCTTGAAAAGAAGCAATCATCATCTGTGCTCGACTGTCGGCTCAGAGTCTCATGAGCAGAATCCTCAAAAACATAGGTCTGGTAGAAGCTATCCTCACTGTCCACTGTCATTGAACTCAGCTGGCTTTTACAGCTGCTTTCACTGGAGAATCGGGGCTTAATTGGGAAGGCAGGCCTTGATGAAGCACCACTACCAAATAAATTGGACTCCAATTCCAGGGTGTCAAAGTTGTTGTCATTCACCTCCCCTAAGAAAAAAAAGGTATAAAAGGTATAAAAGGTATAAAAGCAGTGACATTATACAATGTAAATTACGTAAAAACCAGAGCACAGGAAGTTTGTGTATCAAAGATAATCTACAACTTCGCAATCTGAACTTCCCGAAGTGTCATTAGAGAGATATGTTACTGGCAACTGACGCCTACATGTTTGGCTAATTGAAGAGAGCTGCACAAGGCACGTCAACAGTTTTATTTTGTCTCCCCTAGATTTCTCTGTTCTTCCTTACTGTCATGGTATCAGCTTTTTTCCAGCCAGGAAGATGGGGAAGAGCCCCATGGATTTATCATGCCAGCTTAGAACATTGATCTATCAAATCCAGTGTCCTGCCTCAGGCAGTGGCCAATTACTGATACTTTAGAGGAAGGTGTATTAGCTGTGTACCTATCGCTTCCCCCTAGATAAACAGAATGAAGGTCATTCCCTGGGTCAGTCAGTAAAGGAAGGGAGGAAAAAGTGTGTAACCAATGCCAACTTCTGTTTTCTAGAATTCATACAAATGACCTTTTGTTCTGCACCAGCCAAGGAGACAGACATCCCCATTCATTAATCCCTGAAACAGTTTTTCCACAAAATGCCCTCATTAACAGGGAAAAAGAAGCCAAATGAAAATCAGACCCAAGCAAACACCTGCTTTCGACTGAGCACATAGAATTTCTGCCGAAGAAGCTGTGACGGTCTTGAAACGTACTGTGGTTTCCTAACAGGAAATCAAAACTTACCATGCAGCAAGCGTTGTTCCTGTAATTGCAGCGATCGGAACTCCACCCATTTTTCCTGCAAAGTTTGCTGTGAAGGGTAAATTGTGAATGATGATTAGCACTAACTTTCACAATGTCAAGCTTGTTTAGAGAAATGGTGTATTCAGAAAAACTGCAGCTTAGTTCTAGGAAACAGGTACTTTCAATAAATTGCATGTTCTCTTACCAGTCGTATTAACAGAGCCTGCTTGAAAATTAGTAAGTTTCTCCCAGAAACAAATTATTCGGTTAATTTTTGTTTGACTTTTGCTGATGCACCTAACACATGCTATTATGGAGTATTATCTGGATTCTCTTATTACCCATAGATATGAGAACACTAGTTATTGGAAGTCGGGCTCACCTCCTACAAGAAGAGAACGCAAAAGTTCAGAGGCATGATACTATAACTACCTGTACCAACAGCATTTGAATACTATCTGCACATCCCATAATAGAAGCCGCATCTTTAAAGCAAAAGCCATAACTGTAGTGCAATAACTATATAATAATCACTGGCAAGGACAGTGAAACTCATTTGCCAAAAGAAAGGCTGGGGGAGAGATTATCTAGTTATTTGGGATAAGAAGATCTTCAGAATTTCCAGCATTGGTTGCTGTATTAAAATTGCCAGTCAACCCACTGTGATGCCAGCATCATGGGCACTGTGGTCTGGATATTGAAAAATGCTCAGCTACCATTTAGTCACCAAATTGAATGACCAGATTTTTCAAAAAAGCTCAGCACATCAGGAGCCTAACACTGATCTCTTCTGGGACTCTGTCCCCAGTCGTGGGTGCTGAGCTCTTGAAAACAAGGCACATGTGCTTCTATAGCTTGTTCTGCCCTGAACAATGTCCTGATGTCATGGTTAGCAACAGCACTTTCAGTCTGATGCCTATAAAGGATCATCTATCCTGATGTTGCTCAACATTTTTGCTTCCTCCCTGCTGCATGCTTATCTAGACATCTCAAATGCAGTTACAGATTTTAATTAAAACAATAAAACCTGTACCATTTTACTTTAAGGTGGATGCAATAGGGCCATCTGCAATGATGTAAATGAACTCAGTGTACCTATAAATAGGTAGCCAGACACACCGTTTCCTGATTTACATAGGCAGAAGCTTGATGTTGAATACAAATGCAAATTTTTGCTAATACCACGTGTGTGCAGACATCTGTGTGGACTGTTGTTTCAGGGGCAGTCATATTAGACTACCGCTTCCCTTCTTAATGACTAGAGCTAAGTGGATAACTGCTTTTTGGTTTGGTGGCTGAACCAAAAAAAACCCAAATAAAATTAGTTTCAGGTCGACACAAAACAAACTGAAAAATTTCTTTCTTGCTGCAGTGAAAAACCGTGAGAAAAAAAAATGTTTGGCAATGTTAGCAGCAAGCTTCTAACAAGCACTACTGAACTTTTGCAAATGGTGATTTTCAGAGGCCTATAATTTGGCCAAATCTGGGTGAATTCTCATGAGGGCAGCATGACACCTTTTATTGATTATTCAGAATATCCAAGATTTTCCTTATTCTCATCATCACCACATCAGAGTCCCAGCTATCCCCTAATTATGGTTTCTGGCACCTAATTGAAATTTGGGAGCACTTGGACACTCAAATAAATGATGTGCATCCAACTGTTGCTGCCAAGATCCTAGCTAGACTTCTCTTCAGTTTGTTGGCCCAAAAGTTTAGAACACATCTCTCTAACAATGTGCTTACATGTTCAGTCCCTAGTTCTGTAAAAAGGTTATTTGTACCAATCTGGCAGGTTATGTCAAAAACCAAAACAATTCTTAAACTCTAAATGTGCTTATTCGGTTTGCAGTGTATTTGTAGCCGTTTTGGTCCCAGGATATTAGAGACACAAGATAGGTGAGGTAATAAAAGATATTCCCTCACCCACTTTATCTCTCTAATTCGGTTTATAATGACTCTTCGTACTTGTGGTTACTTATCACATACTTTAGTAGAGTCTCAATTATAGAAGCCTTTTTGGGGACAGATCTTTTATAAACAAAAAATTGGTTTCTTACTATTGTAACCACACTAATATGAAACCAGTGCGCCCAGGCCCACACCCTCTCAATACTTTGATATATGACAACTATTTTGTGAGGTAGTGGTTTTGCACTTCTGGGAAACTATAGTTGATATATTAACCCCCTTCTTGAAAACAAGGCATATAGTTAGAGATGCAGCAGTTTTGCTTTATCAGTGACTTAAGCTTAGAGATGCTGTGGTCTATGCTGTGAGGCCACAGGATGTTCAAAATGACCAGCCCTATTAGCACCATCATGGAGCATTACAATGTGGTCTGCACGGCAGCAAGAGGACTAGCCATTTTGGAAGCAGATAACTGCTTTAATTAAATTCTGAATGAGGGCAGAAAGAGGGGGATGGGGTTAGATTCTGAATCTGGAAGGGGAAAGGAGAGAGATGAATTTCATATTTAACAAATCCACTTAGCAAGGCTAGAGTTCGGCTGCTAAGAAACAGATTGGGGATATTTTAAATCCATCACTGTAAAGTAAGTAGCTCTGTTCCACCTACTGTTTGTCAAATCAAAATGTACATGGGTATATCACAAAGCACAGTAACTTTATGATGTTTTTCTTAGGCTCAGATGCTTTTCAAAGCTTTTAGAGAGAGAGAGAGAGAGAGAGAGAGAGAGATCGATCAATTGTCAGGCAGTTTATCCCAGCCTGTACAACTAACAGTAATGGACTCTGTAGCAGTACTAGTGACTGCCGACATAATAATCAACTACTGTGGTCTCATTAATCACAGCAATGAAATGTCTGGCTCCATGACTTGGCTTATTTCTAGTTCTTTCTGGACTAGGTGGTGGTGGCTGCTTGCATACTTAGATGATTTAATCGAAGTTGGGGTTGCCATTCCAACATCAGGGTCATTTGGAGGTCAAACTCGGGTGGTGGCCCCATGTGATGTAAGCAACGTGCTGGGCATGTGTAGTTCCCCTACCTCCCTCTACCTTCCTAAATCTCCCAACACTGAGGGACAGGGCAGAACATGGTAGATTGCATAAAATCAGCACTGTATATGAAGGAGCTTTGCCTCAGAGCCAGCATTGCAGAGGAGCACCTGGTAAATATTATTATTATTAGAGTAGCTGCATTACATAGCACCCAGAGGTCCCAAAGGAGAGTGAGAGACAGTCCCTGCCTTTATATTCTAAATGAAGACAAAGGAGAAACAGAAGCACAGAGACTTGCCCAAGGAGACACAGCAGGCCAGTGGCAGAACAGGGAACAGAGCCCAGGTCTTCTGACTTCCAGTCCAGTACCCTATCCCCTAGACCATCCTTCCCTGAGAAACCCAAAGAAAGCCCTGTAATTCATTGGGAGATTAGATGTATTTTAATAGTTTTAAACAGGCGCTTTCTACTTACTACTTCTAGGACACTTAAAAAACTTAAATTCTTGACTAAAATTAATCTGTTTAAATTACAAACACTTTAAAGGCCGAGTACTTTCCTTGTAATAAGAGAGTAAGTGGGCACCATTGTGGTCTCAGTTATACTAATGTAAATCTGGAACGTCTCCCCTGAAATCATTAGTGTCACTAGTGAGAGGCAAATCAGGCCCAGCATTATTTAAAGAAAAACAGTAAAGAGGATGGGTCAGATTCTGCTCTCAACTACACCAACTCCAGATATGCTGACACTAGTGAATAGTTTGACTACACCAGACAGGTTTGTTAATTGGATCAACCTGATGACTTAACTTGTATGCATAGGGTATGTCTACACTGCAATTAAAAACCTGCAGTTGGCCCATGTCAGCTGACTCAGGCTTTCGGGGTATGGGTTGTGGGGCTGTTTAATTGCGGTTTAGATGTTCTGACTCAAACTGTGGCCTGAGCTCTGGGACCCTCCCAATTCACATGGTTCTAAAGCCCGGGCTGCAGCCTGAACCAGAATGTCTACACTGCAGTTAAACAGCCCCACAGCCGGAGGCCCACAAGTCCAAGTCAGCTGGCCCGGGCCACTGCTCAGATCTGCCACGGCTCACTCAGTTGGAGTCAGATGTAAACACACACAGACGCATGCTTAAGTTCAGCATGCATTTTTTTGTTTGGTTTTCTGGTTGTTTTTTTTAAACTCTTTATGAATGCCATGTCATGGTACAAAACTGCTGGTGGTATTTGCTAAATACAGATCAAATTAAAAATCATACCAACTCTGTTAATAAAAAATGAATCAAGGTCTGTGTCATAACACCTAGCACTTGCCCATTACTGACACTCACGTGGCAGAGATAATTATAGGTTTACAGAAGTAGAAGTAATTCTATCATCTAAATATTTTAGGTGCTTATATGGCCCTTATCACCATAGTAGTTGAGTGTCTTACAAAAGCCTGTGATGTAGGGAAGTGCTATTATCCCCATTTTTCAGGTAGGCAGCTGAGACAGAGACTTGCCCAAGGTACACAGGGTGTCTGTGGCAAAGCAGAATATTGAACCCCAATTCCCCAAGTGGCAAGCTAGTGCCCTAACCACAGTACAGTCCTTCCTCTCAATCAGTCTTGAAAACATCATCCAGCAGCTTTGGGCTATCCTGAGTCAGCAAACATTCCTTAATTCTACTCCTCACACATACTACGTATGAACAATGTCCCAAGCTAGATGACCTTAAGCAGATGATAAAATGAGGGCCTGGGTATTTTGGGGTTCCCCTGGTGGAGAAGCATCTTCTTCACAAAGACTGCCAACACACCTGGTATCCTCGCTGGCAGTAGAACTAGCAAGGTCAAAGACATAGGAAATGAACTAGCCTCTCAGAACTTGAGGCAGGAGGGGTTGATGCATTTTGGCAGGGCAATGTGAGATGTTGCATTTCCATTGCCTGTTCCTTCTTTGTCTGCAGAAAAATAGATGACTTCGGTCTTCAAGAAGTCAATCTGGCACTTTTTACACATAACATATTTACATGAGACATACCGCACTTAAAAACCACATATTAAATTACCTTCAATAACTGCAGCTTGGTTTCAAGTTCCATTCTCCTAACAATCCTGGCTCCATTAACAGTCTCTAATCTGTAAAGAACAATTGTTTTCATGGCTGAAATGTACAAAGACCATTTAAGCATGTATGGGTATTACATTACTACTATTAGTTAATGTTTATACTGCAGTAGCACACAGAGGAGTCAGTAGGCACAGTATCAGAGGGGTAGCCGTGTTAGTCTGAATCTGTAAAAAGCAACAGAGGGTCCTGTGGCACCTTTAAGACTAACAGAAGTATTGGGAGCATAAGCTTTCGTGGGTAAGAACCTCACTTCTTCAGATGCAAGAGGCACAGTAAATACCCTGAAGAGCTCACAATCTAAAAAGCAAGTGGAATATGGAGGGCTGGGGAGAGGGATGCAGTTAGGATATATTATCTCTCTCAAATCAGGTATTTTAAGGAGTGATGTGTTTCCTGTGTTACAGAGGAATCCAGCCACTTTGTAAAATTCCAAACACAGGAGTGTGGAGAAGCAGGAGAGGATGAAGAGAGAGTATTGGGCCAACATCCAAAGAATGGTAAATATAAAAACGGGGACAAGGAGGTAAGTGTAACAGTCTTGACTAGTTAGTCTTCCTACAAGTTTTACGTCAACAGGCAGTGAGAGAACTAACACTACTTACCACAAAGATCCAAGTGTGTGAGTGTGAGATTGAGGGGGTCTTGTAATGGCCTGGGAATTCTTCCAATGTATCATTCTATAAGTGCCTGTGACAAACAGCTTTGTGCTAATCCACTGCAAGAACCTGCCTACCTCATGCTCAATAGTGCTTGCAAGAGTAGGGTGACAAGATGTCCCATTTTTTAAAGGGACTGTCCCGTATTTAAGCCCTCCTGCAGGTGTCCCGAGTTTTGCTTAAAAGCGGGCAAATTGTCCCATATTTTCTGCCTCCCCTTATCAGTACTGGCAGGTCCTGCTGCTGGCCCGATCCCTGCTTGCCAGCCACCCGCCCACCAGTGGTGAGTGGAGGGGTCCTGTGGCTGACAATGGGGGTGGGTATGCAAGGCTGGTGGGGGGGTGAAGCTGCAGCACGTGGGGCTGGTTGCTCCCCAGTGCTCTGTCAGCACAGCCCCCACTGCATGCTGGCTCTCGGCCAGCATGGCCTTGCCCCCTGTTCCGTTTCTGGCCGGGGCTGGCTGTGAGCTGTGGCGGCCGGTGTGTGTGGGCAAGTGCCAGGCAGCACCTGGTTATGTGTCGCCTGTGCTGCCCACCCATTGACCCTTTACATGTTCCCCTTCTCACTGTTCTCTCCCTGTTTTGCCCTTCTCCCTTCCCCCCAACCCCTCTGCTCCTCCATATCCCCCCTGGCAGGCCGCATCCCACTCCTAGCGCTGTGAGGAGAACCAGCCCCTGGTCAGAGCGCTCAGCTCACCAGCAGCCTGGCTAGCAGGCTCCTTCCTTCCCCCACTGTCTCTGGTTGGGCCAGCACCCCAGGAAAGTCCAAGACCCTCCTGCCCTGGGTCCTGCCCACAGGGGGCACGGGGCTGCTCTAGCCCCTAGGCACCCTCCCCTGCTGACCCACCTCTCTGGCCAGGCTGAATGCTGAAGCCCCTTCAGTCAGGTTCCCTGGGCCCTGGTGCACAATGCATCCTTAAGGCTTAACCCCTTGCTGCCCACACTATAGCCGGGGGACAGGAGGCGGCTGGGTTATGTCGGTGGCCAGCAGCGGCCTGGAGGTGTTAGCTGCCTTCTGACACTGTGTGGGCAGGAAGGGACAAGCTATTTCCAGCCACTGGGGGTGGAGGAGAGAAGAAGAGATGAGCTCTGCAAAGACACAGGCCAGGTTGTCCCAGCAGCAGGGGCGGAGGAGTTGGGGGGGGGAGGGGAGAAGAGGGAAGGAAGCAGCTCCCGTCCCTTCCATCCCTCACAGTGCCAAAAGGCTGCTGCTGGCCACATTCTGGTATGAACCCTGGCAGAAATCTGGGGGGGGGGAAGGGGCATGTGACCCTGATTGCCCACAACCCACCGTGTTGCCTCAGGAAGATGTGATGCCAGATATCAGGAGAGGCAAGTCTGTCTCGGGGGCTCAGGTCAGTCGGTCACTCCCTCCCCCCATATGAGAGAGGTGTATGGGAGTGTGTGTGCGTCACCTCTCCCCATGTGTATGGGGGAGGGGAAGGGTGTGTGTGTCACCCCTCCCTGTGTGAACCCTAAAGTCTTAAAGATAAGAAGAATCCAACTGCTCAGTATTTCTTTTTAACGGGCTCAGTCAACTTGATGTTAATTTGAATGTTTGTACCGCATCATTCTGATTGACTGCCGCGGAACTCACTTGAATACGAGTAATTTTACCAGGTATCCCATATTCACCATAGGGAAATATTGTCACCTTATGCAAGAGCAGGGTTCAATTCTAATTTGGGCAATTACATTCTGCATATTTGATGTGCTATGGTAACGCTGCACTTGTCCCAAACTGTCATGTAGTGCGGCTCTATGATTTTGAACTTGCTATCGTGTTCCTGCCTACAGGCAGAACGGTGGATCTTATTTCATCAGCAGAATTTGATTTAATCTTTTTTGCCTTAGCATCAGAAACAGCAAATGGAGCATCAGGAAACAAGTAAACATTTCTTCTTAGGCTCATAGTGTGAGAAGGGATTAAACTAAAATGTTTGAAAAAAAACACTTAATTACCTTAAATAATTCCCTGAAGATTTTATCAAGTCCACCATTTGCTTGTGACTAAAACCTTCAGTGCTCACTCCATTGATATTGGCTAGAATATCACCTGGTAAATTTAAATACAAATAAAATGAACATCTCAGGTACACACCATTCTTTCCACAGTCTCTAAAACAAAAACTAAATGATACAGAAATAAATGCAAAAGAAACAAACAGAGCCACAAACCATAGGAAAACATGAATAGTTACCTGTTTGCAGGCCAGAAAGATGGGCAGGACTTTCTTCTTGTATTTTGCAGACATAAGTGCATATTTGCAGGGAGCAAGCATTTTGGTGTTGTAATCTACGTGTCTATAAATATCAAATTGACAGTGTTACCAATATTAAAACCTCAAATTCAATGTAAAAAGTTAAATATTGTCTTACAGCTCCATCACTGCACAGTAAGTGTTCATCTTATTTTCATTTTTTTCTTATTTTTTGTATTGCATAATGTTTTATTACTTTTGTTATTATCATAAATGAGAAGTCAGGAAGCCTGGGACAATAGGAACAGGCTATTTCCTTCTTAGGAGAGAAATGAGTAGAAACAGAAAAACAATCAATAAATTATCCTTGTTCATTTTATTTACAATATGTGCCATTCCTACACAACATAGTTTTAAACCTAGATGGCTACTAAACAGTAAAAAGAAAAGTTTAGGCCTATTTATACATTAACCGTAGACAAGAACAACTTTCTGGTTCTAGGCAACCTGGACATAGATTATTCTCTTGTTTACACTACAACAAGCTACCATCTTGTAGGATCCAGTTATAACAGTGTAGAGTCTGACACAGCCTGGGAACATGGTTTTAAACATTTTGGACCCATCTATGGTACCATATTTCAAATGTCATTTTAACCATCAGGTAATATTAGATGAGACAAAAGGCTATTATGAGATAACTGAGAAGCAAGGAAAATTGAACCTACTCTTGTCCTAAGTAATTTTTTAAGCGGTAAAAGCTCCGAGTCCCAAGGCACAACATTGTGACCACACCTGCTCCAAGAAAAAAATAGCTGCCTCTATTTTTTATTTTGAAATGAATATTTATTAAATAATTATAAAAAAAATCAAGCAAAATCCATCATCTGTGTCACATGTACTTCGAAAAATAGTCAGACAGGTCATGTAACTGTAAATACCTAATCAAAATCTCGGTTATCTTGCAAAGACATAAGAAATAACCAGTCCTGTTAGTTGCCTGGTAATATCAATATTTAACCACCTCTTCCTACCACAATTCAGGACTGGAGTTGTGCAAAACATTAATAGTGAAACAACAGTGACACCACCACTTACAATTACCATGTCCGCTTCAGGAAAAAAATTGACTGTGAAAACTTAAACATCACATCTACCCTGATCTCTCCACCGCCATACCGTCCCTGAAATCTAACCACCAGACAGTGATCAAACCAGTAGACAAAAGGGACACCATTGTCATGGACGGCGAATATAATAAGCCAGGGGAGGCTCTCCCATGGCTGCTGGATGCCCAGTTGAGGGAGTTTGGGTGGGGGGAGGGGAGGTGGAAGAGAGAGTTTTTGCTTTATTATGCTCCATGCAGGTTCCAGGGCAGCTGAGGAGGTGGTATGTGCTATTCAGCTTCCTGGGTTCATCAGTAATCTTCCTGGACTCCCTGAACTGATGAACCCAGGAAGTTGAGTAGCAAATACCACCTCCTCAGCCACCCCGGAACCTGCATGGGGCATATGAAAAGCTTCTTCAAATGAAAATGAGAAACATTTCCCTGTGGCTAGGCTGGGGCTCCTCTGGGCAGGTGGAGGGGGCTTGGGGCACCTCCAGGCAGGTGGGGAGGGAGGAAGGCTCAGAGCTTCGGCTAGCCCATGACTCCTCCAGCTGAGGGGGGAGGGCGCTCCAGCTTCTGGCCTGTGCGAGGCTCCTCTAGCCAAGGGGGAGGAGGGGAGGCTCGAGACTCCTCTGAGTGAGTCAGGGTCTCATGGCCCCAGCCGCAGGGGAGGGGCAGGGGGTCTCAGGACTCCGGCTGCGGGGCAGGGAGGGGTGCAGGTGCAGTTAATGAGGCCAACTGACAACTCTCCAACATCCCCTACTATAAAGATCTCAAAGAAGATCCGACACCACACCACAGGACATCATCAAATCCTTCCCCAAACAATTCCAAGAGTAACTCTACAAACTCATTCCCCATAAAATCATCCCAAGGACCTCCTACATGCTTCCCAAGATACAAAAACAAGGGAACACAAGCAGACTCATCCTCTCTGGCCACAGCACTCTTACTGAAGGAATATTGGGACTCATAGGAAACCATCCTCTAACCACTCACCACACAAAGGGCACAACTGACTGCCTTCACAAACTCTGCAACATTAACAACCTCCCTCAGAACACCATCCTCACCACCATGGATGTCACTTCCCTATATACCAACATACCTCACAATGTCAGCATCATCGTCTGCCTCGAAATCTTTACAAGATAATGGACTATCCACCCCAAAGACATCAGCAAACTCATCCATTTCATCCTCACCCATAACAATTTTACATTCAACAACAAACACTTTGTTCAAACCATGGGAACAGCCATGGGTACTAGGATGGTCCCCAATAGGCCAACCTCTTCATGGGCCACTTTGAAGAAGAATTTTTGGACAAACAGCACAAAACCAATGATTCATAGATTCATAGATTCATAGATTATAGGACTGGAAGGGACCTTGAGAGGTCATCGAGTCCAGTCCCCTGCCCGCATGGCAGGACCAAATACTGTCTAGACCATCCCTGATAGACATTTATCTAACCTACTCTTAAATATCTCCAGAGACGGAGATTCCACAACCTCCCTAGACAATTTGTTCCAGTGTTTAACCACCCTGACAGTTAGGAACTTTTTCCTAATGTCCAACCTAGACCTCCCTTGCTGCAGTTTAAACCCATTGTTTCTGGTTCTATCCTTAGAGGCTAAGGTGAACAAGTTCTCTCCCTCCTCCTTATGACACCCTTTTAGATACCTGAAAACTGCTATCATGTCCCCTCTCAGTCTTCTCTTTTCCAAACTAAACAAACCCAGTTCTTTCAGCCTTCCTTCATAGGTCATGTTCTGAAGACCTTTAATCATTCTTGTTGCTCTTCTTTGGACCCTTTCCAATTTCTCCACATCTTTTTTAAAATGCGGCGCCCAGAACTGGACACAATACTCCAGCTGAGGCCTAACCAGAGCAGAGTAGAGCGGAAGAATGACTTCTCGTGTCTTGCTCACAACACACCTGTTAATGCATCCCAGAATCATGTTTGCTTTTTTTTGCAACAGCATCACACTGTTGACTCATATTTAGCTTGTGGTCCACTATAACCCGTAGATCCCTTTCTGCCGTACTCCTTCCTAGACAGTCTCTTCCTATTCTGTATGTGTGAAATTGATTTTTCCTTCCTAAGTGGAGCACTTTGCATTTGTCTTTGTTAAACTTCATCCTGTTTAACTCAGACCATTTCTCCAATTTGTCCAGATCATTTTGAATTATGACCCTGTCCTCCAAAGTAGTTGCAATCCCTCCCAGTTTGGTATCATCCGCAAACTTAATAAGCGTACTTTCTATGCCAATATCTAAGTCGTTGATGAAGATATTGAACAGAGCCGGTCCCAAAACAGACCCCTGCGGAACCCTACTCGTTACGCCTTTCCAGCAGGATTGGGAACCATTAATAACAACTCTCTGAGTACGGTTATCCAGCCAGTTATGCACCCACCTTATAGTAGCCCCATCTAATTTGTATTTGCCTAGTTTATCGATAAGAATATCATGCGAGACCGTATCAAATGCCTTACTAAAGTCTAGGTATACGACATCCACCGCTTCACCCTTATCCACAAGGCTCGTTATCCTATCAAAGAAAGCTATCAGATTGGTTTGACATGATTTGTTCTTCACAAATCCATGCTGGCTGTTCCCTATCACCTTACCACCTTCCAAGTGTTTGCAGATGATTTCCTTAATTACTTGCTCCATTATCTTCCCTGGCACAGAAGTTAAACTAACTGGTCTGTAGTTACCTGGGTTGTTTTTATTTCCCTTTTTATAGATGGGCACTATATTTGCCCTTTTCCAGTCTTCTGGAATCTCTCCCGTCTCCCATGACTTTCCAAAGATAATAGCTAGAGGCTCAGATACCTCCTCTATTAGCTCCTTGAGTATTCTAGGATGCATTTCATCAGGCCCGGGTGACTTGCAGGCATCTAACTTTTCTAAGTGATTTTTAACTTGTTCTTTTTTTATTTTATCCGCTAAACCTACCCCCTTCCCATTAGTATTCACTATGTTAGGGATTCCTTCAGACTTCTCAGTGAAGACCGAAACAAAGAAGTCATTAAGCATCTCTGCCATTTCCAAGTTTCCTGTTACTGTTTCTCCCTCTTCACTAAGCAGTGGGCCTACCCTGTCTTTGGTCTTCCTCTTGCTTCTAATGTATTGATAAAAAGTCTTCTTGTTTCCCTTTATTCCTGTAGCTAGTTTGAGCTCATTTTGTGCCTTTGACTTTCTAATCTTGCCCCTGCATTCCTGTGTTGTTTGCCTATATTCATCCTTTGTAATCTGTCCTAGTTTCCATTTTTTATATGACTCCTTTTTATTTTTTAGATCGTGCAAGATCTCGTGGTTAAGCCAAGGTGGTCTTTTGCCACATTTTCTATCTTTCCTAACCAGCGGAATAGCTTGCTTTTGGGCCCTTAATAGTGTCCCTTTGAAAAACTGCCAACTCTCCTCAGTTGTTTTTCCCCTCAGTCTTGATTCCCAAGGGACCTTACCTATCAGCTCTCTGAGCTTCCCAAAATATGCCTTCCTGAAATCCATTGTCTCTATTTTGCTGTTCTCCCTTCTACCCTTCCTTAGAATTGCAAACTCTATGATTTCATGATCACTTTCACCCAGGCTGCCTTCTACTTTCACATTCTCAACGAGTTCCTCCCTATTTGTTAAAATCAAGTCTAGAACAGCTTCCCCCCTAGTAGCTTTTTCAACCTTCTGAAATAAAAAGTTGTCTCCAATGCAGTCCAAGAATTTGTTGGATAGTCTGTGCCCCGCTGTGTTATTTTCCCAACATATATCCAGATAGTTGAAGTCCCCCATCACCACCAAATCTTGGGCTTTGGATGATTTTGTTAGTTGCTTGAAAAAAGCCTCATCCACCTCTTCCACCTGGTTAGGTGGCCTGTAGTAGACTCCTAGCATGACATCTCCCTTGTTTTTTGCCCCTTTAAGCCTAACCCAGAGACTCTCAACACTTCCGTCTCCTATGTCCATCTCTACCTCAGTCCAAGTGTGTACATTTTTAATATATAAGGCAACACCTCCTCCCTTTTTCCCCTGTCTATCCTTCCTGAGCAAGCTGTACCCATCCACACCAACATTCCAATCATGTGTATTATCCCACCAAGTTTCAGTGATGCCAACAATGTCATAGTTGTATTTATTTATTAGCACTTCCAGTTCTTCCTGCTTATTCCCCATACTTCTCGCATTTGTATATAGGCATCTAAGATACTGGTTTGATCTTTCCTCCCAGTTTTGTCCTGACTCTCCTTTCTCTCTGCCAATATAGCCCACACTCCCTCTTGTTTCCGACCCATCTCCCCAGTCTCCATGTTCCCCACTTACCTGTGGGCTTTGCTCACCTGTCCCTGATAAATACCTGATATTTTCATCTTTTGTACAGACTGTTTAAACTCCCCTCATAGATTTCCACCACAAATTCAACAACCACCACCCATCCACTAAACTCTCTCTGGAACACTCCCACACTAATATCAACTTTCTGGACCACAACAAGCTTTAACAATGTAATCCTACAGACAACCATATACAAGAAACCCACAGATCACCACACCTACCTTCGTAGATCCAGTAACCACCTTAAACACACCAAGAAATCTTATCTACAGCCAGGCATTCAGATACAACAAAGTATGCTCTGAGGAGAAAGCCCAGGATATACACTTTAACACACTTAAAACTGTCTTCACCAAACAAGGACACTCCACCAGACAAGTAGATCACATCATGGAACAGGCCACTCAAATGTCCCAAGAGAACCTGCTTCAATACAGAAATAAAACCCTCTCTGACCAAATACCCCTAGTTGTCACCTGCAACCCTACGCTGGAACCCAACCAGGGTATCATCAAACAATTACAACCTATACACAATGGGGACCCCATCCTGAAAGAAATATTTCCTGACCCTCTACTTCTGGTCTTCAAACAACGCCCTCTTCAAGCTCATCATCAGAAGCAATTTCCCCACAGACCAGGACACACCAATTCAAAGAGGCACCAGACCCCGCCAGAACAATAAATGCAAAACCTGCAGGCATATCTCCACTGCTGTGATGATCAACAGTCCCCACAACACACCTTTCAAGACCTACACAAGGTCCTACACGTGCCTATCACAACATGTGGTGTGCCTCATCCAGTGCACTAAATGCACCAATAACAATGTGCGTTAAACCAGACAATCAATACGCTCTCAAATGAACTCACCCAGGAAAATGATAAAACACCCTATCACTTGTGCGTGAACACTTTTCACAAAGCGATCACTCTATATCTGACCTATCAGTCCTCATTTTCAAAGGAAACCTGCACAACACTTTCACAAGGGAACTTAAATTCATAATCCTGCTAGACAATAACAATCATGAACTGAACAGAGGCACTGGATTTGTGGCTCATTACAACAATCTGTAACCTACTAACCCCCTCTTTTTGTCCTATGACTCAGAGGTGTTAACGGGCCACTTTGTCTTGAATGGTCAACTACAATACTGTATGTGCTAACTCCTTATGCTAAACAATGTGTTCCACTTTGCATTTGGCTGTCACACTCAGACAGTGCTTAATTTGTAATGAAAGAGGTACCAGGACTCATGCAATTAGGTATTAAAGCTTAAGCAATTTTTTTACATTCATAACTGATGCAGCAAACCCAGAGGTGCTGGGGCTATGAACTGCCAAGTCTAGGCCTGGCACAAATTAAGCACTGCACTCAGTCTCAGAGTACCTGTCTCAGACCTGAAGAGGAGTTCTGTGTGAAACTAAGACAGCCAAAACCCACACAATTCTGAGTTTCATTACAACCCTAAAATCCTCGGCAGGTTCACAAATTTTTCCAATCACAACATGGATCAAATGGTGAGCAAACCTGGCATGAGTTTCTAGCAAACCTGGGCTTATTTACTTATTCACGAAGAAACTATGCAACTCAGTGATTTCAACATTAGGCACAACTTAATGCTTTCAGCTAAATCCAATATTCCAAGTGAAACTCGGGAGTTTCAGAATCACACCAGTACATGCCATTTAACATTGTCCTACCAGACTGAAAGTTTATACTAGCCTGAGAAATATTATCTAGCTATTTAGGCCTCAATCTTGCACACACATGTATGTACATTAGTAACTTTTTAGACACATGCATGGTCCCATTACAACAATACTGATTGCCGTAATCTGATTACAACAGACTGAGACCATAAATGGGAAGTACTGGTAGAATCGTTCAAATGGGCAGAAACTTTCAAATGCAAAATTTTCACTGTAATTCTCATAAACCACCTGCAAATGGTAGCATAGAGATTCATATAGTCCTATTCGGGGATGCCTAAACTCACACTTGATCTTAGCCAAAAGGAAGGCTAAATCATCCTGTAATAATGAAATAGAATATCAAGGTTGGAAAGGACCTCAGGAGGTCATCTAGTCCAACCCTCTGCTCAAAGCAGGACCAATCCCCAGACAGATTTTTGCCCCAGATCACTAAGTAGCCCCCTCAAGGATTGAACTCACAACCCTGGGTTTAGCAGGCCAATGCTCAAACCGCTGAGCTATCCCACATAATCACATCTACACAATGTAAAGACTTCAGGCCAGATTTTTTTTAAAAAGATGCTTAGGTGTTGCTCCAGTCAGTGTTGCAAAGCCTAAGAATATGTCCACACTGTAGCTGGAGATGTAATTTCCAGTTCAGGCAGAAAACCCCATGCTAGCTCTAATCAAGCTATCGCACTAAAAGCGTAGCTGTGGTGGCAGGATGGACAAGCCACCCTGAGTACAATTCCATCTGACACCCTGGGTATGTAGTCAGGGCGGCTAGTCTATCCTGCGGCTCATGCCACCACAGCTACACTTTTATTTTTAGCATGGTAGTTTAATCAGAGCTAGTTCTAGCAAGGGTGTATCTACCTGAGCTGGAAGTTACACCTCCAGCTCAAGTTCAGACATACCCTAGCTGACATAGGAGCAGGGGTGCTGGGACAGTGGGGGTAGGGGGTCATGGCCCCATCACTTTTTACTGGCTGTAAAGGCGAGCCAAAGAGGGAGGGGACAGAGAGGAGCAAGCATGGGGTGGGGCCTCGGGGGAAGGGGCAGCATGGGGGAGGGCCACGGTTCGGGTGCCAGTGGTCCTTCCACACACACTTGTAGGGAGCTTCCACCGCCACTGCTTAGGAGCCTAAGTCTCGTGTGCAGAAGTGATTTAGGCTTTTAGGAGCCTACGTCTTATTGAAAGTCAATAGGATTTAGGCTTCCTAAGAGCCTAAATCAATTCTGAAAATGGGACTTAGGTGGTGCAATGGCAAGTGAAGTAACACCTAAATACCTTCAAAATCTGGACCTAAATCAACCTATTTCAATACCAAACAGATACTGGCTTTTTATAGACCAGGCTATCAAGTGAGAGCTCACAGACAATGTACATTCAGGAAGATATGCCAAGAATAATTATTTTTAATCTGAATGCCACAAATAATGAAAACCTGCCCTGTCAATTCATACAAAAGCTCAGTAATTGACTCAATTATCTTCACTTCTAAAAGCTCTCCACTATTCCTGACCCGAATACTTACACACTCATTAGTCACAGAACTAAGTCAGAAAAAGTTCTGCTTCTCCTAATACACTAATTTGGCTGAAAAAATTATTTATTCTCTGTGCATAAATATGGGAAATGCTTCAAAGATGTACAACAACAGCACTGTAAATAAATGGGTGGTTTCATTCCTATGTATTGCAAGTGGGGAACCAAATCCTTATGTTCTCAAATAAGCCTAAATGCTTGATGCTTCCTTGAGAACATTTCTAAATTTATTATTTATATACTCTGCTAAATATCTATCTTATTTATCTCACACCGTTAACATCAGTGATGTATTTTAAAGCTACAACCATGCCACCCACAGTAATTATACAAAATGATAAATGGACGCAGATAAAGACTACCAGTATATAAACAAATACTGTACACATGTGTGTGTGTATAGATTAGAAATACAGTATGAGGAGGTTTTCTGTGATACTTGTATTAGACAACTGCCCTCAAAATTGCATCAGTTTTGTTTTCTAGTGATCCAGATCAAAGTATTAAAGTAGTCAGCTGAAAGAGGAATAGCAAAGATTTATATCTCCCAAAATTTATAAGAAATCTGCAAAGGCCTGCCCCTGCAATCCTAGATGACCTCTGTGAGTAAACCTTACAGGATCAAGCTCTCAACTTATTATGAACCATAAGTAATTTTATTTTATTTTTATTATTTAATGTATTTATATTGACTATTGTATGTGTGTCCTTCTCTCCCTATATATATATATATATATATATTATACATATATATATATATGTATGTGTGTGTGTATATATATATATATACACACACAAACACACACACACAGAGTTATTTTTAAGTAAATTGCATGAAAAGTAAAATAGTTGAACTTAGTATGCTCATTATTATTATTTTAAAAATTCTTAATGTAGTTCCTCTATACACTTACTTCCAAAAATATATCTACTTAAAGTTTAAAAAGAGATTTTAAAAAGACAGTACAGTGTTTTCAGAAGAGAGCATGTGTGTGTTATTTTCCCATAATGGATCAAATATTTATATTTGATACTTGTTCTTTATCCCTTCCAAGTTTGCACTGAACTCTGTATAAAGGACATTTTGCTGTTTCCCCTCAATGTCCATAAGGAAATCCCATACAAGTTAGATACACACATTGAGGCTATAGAGAAGCGATCCCTGAGTTGGGTAACATAAGTGTCTAGAATACTTATATAGCAGCGTTAATCTAAAGAACTTTAAAACTATTAATTCTCACAACATCTCTATGAGGCAGGTAAGCACCATCGTTACCCATTTTTCAGATGGGTAAACTTAGGCCAACGTAAGTTATATGACTTGTCTAAAGTTACTCAAGAAGTTAGTGACGGGGGTGGGAATTGATATCAGGAGTCCTCTTGCTTTCTAACCCTCTATTCTAATCAGCTGACAACACCCCCTGCTTTTGGCAACAAGAAGCATATTGTGGATTCAGAAGGAGGATTAAAACAACCATGTCATGGAATAGGAAGAGCCATGGAAGTTGAGGGTATCTGGATCTAGCGTTTTGTTTTGGCCCATAATAAAGATAAGGCCACCTACAAATGTGGGATCTGGATTCAGATCCGAATCTCTTTGAAGTTCAGGTGTAATGGCTGGTGATCAGAAGATTTGGTCTGTGTCCTTCTCTATTTGTAAACCCTTTGAAATCCATCACATTCCGGGTCCATCAGTTCAATTCGTCATGAACACAGACCTATCATAGTCAGTGAATTAGATAATCTATATTCACAGTGCTGAAGACTCACCTCAATTTCAAATCCAAATGTTTCATTATCTTCTTTGACAATAGCAAGAAGCCGTCTGTAAGAAAAATACATAAATCTGCATATAAAGAACACAGCACCCTATTTGGGGGGTTTATTTATTACTAAGAAATGCAAAATGCCGCTATTTATCCAACTGTGACATATCAGCCCTATCAACAGTCTAGATTCATGGCATGCACATTTACAGACAGTCATAAATCTTAGGAGCCCTTCCTCTCAATATTCAAATTACTTTTTAAACCCACCTGCTCTACACTGCTTGCTAGCTACTGTGTGCGAATGAACCACCATTCTCTGTCTGGTATCTGTGCTGTACCTACTCTTTGCGGTTAGATTGTAAGCTCTTCAGGGAATGGCTTTTATTTCATTTTCTGTTTTATATTTTTACTATCCATACATCTATAGCACAATATAAATCAGAGCAAGTATTATAGTAAAAAGCAAATCTCTTTACCTTTGTGGCTCAGAAGAGTCACTTAAGGAACTTGATCTGGTTAAAGCAAGCTGGAAACAGAAATAAAGTTTGCCATTGTCAATATGTCCATACATTTAACTTTACATATACAATGAATAAAATCAACAAGTTAACAGAAAACTACACCCTGTATCCTACGGGAGGACAGAAGGTGTTACTGCTGCCTAACCTCCCTCGGTGTTCCCACTGGTGTAGGAGCAGGTGCAGAG
Source organism: Malaclemys terrapin pileata (assembly GCF_027887155.1). Lineage (NCBI taxonomy): Eukaryota > Metazoa > Chordata > Testudines > Emydidae > Malaclemys > Malaclemys terrapin. Next base: position 49,767,242 of record NC_071515.1, on the reverse strand, counting down.
TGATTAGGGGATGTGCTGAATCAGGGCATCTCACATACACTCTCTCCAGCCATTCCTGGCCACTTTTGGGATTGCATTGGCTGCACGCAGGTCCCCTCAGTAGAGGAGAGAGTTTGTAGCCACTTTGCAACCTCTCCCCAGCAGTTTTCATCTTGTGGGTGCTGTACCATAGGTAATGCCTAAAAAAACAATATAAGCCTGAGATGAATCTAGTCCTAAAACTATATTGGGTAAGGGAAGACCAGAATAGAGAGATCCCGTTCAAGGTCTTGGTACCACCATCCAATGGTTGGCACTTGGGTGGTCTGTTAGTCATGCATGAATTCAACAGCAAGGTTCAGTATTCTCCATAGATCTGTTGTAAATAAAATCCCTCTGATCTTCCATACCATTCCCAGTCTCTGTGTCATTTCCAAATGGAATGATGAGGGAAGAGACATGTCTCTGGGAAGTTTGGTAGATTACGTAGTACTGTACCAGTCAATAACAAAGGCACTTCTGACGCTACATCCCTCAGTAATAAACACACAGTGGCAAGTGGGAGCGGGTCAGACAGAAGAGAGAAGAGATTTCATTTTGTTAAGCCGTCTCTAGGTCCATAGCGATGGAGCTGAATTACAGAAAGGTAAACTATAAACAAACTGGATTTAATTTGAAATAAAAGTTTTAATTAAAACAGTAAATCTGATCAACCTGATGAAAATGACAACTGTAGAACCTCAGTTTTAGAAGCTAAATATAAGATTGCAAACCAATTTCCATTCCTCTTCAAATCCATTTTTTTAAAGCTGGCTGGCTACTTCTAATTAATAACTGTCAATATATAAACCTGTCTGCTTTCTAGGGCTGACTTACCATTTCATGTGTAACACTCAGTGCTTTTACAGGTCATTCATCATACATTGTTTCAGTATTGTTATGATACAGAAAGTCACTGGTAGGAGAAACATTTCCAAATGGGTGTGAAAGTCACTTAATATGATCTTTCCAGACTCTTTGATACAAAGTGGAAATACGCAGTTTCTGAATCTAACATGTGAAAACATTTTGGACATGATATACCCTTATGTGACTCCAGTGTTATGCCACTTTAAAATCTGCAATAGTCCTCCACAGGAAATCTGCAATGAATCAAGCCTTATTTAAAAAACTCTCCAATATCTGTATAGCCAAATGTCAGGCATGAACCTGCTGCTAATAGGATAAAGATGAAACCCATTGATATATTGTGTTACCACTGGCCAATGGAAGCATGAGGTAACTCACAGCACACTTTTGTACTGGAAATGGCCACCTAGTACCTTTGTGATCAGCTTTCAAAAGTTCGGGAACCGGTGCCCTTAACACCAAAGCCCTGGAGGGGTATGTAACTTGGTTAAGCGATGACTAGTATACCTGCTGAAGAGTTTGAAGGCTGTAAACATAATGGAAGGGATTGTTTAGGGTATTGAAAGCAGTTGTAATTAAAAGTAATGGGCTGAGACTATGAAGAGGGAAAATTTAAGCTGAATTATAAGAAAATATTTTTGAGATTGAGACTGGTTCGACTGTGGATTCCACCCCCCATCACTCCACCCCCCAATTGAAGTGCTGGGAGTTTAATTGCTTGGGACATTTTAAACTGGAAAGGACAATAGACCGTACTCTGTAGGGGGAAACCCTGCACTGGTCGAGTAGCTGAAGTGTTTCCTATGATTCTAGAAGCTATTTTGCATAATGTAGGAATGCCATGTGACAGTATTTTGTGGAACTTTCAGATAGGAGGAATGACTCTTAATGTTCACTGATAGGGCTTTGGAACAGAGCCTGGAGCTGGAGTGCGGAGCAGCTCCAGAGCAGTGAAGTTGCAGGTTTTTGCCTGGAGCTGGAGCAGAGCCGGAGCACAGCTCCAAAGCCCTGACTGATATTGTGGAAATTATACTGCTGTGCACTACGGAAAATGTACAACCTGATCAAAGTCTGAGCTGTGCAGGTCTGAACACCCGCTCTCTGCAATCAGGCACAGCCTAGCCTACACATGGCCAGAATCCACAGGCCCCAGACATGCTATCTTACTAGGAGGTTGTAGGTGTATCACAAATGCATTATTTGGAATGATGTTGGGAGCCATATAATGTACATGAATCATGCAGTGTGTTTTTCAAAACATTTGGGAACCCTTCCAAATGCAGTCTGAAATATGTGGAGCTCCAAGGCCAGTAAAGGGCATGGGCAGGGCTAGTTCTAGGGGCAGGAGAGCAAGGCAGTCATCTTCCAGGGCATGTTGAACTGCTGCGCCACTCAGTTCTTATTTTCTTTTCCTCTAAGGCAGGGGGGCAGGTGCTAAAAATATTTTCCATCCTGTCCAGCAAAATGGGTAGGGCTTCTCCTGGGGTAGGTAGTTCTAATCAGAGTTAATATTTTTATCGTGCCAACAGTGTATTTTAATAGCACAAATACTTTTTACACGTCTCTGGCACCTTCCAGTGGAGGTCTTGAAAGCATTTTACAAACATTAATACTTAACACCCTGTGAAAAGGAGAAGAGCTCTGTGTAAGCTCAAAAGTGTCTCTCTCTCACCAACACAAGTTGGTCCAGTAAAAGATATTACCTCACCCACCATATCTCACCCCATGAGAAACTCAAGTAGAATGATCCCTGTTTTACAAATGGGGAAACTGAGGCAAAGATAATTAATTGACCAAGATCACACAAGAACCAGCTGAACCACCAGCAGGACTCAAATCTTTTTGACTCCCACTCTTGTGCCTTTACCACAAAGCCACTCTGATCTCTGCCAGCATTCATCCACAAGTAGCCAAATGGGCCTATTACCTTCTCCGCTGACACCAATGAGAAATAGAGATACATCAAAAGAACAAACCACCTGGGCTGGGATTCAGAGGCCCTCAGTTTTGGCTAACTCTGCTCCCATTGAAGTCGATTTTCCATCATCTTCAATTGGAGTAGAATTAGGCCAATGCGGAGCACTTTTGAAAACCCCACAATAGGAGTATTGCACCCACACAGCGGTACTTCCGGGAGTGCTGTGATAGCAAAGGAAATGTTGATTTGCTAATGCTAATTCCAGCATTTCTAAAAGCAGATCTAAGTTTCACCGGGAATTATTGGGGTGACTAAATCCCCATGTGTGAGCAGGTATAGGAGTGTCTGTGTGACACCACTCGTTAGAGGAATACTCTTATCTCCATGCACGGTGGAGTCCAACAGCATACACACATTCACGGGGCCAGAAAACCATAACTTGATATTTCAGGCAAATAGAAAAGTATTTAAGAAATCAGGAAGGATTCTGAAAAGGGCTAACATTAATTTTAAGCAAAGATTCTTGCCAAAATGTAGATTACAAATGAGGAACTACTGGCCTGTATCACAAAAATGTCTATGGACTGCAAGTTAACATAATAAAACATATGACAGACTTCAGAGGGATAAAACTGTGCCTCATCATAAAACAACCATCTCTGTACAAATCTTATTTCAGAAACATGTATTTGTTTTTGGGGAGGAGTGTTAGATGTAGGTTGTTTGTGAGAGTTAAATATGCACATAACTTTAAACTGATCTACTTCTCTAAAGTATCCATCAGATATGTAATTCTTTGCATAGGGTGGTTCTCATAGCAAATACATGTGTTGCAATTTATTTTTAACAAACATGGTCACCTCACAACCGTTACTGTAGATGTTCTCTCTAAATCAGGCATGATTGCCATAGAAAACTGTGCCTATCACAATCATCAACAGCATTCCACAGAAATATATTAATCTGTCTAGTTCTGGTTCTGCTTTATCTTCTCCAGGATTGTACAAAGAGAAGGATTAAGCGCAGTTATATTGTTATACAAAGTGAATGCTTAAGTGCACAATCAGTATGCACATATTCTTTGATAATTTGTGTTAATGTGTTTTATGTACTTTCAATTTAGACTGCTTTACATTCGATTGTTAGATATATCCTATAAGTGCTTATTTGCCAATTCAAAGCATTAGCAAGAATAGAAACGGGCTTTCTTAAAAGTCAATTACAAACAGAAATCTGTCATGCTCTGAAAGAAAAAGAAAGAAAAACAAAGAATATTGTATTGAGAAACAATTCAAATCAGAATCACTTCTAGCAAAATACTTTAAACCAGATGGACACAACTAATGAGAGGTGCTTTCAATCATAGATGTGGAAGGCAGTTCATGAGGGAACCAAAAGCCCAAATACTGGAGCAAAGTAAATTAAACTATCAGAAACACCCAGAAATCAAGAGTCTTCTCAACACAGCTGTAAACAGAACAAACCCTAATGCAGTACAGCTAGGGACTTAGCTGCAAAAGAACTTTATGTTCCGAGTTGCCCTAGAAACTTACCATATTAGTGTTTCGTTTTAAAGGTTTTAATCACAATCCAAGAAAACAAATTCCCCTTGGTGTAATTCCACTGACTGTATTAAAGTTAAACCAAGGTTGAATGTGGCCTGCTACATTCTACAACAAACCTTTAAAAATCACATGTTGATAACCTTGTAGCTTACACTTAGAAATAAAAAAAATAAAAATAAAAAACACAGAGAAACAATTATCTGTCCTGCAAAAACTGGACCTTCCGCAATGTCAAAACCTGAAAACATACCTGTTTGCGTCCCCTTGGTAACGTTCCCACTGTGTTTGCCAGACTCTGAATTCTTCTATTATCCATCTGGGGACTGCACATTGGATCCAAGTAAGGTGTGTAACTTGGACTAACGCAGTAGCCCACAAAATTGGCATTCCGGTTTTGCTGAATGAGCTTTCTTAAGGACATGTTGGACGAAGGGCACTTAGACTGGCATTGCTAAAGAACATTGCTTGGCTGAGGAAACTAAAACTATAACCTCCTCTGCACACAATCAAAAGTAGCAAACAGAAAGAGCCCATGTGACTTGTGGTTTAGGTGCATGTTACATAAATCACTTCTTGCAGATCGCCAACATTACTCAATGTTTTTTTAAGCTCATGGGAGAGCTAGGAGATGCGTTTTGCAATTAAAGAAATCTGCTTGTTTTTCCACGCCTGGATACAAGCAGAACTCACATCATGCAGTTTTTATGTTCTGTGATGGTTTGTGTTTAAAAGACCATCTTGCTTTAGAAAGGTCCCTGAATTTGACATTCATTCTTACATTTGCTCCATGTCCCTTCATATCCCTCAAATTATCATTGACATAAAAAAAAAATGTTTTTGCAAATAATGACTTCAGTGAAGATTTAGGGACATCAGAAAGAATTAAAAGGACTTGTCGGAAAGTATTCACTGCAAGAAAGCACTATTCCTGCACAGTGATGCTCTTAAAAGAGAAATTGCATTTTGCTGTTAATTATCAATTCTGTTCCAAAAAGAAAAATTTATGTAATTCCAGGCAAGCAGGAAGGCGATACCAGGCAACCCATAGATAGAGCCATGAGGGGAGGAGGAGCATGCCAGTCAGTTCACAGTCAGAGAGGGCCATGGCATGAGGATAAAGTTAGGTATTTCACAGCTCATGGTCAGCTTGCTGGTAGGTGGGGCCTCAGAAGGATGGTGACACCAGGCAAGCCACAGACAGACAAGGAAGTCAGAAAACTGTTCCAAATTGGTCCCCCAACAAGTGGGCTCAAATGGACAGGCAGCACTATAGCTGATAAAGGCACTCCAGAGGTCCCAGAGGCAGAGGTGCTGGAACAATTTGTATAGTGGGGATGCTGAGAGCCAGTGGACCAATTTATACACCCTGTATATGATGGAAACCACTTCAAGCCATGGGGTGTAACAGCAACCCCAACACCCCTAGTTTCAGCACCTCTGAGGAGGCTCTACCACATATATCACCCATCAGTCTGTCACTACATACACTGCATACTCACAAGATATTGAGCACCGTATTGCAAACAATGGCTCAGACTCTCTCCCCTGATACAAAAGGGCACGATACAGGTTGTATGTGGCCAGATAGAGAGGATCTCTCAGCTAGTGTAAAGTCAGAGCAGGACTGGGACCACCATTCACTTGTACATAGGCCGCCACACAGATGGTTGATTTTTGTAAATATCCATAGCTTGAAGATGGGATTTTATAACTGGTTCCTTTTCCTTGCACATTTTCGCTGGTATTGTTTCCATTTGCTGCTGGGACATGTGAATGGGTCACAGTTGGTTGGGGTTGTTTTGTTTTGGGTTTTTTTATTCTCTGTTTTTTTTAAACTTCCTAGCGCAGCTTCTTCACTGCTTGGTTCTCAAAATATTTTATTTATGGGGAAACAAAGAAGTCCATAGACCACAATTTCAGAAGTACCTCACAAATAGAAAAGGGGCAAATAACATTTCATAAACCCAAATTTGAGAGAGCCCAGCTACCAATTGGCTACAGTTAAACAGTTCAAGAAGAGAAAGGGGATAGAATACAGGAACTTTCCAAACACTCCCCTCCTCTCCCCCCCCCCCCCCCCCACAAAATTATCTTTGTGTTTTTTATAGCTCCTGTATAAAAGTTGACATTACCACTTTCAGACATCAGCAAAGCAGAAAGATGGAGTGTGAAGATGTCAATACTAGTATAATACAAGCCTGAGATGCTTGCCAGATCCACCAGCCTTACCTCCTTTGAACCTAACAGCCGAAAACGTGTGAGAGAAAACAAGGAATTACCTAGGCTTCACCAGAGTTCTGAAGCTGATTAACGCAAGAAATCCTGTCTAGCCTGTCAGCCCAGAACTGCTGCTCTGCCAAGAATGCCATTTTCTGATGGCCAAAACCAGCCTCTGGGGGAGTCTGAATGGTCTGATGGAAGTTCTCTGAAATTCACTTTCATTTTTGTTCAATGTATGAAGATGAACACTTGAGACTCATGGATGAGTGTCAAACAAACATTAAAGTCATCAGGATTTGTCATCTATAGTGGTTAGTACTAGCATGCTCTTGAGATCTTGAACAGAAGATTTAGGGCTTCAGACTATCACAGAATCTCAGAAGTTACATTATTTTTTCTCAATACGTCCTTCCTATGTACCTTTAAAAAAAACGTGTGTGTCTGGAATACCCAGCTACCAAAAGGAAATTCCAGCACATAAAATCAAAAGGGTCATGCATCGCACAGAATATGGATAGTGGTGAGCTAAGTGCAAAAAGGTTTAAAGAACTCTGCCAAAACTTCTGACTAGGGCAGAAGTTACAGATTCTAATTCCTCTCATCTTCTGCTAGCCACATGGATTTCAGTGCATTCTTTTTAGTATGCATAATGCAGGGGGGAATCTGATACAGTGTTTGATTTAGATCTGGTTTGTACTTCCCTTTTACTTGTTCAGTTTTAGTAAAATGCTCTGGGGGAGAGTGGAGTGAGAGTGGAATCTCTCAAAAAAGATAACTGACTTTAAATGATGCATTGTGGAAGACACAGCAGCCATATATTCATTTTAAAGCAGAGACCTGCTCCCTTTATCATCCTGAAATAGAAAGACAAAACAGAAGCTTAAAGTCAGTAACAATGTATTTGGGAAGTGGTGAATGGGGCCCCCCTTTCAAATATATAAAGCAAGTAGAATGTAATTGCTAGCAGAATTCATTTTCTTAGCTGTTGTTAATCTCTTTTCAGATGTAGTAAGTCCATTTTCCCACCTATCTGATCTGAACTCAGCTGTTTCCAGTGTCTAGCTCAAAAGGAGATTTGCCTTAGCTCTGGTTTCCTGTACAACTGTGAATCAACTGACAACCGGCCACAAGCACCAGAGTGTGAAGAGCAGTAAGGCCACCTTCAAGATGTTCTTTGCACAGCAGCACGTACGTGAATTCTTCAAGCTACTCTAACGTAGTGGTTCCCAACCTGTGGTCTGCAGACCCCCCAGGAGTCCACGGACTATGTCTAAGGGGTCCATGAAAGACAGACTGAAAACTGACTGAACAATTTTCAACTCTACAGACAATAGATTTTCAAAGGGGTCCGCACCTGCATTTGAAATTTTGTAGGGGTCTGCAAATGAAAAAAGGTTGAGAACCACTGCTTTAATGGATATCTGGGGAAACATCTACTTCACATAATCACCATTAGAATTGCTAGGGAATACCCTTATTCTTTTTTTTTTTTTTTTTTTTTTTTTAAATATAGGGTCTGATCTTGCATTCCTTCTCAAGAAAAATTCCCAGTGACTTCAGGACAAACCCAGAGTGTTCTGCAATAGTACTACAAAACATGGCAGGTTACAAGTGTGTTGTTATATGCTTTTGGACAATTACTGTATTGTTTTAAAAGTTTGCAGCAATGTAGAGCACACAATCTTTTGTGCTAGGAAGGAAACCTCGAATGGCTTGAAGTATGACTTGAACTACCTAGCATTCATTTTACATACTGAAGAGATTTGAAGTTTCGTCCAACCACTTCCCAGACATTATTCTAAAGTCCTTCACATTCACAAATCCTTTCCTGTGGTGCTTGTATACTAGTGCTGTTCAAAACAAACACCAGCGAAGACAAGTTTCAGTAGCACAAAAAGTTTTTGAAAGGCAGGTGGTCAAATCACCAAAACCAAAAAAAGTCACAAAAATGTGAAATCAGATTTAAGACAGATAGGAATTTCCAGACTGGCAAAATTACCAATGGGCTACAAGTGGCCAGTTCTTGATGCTTCGGAGAAAGGTGCCAGGATCCTCACAAATTGACTTGTTTATTTAAATCAATGTAAGATTTCTAAAATTTCCTAAGCACTGATAGCCTACACAAGACTGTCCACACCATTTAAAGTCCCATGCAGGGTCTGCATAGCAGCTGCAAAGCAGATGCCTATGTGCCATGGAAGAGGTCTTTATGCTGGCTCCAAACACTACCCCAAATTTGTTTTTAAATGGTGGTATTATCGTGACATTTGCTGCCATCATATTGTTCACTCTGCTTTTGTGTTACACCCCTTCCTCCATTCTGTGTCCATCTGCTACTCTGTGTTTATATGGTGCTAGTACAGTGAAGTCTGGATCTTGGTTGGTCCCTAGCACTGCCAAAATAAACAAAAATATTGATAATGAATCTGCTTTTGACCCAGATTCTCCACACAGGCCCTGCTGTTCCAACCCCTAGGTTAAAACAGTGACCATGGAATAACTGTACTGTAGTACCATGGCCTGCCCATGAGTTGGGGGTTGAACTCCATCATCCAAATCCAATGTCTTTTGCAGTCACTGAATTTTTCCACAGACTTTCCCAGGCCTTAAGTTTCCTGCACAAGCCCAGCTGCTGGATGTGCACAGTGGTGAAATCCAACCAATTACTTACTGGGGGGGGGGGGGTGTTTTGTTTTTTAACCAGTTTCACAAATTTTTGCCCAAGTTTGCAGATTTAATTCAGAAAAATGTGTGAAGCAAATCAGATATTCCCCAGATGCACGATACAGCTCATCTGTTTCAGCCACTTCTTCCCTGTCTTCTACAAGTTCCTGCTCTCCTAGCATTACCAGAGGGTGACTGTGTGTCACAGAAACCCTACCCGCAGATTTAAGTTTCTTCATGATGTTCTAACCTTGGCGCTGATGCTGTTATTTTCTTGTACTTGGCACAGATGGAGTCTTTTCCCTTTATGTATAATGTGGATAGAGATGGGCCCAAATCATAGCCCAGAGCAGAACATAGAACTTTGGTGGGGTTACAAGCTGGATCCGGATTGGACTGAGCTTTGCTGCTAACCCTTATCTCCATAATGGGCCATGCTGACTCCTGGCTCTAAAAGAACCAAACCCAGATAATAATTACTCTAGTCTCCCATCCATTGTCTGGCTCATATATTTAGATTGACAGCTCTTTTGGGCATGGACTGTTTCTTACTTGCACAGTGACTAGAACAATGGTACCCTAATTTTGTTTAGAGCTGCCAGGCTCTACCATAATACCTACTACTCAGTAGTGTAGTGGTAAAAGAAGAAGCAAGTAAATTAACCTAACCTAAACACCACATTCACCAAATGAGAAGTGGGTAAACTCCATTTACCTGGGTTTACCCTTGGTACACTACTGCTACTAATGACACAGAAGAAAATCAGGCTACAATTTTTCCATTCAGGACCATTGCTGTTCCCCTCCAGATTTAAATAGAGGGGATTCAGCCATCAATCACAATAACTACATCCTGGTATACCTTAGGTCCCACCCCTGCAACCCTTGGATCAATGGGACTACTACCATAGTGAAGTTAAATGCGTGTGCAACTGTTTGTAGGAACGAGGCCTTCATGACCATCTCTCCATTTTCCCAGGAGTACTGCCAGGGATTACAGGTTAGGGTTAGCTATCTGAATATGCTACGGTGAATAAAAGCCTGAGATTGGGGAAAACGCCCCTAAAAATTGTGCAGGCATCTCACATACTTGGGGGCAATGTCTCACATCTACAAAGAATTTATTCCACCTAAATTATCTTCCAGTTGCAGAAGATCCAGACAAATCTTAAAGAATGGAGTCCATCCCCTTCTCAATTAAAGGATGTAACTATGCCAGAAAAAAACAAAACGATTTCTTACTGAGTTTTGTATTTTTATTTCTTGCTAATCCAAATCATTCCCATCAGGCTTTTTTCCATGCAGCTAAATTCTGTCGGCAAACAAGCCCCATGGAATGCAGAAAACTGAGAATTTACAAATCAGTCTCCTAGTCCCAACAATATCCCCAGAGGGTGAACATTAGAACCATGACATGCTGTAGTCTTCTTAGCAAGACCAAAGTGTAAACATTCTGGCAAATCAGACCGGGAGGGATGATAAAGAAAAGGACCGACCTGAACTACAATTTTAATTGCCCAGTATATGAGTTCCCAAGAAGTAGACTGACTGAATACCCAACATACGATAAAGCTGCTCTTCACATCATCGGCAATCCCTTGAGGTCGAGGATGATCTCTTTCACGGGTTTTATTTTTCATGGGTCCTTTGGTGACTGAGGAGTCTGATCCTTGAGCCACAGGCTCATTGCCAGACATTGCAGGTGGTGTCGGAAAACCAGATTGGGCCACGATTGTTGCGTGACAGTAGTCTGTCCTTTCTTTTCTGGCATTTTTCTGTGACCAGGGCAAGGCGATTTGAGGCAATTTTCCTCAAAAGTGGACATTCCTTCTCTGACAAGTCTTCGCCTGTTATCCCTATCCTGGGCTGTTGTCTCCCAGGGTGTGGTATCTATGCCACATCTCTTTATGTTTATCTTGAGGGTGTCTTTAAAGCATTTCTTTTGGCCTCCCTGTTTTTCTCTTTTGGTGAGTTGGGCATACAGCAGTTGTTTTGGTAAACGTACATCAGGCATGCACACACAGTGCCCACTCCACTTCAGCTGGTGCTGGATAATCAAGGCTTCAACACTGAAGAGTTTGGCCTCTGTGAGGAAACTGACATTAGTGCAGTGATCGTCCCACTTTATGTTGAGGATCTTCCAAAGAAAGTGCTGGTGCTGGCATTCCAGGCGTCTTCTATAGGTCTTAGCATGGTATTAATAGTTCAGATTAGAGAGATTTCTAGCAGTCTAACAAATCAGTCCTTTTAGTGCTCAGTCCTTGCCAGTGGACCAACAAAAAAATCAATGATAGGATGGAGCTGAATGAATGCTGTTCTCTCAGTAGTGCTGGATTCTACAATTATCTAGACTGTAACATCTTTAGGGCAGGGACTCTCTTTTTGTTCTGTGTTTGTACAGCACCTAACACAATAGGGTCCTGATCCATGACAGGGCTCCTATATGTTATCTTAATACAAACAGTAAATAGAAATAAAGGAAATGCTGAAAAAGAACCAGTCAAAAACTAGTGGAACTATAGGTCCATGAATGGCGGCAAACTGATCTAACAAACCCTGATTAGATCTTGATTTATCCCAGAGTACAAACATTTCATTCCGTTTAAAACCCATTCAATAATTAACGTAGTAATATTCTAATGCAGACATGACCTTTCCCTGACTATACTCTGAAAACAAGATGGAGACAAAGGATACATTTGTAGTTAAGATATAGCACTAGAATGCAGAATGAGCTGAGGTCTGTTCCTGGCTCTGCCACAGTTTTCCTATGCAACCTAGTCAGATTTCACAAGTGAAGCAGGGTTAGAACAACTCATTACTTGGGAAATTTCTAAGGTCCTGTCTAACCTATATTTTTGTGTTAATGTCTAACTCATAGGAACATAAGAATTCCCTTACTGACTCAGATCTGAGATCCAGCTAGTATCAGTTCAGTATCCTGACACTAACAGTGGCCGGCATCAAATGCTTCAAAGGAAAGTGCAAGATAACATGCTATAGACAGATTTGGAATAATCTGTCCTCCAGGAGAGTCTCCACTTAACCCCTATCAGTTAGAGATGGGTTTAAAATCTGAAGCATACGGGGTTTTATTCGTTTACTTTTATAACTCTGGATATTCTTATTATCCATATAAATGTCCAATATCTCTTTGAATCTTGCTAAGCGCAAGCTTCAGCAACATCCAATGGCAATGAGTTCCAGAGTCTAATTGTTCATGGTGCATAAAAGAATTTCTACTTATTGGTTTTGAATTTTCTGCCTTTCAACGTTATTGAATGTCCCCTTCTTCTAGTATGAGTCCCCTTGATCTTATATTAGTTAATTGTGTTAATTGATTGACCATTAAATTAACTAATTTGATTCTAAATGCAAATGTAACACTCTACAAAGGTTTGTTCCTAGTTGAGGATCACCCTTGTGCTTGGCTAGGACCGCATGAACCAAGGACCCAGAACAAATCTGCGTGTCATGGAACTAATGTTTGTAGACTGTCTACAATAGTGCTAGTTAACTGGAAATCAGTTAACTGGAGATAAAACATGATCAAAATTCTAGTAATGACAGGGCCGAAGGAAAACCCAGGTTATAAAGAAAGCAGTGTTGGTGATTCACTAGATGGAAACAGAACTCTTCCCTCTAAGTCATTACCAAAACAACATTCCAGATTGGTGCATGGAGGCTGTGTGTTGAAGGAAGTGCCATCTCTCAAATGAGAAAAAAAATTGAAGTCCTGATCACTTGTGGTCATCCTATAAATTCTTTTCCCAATAGCAGGGAAGTTAGCATTAGTCTACTGATCAAGTCCTAGTTTGGGTAATTTTGCCTGTCTAAATCCCCCTGCAGCTCCTATTGGATATCATTTTCTTCATGTCTTTTCTTAAAGGTTTGTGTAGTATTATTCTACATTAGTAAATTGAGGTGGCCAGAAATATGGTTTGTTTCCAAAGGAAGATTTTGAATTTTGGCAGAAATTCAAACACCACAAATTTCAGCGGAAAACCTAAATATTTTGTCCAATTGCAAGACCTAGTGGGAATTATCATTCAGATGCCTTAATTCCTGTTCTCCTCTATACACCAGGGTTGCTGGTCAAACTACATCTCCCATGAAGCACTATGGGCTTCCCTTTGGAGAGGGGAAATAATGCACCTTGGAGACCCTGGTCATGGTGCAAGGTGGAAGATGCAGCCCCACCCATAGAGTAGAAGGGGGGACATAAGGCAGCCAAAGAAACTCCCAGGAGCCACCTCAGCTGCATTTCCAAATTGAAATATTTTGTTTTTCAGGTATTCAATTTTTCAACCAAAACCACCTATTTTTGATATGGAAAGCAGACACTTTCCACATACACAAAAAATTCATTTAGTCTAAACCCATTTGTTGTCCCAAAGCAGTTCCAATGGAACATTTTCAATCAGATTTATAATTAGGTAGTGGCTGTGTTCAACCCTAGAGGTTGCTGCATTTCATTGTATATCAATAGGCTATAAAGTGTTTGAGATCGTTCCACGTGAAAAGCACTGTACAAATGTATCTGGATGGCTGATCAATGGCTGATGTGTAATGACTCACAGTGGTCTCTGTCCTTTTTTTAGTGGACAAGTGTGCACATTATACATAAAAGAAACAAAACATCAGATTCAGGCCCTTCACTTCTGAAAAGGGAGGTGACAGATATTAGAGCGAGCATAAAAACTGAAATAACTGAATAACTTCAGAGGCAAGAAGTAGTTTCTCTGGATCAAAATTGGGGTAGCAGGGTGAAACAGCTTTCATTGCCAATGTCCATGCTGGCCCTATTCTGTGGTTAATAGAGTTCTTCATCCTAGCTCCTTTCACCAGCACTCATTCCACTTACATTTATTAAGAGCAGTTTACACATCTTCCAGTCTTCCTCCTCCACACCACTTGATTAGATGAATGCAGCTAGAGTAAAAGGAAACAAAATTATGATAGACCAGAAAGAGCCTGTTTCTCATAATACAAATTAGATAGTATCTCAGCAATGACATCTTTTTACTTGCTAACGCAAGATAAGTAAGGTGACTCAATCCCTCTTATATTTTTCCTATTTGCCATTATTTTGCTGATTATCTCTGCAAACAAATTGTGCATTTCAGTTCCTTAAGTGATTTTGTTTTAGTCTACCTTTTTAAAATCAGGTGACTCATCTCCTGAAACACTGGAGAAAAAAATTAAGATCTCCCACAAGAAAATAAACACATAAATTAGATCAACTTGCAACTCTGGTAACTGAGTATTAACAGGAGACAACAAAGTGCCCAGTAACTAAGCAACACAAACATACAGACATTAAGATTTTCAGAATCATTTAGTTTTGTTGCTGCCACTGATGTATGTCAGGGTGGATTATGTTACCAGAATGGGATTATACAAGTAAGATGATGTAATATTAATGTGGGCGTGACGATGCTAATATGTTGGAGTCAGTTCAATGGGAACTAGATGATGCCACAAGCATGAGCAGACTCAGACTGAGCTGAGTATTTGTGCACTTAAAAAATATGCTGTGCCTTCTCGTCTCACAAACTTGAGTCCTTACTAAACAGTACATCACATTAATAAGCACAGCATGCTGTCGGTTTATGGTCTCTGTCTTTAATATATGATCTCTCATTTCTACACTGCCTGGCTGTCAAAGTCCTGATACCTAGAACCATGATTAATTTAGGAGACAGCGTGGACCAGGGGAATCAGCAGAAGGTCAGCAGTCAGGAACAGAGCTAGTCAGAACCAACAAGTCTCCTGCCAGTTCGACAAACCCAAAATTCTTTGCAAGTTTGGGTTCCTTGCCAGCTCGCCTGCCGGAGCCCCAGGTTTCCAGAATCCATGGCTCCAAGGCAGTCCCAGAGGTTCAGGACTCCTGGGCCAGCTGTGCTCAAGAGTCAGGCAGCCCAAATACCCAGCTAGCCCAGCAGCCCTGGGACAGCAGATCCTGGGAGCCCTGGCAGCTGCTGAATGCAATTGGCATTGGCGTTTTCACCACTGCAATAGAATGTCAATTTCAGTCAGCAGCAACCAGTCCCAGGAGCATATTTCATTTCAGAAACACCATGTGTCAGTGCTTCCGGAACAAAAGGTAGAGGATTTCGGGTTTGCAAGAAATTTTGAAAGATGTAGCTTTTGTTCCAAATTGGAACAAAACCAAATTTTTAAATGCCTAAATTTCTCGCAAACTGGAAATCCTGAGTTTCAGCCAGCTGGAGTCAGTGCTAAATCCTTGCTCCATCATCCTTTTACTCTGTGACCATGGAAAGTTACTTAAAACTTTCCTCTTCAGTTTCCCATCTGTAAAATGAAAATATTAGGCCCGAGCTGAACATGAACTCTAGGCCCTCAGCAGCAGAAAATCTGCTTAGAGGAGTGTATTTTATGTACTTTAAAGCAATTTCTGGCATCTGGCACTTCCTGGCCCCCCAGATAGTCTGTAGCTTTAAATCTTGCAGACTCTGCAGTGCCAGAGGTCAGAAAGTCCAGTCAGTTGTAGGGCCAGCTCTGTTTTCTGTAGCTGGCCCTATTTTGGTAAGGTTGGGGGACAAATATAATGCTGGTAAACTATGGAATCTGTGAAACCTTTGAAATAATCTGATATTGACCAGCAGCCAACTGCAACCAGTTGCTGCTCTATTGCAAGTATATCCAAAGAACTGTCATTTTCTTTCTCAGTACCAGTATTTCTATATCAGCTGCCTGTATTGTCCCATCCATATTCAATTTCTTGGTCATCCTTTTCTTACTGGTAAAATACTTTGCTTTCTCCAGCGTCCTTGGTCTTATTTACTGAGCCTTATTTCTAGTTGTTCCACAACAAAGCTGAGAAATATTGGGACATTAGAGGCCAGATTCTGCATTAAATTTCTTGGGTGCAACTCCCATTGACTTCAAGATGAGTTGTACCCTGTAACTGAAAGAAGAATTCAGCCCCTAAGTGATCTTATTGGAAAGGTAAAATAAAAATGTCCCAGTTAGTTGGTCTAGTCTGAAAAATTCCATACATTGTGAAACAGTCTAGTTTTGCTGCAGTGGATATGTGCTGAAAACTGCTGTGTAACATCAAAAAGATATCTAGTCTCCGTGTATCATGTTCTAAATGTAGGAAAACCCACAGAAGTGCCCTACAAGGTTTTGTCTATACATAAAATCTAAACTCAAACTGTCATATTTCAGCTTCAGAAGCACATTTTACAGAAAGTGGCGCCTCGTCTCTTGGACCACAAAATTTTCCATCTCATAAGTAACATATGAACCATGCAATGACTCAGAATAACGGTTTGAGTACCTAAATGAGTAAGTCAAGTGGCATTCAGTTCAGCTCCTAGCATGCCAACTAATTCTACAACCTAAATTTAACATATGCAGCTATATCTGCTTTCCCAATCAAGTTTAGAACTTTTACACAATAGATTATTATGAGACAAATAGCCGGATTTTCAAGAGACACAGAACACCCTCAATCTTATTAACTTAAATGAGAGCTGCAGGTGCTCTGAAAATCAGGTCACTAGTCGCCACATAACTCTAGCTTATGTTTACATCTCAGATTTGCAAATATCTATAAAAGTACAAGATGATGTTTTTGTCAGGTCTTTTATGGTAAGTGAATTTTAAACAGAGCTTTACATTTAGAAGGAAAGAACCAAGTCATTTCAAAATAAATCTAATAGGGGTTTTATCAGCAGCAATTCACACAACTTGCGTAATGCAGTTTTAAACGAATACAAACCAACTCTCAAGTGCACAACTTGGGGAAATAATTAAACTTGTGGGTGTAAATCATCCAGAGGCAAAAGCTGCATCAAAAACCAATCAGCCAAATCCCCTGCTGGTATAAATTGCTGTCACGCCATTGAAGTCAATGGAGCTACCCCAATTGAGAATCTAGACCAGGTGTGGGAAAACTACGGCCCTTCAGAAGTTTTCAGACTCCCCGGCCCTTGAGCTCTTGCTGGGGAATGAGGTCTGGGGCTTGCCCCACTCACGCGCTCAAGACGGAGAGCAGGGTTGGGGGCTTGCCCCACTCCACACGTGCCATGGCTCTGCTTGGATCCTGGAAGTAGCGGCATGTTCCCTCTCTGGCTCCTATGTGTAGGAGCAGCTGTGGGCTCCGCACAGTGACCTGCCCCAAGAACCGCCCCCTGCAGCTCCCATTGGCTGGGAACCACGGCCAGCACCTGCAGACAGGGCAGAGCGCAGAGCCGCTTGGCTGCGCCGCCACATAGGAGCCAGAGGGGGGACATGCCAGTGCTTCTGGGAGCTGCTTGAGGTAAGTGTCGCCCGGAGCTTGCACCTCTGATCCCCTTCCACACCCCTGTCCCAGCCCTGATCCCCCTCCTGCCCTCCAAACCCCTCGGTCCCAGCCTGGAGCACCCTCCTGCACCCCCCAACCCCTCATCCCCAGCCCCATCCCAGAGCCCTCACCTCCTCCCACGCCCCAACCCCCAATTTCGTGAGCATTCATGGGCCACCATACAATTTCCATACTCAGATGTGGCCCTTGGGCCAAAAAATTTGCCCACCCCTGATCTAGACCAATGCTGTAGAGTGAAAGCTTGATCAGTGTATCATGATTTCACACTTTATAAATGATTTTTAGAACATCTCATTGAAATTGCCAAGCAACATATGTATAAAGCTAAAGAAAGGCTTCCAAAGTGGAGCAAACTAATACTGTAACAAATCTATGGACACATAGGAATGTCACGATTGTCGTCACGGTAAATGGGTAAACCGGTAAATCTGAAGAGTAAATAGATTTATTTTTAAACTCAATATATTTGAATTTTCCCCTGCTATGAAAGTCCATCTGAACTTGAATTTCATACCAACCCCAGTAATCACTCATGTAGCTTTTCTGCACCCCATCTTTCACTTCCCATATAACTTTTGTAGCTGTTTCCTCTCCTGTAGTTTATATGTTCTAGCACCTGCTACATAACACAATATTAAGAATAGAAAATATGCAGATACTCATTTCATTACTTAGTGAAGCACTTAAAAAAAAATCGCCTTGCATTTTGTCTCCTAGTCATTTGAAGTTTCACTTCCACAGCAGGAAAGTTTATATTTGTGTCTTAGCAAATACCTCCCAGATTTGCAAGAAGGAACTTGGTATATAAAACAGGATCTGGAAATTGAAGATTTGACCATATTATCAGGAGTCAGTCAAAGGAAGAAATAGCTTTGTGTTCATGGGCAAATGCCAACAAAATGTTTTGCATATGGTGTTCAGTATTTCTTCACTTGCTGCAGTGTACCTGTTAATGTTCTTTTCTGCTGCTAGTGAATCAGACTCAGCAATTCTGGCTTAGTACCAAAAAGCGTTTGCCCTTTTATACATATTGGATCTTGGCTTATTCGACCATTACCTCTATTCCTTTCGCTGTGGGGTTGAAATGAAAAACCACATTACAGTCCAGGCTGCTGTTATTGTGGGTATTCAAAGAATGTTAATATCATTACAGAAATCTATAATGAGCATGACCTTGCACAAGCCTTACCAGTCTCATCTCACTTCTTTCCCTGTTGAAGCTAGATTGAGCTAAACTCTTCAAATGTCTCTGTATACAACCACTACTGCAATGTCTTGGTCAATCCACCAGATGGCCTGCAACTATCTAGCCCTACTTTTTTCCTACTATGTTTTTAATCCTTATGTCTCTAGAAATAAATTTCTAAATAGGAAATGTAATGCTGTTGTTGATGCTGCAATATACCTGTGCCATGAGAGCAGTTTTCAATAGACCATCCCTCAGTTTCTCAGACTGGCTTGAACCAAATCCAACTTCAAACACTGCCCCATTCCCTAAGGCTGGATCTGGATTCAGCTCTGAATTTTTCAACTCAGTCGTATCATGATTATTTATTGAGTGCCAACCATGTGCTCAGAAACCTGCCCTTTGGAGCTTATTTTATTAAAAGGTAGGTTGTGACATATCAAAAGTACATCTTTGCAAGACTTAATATAAGATATGTGGATCATTGAATTAATTAAGTTATTACAAATTCACTTAAACCTCTGGAAGAAATGAATATTAAACTTTTGAAAACCCAAGTGTAGAAAGATTTTAAAGAAAATTCCTGCCTTCTCTTTAGAGTTAGTTTTTATTTCTTCTGGTCCCGAACACGGGACAACTATGGGCCAGATCCTGCTCTTATTCACACCGGTATAAGTGAGCACAGGATCTGGTCCTGTCCCTGAACTCTGTTAGTAAGTGTAGCCACCTGCCTCTAACTTCCAAAGGCATAATAGAGTGCACTGGCTAAGAGACAAATTCATAAGATACTGTCTTGTGATTTACATTGTTGGAATAAGTTAAATTCAGCAAAGGAGACAGAGGTATTTATAGAGGCCACAGTGAAATGCTACAATTCATTTAAAAGCAAGTGAAATAAATGTTGAGGACAGAAATTGAATCCATATCCAGAGCATAATAAAGATAAAGATATTGTATAGATCCATTGGTTCTGGACAATTCTTGCTTTAGTTCTGCTCTTTTGTCCCTTTATATTTTCTTTGAAGGCTTTTACTTCATACTTTCGCTGGCACTCAAACTCACACACTTCCCTAAATCCCACTATCCATCAGTCCCTGAAAAATCCTAATAAATAAACCATACAAATTAAAAGAAAACAAAAATGGCATTAACAAGAGCCAGATTTAAAAACCTCAGGGTCGCTGACAAATACATTCCTGATTTGTGGTTGCAAAAGTGAGAACTACATACACTACTTAGGGTACACAAGTGTACACAGCCCCTTGACCTCTTTAAAAAAAAAATCTCTCTAATACCTTCCGTTTCTCTAACGCCTTCCATCACAAACACTTTACATATTATATGCAGAACCACTACGGCCAAGTCTATACTTAAAACTTTTGCTGGTATAGTAATGTCTGTAGGTGTCTGATGGTTTTTATGACATTTTTATATAGGCAAAATCCCTCATTGTAGATGCAACTATCCCACCAAAAATGATTTTTCCTGTACAGATTATTTTGTTTGAGGAGCTATACTCATCAAAAACACTCTGTACATACATACACCACAACAACATGGGGCTTCATTTCACCAAACAGCAAAGCTGCTCTTTTTTCTTCATAGTAAAAAAATATCTGAAAGAGAAAATTTACACATGCAGCTAAAGGGCAAAACTTGATTTCTTCTACACACAAGATTTTTTCATCCATCAGCAGTCTGAAAACAGATGGGGATGACACATTTTACTGTACTCCAGCAGATGGCAGACTGCTCTCACTAACAAGCAGCAGACAGTGCCTTTCTAGCAAAACAACCAAAGGCAGATTAGACACTGTTCAGAACTCCTAGTTCAATTTAAGAACTTAAAAAACTGTTTTTAAAACAGAGGCATATGTGGCAAGCAAAGAGTTCCCTAAAATATGTAGGGTGCGATTATTACGATGATTGTGTGGACAGTGCCCAGAGTGTGGTTGGCATTTTCCAGATATCAGAGAGAGCTATGTCCTGCCTTTTTGTTTTTAATATACATACCGGTACATATACATTTGTAGAGCTGGTAAATAGACACATACACACGAGCTCTACACATTTGAATTAGGCCTTTTTAAAATCATTGATAATTGCAACCACAACAGTTACTTAGGGGAACATTTGCAAAAATACCTGAGGAGCACAAATCCTACTGAAAGTCAGTTGGAAATGTGCTCCTAAATTTTGTGGCTATTTTTGAAAATCTTTGCCTTAAATGTTCTGACACCAGTTGCCTCTTTAATGTTGCTTAGTTCATGTTTGCAAGCAATTACGAAGTTCCATCATATTATGTTGTCACTTGGGAATTGTGATTACCATACCTAATCTTCAGAAGCATGAGAAGAAGGATGATGATTTCACTGAATTCCATGCTAAATGTTCGGCATTTTGTTTTGGGTGATTTCATGCCTCATGAGTGTCACACGCACTCATAGGCACAGCCACCACTGTCAGGACATCAATTCCCTTTGTGGCAAGGCACCTCCTTCATCCCACTAGACTTAGCATTTCCCCCTCTGGCAGTGGCGGGCCTGGGATGAAACAACCCAACTCTGGGCAGTGTTTGCCTCTCCCGCTTTGGCCGTATTTTCAGGGTAGGCATCAGGGTTGGCCTAAGTTAGGGTGACCAGGTGTTCGGTTTTCGACCAGAACACCTGTCGAAAAGGGATCCTGGTGGCTCAGGTCAGCACCGCTGACCAGGCTGTTGAATGTCCAGTTGGTAGTGCTGCGCAGCGGGGCTGGCAGGCGCTCTGCTAGTCTCCCACACCGTGCAACTCCCAGGAAGCAGCCGGCATGTTCCCCCTCCAGCTCCTAAGCATAGGTGCAGCCAGGGGGCTCCGCACTCTGCCCCCGTCCAGAGGGGCCACCCCGACAGCTCCCATTGGCCGGGAACTGCAGCCAATGGGAGCTGCAGGGGCAGCGCCTGTGGATGAGGTAGTGCGCAGAGCCACGGGGCAGTGCCTGCAGACTGGGCAGCATGCAGAGCCGCCTGGCCATGCCTCTGCATAGGAGCCGGAGGAGGGACATGCCACTGCTTCCAGGTGCTGCTTGAGGTAAGCGCCGCATGGAGTTTGCGCCCCTGATCCCCTCCCAGGCCACAACCCCTTGCTCCAGCCCTGATCCCCCCTGCTGCCCTCCAAACTCCTCAGTCCCAGCCTGGCCCCCATCCTGTACCTCAAATCCTTCATCCCCAGCCCCACCCCCACCCCAGAGCCCACACCCCCAGCTAGAGCCCCCTCACAAACCTCCATACCCCAACCCCCTGTTCCAGCCCAGAGCCCTTCCTGCACTCTGAATCCCTCAGCCCCAGCCCAGAGCCCCATCAGCCCCTCCAAATCCCTCAGCCCAAGCCCCACATCAAAGCCCGCACCCCGAGCCGGATCCTTCACCCTCCCTGTGCCCCAACCCCCTGCCTCAGCTGTGTTCCCCCTCCAACCCTCCAAACCCCTCATTTCTGGCCCCACCCCAAAACTCGCACCCCAGCCCAGAGCCCATACCTCCTCCCACACCCCAACCCCCTGCCTCAGCAGAGAGCTCCCTCTCATACTCCAAACCCCTCTGCTCCACCCCCAGCCCCCTCCTTCACCCCAAGCCCCTGATCCCTGGCCCCACCCCAGAGCCCACAACCCAGCCAGAGCTCTCATCACCTGTCGCATCCCAACCCACTGCCTCAGCCTGGAGCCCCTCCCACACTCTGAACTCATTTCTGTCCCCACCCCCAAGCCCACATCTCCAGCCAGAGTCCTCACCCCCTCCTGCACCCCAATCCCCTTCCCCAGCCCAGTGAACGTGAGGGTGGAAAAAGCGAGCAACAGAGGGGGGGAAATGGAGTGAGGAGGGGCAGGGGCAGCACACGGGACAGAGGTGTTTGGTTTTGTGCAAGTAGAAAGTTGGCAACCCTAGCCTAAGGGGCGATCCTCCACCAAACAAAAAGGAAACAGTCTCACAAATACAAAAGCACAGCGGGATACCTTTTCCCCTGTCTCATCACTGGGGCAGGGTGTTGTCCTGTTTGACCCTGGAGTGTCAGTCCTTCCCATAGCAAACACTCAGGCTTGGCTTTTTCCCTATGAGAAGGAGCACAGCCTCTCACCGTGGAGAAGCTTATTTCCCTGCTGCGACTAGCCTGGCAGTAGCTTGTTGCTCTCCCTCATCTCTCACCAAAGGAGGGGTTTAAAAAGGTCTCAGGCAGCCCTTAATTGGATTCAGGTGTCCCTAATTGACCTGAGGTAACCCGTGCTCAGCTTGTTGGGGAAAAGGGCCTTTAACATTCTAGGGCTAACATACTGGCCTTCCAGCACCCTCTTGCAGCCATCCAGCCTGACTTTATCACACCTTCTTTAATCTTTTCTACTTCGGGTCCTCTCCTTTCCCACCCATGGGCCTCTTCTCTGCTTCTTCTTCCTAGTCCAAACCATTTCCTCAGGCTCATATGCTGACAATATACATTTCTATATGTATTTAAATGTGTTAATTAAATCCAGGGACAATAGTGACAGAGTCCAATAAGGACTCATATGCATAGACTTTAAAAAGTGCTACTAAGTTCAGGCTAATTTCTGCTAAACAGACTCTTACTCTAGACCAACTCCAGTGAAATCAATGGAGTACTCCAGATTTACACTGTTATAAGAAGAGAGAAGAGAATGTGGCTCATCAGCTTCATACTGAAGCCCAAACAATGTACAAAACTCATGGGTGATGCTTTAGGGAAAGTAGAATACCTTGGCTAAAACAAGGAGCACCTAATGCAAGCCATATTCTCCCCTCCACTTAAGACATACAGAGAGGAGCAAAGAGCCCTAATCACAAAGAAGATCAGAGTGGTAGGTACTGCATGGAAAGGAAGGCAGATACATGCTTTGGTTTCCCAAATGTGGAGCCGCCTGTCCTCTTGATGGCCACTATACAAGCTTCCAGGTGAAAACAGAGTGGGAAAGGAGTGTCAGAGCCACGGGAACCTCGACTCTCTGCAGCACGTTCCCCCTCCCCTCCCCCCGGGGCTCTGGAACTGAGGAAGCAAAATGATAAGTTACTGCTGCTCAGGACATCAGTAAATGCCCCCCCCTCCCCCCCCCAGCATTCAGAGACCGCAGAGAGTGGGCAGAAAGGCAGCCAGTGGCAATTTAGCAGCCTTTTTAGTCAATCTGCCACTGGAGCCTGTGGAAGAGTGGAACGTCCCCATTTAGAGCCTAAAATCTATGGGTATGCACAGAGCATGAGCTTTAGGATCCAGCAGAGTGAGGTGTGTGGGGCCCACTACACAGTCTCCCCTATTAGAGAGGAAGTTGTGGCAGAGACACAGGTGACAACACTGCATCTTACGCAAACATTTTAATTTAAGTTTTCCATGCCAGGCAAGATGTAACCCAGTATGCTCAAACTCCTAAGACCTTTGTCCGCTGAGTATAGAAGGTGGTTTCCAGGACCCACTATTGAAAGAGAATGCAACAATGCAAAAAGCATTATCCAAGCTCTAGACAATACAACTATTTTTTTTAATTAATTTAAAATAGAATTTTAGGCTTCACAGAAACAATGGCGAAGTACTTAATTTATTACAATTGCCACTTTCTGAAAATCTAATATGTGAATTATGCATATAAAATACAACATTTAAACAACTATTTACATCCAGAGGCAGCTGCAATATTAAGCAATAACATTAACCAATTTTTTAAAAAATAAATATTTTTTACTTGCTACAGTATATGCTAGGTTAGATATTTTACAGTATGAAGTATGATTTAATCACTTTACCAAGTTCTAAAATATTCTGTTACTTCTAGATAAAATATGAATATTTCTATAAAATGCACAGCTTATACAGAGACTTGTACATTGCCAAACACTACACATTTCTCTTTGGGGACTGAGCTCCATAGAGTTAGTCACTAAATCTCAAGGGTTATGTTTAAAATGCATTCAGTCTATTTATCCACAAAATACATTCAAAACCTTTGGATACAATTTATTGCACGTCTCATACTGTAGAAATATTTTGTACTTTTTAATGCTTATTTCCCTGTACATTCATAACTGGTGCAGTCTAATAAAAGGAATGTTTAAGTCTTTCTAAAAACTTCATGAAGACAAATGTGTCTCAAGAGATGATCCTTACCACAGTATTTCAAATCACAAATATATAGCTTGCAATATGCAGTTAAGATGGTTTTATTTTATACAAGGCAACTAATAATTAGTTCTATTTCTTATATAGAACATACTATAGGTAGCATGGTGCTTTAGAAACCAGCAAAAACAACTTTATAAAACTAGTACCTGAACAATGGGATTTTTGTGAGCCACAAGCTTCACATATATAGAGAGAGAGATGCATTCTGCCAGCATCGTTTTCACAGTAAATTCTATTTTATTTAGGTTGCAATCCTGAACTCTTGCCTCAAAAACGTCCCATTGGGTCTGATTCGGATCTCATATGAGGCTCCATTAACTGCCATGGAATATGCTGGTGTTACTGAGATCATAATCAGTCCCACTAACTTCAGTGAAAGATTTGCCTGAAGACAGCTCAGGCCTTTGGGGCAAACCTTGCTCACTACATCTAAGTAATCTTACTGCAATCAGTAGCAGCCTGATCCCTGCCTCACTGAAGTCAATGGCAAAACTCTTAAGGAATTCCATAGAATTTGGAGCTGGCCCCAGCTGAGCAGAAGTTTACAACATTACAAATAAAAAGTTAATATGTATAAAGTTAAACAGAGGGTGTTTTAAGGCAAGTCTGAGATCTTGTTTCAAATGCTGATGAAAATGGGGCCAGATTCTGTTCAATCTGCAATGTGAATATCTACAGTATATTCTACATTCTTTATCTGCAGAGCAATACAGACCTTTACTATGGTAAGAGTCTCACACTGCAAACTGGAGAGAAGAATTTCACACTATTATTGTAAAAAGTTTTTTTCTCTTACTTAATTGGCCTCTCAGAGTTGGTAAGACAACTCCCCCCTGTTCATGCTCTCTGTATGTGTGTATATATATCTCCTCAATATATGTTTCACTCTATATGCATCTGAAGAAGTGGGCTGTAGTCCATGAAAGCTTATGCTCTAATAAATTTGTTAGTCTCTAAGGTGCCACAAGTACTCCTATTATTGTAAAAACTGTGATACAAGTTCCATATTCTTCATTCCTAGATTATTTATAATTATTGATGTGAGGTAATAAATAATTGTAACAGAGAATAGTGAAGTAACAATGAGAAGGCTAGTATTTAATAAGGGCTAAAAATATAGGCTCAACATAGGATTAATTCAGATAAATTTGGTTTAGTGCAAACAAACATAGCAAAACAATGTGAGGATTTTAGTTTGTGGCATTCACAGAGGAAACTTAAAAAAAAAGTCAGGTGCTGCAAAAGTTAAGATTTAAACCATGCAACTTTAATGTTGCATTAATGCAAGTTTTTACATTTCATTTTCTGGGTTTTTATTAAAAGGAAAAAAAGAGTCCCTGGGTCCATTAATAGGCAGCAGAAATTGGTAACTTGTGCCTCTTTATGTTGGTCACACAATAAAAAAAATTCAGTTGTGAAATATTCTACTAGTTTGAGATCGCCCCTGTCCCAGAAATGAGGAAAACCAGGAGAATCAATCACTTCTCACAAACAAGTAGTTTTCCCCACTGTAACTCAAAAATGGCTCAATACACAATCTGCTCAGATTTAAAAAGAGAGAGAATGAGCTTATCTTGGGGCAGAGACCAAAAAAGAAAAACAGGTCTCCCCTTGGGCTGGAAATTTAGGAAATCTTTTTGAAGCAACCTATACAATTCTTTAGGAGGAATAGAATTCAAATTCCAGGATGGTTCAATAATTCTACAGAAACGTTTTAAATCCTCTATTAAATTCTATACGATTTTTCCATAAGAGAAATGGAAACAAACAACAAAAGGAGAAAATAATATAAATAAAGAAAAAAGGACCTAAACTGATAGAAGCAAGAAGTAGAAAAACTGAAGAAGTAGGGAAACAAAGAGAATCATGAAAATGCAGCTAAGAAAATAGATAAACCTATATATATATTTTATAGAGAGTGAGAGCATAAAAAAAATGAAGTGACATGACTTGGAAAACCAATTTTGAATAAAATGAGTTGGTAAGAGGCAGGACAATTTATTTTGCACATTGGAAGATGAAAGCAGATGAGGGAAAGGTAGAATTATATCATTATTTGTTTTTCTTTGTAGTCAGAAAATTTCCTATCAAACTTGTTTCCTTTCTTTTACTATGTCATGATAAATTCATTTGTTGCCTGTATTTTCACTAGGGCACTAAGAATCCCGCAAGTGCTTGGCTCCATCTGTAATCTTATTCTATGAACCACTGTAATTAATGTAGTCTAAATGTTAGGATTTTGTGGGGTAGCAATTAGATTGGGGCAGGTGATATTTTCTAGCATTTAGTAGTCAATCTGCAGCATAGAATTTAAAAAGCACATAATATTTATAATAGAAATCTAACACGGGAGTTATGCTTATAGATGAAGGACAGTTACTTAGAATAGAAAATCCTTAGCAGGGATACTCTCTTTATTATCTGTAGTGATCAATGCACATCTAAGCCACACTCCAAAGAATAGCAGCATCAGCAGCCTTGTTTCTTTAAAATTCTCTCTGTGCATTATTTAATTCCAGTTTAAATAATAACGCTGCCTAGATTTGATGCAACAACAGGTCTAGCACAACTTCGTGTTACTGAAAAAAGGAAAATTGCAAGATTAAAACTTCTGAGGAAGGCAGTTGTGGGTTCAGTTTTTATTTTAGTATCAGATACTGTACACAGAAAAGTAATATTAGTACAGAACAAATAGTAGGAATCCAAAACTGCATTGGAGCCATTTTTTAAAGTTACTTAAAATAATTGGGTTTACACTGGATTTCAGAATACCAAAAGTGATTTTGAGTAAGAATATTAGACATCTTTTTAATAGATCCTTTTTGTGCTATAGACCATTTTAAATTTTTTCTCTTGGTGTCAGTGTGTTGTAGGGGAAATTCACAAATATTTTGTTTCTTTATTATATGGATAAAGCCTCAGGGAATAGTGAGAATAATACATAGGAGTTGCTGGATGCTGAGCACTTTGGAAAATCTAGCCCCAATTGCAGGCACTGATCACTGTTGAAAATACAGCCTCATATTAATAAAACCGTATCTGAAAAGTAATTGGAAGTACTTTGAGCTTGATCTAGCTCCCACTGAAGTCAATGGGAGCCTTTCCATCAACTTCAGTGGGAGGTGGATCAGGCCCTTTTCACAGAGAAATTCCTTGCATTTAAAAACAAAAATTGTCAAGTGGTTTTGAATTACAGTGTATGAGCTCAGATGCTGGATTCTTCTATTTTTTCCACATTTGCTGATATTAAAAAGATCCAAATCATCTTTAACATTTGTAAACAGATAAAACACAGGACTAAAACAATTCTCTTGTAACAGAATTGTAGTGGTTGGTTACTTTTCATTTAATTTTCAAATAAATATTGTAGATTAGAAAGTGTGCATGTGACAAAACTGCCTGGTATAATTTACACATATGGAACATATAAAAATATTAAAAATATATATTCAGTTTGACTTTAAATCAAAACATACAGAAATAAAACTTAATAGCTATTCATTAGACACAGTCTAAGATTTTTAAAGGTATTTAGGCATTGTTCTACTCAGCACTGCAATACCTAACTGATTTAGGAGCCTAGTCCCATTGACTGTCATTTTTTAAAATGAGACTTTGGGCATGTAGATAGGCCCTGTTAGTGTGCAGCAAACCCAGGTGTAAATCTAGAATGGTCTAGCCTGCCATGCTACCTCATGTTAAAAATTATTATTTTAAAAAGTGACTTAATGGTACTGGGCTCCTAAGTCAGTTAGGCATTGCAATGCTGAGTGGAGCAACACCTAAATACCTTTACAAATCTGGGCTCTACCCTTCAGTCTAATTAAAGGGCCACAAATAACTAAATCTTCACCTCACTTTAAGCAGTGTAAAGTGACTGTATAAATTCTATGAACATGTATGCTACATCTCACTAGTATCAATTTAAAGAACAAACAACATCCACTGCACCAGAAATCAACATGTCAGGATAAAACAAGGATCACTGACACTGCTGACTGAAGACTACATTCCTGGTTTTCCACATAAAACAGAAGTCAAAAGACCCAATGACAGACATTAGTCACACTCACAAAAACTATCGAGTATCTACATGCAATGTAAGATCTCTTGTAAAGATTTCTCTCTACACCATAATAAAAGACCCTATTGCCCCAAATCAGAGGTGTTGTGAAGAGATTTGTAGATCTAATTTTATATTTCCTGGATTTTGTGGGTTTAATATATATATTTTTTAAACTGTGTTTACAATGGGTATAAGAAATTATTTTTGTAATAAAACAAAATCAAAGACGTATGAACAGAATCTGTCTCAAAGTTTATGAGAGTTATTTATCCACATACCTTCTAATCCAATACAGGAAATCATGAAATACCAGAATATTTACGAACCTTTGAAAATGCCTACTGATACTACACTTTTGTAAGCTAACATTATGGTGAAAATAACTATTCAGGGATTGTTTTGATGTCCTGTTAGTTATTTACCTGATACCCTGGGGCCGTTAATGAGATGCATATTTGACCCTCTGAAGAAATCAGAATGGTCTTACTTCAATGAGCACTTTTGGACAATGATGCTGGAACCGGGGGAGGGGAGGGGGGGCAGGGCCCCCCCCCCACACTTTTTAACATGGGTGTAGTTTGAGGGGTAGGGGTGGTATTGCCCCCCCCCAAAACTGCAAGCCTTGGGCAGGCTTAAAGCGGCAACAGCAGGAGCTTCACTTTGCAGTGTGTGTCTGGGGGGGTGATCAGCTCCCCCCTTTCCCCCATGAAGCACAGCCCCTTACCTGTGCTACTCCATGCCTGCCCAAGGCTTGCAATTTGGGGAGGCAATGCCACGACAAAGTGCAGCCCCTACTAGCATTGCTCTACACCTGCCCCAGGTTGCAGTCTTGGGGGGGGGGGAGAGGGATGCTAACACTGCCCCCCAAACTATACTCATGTTAAAAAGTATGGGGGAAATGGTCCCCTGACCCTTCCAGTTCCTGCACCAGTGCCGCCCCTCCACCCACCCCAACAAAGATTCTGGCACCCTTGGCTCTTTAAATCCACAGATTTTCTTCAATTGTTGCACATGCTTATTACATTCCTGTGCTAGAAACACTGAAGAAGTTCCTGTGTCTGCAGAGTGGATTGGACTTTTAAAAAATAATTTAAGTATGGGGGAAGTGGTTTGTGGGAAGGAAATACATGCCCCAAAGCCAGGTCAGAGCACAGGAACTGCAATACAGCCATTCATGAGTACTACTGCTCCAGGCTATAGTCTTGAATGCTCAGAGCCGGCACTAGGCGTAAGCATGCAGACTAAGCAATTGCTTAGGGCCCTGAGCAGATCAAGGGGCCCCCTAGTCACTTTTTATTATGTGTTGTGTGGGGGCGGGCCAAAATATTCCTGCATAGGGTCCCCAATAGGCTAGCACCACCTCTGTGAGCACTGTCTGTACCACTCTCTCACAGTGTGGGAGCTGCTGGTTCACAGTTACAGATCTTGTGGACTTCACCCTGGCCCCCCTCAAACACAAACATCTGTGCTGGTGTATACAGCGTACAGGTTAGCTTGTATGAGTCTCTGCAGCTGGATCAATTTCACCCAATACATTGTGCCCTTACAGCAAATAACTTTGTTAGATCTCACTCCGCAAAATACCAAAAGACACTAAAACATTGACTAATGGTCTATAAAAAGGTTGATTAAAAATGCATGCTTTTTAGATTACACTGTAGCATTCCTATAACTTTTCCCCACAAATACCAGGAAATACTGCCCAAATTACTTTTCCTCAATTTGATAAAAAGAAAAACTGGTCCTTGGTTGATATTTTGAAACAGTTAGCTCAGAGTAGGTGTTTGTGGCTGTTTGATTAATCCCTGAAATAGGGGTACATAACAAAAATACCACCAAACCTTAACTACGGTGTTGCAAATGGAGCTGTTAATAACAAATATTTTAAAAGAAAGAGAGAGAGAGAGAGAGAGAGAGAGAGACTGACTGACACACACATGTTTACTTTAGCTTCACAGTATAAATTTTCAGTGGAACATTCTTATTTGTTTGGTTACTAAATGATAAATATAATATAAAAACATATAAATGCACTTTATTGTAATATATTCTACAGGATTCTATGGGAAAACACCTAAAAAGCTCAATGAATTTGGCCTGTTTTTGGTTTGAGGCTAAAACATATATGGTTTCTTTTGCATACCTGTCTTTAAACCCATACATTCCCTCAACAGTGTATTTTGGTTTTAACTAGAATAAAAAGCTTAAGAATAATAAAATAGTTTAAATATGGAATGTTGTTTCATAGCTCTTAATATCAACTTGCATTTTAAAAACCAACATGAGTTGGTGATTTGCTTTATAAAAACAGCAAAACCAACTAAAAGCTGCAGCTGGTTGTAGCCAACTTTGAAGTTGTTTTTCAGTGCTGTGGTTTGGGCACTTAAATACTGCACTGTATATATGTGAGGTAGACAGAAAAAAAAAAATCACATGTAAAAAGATGGAGAGTGATTCCTTCCCCCAAATCACCCATTTAGGCTTTCGAATCTTCACGTACGCAGAGCTGTGAAATGGTCTTCTTAATGCGGAGCGCAGTCAGTCGAGCTGCCCCATTAGCATACCAGCACTCACGCATTATTCTACCCATGATTCGGAGTGCCTTAAGACAAAGAAAAAGAGGTTTATGATTAAAAATCCACTGCTTCAGTGCAGCAATCAATTAATACTCCAATGCCAGGTGTACTCTGAAATAATATTCCAGCAGAAATGACAGAAAAGTTACCTCATTGTTTTGGTTCAGTCAAAGAGAAAAAGAATACTTTGATATTCAGTGCTATCAGGTCCATTTCACTAGATTCACCTTAAAAATGCCACTTTCTTGCACTCAGCAGGGGAGGAGTTTTGAATGGGTATCAGGGGATGCCACACAATGCCAGCAGTGGGTATTTGTGGGGAGAGTGGGAAAAGGGGTACAAGAGTGCACACAAGGCGGAGGCAGGACTACCCACCTCCCTAAGGCCTGCTGCCTTCCCATATAATAGAGAGAAGGGTTCGGGTTAGCAATTGGCTCCAGAGTGACCCAACCTGCACATTTAAGTTCTTCCAAGCTTTTCAAAAGCCCCTTGCTTCTGCCAGCTGAAAAGCTAGACATCCAAATCCCATTGAAATACAATGGAAGTCTGGCACCTAACTCCCTTGGGCTACTTTGAAAATCTCAGCCTTAAAGAATACATTTAAATATTCTCCTAAAAATGGGGGTGGGTGGGTGGGGAGGGAACTCACCTCACAACTTTGCCACTGGTTTGGGATATTTGGTCTAAGTTTCTGTTCACAAACTACCCTTCTCATATCTTCTATTGAGGGATCCGAAGGCACAACATCATAATAAGGCAACTGGTACTCCTCAATGATTCCTACAAGAGGAAAAAGAAACGATAATCTCTAACTAGGTTCCATACTAAACATCACTGTCCTTGTGCTCACTCATTTAGATACACCTGTTGAGTTCTGCGATGGAAGAGCCTTACCCCCTTCACCAGAAAACCTTTTGGATTTCAGCAGTA
This sequence comes from Malaclemys terrapin pileata, assembly GCF_027887155.1. Lineage (NCBI taxonomy): Eukaryota > Metazoa > Chordata > Testudines > Emydidae > Malaclemys > Malaclemys terrapin. Next base: position 49,734,746 of record NC_071515.1, on the reverse strand, counting down.
GTTAGGCCAAAAAGACTTGGTTGGAGGCAGCCCTAGGAAGAAGGCCACTAAAAATAACAAAGATAACACTAAAGATAACAAAAGATAAGGTGAATGGTCTTGGGTCCTTGGGAGAATGGGGCTCAGGAGTAAAGAAGATCTGGCTGAAGTGGGGAGAGAATGGAGTTTCATCTTCTTGGTTCAGAACCATATAAAATCCAAACTAGTAGAGGTTTCTTTGTTGCCAACCCTTGCGACCTAAACTCTACAGAATGTGAGCAGGTCTATTGCATTCCCTGATAATCTGAGTCCCTTATTTTCATATTGCCAGCACACAAGTTCATCATCATGGGAGGTTAGTTTTGTGGGTTTTTTCAGATCAAGATTTTGAAAGATAAACTTCCTGCAGATTGGAAACCGATCAGTAGGGAAACTGCATGGGAGGAACTGGTTTTCTAATGAGTTCTACTATATATGTTAGTTTCTTTGACAGGGGAAGTGAAAAATAATTTACTTATGTTTTGTTGCTTTTGATATTTCAGAATAATTAAATCAGCTAGGCATTAACTGCTATTTATTCACTTGTTAACTCTTTCATATCATAGGGTTACCATCCATCCATATTTCCCCGGACATGTCCGGCTTTTGCATCTCTAAATAGCCGTCCGGGAGGAATTGGTAACAAGGTTAAAATGTCCGGGGTTTTTTTCTCCCTCGCCTCCCTCCCTCCCTTCCATGCAGAGTGCAGCTGCTGATTGGGCAGTTGGACCAATTGAGCCACTCCCATTGGCCTCCAGCAGCCAGAGCCCTCCCCTGCTCCCCCCTCCCTCTGACTGCAGCCCTGTGTAACACACAAACCGACCCACTGGGCAGTGTGTTTTGCAAACACGTGGAGCCAGAATGGTAAGGGGAATCCGGGGGGGGCAGTCAGGGAGCGGAGGAGTGTTGGATGGGTCCCCGGCCTCCACCTGCCACCCCCCCTCCGCGCGTCCCTCCCCTGTGAATCCCCCCTCCCTCCCTGCATGCCTCTCCCTTCCCTGCTTGTACTGCCAGAGCCAGAGCAACTGCTGTCTGCTGCCCCCGGGTCCTAGCGTCCCCCATCCACTAATGGGAAGACAGGCTGCCCTTACCCTGCCCTTCTATCCTAGCCCTGAGCCTCTCCAATGCCCCAAACCCCTCAGCCCCAGCCCTCATCCCCCCGCACCCTAATCCTCTGCTCCATCCTTGAGCCCCCTCCTGCATCATGAACCCCTCATCCTCAGTCCCATAGCCCTCACCCCTGTATCCCCTCCTATCCCCAAACTCCCTCCCAAACGCCTCCCCCTTCCCACACACCCGCTCCTGCCCTCAAACTCCCTCCTAAAGCCTGCACCCCCTCCCTTTGCACCGCCTCCCACCCCCAAACTCCATCCCAGAGCCTGCACCCCTCACCCGCTCCTGCACACCCACCCCCTGCCCCAGCCTGGAGCCTGCACCCTGCACCCCTCCTGTACCCTAATTCCCAGCCCAGGACCTGCACCCCAGACCTCCTCCCCCCACCCAACCCACCTCCCAGAGCCTTAGGCAGGTGTGTGGGGGGGTGGGTTCTGGGCACCACCAAAATTTCTACAACCCTGCCACCCATGCGAGTGGATAAGGGTCAGGGCAGTCAGGGGACAAGAAGCAGGGGGGGTTGGGGTTCTGAGGGAGGTAGTCAGGGGGTGGGAAGTGGGAGGGAGTGGATGTGGGTGGGGCGGGGCTAGGGTGGGGCTTCCCCCCCCCAGTGTCCTTTTTTTTGATTGTGGAAATATGGTAACCCTATCATATCAGTAATTGCTCAACAGGAAATTTTTAAGTCATACAACTCTTTCTCCTTCCACAATCTGGAAAATTCAGTTAAAAATGATGTTCATAAATTGTATGAACATATTTCCTTTAAAATCCTTTAAATTATTTTTATCAAGTCTGGAATGCAACACAAAACAGCCAAAAATTTTACCTCCAATTGAGCATCTTCGTGATATCTCCCAGTACACCAGACCAAGAGAGTATATGTCTGCACGTTTGAAGGACTCAAAGATGCTGATGTTCATTACATCATCAAGTATTTCAGGAGCCATGTACCTTTAAAACAAGTTACACACAAATGCACAATTTACAAAAGTTCTAACGAAGATTCTAATATTTGACATGGAGAGGGTTGGGAACAACATGTTGGAGAGCCATCCTCAATTGCCATTGACTAGCGTCAGCGTGTCATTGACTAGCATGTCAAACAAGGGACTTTCTATGATGAAAATCCTTACATGTTGCTATATGATTAATAGCCATGCAAGTGTGAGAGGTAGGTAGCTACACTGGCCAAAGAGCTTTATTCTACCTCCATTTATATTCCATCTCAATGTTTATTTTGCTTTTCATTAATAAACTGTGCTCTACAAGACAAACTAATTGAATGTAATGAAATTAGTGTGGAAAAGCACCAAAGACTTGAGAGAGAATGAAAATGAATTCTAACCACAGTAAAGAGTGGAGTAAAGGTAGCAGCTGAGCATGCAGTCAAGGATGCAAACGTGTTGCAGTTACTACCCCCAAGAGCGCTGACAGGATGCAATGCGGTTGTAATCACTGTGGGCAGAAGGACCTAAAGATATGTGAGGTGCATAAGGTGGCAGCCCCGCCCGGAGTGCCCTCCTGCAACAGGTTGCGGCATGACAGGCATGCCTGCCTCAGTTTCCCTGTTTTAGAGTCCCTAACTCCACTTCAGGCTCTCTTGCTACACAACCACCCTCCTTAGGGCTGGTTATAACAAATGGTCCAAAATATAAGTCCCAAACATATAGTACATTTCTCATGCTAGTGCAAGCAGTCATTAAAACTCCAGACATCTTGTCTCTTGATGCCCCACATACCACACACTGGCCCCTTTGACCATGGCTGGACTTCCTGTGAGCCCTCTTCTGTCCTTGTACCATGACAGCCACTCCAGGCCTTCAAAATGGAGTACAACCCTGCTCTTCCGAGCAGGTATCCCCCACCCCCAGAGAGCCTCTCTGATGGGAGCATCCTTGCCAGGGAAGCATCCCTCACTCGCCCTTGCTTGCTCCTGACTCCAGCCTGGAGATGTCAGCAGGTAAGCTCTTCCGCTGCTCCCCCACCTTCAGCCCTCTCTGGCCTCGGCTCTAGAGCTCCAGCTTAGAGCCAGCAGGCAGGCAACTCCCCTCTGCTGTGGCTTCTGCCTTCAGCCCTGGCCTGGGGATGCCAGCCAGCAAACCCCTCTTGCTGCTCTTCTTGCCTCCAGCCTTCCCCCCAGGAAACACCTTCTGCTTCCTTCTGGGACCTTCCACAGACATCTCTCCCATGCCCCTGACTCCCACTTAGGCAGCTCTGATTCACCAGGTCTCTTTTCTCCTTGCTCTACACCCAGGTGCCCTCTTAGCCCTGGCCAAATTGCAGTGTGCTGATAAGGCACAAGTGCACAGGCCCAGCTCCCACTTAAAGGACCAATGTCACCCTGTGATAAGGTGTTTAACAACTAGTCTTTCATCTGACTAGCTTTAGTATTCATATTAACCAGATACTTAAAGTTCTCCCCCCTCCCACCCCGATTTGAAAGTATCTTCTTTCCTTATTGGTCCTTTTGGTCAGGTGCCAACCAGGTTATTTGAGCTTCTTGGGATTTTATGCTACTCTTAGCTGTATATTTATGACAGCATGCCTGCTTCATACAGTACTCAGAAATTGCACAGAAATGGAAATCACACTGAAAAGATATTCCCTAATATTTATGGAAAAATACTTATCTTGTCTATTTAAAATGTCTTACCTTTTTGTTCCCACTCTAGGATTCTGAGGTATGTCAATTGTGTTCAATACAGCATCATGTCTCACAGCAAGTCCTAAATCTGCAATGGCACAGGTTTCATTTTTTTTCACTAAGACGTTCTTAGATTTCAGATCTCTGTGTGCAATAGCTGGTTTGCCTGTTAAGACAAAAAGGCAACTAAAAGCATTATTGTGAATCTTAAAACATAGCTTGTTTACTGACATCCCCCATCTCAACATAGAAAAATTAGGACTGTATTTAGCACAAAATAGAGTTTCTGAATGCGTGCCAATGCTAACCAGAGGAGCCTAAAGAAGGCATCTTTTGTTCATACATTTCCTTTATTCCCAAACTGTAGTCATGTTTCAAGAACCAAAAATATCTTGTTCTCCATGCTTCTATTCTACTCAGATATGCATTGGCTGGTGCGTGCCTCTTATATCCCAGGTTCTCCAATGGACATGTAAAAAAACTAGTCAATACTGGAGAATCCCCTGGATTCTGTGGCACTCCAGTGGAGTGGACTGGAGAACTTGTGGCAGCTTCAGATAAATAAAAACCTCTATTGTATAATTTAATTAAAATGATGACAATGAAATGAAAATGAAAAACAGTATAATATTCCTTACACTGTTTGAAATTAAATTAAATTAATTTTATGCCACTCCAAAATTTTCTATTTTCAGTGTGCTGCAGAATTTGTACTGCTAGATGTTTTGGCAGCTGTGTAGACTGCAAGCACCACTAAAAATGTAATGTGTCTTAGTCTCTATTTATAAAGCACCATCTACATTTAGGGTTCTATTTAATTTATTTTACAATCTTTAAAGACAGCTACTAAGATACCAAACTGTTTGTAAAAGAAGTCTTTACCATTCCTTCTGACTAATAAGCTAATGCATTTTTGTAAATACCACCCAAAGTTTCCACTCATATTTCCTAAAAATGATATATGAAAGAGAAATACAAATACCTTGTGTACCAACTATCTCCATATGAAGGTGTGCTAGACCACTAGCTATTGAAAGTGCCAGCTTAATCAGACTATCAATGGTGACAATATTTCTGTTTAAATAATCAAATAAGGAGCCTTGCTCATGGTATTCAGATACAAGCCACAGTTGAGTCCAAGTTCCGTTATCTACCAAAAGAAAATAATCTTATTTAACATTGTAAAGAACTAGCCCCAGATAGATAGATAGATAGATAGATAGATAGATAAACAAAAGGATCCGAATTTTCAAGTTGAGTGGATTTAAAAAAAAGCAACCACACCTCTTTAATCACTCTTTCTTTAGCCCCCATGCCACAGAAGTGGTTTCAATTCCAGAATTTCAAAGTGGATATGCACACCCACGAAGGGAGGCCGCACTGCATCCATTTTGCATTGTGTATCTGGTATGTTACACAGCAAGAGATCCCAACAGATTAATGGCCAGAGTTTCATAAGTGCTTAGCACTAGTCTTCCCACTGAGAACAATGGGAGCTTCTGGAAGCTAAGTCCTTTTGAATATATGGCCACCAAAAATGAGCAGTGCTCTGTTTCCCCTCACAAGAGCTGGTGACAGTACCAAAAACCAGAGAACCAAAGGAAATGCAGCTCATTGTTCTGCAGTGATAGCAAGATCACCATCAACTCTTGTAGCTCTTGGAATGTAAAAAACATTAGTTCATCTTTAAAGGTTTTTGTACAGCAATCCTGAATTTCAAGACATTCTCATATCATACTTTACTTCCTTGGCTGTATTGCCATATTTAGTTCTTTTCCTGCTATGAAGGTATCTTTATAAAGTGATCTATTTTTATAGATGTATGGCTTAAAGTGAAAGGTATAAAGCACTGATGCAGCTTGATTATCAAGTTGATAGCATAAATAGTCAATCTTTCAGTAATATTTTACCAAGAATTATTCTAATTAATGAACTACCTGATAGATATAGGACTCATTTAAACTTTCACTTAAATCAGAGAGGCCCTGATCCCACACTGAACTCCATTCAAACAGACCCCTGCATCTGTGCAGAGCCTCAAGGCTCCATGCAGATTCAGAGTTCTGCTTAACGCAGGACTGCAGCCTAAAAATTGTAAACTGATCTCACAATCCTAATGATCAGATTTAAAATTAATTTTCCTAATCAGCTCCTCAAATCATTAAAAACACATCCCTGTGTTTTAGCAAATTAGAGCAGAGGTTGTGGAAAAATCAATTTCATTGGGCTGCCATAGTGCAGAGAACAAACATTGTGAAACTATGTTTGGAAATACTATATACCCTTGTTATCAGCAGCAATGAAACCCAGGATGTTTTCATGTCTCAGCATAATTGTCTGATAGATTTCTGCCTCACGAAACCAAGACCTTTCATCCCTCGAGGAGAAGATTTTCACAGCTACATCTTCCCCACACCATTTTCCACGCCAGACTTCACCAAATCGGCCTTTTCCTACTATTTCTTGAAGAACAATTGTTCTTGCAATTGTTCTTTGGACCAGTAGAGGTAAACCTAATGAACAGAATGAGGATACTTGTAAAAGAGTGCATTAGCAATTATTATTAAATTCAAATTAAAAACATATATTCTAATATGTTGTAATTACCATGGCCTTACGAGTAACATACACACACTTTCTTGTGACTATTTTTTCCAATTCTGACTAACAAAAGTGGATAAACATAGATGGCATGAATCATGCACAATCCTTGTCTGAGTGAGGGATTGTAAGTCTACCTCTGAAACATTCCTTGAACTGTATGTATATTGTTATGGTTCTTTATGATTTTTCAGTTGAATCTTTGGTATAAGAATGTGAGCAACCTCCCACATATGGACATAGGGATAAGCATGACTTCTTGCTCTAAACTATCCTAGCGATGTTACTAACTCCAGACGTCCACATGCTGAAGCAGCACTGAAGCAGCATGCTGATGCAGTAAATCATTTGGCTCAAAAATAAGTAAAGCTGGTCAGTAATATTTCAATCAAATGGCTTTTCAACAGAAAACACTCATTCGTTGATACCTAAACTTTTCATGGATACATACCAGCTGCAACAAAATGTTCACAGAGAAAGGTTTCTCATGTCCGGGATGGAATTTCTCATCAAAAACCAGAGAGAACGGTTCAAGTCTCTGCTCTGCCTCATTTAGAGTAGGGACTTAAACCTGCCTTTTCAACATCCCTGGTTGAGTGCCCAAACCACCAACCTGATGGCTATTCTGGAGATGGGGCTCGTCTGCCTGCCTGCCTCATTTTTCACAAAAATCTTCAAAAAGGTCTTGGTTGTGTCCTGGTGGGGAAAAGGAAAATTTTCTCTCTCCAGCAGCCTCCAGTGCCAGTCTCCCCTACAAAACTCCGTCTCCCAACTTTCTCCCCCTGTCACTCTGGCATGTCCAGCTCTTGTCCCCTTTGTATTCAAATCAAGCAGCTTCCTCCTCCATGTTGCCTGGGCCTAGTAGGGAAGTCATTGAGAGCAAAAGAGAAACAGTCTCCCTGCTCTCAGTGCAGGTGCCCAGACCAGCATGGCCTGCAACATATCCCAAAACTGCAACTACAGGGAAAGTCCTGCTTGGCCACAGAGGATAGCATGCTCAGTGACACAGAATCTCCTGAGAATTTATTAGCTAAAATCTAAGTCTCTGAGTATGTGCAAACTACAATTTTAACTTAGCTAAATGAGGATGGATTTTGAAGGGGATGGAAAAGGCATGTCCCTCACATAAAGGCCATGTCCCTGCCAAATTTTAAGTCCCTGGTACAAACTGGAGGGTGGGAAGAAGGGGGCTAGAGCTTTCAAAATAAAATAAAATAAAATAAAATAAAGAGGGCCACATTTTTAAAAAAAACATGGGCAAAACAATGTATTTTTCCCTAGCTGCCTTCTTGGAAGTGGCTGAACCATTTTGGCTAAAATTTTCAAATAAATCAGCCTGCATGGATACCCAGATACTCAACATGGAAAATTTCAGCCTAAAATTATTAAAATTGAGCAAAAGCTATAAGCAACCAAAAACTGGGTCTTATAATGGGAAGAGTGGGGCTACCGTAATAATAGGCTACCTGTCCCACCTATAATAAAAGAATGAAAAACTGGTCTTATTTTGGAGCTAGAATTAAGCAGTTTTAGTAATCTAAAGCTATATTTATTTCAACACAGTTTTGGTTGTTTTGCTCAAGAAACACCCAATAATCACCATCATGAGACTGACCTTTGAATTTAGGACATTTATCCTTGATAAACATAAACATGTATACAAAAAGAAGAAGCTTACAAAGTACCTTTAAATTCTATTATTGTTTGGATCATCTAACAGTGACTCCTGCTTCACTTGGTTTATTGTCAGATTGCTCTTGAATTATCAAAAAATCCACTCTCTTCTGGCAGCATTAATCCAACTAACCTCAACGAAAAACTATATTTTTGTAGGAAATACACATAAGAATGCTTCTAATGTGTTAATATATTTTGTACCAAGTATTCCAATCTTTCCATAGGAATAGTATCAAAGCCCTGTTTTTAGAAACAGTGACATTTAGGTTTAAACAACTGTAATTTTTAACTTGGTTCAGATTATCTTTCTTCTGGCTGTTCCCTGTTACCCCTGTATCCCACTCTTACGCCATAATGGCTGTGGCCTTACCTACACACAAGATTTGCCCCCTGTTACAGCTATGAGTGGGCAGCTACTGAAGAACACCCTATAATATGAATAAGCAAAAGCACTATTTGTTTGAAACTGTGCTAAGCTGCACCAGTGTATATTGTGGTTTTCTCTCTGTTAGGGGTTTGCAATAATAGTTACACAACTAACTAGCCAAAGATGGCTGTACCTGTGACAAATCCCCAATGTAGACAAGGCATACGTCTATTGACTGCACTCAACAAAGAGCTATCTAAAATATATGTTTTATTAATTCTGGTTTTCTTAAGCACTGTTTATTTTCAATTCTAAATAAACCATTCTAGTTACAGAAATCTGGCCCATATAGCCAACAGCCCAATATGATAATTATGAAGTATGGTGTTTGCATTGTGGCATCTTTTCATATCACTTTAACTTAACAAGATCCCCACATCAGTTGACTCATCATACCATGCAATTACCCTGATGAACATGAAAATCTCTTTAGGCAATACTTTGTCTTGACAAACTCCTAAAGCTATGACACAAATCTCTTTCCATAAGGCAATACATTTCATGCAGTTGGCACAGTTTTTTAATCTCTTTATCATGAGAAAGACACTATAGGTTCTAGTAGTACTTCCCATTCTAAGTGTTAGGAATACCCACACAAACCAATAGTACTGTACTTGACAGTGGAAACTTTAACTGCCATCACTTCGCCTATTGAACTAAGAAAACTGAACACAATGTTGTGATTCAGTTCTCCTGGCTATTCATTAATAAATGTAGAAGTTTTAGTGTGCTTAGGAGTGCATACATACCAGATCCAGACCCAGATGTTGTCATATCATAAATAAGATCTTTAAGAGTTTTTCCAGAGTTTACAAGGTTGCACTCAGATAGAGGTTCTTCAATATTTTGTCGCTTCTTCTTTCCGAATGTACAATGACGGCCTTGACATGTATATACAATCAGCATTACAGCTATAGATAAGATACAAACTGGCACAGTAACTATCACTGTCAACACCACAGGTCCTAGGTTTGGTCTGCTTGAAGATTCTGAAGCTTTTAAAAAAAAATACATTACAACAAATCAATATACAGTGTATTGTAAATGTTTTAAAATTTTACTTTTAAGGCATTACCCAAAATACACTGAAGTCAATAGGAATGTCTTTCCAAATTACTGAATACACAATAAATAATAATAAATGGAGATATCCTATCTCCTAGAACTGGAAGGGACCTTGAAAGGTCATTGAGTCCAGCCCCCTGCCTTCACTAGCAGGACCAAGTACTGATTTTGCCCCATATCCCTAAGTGGCCCCCTCAAGGATTGAACTCACAACCCTGGGTTTAGCAGGCCAATGCTCAAACCACTGAGCTATTTCCTCCCCCCATGGACTGTGGGTAAAAGCCCTACTTTCTATGGGTATATCTACACTTCAATGGAAGCCCAGGGTTCAAACTCAGGTTCAGACCTAATCCCCTTCTGTCTACACACAAATTACACTGACCCAGGGCGCAGACCCAGGGTCCTAGGACTCTATAAGGATGGAGAGCCAGAGCCTGAGCCCGAGTCAAGCCCTATTGCTTTGCAGTGTAGATGCAGCCCCACTGGACTCGTGTTCTGGGAGTCTACCAACAGTATCCCACAGTTATGCTGGCTGACTTTTTTGGTCCTCTGGACACTCAAGTTTGGTGGACAGTCAAGTTCTCCTACATTGCACTGCACAAAAAAAGGACTAGAGCAGTCACATTTTGGGAGGGCACTAGAAAGTCTTGGAAATGGGTGGCTAGACTCAGGCCTGCATAATGAAGTGTAGACATTGGAACCCCAGGATGGGACCCAGGGTTCAACAATTCCTGACATGAGGTAACTTGAGTTCTACTAAGCCAGGGTTTACATTGCACTGTAGACTTATATCCTATAGTTACATCATCACAGGTTAATGTACATTCAAATCTAAGGGGGCAGAAAAGTTTATGTTAAATTATCGTCACCCATGAGGTAAAAAAGTAAGGTGAAATTTAATCTCTCTCCCCAAACACTATTTCCATCTCCTATTTTGGATCAATGTATTAATCATTTTTACTCCAGGAAAATATGTATCTGTTCTCGAATTTACTCAGAATCAGTGCAAATACTACTCTGGTTTCAAAAATAAATAAATAAATAAATCCAGTTCCAAATACAGAGGCAATGTCACAATTTTGCACCTTCATAGGTTGTAGTTGTAACTCTAGAATTATACAAATTCTGGTAACCACAGTAAAAAAAAATCACTGCAGCATGTGTGTGCAAGCCATCTGTACAGAATACTCTCAACAGCAAAATTCTAACCCTTGTTCCCCGCAAAGTCCTTTAATGTAGTGGCCAATTCTGACCTTGGATGTATTTACACAACTCCCTTCCAAATCAATGAGATGCACCTAGCAGTAGAATGTGTCACACGGAGTATGTCTACACTGCAAATACCTTGCAGGTTACTAAAGCCTGGACTCCAGCCAGAGGCTGAACATCTACACTGCAATTAAACAGCCCCTTAGCCTAAACCCCAGACGCCAGATTCAGCTGGCATGGTTCAGCTGCAGGAGTCTAATTGCAGTGTAGACATATCCTAAGCCAGGGGTCGGCAACGTTCGGCACGGGCTCGCCAGGGTAAGCACCCTGGCGGGCCGGGCCAGTTTTATTTACCTACTGACGCAGCAGGTTCGGCCGATCGCGGCCCCCACTGGCCGCGGTTCGCCATCCCGGGCCAATGGGGGCGGCGAGAAGCGGCGCGGGCGAGCGATGTGCTGGCCGTGGCTTCTCGCCGCCCCCATTGGCCTGGGACGGCGAACTGCGGCCAGTGGAGGCCGCGATTGGCAAAACCGCGGTCAGCAGGTAAATAAACCTGGCCCGGCCCGCCAGGGTGCTTACCCTGGTGAGCCGCGTGCCGAATGTTGCCGACCCCTGCCCTAAGCATTCAGATACTGTGAAATTTATCTCAGAGCAAAAGACTGCACCAAGCACTCAATGAAAGATGCAGTTTACAGGCTGTTGTAATATACTAAAGCACTGTTCTTATAACTTCTAAGAGCCTGCAGATTGGTAGGCTTTATAAACTTCCGCCTTTATAAATTCCTTACAATAGTCACAGAAAAAAATCTCACCAAAATAAAAGTTCAAGATATTGCATCTATGATAAATCTTTAGACTTGCACATAATTTTGTACAGAGAGAAAAAGCAAGCTTATCATGAGAAGTTGCAAACACAGAGTATATGTTCACAAGAGGAAAATGTTATACATGCTACTGTAGTGTATATATAATCTTCATAACAATATTTAGAATACAGTTAAAATTTATAAACTGCACGTTTTCATGAATGCAACACAAATATGGAGAGACCAAAGTGTTATAGGCCAACTTACTTTTCAAAGTACAAGAAGTCTAGAAAATACCTTGCTACAGTTACACCTACTACTCTAAATCTAGCAAATTACTTACTTGCAGCAAAGTTTAGTCAACAGCTCAGCTTTTGTAAACAATGTCATCATAGATAAGCTAATCGCTGAATTGCAGAAGCAAAGCACTGATCAGACCCCCAGAGATAGAATTTGACAAAGAGCACTGAATGAACCAGAATCTTAAGGCCTTACCCATTTAATGAATTTATACCATTTAAAGTTTTAGAGACAAAAGTCTTGATCTCAATTTATGAAAATGTTAAGGTACACATACAGTACAGTCCAAATTATACCTCAGGGTTTCAGGATACAGTATATCCAAAATCTTGGGATAAAGGGGAAGAGATTAAGATAGAGGGAGATAATGGCTGGCCCACTTTGAAAAATATATAATATCTATATTGTAGGTAGCTATGAGAGAGACAAAGGTAAGTTATAAAGCTTTTTGAATCTTAATATCTATCATTAAATAATTCTCTGATCACCCATAATTTCCCACAACTGTGAAAACTGATAAAAATAGAAAAAAATATTTTAAACCCATAGTTTTGTAGGACTGAAAATTTAAAGAGAGAAAAATCTTTTAAAATGCTTAATAAACCTCTATATTATTAGTCAAAATTATAAAATAAAAATAAAAATTGAATTCTGCCAACTACACGCAATTGCATCCACACTAACGAGGGAGTGCAAAAGTTACCAGTATAGTTAAAGTGATACAATTTTCTAGTGCAGACGAGCCCTTATTCTCTTCTGCTTGTTGCATCAGAGAGAAATTAAACTAGCCTCTGCCACCAACCAGGAAGCAGGGGATAGGAAGTGCAAAATTCAGTCTGTTATTAATTTAATGATTGGCAGGAGTGCCGCCAGCTTTTCTGCCGCCCTAGGCGGCGGAAGGTTCCCGTCCCGAAATGCCGCCCCCCCCCCCCCCCCCCGAGACAGTGGAGGGTCCTGCCGCCAAAATACCGCCGCGGTCGCCGCCCCCCAAATTGTAGCACCCTAGGCAACCGCATAGGTCGCCTAATGGGTTGCGCTGGCCCTGATGATTGGTTAATTATTTTAACCAATGTAAGCCCAAACACACAGTGAATCTATCAGACAGGTCCCAAGAAAAGGAGCACAGTGGGTATGAACTCACACAAATGGGACAAATAATACAAAAACTTTCAAAATATACGTTAAAAAAAAAGAAGGCACAATCAGCAATTCTAACCTAAACGGACAAAATAAATGTGTAATGCTAATCTCTTTGGGAACATAAGAAAAGGATTTTCTTCTTAACTATTTAAAGCCATCAAGTGAACATTAATCAAAAAGTTTAGCAACCCTTATTTAAAACAATCAACTACTTGCTATATAAAAAGAAACTGTCTCTAAATTAATATGTATGAAACAGAGCAGCTGCCTAATGATTTCAAACTACAGTATGAGGCATCTTCCAACTTTTATTAAAGGGTATTTTTAAGCAACAGAAGAGAATGCTATTTTAATATTAAACAGTTGACAATACATAATTTTTATTCTTATACTTTACAAAGTTTACTTGTTTTTAATATCTATAATGTACCTTTGGAGAATGTCCACAAAACCCTGAGGACTACAGGATTGGGCCCCAAATTTCAATATATGCAATATATCAATTAATTAAAGTTAATCAGTCCAAAGCAGCGGTTCCCAAACTGGGGTTTGTGAACCCCTGGGGGTTCGCGAAATGTTACAGGGGGTTCTCATGAAAAAAATTCCTCATGGCGGACAAAGCTGTCCCTAGGGACCGGGACAACTTGGGACCAGCAGCCTAGAGCCCCTGGACTTCCAAGAGCTAAGCAGATCAAAGCAAGCATATCTATCACACTGAGGAGATTTAAACTTCAAGACTCCTTATAAGAAGTGGAAAAGGAGGTGGATATTTTTTGCTGTTTTTAAAATTAAATAGACAGCTAGTATTGTTTTTAAAATTACTATGAAGAACAAGTTTAAGCTTTGTTGTAACGTGCGTTGTTTGCCTGGACTGCTCAAGTCCTGAATGCTTGTGTAGGAGGAACTCTTTGAGTTGGCTTCTTAAATACCTTCATGCTGTTTCACATCTGATACTCTTTGATGAAACATAGGAGCCTTGTCTTATAAGAGGCTTATTCAAAATGATACAATCTACAAAAGTGAGATCTTGGAAGAGTGTTGCCATTTCATAAAGTAATAAAAACACTGTAATGATAAATAATAAATAATAATAATAATAATAATAGTGTGTAATAAGCTTGTCATAAAAATAAATTTTATATTTCCAAGATCACTGCTTTTATAATTTATACCCAGGTAAAGGAGAAAATCCCTGGAAATATTCATTTTTAGGAGAGGGATTACGAGACTTGACATTTTAGTGAAAGGAGTTCACAGGTTGTTAAAGTTTGGGAACCACTGATCCAAAGCACTGGCTGCATGTACAAAAAGTTCATTAAAAAATCCATGCAACACAAACTAACAGTCCACAAATAATAGCCTTCCAACCCCCCACCTCATGCTCACACACTCCCCATCTCATTCTGTGTATAGAGAGTAAACTAAGTAAAAGATAAAATCTCAGGAAACTCAACACAAATGGGTCCACTGGAGCCACAGCTAGAAGTTTATCTGAAGAGCAAAAGAACTACTAAATCAGCTCTTTGTCCCCAAAACCAACACCTCACTGTTCCTTTAAACAATTGGACTTCTGGAAGTTCCTTGGAATGAGAAATAGGACCCTATAAGAAATGCAGTAAATCCAGTCACAACATTGCTGGAACTGGATATTTCATGGGATCATCCATACATCAGTACATAAAGAGCAGGAGCATTCCCTACAGTATTCCATCAAGACAGACAATTAGAAAACTAGACTAATGGCACATCTACCCTGCAATAAAACACTAGCGGCATGGCTGGCCAACATCAGCTGACTTGGGCTCACAAGGCTTGGACTGTGGGTCTAAAAGTTGCATCTACGGGATCAAATCGGTTTTCCAGAAACCAGCAGACAAAGAAAGAGCTTTTGACATAGAAAAGCTGTGTTTAAACTGACTCAGGGGCTCCCTTCTAATCCAGCAAATGGTGCAGTTACCCTGAAATTGTGACACTATTGTTATTTTAATCTCATCCAATAAATCCTCGTTATTCTATTCCTGGATTGTAGTACCCGAGATACAGGGCAGAAAATGTAATTTCTACAAAAAGTCTGTCCCAAGCACAAAGTCTAAATAGATATCCTGTCTCCCTTCAGTGCTTTGATGTCAAGCAACAAAGTGCATATGAAAGCTGTCAATTTTTTCTTCATTCTTTCTCCTAGTTTTCCCCCTCTTTGAAGCTGGAATCCCAGAAACATGTCTGGGGAAGAACAAACTAAATCTTTAAAAGTAGAGTCTGTATCTCATCATATGTATGAGTTTGTCACCAAATCATAAATGAATAACATTACAAGCTGCATATATTGCCTAAGACCAATCTATCCTATTACTATGAACACAAGTATATTAAGTTAGGAAATACTAATATTGCTTACCATGCCAATAAAGTTATTGGGTTTTTCTTCATTGTCATCATGGAAAAGGGCAAGCCAGTCAATTTTGCACCTAGGCAGATAAAGTTTCATGACAATTTTGCAAGCCGGTTCACAACTCTGTGCATGAGTTTCTCCATCTGTAAACTGGGGATAATGGTGTTTACCCAGCAGCTTGTCACTTGGAAACAGCGCCCACGGACACTGGGGGGAAATATCATGGGTGCAGCTTGCCCCTGAACCACAGCAGCATGAGAAGTTACCTAAGCCTTGTCTCAGTTAATATTTCAAGTATATTTGATGATAGGGAAAATGGGTTTTATTCAGTGAACACATCTCTAAGTACGATCAGTCCATGATTTGGTGACATATTTAGTACATTTGAGATGCACATTACATGGTTTCTCTTTCCTTCTCCCATGTCACAAATATTTTTCTTCCTCAATTATACATCAACCTGGCCAAAAGTCTCTCCAAATTATACAATAGCCTAGTAGCTGTACATCAGCTACTGCAAAGTTGGAATATGACCTGATAAACTAGGAAGGTCAGTCACCTATTAACTGAGTTTGCAACCGGGGGGGAGGGAGGGGGAGACACCTCACAGATTTTATCAGCAACTCCTCAAAATAACCAGTTACACACTGGAAGTACATAGAGCCATTTCCCCTGCTAGACATAGAAGCAAAAGAAGACCCATCAGGAAGCAGTGTACCAAGATTTGTTTGGACTTTACCTATTGGCAGAGAAAGGTAATCAAGTCACAGATTTGTGCAGGAAACACTAGAATTAGAAACATTAAGCAGAAGCAAAAAACTCCAAGCAATATAAAAACCTAGACAATACTGATCAATGCAAATTAATTTTGCACTCTATTAACATTAACCCAGGGCAAATTTTATAAAGGGATATAAATCAAGTCACTGCCAGGAGCTGTTATTTTGTCAAAATTTAGCTATCCAGACTGTGTTCGTGTTTGCATATTTTTATTGTCGCGCCTTTCCACTTCCTCAGATGCAAAATAAGAAATATTAGTCTTGGCTCATGCAAGAAAATCAAGTTGTCTGTCTCAGCCAAAAGGAGGGAAAACAATGAGAGAATTGACAGAAAGATTCTGTTGTTGAACAGTACATGCTGCCATTTATGCTTTTACTAAGGAAATTCATGAACAGACAAATTGCACAAAGTAAACAAACTGCCTTCTGGTAAGAATCCCTCATGACACCTCTGTCAACAGTTAACACAAACTTTTTAAAAAGCCACTTTTGACATATGCAGAACATGAGCTTTTGCTTTTGGAAGTAAGGCATACCCAGATTATCAGTCAAAACTTGTTCTTCCTACTGAACTAATCTTACATTTGTGGGCAACGTTTATACATTTCTTGTGCTCTGCTTTAAAAATTTTTGTATAATGAGAATTTGTTCACCCCCATCCACCTTGATCTGAAAACATACCCATCTATGTGTTTGTGAATTTGCATGGTTACAAGCAGGACTATAATTTCAAAGAACACATTTTAAGTTTTCAATAAAGTGTAATTAAGCATGAAATTGTGCACACAAATATTTGCATGCAGTAAATGCCAAATGCCAATGGAAATAAGGTCTTGTGGATGCACAAGCTGGGCACTAAATCACATTGGCAAACCATTAAACTATCCCCAGTTTTGTTTTTTTTTATTTTAACACTGTGTTCATAATTTCACAGTGATGACAGATTGATCACTAACATGTGCCTGCTCCTGATTGTGCTCTCATTTGCACTAATGCAAACAGCTTCTTTTCCCCACTCATTTAATCAATGGCCTTCATAGTCAAAAAGAAAATTAGTAGCAGACAATGGCCAATTCCTATTGATGCTGTGACCAAAATGTTAATTATCTTCAAATATATTAACTTCTCACCAAACTCCCTTTAAACCTCTCACAAGTATTTGTAAATTTTCAGCCCAAATGTTTTGCAACAACTTGTTCCTCAGAGTTAAAGTTCTACTCTTTCAGCAGTGTAGGTTCTGCTGTGCTCATGGGAGTAAAGACCAGTAATGTTTATTTTAGTCATGGAGGCAAAACAGATATTGCTTTGCATTCAGAGGTCTGCAGATCTGCTGAGTAAGAAGAAGCTATTTTACACAGTAACTGCCAGTGGTCTCAATGTGCCATTATGGCAGCTGGAAATAGCCAAGATTCAGGGAAACTCCAGCAACATCCTTCCCCTGGACACACTCATATCAGCTGCAGGAACATGGTTGGCACAAAAGCCATTATCCTGGCTCTTAGACAAGCCTGGGAGCTTAAATTTGTAACTTTGTTAGACACTAAAAACCATGGTCTTAATAAAGATACAGGTTTAATGACTTATTATAACAATTTGAAACCCATTAACCCCCGCCCTTTTTGTCCTATGACTACAGGGATGTTAATGGGCCACTTCACCTTGAATGGTCCCTTAGGATATGCCTACACAGCAAAGAAAAACCTGCAGCTGGCCTGTGCCAGCAGACAAAGGCTCATAGTGCTTGGACTGTGGAGCTGTCCTGAGTCCAGAAGCCTACACAGCAAAGAAATAGTCCCACTGTATGAGCCCTGCAAGGCAAAGTCGGCTGGCACAGGCCAGCTGTGGGTTTTTCTTTGCTGTGTGGACATACCCTTAGAATACATGCTAACTACTTATGCTAAACTATCTGCTTGATCTTGTATTTAGCTGTGACACTCTACGAACCGTTCCCAGACCTGAGAAAGAACTCAGCTCGAAAGTTTGTCTCTCTCACCAACAAAAGTTGGTCCAATGAGAGATATTGCCTCACCCACCTTGTGTCTCTAATATTTCCAGGGACAGACACACCAGCGTCAGGGACACTTTGCACCAGAAATATAGGGCAAAGCAGCCCTAAGGGATCCAGAGTTTGGGGCCTACAAATCCAGTAATTTCCAAGAAACCTGCCTTCACTTGGACCTAGGCAATGTTTGTCCTGTAATATGAATAATATGTAAAAGGACTGTCAGAAAAGATTAGCAATCAAGTAACCTTGGCACTTCTGCAGTTCCATCTAGCATGAACTCTCCCAAATGTGTAGGGCAAAGGGCTCAGTTTTTAGCCCAAGCAGATTACCCTCACTGCTAACAGTAATAGGAAACCAAATGTTTTGCAACTACCCGTTCAAATGTTGGAAAGACACAAAGCTATAGAAAGCACATCTATGAATAGATTGTTAAATTTGTTCCATTTTTCCACTAGCTGCACATTTTATTAAATCATGAGTATTTTGATTCACTGTGCTATGTATTGTATGTATGTAGTAAAGCTGCTGACCAGAACATAATTACTACTAGTATCTGTCTGCAAGTGTCAACTGAAAAGGATCATTCCTGCAACATGTCGGTATTTAAGGGTTGTAAAGTAGATTTATCTCAGACTACCAAGAAGGAATATACTCTTCCTTCCAGAGATTCTAATTTGAGTGATCGACTGGGAGCTGAGAAAAGTATACCCATATATCATTTTCCCTCTTGCAGTCAGTCAGTCTCACCTCCCTCTCCCAAGTCTTTTTCCTTCTATCAGCTCCAAGTGAGAGTTCTCCCCCTAAACTACTGGGTAAAACAGCACCTCCCTCTTGCAAGCCTCCTGCTTCCCTCCAGAATTTTCTGCAGAATCCTGCCCCATCTTTCTCTCTTCTGCAGGTGCAAACTTCTGCAACAGCATCTGCTTTCATTGTTGTGTGCCCAGACCTTGTCTCTTGGGAGAACTAGACGAAATGGAGAAAACATTCTATACAAGACATCCCCAAACATATAGACTACAGCTATGAGCCAGAAAGATGGTGGAGGTGGGGAAAGCAGAGGAATAAATGCTGGGGTGGAAAAGGCAAGAGGTCAGATTTGCTTATTATATCCTCACACATCTTTTTGTAAGAAAACCATGAAATACTCCCACTCGCCTCAAGTCTGTCCAAAATACTGCTGTGAAAGTTACCACACACATCCCTTTTGATTCTGCATCTGCCTCATCTTACTGAATCAAATTCAAGCTTCTCATCCTCACTTAGAAGGCCTTGCCTCTGGTCTCATTTCTGAGTGTCCCACTTTCTCCCAACATTTCTCCTCTTACTACTCCCATCTTTGTCACACACTTTCATCTTTGTCTTTCTATTATGTTGCTCCCTATACATGGAGTTCCCATTTCTCATTTACCAAGTCTCCCCCGACACCCATCTTACTTCCTTCATACTACATCTTTAACCCACAGCTTTCAGGAATCTTTCCCCCTTTGTTCATGTCATCGGTAATTCCTCCTTCCTCTGCCTTCCCTGAACTGCTGTCCCCTATCTCATTTTTGTAATCCACCATAAATCTTCGGAGCAATAGACATATATAACTTGCTGAGTAAAGTGCTGTGTAACATCACAATATAAATGACTAATTATAATACAGACTATGAATATGTTAACTTCTTGTATAAAAATAACAGGCTTTGCAAATAAATGCTATACCACCTGAAAGGTTATTGGAATAGGAATGGATTGACTAAAAACTGCTGAAGGGGAAAAGTGCAATGTTTTTCTGTAACTAAATCCCAAATGGAAAAAGCAGCAAATAATCTTTTCACTGTTACAACTTTTGAGAACGCCAGACTCAAAATACAGCACCAACTTTATGGTATAGAGTTCCTAGAAGAGTAAACCCTTTTCTCACACTTGCCTCTCTAATTGGAACCAGGAATCCCAACTTACTTGACAAGGTTCAATGACACACCAATATAACACTGGCAGCTGTTACAATCTTTTTGCAGAATTTGAAAACTCAAGATTTACAAACAATTTTGCTGATGCTATAGAAAGAAACGATTTTACTCTCATATGCTACACTATGTACTGAACAGTGAGGTCTTAGAATGTAAGGTTATCCCAGTGTCCCAAATAAACATGATACTCAAGACTGGCCCTGAATTGTACAGAAAGCAATACTACAGACTTTCTTTCTCCCATCTTTGTCCTTCTGATCTTTATATTAACAGACTCCAATATGAGCTTTACTAATTTCTCAAACCACATATATCAAAAATGACATGCCACTTAAAATTACAGGACTCTAGAAGTAACTAGTCAAAATAAGAAGAAAGATGTTACAAGTCATGACAGCTGCCCGTACCAATGGTTAGAATAAAAAAAACAAATGCAGATATCCCCCTGCCCACAGGTGGGAGGGGAGTTTCAGTCACAGAATTAACAACTAGCAAGATAAAAATGGGTGTGTAATTATCCCCCTAATTGGAAGTGTACAAACGTTTTCCAACCTCTCTATCCGGTTTGCATATCCAAGACATTTAATTCCAGACCTCAACCTTTAAATATTTGTATGTCCAGTTTAGACTATAAAATCCTTGGGGGCAGGAACTTGGTCTTACCATTTATTTGTAAAGCATCATCACCTGTGACACTATCAAATGAAATAATTTCTGCAGGGCCCATTCCCTTGGCAAAACACACACACAGCTCTCTGTGACCAAGCAATCTTTAATTCACAGCCAAAATGTATGTTTCTTCGCTGCTGATACACAGTACGTCTCCATTATAGTGGTTACAATTTTGTGAAAGGTCTAAATAGGACACCAGGAAATCAGTTTGAAGTCTAAACTAAGGCTAGGTCCACACTACCCGCCTGATTCAGCGGGTAGAGATCGATCTTCTGGGATCCATTTATCACGTCTCATCTGGACGCAATAAATCGATCCCCAGAAGCAGTCCCCCGTTGACTGCAGAACTCCTGCTCACCGAGAGGAGGAAGCGCTGTCGACGGGGGAGCTTGCATGCGCCGTGTGGACCCGCAGTAAGTAAACTTAGTTCAATCTAGGAAACGTCGACTTCAGCTACGCTATTCCCCACCCCAGTGTGGACCAAGCCTAAGATACTCCATTAGAAAGATTTTTTAAGTAATCAAATTTCTTTTACTTCCTTCACCAACATTCCACTGTCAGCTGTGCACACACCTTCCACTGACTACAGTGAGAGCTATACGAGTGTCCAAGGGAAGAATGTGGACCTATGGATGGATCTAGACTGTTCTCAGTGGTAGCAGATGACAGAACAAGGAGTAACGGTCTCAAGTTGCAGTGGGGGAGGTTTCGGTTGGATATTAGGAAACACTATTTCACTAGGAGGGTGGTGAAGCACTGGAATGGGTTACCTAGGGAGGTGGTGGAATCTCCTTCCTTACAGGTTTTTAAGGTCAGGCTTGACAAAGCCCTGGCTGGGATGATTTAATTGGGGATTGGTCCTGCTTTGAGAAGGGGTTTGGACTAAATGACCTCCTGAGGTCCCTTCCAACCCTGATATTCTATGATTCAAAACTGCAATATATCTTTGCTCCTGTCATGATAATTCAAACACAGCCTAATCGTGAGATACTGCTTACCTATAGGCAGGTGGAGTGTTATATTGTTGCAGAAGTCGGTGTAGCAGCATTCTGTTTTTGTAATGTTTTTAGAACTGTGACAGAAAACTTGAGCATTCAGTTCTGGTAGGGATACACATGACTTTATCACCTCTTCTTTGCCATTAGTTAGCATGACTGAAGCCCAACATGCTCCTTCAGTTTGGCAGGTGAAGTTTGTATGCTCACACAACTGGCACACACATTTCAGACCTGAAAAATATTTTGAAAGGTATTATTTTTCACTAAAAACAATAAAACTTCATAACATACTATGTACATTTATTTAGTAATTCAGAGTAAGGAAGATTGTCTTTTGTTTAGATAAGGAGACTGGGAGTCAAGACTCCTGAATTCTATTCTCAGTTATGCTATGGATTCATTGCAATACTTCTGCCAAGTCTTCTAAGCCATCACTCAGCAGAAGACGTAAGCACATGTTTAGCTTTATACATGTGCCTAACTACACTCACATTGAGCAAGGTACTTAAGCGTGTGCATAGATGACTGGTGCCTCCCCATATTGGGGAGGACACGTGACCGCCCCACCCCCAGCCTGGGGCCTCCACACTCTCCCTGCCCCACATTACCTGGTTGGGGGTGGGGGTGGGGGGAAGTGGGAAGGGGCTCTGTCCTCCCACTGCGCTGGCTCCCCCATGGCATGTTCAGCTGCTCTCCTTGGCAGCCGGGCCCAGGCAGGGAGCAGGATGGAACTCCTCTCAGTTGCTGCTCTGTGCAGCATAGCTCCCTGGGAGAAAGCCTGGCTGGGGAGGGGCAGCAGCAGCTTCTCACTCTCTGCCGGGGCTCAGCTTCTGGGGACGGGCTGAGCATGCCAGGGGGAACAAGAGGCTCTGATTCACTTAGCCGCTGTCCCCAGAAGCTGAGCCTGGGCAGGAGGCAGCCCACAGCAGCCAGACACTCTCCCAGGCAGCCACTGCGCTGAACCAGACAGTGTCCCAGCAGCCAGAAGAGGCACTGGCCCCACCTCTTCCACTCTGGCTCTGGTCCCACCTCTTCCCCTCCCTGCCCAGACTGGCTGCTTGACCCTGCATGTCTCCTCCCCTGAGCGTGTGCCTAACTTTAAGCAGGTGAGTAATCTCACTGACATGCTGTAGTGCTTTCATGGACACAGCATGTATGTGCCATAATACATCCGTAACGCCAACAGACCCCAGTCATCGTCGGCCAGGATCAAACCTGGGACCTTTGGAGCTTAATGCATGCATCTCTACTGCATGAGCTAAAAGACATGTCTCTTAGCCAAGACTGTAGCAGGCTCAATCAATGTCTAGGTGCCACTAAAGGGGGACAGAGTGCCACACCAAGCAGGCATGGGTTACATGTCCAACTGCAAAATGATTATGACATACCTACCTTGCTGGGGTATTGAAAGGCTTAAATTAATTTCTGTAAAAATAAATCTTTGATACTGTGAATGGAGGTTTTATAATAGTACACTACTTTAAAGAAAAAAGTTTACATGTCCATCCCTGTAGACCAAATACAAGTAATAGATGCATTTGCTGCCTTTTACCTCAGGCCCAGGCATTTACAGGAATAATTCTGCCCCCAAATCAAGCTGTCATATGTGCATTAAAGTTTTGCTTGTTTTAAAGAATGCCTAATAATTAAAGATCACAGTATGCAATTAAATATGAATTAATTAATGAAGACTATATTTTGCAAGCTCTATTGAAAAGAAAAAATGTCATGGTCACGCTGAGTACATGCTGTCAGTTTTAATGGTAGTTTCTCCATGACATTGGTCTTCCCAAGAGAAGGAAATAGTTTCTACCCTCCTCTCTCTTCTTTTCAACAAGGGGTACGGCTATTATTCTGACATGTAAAGTCAGACATGTAAGTCTTTACAAGCCCATGGAACAGGTGGTGTCATAATACCCCAAGATTGGACCCAATGTCAAAAAGAGTCAAAAACCTTCCCTTACTCATCTGCCATGTATCTCCAACATTTTACGACAGTTTGGTACAGTAC
Source organism: Malaclemys terrapin pileata (assembly GCF_027887155.1). Lineage (NCBI taxonomy): Eukaryota > Metazoa > Chordata > Testudines > Emydidae > Malaclemys > Malaclemys terrapin. Next base: position 49,710,934 of record NC_071515.1, on the reverse strand, counting down.
ATATTTAAGCAACTCTTTTAAACAGACAGTTTTGGTATTGAACCCCTATTTTCTAAAAGCATACCCAATTTTCATTCAAGATTAGAACCAATTATTACTTATTAATCATGAACAATACAAGCAAACACCATTTATAAAATGGAAACTAGTCCAACTTTTTAGTATTAGAGCTGCAAAAATAATTCAGAGTGACTAATGTACTCAAGCTCTGCCTGTTTTTGAGAGCAGAATGAAACTGATCAATTCTTCAAATTCACAAATTTCTTAAAGAAAACTTTCCCATATGAATTAGCTTGCAAATTCTTGATATTCAAACTCACAAAGATGCTGTATTGTTGGTTATATAAATCATATGGTATAGTTTCCATTTCCTAATTAGACATAACTAACCAACTCAGTGTGTAAAATTTCACACATCACAATCAAATGTACAATTTGAAGTTTGCTTTCTTCTACATATTGACATTTGAGCTTAAAATTTCCTTTTTCTCTGGCAGTCTGTCTAATAAAGCTCTGCAGCTCACGTTTGTAGAAGATAAATATGACAGGCATGAATTAAACAGATTTTTTTTTAATTTGAAAAAGTATTTGCAAAAAAACTAATATTATTCACTCAGCTCTGCTATTTATACCATTTTATACTTGAGTCCTGCTGAAAAGACCAGCAAGAGTAAGGAGAAAAGACATCCTAAGTTGCACAATGGGCAAATGAGAAAGACAGGAAAGTGCATCTGTGCTTATATGAAAATCTCCTTTCTTTAAATAATAAGGTCCACAGGGCCATTACACTGAGCTCTTCAGCTTGCTTGTAGCTTGGGGACAGAACCAGACCTGGCACTGGCTGAAGAGGAGTCCCCCGCACCCTGAAGTTCCCTCCAACTGAGTATTTTCACAGCCAGGATAATTCAATTTTACTTTCCTGAATTACAGATTGTGTTAAATATATACAATAATTTCTCCTACTGCAGAGCATAGGAAACTAACCCTAACAAACAATCCCAAATCTTTGGATGTCAATTTCCTTCTCTACTCTGGATGATCCATTGTCTCCAGGGTGGACCAAATCTGTGGACCTTATTACTTGAAGAAAAGAAAATTTCAGGCAAGCACATAAATTTTCCAATTCTTCATTGTGCTAAGGTCCACAGATCATTACAGTGGAATTTACACAGCAGAGTGCCTTCAGGGTGGGAAGCAAGATTAGCCTTTAAATACAAACATAAAAAATGAGGTATATATATATATATATATATATATATATCCTCCATCTTCGTCTGGGCACCAAGGCACTGAGAAGACTTCTGCCAAAAATGGCATTGACTAAAGACTGGATGACCAAAATGCAGAATAGATGAATTTATGTATTGGTAGCCATGTGGCCACCTAGCAGATCTCAATATAGGAGACATGACTACTCTGCTCTGAGATTGACTGGACTTTGAGATGCTTCAGAGAAGGAAGAATATTTCTGAATTTATTTTGGGAATGCATGTTCCAAGTTGCGAGGACTACTTCTGTGAATAAAAAGTGCAATGCTAGCTCTCATCTGAGAAAGCGCCCAACTTCAGAAACTTGCCTTATTGGAGACAGTAGCTATCAGGTCATCTATTTCAATGGAGAGGAAATATAATGACACCTCCTGCAGGGGTTCAATCTGGTAGTGCTCTAAGGAGTAGAATGAAGAGCATGACCTTGGAACTATCACCTTATGTGTCTAGAATAATGGTTGTTGCCCAAAGCAAGCATCTAATGTTAGCATTTGTACTAAAATTCTTTTTGTCAAACATGCCGATATTAACCACAGAGACTTGACCTTTTGGCTTGGGCATCCTTATGGAAGTGCACTGGTTGTTAAGATATGCACTTTGTACCACAAGAACAATACGTTATGTTTACTGACTTCCTTTTAGGGAATATGAGAATGAATCACTTCATCCATGTGTCCATTTTGAACCTCTCTGGAGGATTGGTTTTTGTATAGCGGGCCTCTGAAAGAAGGAGACCTCAGAAGGTCCAGGGCTAAATTAATCAGACCTGAGAGCCATTGCCTTTTCAGCCAGAAAGAGTACCACTATTTCTCTCTCTCTTATCTTTTGTATGGTCCTAGGGAGGACTGAAAAGGTGGGAAAGACATACAGCAGAGACGTTGCCCATCTTTGCAAGAGATCATTCACCACATCACATCCCAGATCTCGACACATGGAGAAGCCATAGGGCTTTTTACTGCTGTGTCAAAAAACAGAAAGTCAAATCACTAGCCCATCAAATGGACTTACAATGAGTGAAGATAGTTCGGAGTAGAGATTCCATTCTGCTTAATTCAACATTTACCAGGTAGGTCTTGGTGTTCATCTCCTCCTCTATGGGCACTACACATAGAGATAGCAACCTTTGCTGTACTCAGGGCAAGAGAAGTTGATTTTTCTCAGTGATAGGGCAGATAGGGTTATTCTTATTTTGTTTATGAAAACTCCATCAGATCTTCTGATTGTGCCATCAGTGTAAGTCTGTTAAACAGGGAAGGAACAATGCACCGAGACATCAATGAATCATTAGGTTAGGGTGGATACTGTGCTCTTTCTGACATCATTTCCTGGACTGAACTGGGACTCGAATGAGCCCCCTCCACTACCCCCAGTTGACATCTGACATAAGAATAGCTCTGCCTTGCTCACTAAAGGATGGATCCATTACAAAAAAACTAATAATCAGAACATAAAAGGGATCTTGATTTCTGACAACAGAGGTGATATGGTGAGAGGCAAAGGAGATAACAAGAATTGCTGGCTAAATTTCATATGAACTCTGGTTCATTGAAGCAGGTCTGTGTGAGATCAGCAATCTTAACAGACTTCAATAAGAACCAGATTTTTCTTTCTTTTATGTCTCTTTTCTTTTATGGCCACCTTCATTTTCTGTTAACATTCTTCTGAGATGAGACCTTACACCTGATAGTAGTCATCCTCAGTCCCTGGCTATAATTGACTTCCTTGGCATTATATGTCTGTGTTTGTCCTGAATTCAAGATACTCCAAGAACACGGTGTTTTCATTTCAGTGTTCTCTCTGTATGGAGGGCTGATCAGAAAAATTGTACAGGAGGAGAAACACATGAATTTCCTTCTGCCTTAAAGCCAATATTAACTCGACCATAATCTTGGAAGAGATCCCAGTAGCACTTATCAGATCAAGTGGTAATGACTGAAACTGAAAATAAAAAAAAAGATGGCCTTCATATGCAAAATGAAACAATTGTCTGCCGGGTTATAAAATGGGAATGTGAAAGAAAAGCCTCCTTTAGCAACTGATTCAGATGGAGCCCTGCTCTGTTTATTCCTAATTCTCTGAAGCTAAAAATAGGATGGGAACATGTTGTATTGCTCTAACCTGAAGTAGATGATGGATGGTTTCGTTCATGTCCCGGCATTTTCATGGTTGCATGATACTGGGAATGGGACAAAGCTGCTCCTGTGATTCTTGCACAGTTCCCTTTCTGGACAATGTCCAGTTTCCTCCTTTTGACCAAAGACCTGGCACTAGCTGGGGTCTGACTCCAAATGCAGCTGGTTGGAAATCATACAGATAGTTCTGAGGGCAGCTACAGATCTTGCCTGACACTTGTTCTAGCTACTATTTGCAAAGTGGTATTTTCTACTGCCATACTTCAGGTACTGCTTCAGTCTGCTATCTGACCAGAGATATGCAGGAAATTGTTTTCCTATCCTGCAAAAATTTCCAAGATTCCCATTCCGCAGAGACAAACCAGAGACTTTCCAAAATGTTTCGCAAAAAATCAGAGAGACTCACCCCAGAATAGCCAATAGCCTGTGGTTAGGGCACATACATAGGATGTGGGAGATGCAAGTTAATAACGCTGCTCTGAATTAGGCAGACTTGTCTTCTGACTTGCCCTGCCTCCATTTTCCCCACACTGGTTCCTAGTCCCAGCCACTCCCCTTCTATTCCCCCCATCTGATCTCAACATTCTTACCCCAGCCAATTGGATCCCAAGTTCTCCTCCCCAACTTATTTTCCTCACTGGCTCCTGTCCCAGTCTCTGCACCAGCTTCTAGTTCAAATATCTTTGCCAACCAGTTCCTTCCCTCCCTTCCCTATCCAACTCCCTGTTCCAGCCTCCCCTACATCTCAGCTCCCCTACACCTCACCTCTCCTCCAGTACCCAGTCCGAGTCTGTTTGCACAGTCAGTCCCAGTTTCTCTCCACCCTCTCTCCTATCCCAGGTTCATCACACTTCTTGTCCAAATTTCCTTTTCCTCTCCCACAGTCCAAGTTTTGTGCTGAATTCATTCCAATCAGACATCTTTCTCCTCTATGCTGCCCGTAGGCCAGCAGGGGGGTCATAGAGATCACAGAAGAGAAAGGAACCCTGCCCCAACTCAGCCCAGAGTATCTGGGAGCAGCCATTACAGGGAAAGTCTGGGTTCACCTGTGAAGCCCTGACCTGGAGGAAGTATGTTCAGTCTCTCTCTGGGGATGGTGCATGTCCAATCATACATAGGAGCTGTGAGGTGAAGCACAACCAGAGAGGATGGAAGCTTCAGAGATTTTAGCTGATGAAATCAAAGATGTCTCTACTGAGCACGCACAAACTGTGATTTTTCATAACTTGGGCAGATTTTTAGGGAGATGGCAAAAGATACATCCCTGACACAAAGGCCACCTTCTACCAAATTTTAGGCCCCTGCTCCAAATCACGGGGGTGCTAATGCTGTTCAAAGACAGGGTTGCATTTTTTAACATGGGCAAAATAACATATGCTTCCCTAGCCTTGTTCTCAAAACAGCCAAACAATTTGAACTAAAATTTAAAAAATAAAAATAATTAAAAGAAAATTCTATACCCACAGAGACTGAGGCATGCTGGCATCCACATTTTCATCCCAAATAGTTAGTTTGGCAAAATTATAAGCAATTGAAAACAGGGACTTATAATGGTAAGTGCCAGGCAACCTTAATAACAGGCAGTGCAGCAGTCCCACCTTGGCCTATAATAATAATTCAATAGAATTACTAAAGGCCAGTAGCCCATAACATCTAAAATTATGGAAGAAAGGTCAATTCAGCTGACACCACTGTAAAGCCAAAAAACCAATTTCAACATCTTCCTGTTCAGGGAAGGGGAAAAAATATCTGTGTTCTTGGTAGAAAACAAGATTCTAGTCTGTAGCTCATCCTTCACCACCCACCTCCCTTCTTAAAGGGCTAGGGGGATGTTTTTGTTTTATACCACAATTAATGTTAGTTTTTGCTTTGTCTTCTAGTCACAGGATTGTTGACTAGAATTTCACAAAATGCCCAGATACCAAGTTGACACTTGTCATGGATACTAAGGGCTGAAATTCTGGTCTCCCATGCAACGAAACCAGACTAAATGACTCTAGGAGAGGGTGAATTAAATCCTGCCATCCAGGTTAGGGGCAGGGGGAAGACATTTATGTGGCCAGGCTTTAACTATTACTAGAGCCAGCTATTACTACAGCAATTGTGACCTGTACTGATTCACGAGACCTACTTGATATGTTCCAATCACTCCTCCAGTTCACCGATGACTCCCGGCATCCTTCTATGCCTGCAGAGAAAGATCTCGCTGAATTCAGTTCTATAATACATTGGGGATACAGAGTCCACTTGCATGGTGTCCACATTACCAGGACCCCCATGCTGCATGAAGCAGGGTATGAATGAGCTCTCCTCCAACATCTAGTGATGCACTGGAGAAAAGAGACTTCAGGAATATAGATATGCCTACTCTGCCTAGGTATGCAGCATGATGGAACTGCTTTCCCAAAATGATCAATTTTGGCTGGCTTTAGTTTACAAATCACTCTAGGATTCGAATGTAGGGGGTAATGAAATGTTATCCTTATTGTATAAGTAAAGTAAAGAACTCTGCCAAGGCCTGTCCTGATTGAGGTCACCCTAAACTTAGCCTCACTTGCTAAGCGGGGAACAGGGATGCCAAATTCCAGTGAAGATGAGGGAGTATGGGGACAGGTGTTCCTACCTGGTGCTGTGGACTCTGGCTAAAGAGTCCTAGACACCATTTGACCTTCTCCTCTCCAGCGTTTAAAGGTAGAGCAGATTAGACTCAATTGATAGTCACTGTTTCTGTTCAGTGATTACCAGAGCTGAAATCCCTGATAAGCAGGTCTAGGGGCTATGCCTTAGACCTGCTGTAGGATAGGGGTGAAATGAAAGACAATGCAGAGGCAGTACTGGCAGTGAGATTCCCTGCTACACAGTGAAATCACTAAAGACCTGAGTTAAGTGGCGGAACCTCAGAATACGCACGCACAAGTGGCAGTGAGTGTCCAACAGCAGCAAGCAAGCAGCAGCTGACCAAAACAGCAGAGGCAGTGGCAAACAGCAATTGCAGAGGCATTCAGCGATCACTGAGACATTGCTCAATGCCCACCCCACCCCTTTCTGAGTTGGGAGGTCAACTCCTACGAACACACCTCTGAACTCTGGGTGAAACCAAGGACAGCCAACTGTGAGAGGGGTGCACTGGAGGGAGAGGGGAGTGATGTGTTAAAGGGATATTCATTTGTCAGACTCTCCCACCGCAAGGTGGGAAATTGAGGCAAAGGACACTGCCCAATGCACTGCAGGGTCGAGTTTTTGCTTATGATTGCATGCTTTTGAATGTGGTAGTAGTGTTTTCCCTTTCCCGTCTAATAAAAGTTCCCTTTTGTTCTACACAGGCTAGTGCCTGTGGGGGGAGGTGGTGATAAATTTTCCCAGATTACTGGGTTGGGGCTCAAGCCAGTTCTGTTCTGTATTATTCTGTATTATTAAGAGGAACCCCTACATCAGGGGTAGGCAATCTATGGCACGCGTGCCAAAGGCGGCACGCGAGCTGATTTAGGGGCACTCACACTGCCTGGGACCTGGCCACAGTCCGGGGGGGGGGCTCTGCATTTTAATTTAATTTTAAATGAAGCTTCTTAAACATTTTAAAAACCTTATTTACTTTACATACAACAATAGTTTAGTTATATATTGTAGACTTATAGAAAGAGACCTTCTAAAAAGGTTAAAATGTATTACTGGCATGCAAAACCTTAAATTAGACTGAATAAATGAAGACTTGGCACACCACTTCTGAAAGGTTGCCAATCCCTGCCCTACATATTAAACCCAGCCCTGTTGCTGCCAACTCCACCTGGCAGAAGGGTTACATACAGAACCACAACAATTCTGCTACAGTTTGTATCTCCTACTTCATAGAGAGGCTGGGGAATTTTCAACACACATTTTCTTTTAAAATTCTGGGGATGAGGAAGAAAGGAGAGAGAAGAGTTGTCTTCAAAATGGTTTGAACACGATGAAATACATCTTGCTTATTTCCTCACTCCTAGCATCAGCTATATCTAGCAAACCCTGCACAATCATCCCAAGAAGAGCCCAAACGAATGCATAGCATTCCCCTACCCTACAACACAACTGCTTTCCCATAGATACTGATATGCACGTTGATGATGGTGCACTGATGGAGATGTAAGCAAAAGAACTTTCACAACATTAGAACCAATTTAGCAAAATAAAATTCTTGTGAATTGGAAAAAGACAAAATAATCCAAAGGGGGAAAATTGTGTATTTAAGCTTTGATAGAAAAGATTATGAATTAGTAATGGAAAGTGAGAAAGAAAGCAAAACAATGTGTCCTTAAAACTTTACATTCTCTTGTTCTTGGGAAATTAGGAGAAAAGTGACAAGACTGAAATATGTCCTCAAGCAGCTATGTTTGGCATCCAGTCCTGGTTGCCCAATTCCTTAAGGATGCAATTCTCTAGCAGCACTTATCTACCAAGCCCTACACCTTTATGCAAATAAGGAAGTGCAGCTGTCATATAACGTGCCTGTGCATCCCCCTATACACCACATGCAGATTGGTACTATGGCCCTGCAAAGTCTGGTGGACAAGGCCACCATGGGGAGCCGGCTAGAGAAGCATAACATCATTAATTACTCTCTGAAGGACAACATTTTGTAGTCATTAAATATTTGTTCTTCAGAACAGAATTACTAATTTTATGCTTCTGGTTCATCGAGGCTAAAAGGACACCACCAACTTGAACTCTAGTTAATTTAGAAAAAAAAATAGTAGTTCATATACACATCATCAACTTCTCGATACCTCAGCCATTTTTTGCAGTTTTACAATAGCATTTTTTTTTATTAGAAATTGTGTTTCTTCTAGATTGCTCTGTGAAAGACCCACACAAACAATGGAGAAAACTGACTACAGACCTACACAGGATAAACAGGGAAATTCAATACACACAAAATTCTGTCACATGCAAAAAATGAACAAAAATAGAGAAAAAGCTCTCTAATCTTTCAGGTATAGAACTATTGGGGGAACTTTTAACAATAGCAGGGAAATATTTTCAGATAGAAGTATGACCTTTAAGGCAATTGTGTCCCTTTAATTTCAATGGGAGTTGAGGGCACGCAACCATTTGTAAGCAAGACACTGCTCTGGCTAAAGGAAAAGATGATTCCCCCTTCAAAATAGCAAGTAATCTTCACAGTTTACATACACAAAGACAATTTTTTTTTCTTTTAGGCTTCAGTGTGACCAATGGTAATGGTGGGAATAACATGTAAATGGTGGGACTAACATAGCCTAGTGAAATGAACACATACACATGGGCATAGCCAACTGCGGGTAGGGGACTAAGCCCCTCACCTCCACCCACCAGGAAAAAAAACAAAACTAGGGATCACATAAATTAAGGAAGAAAACACAACTTGGAACAGAAGCTCATTTATCTCACCTTATCACAAATGGAAACATTTAATCATGGTACAAAATGACTAAAAGTGATATTCAGCAATTACTTTTAGCCCTAACTCCCTCAAATAAAAAGTTGTCCATGCTCCTGCATATAGTAGAAAGATCTAAACTAACAATTAGTTTATTGATTCAAAGGAAAGCACAAATGGATAATACATTTTTTAAGCACTCTTCAGTTTTACCAGTAACAATTCAGATCCATTAAACACGATATACAATACTCCCGTGGGAATTCTGCACCAAAAAAATTAAAATTCTGCGCACAATATTTTAAAATTCTGCAAAATTCTACGTATTTTATTTGTCAAAACAACACAATATAATCACACCATTTTCAATTATTTGCTGACAAGTATTTTGAAATAAATAACCAAAGTAATTGAAAATGGTGTGATTATATTGTTATTGTGTTTCTATGTTATTTTGACAATTAAAATATGCAGAACTTTGCAGAATTTTTTAATTTTTTGGTGCAGTATTCCCTCAAGAGTACTAGGGTTCTGTGTGGCACAATATGGGTGTGGGCAGCTCGGTGGGGAGTCTGGGTGCAGGGAGAATGGGTCTCTACAGGGCAGTCAAGGAGAAGGTAGTTAAGGCTCGGGGGAGGCTGGGGCAGGCTTGGTAGGTTGGGGGGGTCAGGGTGCAGCTGGTTAGGGCTCAGTGGGGTGGGGGGTTCCTAATGCAGGGGGATGAGGCTTGGCGGAGTGGGAGTTTGGAGGGCTCAGTGGGGGGTGCAGGGAGCTCCTGATACAGGGGATGAGGCTCAGCAGGTAGGGCTTTTGGGGGAAGGGGTCACTGTACAGGGAGTTGCTCCCCCTATCCACCCAACCCCCATGCATCCAGACCCCTCCCCCCAAGCCTCACCCACCCCCACACCCAAGCCTCCCCGACACTGTGCAGAGCTTCCTGCAGCCAGGGGAAGTTTCTGGGGCTTGATCTGTATAACCCTGCGCGGATATAAAAATGTGGATCTGCATCTGATCTGCATCCACCAGGCTCAACCTACAATCCGACCCACGATCCACTAGCCATCTTTTACATGTATCCGCACCCACAACAGCAAGCTGTATCACAAGGGAGAGGAGGGGGGGATCAGGGGTGGGGTCTTGCAGGGAAGAGGCAGCATAAGAGTGGGGACTGGGGGAAAGGGGCAGTGCAGGGGCGGGAGAAGGGGCAACACAGAGGGAGGGGCTGAGGGGGAAGAGGCGGCACGGCATGTGCTGCTCCCAGGGGCTCATGAGCGACAGCACATGGCAGCAGCAGTGCGTGTTGCATCACAGTGGGGCAGAGGGGTGGGGCCCTGGGGCCCCACCTGCTCCAATCCCCATGGCTGGGGGCAGGGCTCGGGACTGGGAGTGTGCCCTGGCCTGGCAGCACTGGCGATGCTGGTGCTGCCCGCGTGGCCCGAGCTACTGGACAGGAAGCAGCGCAGTGAGCAGGTGCTGGTCTGCCCCAACTCCAAACTTCCACAGAGCCCCAGCCAGCAGCTGCTGCCACCGGCCCCAAGCACACTGTGCCCCCCAGGCTGCCAGAGCCAGACACCACAGGCCAGGCACCACCAGTGAGTAGAGCCCTGCACGGTTGTATCTGCATCTGATCCACTATCTGCAAAAATGATCTGCCGATATATGTGTCTGCAGATGCGGATACGCACGGATATGAAGCAGATATCTGCAGATTGGCAGGGCTCTATTGATCTGACCCTACTCCGTGTAGGGAAGGGGAAGGGGCAAAGGGAACTCCGTCTCCGTCCTTCCACCCCCCATACTCAGCTGGGACTAACATCCCTGGGCTGCCAGGGCATCCCCTGACCCTGCCACCCTCCAGTGATTTACCACTAGCCCCAGCTGCCTGAACAGACACATCTGAGCTGCCAGGGATGGGTGAGTGAGTACTGGTGCAGATTCTCTTTACTTCCCACAGAAATCATTTTCTGCAAGGAAGCAAAGAAAATCTGCAGGGGAGGGGGGAAGCATTTTTCTGCTGTGCTGCAGTGGCGCAGAATTTCCCCAGGAGTAATACAAGGGCCAACCCAGATAAGTGAACAACAGATGGAAGATCTGATGATTTGGGACTGGGGGGGGGGAGGGAGAGTTTAAAAATTTAAAAGAAACACTTAAATGCCACAAGTATATAGGACAACTCCAACAAGTAAAAAAAAAAAAAAAAAGCAAGAGTACATTTAGCATACGCTGGCTAACAGTCTACCGCAAACTGGAAAAAGAAATTAAAAACTGAGGGAATAAGCAAACTCAGTACCATTTATGAACCATAGGGGGTTTCGCACTTCACCGCCACGCCATTTTCACTGTACAGATACAGATTACCAAGGTATTAGCATTAGGATTATGATTTAAAGGAAGGTCATCTGTAATACCCAATAGCTTCAGGGCAGTAGAGTGCATCACAATAAAATTGAAATTGGGTTACAAATTAAGTGTTTATTTTGTATTATTGTAATCAGAATCTCTGTCCTTAATCCTGATGAGAGAAAAAGATAAATCCTGATAAAATGTTTCTATTTGGAATAACTTCATTTACTGTGCACTTAAACTTTTACTGTCACAGTTGTTCATAACTATTTAAAAGAAAAAACGAACCACATTTTACCCCAAAATGAAGCGAGATTTTGGTCTCATTTAGCATAACTGCCTGGATTTCCTGTTTATGGTTACTTAGGTCATAGTAAACTCAAGCATGCCTCAAAGAGCTTCCAGTACACAGACATGGCAACATTACTTCATGAGATGGTGAAATTTCCCAACTGCACTGGCTGGCATGTGGTGTGTATACATAGCTCTGCTTCCTCCCCAACCCAATTTAGGGCACCATGAGCTCTAGCAGGAGTAGGGAGTGATTAGTCCCTCACCCACTAACTGCAGACCTTTACTCAGATAGAGAAGCATCTTATTGCCATCTGTAACAGGGTGTAGCAGTTCCCCCTTTGCTCCTGCCTCTGCTCTGTTCCAAAAGTCACTCGGAGACTTTCTAGCTCAACAATCACCGGCGCAGTTTATTTACAGGGTGCAATCCCACCACTTTCTCACCATCTACAGCTTGGGGGTTTGAGCCTTAAGGGCTTCTCAATCTCTGCAACCAGTAGGGAAGAGCTACCCCCTCTCCTTCCACTCTCTAGCTTCCCCCTAGTTCCTTCCTCTGGGCCTGGATATAGCCCCCGGCTAATTAGGCTGGCAGCTGTTTCTCCTTCACCAATCAGGCACAAGTTTTTCTAGCCAGCCCAATTTACCTCTCTTAATTGGAGCTGGCATGACAGAGGTCTGGCTCAGGACTCCCAGCCCAGCACCCTGTCACACTTCCCTATCACTGCACACGTGCAGAAGGACCAGGCAGAATGTGACTCTTATCAAATAACTATACAAAAGATAAGATGTCAAATAAAAAATTGCAAAACTGGGCATTCCAGTCAAAAACTAGACACCTGGCAACCCTAATACAGGGGTAAACATGTGAAATGTAATGGCCTATGACTAGATCCAGTCAAACTAGATGATCTTATGGTCCCTCCTGACCTTAAAACTCTATATATCCATGAAACGAGAGCTACTGAAGGGAAGAAGAGAAGAGACATTATAATGGAGAATTATAACAAGATGCTGCCAGGTAAGCAGCTAAATTTTATTGATTCAATAAAATTTAAAATGGCTTATATAAAAAGGTAGGTGAAATAGTCTCAATGAGAGATGAATACATTCAATATTTGAGTTCTTTTGTATTAATTTAAAAATTTGAAAATAAAAAAACCTGTGCCATATTCATTGTATTTTAATTTTAAATGGGCTACTTTCCATCGCAAGAATGCTGTTTTGTGAGAAGAAAAAGTGTTAGCTAGTTTGTCAAATGTAACATAAAAGCAAAATATGAAGGCCCCAAGATAGCCTGAAATGAATCAGCAAAAAATGCTGTGGAGAATTTTCCAATGTTTTTGTGCACCTCTAGGTTATACACTTCAAAAGTGAGTGCATAGAGGAATTGACCAGGAGAAGACTATTATGCTAGACTCAAGTATTAAAGTTCATTGACAGGACAGCTCCAGCCCTTCTTTTAGAAGTTCCAACGCTGTCCTCAGAGTCTGGTGTCTCCGGACTTGTCTGCACTGACACGCTAAATCAGCACGGCTGAAATCAATGTAGTGGCATCAATTTAGCAGATCTGGTGAAGATGCAGTAAGTCGATGACAGAGCACTCTCCCATCAACTTCAGTACTTCACCTCCCTGAGAAGTGGGAGCTAAGTCGGTAGGAGAGCCGACATAGCGCGGTGTAGACACCGCATTAGGGCAATATAAGCTACATCGCTTAGTGGGGTGATTTTTTCACACCCCTTAGCAACGTAACTTACATCAACTTAAGCAGCAGTGTAGACCAGGCCTCAGTGTTGTATCAAGGAACTCGGAGGCTAATGATACATCTTTGCAGTCTCTCTCACAAGAACATTGGAATTGACCTGCAAGAACACCAAATGGCCTTGTGGCCTCCAATATTGAGCTCTTCAAGAGGTTTCAAAGAAACAAAAAACTGTTCTTCCAAGCTGTCAATAAAAATATTTAATATCAATGTTAGCAGTAGAGCTACTTCAGATACTTATTGTTAACATCTACTCCAAAGTCAGACTTGGCAGCCATTTATTCCTATTTTGATTCCGAACATTTAAACAGGTTTTTATTCCACGACAGGTCTACCTCTTACGCTCTAGTACTAAGGCTATGTCTACACTGCAGATCTTACAGTGGCACAGTTGTTGTACTGCTGCAGCTTCACCACTGTAAGGTCTCCCACGTAGCCACTCTATGCCAATGGGAGAGAGCTGGTATATGGGTACAAAGGTGCGTTACAGTACTATAGCTCATTCCTCTTTCCATTCTATCTTCTCAACTATTTTCTTACTGATGTAAGGCTCAACTCTCGATAGTCCCTGGCTCATCTTAGCTTTTTATTAATTATCTATTATTATTATTAATGATTAAGATTGGCACTATACTGACCACTTTTAAGGCCCTCAAGGTAGTAGCTGATTTTAATAGTAAATTACATTGTGTGAATAGCTCAGCTACTTGGTTCTTTAGTTTCTTTCCTTCTCTCTAAGTACATAAAGAGAAGGACAGGAAAAATTATATGGGTGTGTATGTATGTGTATGTGTATATATATATATATATATACACACACACATACACACACACACTATATTTGTGAATATACCATATATAAAAAAGCACAATACAAGTTAGAAATTACTAATTGTGCAAGTTAATTAACAAACTGAATGAAAGGTTCAGTCACACACTGTACATACATTCACCAGTCTGTTCATCAAATTATACAATATTTTCTCCTTGATCAACATTTAAAGCTTGTATTTTATCATTCAACTTCTTGGTAACACTGTGCAGAACACAAGGAGTATGACGGAGAATTCAGCCTCAAGATTCTCTGTGTTTGTAGCTCACTATGACTGCAATCTTGTGACACAGAAAGATTGTCACGTGATAATGCTTCAACATAGCTACTTCTTTCATAACGAACAGATTTTCTCTTTTAGTATTTTGACATGTGTCTCTTATTTGACTATTCTCAACAGCAGCTTATCTTACCTCTGGTCCTCTCACACAGAAAGCCAATAACATAGCTATTCTGAAGAAAAAGCTATTTTAGATCATTACTGTGCACCAGATTCCAGCTGTGTAAATTGACCAACTGAAGAGCTGCTCCTGTATGTTTGTTTTACACTCAGACCTTCTCATATACACACAGAAAATGACATCCACCACAGAAACACACATACCTTTCATAACATCTACAGGGATGATCTTGTGGTTTTCACATTTTATTATTAATTCCCATAAAGAAAAAAACAATTAAAAAAACAATGTGTCTTAAGGAAAGCATGTGTAATGCTGACAGACCCTGGGCATCGGTGGTGGGATTGAACCTGGCACCTCTGGAGCTTAATGCATGAGCCTTTACCACATGAGCTAAAAGCTGATGGGCTGTTAGCTAAGGCTGTAGAGCAGACTCATTTTATTTCTCTCGCTAAATGCCACCAGATGGGACAGAACACCATACCCAAGAGGTGTGTAGGTTACACATACACTTACAAACTCTTAAAAGACAGGAAAATCTGGTTAAGGTACCACTTTTTAATAAATACATTATATTCACTTCTATAATTAAGTCCCGTACACTGTCAACATGTAGTGTATGAATTATATTACAGTACATGCCTCAAAAACAACAAGGAATCCGGTGGCACCTTAAAGACTAACAGATTTATTTGGGCATAAGCTTTCATGGGTAAAAAAACCCCACTTCTTCAGATGCATGGAGTGAAAATTACAGATGCAGGCATTATATAATAACACATGAAGAGAAGGGAGTTACATCACAGGTGGAGAACCAGTGTTGACAGCGCCAATTTGATCAGGGTGGATGTAGTCCACTCCCAATAATGATGCATGTCTCAGACACTCTATAAACCCCAAATATTAACAGGTAGCTGACTTTGATTTTATGTACAAATATTGGGCCCAATCCTGCAATAGGCTGGGTACCCCCCACTCCCACCGAAATAAATATTGACAATCCAAAGGTTGCTGAAAGAAGACCAATAGAGAGTCTGGAAAGGCTAATTTATGAGGAGAGACTAAGCATCTATTCAGGTTGTGAAGGAAGAGGGGAAGGTAGCTAACCATTTCTAACATTTTCAAGTATCTACCATGGATGGAGAAGATTTATAGGAAGTTGGCAATGAGTGGGTACAAGAAGGAGTGATTGGATGAAATGTAAGAAAGGAGAATGTAGATGAATATCAGAAAAAAATATATAATAGATGCCCTCAGTGCTCCCTTCAGTGTCACCATCTGAGGGGGGTCTAAAACAGGGCCAGCCTGAGGTGGGAGGTACACAGAGAGGATGGGGGAAGGTTCATCAGGTCAGCAGCATGCTTCATGCATTATTCTTCCTGATCCCGTAGGGTATGACTACCCTACATCTAGGAGTGAGCCTCCCAGCCTGGGTAGGACAGACTTGTGCTAGCTCTGCCAGAGCTAAAATTGTTGTGGGAATTAAAAATAGCAGTGGGGATGTTCCGGCTCCAGTGGAGATGGGCTAGCCACCCAAGCTCAGACCCTGGGGTCGGTTGGCTGAGCTGGAGAGCTCAGGCTGCCACTGGAGCCACAACATCCACATGGCCATTTTTAATGTGTTAGCTCAAGCCCCATCAGCATGAGTGTCTACCTGGGCTGGGAGACTGGCTGTCAATACAGTGTAGTGTACAACTGAGGTGAATGGAAAGAGAAAACCAGCTTTTGTAACTGATGGCACTATATTTTTCTGTGTGCTTAAATAAAAAACGTATGAAATATTTCTAGAGAACAGATTGGGCCCCAACCTGCATTTGTCTTGTACCCAAACCTCTCTCTAAAGTCAATAGGAACTCTGGGCTCACATAGAATAGATGATTAGGCTCTTTGTGCATATCTGCTACAATCTGCACTGCAATACAAAAGTTATTTAAATATATTTTTCTCCACTATAAGTAACTGTACTAATCCACATTTGAAAGAATAAGAAAAACTGATAAACACTGGAAACAGTATGCACAAATTCTCAAAAGTGACTACTAAATTGAATACTCAAACTTGAAAATTATAAAAGAGGTCTGATTTTTCCCTTAGTGCTGAGTTTGAATAACAGGCTTCTTCAAGATGTCTCAGGTTGGGCACCCAAAAATCCCTAGTAACTTTTGAAACATTGTGCCGTAATATACATACACAGACACTCCCACATGTACCTCTACAGTATCCCAAATGAGTGCACACCTACGACTTGCAAACTTGTGATGTCCTGAAGTTCACAGCGCGGGGCCACAGACAAACACACACAAAACTCTGATCGCCAGGACAAGCAATTCGCTTCAAGTCCCCTTTTGAAAATCGGGGCGCACTGGCAGTGACTTGGCATGTGCAAATCCCTGCACACAAGGCAATAGTTCTTGAAGCCACAGGGCGCAAACTTCTCAGTTACCAGAACAGTTCTGGACTGAACCCGTCAATTTAATAGCTTTGGACTCGTTATTCCAAATCCGAACCGACCTAGCTCTGGTGCGCACACACGTTGATAATGATAATAATGAAATGCATTAAGCTTCTTATCTGCCCGCGAAACACTAGGGGCTGGCCAGCTGTCAGCGCGGCACGGGCAGGGCTCGGAGCTGGCGGGGAACGCACCAGGACCAGGGCGGGTTTGTCACTCCCAGGTAGTGGATACATGGGCTCGAACCATGCACCCGTGCAGAGCGAGTCTTCGGAGCGAGCCCGCGCAGCGCAGCGAAGTTCGGAGGGCGCGCGAGCGCGCACCCAGCCGCCGAGCGGGGACAGGACCATCCCGGTTCCCGCCCCGTCCAGTCCCCACGTACCTGAGCAGAGCGAGGCGGCGGCGGACAGGAGCAGCAGCGCCCGCCGCATGGCCGCGGTGCGGGGCTGAGGGCGGCGCAGGGGCTCCGCAGCGGCCAGGTGCAGCGGGGCTCCTCGCGGTGTCTGCCCCCCTGCTCCCAGCTGTGCGCCTAGCGCTCCTCGGGCACCACTGGCCGCGACAGCCTGAGCCGGGGGAGGGCTTCCCCGCCAGCTCCTCCCCGCCCCAGACACACCTTCCCGCCCGGCCTGCCCCCGCTTACACCGGTGCTACGTGGTCAGGTGCTTGTCACCACCCTGCCAGCACGAGGGTGGGGGGCGTCCCCAGGAGCGTCCTGTTGCACAGCCCGGGCCGCAGGGAGAGCATCTGCTACACCGGCTTGCGGGGGTTGAATAGTCCGCTCAGATTTAGTCTGCGTCCTGCAGCTCGGCTTGATTGTTGTAGAGGTAGGTGGGTGAGACCATTGCCCCGCAGACAGTTATGGTTCAGCACGTGTGGTTAGCCCGCAGGTACTCTGCTCTCGTTCGCTAGCAGGCCTTACTATTCTGTTACGAGGGGAAATGCCCCTACCCCTTTTAAACAACACTAGTACTGGTTCTCGGCTTCCCAGCGTGATCTTCCACCCTCAGAAGAATCTAGGGGCTGGCCTTCGAAAAACCAGCAAGAACTAGTGGTTTAACAGCCCCTTTCCGAAGTTGTAAAATTATATATATCCCTCCCCACCAGCTCAGTAGTTTGAGCATTGGCCTGCTAAACCCAGGATTGGGAGTTCAATACTTGAGGGGGCCACTTAAGGATCTAGGGCAAAAATAAAGATTCATATGCTTCTTCACGTTTTAGGGCAACAAAAATGACTAGGGGTCTGGAGCACATGACTTATGAGGAGAGGCTGAGGGAACTGGGATTGTTTGGTCTCCAGCAGAGAAGAATGAGGGGGGATTTGATAGCAGCCGTACCTGAAGGGTGTTCCAAAGAGGATGGAGCTCGGCTGTTCTCACTGGTGACAGATGACAGAACAAGGAGCAATGGTCTCAGGTTGCAGTGGGGGAGGTCTAGGTTGGATATTACTAAATAGTGGAAACACTATTTCACTAGGAGGGTGGTGAAGCACTGGAATGGGTTACCTAGGGAGGTGGTGGAGTCTCCTTCCTTGGAGGTTTTTAAGGCCCGGCTTGACAAAGCCCTGGCTGGGATGATTTAGTTGGGAATTGGTCCTGCTTTGAGCAGGGGGTTGGACTAGATGACCTCTTGAGGTCCCTTCCAACCCTGATAGATCTATAGATATATCTATAGATCTCTCTATAGAGATGTATAGATCTCTCTATCTATATATAAAAATAATATAGGAGATCATCTTTATGCATTTTCTTAAAGTTGTTTAGCTATTTATTTATTTATATTAAGAGGCTTCCAGCGAGTAGCATTGGGCTCTGTTGCAAAATGCGCTTAGATACAGCGCCGAGCTCTGGGAGCTGTAACAGTTAAGGAAAACATTGAACAGGTCTAAAGCTATATTAGGTTTCTATAAATATTAACCAACAAATATTTTATTTATCACCACTACCGTGAAGGGGTTAGAACAGCCAGAGCAGTAAAGTCTCTTCTGCTGTGCACGTATCAGATAGTGCACCCAGCCTCTCCAGCTAGACGGCCTAGGTACTCAACCTGCGATTGCTGGCTCCTGGCCAGAAGACATGTTTTTCTCCTATTAAGGCCTGTGCCTACAAAACCATTTTATTATTTAATGGAGCTTAGTTTAACAGTCCCATTAAAATTAAGGAACAAAAATCAGTTTTATTTAGTGTGTTCCCACAAATGAGAGGCTAGATCATCCCTTCCCCACAGAAAAACCTGCAGGGAGAGGCTCGGAGGGAGGAAATCTCTAAAAGGATCCCTAAGGAGATCCCCCATCCTCCCCACAAAAGAAATTGCCCTGTCCTGGCAGGGGCAGTATTTGCTCCTCACATGAAAGAGAACACACATCACAAACATTGCATGTCTTTAAAGGATCTGTGAAAGGTTAGGGCCTTGTCATGTAGAAACCTATGCTTGAGCATCAGTTCTGGACTGTAACCTACCCACTCCCATCTTCCTCTGCCTCTCTGGCACCACAGCGCCATTGAATCCACATTATCAAGGACTCCCTTTGTCTGCAGCAGGACCATACAATCAGGAAGGTGTTCCCTGGGAAAGACTGCATTATCTTGCATTGCTTTGCTATCTACACTATCTTTCCTCCACAGGGTAATTTTAAATAAAATAAAAGGATAATCAAAACCAGGTCATCAGCTATAGTTTTAGACTTTGGGAAATTAAGGGAATTAGTTAAGGAAGTCCACAGACTGAAGAACTCAAGGACTTAAATGTGGAGGGGGCTTGGAATTTCTTTAAATCTGCAGCATGGAGTGTGGCTCACTTGCCAGGATTATCTAGGAATCCCTCATTTCCCTGCTAGTGTGGGGGCCTTGGGCACAACTGCACCTTGGTTCCTCCTATTCTGTGCCTGTGGCACAGAACAGTTTAGTCTGCTCAGGGCTGTAATACTTTGGTTTAATTTGGTTGTCAGGTTTAGTGTGCAGAGGAGGTCAGACTAGATGATCTGTTGATCCCTTCTAGTCTTAAACTCAATTAATCTATGTGCAATCCTAGCCCTGGACCACCTACTCCTCTCCCCACATGACCAGTCTCCACTCTGCCCTGCAGCTTGGACCATCTACCAGCAGAGTGCCGGCTGCAGAGTCAAGAGACACACATTAGCACAGGCTTTGCTAAGTCACCTCTGCATAGCTGGGGGATCTGTGGACAGTGAACTCCTGCATGCATGGATCACTGTGGGACAATCTGGGCCTATGATATTAAATATTTGTGCACAATTATCTCACAGTCATAACCTATTTACTTGTAATCATGTCTTTATATCATCATACTCATTTCCACAGCAACTATTAAGAGGCCAAACACTGGCATAAGATAGCCACATTAAAGTAATCAGTAGGAAGTATGTTTCCCCTTGAAGAACCAACACACTTACCAGTAGGACCTCCTCTAGTAAATCAGCCAGTGAGATAAGAGCTACAAAGCTACAAAGATATGAAAAGAAAAAAATACATTTTAAAGCAAAGCTTAACTGAGTAATATACTAATATCTTAGGCTTAAATTTTCCCTTTCATCTCAAAGGATCTGAAAACACCACATAGGTAAAATGTATACACATTATGCAGAAAGATCATATTACAGGCTAATGAAATGTAGCCATCTGTGTATCAAAACATGGAACTGTGTAACAGCACACTGAAACGACACAATAATTGACAAAAGAAGAGCGTACAATACCATACGTAAAAGAAATGGTGACTAGGAAGCTAGGAAAACTGAATAGTTTTAAAATTAGAATTTGACCAAATCACTGGAGAAAAAGTACCATAGGTTAGTTAGTGGCCATAATTGTTAGGAACCTCTGTTTTGTGTTTTTTTGTATAAGACATTGCCTCTGGCAGCACAGAGCCCCCTAACACTATATTAGCTCAAATGGAAAGAGGGCCAGCTACCGAATCACTAGCAGTGCTTCCTACAACACTGTTATTTAGGAGGATCACCAAGGAGGAACCCAGCCCAGTTTATCAAACTCAACTGACAAGGATCCTAGACCAAGGTGGTATAGTTTACATGCCACAAGATCAATTGCAGCTGGTGTAGAGTGTTCTGAAATATGCATAGCTGCCAAGTTTTGTGTAGCTCCATGTGTCATTTTAAGCAAATTGTTTAGAGTTAATTTGTAGGTTTATAAATTTGCACAAAACAAACTTCCATTTATAGTCAAAACACCCTGCCTCCAGGGGTATGGCACGAAGCTGCATAAAACGTGGCAGCTATGGCTAGGGTGACTAGAGGGAAACTGGTGGCTGATGTGGGGAGGCAGTAGCAGGATGGATGGGGGACACTTAGGGACAGTGAAGGTGTAAGTAGCAGTGGTGGAGTGCCTGGAGTTGTAGGGGGTGGGTATTTGTTGATTGCTTGTGGCTACTGGGTTGCTTGGGATGGTTTGCTGGCTATTGAGAGGGGTGCAGAGGTTGTGGGTGAGTCTGCAGAAGATGTGGTGCTGAGAGAATGATGGGGGTGAGCTGCTGGGGTTACAGCAATTGGGATGTTGTAGGTTACTGAGTGTGGGTGGGTCACAGGTTGCTGCTACTGGGGGAGGGGTGTTGTCTGGATGCTGGGGATGCATCCAGACAACACCAGGGGGTTTGGGTGTGTTTGCTTAGGGACAGCTTGGTAAAGCCTGATGCAGGAGAGGTGAGGGAGCCTGACACTAATGCTGAGTCCCTCGGGTGGTGCTGCTACTGACATTCTTCCTCTGGTCACTGCTACCTGTGAGTTCCTGCCTTGGATCCAGCAAATGCAACATCATGAAAGAAGTCATCTGGTTGCCTGCTCAGCACGTGCTGCTGGGGATTCAACCTGATTTACAGAAAGGCGTGACATGGCTGCCAAATGTACAAGTGTCCTACAGATGCATGTTGTTTCTTAGTCTTGGCTAGGACTATTGGGTCTGTGTTCTGGAAGCGCAGCCAAGTAGAAGGGCAGTGGTTGCCAGATTAA
The DNA here is from genome assembly GCF_027887155.1 of Malaclemys terrapin pileata. Classification (NCBI taxonomy): domain Eukaryota; kingdom Metazoa; phylum Chordata; order Testudines; family Emydidae; genus Malaclemys; species Malaclemys terrapin. The sequence continues at coordinate 49,689,085 of NC_071515.1, read as the reverse complement.
GCTAGTTATCCACTCTAAACCTCACTTTGAGAACACGAGTGGGCATATTATAAAACAGGAATTTCCATAGAGGATAACTTTGAAAGTGTGCTTCTGTATAATTGGTATTATACATTAACTTCAGCTAAATCTCCTCAGAAATCAGAAGGATGGTGGCAGTGGAATGACCATATAAAATCAGAACAATAAATGATAGTAGGCATGTGAGTTACACTGTATATATATCTGGTAAAGTCAAGTTAGTTGACATATATTTTGTTAAATTCCTTAGAAATCTTAGGGTCCTGTGGTCCTATGCACACAAAAAAGTTTTAAAAAAAAAAAAGTAACAGCTGCTTTACTGGAAGTAGAGCATCAAAGAACAGAAGACAGTTTAGATTGAAATAATTTTACTCGTAGTTAATTTAAAGAAGATACTGGATATACAAAATTAGGGCATAAGTGAGCCTTGTATTTAAAAAAAAAAAATCATCACCGCATTAGAGTAACAAAATAACATGGCTTTTGGGTGCAAACCTTTGCAAACTGAAATGCCAAAGTGAGGTTGTGGCATTTGATATCTCCAAATATTGGAAGGATTGTCTTACAGCATGAATATTATTTCCATGCTATTTTCATTTCAGGCTTTCGGTATCACAAATTTTCTTCACCATGTGATGATCTCTCCTTAATCACATGCTATCTTTATCTCATTTCATCTCATCTTGAGATGGTCTTGAGACAAAAATCACAGGTCCAAACCTTGCTGAAATCTGGGATTGTTCAGACCCAGATCCAAACTTCACAGCTCAATTCCATTTCTAATTTCACCACGTCCTACCAAGGTATAATTGCATCTTATTGCATGTGGAGCTGGACACACACAAAAATTGGTGAAGAACTTTCACTGAAAAAAAATGGGGAAAAATTTCAATAAAGGTGAAATGTTTTGTTTCAATATTTTCTAAATGAAACATTTCATCTTTTTGTTTTAGAATGACATTTTGGTTAGAAATTTAGCTGATTTAACTAAAAACAAGAAGCGGGGGGGGAACCACCTGAAAATTAAACAATTCAAACAAATGAATGGAATATTTCATTTCACTCAAACTGAAATTTGTTCAGTTTTTCACTTTGGCTAGTGAACTAAACAAAAAAAAATATTCACCCAGTTATAACTGTATACTCTAAGCTATAAAAGTAGCCTAAAACCAGCCTTAAACAATCTATTTCCCTTCTCAGAGTATTTACATCTTTCAGCTATATGTTAATAGTTTTCATACCCTCCGTTTAGTCGCCATTTAGCCAAGCTATGCTTTAAAGCTTTCCTAATACATCAGAATCCTTCCACCCCTAAATAGTTTTCAGTATTCTTTCCTGAATTCCTTCCAATTTGTCAATATCTTTCTGGTATTGTGGTATCCAGAACAGCATATGCAGTTTCTTATGTGTGGTCTCACCAGTGATCTACAAAGAAGGACTGCCATCTCTCTGGGTCTAAGACAGTATAAGCCTCCCAGAACAGTGCTACCTTTTCCCCTCGCTCCCCAATATGTCATCACTTGCTGTAATGTAACATCTCCTTAAGGCCACCATGTTTTTATAGCCTGAGAGCCCCAGCCCTGCTGGTGAAGTCAGCAGTACATGAAATGTTAGAGAAGCAGGTTACTGGAGCTCTGTCAATAAAATAGCGTTGGACCTGTTCCTACACAAGAGTCTGGATTTACTTGTTTTAGGATAGTAACATCAGCCCTAATCCAATTTCTTATTCGTTATCATCCCTAGTTCTTTTTGGCATTACTGGTTTCTAAGTATCTCTTCCCAAACGTATTCTGTATTTCTTATCCATATTTCTAACCTATTTCAAAGTGCTTTTTAAATAATTTGTCTGGCTTCACTTAATAATGTAGTATAGGTCATCTGCAACTGTAACTTCTTTCAGCTCAATAGAAATGTTTAATTAAACCAAGCCTCACACCCATACCAGTACCTGCAGCACTTCATCATATATCCCTTCTTAAGTCAACACTTTGGTCTATTTACAGCTCTTCAGATGTATTTCAATCCATGTGATGTCAGCTGGTCCCAAGTTGGTTGTAATTATTTTATCCAATATGATTTCATGAGAAATTGCATCAAATTCTTTAATCTTTAGACACACCATGGTTAATCTCTCTCTCATTCACTAATTTTGTGATTCAATCAAATAAAGCAAATTTGTCTGCATTATGAGTTCTTTATGCCACCTATTGCTCATGGTTTCATGTCCTCTAGATGTGTAGGGTTTTTTTCTTTTCATATTTGTTCCATTATTTTAATTAGGGATTCAAATTAAATTTACTGGATAGTAACTGCTAGAGCTGCTCCTTTTTCTATTTTTAAAGACTGATGCTAACAACATTTTTTCCCTCCAGCACCTGGCCAGTTCTACATGACATTTCAAAATTATCTGCTAGAGGTTCCATGATTGCATTATGCTAGTTCCCTTAAAACCCCAGAAAGCATCCCAATGAGCACCTGCTGACTTTACATATGTAATTTTTACCCAGTATTCCTTTACCAGCTGTATAGTCATATTTACATTGACATGGTCTTTATTATTGCTTAATCATCTGTAGCCCCTTTCCACTGCAGCTTTATCTCCCTTCTGGTTTATTAATGTTTCCTTTCTAGATCTTCTTTTCACCTAGTATTTATTCGAAAAAAATGTTTTTGAGGCAATATAGTCTAGCAGATTAGCAAGGTGTGGGGAGTCAGGAACTCATGAGTTCTAAGGGCTTGTCTACATGAGGAAGCTACTGCACAGTAAACTATGATGTGAATTTAAAGCTCAATAACTAATCCGCACTAGCTTCTCACTTACTCCACAATACAAGGGCTTTTTTGCCGTTTACCTGAATCCACTCTGGACATAGACTCCGCTAAAAACAGGACAAAGGCACTCGATGCCCTTTTCTATTCTGACATAATTTTAATAGCTATTCTGTGCTCTTTCCCTGGTAGACAAGCCATAGTCCTGACTTTGCAACTGCTTTTGCTGTGTGGCATAGGGGAAGTCACTTAGCCTCTTGGTTTCTCAGTTTCCCCATTGAGAAAATATAGGACACTTTTTTTTTTTTTGCAAACACACAAAACAAGTACGTACCCTTCCTACTTCATGGGTTATGAAATCAATTAGACAGGGGAGACAGCCAGAAAAGGATAATTGATTTTTTCCTCTCATTGATCCCACTATTGGATTCTCTAGGATAGGATGAGAACAAGCAGAAGCGGGTACCTGTTGCTGCCACTTCTGGGCTCAGGCGCTTCACTGGTCAATTCTCTGGGGATGTAAAGGGAGGAGATAACTTTTTGACATGTAACAGTGAGTACATCTAATCTGGAAGAAGGAAGCTGATGATTCACATTACGCTGCAGTCTTTTGAATGGCAATACCCTTAAGTAAAGGTAGTGGAAAATTTTCTGAACATTTTTCCATTGGAAAATATGTTTTGTGGAAATCTAAATTTTCTACTCAAACAAGTCAATTTTTATGAAATTTCATTTGAGAAAAATATTGAAACAAAGTGTTTCATTGATGTCAACATGGCCCAGACATTTTCAGAATGGAATGTTTTGATTTTTCCATTTCAAAATGACTTTCAAAATTAAATTTTATTTTATGTTATTTAAAAAAAATAAAAAGTCCAAATTGAAACAAAATATTTCTGTTGATCCAAAACAAAAGACATTTAAAATGTTTGTTTCGTGAGAAATTTAACATTTCATTTTGATTCAGAATAAAAATACATTTCAGAGCAGATTTCCCTGCAAAATAGAAATTTCAGTGTATACACAATTCTACCCACACTCAAATCTCCTGGCCCAGGAGACGATATGGGATCACAATGGCATTTCAGATATGCCTTGTAAAGAGATAATGTTAATGTTCCTCCAGATTAACGTGAGATCATGTGCATATGCACAATTTTATGAATGGAGATGGACAGGAACTGGAATTTCCATCCTGTGGAAAATTGACATTTCAGAAAATAATCCATTCCGTATCAAAACACAAAGGCAAAATTTCAAATCTTCTAAAGATATGAAATCCCAGAAAAATGTTTAATTACATTCAAGTATTAAATATACTATATAATACACACAATACAATATTAAAATCAATATTTTGCTACAATATGAAACGTAAAAAATATTAATCCAAATAACTTTGTTGAAACTAAACATTCAATTTTCCCATAAAAAACAGGTCATAATTATAAGATTCCAATGGAATATTTCAATTGCAATTAAATGTTTCCCCTCCCTTCCCTCCCCCCCTTTTTTTTTTAATGGAAGACTGTTCCATCAAAAAAATTCCAATCAGTTCTACTTTTCAGTTATTGCTCTGTTTCAGTTACCTACTTTGTGTGACATATTTGGGTCACTTAGACATCCATACTTACCAATAGTTCCATTTTGGATTGGGTGAGCCCAGACATCCCTTATCTATTCTCAAGGAGCTGGGAATGAAAAACGTAAGTAATTGGAACATAATCATCACATTATTATTTATGTACGTATCAATTTTGAAGAATTTTCTCTTCCCACTGATCAATTTTGATTACTTATGAATTAAAATTAAAGATGGGTCTGCAATAAAATTCTAAAGCTAAAAACTCCCCCAAATTTAGACACAAATTTTGTAGGTCTGGCTCTGCTCTTACAAATATGAATCAGGATAAAAGGTAACAGTGATGATATGAATCAACAAGGCCAACTCAACCTCCGGGGCAGCCAACAGAGAATCACAAATTATTGTAATTTGTTAATATGGGCTGGACGGGGTATGTGTGGGTGTGGGAAAGTAAACTTTTTCTCTCAACCTTTATTGTCATGAATGGAAGTTAAATATAACACCACTTCAGTGTATCTATTTTTTATCTGTTTCGCTTATGCCTTTTCCTATTAGTTGTTTATGTCAGTACATAATAAATGAATGATAAATATAATTAAGCTAGGAAATTCACTGATTCGACTATGCTGATCCTCATTAAGTAATCTTGATCAAAGTCCGCCATAGGGAGAGAGCTATTGAGTATGTATTTAAAGTTCATACAGTACTAAGAGCCAAGGCAAATCAATGGGAGTTGATGGTTTCTATCACCAAGCCCTTAGTATTGCGTTGACTTTCAGCCATTTTGTTATGGATTATACACAGTATCTTTATTAGCAAAAGGAGTGGAGAACATGCTGCACCTTCCCGGTTAAAGCCTTAAATGCACAAACTTTCATGTGTATTTTGTGGCACTCTTTTTGCTTCTTTAAATAAATATTTAAATATTTTCATTAAGAGCATAGCATTTTTAGATGGTGAAAATCATTAAATTTTGAACAGGTAATGGTTCATTTAATCCTCAGAAAAAAAGACTCAGACTCATAGACTCATAGACTTTAAGGTCAGAAGGGACCATTATGATCATCTAGTCTGACCCCCTGCATGCTGCAGGCCATAAAACCGTCCCTACCCCTTCCCTGGACTCTGCTGTTGAAGTCCCCAATCCTGTTTTAGGTGACTTCAATCGGCAGAGACCCTCCTGCTAGAGATCCCTGCCCCATGCTGCGGAGGAAGGCGAAAAACCTCCAGGGCTCGGCCAATCTGCCCTGGAGGAAAATTCCTTCCCGACCCCAAAAATGGCGATCAGTCAGACCCCGAGCATATAGGCAAGAGTCACCAGCCTGACCCCTGTCAGCCATTATACGATTTACCTACCATTGTTTGGTTTTCCTTGACTACTATGTTTTACCATTAAACCATTCCCTCCATAAATTTATCTAACTTAATCTTAAAACCAGACAGGTCCGTCGCCCCCACCGTTTCCCTCGGAAGGCCGTTCCAATATTTCACCCCTCTGACGGTCAAAAACCTTCGTCTAATTTCAAGCCTGAACTTCCCCACGGCCAGTTTATATCCATTCGTTCTCGTATCCACATTAGTACTAAGCTGGAATAATTCTTCTCCCTCCCTTGTATTAATCCCTCTAATATATTTAAAGATAGCAATCATATCCCCCCTCAGCCTTCGCTTTGTCAGACTAAACAACCCAAGCTCCTCTAGTCTCTTTTCATACGACAGGTTTTCCATTCCTCTGATCATCCTAGTGGCCCTTCTCTGCACCCGTTCCAGTTTGAGTTCATCTTTTTTAAACATGGGAGACCAGAACTGCACACAGTACTCCAAGTGAGGTCTCACCAGCGCCTTGTACAACGGGAGCAGGACCTCCTTATCCCTACTAGATATACCTCGCCTAATGCATCCCAAGACAGCATTGGCTTTTTTCACCGCCACGTCGCATTGTCGACTCATAGTCATCCTGCGGTCTACGAGGACCCCTAGGTCCTTCTCCTCTTCCGTTACCTCTAACCAATGCGTCCCCATCTTGTAACTAAAATTGTTATTAGTCATCCCCAAATGCATTACCTTACACTTTTTACTATTAAATTTCATCCTATTTCTGATACTCCAATTCACAAGCTCATTCAAGTCTCCCTGCAGGATATCCCTATCCTCCTCCGAATTTACAACGCCTCCCACCTTCGTATCATCCGCAAACTTTATCAGCCCACTCCTGCAATCGGTCCCGAGGTCAGTTATAAATAGATTAAATAAAATGGGTCCCAAAACCGAACCTTGAGGCACTCCACTAGTAACCTCCCTCCAACCCGACAGTTCACCCTTTAATACGACCCGCTGCATTCTCCCCATCAACCAATTCCTTATCCACCTCTGGATTTTTATATCGATCCCCATGTTTTTCAGTTTAACCAATAATTCCTCATGGGGTACAGTATCAAACGCTTTACTGAAATCCAGGTATATTAGGTCCACCGCATTTCCCTTATCTAATAAATCCGTTACTTTCTCAAAGAAGGAGATCAGATTCGTTTGGCACGATCTGCCCTTCGTAAAACCATGTTGTAATTTATCGCAATTGCCACTAACCTCCAGGTCCTCAACTAGTTTCTCTTTCAGAATTTTCTCTAGCACCTTGCACACTACAGATGTTAAACTAACAGGCCTGTAGTTACCCGGATCACTTTTTTTCCCTTTCTTGAAAATAGGAACCACATTAGCTATTCTCCAGTCTAACGGGACCACCCCCGAGTTTACAGATTCATTAAATATTATCGCTAACGGGCCTGCTATTTCCCGCGCCAATTCCTTCAATATTCTCGGATGAAGATCGTCCGGTCCTCCCGACTTAGCCCCATTAAGGCAATCAAGTTTTGTTTCTACCTCGAATACGGTAATCCCCCATCCCGAATGCCCCTCTGTAGTGGTGCTAGTATCCCTAATACCTTCATTGGCCTCATTAAACACCGATGCAAAATATTCATTGAGATATTGCGCCATGCCTAGATTGTCTTTAATCTCCTCTCCGGCAATAGTCTTCAGCGGTCCCACTTCTTCTTTCTTTGCTTTCTTCCTATTTATGTGGCTGTAAAACCTCTTACTATTGCTTTTAATTCCCCTCGCTAGGTCCAACTCTACACGGCCTTTGGCCTTTCTCACTCTCTCTCTACATTCTCGGACTTCACTAAGGTAAGTTTCTTTACTAATCCCTCCCCTCTTCCACTCTTTGTACGCTTTCTGTTTTTTCCTAATCACCCCTTTGAGTCGGTCGCTCATCCAGCTCGGTCTAAATCTCCTGCTTTGTAATCTTTTTCCCTTTTTTGGAATGCAGGCCTCCGACAGCTCATGCATCTTTAACTTGAAGTAATCCCAGGCTTCTTCTGCCTTTAGATCCCTTAATACGTTTGCCCAATCCACTTCCCTTACCAGTCCCCTTAATTTGTTAAAATTGGCCTTTTTAAAATTATAAACCCTAGTCTTTGACTTAATTCTGTTACTCCTCCCATGTATTTTAAACCGAATTAGCTCATGATCACTGGAGCCCAAATTGTCCCCCACTAGCACTTCCTCAACGAGGTCCTCACTGCTTACCAGAATCAAATCTAAAGTGGCCTCCCCCCTCGTCGGTTCAGCTACCACTTGATGAAGGAATTGATCAGCAAGCACATCTAGGAACATCTGAGCCCTATTATTACTACTAGCGTTTGTACCCCAATCTATATCCGGGAAGTTAAAGTCCCCCATAATTACACAGTTTCTATTAGTAATTACTTCTCTAAACACATTAAATAGTTCCTTATCCATATCCTGGGTCGATCCCGGCGGTCTATAGCACACTCCAAGCACTATCCCCGGAGAGGCTCTAGTAGTCCTATTACCCAGTGTGAGTATTGCCCAGACGGACTCTGTGTTATCTAATCCATCCACTATTATTTCTTTACAGCTTATTTCACTGTTGACATACAATGCCACCCCCCCACCTTTACCTTTGTTCCGGTCTTTCCTAAACAGCGTATACCCCTCCATACCTGTGTTCCAGTCGTGACCGTCATTCCACCACGTTTCTGTTATTCCTACGATATCCGGTTTCAGCTCTTGGACCAAGAGCTCCAATTCCTCCATTTTATTACCTAGGCTTCTCGCATTGGTGTATAAACACCCTAATGTATGTCGTTTAGCCTGTCTCCCATTAGTAGCACTATATGTTGCGGGCCTCCTTGCGCCCGTCCCCCCTGTCCTTCCTATGTCCAATCTCGTCTCCCCGGCTATGTCTCCTCTCATTTTACTCACCTTTTCCATACTGGAATCTGGCGTGGAGATTAACTGTGCATCTCCCAACCTTCTCCCCAAACTTCCTAGTTTAAAGCTCTTTTGATAAGATGAGCCAGCCTCCCTCCCAGAAGTCTATTTCCTTCCCTACTCAGGTGAAGCCCATCCCGCGAGAACAGGTGTCTGTCCCCAAAAGCCTCCCAGTGGCCATACATCCCAAAGCCCTCCTTATAGCACCACTCCCTTAGCCAAGTATTTATTCTCACAATCCTATCAGCCCTTTGCTGCCCTTCCCTCGGAACGGGCAGAATCCCACTAAAGATAATCTGAGCCTCTATCTCCTTGAGCGTCTTCCCCAGCCTGGCATAATCTCCCTTGATTCTCTCTAACGAGAACCTAGCCGTGTCATTCGTTCCTACATGAAGGATTATCAAGGGGTTCTTACCTGCTCCTTTTAGGATCCTTTTCAACCGCAGGTCCACATCGCGTATCTTTGCGCCCGGGAGACAGCACACCCTTCTGTTCTCCGGGTCCGCCCTGGTCACAGGCCTGTCCAATCTCCTCAGTAATGAGTCTCCAATTACATACACCTGCCTTCGCCTGGCAACAGTGCCATCTAGTAATCTAGTCTCTAATCCCTCTAGTCCTGACCTGAGCCTGTTCCTATCTTCCCTAATGCTCCCCCTTATGCCTTCCTGAATCCTCCCGGGGCCCAGAATTGGTGCTGTCTCCATCAACTCCTCCCCTCTCTCTCTCGGACTAGCCGCTCTTCTCTTCTTCCTCACTCTCCCACCTTCAGCCGCCACCTGCTGCCCCTCCACCTCGCTATCCAAACACTCGAACCTATTCCTGAGTTCTATTCCCCCCTCACTGGCCCTTCTTTTCCTTGGCCTGCTTCTGACAGTCACATGGTTCCACCTCCCATGCTCTCCCCCTTCCATTCCCCTATCACCCTCCTCTGCCTCTACCTGCGCCGCAGGGCGTTCTCCTTCAGCCCCTCCTTGCCTGTCCTCCATCAGCTGCTCAAACCCCCGCCTAAACTCCACCAGGGTATCTACCTGCATCTCTAGCCCCTTAATCTTTTCCTCCAGTAACACTATCAGGCGACACTTCATACACACATACCTGTGTTCCGGCTCCCCTGCTAGGACCATATACATACCACAGCTTCCACATGCAGCCATCTGCATTCTGTCTGCTGCTGCTGCTTGGCTCATGCCTGCTGGGCTCCCTGCCCACGGCGCCTGTGGACTCAGAGCACACACCACACCGTGCCCTCCTGCCTCCCCCATACCTCCCCCTGCAAACTCCCTCTCAAACTCCCCTGTTAGCCGCCCTGTTTGCTTGCTGCCTCCGGTGCCGCTGCTCGCAGCTGTGCCGCTGCCTGGCTGGGCGGCCGCTTTTATGGGCCCCCTAATCAGCCAAGCCCCGCCCCCTGCTCAGGCCTCGGCGTCCGTCCCAGCACCCAGCCCCTGCCGGCCCCTACAAACCAAAACAAACAAACACACAAGAACACCCAGGAACACCCAGGACAGATGCAAATACAGGTACCTTCTCCTCCAATGAGAACTCCCTCTCAAACTCCCCTGTTAGCCGCCCTGTTTGCTGCCTCCGGTGCCGCTGCTCGCAGCTGTGCCGCTGCCTGGCTGGGCGGCCGCTTTTATGGGCCCCCTAATCAGCCAAGCCCCGCCCCCTGCATTTCAGTAGGCATGAGTAAACAAGTATAATGTAAGAATCATTCTTAGACAATTACTTTAAGATCAGTGTGACTTGTTTGCTTAACAGTCATTGTGGTTTGAAATAATTAAAGAATGTTGGGTTAAACAGATCCTTATTAGAGTCAGGAACTTAAGTGGTGACCAGATAGTAAAATATTCCATTTTTTCTTTGTTTCAGGCTGATATAGGATGGTATTGTCATGAAGAAATCTATTTTCTTGAACTAAGTTATATTAATTTGAGCCATGCTAGTTTAATACTTCCATGTGATTACTTTTACACAAACAAATGTTAACAGCTAGGCAAATTAGAAAGTTAGAAACTCAGTTAATACTATAGCAGAAAAAGACTAAAATATAATAAAATAACCCAAAAAGGGTTAGCAGTTTTTAAGTTTAAATATAAGATAGATGCCCCAACCGCTATTGTACAGTCGATTAACATGCAAATAAAATATGTCAAGTTAGCCAGAGAGCTTCCACATGAACCCCTGCATAAATGAGAAAATTAATAAGGACTACACACTTCAAAGTGTGTTCACTGTTCGATAGCAAGTTCTACTTGTACACAAAATATCATGCAAGCTATCCTCTAATATTTCTCCACACAAACACACACACACACACACACACTGTACACTGCATATTATACATTTGGTAAAGTATACTGCTGCTTTGCAGATAATGGAGGGTTGAGAAGGGGGAGGAGAGGGGTGCTAAACAGGTCAAATTTTCCCCCCACTCAAGGAAATATATGTCAAAAGCTAATTAAAGTCAAATGAAAACCAATTTACAAATCTAGACAGCAAGGCAACAAAAGCAATTAATTCTCGAGGACAAGACTGCCATGCCATTCTTAATTAATTTTGTTGTTCCCTAGAATTACTAGTCAGATGGTCCTTAATCAGGGGTTCTGAGGGCAGTGGGTCATCTTGCACGTGTTACATTACTGAAGCACAGCAGAATAAAGTTATGGGCACTATGTTAGGCTTAACACAGAATTTAAGTTCTTTTTGTGCGGGTTAGGTTTGACCCTTAACATTATTTTAAAGCAGATTTTAAGATATTTGTTGTATTTATGTTGAGAAGCTAGACTGAATCTCAAGGACAGCAAAATAAAAACTGGGTCAGTGTTCAGCTTTCCCTCTACCCTCTTTGAGTACGTCTCCAGCCTAAGCTACCATAGGTCCTTTAATTAATATTACAAAGGCTTAGCTGTACTGTCCAAGCCTTTCCTCTGTGGATGTGTATCTGCAGTAGTGCAGGCTGGATGCTAGTCAGCTGGACAATGCTACCTGGATGCTAGAGTTCCTGAAACAAAAGAAGCTCTGTAATCAGTCCCCACAAGCTGCTGTTAACTTTCATCCCAGGGGCACAACGGGAAAATGCTTCCCTCATTAATTTCTTCTTATTCATGGTTGCCTTCTATTCTCATCATAGGTGTTCGTTTCATTGGAGGTCTCCGATTGTACCAACAGGGATCATGAAGCAACATGGCAGTCCTCCAGAAAGCTCTCAGCTTTACCAAATGGTGGTGAAATTGCAGACTGATGCTTTCTTCCTTGTATCTCTTTTTTCCTTGAACTATGATGATTTGAAATCAGAAGTAATTCCCTTCAGCTGGTTGGTGCAAATAAGATATTAGGATCTGTTTTCATACATGGAACAAAAAGATATCAGAGTTTCTTTCTTTGTCCTTGAAGAACTAGTATGCAAGTATTTTAATGCATAAAGCATGGGACTAGCCCAGACCTTGCATACTTCAGCTGCCAAACTTGGAGGTTTAATGAGACCTTCTTCCAGAATTTAACCTGCATCTCCCTCTCTCTCTTCTCCATCAATGCCATGTGGCTCTGCGTCTCTCTCTCTCTGTCACTTTCTTCTCTTAAATCAGTCTCTAGCACAGTGACTCATTCTTCCAAGTCAGTAACTTCTTTTAGCAGTAGAAGTTCGGTCATCAGATCATCAACATGATCTGATGACCTTTAATTCAGTGATCAGCACCAAAATGTCTGCTTTGGTAGCTAATGGATTGTCTTAAGTCCTGGCCTTTCTGCCTGATTTGGCTGCCACATGTTTACTTGGAGGTCTCTATGCTGTGAGCAGGAAACACTCTTCTTGGTATCTTTTTAAATTTCAGATTTTTAAAGAGAATTCATCCTGTGCAACTCTTTGCTCTGATTTTGTGGGGGGAGTTTAGGGAGGGTGGTGAGGTCAATGGAGGCAGATTACTTTGCTATCACATCAGACAGCCATGTTATTCTACTAGTTCCCCAACATCAGAATCATAGAATATCAGGGTTGGAAGGGACCTCAGAAGGTCATCTAGTCCAACCCCCTGCTCAAAGCAGGACTAATTCCCAACTAAGAATTAAAGGAATGTCTGAAAATGCTGAAGAAGGAAACTTAGTCTGGCATGTAAAAACCTTAATTGTGGAGTTGTTACAGCTGAACTGTATGGAAGAGGTAAAAATTGACAGAATACATAGAGTGCTGCTCCTTCTACCAAGGCCTGCCAATAGACCCAGAAACCAAATTGTGAAGTTTCATGATTATCAGCAGAAAGTTTAGTTATGAGAAAAGCCAGAGAGCATTCAGCGCTCATAGTGTAAGGCCACAAGCTGCAATTTTTCCATGATCTCTCTGCCCTAATTTTTTTTTTAAAAAGAGAAGAGAGCTGAGGGAAATTACAGCAGCACTCTGGAGGGCAGGTATCAGCTACAGATGGAGATCCCCATTCAAACTCCCCATACAAAAGGATATTCCAGAGGTAGTAACTAAAGCTAAGCTACTGTAAAAGTCTTGACAGATAGTGAAACCTAGGAAAAGGAGAACAGGAAAAAACTCTAGAGACCATACTGGCAATGGCAGAAGTGAAGCTGAATAAGAACTCAGATACCTGAGGAGAAACCTAAAGATTAACTAGAAGGGACTTCTTGGGGATGAATAGGTGGAGAATGAATCCCTATGGATTGCAAGAGAAGCTGTCCAAGTGTAAAAAGGATTAGGGTTCAGCAAAGCACAGTTGTTTGGAGACTGATTTACATGCAATGTTGGGTATTTTATTTTTGGATTTAAACGAAGGAGAATGGAGAAGAGGGGAGGGAACCTGAAAGGCGGGTGAGGAGAAAAGGAATTACTACAAGAAATATATAGAGAAGTTTACAAACGGAAAACCATATTCACATAATTCTAAATGAGAGAGAGACATTGGCCATACAGGGGTTCATTCCATCAAACAGCTCAAGAATCACAATAATTTCAAGTTTTTCCAATAAACTAAATAGTTATTTTCAATGGCTCTTCCTTTGACATTCAAAGATCTTATTTTAAAAGGGTTAAATCATGTCATTAAAAGGAAAAGAGCCCTGACAGAACTTTGCTCAATGTATGCTCCCAATCAAAAGCAAAAAAGGATTTAAATATTGCAACACTTTGAGGAAGGGGAAACTGTACTTGGAGGAGACTTCGATTGCACACCAATTCCTTACTGGGAAAGGTCTGATAAAGACGAGGGGGATAAGGAAGCAGGTGCAGCATTAACTTCCTCTGTGCCAACAATTCAATCTCTCAGCTTTCTGGAGAGAATTACACCGAGGGAAAAGATTACACCTTTTATTCACACCCTAATCAGCTCTATACTAGATTAAATTTAATATTAATTTCTTAATCATGAATTGGCACCATTACATTGGGCAGAACACGCACTATTGGAAGTAATATTTGCTAGCTGGGATGGGACCCAAAGATCCCTCTTTTGGAAAATGAGCTGCTTGCTTCTCCAAGGTGACTAAAATAAATAGAAAATATCAAAAGAGGTCTTTTCTGAAAGGCAGGTAAAATAATATTTAGGGGGCAACTAATAAGCAGAATTTCTCAACTGAAAAACCGAAGAGCTCAAGACAAAATAGAACCAGGAGATAAAAAGGTAACAAGACATTCATAAAAACAGGTTAGAAAAAGTACATCAACAATTAACTAACTTTAAGGGGAAATTGAATATGTTGATGACAGATGCTGCTGAAAAAGCCCTTATGTACAAAAAGCAGATGTTTTATGAAAAGACATACAAGTGTAAGCTTAGAGAGATTCGAGAGCAATGTAATATTCCACCAATTAACAACAAGCAGCAAATGATAATTACACACCCTAATAAAATGTGCTTTGTTTGCATCTTATTTAAAAATCTCTACAGCTCAGATACTCCAAGCTCAGAAGTTAAAATTTATCTGGAAGTAGCAGGCTTGCCAAAGAAACACAGCTTATAAAGAAACTTTAGATAAAGAAACAACAGAAGAAGAAATCTTAGAGGCAATAGCAAGCATGAAAAGTAGTAAGTGGTTGGGACACATGCCTTATGAGGAGAGGCTGAGGGAACTGGGCTTATTTAGTCTGCAGAAAAGAAGAGTGAGGGGGGATTTGATAGCAGCCTTCAACTACCTGAAGGGGGGGTTCCAAAGAGGATGGAGCTCGGCTGTTCTCAGTGTTGGCAGATGACGGAACAAGTAGCAATGATCTCAAGTTGCAGTGGGGGAGGTCTAGGTTGGCTATTAGGAAAAACTATTTCACTAGGAGGGTGGTGTAGCATGGGAATGGGTTACCAAGGGAGGTGGTGGAATCTCCATCCTTAATGGTTTTTAAGGCCTAGCATGACAAAGCCCTGGTTGGGATGATTTAGCTGGGGTTGGTCCTGCTTTGAGCAGGAGGTTGGACTAGATGACCTCCTGAGGTCTCTTCCAACTCTAAGCTTCTATGATTCTAAGAGTCCAGGGCATGATGGCTTTCCAGCTGAATTTTACAAGGTATTTAAGGAGGTATGAGGGGTCTCTTGAGAGCTACTTTCATTGTTTTTCTGTTATGGGAGGAACTTCCACAGATATGGAAGAAGCTATTGTTGTTCTCCCTAAATTGACAAAGACCTTACCTTATGCAGCTCTGATAGGTCCATATCACTGTTGAATCATGAGAGCGATTTTAGCAAACATATTAGCTAGCCTATTCTAGTGCACATCTTAGCTTATATAAATGCAGATCAAGCTGGATTCAATGAGGGTAGACAAATGTCTGACAATTTTCAGAGAGTACTTGGAATCATCCATAATGCCAGATCCAAAAAAATCGATTTCTTTTGTTGTCACTTAATGGCGAGAAAGCCTTTGATAGAATAGAGTGGGACCTTCTGTTTCAAGTCCCGCCCCTCAGGGACATCAGCCTCCAGTTCTTTAAATGAATAACTGCTCTTTACACCACCAGCCCAAAAGCAGATGTGCACATTAATGGGATTGAATTACTCAGAGAAGCTAGGCAGGGATGTTCATGGTCTTCTTTACTTCTTGCACTGGCCATGGATCCTGCTGCACAGAGATTCATTGTTCCTAACATAGGAATAAAATGTGCAGGACCAAATCAGAAAATAGCTTTATATGCAGACGATGGAATATTATTCTTATCTCAACCAACTATTTCCCTAAAATTAGTCTCTAAAGACATCCATGACTTTGGGAAAGTGTCCATATTTAAAGTAAGTTACGTCAAGTCTGAAATGCTGTCTATAAGTTTGCCAGACTCTGAAAATGTATTCCTCCAGAAATCATTTGGGTACAAATGGGCAACAAATTCTATAAGATACCTGGACATTCAAATCTCAAATAACTTAGAAGCGCTCTGTGATTTAAATGTGAAATCCCTACAGTAACTCCTCACTTAAAGTCATCCCAGTTAACGTTGTTACATTGCTGATCAGTTAGGGAACATGCTTGTTTAAAGTTGTGCAATGCTCCCTTCTAACGTCGTTTGGCAGCTGCCCGCTTTTCCACTGCTTGCATGAAGAGCAGCCTGTTGCAGCTAGCTGGTGGGGGCTTGGAACCAGGGTGGATCGGCGACCCCCCCCCCTCCATCAGCTCCCCGCTCCCCTAAGTTCCCTGTGCTGCAGCCACCTAGCGGGCTATCAATTGCTGGCAGCTCAGCTGTCCCTCCCCGCACTGCCATGTGCTGCTCCTGCCCTCTGCCTTGGAGCTGCTCCCAGAAACTCCTGCTTGCTGTGCAGCGGGGGAAGGGGGGGGCTAATGTGAGGGTGTCCCCCTCCCTCCTGGTCCTACACCCCGCTTACTCCATCTCCATATGGAGGGGACATGAAGGGAGAGAGACAGAGAGCTTGGGGCAGCAGCTGCTGTCTCAACTTCCTGATCCACTTAAAAAGACAATGCACTTAAGAGTGGGTCAGCTTACTTAAAGGGGCAGTGTGCATCTCTCTCTCCCACACACAGGGGGTGTGTGTGTGTGTCTGCGCGCGTGTGTGTGTGTGTGTATGTATCTGTCTGCTATGCTGTCTCCCCTCTCTCGTGTTCGTGCTGCCTTGTGTGAGAGGCTACATTAACAACAACATGTTAATCCTTGAGGGCTTAGCCGAGTGCTAGTTCATCATTTAGCAGCAAGGTATTCCCTGGGAAATATCCCTCCCTCTTCCACCCTCTAACTTCACCTTCTCAGCCAAGCGTCACAGTCATCATAGCTGTGAACAGTATTAAATTGTTTGTTTAAAATGTATACTGTGTGTATATCTATATAATATATAGTTTTTTGTCTGGTGAAAAAAGTTTCTCTGGAACCTAGCCTCCCCCACCCCCCATTTACATTAATTCTTATGGGGAAATTGGATTCACTTAACATCATTTCGCTTAAAGACGCATTTTTCAGGAACATAACTACAATGTTAAGTGAGGAGTAACTATACTTCAACAAATGAAAACAAAAAAGATCTGGAGTGGCAGGGGAAGTATGCAACTTCTTGGTTGGGTAGACTAGCCACAGTCAAATGAACCTTTTGCTAAGGATATTTTTCTTGTTTCAAAATCCTTCTGTTATCATCCCAGATAAAACTCTAGTACCAATTTATATGGAATAAAAAACCAAGAATAAGTGCAGATACTTTGTACAGACCCATTAAACAGGGTGGAAATATTCTATGGTGCTATCAACTCAAAGCAGCAGTAGATTGTCTGGATTAGAGCTCGCCCAACCACTGGGTCTTTACTGAAGAAAATTGTGCTAGCATAAACATGATGAGGCTACCACGGAGTATTTAAAAAAAAAAAAAAAAAAAAAAAAAAATCACTCTCCAGAAATTTATACACATCCTTTAGCACAGGCTACTCTAGAGAGTTGGGCTAAAACTAGAGATGTTTTTTTCCTTCACCAATGACACCTATTGCAAATAATGAAGATATTAACCTAAATCATGAACCAGAGAGCTTTAATGATTGGAAGAGCCATAGAATACATATGGTTGCTCTGCTATTCAGTAGAGAAATTTCTCCAACTTATTTTGGAGATCAAAACTACCTAATTGGTCCACTGTCCCATGGTAGCAGTCCTTTTAAATTAGGCTAATTTAAATTAAATTGTTTCTCTTTTTTTTTTTCCTAGAAAAACTGTTTTATACAGAAAGCTAACTTCAATAGAAGTGATGGCATCTGGTCAATTAGGAAACAAAAAACAAACAATTATATCAATCTCTGCAAATAAAACTCTCCTAACAAAAAAAAAAAATGTCCTTATATGACATGCATGTACGACGCAACATGAGGATGGCCGGATCATGTAGTCCTCAGGCAAGACAATAGATGGACAACCCGCAGTAACTGGATCCCCAAGACCACAAGCGACCGCTGAGCAGACCAAAAATGGAGATGAAAGAGGAGATTTTATGCATACTGTACATTGGTGAATGTGTGCGGTCATTAGTGTGTATTGGGATGCAATCTGTAACCAAATATCACAACTTGTTGGATATTTATTGCCAAACGAGCCATTCATAATCCCCCTGGGGCTTCCTAGTGGAAATGGTCACACAAAAGGAAATGAAGAATTAATCTCTCAACTGCTGTTAGCTGCTCAGCCAGTTTTTTAAATGTTGACATTTGATAGACATGCCTGGTCCATTAAATGTGTAATCAGAGATTTCACTTAATTTAATGAAACCATATCAGGTGGTGTAGTGATGTTCATCCTGTACAATGGTAACAACCTGTTAAATAGAGAGATCTGATTACTATAATTCCTGTATAATATCTCTAAACAAAAGCTCAATGTTGAGATTGTTTTGTTTCTGATACGTTCCCTGCATGGCAAGGATTTGTAAACCAGTTTCTACTACTATCATCAATCAATCATTAAGAATTCCATGCACTTTTTATAAGTATCAAGGATCTTTAGCCTATTTTCCCTTTCTCCATTATTGTGCAACATGCTGTGGACCTGGTTACTGTTCTTATCTGCTCTGCATCGCTCAGCAAAAAGTTTTGCTTTATAAAGAGCCAACCAATTTGAGATTTTTCACCTGATGAGAAACCAGTGGGTGGTAATTGGAATCAAATGGCCTGTCTTTCTTGATTTTCTGTCATAATGTGAGTTACAAGGAAAGCTCTACCACTGCAAATAGATTAAGGTAAAATTTATAAGTACGTGCCTCTTAAATTCAAACATCCCATCTAGGATCATACATGTCCCCTGGAATGGTGGTTGAAACATGAAGGGACATATGAATCTTTAGCGCATTTGGTACTTAAATATCTTGCGATGCCACCTACAATAGTGCCATGAGAACGCCTGTTCTCACTTTCAGGTGACATTGTAAACAAGGAAGCAGGCAGCATTATCTCCTGCAAATGTAAACAAGCTTGTTTATCTGAGCAATTGGCTAAATAAGAAGTAGAAGTGAGTGGGCTTGTACACTGTAAAGTTTTACATTGTTTTATTTTTGAATGCAGTTTTTTTGTACATAATTCTACATTTGTAAGTTCAACTTTCATGATAAAGAGATTGCACTACAGTACTTGTATGAGATGAATTGACTACTATTTCTTTTGGTTTTTACAGTGCAAATGTTTGTAATCAAAAATAAATAAAGTGAGCACTGTACACTTTGTATTCTGTGTTGTAATTGAAGTGAATATTTTTGGATGTTTTCTACAGTTTCAAATAAATGGTATTCTATTGTTTAACAGTGTGATTAATCATGATTAATATTTTTAATCTCTTGCCAGCCCTAGTCAAACATTCTCTTTACATCCTGAGGATATGCACTGTGCAATTTGTGAGAGTCAAAGAGTTTATAAAGTACTTTGAGATGCAACATGAATTGCGCAACATAAAATGTATCATCTCAATAATACTTTCAACAATGGGAACCTGTCTTCATTCATCCAATCCACAGTCCGATGTATATATAGAGTAATAGAATGTAAATAGGTCCCTATTTTTTTCACTCACACCATTAATGATAGCATCCTACATTTATATCATGCAGTTCATCACAAGTGATCTCCAAGGTGTGTGCATAACTGGTTGGAAAACCATTCCCAGAGAGTAATCATCAGTTACTTTAGTCAAGCTGGAAGGGCAGATCAAATGGGGGTCCCACAGTGATCAGTTCTGGGTCCAGTTGTGTTTGATATCTTTATCAATGATTTAGATAATGGCATAGAGAGTATGCTTAAAGTTTGCCAATGATACCAAGCGGGGACAGGTTGCAAGTGCTTTGGAGGACAGGATTAAAATTGAAAGTGATTAGACCATTTCTTCAGTTTGTCCAGGAGTAAAGAAGATGAAATTCAATAAGGACAAATGCAAAGTACTCCACTTAGGAACAATCAGTTGTGCACATATAAAATGGTAAATGACTGCTTAGGAAGGGAAACGGATCTGGGAGTCATAGTGGATCACAAATTAAATATGAGTCAACTGTGTAACACTGTTGCAACAAATAAACAAACATACATTCTGGGATTTATTAGAAGGAATGTTATAAGCAAGACAAGTAGTAATTCTTCCGCTCTATTCCATGCTGATGGATCAAAACCTGGGTCTGAATGAAATCAAATGACTAGCAACTTTGAAAATCCACTTTTGCAGCAAAACACAACTTTTGAAATGTTAGCCCCGCTGTAGAAATAGCATTAAAAACTAGAACATAGACTCAGACTCATAGACATTAAGGTCAGAAGGGACCATTATGATCATCTGGTCTGACCCCCTGCATGCTACAGGCCGCAAGACCCTTCCCTGGACTCTACCGTTGAAGTCCCCCATCCTGTGTTTTAGTGACTTCAATCGGCTGAGACCCTCCTGCTAGTGATCCCTGCCCCATGCTGCGGAGGAAGGCGAAAAACCTCCAGAGGCTCAGCCAATCTACCCTGGAGGAAAATTCCTTCCCGACCCCAAATATGGCGATCAGTAATACCCCGAGCATATAGGCAAGAGTCTCTAGCCTGACCCTTGTTGGCCATTATGTTGTTCATGTACCATTGCTTGGTTTTCCTTGGCTACTATGTTTTATCATTAAACCATTCCTTCCATAAACTTATCCAACTTAATCTTAAAACCAGACAGGTCCGTCGCCCCCACCGTTTCCCTCGGAAGGCCGTTCCAATATTTCACCCCTCTGATGGTCAGAAACCTTCGTCTAATTTCAAGCCTAAACTTCCCCCCGGCCAGTTTGTATCCATTCGTTCTCGTGTCCACATTAGTACTAAACTGGAATAATTCCTCTCCCTCCCTTGTATTAACCCCTCTGATATATTTAAAGATAGCAATCATATCCCCCCTCAGCCTTCGCTTTGTCAGACTAAACAACCCAAGCTCCTCTAATCTCTTTTCATACGACAGGTTTTCCATTCCTCTGATCATCTTAGTCGCCCTTCTCTGCACCCGTTCCAGTTTGAGTTCATCTTTTTTAAACATTGGAGACCAGAACTGCACACAGTACTCCAAATGAGGTCTCACCAGCGCCTTATACAACGGAAGCAGGACCTCCCTATCTCTACTAGATATACCTCGCCTAATACATCCCAAGACCGCATTGGCTTTTTTCACCGCCACGTCACATTGCCGACTCATAGTCATCCTGCGGTCCACAAGGACCCCTAGGTCCTTCTCCTCTTCCGTTACTTCTAACCAATGCGTCCCCATCTTGTAACTAAAATTGTTATTATTCGTCCCCAAGTGCATCACCTTACACTTTTTACTATTAAATTTCATCCTATTTCTGATACTCCAATTCACAAGCTCATTCAAGTCTCCCTGCAGAGTATCCCTATCCTCCTCCGAGTTTGCAACTCCTCCCACCTTCGTATCATCCGCAAACTTTATCAGCCCACTCTTGCAATCGGTCCCGAGGTCAGTTATAAATAGATTAAATAAGATGGGTCCCAAAACCGAACCTTGAGGCACTCCACTAGTAACCTCCCTCCAACCCGACAATTCACCCTTTAATACGACCCGCTGCATTCTCCCCATTAACCAATTCCCTATCCACCTCTGGATTTTCATATCGATCCCCATGTTTTTCATTTTAACCAATAGTTCCTCATGGGGTACTGTATCAAACGCTTTACTGAAATCCAGGTATATTAGGTCCACCGCATTTCCCTTATCTAATAAGTCCGTTACTTTCTCAAAGAAGGAGATCAGATTCGTTTGGCACGATCTGCCCTTCGTAAAACCATGCTGTAATTTATTACATTTGCCATTAACTTCAAGGTCCTCAACTAGTTTCTCTTTCAGAATCTTCTCCAGCACCTTGCACACTACTGATGTTAAACTAACAGGCCTATAGTTACCCGGGTCACTTTTTTTCCCTTTCTTGAAAATAGGAACCACATTGGCTATTCTCCAGTCTAACGGGACTACCCCCGAGTTTACAGATTCATTAAATATAGTCGCTAATGGGCCTGCTATTTCCCGCGCCAATTCCTTCAATATTCTCGGATGAAGATCGTCCGGTCCACCCGACTTAGTCCCATTAAGGCGTTCTAGTTTTGTTTCTACCTCGGATGCGGTAATCCCCCATCCTGTATGCCCCTCTGTAACGGTGCTAGTATCCCTAATACCTTCATTGGCCTCATTAAACACCGATGCAAAATATTCATTGAGATATTGCGCCATGCCTAGATTATCTTTAATCTCCTCTCCGGCTATAGTCTTCAGCGGTCCCACTTCTTCTTTCTTTGCTTTCTTCCTATTTATATGGCTGTAAAACCTCTTACTATTACTTTTAATTCCCCTCGCTAAGTCCAACTCTTCCCGGCCTTTGGCCTTTCTCACTCTATCTCTACATTCTCTGACTTCACTAAGGTAAGTTTCCTTACTGATCCCTCCCCTCTTCCACTCTTTGTACGCTTTCTGTTTTTTCCTAATCGCCCCTTTCAGCCGGTCGCTCATCCAGCTCGGTCTAAGTCTCTTGCTTAGTAATCTTTCCCCCTTTTTGGGGATACAGACCTCTGACAGCTCTTGCATCTTTAACTTAAAGTAATCCCAGGCTTCTTCTGCCTTTAGGTCCCTTAATACGTTTGCCCAATCCACTTCCCTTACCAGTCCCCTTAATTTGTTAAAATTGGCCTTTTTAAAATTATAAACCCTAGTCTTTGACTTAATTCTGGTACTCTTTCCATTTAGTTTAAAGCGAATTAGCTCATGATCACTGGAGCCCAAGTTGTCCCCCACTACCACTTCCTCAACAAGGTCCTCACTACTTACCAGAATCAAATCTAAAATGGCCTCCCCCCTCGTCGGCTCAGCTACCACTTGATAAAGGAATTGATCTGCAAGCACATCTAGGAACATCTGAGCCCTATTATTGCTACTAGCGTTTGTTCCCCAATCTATATCCGGGAAGTTAAAGTCCCCCATAATTACACAGTTTCTATTAGTATTTACCTCCCTTAATACATTAAACAATTCCTTATCCATATCCTGGGTCGATCCCGGCGGTCTATAGCACACCCCAAGCACTATCCCCGGAGAGGCTCTAGTAGTACTTTTACCCAGCTTGAGTATTGCCCAGACGGACTCCGTGTTATCAATTCAATCCACTATTATTTCTTTACAGCTTATTTCACTATTGACATACAATGCCACCCCCCCACCTTTACCTTTATCCCGGTCTTTCCTAAACAGCGCATACCCCTCCATACCTGCGTTCCAGTCGTGACCGCCATTCCACCACGTTTCAGTTATTCCTACGATATCCGGTTTCAATTCTCGGACCAAGAGCTCCAATTCCTCCATTTTATTACCTAGGCTTCTCGCATTGGTGTACAAACAGCCTAATGTATGTCGTTTAGCCTGTCTCCCATTACTAGCACTGTATGTTGCGGGCCTCTTTGTGTTCGTCCCCCCTTTCCCTCCTATGTCCAATCTCATCTCCCCGGCTATGTTTCCTCTTGTTACACTCAGCTTTTCAATACCGGAAACTGGCGTGGAGATTAACTGTGCATCTCCCAACCATCTCCCCAAACTTCCTAGTTTAAAGCTCTTTTGATAAGATGAGCCAGCCTCCCTCCCAGAAGTCTATTTCCTTCCCTACTCAGGTGAAGCCCATCCCGCGAGAACAGGTGTCTGTCCCCGAAAGCCTCCCAGTGGCCATACATCCCAAAGCCCTCCTTATAGCACCACTCCCTTAGCCAACTATTTATCCTCACAATCCTATCAGCCCTTTGCTGCCCTTCCCTCGGAACAGGCAGAATCCCACTAAAGATAACCTGAGCCTCTATCTCCTTGAGAGTCTTCCCCAGCCTGGCATAATCTCCCTTGATTCTCTCTAACGAGAACCTAGCTGTGTCATTCGTTCCTACATGAAGGATTATCAAGGGGTTCTTACCTGCTCCTTTTAGGAAAATCTCATACATCCCCATAACACACTGCAGCCTAAACAATACTGTAGTTCAATAATCTATTTGAATCCTGTCCTGTTGATTTGGACAAAGGATTTGTCAGTAAGATTTTAAAATAAATATTGATTAGTGAAATACCAACTTTGGTTTAATAACTATATTTTCAGATAAAAATCCCAGTGTATAGATTGGTGAAAAAAACACTTCCTTAACATGGTTTACAGAAGTAAATGTTCAACTTTTTTGCAATCTCATTAAGAGCAATTAAGAATTTAAAAATCCAAACTATTATTAGCTTGCTTATAATAAGCACCATTGTTTATTTAGATCCCAAACCTAGACTATTTTATCTAAGACCTGAAGGTATGAAAGCAGCAATATAAATCAACGTTGACACTGACCAATCCACACCACTTAAATATGCTACCCATCAATATATTTCAACTAGCTGACAATGCTTTTCTGAATATTTGGACATATACTACCTAGAGTTATATTTTATAACATCTTACTGTTATGATAAATGAAGAGTGACATGTCAGCAAGTTATTTGTTAATCATACCTAATAGGGAAGAGGCTCCCATATACTTTTAATTTATCACAGCACATGCTGCCAAGTGTTATATATTTTTAATAAGGCTCCCATTGAATGACTTAACATTGATGCTAGCAATCACCTGTCTTCAAGGTGCACCTTTCCATATTATGTTATTCCATTTGTAGTCTATTCTAATATATGATTTTTAATTCAGAACTGAACCTATCTGAATTAAGAAATTGTTTGGTCAGGGTCCGTTTTCCCCCACCGCCCACTTCAGTGGGTTTCATTTCAGTAAGGCAAACAGGATTTAGGCATTAGAGTATCTATGAGTAATAAAAGGGGCCTAGTTTTAAGCACATTTAGGATGGTTTGAAGCTCACTGACTGACAAGGCTCCCACAAAGTATAACTTTTGAGTAAATCTCTTCTGCTTTCTCTCACTTATCCCTTCGGTTCTATTTCATTATGAGATCTAGGTTTATTAGACTGGGTAGTTGAGTCCCTTCCCAAAGCGATTACAAGTTTCTTTACAAAGTTCATATAATGGACATTGTCCTTTTTTTTGTTTTCAAAGAAGAGATTAGAACATCATTGCTTGCCAAATTGCATTTTAAACTCAAGCTGGTTTTGAGCTCTAACTAAAGCAGAAGCTATATAAAATTGAGAGTTTTTGATTGCACTGTTATTCTGGGAACAGCAGGGAAGTTTTCTAAATTTTGCTTTTATTAAAGCAGGAGTATCAATTACAAATACACCCCTACCCCGATATAACACGACCTGATATAACACTAATTCGTATATAAAGCGGTAAAGCACTCGGCGGGGGGGGGGGGGGGGGAGAGGTGTGGAGGGCTGCGCACTCCGGCAGATCAAAGCAAGTTCAATATAACGCTGTTTCACCTATAACATGGTAAGATTTTTGGCTCCCGAGGAGCGTTATATTGGGGTAGAGGTGTATAGACCATTCTCTTACCCCACATGCCCCAAATCCTCCATCAGGGTCCATTACCATGGACACTAGCAGCCACACAGAGTCCAATTGAAGTCAAGGGGATTCTGAATGGGAACAGAGGTTCACCTTAACAGGCCTTACTGCAGGAACAGGGCCATGTGTCACACATAGCAGGGCAAGAGAAAAGGATGCAAAATTAAAAAAAAAAAAAAAAAAAAAAAAAAAAACACACAACCCTACATCACCAGGAACTACTCTAGCACATGATCATGTGGAGTAATGAGTACCCCTCATATCCCATTATCAGCAACTTGTAGTATTAGGTTCCTGAATGATCCTTAATTTTGCTTCTCCCATCTTCAGCACGCCTTCAACATACCAAGCACCAGATTTCTTGTGTTAAAAAACAAAACAAAACAAAAACACATACCACACACAGTTGGAGGTCTGTGATAAATGAAGGGGGAGGAGGGTAGTGCCCTTTTATGGACACCCAGCCAGCAAGCCAGCTAGCTACAAAATCCCTCTTAGTAGTTGTTCTCCACTTGCTTTACCTGTAAAAGGTTAAAAACGCCCATAGGTAAAAAGAAGGGAGTGGGCACCTGACCATAAGAGCCAATGGTAGGGCTAGAACTTTTTAAAATTGGGAAAAAAAACTTTCCCTTTGTCTGTCTGTCTGTCGTTCTCCAGAGAGGGGACAGAGCAGGAGCTATGCAGTAAAAAGCTGTGGACCAGGTATGAAAATCACTAGATCATACCTAGAAACTACTCATTTGAAACCCCCAGATATACAAGTAGATCAGGAAATGTCTAGAAAGACATGATTAGGTTTATTTCTTTATAGCTTGTGGACTCCTCTTTACTAACCCCCAATTGCTTTTGTAACCATTAAGCTGGACCTCAATAAAACCATTCTTGATGTTTAATTATTATATTTGCTCTTTTTAAATCTAGCAATAGCCTAAGTTCCAGATTATTTCCTCTCTTTTGGTTTTTAATAAAACTTACTTTTTTAAGAACAGGATTGGGTTTTTGTGTCCTAAGAAGTTTGTGCATATGGTGTTTAATTAGCTAGTGGCAAAAGCTGCTTTCCTTTCTCAGCTCTTCCCTGGAGGGGGGATGAAAGGGCTTGAGAGTACCCCACAGGGAGGAATTCCCAAGTATGCCTTCCTGGGTTCAAAGGGTTTTTTTGCATTTGGGTGGTGGCAGCATTTACCTATCCAAAGTCAAAGAGAAGCTGGTACCTTGGGAGTTTAATACAAGCCTGGAGTGGCCAGTATTAATTTTTAGAATCCTTGTGGGCCCCCACCTTCTGCACTCGAAGTGCCAGAGGGGGAATCAGCCTTGACAGGCCATTAAAACAAATTAGTTCCCAAGCTAAAAGTATGCATGTCATGATTCACATTAGGCCTAAAAACAGCACGTCCTAGGGATCTGAGCGACTTTGGAAACAGGAGTAATGATAGGAAAGCATTTGCCAACCTTCATTTTAGAAGTTTTTAATTGAACTCTGCAAATAAACATGATTAGTGAATAAAACCAAAATAGGAAAAACTATAAAAAACGCATATCACATCTGTTCCCGAGCAAAGTCAAAGAAGCCAGCAAAAGGCCAACTTCAAACTTAACTGAATCAAATATTCTTATCTTGGCACAATCTGGTTTCAGGCCAAGACATGGGATCGAAACAACTTTAGTTGCACTGACTGACTATTTCTTTGAATGGATGGAGGACAAAAGTCTCATTCTCATCCTCCTGGAGATCTCTGCAACATTGGATCCGGTTGACCATAGGATACTGCTGTCCCACCTGAGAAAAGTAGCAGTAATAGAGGGAAATGTGCTTAAGTGCCCTTCCTGGAAGGACTCTGCTCCTTAGGCACAATGGCACTTTCTATCACAAGGTTAAAAGCTCATTTGTGTAGGAGACAGCTTTCTTGGCAACCAATCCCAAATGGTGGCATGAACTCGGACGAACTGAGCAGTGTCACAAACTCACCACCTTCTGCTCCAAGTGTGAGGTACCCCTTTTTGATCTTGCCTTTTCCTACTTAAAAGCATAGCAGGATGTATACATTAAAAACCCTACCAAAACACAACACTATACTGTACACATAACACCTGCCCACACCATGGAGAGAAGGTAAGTCAAGGAATGACCCACACAACAGATATTCGTCACGTCACTTAATGCATTACTGGAAGGCGCCCGGAGAATGGCATGAAAATCTACACAGAACAAAAATAGGAGTAAAATGTTAAGCAGCTGTAGGAAAAAAAGGCAGTCCACATGGATAAAAATTTACAGCAGACATCAGACAGTAAAACCACTATTCAGGGCTACTCATTTTTGTCAGAGCCATTTAGAGGCTCCCATCCAGCTTCACCTAAAAGTGCTGCATTCAACATCTCTGTATCCTTTGCATGAATCCACTTAAAGTGTGCACTAACCTGATAGGGGAGATTTCAATTTAGATTAACTATGGGGACTATATAGAAAGATTTGAAAATCCTTATTTCAGGGTTAGTCTTCACTACCGGAGAGTTTGATGCTGCTGCAATCGATGCAGCTGCAATCGATGCAGCAGGTGTCGATTTAACAGGTCTAGTGAAAACCTGCTAAATTGACAGCAGAGTGCTCTCTGGAGTACCAGAGTTGACCAGCTTCCAGAGAAGAGTAAGGTAAGTTGATGGGAGAGCGGCTCCCATCGATGCAGCACAGTGAAGACACCGCGGTAAGTCGAGCTAAGCTATGTTGACTCTAGTTACGTTGTTCATGTAGCTGGAGTAGTGTAATTTAGGTCGACTTACCCCGGTAAATGTAGACAAGACCTCAGACATAGAAGGTGTCATTCAAGAAGGGCAATTAATAGAATCAGAAAAGGGAAAACTTCCATCTAAGGAGAGATTGTAAAGATATGGACTAATAAAAGGGGACACAGAGGTATACAAAACAATAGCTGGCATATGAGTATGCCTGACTGAACTTCTCTAATTCAAGAAGAGGACATTCAATGAAACTGAAAAGCAACACAATTTAAAATGGCTAGAAAATATAAACTCAAACAGGATTAGATATTTTACAGATTTTTTTAAAATTGATATAAATTCTCATTTCAAACAAAGCGTTTAGTACAGTGATTGGGATTAGAAGGAAGTTTCCCCTAGGCAGTTTCCCATAATTGTCCACTGCAAGGTTTCCTGTATGTTCTTTTGAACCATCTAGTAGTGGCCACCATCAGATATAGCATATTGAACTAGACGGACCACTGCTCTGACATAACATGGCAGTTCATGTATAGCATAGAGGTGTACTTGGAATACTGTCTCCTAATCAGGTCTGTATAAGCTTCTCTTTCTGTAAACGTATCACGTGATTTGCATCTCTGTTTAGTTTATGGGAATAACCTCGGATTTCGGAATATATTATGATAAATTAGAAGCAAAGAGTATAATGTATGTAAAGAAGACAGTAATATATTGATTGCTCTTGCTATGAGACATTTATCAGTGTATTTATTTTGGAAAGCCCCTAGTGGCTATTTTAATTTTTGTGAGCACCCCTTTCTGGAAGATGATAATATTTGCCAGCAACAGTAGAAACAAAACTGAAACTGAAGAGGTAACAGGTAGAAATGTGCAAAGATACAATGGGGAGGGAGCAGAAGGGGCGGGCCTAAGCAACTTTGATTTTATTCCAAGAGCCTTATAAAACACAGCAGAGTAGCAGAGAAACCCTTCAAACAAACGTTCAGAGGTCCTAGTATTTAAACAGTGCTCCGTAAGAAAAGGGAATTTATTCAAATAATTCAAGATGAGAGCATACCTTTAACCTGCTTTTAAAGTTATTGGTCTATCTTGTAATTAATTTAGATAGTAATTACTAATTTAAAATTCATACAGTGTGTGAACACGAGATATGATACACCAGCTTCATCATAATTTCAGAGCCAGGAACCTTATTTGCAATATGAACATCTGATCTTTAGCCAAAGTATTGGTGAATTACATTGGGGATTATATTGTTTAAAATTTATACAGTGGTTACAGCAGTTGGCAAGAAGCATTTAGGGTTGTGCCCTTGCTTTCCTATTTAAATGATAAACAATTTCTAACAAGAGGACAAATAGTAAACCATTTAACAATCTGTTTTGCAATATTAAAGATTGCAAGATCCATGTAGAGCAAATATTATAACAAGAAAAAACAAGCAGTCTCTCAGCAAAAGGCAAATGTTTTTTCCTCTCCTCATTTTGCAACTTTGAACATTGTACTCTGGCAAGCTTTTGGTTGTTAATCTCTCCATTTCGGAGAGGCTGCCGATTACAGCTTTCACTTTCTTCTTGTCTGACATTTTCTAATACAAGAAAAAAAAAATTCCTAATGTAGGCAAGTGAAGCTCTTAGTGAGGACTTTATTTAATCAGAGAATGACTCCAGCTGCCCTGTTTCTGTACAGCATTCTATAAATGGTGTGTCTTGTGTTATCTGAGTGATGTGTCCAACCACCAATAACGAGGTCCCATTTGACTCACATGAGAGTGCTCTTACATTAATATTCAGCCTGCTGTTCTCAAGTTCCCACATGGCTTTTGGGGACCTCTCACATACATTTGTACATAAGTGCTCCTGCTCACTCAGATCCAGGAAGGGAAAACAGACACTTTAGGAGATCAGTTCCCATTTGGTATCTATGAATGTGCAGGAAACATTGAGCCAACTTGGTACAGGCCTGAGAGCTGTGTTTTCTCCCCACATTTGAGATGGAGCAAGGCAGGGAATTAAGGCCTGATCCTGAACATACTAAAGAACATGTGAAGCTTCCCATCAGTGGTGGATTAACACACAGCCGAAAGGGGCCCATGCCCAGGGGCCCTGTCAATTTGGGGCCCCAGGTGTGGGTGGCCCAAAATGTTCTTTGTGTCCAAGGTCCCAATTAAACTTAATCTGCCTCCGCTTCCCATGGACATCAGTGGGCTTTGGAGCAGAGCCTTAAAAAAAAAAAAAAAAAAAAAAAAAAAAAAAAAAAAAAAAAGCTATGGGGATCCCACACTTTGTTCCCAACAGCTGGAGCAACAAGGAAGGGGGTTGGCTAAGACACGGTGCTGGAGAAGATGTATCTTCAGGAAATCAAAGGAAGCAGAAAGCACACACCCTCCTTCCAAACCACAACAAGAGAGAAAGAGTCCTTCCTCTCTTCTTCCCCTCCTGTGCACCAGCCCACAGTAAGAAAGAATCTAAGAGCCATTTTATCACTGAATAGAGTTAGTGTTGCAATACAATTGTGTACTGGTGCAACACCACCACCACCACATCAGCATTTAACACCATTAGGGAGATAGGACCCTACAAAACACAATACATTAATAAACAGGGGAGTCGGCAGTAAGAGGTAGCCAAACTCTCTCTGCTTGCCTCAAAAGACTTTTAAGCTTTCTTAAATGTGCTTATTTGCAGGTCAGAAGTGCACCACTGTGGTTTCGCAAAGTTGAGAGCTTCATCAGGCTCTAGTGCCAATGGTCTGAGACCTAGAGAAATAAAATTCATAATTACAAGAAGTTGCATTTTCCAGATCTACGAGAGGAATAAGAGTTTCTAGCCCTGCATTTCCCGGGCTCCGCTTTTGGCTCAGGACATATTTTTGAATCGCTCCCCAAGTGTTTATATCCACACTAAGCAGATTTCATCATCATGTACTGTTCTTTCTACTAAGCCTACTTGTTTTTTCCTGATATTTCTTTGGCCTGTGCACAATGTGTTGAAAGGATTTTTTAGCTGTGGTGAGACAAATGTATTATTCCAAAACAAGAGTGGATGTAGGGTATGTGCTATACCATGACATTTTATACATTGTACTTACACTTTAACCTAAACCAAAATCCTAGATGTAAACTCTTCTACTGTGCGTGGATGGACAGACATCTGACTAAATCTTTAAATTAAAAAAGTTAGTTAGACCTTTTAATATTTTAGGTTTTCCCTTTCTCAAAGAGGACTATGACTAGGCTAAATTTGAATTGTGTCCTTTCCTATTTTGAGGTGAAAAAAATCTGGTGTTAAAGTCCTACTTCTTGTCTGAGTCTCAGATGGCTCCGTCTGTGTCCCTCAATCTTCCCAGATCAATTCAATTTTGAGCAGAGACTGAGCATAGAAAGTTTCAGCCCAAACAGACCACGAAGAAAGTTATGAGCAAGTGAAAAATGGGACTTTAACAGTAACTTCAGTCCTAACTATAGTGTTTGTTGCCATAACTCTAAAATGATACTATGAACAGAGCACTGGTCGCCTTCAAACAGTCATACTAGGTATTAATCTAAGTGAAATATATTATGAACTAAAAATAATCAACTATTGACAACAGAAGAAAGCATGTTATTCTCTTCAATGCTTATCCTTTTTTAATCTTTATCCTATTAACTTAAAAGGGCAGATGGAACAAGTACAATTTGTTTCCATAGATAGCTAATTGAATATTTACAGTACTACTCATGCGTACCTGGTTGTTTTTATTTAAACACAAATGATATTCTCCTCTTACTGAAGTTTAGTAGCATGTCCTATCTCCATTTGAATGAAGATCCCAGACGTATATCAAAGTGCAGAACACACATTTGTCAGGGACAAAAATAATGCCACTTCAGCTATGGAGCGACTAATGCCATCTCCATAGTAATAAAAATATATTATGACCTTATGGCAACAGATTGTATTAATATACCCAATCTCTTTAAAATATGAGGTATTATGGGCAAAGTTGAAGAACACGGATTCAGTAAACATGCAGGGAACATGATCAGCATTTGTTACCTCCACCTACAGCATCTACAAACTCTAGAAGTATTTTTTTTTTTTTAAATAAATCAAGAAACTCCCCTGAAATCTTGGGGAAACAGTTATGAAATTCAGTGGACTGTCTTCCATGATCATGCAAACAGGCACCTGAAAGTGTGGTTAAATAACCCAAGGACAGTCAAAATCCTGCACTGAGTAGGCAGATGATGTAGTGACTTAATATGGTAGGTCTATTCCTTCTTCAATTTCTATGAAATCTTACCTCCAGGCCATGTTACTGAACGGTGTGGATTCTGGGTTCAATTCTGATACTAGATCAGAAAAGTAATAATCTATTGTTAATTATTAGAGTTTGCCAAATTAATTTTGATTTTTTTCCAGTGACGTTTGCTTGATTTGAGTTTACAACATCCACAAAATTGAAGCAGTTTTATGAAACTTCCAAAGTGTTCAGTGAAAATCTGGACACTGTTTCACAATCAAGATGTCAACACAAAATGCCATTTTTGTTCAAATATCCACACTGGGAACGTAAAGAGAAGCAGATAATGGTTGGTACTTCCAAAGAGCCTCCTGGTTAAGGGATTACCACAGGCTGAGAGCCAGGATGCTTAGTGTTTTTTCCCCCTCCATCTGTACCAGTAGCTGGCTTTAACGGCAGCATTTACTTAGCACTGTATAAATACATTACAACTTCAGGTCATTATCCCTATTTTATGGGCTGGGGAAGAGTGACTCAATTTCCAACCACAACTAATTCCTGGCCAGTTCACAGTCATTTGGTCTTGGGCCAATGCTGTTCTGTAGCTTAAATGGCTCTTCTCAGGCGAGTCAATTAAATTTGAGGGTTACTAATCATCAAAGGAGTGAGGTTCTGGCACAGACTTCCAATAGGAGTAATGGGGGCAAACATAACTAGTTTTAAAATGGAGCATAAATTTGAGTGGGATTATATGTTGTGGTTGACTGAAATAGCAAGGGGACTAGACACAATAACCCTTCCGGTCCTATGTACTTAAAGTTCCTTGCAAGTCCGTATCCAAAGCAAGATTAGAACATAAATGTCCTGGACTTCAGACCACTGCCTGGAAAAAAAGCTCCTTGGAAATTAGAACACAAATGTCCAACCAGCCCAGTAACTTGCACTGTGTTGAGGAATCCTATTGTGGATAATACGAGATTCCTCATGCAACAGTTAAGTGTTTCATAATACAAACAGCATTAGGAACTACAGTAAAATAAAGTAAGCAGCCAACCAGAAATACCATTTTTTACGTTAACATTTTCTTGAAGACTCCATGGTGCAAAGAAACAGGACTTAATTTTTGCAATCAGCACTTCCCCAGCAAATACCAAGATGCTGTGACTCATCTGTCTCAGTAGTTCAGGGAGAGCAGAAGTCATTGCACAAATCTGGGTGCCACCTGCCAGTAACAAACGTGCTGTTCATAAATATCAGGTATGGCAGCATGTTCCCCTGCCCGATCTAACCTCTGTGTCTAGAATTGTTTAATAAAGCCACAACAAAAGAAAATTCTACTCTACATTTATAATGAGCTCTCAAGCATTCCTCTTCAATAACCGGCAGTGCCAGGTCTGGCAGACTAGAATGTTGGTAACACTACCTCAGAGACAGTTGTGTCTCCAGAGATGGCCTCACTAAGGCCATAAAATTCCATCTCTTTCATCCTTTCACGCTCTAGAACAGTAGGGAGCCATGTAACTTATTATGTCCTTAATAGACTGGGAACTCCCTTCCTTGAGACTGCCTCACACACTGAACCCTCCCACTGAATTCCACAGTGAGGATGCAGCTGGACAGATAGGTTTACACTACAAGGTCCTGGAGCCAGGCCTACTTGGGGTGGGGCCTTTACTATTTAACTTCTTGCCAAAAAAATTAGACTAAATCCAAGACTTGGCATGTTCATTACCCAGTGTCAGAAAACTTTCTGATTGAGCTTTTCCCCAGGTGTGATGTAATTAGAGGGGAGTTAGTCAGGAACGAATGAATGTGATAGGTCCCAGAAACAGTCCAATAGAAGGAGTGCGCCCAGGGTTCTCCCACTGTTGGGACCATGAGGTCCAGATGCCATAGATGGTGTAGTAAGGTCACCAGGAAGCAGGTGGAATTGTCTCTAACTTCTTTTCCCTGAGCTTTCTGAGGACCATCAACAGACCAGGGAAATAGGGGAAGGAGGTGGAAGAAGGGGAGAAACCACTGCCTTCCCTCAGTACCGAAAGTGGATGTCAAGCTGGGAACTCTGGAGTCAGTTAACTACAGGCAGTAGTCGCAAAATTTCTCTGACCAGTTCAACATAATGGGAATTCTCAGTGGCAGATCTGGCTGAGTCTTTTTGATACTTCATTTGCCTGCTGGGAACTGGCAGTGAATCAGTCAGTGGGTTATTGTGTTATCCATTGATGGCAGGTACACTGCTCAAATTGACAACAAAAGCTAAGCTTAACAGTAGGGGACAAGATAGGGGATCAGGGAGAGGGCCTGCCATGAGACTAGATGGGGCGTTGCAATCACAGTCCCACTGAGAAAAGAGTGGTGCTACCACTGGAAGGGCTAGTATGTCTGGAGCAGAGGGGAAGCCTTAAAGAAAGGAACTGACCAGCTCTTAGCTGAGTTGATTCGAGGTGGCTAGATGTAGGAGAGATTATGGCAGTGCTGGGAGAGTTGCAGCAAAGCCCATTTCAAACCAAGCAGAGCCCCAAGAATGGCTGAAGGCAGACACTTCCGGGTCCCTGGCTTTGGCTGCTTAGTAGTTGAATCCTCGAGTTGGAAATGGAGACTACAGTGAGAGCACTTCTACTCCTGCTCCATGGTCAGGAGACAAAACAAAGAAAGTGTGGAGGTGCTTCTATATTCATCATGTCGGTCAGCTCTTGCCTTCCAGCAGGCAAAACCATGATGCTCCATGTACTGACTGCTTCTCTTCATAGAATGGCAGAGGGGGAATGGGAGGGAGAATATAGTAAAAAGTTTTTGCTTCACAAACTGATCTATTCTGATTTTTTCTGTGATATTCCTTTTTCATGTTGAGACCCCAGCTCTTATGCACATGGAATGCAACCAGACAGTCGACTTGCTTGGAAATAAAGACGTAACCTTACAGGATGATTTGTTAAACAAGACCTAAAGACCAGATCAACCCATAATTACCTTTTCTATTGAAGGGGAATAACAAAAACAAAACTGAAACACCTACAACTTACTGGTACTTAATTTACTGACATTGTGGCAGTAAAGAAAAAAACACAAATGTAACTAGTTTCCTTTAGTTCAAACATGACATTTATCTTTTGTGATTATATCAGCAGGGAGGCGATGTAGGGGAAAAACTGAGCAGCAGGAAACCATGGCAGTAAGTACGAGAGAGAGAGATCACTAAAATACAATGTCCCTTTCACACTGCAGTGCAGCATCAGCACCTGAATCACACACAGCCGCAAGAGAGAATGGTTATTAATAGTTCATATTTATATTACTTATCACTCAGATACCTCCACAAGGATCATGGATCCATAGAACTAAGTGCTGAATACGAACATGAAAATATGGTTCCCTGCCCAAGTCTTAAACTTTAGTTGCAGCTGCTATTTCTGGTGCTCGCTGCAAGTGAATGAACCCTCTGCAGAGTGAGCCTCTCTGCCCACATCGCCACAGCAAAGAAGAAGAGTTAACTCATTTAAATAATATATTTGAGTTGGTATTAATACTTCTGGGATCATTATTTGTCAAATCATTGCACAAACGTGTTCTAAGGCTCAAGAAAAGAAGAGAAAGTATCACGATATTCTGAGCCAACCATTTTCCTACTTTTGGTGTATTAAGACTTGTAAACTTGGGCCATAATGCACAATCACCCAGCTCAGAAGATGTGGAGGAACCCAGACATAGGAGAACCACAGCACCAGGCAAGTGTGGACTTTGCACAGGTTCCCAGAGGTCCTTATTGGGAATCAACAGCACCTATGCACCACCGGATGCAGTTTCTGGGGGTTCTTTGAGGCAAGTCTCAAGGAGCCTCTGGTCGTCTGCCATCTCCCTCCCAAAGATGTCGCTTTTCAGTAAACACACAGAACTGAACTATCTCCCCAAATCATTTAGTAAATATGAAATGATTGTGCACCAGGCATCTATAACTCTTCAGTTTGAGTGATATAGAATATTCAACAGTTACTACTTATATCTCTATCTTGTAGTAACAACTAATAATCATGACTTCTTTTTATATAGCATCTTTGAGCCTACAGATTGAAATGCAGCACATATACAGGGTTCCCTTCACCAGGCACCAAAATTCAGCCATCTCTGTTGGGTGAAACGTGGCAACTAGTTAACTGTATAGGTTCAGTACTGACTCAAAAGGGAAGAATGCCAACATATGCCTCAGCACCTACATGTCCCATCCAAGTATTGACATGGACCTGCTCACTTAAACTTGCAAGATCACTGAAAGATACCAGAAACTGAAAACTAGTTACTAACAGACATTAACTAAAAACACTCATTTGACTTGAAAACATTCTATTTAATTTATACAAATAACTACTAAATAGAAAAAGTAGATTAAAAACAAAATAATGTTTTCTGGCAGAGTTTAAATGCACATTATGTAGAGCTTAGAAGAAAAAAAAAAATGCATTTTCCAACAGCATTCATGACTTAAAAATCTACTGAAGTCCTACGTTGCTTTCATGTTCTAGATCAGTAAGACACTAGATGCGGTGTTGTGTGGGTAGTGGCTAAATATATGTTCCGCATTTGAACTGAACTCATGTTACAGACCACACCTACAAAAGTGAAGCATTTAAAATGTGACTAACACGTTGTAATATGATAATACAGAAAGCAATTTCTGTTTCAGATTATATTGTGTTACAAAAACATCTGTGTAAGAAATAATGAAAGAGGCCACATAAAAATAAGCTTTAACTTTATGCACTTATTCAGTTTTTTAAAACTGGCAAGTGCATTAGTAATAAATAATTTGCAAGTTTTGTATAAATGAGAAATTCCTAATGTTCAGCATTATTGTAAACATCAGTACACATGTAAAATGCACTAAAATCTGACAGGTACATTTTCAATCTATCAAATCGATTTCCTATTGTTCAGACACAGATCAATGGGGTACATAGCCAATCATTTTTGGCAAGTCACGTCTTTAAAATTAACAGTAACAGTGCAAGTAAGGAATGCAAAGAATTCCTAGTGCAATAAAGAGGAGAAGCACAGGCAATATTGCTGATTAAAATTTACCACTTCCATGTGTTTGTCCTGGGAGTGACTAGGAGACTCTCTATAAAAAGCTATTCAAAGCCACTGTTTAATGCCCTGATCTTGTTTTAGGATTTCTGCGTCTTCCTTCAGGCCACTATCTTTGCAACAGTACATCCAGCATAAGTCTTTATAGTTTGACCCTTTGTGAAATGCCCACGACAGTCACTGAGCAGGGTTCAGGGTTCGTATGGTTCCATTGTTTCCCAAATGAATGGCTAGATAAGAACGTCTGCCTCTAAGAAGCCATTCGGGACCAGTTCTAGAACTCATCAGGCCAGAATATTTCTGAACTGGACAAAAGACTTCCATCTTGACAGCACCACAAGAACATCAACAGTCAGCTTTCAGTTTATCTAAGGAATTATCAATTTTGGTCAAAGTCTTTTTGATACGCAGGGCTGTTAGTCTTGCCGATGGATTGTGATACCAGCATTCTTTCATCAGCTTGGCAAGAGAGGTTAGTGTCTGGGAAGAGAAAATAAAAATAAAAAAATAAAAGACAGTTGTCTATAAGCACACAGATTACAAGATCACTGAAGTTTCATTAGCTTTACTGCCGTGTTAATACTCAAATCTTTACAAAAATCTACAACTTGGTTTACAGCTACCAAAAATGATTTCATCCCTTCAAATTTCTGCAGGATTTTGTTTTGTTTTGTTTTGGTTTGTTGAATAAATGGAAATAGTATTTAAAGAGGATGGGGTCAAGAAGATGCCCGGCCCAGTGCAATTAAAAAAGCTATGATCAGATAAAAATTATATTTGAATGTTTAAAAAGAACAGTTTTACTAAATAGTATTACTAAATCTGTAAATAATGCAACAAAAGGTAAGTTTTCTATAAAAAACATAAAAAGCACTGGAAAATACATGCATTTTCCATTTGTAATTTTAAAATATCTAGGGCAGTTTGTATATCTGGGAAACAGAGCTGTCTAACATCGCAGGACAGTTCAAGTAATATATAGCTGAAGTTTATTTTATTTGTCCATGACTAACAATGTGACTCAAATATACATAAAACACTGCAGAGATTAAACCATCATTCCATATCTTCAGAAACAGACAAACCAGTTACTCAAGTGCTGACAGGATATTTGAGGGCACAATTACATTGATTTTGGTGAAGAAAAACGAAGATTTTTACTCTTACTACTTTAATCTTAGGTTTTAAAAATATTTCTTGATATGGGCCCTTATAATGGGGGAAAGGAGAAAAGTCAATTTTGACATAATCTGCATATTTATGACCCTCTTGTCCTTACATAGGTTACTTCAACACCAACATGATTTTCTACCGAAGAGCAAGAATAAGATGCGCCACAGTGGGTGTGGCCATTTAAAAAACAGTCTGGATTTATATCACAGAGATTAGATTCGTTTCAATTTACCTGGTGAGAACTTGTTCGCTGTGGTTTTTCCCTTAACATACAGTCAGGTATCAGCACACATTTGGCAATCTATCTTTGCAAGCAATTATCTTAGCAATAAACAACATAGAGACCATTTCAATTAAAAGAAGATATTAACAGCTGAAAACAGCTTACACCAAAAGATTATTGCAAAAGGCGCAAAAGGTATGAGCTGACATTTCAAGTCATGACCTCCAGTTTGCACACTTACTGGGTCTGAGAACCATCTGTTGGGAATGTTTGGCCTTTGCTGATCCACACAGACCACTTTTCTCATATCTTCAAAACTAGGGTCATTTGGAACCACATCATAGAATGGAGGTTTATAGTCTTCTACAATACCTAAAACAGATGAAGATTACATTATTGTGCTGCTGGCTTTTAGTGACTTCATAAATTCATCGATTCTAGGACTGGAAGGGACCTCGAGAGGTCATCAAGTCCAGTCCCCTGCCCTCATGGCAGGACCAAATACTGTCTAGACCATCAGTAAGACATTTCTGCACTGAGGCTGTGGTTATATGATTTAACAACCATACTATTACTAATTCTTATCAGACACACAGGTTTACATCTTCAATATGTTAATCCATATGTATGACACTTATGAGGTAGGCAAGCATCAGACCAATTTTGCAAGTGGAGAAACCGGGGCACAGAGAAATTCCTCAAATCCACATAGTGAATCAGTGACAGAGCTAGGATTAGAACTCAAAGTTCCTTGCAAAAAAAAAGGGAACATGCTTAATCGGCTAAACCATGCTGCTTCCCAAATTAATAAAGGTACAGAGAATCTATGAGATTCATAAATTTATGGCAGGTAGCTGGCTGTTGAAAGACATTAGCTAGCCACGAGGAAACCTAGCATCTCACATTTTAAAGACTATGTCGAACAAAAAGCAGTAATTTATTCCAGACAAGCAACCTCCCTCCCCGCCCCCCCTCGCCCCCAAAAAAGTAAATTCAGTGCTAAACCATATTACTAATAAAGGGTACTAGTTTTGCTTGTGCATTTCCTCCCTTAACATATTTAACTCAGAGATTGCAACTGTTAATGCAAGTGTAAATTATCAAAAAGGCTTTTAAACTCCTCTTATGCCCTTGGGAATTCATTAACTCCTTGACATGAACTGACTCTGAAGAGAAATGGGGATTTTTGTTAGCAAAATGCTAACAGTAAACGTCCCCAGTCTGTATGCTGGCTTTGATTGGTTGACCATAAATATCTGTTTTTCATGACTCATGGAGGAAGACGAGAAGCACTTAAGTCTCTATATGCTCTCACGCTGACACCTCAAAATGAAGATCGTTCTCTTTCTTAAAGACATACTGTAAAGCAGGTGTCATATGATACCATAAGGCTAAGTGAGTGGGGAGCACCAAAAGTGTAAATTATGTTTCAAAATTTTAGAAGCCCCAGGATTTGCTTGACAGTGCTTAAATAAATCTCTGAACTCAGGCATATGCTGCACACGCGTACCCACAGTGGACTATGCACAGGGTGTCAAAAAAGAATCAGAACTGCCAAAAACCATGAAAGAGAAGGTAGGTGAGGTAACGTTTTTTTATTGGACCACTTTGTTAGTTACAGAGCAACTAGACACTTGCAATTAGCCCCTGCCAGCCAACTTGTGCTCGCAGAGCCAGAGTCAGCTGGCACAGGCCAGCTGCAGGCTTTTCATTGCAGTGTAGACAGACCCATAGACAAGATACAGAGCTGTTCTTCAGATCTGGAAAAAAAAATCAGAATGTCACAGCTAGATACAAGGTGGAACAGTTGCTTGTTAAGCGTAAGGATTGAACACATGTTGCAAGAAACTATGCAAAAATGAAGTGGACAAGCTCTGAAAAGATAAAGAAGCCCACTATCTGATATAGTGGGCTTTAAAACAAATACAGAGAGTGCTGGGACACAACAGCACAAGGAGAATGACCGAGGCAGATATAAGGGTTTCAGCTGATGTAGACAGAAGAAGAGTAATAGAAAACAACTAGCTTTAAAACAAGGACTAAAACAGCTTGGCGTAGACTGGAATAGCTAGAGAATCAAAGCAGGAAGCACAGAATACCATTGAGATCATGTGTGACAAGGTATGGAAAACAAGGAAAAGTTCAACGGGCTTCGATACAGAAAATCCTGAAACCGCTTTATATATTGAAGCAACTGCAACTTTCAACTCTCCCACTTAGTCACTGCAATCATCTTATTTTTCGATTAGGGATGTAAAACATCAACTGTTAAAAAAATTTTTTAATCATTTAAACGGTGAACTTTTAAAGTGGTATTTACATCCCTATTTTGGATGTGCTAATAAAATATCATCAGGATTCCTGCCCCCCATGATCAGAAATGACAGACAGTTCATTGTGTCTCAAGCTCTCTCAGCTTTTTCCAGATCTCCACCTTTGAGCCCCTCTCCCATGGAGCTGGGATCTAGATATGACCAATGTCATGGCTAACAATATGGATTAGACAGAGTGATTGCAAGGCCAAACACCCATTGTGTTATAACCCCCTGATTGAGAACCCCTGCTTTGG
Source organism: Malaclemys terrapin pileata (assembly GCF_027887155.1). Lineage (NCBI taxonomy): Eukaryota > Metazoa > Chordata > Testudines > Emydidae > Malaclemys > Malaclemys terrapin. The sequence goes on along the minus strand of NC_071515.1, from coordinate 49,647,527 downwards.
AAGGCTAAGGCCTTTCTATAATAAAAAGTTGCATTGCCTTTAACTACACCAGTACAGTTAACGAGGCAGTATCCTGTCCAGTATGGACACAGTAATACCTGTATAGAAGTGTTTATACCGGTATAGCTTAGGCCTGGTCTACACTAAGAATTTACAAGTTGGTGTAGCCACACGTCTCAGGGGTGTGACAAATCCACTTCTCTGAGAGGTGAGAGCTAGGTAAATGGAAGAATTTTCCTATCAGCTTAGTACTAGTTATACTGGGCCTTAGGTTGGTCTAGCTATCGCCTCTCAGTGAGGTGGATTACGTACGCCAACAAGAGAATCCCTCCTGTGGGCATAGTTATGCCTCTACACTGAAGCACTACAGTGGCTCAATTCAGGAAGGGCTTTTACCAGAATAGCTATTTCAGTTACAAAAAACCCAAAACAAAACGAAGACTTCATCTCCATCTGAAAGCTATACCAGAAATCTTAAGTGTCAATCAGGCCGAAAAAGGACATACAAGCAAGAAGAGTATTCATTTGGAATGGTAAAATTACTCAAATATACCAGGATGTAATGAAGGATTCAGCTACAAGAATAAAGGAGCATTTAAAGTTAAGACTGATTTACATAGGGAAAAATCTGGTACAGTGGTATCGTTCAGCCAGGCACGTTGAATTGTCACCACTAGAAGATACAGAAGTTTGGGGATCTTGTAGGAGTAAAACAGATTCCAGTAGAGTGTTCAAAGTTTTTCCTATTTGGGAGAGATGTCTCAACATTTAGTTTTCTGTTTGGTTTACTTAATAAGCCACTCTGATAGATTCCTTCAATTTTACGTGAGTAAAATCTTTTTTATCCCTCTTTAAATAAGCTACTTTACAACATGATTAATGTAACTTATTACTGAACTATAGATAAATGTGTAAGATACAACAGATGGCAGAGATGGAAAAGGAAGAAAAAGCCTATTTTAACTCAACTTAATTGCAAAATTAGCTTAGATAGGCATACACAAGTGCAGATTCCATTATATGCAATGTAAAGTAATATTAACCTACATTTTCAGAAGTTATTAGTGATTTGGGGCACTTCACACAGTCACCCTGAGAAGGATGTGATTTTCAGAAGTGCTGAGCAACATCTTATTTATTTTATTTATTTATTTATTTTAAAGCACAATGTTTATATTCTCCCCCATTCTGCACATCCTCTAGTCTGTTGCTCCAGAACAAGGCTTGGTCTAGAGTAGTCCGTGGAGACATCCCTATGTTTCCTCTCAAGAGTCCCTCTTTCTGTACTTCAAATGTTGACAGGTGTGAAGTGTAAAACTAGCATTTCATTAGAGTTAAAATGCAAAACTTCTCCCTCTTGTTCAACATCTGAATGCAGAAATGCCAATCTAAGGCACACATTAGGGTCTACCTTATGGGGAAAAAAAGGGAGGAGAATTGAATCTATATTTGAAGTTTGATCTAAATTTCAGCTTAATTTCCAAACCTCATTAGGATGTTAATAGAATCTTTCCTTTATCACCACAAACATAGCATGGATTTATTTTAAGTTACTATTTTCATTTGGTCTGGTATATATTGTTGAGTATAATAAATGGCCTAATTACTTTTAACCATCATAGTTGACTATATTAGATCTATAAGGAACCAGATCTGGCCTTTATTCTAACAGTTAAGTCAAAAATATTTTAAACAACCATGCCAAACTTTATGGATCCTATGGGATCACTGTTGGCTCCACAACAACTGTGGGATTATGTCAGCAAGCCACCGTAACCTCTAGTCTGCATTATCGTAACAGAGCTGTCACTGTGAACTATGATATCCCTCTCTTCCTCACTTGCAAGAGAAGAAAACAAGCCTCTTAAATCAAAAAGAACAACCCTAAGCCCATGCCAGTTACCAAACAGTTTAAGGATCCCTTTCATAACTTAGAAAATACTTCAACGCTCCCATATAGAAGCCAGCTTTTCAATAATTGAATTAATGATGAGCTTGCATCCAAGATGGTATTTTTCACCCGATTACTCATTTCTTCATGTATACAACGACTGTATGAAATACAATGCAATTAATTAGTTAACAGGCAGACCTTTGTATAAAAATATGAGGCAAAGCTGCCTGGATTGTGAAAATGGGTATGTAGTCTAAATTCTCTTTCAGTTACAGTATGTCATGATTAGCATTAATGCTCAACAAGATGATAGTATTAGAAATCAGTGAGATTGAGACTCCACCTCTTATTGCTATTACTTCTCAAACAGACGGTGGAGTCTCGGACAAACACCTGTCAGGAATGATCTAGATCAGGGATCAGCAACCTTTGGCACGTGGCCCACCAGGTAAGCCCCCTGACAGGCCAGGGTGGTTTGTTTACCTGCCGCGTCCGCACGTTCGGCCGCTCGCAGCTTCCACTGGCCGCGGTTTGCCGGTCCAGGCCAATGGGGGCTGTGGAAAGCAGCAGCCAGGGATGTACTGGCCGCCGCTTCTCGCAGCCCCCATTGGTTGGAGCGGCAGACTGCGGCCAGTGGGAACTGCGAGCAGCCGAACATGCGGACGCGGCAGGTAAACAAACCACCCCGGCCTGCCAGGAGGCTTACCCTGGCGAGTCATGTGCCAAAAGGTCTAAATAATACTAGTCTAGATAATACTTAGTCCTGCCATGAGTGCAGGAGACTGGACCAGATGATCTCTCAAGGTCCCTTCCAGTCGTATGATTCTATGAAATACAAGATAAAGATTACTGAGATACTGTAAACTAACTAGGGAAATCTATTCAAAAGCAAGAGAATGATTCTGCAGTGAGCTAGTGAGGCTGTATTAGGCATAGAATGCAGTACTGATCACCAGGCTTAAAAAAGAAATAATCAGTTATTAGAAGATGATATCTTGCAGTGTACACGCCTCACAAGGCCACACCAGCACTCTAAGTTGGGGGGGTGGGGGGGAAATCTGTTAATGTTGTGTCCTTCCTTAAACTAAACAACAACTGAAAGGGGGAAATGTTAGAAAATATTGCGTCACCAAAACAGTCATTAGCAGATAGAATAACCTACTCAGTATTACAGGAGCTGATAGTCTTTATGAATTGAAAGACTAGACTAGATCAACAGTTACAGAATAGGATACAAGATTTGCCATACTGATCAGAACATTAAGACCAGCATCCTGCCAATACAAGTTCATAGCATACACAATTGTAAATTGCTTCCTGCCATCTATGACATCCTGACAAGGGCAGATTAGCTCTACCTTAACACTTGGCATTACACATGCTATCAGTCATTAAACTAGGAGCATGACTATACGCTAAGTAGGGGATGTGATTCATAGCTCTAGGAGATACACTCAAAAACGTAGCTGTCTAGTGCAAGCTGCAGGATGGGCCAGCCACCATGCATGTGCCCATCTGAGACCCTAGCCATGTACTCAAGATGGCTCGCTCATAGGAGCTACTATAATATAGACCAACATTCTACTAAGACGGGATGTAATATTGTACACTCAATAGCAAGTAGTAATTTTTCAAATTTAAACACTTAAAATATCTAATATGACACTAAGGTCTATCAATCTGCAAACTATCAACATGACCTATTAAGCCAGGTTAGAATTAAGATGGCAAGGAAGAGTTCAGATAAACTTCTAAGTGGAGGTTGCTTACTAGAACTGGAGGTTCTTTGAGATGTGTGGGCCCTATATGTATTCCATACGCGAGTACGCATGTGCCCCACGCATCTGAGTCCAGCGATTTAACAGCAGTATCCATTGGCCCACACACATGCAGTAGATCGCCTCATGCTCCCAAGCAAGCGTATAAGCAGTGCAGGTCAATACCCTCTCAATTCCTCTTCTTACCGCGAATCCAATCACATCTACAGTTCTCAGAGGGGACGGAGGGTGGGTAGTGGAATACAGATAGGGACCACACATTTTGAAGGAGCTCCATTTACAGTAAGTAACCTCCATTTTTTCAAGTGCTGGTCCCTATGTGAATTCCACACATTGGAGATTGACAAGCAAGTATCAGATTGGAGGTAGGTGTGAGGAAGCCACCAACGAAGATTCATACAGCACCACAGATCCCACTGCTACACCTGCAGCAGAGGCTTGGACAGGCACATAGTGTCTAAGCAAACATGTATTCCACTCCAGGTGGCTGCTCTGCATAGGGACCTCCTTCAGGGATGCCACCTGGTGGCAGCCTGCACTCTCGCAGAGTGGCTTGTTATACCACCAGGAGGCAGGATGCAAGCTAGTCTGTAGCATTCTATAATGCAGCCAGAAACCCACTTAGAAATCCTCTGAGAGGATATAGCCTGACCATGGGATCTCTCTACTATTGTGTCAAAGAGTCTTGGAGACTGTCTGATGGTCTTAGTTCTTTGCAAGTAAAAAGCCAGTGCACACTTGATGTGGAAGGAGCGAAAGTCTCTTCTCTTCAGAAGCATGGGGGTTTCGGAAAAAGGACAGGTAAGTGAATACATTGGCTAAGGTAGAATTCTGCAACAACCCTGGGTAGAAATATAGCCACTCTTTGTAGTAAGTCCTGTTACTGCTTATGGTTGTCCGGGGGGGGGGGGGGGGGGGGGCGAGGGGAATGGGGAAGAGGAAACAGTACTGTGGTTCTGGTTCAGCATCTTCCTCCATCTCACACACCAACGGAACTGGTTGATGGTGCAATGAGGAAGAGTGGAAAGACTCCTAGGTGGGTGCTGGACATCTGGTATAGGAATCCCATAGTCCCCAACAGGGCCAGAAAGAGGGGCCAATGTTTGAAGGGGACCCCATGGCATGGGGGACCATTGGTCCCGAGAGAGGCAGTGCTCAGAAGGGTAGCAACCATAAGTCCTCGATCGCCTGTCCAGGCTTGGGTCTCTGTGACAACGAACGAGGGACCAGCTCATCAGATTTGTCCAAATCTGGAAACTGCTCCTTCTGTAATGTCAGAGCCATCAGTACTGTGGTAATCCTGCCTGACAGCTGTAAGAAAGACGGCTCCTGGGACAACAAAGCAATATAGTCTTCTGGTATAGTAATGTCCCTCAAGAGGGTCGGGCTAGAGAAGAAGGGAGACTGCGGGTGGGGGAGGACGATATCCTCTGGTGCCATATAGTTCTCTGTGCACCCCGTGTGCAGGGTGTTCTGATAGTTGGCACCAATGGAACCAGTACACCCCCAGTCGTGGGGTGTTCTTCAGGCAGCTGTGTCACTATCACAGAGTCCAAAGCTACACTTGTGGAAGGAACTCGAGGACAATGGTGCTTGTGCTTCAGAATTGGAATCACCAATGGAACAGGAAGATTCTTCTCCCTATGCATCTTATCCTCCACCCTGATAGTTTTTTGGCAGAATCAGTCCTTCGGGTCTGTGTGCCAAGGGCTTGCCCAACCTCAATGGGCTCACTTACAGACAGTCCTCAACCGTGATCTGTCCTTGTGCCCATGAAAGTGTCCCTTACTCTTATGAGAAGCCCTGGAGAGTGTCTTTGGGCTTAGAAACTGAGTGCTCCACTCCTAAGCACGTGCACAGAGGGGCACTGCTCGTTTGAGGCCGATGTACAAGGTGGTCTTCCTGGGCCAGATCAGAAAGGGGCTTCATAGCCTTCTCCATCATGTCTAAAGTGAAACTCACAAGCTCTGTGAGTTCTTAGTGGAAATGAATGGCAAATGCTGCATTTCACTGAAATGTGTGCCTCTCCTAGACTGTAGGGACACAGCTGGTGACTAAGGCAGGAGATACAATTTTGAAAATGGGGAATCTGGGCATTGTCCCTGACTGTGAGGAAGAAGTCCCCAGTCTGGGGAAAACAAATTACACTAACCTAATGAACAACTATTTACAATCTTATTTACAAGTTTTCTGAAAGGGATGACACTAGATTCCAACTCAGACCATGTAGCAGTAATAAGGAACTGAGAGGGTGTTGACGCACACTGCTTATTATATGCTCAACTCGGGAGCACGAGGAGATCTAATGCGCATGTGCGGGGGACAAAGGACGTTGCTTGTTAAAATCTCCAGACTCAGGAGTATGGTGTGCATGCGTACCCACATGTGTAATGCACGGAGGGACAAAAAATGGAAGAACTACAAACTTCACAGCTAGCTAAAAAAAGTTCCATATCTAGTTGAAACTATAAATGTCTTAATTGAAAACTGGTATGAAAAGTTTCATTGTGCGGACGGCTTTGTTGAGAAAAAAATATTGTGCAATGTGAAGATATACAGGCACCCTATTAACTACCACCAGTCCTGTTAACCATAGCTATGAATGGCATCAGTCAGTTATACTGAAACACACATTTTGTTCTCATCTCAGTTTCCCTTGTGGTCTTGGGTTGGGTTACCTATTACACAGTTGGTTAAACCACCACCCACCCAACAGAACTCTCACGAGGACAATCAGTAATTAGGTTTCCATTTCACAGTGCTCAGTGTTTAGAAAGAAAAATATGCAATTTCAGATAAAGTTCAGAATCTAAATCTCAGCATGACAAGCTCATTGTTACAGATCAAATCTCAAGGCACTCAAGTGACAAACTGCAACCCCGAGGTTTCCAAGTATTGAGAAATAGTCCCTCAATCTTTTTGACTCCCTTTTTAAAAAGTTCACCAATAAAATATTAAAAACATTGATGCTAATTTTATATCCACACAGAATTTGTGCACAACAATTTCTTTAGTGACATTTTTTTCCCCACTTCTCTATTTAACCATCCCTTGTAGCTACCTCAACTCATCTTACTGGAGAGGACACACCTTACTTCTAGGGCAGTGGTTCTCAACCTATTTACCTCTGTGGGCTGCACATGCAGCTCTCTTATGTGGGCTGCACCCACACACTAGATATTCTACCTGTATGGCCCTGAGGATGTCACATGGGCGGTAGCTGTGTGCTGATTGGGCCACAAGCAGCCCAAGGGAGCGAGCTGAGAACCACTGTTCTAAGGCCACAACCACATCACTTCATGGTTCAAAAGCCAGCTGTTGACACACCAAAGCGATCCTTGTAACTCTGATGTTCTACTGTATAGAGCAAACACCTCAGGAATGGAGGTTTTTCCTAACTCTGAACAAAACATAGTTCTTTCAAAAGTTTACAACTATTGCCTAATATAGCTTTGAAAACTTTATTATGAAGAAAAATGCTGCTTTCCCTCTATTTTAGTAGTTACATTTAACACAGTACTGCACTGTACTGGGTTTTTTGTTTTTTAGTCTTTGCTGCTGCCTGATTGTGTTCTTCTGGTTCCAAATGGGGTGTGTGGTTGACTGGTCAGTTTGTAACTCTGGTGTTTGTAACTGAGTTTCTCCCAGTGTCTCAATGAGAAGATGGTCCATATTCAGACAGCAGTGATAGTGTGATTCTTCTAGTGGGAGCAACAAGATTCCAGTGGACTTCCACGGGAGCAGGATCTGTTTGTATTTGGCTCTTAGATGTTACGTGGAATTGTTTGCCACAGAGCCACCCAACTAGCTCATCTTGTTTTCTGATCTCAAAAGAGAATCCATTTTAGAATTCTCTTTTAAAGAAATTACTCAAGTTCCAGAATGCAAATTTTATGGAAGTTACTGCCTTCCTGGAGACTGTGTTGAGCATCATCTTGGACGGGGGAGCAATGCTTTGCGGGCGGGCGGGGGTGGGGGGGGATCACTGTCTACTTTATAGTTAGGATGGCCACTGCTATTCAGGAGTTGCTGTAAAATGCAGCCTACTTATTAGAATACACGACCAGCTTTTCTGCTTTGAACACTACTGCACCTGCTGACCTCCTCCCCAGGGTCCAAGTCTACTCCCTCTGGGCAAGTCTTCACTAGGACAAAAAAAGTGTGCTCTTATTTTGAATACATATGGTAAAATCCAAGTAGAGGCAAGGTAATTTGTAGTTTTCATATCTGTTAGCAGGTTGAGACAGATTATAGGGGAGTTTAGTGTTTACCTTGACCTGCCAACAGGTATGAAAACTACCCGCTACCTCATCTTCACTGGGATTTTACCTCATGTTAAAATGTGTGACTAACGTATGGTAAGAACACAACTTTTTTTCTAGTCAAGGTAAGGCCTCAGATCAAGAGACTTCCCTAGGAAAATGATCAGGCCCAAAGCAAATCAATACATACTTATTTCAATAAACAGATTGGAGGCTTTTATCAAAGTTAAACAGATCATAGCCAAGAACCTTACTACATAATATCCCCGCTATTTTCCCTATGTGGATTTTGAATGCTTTCTTAAAATGTCAAGTTTCTCTCAATCTATAGAGAAGTTTCTTTCACAAGCCACTGGTGCTAATTCAGCAGGATACTTAGGCACATGCAAAGTTTAAGCATATGAGTAGTCCTAATCACTTATCTGGCTTGAGGGTTACCACCCCACACGGTGCTCCAAAGGGCTTCCAGTCCCTTCTGACCGAAGGAACAAGACCAGGTTCGGTATTTGTACTTCAGACTCCTGCAGTATATCCCATCCCTTTTGGTCACAGAAACTAGGTATGGTGTTTTCCACTAAAGAATCCTCGAGACAGCTATCTAGAATAGGATTCCCCCTACCAATGCACTATTGCTCACTGCTGAAGAGAAGAATTTCACTAGGAATTTTGTTCTGATAAATTTGTATTTTGAACAGGTATTTCTTTAAGAGTGCAATGTGTTTAGCTTGATATACAGTAAGCATACCCCAGAACACACATCACTTCCCTTCTCTATATTGTCCTTTGGGTTTTCTAGAAGCTCTCACTTAAATACCTCAAGGAAATAAACACGTTTGAATGGGCTCCAGAATGGGGAGCAGAGTAGAATTATCCTCTCAGGACATCAGAACCCCTCTCAGCATTAAAATTTCAGTATAATAATTAAAATCATCTTCAATTTGGAATTCAACAATGGCTGCTTTTCATCATATCCCATCCAAAGTTGGCAAAAGCACTTTGCACATCAGATACGAGACGAGACAACACAAGTCCTTCAAAGTGGGTGAGAGTTCAGCCTCAGCATCTGGAATACAAACACTTCAGAGGTACAGTATTTTCACGTTGCCCACTTAGTTCAACAGCAAAGTGTGCAGTAGAACGGCAGATGCTTTCACCTTACCTCTCTTGAAAAAGCAGAGGTCTGAGTCCTAAAAAGAAATCCTCAAATACTCACCATTGCTAACCATGCGTCTAGCTACTTCCCAGAGGACTAGTCCAAAAGCCCAGATGTCAACCCTTTTATAAGAGTCAAAACAGTCCACTTGAATGGTTTCATCTAAGACTTCAGGCGCCATGTAGCGCTTGGTACCCACACGGGGGTTGTTCCCCACATCCAACTGATTAGTGCTTTGGGAATGCATAACTGCAAGACCTGAAACAAAGAAAGAGTTGCTGTTAAATCTTTTTTTAAACTCTAGTAGCACATGCAGTAGAGACTTGAACTGCATACAAAAGTTGGTACACATTCCAAGGACACAGAGGTTTCTTGAAAACAAGCAATAGACAGGGTTCAATTGTCCAAAGAGCAGCTGTGTCAGCTCCAAACTAGCTACCAAATATCAAAAACAGCTAGTTTGGCCATAGACTTAGACCAACTATCTCTTACAAGATTACTATTAAACATGCGTATTTCACGGTTATAAAATTTTATCATTCCAGGGATTAAGTGTTTGGCAGCCACTGGATGTCACCGTTACTCTCTACACCAGAAGGCCAGGAATCTTATTTAAAAAGAAAACAATTCTACCCTGAGTCCAAATGTATTTATGGAACTTTTGGGTAGGCAGACACGTACAAACTGTGGGGGAAAGAACTTTCTTTGCAGAGAGAGGAAAAGATACTGCATGATCAATATGTAGACTGGAGTAAAAAATAAAGCTGAAAAACAGCAACACAGATGTAGGTCAGAAAGTAAACATCATCAAAGGGGCCTGAGATGAGTCAACTAAAACCACTCAACTTAGTTTATGCTGATCTCCAAACATTTAAGTAAAGAACATTATGTGAAAGACTAAATTATAATAAATTTGGAAACCCACAAAGAACCCATTTTACCATGGTAAACAGGCAGTCACTCCAAAGTAAACAGTGACAGGTGCAGGACAGTGCTAAGCAATAAAACAGAACACAGACTCTTCCTGACTCCCTTACCGAATTCTGCAAGAGCAACATCTACTACTTAAATTTAACACAAGCTTATTTAAGACAACTTGATAACACTAACTGCAGACCCATGGAAGATTAAGACACAGGATTACAGTATTCCCAAATATTCCTTTAAAACACGGTCTCTTTTTCCACAGTAACAAGGATTTGGAAAAAAAAAAAAAAAAAAAAAAAAAAAAAAAAAAAAACACATTTTTTCTGCCATTTAAGTGCACTTAAAGTCAATTTGGAGTTGCTACAAGAATTTGCACAGAACTAGAAATGTGCCATCTGCTAACCCCTTCATTGCTAAGGAAGATAATATACTAAGTCTGCCCATCAGCTAAAGGAACCTCCAGTCCTTAATAAGTATAAATTCCCTCTTTCAGATAGGGAAAGTGAATTTTACAGAGCAATTTTCCTGGCAAACTTTGAACACATCAGTACTTTGGGGGATTTTGCTGATATGATCATAACACTATTCAAATTGGACAAAATCCAGGTTTCTCTTGTAGAAGATTCAGTAGAATGACAGGTCAAGGGCTTAACGAGACTCAAGTTAGTGTTTTTCTACACTACAAAATGAGAAAGTGTTGCAACCAGATCCTCAATATGATGGTCTCTGTACTGTAGGTGATATTTAGAGACCAGATGTTTCACTGTTTTAAGCGTACTTGCCTTACACTTCAAGAAACCTAGGGGAAAATTTGAGTTCGGGAACCTAAGCGCTATGCAGGGTATCAACTACTGCAGACTACTGATTTTGACAGGAAACATTTAAGGGAGAGACGGGAAGAGTTGGAACTGATGCAACTTCTTGGTTTTGGACAAGAAAAGAAAAAAAAAGTCTTATTTTACAATCACTATTGGGATCATTAATGGCTTCCATACAGTTATTCTATTCTAAACATTGAGGAGATTAGAATATTACCACTCAAGCAATTTTCTTAGCATTTTTACATCTTCTCTAGGAAGATAAGTACTTGTTTCAGAACAGTGACATTTACTGCGCTATTTTGTGTCCTGTACTATATGCAAGTCTCTGCTCTCTTCTACAAAGCTATTGCAATGATTCATTGCGTATGTGGATTGCTTTTATAGTTCTCCCAAACTACAATTTTCCTAAATCCAGTAACTCGAATACAGACATTCATTAAAGTGAAGCCACCACATATACTTGGGTTTCTTTATCAAAAAGAATATCTATACAGAAAGCACCAGGCTTTTTGCCACAACTGTAAAAATACTGCAAGCTAGGTATTTTGTTACCTAGTTCCAAAACATTCAAAGTTTTGATTTCACAGGACTTTCCTCCCTAAACTTCTAGTTCATGTCCAGCCTAGATTAGTAGCAACTAAAACTTGTTACCATCCAATTGACATTTGGCAATAAATTTATTAGTTCTCCATCCAGATCTTAGAGGACAGGCGTAACCAGCGCTCTTGAAGACACTTTCACCAGAGAAGAAAAGGACTGAACAACAAAGAAATGATCCCACCAGTGACACCAATGTAGGGAAGACTGCACAGATATTGTCTGTGCTACAATTGTTCTATAAACAGAGCTGCTCAGCTTTGAGACAGTTTTCAGAGTTTTTTATTCACACTGAAAAATAAGAGAAAGAGAGAGAGAGAGAGAGAATATATATACACAATTTTTACTCCTGGGAAAACTCTCTGCAACTGCGGCGTGCAGAAAAATGTCCGCCCCCCAAACAGAATCCCTTTGCTTCCTTGCAGAAAATGGTTTCTGTGGGGAAGCAAAGAGAAACTGCACCAATACTCACTCACCCCTCCCCAGCAGCTCAGACTGTTCAGGCAGCAGAAGGGAGAGGGAGGGGGAGGAGAGGACAATGGAGACAGAGTTCCCCCTCCCCTTCCCCCACACAGAGCAGCTGGCTGAAGGAAGCTCTGCACTATTGGGGGGGGAGGGGCGGGAAGGGGTTTCGGATGCATGGGGATTGGGCGGACGGGGGAGCAGCTCCCTGTACAGTGACACCCCACCCCCAAAGCCCCTCCATATCAGGAGCCCCCTGCACTCGGACCCCCCCCAATGAGCCCCCAAACCACCACCCTGCTGAGCCTCACCCCTGCATCAGAAGCCCCCCATACCCAGACCACCACATGAGCCCCTCCTTGACCCCACACCCCACCAAGCCCTAACCACCTTCACCATGCCTCCCCTTGCAGGGTCCCAATTCCCCTCTGCACCCAGAACCCTGCACCAAGCCCCTGTACACCCACGGTCAGTCAGAACAGCAGCAAATACTTCTGCTCCTATCTGTTTAACATACATTCCTCCACTATACTAATGAGGTCTCTAAATACCATTGCAAAAAGGTTTCATTTCTCATCTGTGGTGCTGACTCAATAGTAAAATAAATGCTGCCCCCTTCTGGTGATGATTAAGTATTAGCTTAAAAATGAAGTAAAGATGTGTATTACTTATTTCACTAAATAAAATATCCATTTCCTGTTTGGGATTCCCTCTGTGGATTCCAAGGAGCGGTCCCCTCAGCAGAGATCCAGGTTGTTACTTATTATGGGAGCACCTGCATTTATGCTGCACACCATTTGCGTGTGATAAGGTCAGATCTCAAGGTGTGTCACAGTCAAAAGACCCAGTGAACTTAATAGGAATTATGCACAAAGAAAATCTCAGAATCAAGTCACACAACGTTTTTAAATCCAGCCAATTATTCCCTTACATTCACCATGCCTTAAGACAACTAGTCTGTTCCTTTTTTCTTCCCTTTGCACAGATAACAGAAGCATCGCACCAGAATGCCTTGTACATTAACCAGTCGTGTTGCTTTAATCATCCCTCTACATCCCCCTGGCCTAGAAATTGCTATTTAATTAAAAAAAAATTACAAGTAAGTCAATAAAAGCTTGTTTCTGTGCTCACTATCAATGGCAAAAGTCCCACTGACTTCAGGGAATGCTGGATCAGGCCTATAGGTGTCAGGGAGTTAAATGTTATATTTTGTACAATAAGTTTTACAGGCAAAACATTTAGTAGGATTTTAAGATTTAAGTAAAAGCATTTGGAACAATAAGTACATTATTAGTATATCATTTTTAGTAAGAGTCCAGTTCAACCCAACTCCCATTGACTTCAAATCAGAGTCGGATCAAGCCCTAAATTGCCCCCCTTCCCTTTTGAAATGGAAGAATGGGGTTGGGGGGTGGGGGAGGAGAATCATTAATTTAAAATTTAGAGGGGAAAAAAAGTTAATTGGATCCTAAATACTATCCATAAAGCCTCTAAAATGCTATAGACTAGACATTATTAATGAAACTGTGAAGTGTTATTTATTGATGAAGCCCAGTCTGAGAATGATCAAAACATAACATCGGTTTCTGAAATCAGAAGTGGTACTAAGTTTATTCAGCTGGATAGTACTTTATAAGTGCCCCCTAGTGGCTGCCCTAACTTCCAAGAAAGTTACAAATAACTCAAAGCACCTTAAAAATGTATCTACTATAGCTAGTTAGTTATGGAACATGCAGTTTGTGTTTGTAAACTGAAACTCACCTAAATCTGCTATGCAGCACTGCCCATTTTTTTTAACAAGGATATTTTTGCTCTTCAAGTCCCGATGGGAAATGGCAGGCTTCCCCTGGGTCCCAAATATCTCTATGTGCAAGTGTGCAAGACCACTGGCTATGGACAGGACTATTCGTAGGCAGCTGACAGTGTCTAGTGTAGTGAGTTGTAGATAGTCGTACAGAGATCCCATTTCATGATAGTGTGTAATTAACCACAACTGGGTGCTGGAGTTTCTAGAAGTCATATCTGATGCAATAAAACCTGAGACGAGAAAAGCAAAAAAAGACGACAAAATTAGATTACATAGATTTCAAGTTTACATCAAGAGGTAAAATGTCACCAACAACTTATAATTTAAAAAACTGAACTGAAATGTAGTCATACTTGTGAAAGGCCACTGTGGAGATGATAAATACTACGGTGAGGGAGCAATCTTAAAAGATATTTATAAAATGCAACTCAAACTAAGTCACAAAAATGCATCAGACCTTCATTTGAATGACTACAATAAGATAAAATTGCAAGTTAGAAGTCAAAAATCAAACAAGCTTTTTAACAACTAATATCCACAGGTCAAATTTTGTTTTAAACGATTCCCTTTATTTGGATGTTGACTAATTAAGCAAATCAGTTTTTAAAAGGAATTATTAAACTAAGTGTTTTCAGCTTTTATTCCCAATAATTAAAATAAAGTAACTCCGTATTTGCCTTCTACTGTAATCAAAGCCAAGTTATTACACAGTATTTAGATTGCTAAACTAATCAAGTGAATACCCATAGCTCTAGCCACCTTGAACTCAATTAAAATATAATATACAATACATACTCACCCCCACCGGAAATGCAGTCATAAATCGAACAAACCAACTGATACCACATTTCACTTCAAAGCCCCATCAATCTCTCTAGACCCTAAACCTTCCGCAAATGCCTGCGAGAACAGGCAAACCCTGCAAAGTGCATTTGAGGTCAAATTATTTGAGCTATTTTGGGTCATGGAGTGAGGAATGAAACCAAAATTGAGTGGCTTGCCAGCAACTTCCCCCACTTAAAGGAAGGGAGCTTCAATTTGAGCATGACTGCAACTCTAACAGCGTGGCACTGGAAGAGAAGCAGTCCCTCAAATAGGCAGGTCCCAGGGCATCTAAATCTTTATTAGTCAAAAACAACACACTACTTGAGACCAACAAGCAGCCAGAGCAGATCACAGAAAATGGGTGTTCCAGATGAGCTATTGTGCTCAGTAAGCAAGCAGCCATATTTTGCACCAGTTTAACTGTCAAATTTAAGATGTAGCCTCATGTAGAGTGCTGCAATAGCCTAATTGGAATGACAAAGGCATTGACAGGACTAGGAGTGAAGTCCGTATCCCAGAAGAAAAGACCTCACCTTTCTGGCCAAGAGTCTGGGGGGTGGGGAGGAAGAGCAGAGAGTAACAATAGCTACTTGATAATCCGTGAGCAACTGTTGGTCTAACCAGATCCCCAGATTATGAGCACATAGTAGCCAAGGAATACACCCTCAAATCAAGATATTTCCTTCAAGCTACCATCACCACCGTGGCTTCAGTCTCTTCTGGGCTGAGCAACAAACAGCTTGCTCTGCAGTTGCTGGAAATGCCACTTGGGAATTGCTGAAGCAAAACAAATTAGAAGATGCACCCTAAGGCTGCAGCAAACTGCTCTAGGGACCAAACCCAAGATGCTCCATCCACAGGATTGGTGGACAAAAGGTGGCCAATTGCCAAGAGGAATTTAGCAAGACCTCGTCGAGCATCTTTAGTCAGATGATCACTTCCCCCCCACCAAATGCTGGACAACTCAGTTATTATGCAAGGTACCTCAGAGGTAGAGCAAGATGGAAAGACAGCTATTAATTATGGCTGGATTTCTTGATCCTTTCTAGAAAGTCAATTGAGAGCAATTTCTTTTGTAAACTGAGAACCAAGACCCCTAGAGGTGTCCTAGATCAAAATCAAATCCAAGATCCAGAGGTGAACGAGAGGGATGCACTTGTATTTACAATAGAAGTTTATTCCCAAGTAAATAGAAACAAAAAGTTGTTTCTTTTAAATAAAAGCCCACAGGGATAAACCACAGGGCACACCCAAACGCAAATGCACTTCCAGCCCTCTCCGCCGCCGCCCCCCCCCCACACGTTTCCCTTTAAAATTCTGATTTCTTGTAAATATGACATTTGACATTGTACCTTAAAAAGAAAAAAAATCCAAGGAATAACCAAGCAAAATTTCACAGTAATCTAGAATGACTCAGTAAAATCATGTCAGTCTAACAGCGGAACATTGGGAAAGGGTAATATTTCAGCCAACTCAGTATACTCTCAGGAAGAGAAGTTCAAGAATTCACATTTTTGGAGACCACAATATTATTTTTGTAACAGCAGAGGAAACTGTTTCAGGAAACATTTGACAAACATCTTGGAGGCTGATCCATGGAGCCAGGGGGGAATTCTCTAACAGGAAAGAAATGAGAAAGAGCCTTCAGAAAATAATTTAAAGCGAGATGGGTAAGGTAAAGTCACTAAGCAGTAAACAGACTGCTGCTTTTCATTTTTCAGAATGATACACTAGTGAAAAGGCAGAGACTGGGAAAGAAAAAAGTACTACCTAAACTTACAAACTGCAACGGTGGTACAATACATTCAAGTGTGACAAAATTAGAGAAGAAAAACCATTTTCTTAGGCTTTTAGCGCCAAAACAGAGAGAGTGTTGCAACAGGTACAGTTGACAGAGAGAAAGTGATACAGGGTCTCAGTATTCAATGTTGTTTATATACAGGAAAAATGGGCTACTTCATAAAGGACAACTCTAATTAAAGTCTGACTTTAAAGCAGATTAAGTTGATACACACAAGATCACTACAAAAAAAGTTAAGAGTATGAAAGGAAAATTAACAACCCAGAGTCAGAAGCTGTTTCACAGCAATGAACATAAGGATATGGAACATCTGATTGTGCGCCAAAGCTTGAACCAAAAAGACAGGAGTTTCTCAAATACACATAAGGAGAGAAGATAGTAGCAATAGCAGGAAAAATCAGCAAGGAAATGGAAGTGAAGCTCATTGTCAGGCCATGGCAAGTAGCCTGTTTGCATCCATAATCCTAAAACCAGTGAAGTTTTAGCATATTTTAAGGTGCGAAGGTAGGAACATTTTATTTAAGTGAGCAAGGAGAGGTAGAACCAACCTGTTCACAATCACCTTCATTAGTCTGGTACATTGATCTCACAGTACCAGGTTATAACCAGACCATCTCATGATCTCCTCCTCCTGCATTAGTGCAAGCTCTTGAAATATCTTGTGTTTGTAGGCTTAGTAGATGTTAATTTCAAATGCCATTTTCACCAAGAATATAAGGTATTTTAAAAACACCATGAAAATATTTCCTAATGTTTGGTTCTACATCTTTGTAATAACATCCTTTTTTCCTTATACAGGCAACTCATTTCTGTGTCCTCCATGAAGTCTAAAGGAATACTTATACTCAAATCTAATAAGCACATGTAAATAATCAACAGTAAGAAAAAACTTTGAGAGTTTTTCCCCTCTTTCTTCCTACCCCATTACACCTATGTAGATTAAAATGACATTGGGCCTGGATCCAATGCCAATGACTTGGACAGCTGTCACACAACTCTCAAAATTGTCTGGTTCTCCCCTTTGGTCACACTGCAGTGTGACCTGACAGGCTACTATAATATAATAATATATGGAGATATACCTATCTCATAGAACTGGAAGGGACCCTGAAAGGTCGAGTCCAGCCCCCTGCCTTCACTAGCAGGACCAAGTACTGATTTTGCCCCAGATCCCGAAGTGGCCCCCTCAAGGATTGAACTCACAACCCTGGGTTTAGCAGGCCAATGCTCAAACCACTGAGATATCGCTCCCCCCAGACCCAGGCTGCACACCTCCTTTCTTTTTCCTGCTAGCAATCAACTAATAGCCACGTTGCTTGCTTCTCACTAGCTTGTTTTTGCATTAAGGCAATGACTCTTGCTTTGAGGACCTCTCTGATCAGAGGCTTTAGATTCCAAGGATTGGCCTCTAAATCCCTCCCTTATTCCCATAAGTGTGTCTCTGCTCCCTTTTCCCAAAAGGATGTACCAAAGCCTGGATACTGAGGGGCACTTAGAAAAATTGAAGAGCACGCAACATTACAGTTCAAAGTTAACTCAGTTTCCTAGTGTCCCTGCTTCAGTATAATGGGTGCAATTGTTCTACTTACCTAAAATATTTTCATGCCGCAGTAACACAGTGTTGTACAATTCAGTTTCCCTGAACCAGGATTTTTCATCTCGTGAAGAAAAGATCTTCACTGCAACGTTTTCTCCTTGCCACTGACCCCTCCAGACTTCTCCATATCGGCCTTTTCCTGACAAAAAGCAAATGGGATTTTGATCAACATTCTTCATTAGTGTCAATGGAATAGTAAGTTAGCATAAATAAGTCTCAAGACAATACAGTCTAAATAAAACAATTTTGAAAGGTGATAAGCTGCAATGCCTGCAGCTCCTTGCCCTCTCTGAAATGCTACTTTAACAAATTAAATGCACAAGCTTACATTAACACAACATAGACTGCAAAGGTAAACACACACACCCCAATCCATAACTAGGATGCACTTCAACAATACAAATAAATAAATGAATCCCTGCTGAGGGCTGGGCCCACTTCTACCATGGAGGATGCGCAGTAACTGGAACAAGCATATATCTAATATGATGCACAAAACAAAAAGCCAATTGAGAGTCACACATTGTATTGGCTACATCATGGCAATACTACCTTGACCACTTTACTTGCACGTATGCCCTTCCCCATAACCTTCAATCAATCAGTCTGGTCTTTAGATTGTGACCTCTTGGGGGTGAAGACCATGCCTTCTTACGTGTTTGTACAGGAGCTAGATTACTGTGGATGCTACCAGGAACAATTGTGATCACCACCACCAGTAATGAAAGTGTCATTACAGCCTAAGCTAGAACATTGGCTACAGAGCAGCAAAACCATGGCTAGCTCTAGGTCTTGTGGTCAGCAGGTTACACAATCCAGACAATCTGCAAACTCTGAAAATAGAGCATTCAGTGCACACATGCTGGGGAGACTGTGCTCTTTAGATTTTATTTTGCTTACAGCATGAGCCCTGCAAAAACAAACAATATGCCGTGGATATAAATATAAAGTTTCAACAGGTCAGTTAAATGGACAAAACAGAACTTCAAAAACAAAAAACCCCCAAACTATTCAAAGATATGAAAACCTATCCTATTTTAGGATTCGAGTGTGCTGTAAACACTAGGTGGTTGCACACTTTTTTCCTTCTGGATACCAAGTGCATGCACATACCAGGAGCTCCTACCATTTCGCTATGCCTCCCTCCCCCAAACGCTCCCTGTGTGCCACTCTCTCATCCCCTCTATTTCAGGGACTCCCAGCAACTCCATCCACCCATTTGCTCATGCCTTGGTCTCTGCGTCCCTATCCCATTGTTCCCATTCTCCGCCCTCCAACGGGACATGGGATGTGGTCCCCCATATTCCTCTCCCAATCCCTCTCCTGGGTCCCCACTTCGCCCTCCCATCTCCATCATTTCTACCTCTGTGTCCCAGCCCCCACCAAATCTCCATTCCCCCCAACTCTAGGTCCCTGTTTCCATGGCCACCCACTCAGCTCCTCACCCCTCTGGGTCCCTGCTTCCCCAGTCACCACCACTCTCTGGTGTTGAGTGTAGAAATTTGCTCACATTGTCTGCTCATGACAATGCATTAGCAGTAGAGTGCCACACAGCAGAGCCCAAGTGGTAAAGAGTTCTGATCATTATAGTTTTCACTATTGTATATAGTGACTCATCTGATACAACTTGTGGTCTTTCTAATATGCATAGCTGCCATGGTTCAAGGGTTTGTTTGCACATCGATTCAACAACAGGTGTAATCAAGTGTAAAGAGATATGAAACACTGATGTGGTAGCGCTGTCACACACAAGGGATTTCCTGCCCAAGAGCTTTCACTAGCAGTGCTATGTAGCCTTCCGATCTAAACACTGCCAACTTGAGCTAACTTAAGAGCAGGCTCAGTTCCAAACACACATGGGACGTGACCATCTGCAGACCCGAGACCATGTAAGATCATCAAGTGTATCCTAACACTCCGGGTTAATACAAACTGAAGAAAAACTCACATGTGATTTTGACATAAGTGTGAATGTTTGTCACTACTGAATACATTCCATACCAAGAACAGACAGACAGCAGCACTAATACCATTAAGGCTAGTCAACACACTAAGGGGCAGTCAGGGGACAGGGGCGGTTGGATAGGCATGGGAGTCCCGGGGGACCTATCGGGGGCGGAGCAGTTGGGGACAGGGAACGGGGGGGGGGGGGTTAGATAGGGGTTGGGATCCCAGGGAGATGGTTTGGGGGGGGGGGGGGGGTCCCGGGATGGGGCAGTCAGGGGACTAGGAGCAGGGGGGGTTGGGTGGGCCAGGAGTTCTGAGGGGGGCAGTCAGGGGGCAGGACGTGGGAGGGGGCGGGGGCCAGGCTGTTTGGAGAGGCACAGCCTTCCCTATCTGGGTGTAGTGTATTAAAATTGCTCCCCGTAGGAATGTGCTACTTAGGGCATACTACTTACAGCTGCCAGTCCTGGTGCTCCATAAGTAGCACATTCCTACAGGGAGCAATTTAAATACACTACACACGGCGGCTCTTGCAGCCGCACTGCCCAGCAGGACCTCGCAGCCCCGCCGCCCAGAGCGCTGGCAACACGGCAAGCTGAGGCTGCGGGGGAGGAGCCGGGGGCTAGCCTCCCCAGCCGGGAGCTCAAGGGCCAGGCAGGACGGTCCCGCAAGCTGGATGTGGCAGACGGGCCGTAGTTTGCCCACCTCTGGGCTAGCTACATTTTCATGCAATGTGTTTTTACCCCTTAACTATAATACAGATAACTAAAAACGTTTAAAACTAAAGACCCCCAAAGTTACCAGTATTCCACTTCACATCTAGACGCTTTCAAACCCATATATTCATATTTTTAAAATTGATTGAAACATCATCTTCAAATCAAGTCTATTTGGCTTGTTTTGCTGATCACTTTGAAAGCTATGTTTGACCTCTCTCCTTTCTAGCTTTAGCTGATAGAGCTATGCAGATGTTGGACCGCAGAGCACACACACTGTGCAAAAGGTGAAAGCATTTTTCATCAAAAACTTTCCCCCAAAAATTCCATCCACAGGCAGAGGCATGGAGAACTCCACTTAATAGACGTTATTTGAAAACATTTTGAGTACTGAGAAGAGAAAGACTGTTCAAATGGAAGTTAGAGCTCAACCCTCAGGTAGGGACAATCCCGATATTTGGAGCTTTTTCTTACAATAGGCACCTATTACCGCCCACCCCCGTCCCGATTTTTCACACTTGTTATCTGGTCTCCCTAACCTCAAGTGGTACCAGGACTTGATATTCGATATACAAACAAAGAGTTTTACTAACCTACACACTCTAAGAGCGTAATCTGACGAGCCACTGTTCTTTGTACCAGGAAAGGAAGACCAGAGCCACTTCCAGATGTGCAGGAATGGTCCAATAAGTCCTATTTAAAAAGGGGAGAAAGGGAGAGGAAACATCTGAGAAACGTAGAGTATGTGGACTTTTTATCCAAATACATAACTGTACATGTTCCCACTTGTTCACACAATGTTGATCATTTTAAAGATTATTAGGATAGCTCCCTAAAACCTGATTAGCATCAGGACCACATTGTGCTAGACATGGTGCAGACAGGCAGACACCCTGCCCTGAGGAGTTTACAGTCTTAGACCACAAGCTATAAATGGAGGGTGGGGGAAGAGGGAGATACAAGTTTTACATACACACAGTCATTTTCTATTGCAACCCACTGCCAGAAGTATTCTTCAGACAATGCAAGAGAAGAGGCCTCTCAAGTCTGTTCCTACTTTTTAGTTAGCAATTGTACCTGCCACAATACCATTTTCCTCCAAATATGTTTTGCAATGAAAAAGTGATTGACATTTACTGCTCCTACTACTGCCCTTGGGAGTTTGTTTGCTGAATGCTAGTTACTCTGTAATGAAATTCTACCTAAATTATTTTAACACTCTGCCTTCCCTTTGCCCTCTCAATCCTATATTTGTCACTATCTCAAATGACCTTATATCTGCTTTACTCCCTGTGTTAGAACTTTCTACGTCTCACAGGAGGATTTCCTTCCAAAGCATAGAGGCTTCATTTCTTTGAGCTTTCCAAATTTAAGACCCTTCAACTCCCTATATGATTACGGGAAAGTAAAAATGCAGTGTTTGCTTTTTAAAATCTACATAAGCTTTTACTTTACCTTTTCAAATTGCAGTACTAGCATATTCCTTTCAAAAAAGGTTACCAGAATTGCACATTGCTGTAAATGTGGCCCTGCTAATCACAGGGACAGGAGTTTAACCATAACTAATAGTTGATACATCACCATATTTAAAAAAAAAAAAAAAAAAATCTTTTGCTTTAAGAATCCCTAAAGGGAATCTTACATTATAAAAAAGAGATTTTTAGAACTTGTAAAATTTTTACATTTGCCAGTCAAAACTAAAAAGATTAATTTCAATAGAAAATTAAAAACCTGAAAGAGGAAAATATACACCTGCTGTAGAGGTTTCTTTTCTTCCATCCTTCCAAGACCTGGTCCACATTCAGATTTTGTACTGGTTTAACTTTCAGTTCAGAAGTTGATTTTTTGTTGAAATAGTTACACACCAGTACGACCCCTCTTAGTGTAGATGCAGTTATACCAGTACAATCCTGCCCATATGGGAATAAGCTATTCCAGGATAAGCACCTTTCTTCTAGTATAAGAGTGTCCACCCTAGGGCGGCTGCACCACTTTAACTATGGGGTATAGTTGGAGCTGTACAACTTGTGAGAGTAGATAAGTCAAGCTCTAGCACAAAGGCGCCAGCCAGTTCAACAAAACCATTCCTATTCAACAAAGCATTTAAAACCATGTTGAAGGCCTACTAATTTTAAATTGAATTTAAGCATGTGCTTAACTACTTTGTTCCACAGGGGCCAAAGAAAGCACCAAAGTTGTTCTTGCACATTAAAACCCAAGATCTGTTTGTTATTGAAAACCTGCGAGTATTCCACAGGGTGGCAGCACTTGAACATTCCAAAGTGAGACTTTCTGAATGTCAGTTTTCAAAGTAAACTACGCTTTAAAAAACGGGGATGGGATGCAGGGGAGTGGCTGCACTTTTTGTTGTCAACATAAGCTCACATGCTCAAAACCTATTACTAGCCCATCTATTTATGTATGTAAAACACACACAATGGACAGAATAAGTCTTCTAGCAAACAGCATATGATCCACAGGCACTGATTTTCCAAAGTGCTGGGGGTGTTCAAACCCCAACTCTGCCCCCACTCCACCCCGTTCCCCGAAGGCCCCGCCCCCAAGCACTCCACATCAACGCTCCTCCTCCCTTCCCCCCAGAGCCTCCTGCATGTCGCAAAACAGCTGATCACAGCAGGCAGGAGACATGGGGAGGGACGGGGAGGCGCTGATCTGTGGGGCCCCTAGAGGGAGCTGATGGGGGGGGCTATCAGTGGATGCTCAGCACCTAAGTTCCCTCTAAGCTGTGCAGCCACACAGCTGCCTATTAAGCCCCACACAGGGGCTCAGGGCTGCGGTGGGGAGAGACGCCTCTCCTCAAGTACAGACCTGCCCCAGACAGGGGAGAGGCGCCCTCTCCCCACCGGCCCCAGCACAGACATACCCCCAACCTGCTGTGGCCGGAGGAGAGGAGCCCCTGCCGCAGCCCAGCTGCGCTGGAGCTGCTGCCGCCAGGGAGAGGTGACTCTCCCATGGCCCCAAGCTGCTGTAGCGAGAGAGGACTGGGAGGAGTCCTCTCCCCACCGCAGCCCAGGGGCAGCCTGTACCCCAAACCCCTCATCCACAGCCCCACCCCAGAGCCCACACCCCCAGCCAGAGCCCTCAGCACCACCACCATCCCAACTCTAGCCCAGAGCCCCCTCCCGCAGTCCGAACCTCTCAGCCCTACTCCCACTACGTGCATTTTGTTATGTGCACCAATGTGTCACACATCACCTTCATATTGGTGCACTTAACAAAATTCATTCCACACTGGATGTAAAAATGTAAAGGGAACACTGCTCAGCACCCACCATTTTTTCCATGTGGGTGCTCCAGGCCCAGAGCACCCACGGAGTCTGTCAGACTATTAAAAGACAATAATAATTAGGGTTAAAAGGATTAGATGAGCAGTTCTCAAACTGTGGGTCAGGACCCCAAAGTAGGTCGCAAACCCATTTTAATGGGGTGGCCAGGGCTGGTGTTATACTTGTTGGAGACCAGGGCCCTTGGGCTTTGGTCCCCCCTCTTCCCCCGCCTGGGGCAGTGGGGCTCGGGCGGACTCAATCTTTGGTCTACCCTCCTGGGGTTGTGTAGTAATTTGTTGTCAGAAGGAGGTCACGGTGCAATGCCGTTTGAGAACCGCTGGATTAGATTATTCGGTGTCGGTAAACATTTACTTAAAAAACAAACAAACAAACAACAAACGCACACAGCCACCACCACCAAAAAATAAATAAAAAAAAAAACCCCAATAATAGTAGAAATTTACAAATAGGCAAAGAAAGAAAAAAGCTGCTTGAGCATTGGAGTCAAAATCCAGAGATTTAGACGTTTGAATTGGGCTCTGTAAATGGACTAGCAAGTGAATAGTAAAGCTAGGTATGATTTTTGATTCAAGGAGTATTTACTTTGTATATTTTGACATGTGATATTGACAATTTGTGCTTTAGCATTTTATAAAGCTTTAACTTTCTGAGTCTCAACACCTACTATCAAATAATTGTCTGACCCCCCCCCCCATAACTGCCTACAACTATGACAATTTTAATGCTTTAAAATGAACACCAATATTATCAGTTTAAATTAAAAATTGAATTCTGCCAAACCTAATACATACACACAAGGGGGCTGAATAAAAGTTGCACAGGGCAACCTTCATCTGGCATTTCCTAATTTGAAGTGCTTGACTTCTCAACCTTAACATTCTTTTAAATATAGGAAATTACATCCATTAAAAAAAATCTAAATGTAAAAAAATTAAATTTGATCACGTGGAGGCATACTGACCCCCATATGGGACAAGTGCAAGGTTGGGCTCGGTTGATCCACAGTTCTACCACTTGAACTAACTGATAACTGGTAGCAGTAGGAGACTTATCTTTTATGTGGGCCTGCCATTACAGGGAGATGGAAATACTCTGCCAGTGGATTTCACACCTATTTGTGGGACAACAAATGAATATGGAGACTCAGGAACAACAGGTTTCACGCCAGGTTCTGTTGGGGAGGGTGCTCTAGTTTATAGAGCTTTCTGGCCCTTATCCCCTCCCCCTCCAACACCTCTCTGCCCATATTCCTCCCTCTTCTCCACAC
Organism: Malaclemys terrapin pileata; assembly: GCF_027887155.1. Lineage (NCBI taxonomy): Eukaryota > Metazoa > Chordata > Testudines > Emydidae > Malaclemys > Malaclemys terrapin. The sequence continues at coordinate 49,622,368 of NC_071515.1, read as the reverse complement.
CCAGGTTCTTATCTCCCACCTCACTGCCTTCTACCCCATTTGCTCCTATCTCTGTCTAGCTCCTGACCCTGTCTCTAAACCTCGCATCTCTTCCCCCTCTCTGCTTCCTTAGCTGCTTCCTTCTCCATGCTGCCTATGCAGTGAGGGATGTGGGCTGCGGGCTGCTGAGAGCATGGGAGAGTGTGTCTGCTCTCAGTTCCTGATTACAGCAGCACATCGGTCCCCCACAGCCAGAATGGAGAACACACAGTCACACTGTGGGGATGACATGTTCAGTCTGATTGGCACAAGGGATTGCACATGATCAGCGCAGATGAAGTCTTCAGGGAGTTTAGCTGCTCAGGTCTAAACAAATCTCTGCATGCCCAACCAGATTTTTTAGCCTCTTAAAATTTGGCCAAATTTCCATGAAGATAGCAAAAGACATGTTCCTGATATCAGGGTCATTCATCTCTTTGCTCCAAAGCTAGACCTTTTTAAAACCAAAACTGTTTTGTTGAAAAGCATGGGCAAAACTCTTCTCATTTGCAAAAATGGCTGAACCCTTTTATCTGGAACTTCAACCCAAAAATTCAGCCTAAAGCAGAAAGACACCACAGAAATTTTCAGCCCAAACCATTTAATTTTGACAACTGAAGATGGGTGTCGGATAATGGAAAGCTGTTGGCAACCTTAACTATAGGGAATGCTACCTGAACTAATTTTTTGAGAGGGGGAAGAGAAGGAAACAATACTGTCAACCATTTAAGTGACAAATCTTTATCTTAATGTTAAATTTTTCAGTACTAAAAAAAGTGGGAGGTGACTAAAAAAGTTTAACTGTAAACTTAAATAATGAATAAGGAAGATTCCAATACATTGTTAAAATCCTATTACTCTGTTAAAATACTACCATCTATTTTTGTATATTACAAATCCAGTTAAAAAAAGTTTCAGAGTAACAGCCGTGTTAGTCTGTATCCGCAAAAAGAAGAACAGGAGTACTTGTGGCACCTTAGAGACTAATAAATTTGTTAGTCTCTAAGGTGCCACAAGTACTCCTGTTCTTTTTTAGTTAAAAAAAACCATCAAGTGGAAAGGTCAACACTATCGAACTTCTATTTTTCTTGGAGGAGAAAGCAGAGGAGGAAGATTTATAATCCTTGTTCTAATATTTCATAAAAAAACAAATTGTGCTTTCAGGTTTCGACCAGAAATCGCTGAAGCCTCATTTCACCCAACAAGATTTTAAGAAGTACGCTCAGAAACAAGATAATTTGAGAATGACAAGATTGTCCGTAAAACAAACAGGGCCCTTTATCCAAAAAGTGAACTAACTTCCCCCTTCTTTCTCCCCCTCCCCAGCTCATTCTGGACTGAAGCAAAATACTATCTGCAGCAACGACTGCAAAAACAAGATTTTAAGGAGCTACAGCTTTCTTCATTCAGGAAGCTTAGTGCAATAAATATTTGCTACACTGTGGGAACGAATCCTAAATGTAAACAAATCTGATGTATTACAAAACCCAAGCTTTTTCTCCTCTTTGAGTGCTTAAATCGGGAACATGAAAAATGAAAGAATTATAGTTGAGATGAACACTCATATGTGACAAGGAACTATCAATTTTGTACATAATCAAAACTCAGTGGAGTCACATTAGATGCACTGCATACATAAAGTTTCATTCTCAGAGCACCATGTAATGCTTAAATTGGAAGTAGCTTTTAAAGTTAGTAACGTCACCTCATTCCTTTTAAAAAGGAAGCTTTGATGTATTCTTGTTTGCTGGCTGATTTGACCTGCCCTTACTTGAACAGTTTCAAGGGGGCACTAGATGACCCTGGTGGTGGGGATATAGACCAGATTCTGAGATATAGACCAGATTCTCTTCTGCACTAGGATGCCCTCCAGATTTTTGCTACCTACTCCTAACTTGGTTTCTGTGCTGCAGGGAGAGACAAGGCAGGGATGCCTGACAGTAAAAAGAGGCAGGACTGGCTCTTCGGGTTCTAACCGGCTCCTCCTCCTAATCAAGGTATCCTCTTGACAATGGTGCCACTTGGTGGTCACCTCATAAACCTAGGAAAATGATAAAACAACTATCCCGAGGGTCAGGTTTCTGAATCCATCAACTCAGCACCAATTCACAAAAACAGATTTTTAGAAGCATCTCACTTTATAATCTCTGATTTGTTTAAATGCAGGCATCACTTCACAGCTCCCCGAGTAGGGATTTCCACACTTGACTGTTCCCAAGCATCTTTACTTTAACAAGTCCTCACAACTAGGCCTGCATGGCATTCACCAACTTTCAGGTAAAGAGAAGTGGGCAGAAATTCTTGAAGCAGTCAGCAATGCTCCGTTACTTGGTGATGGGGGCACCTTTTAAAAAAAAAAAAAAGCATACAACCACCAACCTATTTCTCCCCACCTGCAAAAGCCAAGTGCCCATCTTCTGCCAATCCAGGGGAGAAAAGCCAAACAGAGTAGGTGTCCCAAAACACAAAGGAAATACTAGATCGAAGTACATATTAATCTTAATACCCTGGTCGACGTTTCTGCTCTCAAGTCACTCTTTAAACCTTTCTATTGCTCTTGAAGGTTTTAAAGTTGTAATGGCAACACTGAGGAAAAAGTTAGTTTGCTTGCTTCCTTGTGACACACGTAAAAGGGCGAAGATTTTTTTATAAAAAACTCAGAAAAAGTGATGATTTTTCTTCTTTGTATTTATTTTCAGAAGTTTCAGGTATATCAAATTTTGTCTTCCCAGTTGCGGGTACTCTCTCAGGCTTCATGGTGTTGGTGTCGTTTAAATATTCAAACGGAAAGAACTTTCCAAGTAAGGCATTTTTTGTTTAAGAGGAGACCGAGTAAACGTTGACAAAAATAAATACAAAAAGTAAAGTAGGATTACGATTAACCTGCTTACCAAAAAGTCCCCCCTCCCTCCCATTTACTCAGATTTCAGCCTCTCCTCGAGTAAAAAAAAAAAAAACCAACCAACCAAAAAAAATAAATCACACTCATTCTCCAGTTATCCAGAAATTCTTCAGCAAACATAGGGAAGGCAAGATGTGAAATTCCTAAACAAATATGATTGTAGAGTCATTAAAAACATCCCCACCCACCTACCTTTCAAGACAGTTATACATCATGGACACAAAGGCATATTTGCCCTTTTCATGGTGAAGCTTAAAGGTACAACACTCTTGTAAGGTAACCTGAGCTACTCTCCTGTCACAGCACATCTACACTACAAAGGTTGGTATTGCTACACCAGCGAACCCTCCTGGCGTAGATGCAAATTATACCAGCAAAAAAGTGCTTGTACAGTTCACTGAGCAAAATATGCTATACCAGCGAAAGCTCTTTTATACCAGTATAAAAGTATACATACACACAAGGACTTTTGCAGATATAGAAATGTTGCCCCGTCTAGCCCCCCCAAAATAACCCGACATTACTATACCAAAACGAGCTTCTAGTGTAGACCTGATCAGAGAAAGAAATTGAGACAGAGGTTAAGCAATTCCTACCATATACAAAAGATTACTTACTGCCAATGTACTGTCGCCAACGTTTGATGTAATGAGTCCCTCAATTGTGCCGTACTCTGCATCCCTAGCATTGAGCCTTTCCATGTGGTTTTGCTGTATTTTTCGAATAATCAGCACAGCTAACGCTGAAAATATTATCAGCACTATCACCGGAGCCAGTATAACAATGACTAGCATTTCCATGCTGTAACCCACAGCTTCTCCCTGGAGGGTTTGCCCTTGGTAAGAAAACAGGAAAGAGAAAGGAGGTTAAGAACTCCCACAGACAGTAGTTTAAAGACAAAAAAATTATGCTGACATTTTCATTTGTAGTCAACTGAACTAAATACCGATCACAGGACTGTCAAAGCTACTTCATATAAGTTTACATTCACAGACCACCGCCACCAGTACCACCACCAAATCTTTTATGGCAATCCCATCCGTGGTAAAATCCGTTCAAGTTTTTGAAATTCAGAATCACAGCTGGCTTCAGAGAGCTTTATCCAAGTCAGTAACCCAGAGTCAAAAAACTTACTGTTTTGTGCACTTTAGTCCCCAATATTGAGCAGCAATCAGTGACACTCTGATCATGCAGCTTGCAGACCCCAACCACACCCATTCTCAGTCCCCTCTGGTTTAAGTGGCAAAAGCCTTATGCCCAAACCTTAGTTTGCACTAGGAGAAAAGAACATTAACAGGCAAACGCCCGACTAGAGACTGATTATAAAATAGCTATTTTAAAAATTAACCTTTCACCTTTAGTAGGCAATTGTGCTGTGATATTCATGTTGCACAAATATCCCTGACAGCACTCGACAGCTTGGTCAGGAGACGGGGGTGTTTTGCATGTCATTTTCCCCTGTTCATAGACTTGGAAGCAGCCTTTCTGGTAAACTTTAGTGCCATCATTTATGCTCAGGGAGGCAAAGCACTGCTGGCCCCGGCAGCGATCTCCATTCCCACAGGACATGCCTTCACACACACACTCGTAGTGGACCATATTTAGATTCAGCTCATCTGCAGAGGGGGAGAATTGAGGGGACATCAGCATATGCTCTTATTTCATTTCAGTTACATGCAGAAGATATAGCTATTGTTTAATTCAGTAGACGCTAACTCACTGACTTTCTGTTTAAGAAGGAAGTCGTTTGAATAGAAATTGGTGCTAGTCACACTAAGTGGGACCTAAAGATGTTAACAGACCCAATTTATTAAGATGCTCATTTATGAACAACTAGTTTGTACCTGCTCAAGTGTTTGGTGAGGATTCTACTCAGCCAGAACCAAAAACATTCACATGTCACACTTGCCGGCGTCTTAGTTGTGATCTGCCTAACTGCAGAGAGTAGAAACTGTATACCTATGCTCCTGGGGAGAATACCCATCACCAGCAGGTACTTGAATCAGCAGTGATTTAAATCAGGCACCTGATCAGTAGTGTTTCAGTCCTCATGAGCATTTCTTTAATTGCAGTCTCCTTCTGCCCAGAGCAGACACATAAAACACCAGACTTCTGATGTCACTATTTTACAAACAGTGGCCTGCCAGGACAAAGCTGAGTAGAAAGTCCATCGGTTGTAGTAACAGTCATTTCAATTAACAAGCAATAAAAGAAATAGCTGCTCTGTAGATTTAAGGGAATTCCCTCTTTATACTTTATAACACTGTCCGGTCACATTTATGTAAGTGATTCAGATCATCTTGATTTATTCAGTGCTGACAAGACCAGACTAGTCTGAGTTTTCTGCAAACTTCCATGGTTGAGAAATACATTTTGCATGAAAGAGCCACCTCTTGTCTCATGGAAAAGCTACGGCACTTAGGCCTACAGGAAACAAAATTCTCTCTTATGGGGAGGTCTCACCGTTACTTACTTTGTAGGTCCACCAATTCACTGGTGGGCTAGTGAGATATACCAGGTGATTGTATAGTGACCTGCCAACACTCCTCCACTACTGCTTCTGTAGCCTCAAACTTAAATTTTATTCAGACCAAAAACAAAAAAAATCAAAAACAAAAACCAAGTATTGATACTACACCACTAGAGCTTACTGCAAAGTGAAGAGCAGTGCACCACATTATTCCAACTTGAGCAGACCACCATAGACACCTCAACAAGCCCACTGATTGAGAAGACCTACACAAACTAAACAGGTCAGACTCCAGGAGCTGAGGAATGAACTCCCAAATTCTTATTTTTAAGTTTCTGGTAAATCCAAAAGTCTAGCAGTTTCTTATGATGTGGTGTGGAGGAGGGTGGATATTGTCAGCACTAAATTTCACTGGTAACATTTTATACTGGGGATGCATGAGAGGCATACAGGAAAAAGGTGTACACACACAGACACACACACACACACCCACCCACCCCATGGAAAGAGATTTCCCAGATTCAGACAAGATCCTCCAGTAACCCAGAACGTTTTCTATAAGCTTATGAAATTTATATCTCAACAGAATGTTAGTTTGAGTTCCAAAACCTGGCCCCTCTGCCCCTCTCTCTAGATAAACCAAGTATAAGACAAAAAGGCAAGAAGTTGCTTAGTACTTCAGGATCTGTCCCCTTGGGAAGCTTAAGGGTTACAGCCCAGCGCTCAATGGTCATTCATCCCCAACACTGCTCAGCTACAGAAAAGACCAGGGCCTGAAGAGTGAAAAGTGTGGTAAGCCACTCCGAACTCTCAGATGCTCCGTCTAAAATATACAAAAAAGTATAAACAGCACCTCCACACAGCCAGAAACAACTTGAGGCACAGAATGTAGTCAGAACAAGCTACATGCAGCACTTAAGGCAAGGTACGAGGCAAGAAGCCAATGTTAAAGTTTTTCCATTACCTAACCATTCTTATCCCAATACACTTGCATACTATGTTAAAGAAAACATACAAATAAACCCACACAGCAATACTTACAGTCCATGCACTTTATGATGCGCCCCAAAATTTCTGACTTGCCACATTTAAAGATATTCTAGCAGCGACTTGCAGTGAGTTCTCAGACTTGTGTGCAAGTTATAATTTTTATGCACACAGTATATTAGTTCATTACATAGTATTAAAAATTAGAACTAGACTACAATTATCAAACTAATTAATTTTAGTTTGTTCACTTACATGCTAAACTTGCAAAATTCTATGATTCACAAGGGACATCCTGTTATTAGTGTGAATTAACAACCTATTCATATGGAACAAGAATTAGGATATTCAAGTCTTTATACCAATAGAAAGATATTTCTATTTTTTTTAATCTATTATTTCATGGAACATTCTTGGTGAGCCCTTTCACAAGGCCACTAAGCCTCTGAATTCACATTCATCCCAAAGAAACCTTTTTGTATGAAGATGCCTACAGGATGCCAGCTGGCTGGTTACAGCTAGATTAAATATTTAAGATAAACTAACGATAGCCACCCCAAAACATTCATTATGTTAGTTCACATGAAATAATGTGCTATTACTAAACTGACCACTTTACTTTGTAGGTTGTACCCAATTTCTATCTTTGAGATCGTATGTGCCTCAAAGAGCTCACAATGCCCTCTTTTATATTTCTTTTGGAAAGCACTGTCTTAAACACATTCATATTATGTATTTCCAGTAGTGGGGTACCTATGTTTCTGGTTCTGTGGGAGATCTCTTTAAAATCTCTAGAGAGTTTGGATTCACCTCTGCAACCAGGCAGTGCTATGACAGCCACTGGGAAAACTTCTCTTACTGATGTATTACTATAATTTCAAAGTTTACAAAAACTCTTAAGTTTGGCTTGGACAAACTGGCTAAACTAGAGATGGTTGCCACCCGGTGGCCTTCCGGAGCCAACCAACAGAGGGCACAGTGATACACAATAGTTAAAAGGATCCCCCATCTCTGAGGCATATTATTTCACCAGAGAGTCATGCAAGGTCTCCACAGAAAGCCTGTGTCACATCGGTCATGATAATCACAAGATATATGTATACACTCACACAAAAATCATGTTTTCAGGTCTGAATTGGGGCCAGCCACTAGAAGTTGATAAACATCTCTGCCTGAAAGAAACCAGTTTATCAGTGTCTACTGAATGTCTGCCTGAGCACAGCGCTAATCAAGTGACTGCAAATTCTCTAGGCAGGAAAACAGGGTTGGGGTTATCCTGTTTCCAATAGATGAAAATGGATTTTTGGACTACAGCTGTAGGTACACTGGCTCCTTCACCTAGGAAGGTACGCGAATAGTGGGTTTGCTTCATGAAAAAGAAAAAGTAGCGCTAAAAATCAAACTTGCTGGGTCGAATATGGGGTAGTGCGAATGCAAATCGACATTACTGGCTCTGGGGGCTATCCCAGAGTGCTCCAATGTGACCGCTCTGGACAGCGCTTTCAACTCCGATGCACTAGCCAGGTACACAGGAAAACCCCAGGAACTTTTGAATTTCATTTCCTGTTTGGTCAGCGTGGCAAGCTCAGCAGCACAGGTGACCAGGCAGTCCCCCAGAATTGCAAACGAGCTCCAGCATGGAGCGAACGGAGACAGTGGATCTGATTGCTGTATAGAGAGAAGAATCTGTGCAGACAGAACTCCGATCAAAAAGAAGAAATGCTAATATATATGCCAAAATCACCCAGGGCACGATGGACAGAGGCTACAACAAGGACACACAGCAGTGCCATGTAAGAGCCAAGGAGCTCAGGCAAGCCTACCAAATGACAAAGGAGGCAGTCACTCTGGGTCAGAGTCCCATACATGCGGCTTTGATGATCAGCTGCATGACATTCTGGAGGGGGGGTAGGACACCCTACAACTACCCCACCACTGTCAGTGGACACCTGCAAGAGGGGAAGCTCACACAACATGGAGGAGGAGGGGAATGCACAGCAGTGAATCCGTTCTCCCTTTTCATCACCCTGGAACCAATACCTTCCTAACGCAGGATCCCTGACCCTGAAGGCGAGAAGGCCCCTCTGGTGAGTGCACATTTGTAACTACAGTACAGGGTTTAAAAGCAACAGAGTTTAATGTTTGATTTGCCCTGAAGACTTGGGATGCATTCGCGGCCAGTACAGCTACTGGAAAAGTCTGTTAACGTGTCTGGGGATGGAGCGGGAATCCTCCAGGGACATCTCCTGGAAGCTCTCCTGGAGGTACTCTGAAAGAAGGTTTCTGGGGAGGGCTGCCTTATTTCGTCCTCCACGGTAGGACACTTGACTACTCCAAGCCAGTAGCAAGTAGTCTGGAATCATTGCAGCACAAAGCAAGGCAGCGAATGGTTCTGGGTTTTGGTCGCATTCAAGCAACATTCGGTCTATATCTTTCTGTGTTAGCCTCAGGTGATCATTCATGGTCACCTGGTTGAAATAGTGGAATATTTGTAAGGGAACAGTAAAAGGACCCCATTCATGCTGGGCTGTTTGCGCTTGGCTAAAGGGGATCATCCCTGAGAACAGCCACGCGGCAGGAAGAGAGGTGAAGGGATCATCCCAAATAGCCACGCAGAGGTGTGCTGCACATCCACCTGAAAACCGCAGCCCCTCCTTTTAAATGGTAAACCCAACCGGCATTGCTTGCTATGGGAAACGAGGGCGCTGCAGTTTGAAAACATTCCCACATGTTATCAAGGCATTAAAAGCCAAGCCCACGTACCCTTTGGCTTACCATGGCTGTCTGGAAACCGAACTCTGTTGCCCAGCCGTGTGAGATTTGCCACCATACTGGCAGGCACTCAATATAAAAGGTAAAATGCGACCTTGTGCCTAAAACACATGTGCTGTCTGCTGTGAATTGCTTGATTCACTGTGAAAGAGTCTCCCTTTTGTTCTCAGAAATGTATCATCTTAAATTTTACTCTCCCTTTTTATCCCCCCACAGGTGCAAATGTTTCTATGCTCCCCCTATCATCTCCGTCCCTGGCTTATCGCAGGTTATCGCAGATTAGAAGGCGAAAAAAAACGCACTCGCAATGACATGTTTTCTGAGCTCATGAAGTCCTCACGCACTGATAGGGCACAGCTGAATGCATGGAGGCATTCAGTGGCAGAGTCCAGGAAAACATTAAGTGAGTGCAATGAGAAGAGGCAGGAAGCAATGCTGAGGCTAATGGGGGAGAAACCGACATGCTCAGGCATCTGGTGGAGCTGCAGGAAAGCCAACAAGAGTACAGACCGCCGCTGCATCCACTGTACATCCGCCTGCCCTCCACCCCAGGTTCCATATCCTCTTCACCCAGACGCCCAAGAACGCTGGGGGCGGGGGGCTCCAGGCACCGAGCCACTGCACTCCAGAGGATGGCCCAAGCAACAGAAGGCTGTCATTCAAACAAACAGTTTTGGTTTGTAGTGTGGCTACAATAAGCAATGTAGCCTTGTCCTTCCCTCCTCCCCCACCCCACCCAGGACACCTTATCAGTTATTTCCCCTTTAAAAAAAAAAAAGTTAAGAAAGAATGCATGGCTTCAAAACAATAATGACTTTATTTCCTTTGCCAGCTATGATCGAAGGGGAGGGTGATTGGCTTACAGGAAGTTTAAAAATAAAATAAACCAAACAACAACTACAAAGGAGGCGGGTTTACATCAAGGAGAAACAAACACACACAACTATCACACCGTAGCCTGGCCAGTCATGAAACTGTTTTTCAAAGCCTCTGTGATGCACAGTGCGCCTACCTGTGTTCTTCTAATCGCCCTGGTGTCTGGCTGTTCAAAATTGGCAGCCAGGCAATTTGCCTCAACCTCCCAGCCCGCCACAAACATCTCCCCTTTACTCTCAGATATTATGGAGCACACAGCAAGCAGCTATAACAATGGGAATATTGGTTGCGCTGAGGTCTAACCTAGTCAAACAGCGCCAGTGAGCTTTTAAACATCCAAAGGCACATTCTACCACCATTCTGCACTTGCTCAGCCTACTGTTGAACTGCTCCTTATTACTGTCCAGGCTGCCGGTGTATGGCTTCATGAGCCAGGGGAGCAAGGGATAGGCTGGGTCTCCAAGGATAACTTGGCATTTCAACATCCCCAACAGTAATTTTCTGGTCTGGGAAGTAAGTCCCTTCTTGCAGCTGCTCAAACAGCCCGGAGTTCCTAAAGATGCAAGCGTCATGCACCTCTCTCGGCCATCCCACGTTGAGGTCAGTGAAACATCCCTTGTGATCCACCAGTGCTTGCAGCACCATTGAGAAGTACCCCTTGGGGTTTATGTACTGGTTGGCGAGGTGGTCCAGTGCCAAGATGGGGCAACAGACAGAACACATATCCCTACCACAGTTAGGAAAACCCATTGCAGCAAAGCCATCCACTATGACCTACACATTTCCCAGAGTCACTACCCTTGATAGCAGAATGTCAGTGATTGCATTGGCTACTTGAATCACAGCAGTCCCCACAGTAGGTTTCCCACTCCAAATTGATTCCCGACTGACGGGTAGCAGTCAGGCATTGCAAACTTCCACAGTGCTATCGCCACTCGCTTCTCAACTGTCAGGACAGCTCTCATCTTGGTATTCCTGTGCTTCAGGGTGGGGGAAAGCAACTCACAGAGTTCCAGGAAAGTGGCCTTATGCATCTGAAAGTTTCACCGCCACTGGGAATCATCCCATACCGGCAACGCTATGCGGTCCCACCCGTCTGTGCTTGTTTGCCAGGCCCAGAATCGGCATTCCACTGTATCAACCAGCCCCACTGCCGCCAGGATGTCCCAACTGCCACAGCCCGTGCTTTCAGGAACATCTGTGTTCATGTCCTCATCACAATCGTCCTCGTGCTGCCGTCACTTAGCCAGGTTCTGCACATATTACAGTATAAAGCGCGAGGTGTTTACAATGCTCGCAACAGCAGCAGTGAGCTGAGCAGGCTCCATGCTTGCCATGCTATGGTGTCTGCACAGAAAACCCAGGCAAAAAGGTGTGAAACGATTGTCTGTAGTTGCTTTCATGGAGGAAGGGGAGAGTAACGACATGTACCCAAAACCACCTGCGACAATGTTTTTGCCCCATCAGGTATTGGGAGTTTAACTCATCATTCCAATGGGCAGCGGAGACTGTGGGAACTATGGGATAGCTTCCCACAGCGCACGGCCCCATGAGTTGATGCTAGCCACAGTAGTGAGGATGCACTCCGCCGACTTAATGCACTTAGTGGGGGACATACACAATCAACTGTATAAAGTCAATTTCTAAAAATCGACTTCTATAAAATTGACCTAATTTTGTAGCGTAGACATACCTTAAGTGCCTCCATGTTAAGCAGAGCTGTGTTCTAGGCTGTAATTAGTAAGCTGTGGTGTACTGTTTCTTTGGGAGTAGAGGATCTGGGAATTCTGAATGTGTCCAGTGAATCAGGGACTGGATACTGCAGGCAGACACTTGGTGGTTAGTACTAGCCTGCAGCGGGACAAGCAGAGCCAGGCTAAGCCTTGTGCTGCCAATGGCTGGTGGTTTACCACTTCTGGTGGGCTCAGAAAAGGCTTCTTTATGATGAAAAGGTGCCTTGCAATCCCCAGGAAGTGTCTCACTGGATTAATAGCAGAAATCACCAGATATAAAAGCAATTCATTGTAATAGTAACTGGAAAGTCTAATTTCCTTTGGTTCCTCTATCTGCAGTGTTTCAGTTCTAAAGCTACAACTTTGTAATAGCAATGAATTACTTTTGAACAGTAGCTTTAACAATACGAAATTTCAAATACGTTTCCTTCCACAGATTGCGGCCAAGCATATTGCCATTCCAAGTATGCCCAACAGTGGCATTTCACTTTGGAGATAAAAGCAAGAGGAAAGGAGTGACACCCCAAAGATGGAGTATATAGGAAGTAAACTCATACATGCTGCTGGAATGAAAAACGGTAACAGAGTGAGTGTAGAATGGCAGAAAAACTAGTTTTCTTCAGGACCTTGAACTAATTAAGATCAGATTATTTGTAAAAAGCTATGTTCAAAAAGAGTATTCTGTGGTGATCTTTCTTCAGCACAGGAGTGGGGTAAAATGAGGGGGGAAAAAACAAAAACCAAAACAAAATGTACAGAACAAGGAAGGACATAAGGCTTTTCCCTCCAGAAGGGAAAAAACAAAAACCCACTAGTATATTCATTTGCCTGTCCATAGTAGTGCAGTAGGAAGCTGTAATGAATCCATGACTGCATACTAGGGTTGATATCTTTGTAGATTTGCCACTAGAGGTTGCCAGCATTGTTGAGCAGGTGCATTTTCTTCAACAAGACAAAAGCAGGGCCAGAGAAACCAACAAGTTATAATAAGCCTCATCAATGCTTTTATAAAGTTTGAGATGTCATGGAGTTGTTGAAATATCTACAGGGATGAAAAGTGTTAAACTAACAACACGAAGGATACAGGACTCTTGACAGGGCAGCAAATGATAACAGCCAATCAAATGGTCATTTTACAAGACAAACTAGAACTGACTGGATTTGTCACAAGTCAAAGACCGAGAGAAACGACGAGAATTTGAAAGTTTCATTTAACTTTAGATTAGATGAAGAGTTTAGGTCTTCCTTCATTCCTATATATCCAGGGATGTTTCCTATGATTGCAGTCCAACAAAAAGCTCCACAAGTTTATAGAGCTAGCTATCCTGAGTTTATTTTTCCTCTTTCTGGGAACTTGCGGTAACGCAAGTCACATCACAGTAAGACAGCTATGATAATGCATATGCTGTTTACTTTATACAGGAGTTATTAGTTTACCAAAAAACTCAGAACTCCCCAGCATCAAGCCACAGCTCTTTAGGCCTAATCTTATTTTTTACCTCAATGAGGAAATAAAATACCTAGCTCTTACATAGCACTTTTAATCTGCTGAACTCCAAGCGCTTAAAAAAAAAAAAAAAAAAAAAAAAAAAGGAGGTCCATATCATTGTCTGTGCTTTACAAAAAGGGGCAGGAGCACGTATTGAAGAGCAATATTTAAAAGACTTAGAATTTTTAGTCCCAAAAAAAAGTAACTCCCACCCCCACCCAAAGATGCCACAACCACTGGAAATGGGCCACAAACCACCTCTCATTCTAGTCCAGCTGCTGGAGTGGGAGATCAAGTGAAGAGTGGCCTCACCCTCCAGGCATGCTACTCTGTTCAAGAGCCTCAAAGCATGGGCCCCAACCTCTCTCTACTGGAGATTTCACTTAAGACTAGCTGTGGTAGATGGGCTTTTCATGGGACTCTCCTACAGCTACGCATCTGTGATATGGCTCAGAGAAGTCCAACTTGCCAGGGAAGCCAGGTCAGGGAGAGCAAAGATGTGACGGAAAGAAGACAGATGCTCCACGTTTTCCCCTAGTGCACTTAACTCAGAGACAGAAGAGTGGCTCATGGATCAGGTTGCTAGCATTTTCTTCCACATCTAAGAGTCTCGTATTAGATATAAATAATGACTATGTTCAATACCTAATTGTAAAAATCCCCAGTGACATTCTGGCCACAGTTGGTCTGTATTAACTCTGCTTTTCTTCTAAGCAACATAATCTCCGTGCATTTACCAGAGACTCTAAAGGCAGATCTATGCTGCAACAGAAGCCAGGCCTAGGCCCAAGCCTAAACCCTTCTTCCCTCGCCACACAAATCACGCTAACCCAAGGCTCAGATACAGGGTTCCAGGGCATCGCAGGCTCCAAGCCAGAATCAAGCCATAACCCAGGGTTTAAGCCCTGTTGCTTTGCAGGGTACAGCCAGCCCTGCTTGACTTTGGTCCTGGGAATCCCTCAGAAATGTCTCACAATCCCATGGGCCAACTTCCTTTGTCCTCTATCACAAGAATCTCCAATTGACCCAGTGAAAATGGAAGCAACTCCTCCCTGGCTTACAGCAGCGGCTCAGTGAGTCAGTTTTAGCCCTTCCACTGACTTCTGACCACCGACCTGCAAATACACCATCAGAAAGCCTTCTATTTTTGCAATGGAGACTGAACAGAACATGCCTTTTGTAAAGCTCACAGCTTCATGGTCATAGGAGCACAGCCAGATTTTGATAGGCCGGCAGAACTGTGAACTTTAGTAAGAGTACCAGGAATGATCATGCATACCAGCAAATAGTGAAGAAGTTGGCAGCTTTGCAAATTTGCAAATTTACTGGACCGGTGGCCAGTGCAGGGAATGGATTAAGTGGCTCAAGAGAACCGGAAAGCCAGGGACCAGAACAGTACCTCAGGCAACCCACTGACACAGTGCCCATTTTAATGAGGAGTTTGAACAGGTGCTAGGCACCGCATCCAGCAAGGAGTCAGCTGTGGTGCATGATGACCTGGTCAGTTGGGATAGGGTGCTGGTCCCAGAGTCCAGCATGAAGACTGATGGGAACCAGCAGGCACAGAGCGAGGACCATGAAGTCACTCTGTTGCTGGTCTTAGAGCAGGCTTTGGAACAGGAGCAGCAGCAGAAAGTTTGGGTCCATACTTGGGGTCTCCTCCACCAGGTAAAGGCTGCTCTGAAGCCTGTAGCAGACACAGAACAGACAGAAGTGGTCCCAGAGCCTGGTAAGTTTCTGATTTCATTTTATTGTTTATTATACAGTAATGTGAGGGACTTCTGCTCTAAGAACCACTGCAAAAATATGAGAAGCCCAGGCTAGCAGAGTGCATCCACGGATTGTATGTCAGCAACTTGTCCCCCCCTCCCAACAAAATAGTAGCCAGGAAATGCAAACAGTAAAGAATACCTTTTTTTACTGGAAAGACCAGTTTTGCTAGGGGCATTCCTCTTTCTTAAAAATAACCTTGCATTCCCATGCTTGTAAGGAGAAAAAAAATATTCCATTTTCAAATCTATTCCATTTCACTTAGAGGTAATCCATAGGCAACAAAAAGGCAACAATAATTTGTCCAAAATAAGACTGATTGAATTTTTGTTCAGAAGTGTGCCGGGGGCAGGGAGGAAGAAAGATGTAGAGTTCTGCATGCTTGCATGCAGCCATAACTGGGATAAGTCATTTGGAAGTGAACACCAGCACCCTGATGACTCCTTTGTGAATTGAAGAACAGGAGTACTTGTGGCACCTTAGAGACTAACAAATTTATTAGAGCATAAGCTTTCGTGGACTACAGCCCACTTCTTCGGATGCATTGTGAATTCTGACCCAATCCTGGGTGCTGATAGCTGCGCACTTTTCCTGAAGCAGGAACTCCAAATAGGTAGTAATATTGCAGGGGAAGGGCATATCTTCCAGGGCCACCTCAATAGCTGGCCAGCCCACTCCACTCAGACATGCTGTTCAGTCCCCAGACGTTTGAATACTTCTCTTGCATTAACTGCAGGTTTCCCCACCAACAGCTTGAAACAACATCTTCCTTTGCCAATCGGGCACCACAAAAACTTATGTCCTCCAAAGTGTGAGGCCTACACGGTTAAAAAAAATAAAATAAAAAAATAAAAGCTTTTGTAGCACAGCCACTGACCGCCTCCCGCCCAAATAGTTTTGCAATTTTTAGAAAACAAACCAAAAAAAAACCCCAAAACAAACCAACACACAGCTTTGAATTTTTAAGCTTACCATCGTCTCTGCATTTCTTTCACTGTGATTAACCAGGCTGTGTCCAAGGAGCTTCTGTGGACTGAAGCATACCTTTCACAATATACTGAATTTCAGTTTCAAAAAAGTAACATTTTAGGTCCTTGAAATTCCCCATGAATTTTTTCTGTGCTCCTGCACTGGGCTAGTTGAGATAATAACCCTCTGTCTTGTCCTGTTCCGGGCCTCTCGACCTCAATGGGCCACAGCTCACTCACACTTCAGTACAAGCCTGGCCCAATGTGCCTTCACAGACCATTCCAAGGGGAAGCATTTCCACGATGAACTTACAGTTGAATTCCTGGAGTGGGCCAACAAGCACGTATAGTACCAAAAAGAGAGACTGAAGGCTAGAGAACAGCCTTGCCAAGAAGCAAGAGGACAGCTGGCTACACAGCGAAGACAGGGTTTCACAGTTCCTGGAAAAGGAATGGTGACTAAGGTAGGAGGACAGAGCTCAGCAGAGAACTGTCAGAGCAGCTGATGCGAATCATGGCTGCATGAGCATGGGCTCCTGCTGCCTCTCCCACACAACAGCCTGAGTCCCCTGCACCATACCATTGGATGCAGTCTAGAAACAGCTTGGAAAACTCCATGGCGAGGTGACCCCTGAAATCAGGCCCCACGAGCAGCTGGGCAGGGCAACTTAGCCCCATGCAGTCCACTGACTTGACCCCCTTCCCTGTGTATGCCTCCACCCCGTTCCCTGGCACCAAGTGAGCAGGAAACAATGAAACAAGGGGTGGGATCAGGGGACAAACAATGGTAGAGGGTTTCTGTCATGTACATGGTTTCCACTGTTTGCATTTGTTCATGTACTTATTTTGTTTTAGAAAGGTTCTGATGTAACTAGAATTTTGATGTGGTAATGGCAGCTGGCCTGCCTAGCAAAGGGTGAATGTTGTACTGTTTTAATATGTCTATTAATAAAGCAGTTTGTCATCAAAAGTTTATTACTATCACTGATTCTTAACAGGTAAACACATGATCAGAAACAATTAGGAATTAGTAAGCAAAACACTATTCTGCTATACAATTAGGTACAGACGTCTACTCTTCAATAACTTCCTTAGATGAATCTCTACTGTAAATCATCCCCATTTCATAATTCATCATTTAATTCACAAGTATACTGCATAGCAATCAACCCCCCCCCCAAACCAATTAGCTTCATTTCCGCCCATTCCCCCCCTTCCCCAAAGCACATTCCTAGAGGTACTAATCCCCCCTCTTCCATTAGGCCATGCAAGTCCATAATGTGGGAGCACAACACATCCCTGACTTCTGTTGCCTTGGTGCACCAGCTCCAGCTGTGGTAGGTGCACTTTCTGGCTTAGTGTACTGATTCAGTAGCCCCTCACTACCATAGGGCCATTCAAGGGAAAATGGACCACCTCTAAGTTCACAAAGATTGTGAAGAGCACAACAAGCCACAGTAAGGCAGACAGCACTTGACACTGACATCCAAACATGTCTGTAAAAATCTCCAACAGGATTTCGATATGCCAAAAGGACATTCAACCACCATTCTATACTTGCTGAGAATGTAATTAAACAATCCTTTGCCAGGGCCTCTGAAGTCAGGGTACTGTTTCATAAGCCAAGGCAAAACGGGGTATGTGGGGTCCCCCAGAACAGGAATTCAGTCTATGACAATGTCACTTGGTGGGATAATGTCCCAGCCCATCAAGGAATCTTGTAGATCCATTTGCCAAAAGGCATGGCATCGTCAACTTCCCTACTGCAGTCTACATTGACATTCATAAGTCAACTTTGGTGGTGCACAAGGGCCTGTATAACAATGAAGTAGCATCCTTTGCAGTTTATGTACACATATGCTCTTTGAGGAGGGCAAACTATGGGCACCAGTCCCACCAATGGTCCCAGCACAGTTTGAAAACCCCATTCTTTCAAAGCCAGCAATTATCCCAGGAATATCTTTTATGGCTACCACTTTGGGTAAAGTGGAAGCGGAGGTTTGAGACAGTCAGGTATGTGGTTTACCCCCAGTCAACTCTCCAACAACAAACTGGTTTGCAACAGACCTATAGCAGTCTGGCATAGCAAGTTTCCAGGGTTGCTATAGCACCACGCTTCTGGAGCGGGAAGGGTACCCTCCTTTGTGTATCTCTATTATTGGCGGATTCGGGCAAGCTGCTTACAAAGCTCTACAAATAGATCTTCCTTAATGCAAAAGTTCTGGACCCACTGCTAGTCATCCCAGGTCTGCATGATTATGTGAGATCACCAGTCTGTGCTTGTGGCCCTGCTCCAGAAGCACAGTGTATGAAGGGGGCATCAGCAGCTGTACCAAGTGTAATGCACAACATCAACCCATTCAAGTCAGTCATGCCTGGGTACGCCTCATTCTCTCCTCCTCCATAAGCTGTGTCAGGTACCTTTGGTGGGTCAGAAAGTGCCATCGAAACATCTACCAGCATCACACAGAAGCTCTTCCTGTTTCCTGACACAGGAGTGACAGAGCAAACCAAGAGAACTTCTTGAAAAGGTGCCTCCTCCATGTTGCTGGCAAGCTGTGTGGGCCAGCTGTTCAAGCTTCCTGAAATGTGCAGGGTGGGCAGTCAAGTTTTCCCTCACAGTGCACTACAGACAGAGGGCCTGAGCGGCCAAATTCCAGGTGGCCACTAGGGAGTCTGGGATATGGGTTGGTTTGACTCCGGTCTTCAAGCTGCACTGTGGACACCACAGCCCCATATTCAAGCCCAGGTTAGAAAAATCTTAACCTAGGGTTAAAAATCAGTGCAGATGCTCAAGCTCTGGGGTTTTCTAACCCAGGGCCAGCTAACTCAAGTCCCACTAACCCTGGGTTTACATTGCAGTGTAGCAATACCCTTAACTTCTCAGTCAACTCAACAGGACCAGCATTTACAGAAAGGGTAAGACATATTAAACATTTTAAAAGCACCCAGTTTTCTGAGATAGCCATGTAGGCAAAAAAGTAGATTTGTATTTATGAGGTAAAATGGGGTTTCCCCCTATCCCTTTGAAAACACAGCATGCACGTCAAGGTCACAGAACTCCTATAATCCAACAGTGATACTTTGACTTTATTTTGATGGTGGTAGTGGCGGTGGTGAAGAATGGCTAGACATATCTAAATTGGAACAGGTAGAGCCCACCTGAGGCAATCTCAAGTGATTAATTAGGCTCCCATAAAATTCTAGTTTAGTTCTCATGAAGAAAATCTGAGTGAGAGGAGAAACTAAAACACATGGGGAGGAAAGTCAAGAAGTTCATATATTCATACCTTCACTATGTTTTGTGGGAATCTTTCAGGAAAGATGAGACCCTCCCATACCACTTCTTGCTTTCCCCCAAAAAGTCAAATATAGCTAAGCCCCTTTGCTCTCTGTTTAAAACAATTTTTACTGAAAAAATCCTGAGTTTTACAAGTATTATTCAGTTTCCCCCTCCCCCGATTTTCCCCCTACTCTTATATTAAGCATAAAAATAACTTGTTTTATTAGGAAAATAAATACATTGCATGAGATATGTATTACGATAATACATTAGTCTGTGTGTATATGCAAAGCTGCCTGTTGAAGTAATGCTACATATTAGCCTAGAAGTTACACACAAACAGGCACACATGCAAGCTCTGAAGTACATCTGAATGTACTGATGAATCTCATACCCACCATGTACACATTTTAAGGTGTTAGCAGATAATAGTTTAAAGATCTGACCCTACAATGGGAAGAAAATGAAAATCTGTATCAGAAAACGTTTCAAAACACAAGGAAGTATTCAAAAGTTTGTTGTTGTTTTTTTTAAACAAAAGCAGGAGAAAAGGATGAAGTTGAGTGTATGCACTGCAAATTGTGTGGCCCAATTATTAAATAGAACTATTAGCCTATAAATATTTACAAGTCTACAACTGTAAACTGTTCATTCAAATGAAAAGTTTTGTTGGGGGGATTAGAGATGTATTGTTTTCTTAAACTTAGAGGTGGCATTGTGTTTTGAGTTCTGTTTTAGTTCTGCAGCAAACTACATTGAATTCCATTCATCAAAGCATTAATCTACCAAATACTTTTTCCCCGTCCTTCTGTCCACGAAAATAAACCCCAATATTTACCCAGAAAAAAAACTTACTTTTTTCCACTATTTTCACCTGTTTTTGTTGTAGTAATAAACACCAATAAATTCTTGGGAAAGAAATTAAATTAAAATAAAAACTGAAAACAAAGGACCCTAACTATAGCAAAATACAATATATGATATAGGTAAATTCAGTACCACATACCATCACCCTGACAAAAAACTGTCCATCACAATACCAACAGCAAGCCTAACAATCGTTACTTTAGCATCTTCATCCTCTGCCTCAGACATAATGTTCTAATTTAAAATTCATGGTTAAGGGTATAGGAAATTACTCGTATGCTTTTCTACTATTAACTTGCAAATGCACTCTTGCCTCTTGAAGCACTGCTACAGCATCGGACAGGCTATTCAAAGGCAGGCCCAAAAATTAAAGTCTACTACCAGTTTTCTATCGAGAAAGAGGCGAGTGAAAGTGATGGTTAAGAGGATATGAAGCTACTCCAGGTCATCAAGCATTTCTTTTAACAAGAAACTCCTGTTGAGAGACCTTGTTTTGTTCCTACCATAAAATATAGATCTTGAATATTAAATATGGACCTTGTATGAAGCATGCACATGACCCTACCCTGCTTTTCTGTAACAGCAAGGCTTAATGGCACTTCAAGAATCAGGCTACAACTGCAGTGGAGGTATGAGCAAGGGTATTGCCACTAGAAAGCTGGCCAGGTCTGCTGCAAAACCTAAGGATGTTCTCATGCCAAACATGAAGTATTGCAGTTTTGTAGATTTAGACTAAGGGGCAGAACTAAGCTAACCCACTCCAGCAAACCCCAATTAAAAAAAAAGTGTGCTATGGCCTAGTAGCAGACTTCATAGCCATTCAAAATTAGGAGGCAGACAGGAGTAAAGGGAATTTTTGCCCCAGAACTCATGGGCATTCAGTTCTATCAGTTCTGCACCAAATTATGGCCCAAGCACATGTGTGGAAAGTGGACTAAGGAAATTACAAGGAGGTCAAATCCACTCTGGCTGGAATTGGACAACAGGGTTGGACCATTTCTTCTGATGCATCTGGCATTGGCCACTGCTGGAAGACAGGATATGGGCTAGATGCATCATTGGTCTCAACCACTGCGGGCATTCTTATGTACCTTTGACTCACTCTGTGAGCCCTACTTTATGTTACTAACATGAAAGGAAGTGATGACAAAGTGTTCAGAAACAAAGTGGTTAATTCTCATGAGATCATTGAATGCCTGGCCTCTGCAAGATCAGGTATCTACATGAGCAAACAGATACAAACCAAGATGCATCATGGGTTCCACTAAGCTTTCTTGTTGAACATCCTTCCATATTTGTTTACATCAGAACTTAAGAAAAAAGCAAGACCACTTTTACTATTAGTTTAAGTCAGGAAAAAAATAAAGCAGTATATCATCCCAGCAGTCATACAGTATACAGAAAACAAAAATCAGCCACGAAGAGGGAAAAAAAGAAAGGTGGTGGGGAGAAGAAAAAATGCAGGACTAATTTTCTGCACATGCTACATCATCTGTAACTCCACGACAAGAGAGACACAGTTACTACAGACACTCTTTGAAAATTTATGGGACAAGTTTACCTCAACATTTCAGTTGAGCGCAAAACAACATGGTTCACATGTGTAATTGCTCAATTTATATAGGGTGATGAACAATCCGGATATACGGTCCATTCTTCTTCCAAACGCGCAACTCTAAATTCACCCCAGCAGCCAGCTATGCCTCTCACACCATGCATATGGTCCCATGACTCTTAGGATCAGCACAGCAGCAATTTTCAGAAAAAAGGAAGACCCCCACTACGGATTTAACTCTTTCCTTGCAGAACACTTCATCATACTCTTGTTGAAGTCACACCATCAAGACGTTTGAGGCTTGAAATGTAGATTTTTATTAGAAAAGGAGAGTCATTAAAACAATGACAAAGTACTTGTATTATTGATAGGCTTAGAGTTTACAACCACTTTCCCACTTTTTTCCCCCCCTTCTCCTCTTTGCTTTGGATTGGAGCCTACATTCACCTTGCCCTGCAATATTTCCACAACACCCACTTCTACCTGTCAATAGGTGTGCAGAGAAAGTTACGGATATAGATTCTAAGATTTTTTTAGGTTTCCAAAATAAAAATCTTTTTTAATTATAAAAAAAAGAGAAGAATGAAGTACATGCATTTCCATATGCACGGTCCTAAATTACTTTGGACAAGAACGGGTGCAGTTAAAACTGAACAACACAGTATGGCTCAAGACATTAGTAATCAAACACAGGAGCAACAGTGATTGACTCAGGTTAGAGGGAGCAGAGCAGCATCTGTCCAGAGGTTATTAGACCTTCATCTGAACTATTGATGCTCTTCCACCCTCATTGGCATGAGCACCAATCAGTTATTTTCTGCGTACTTCCAGCTGAGAAGCCCTCACACATCTCATCTATGAATGCCCAACTGAAACATTAATCAAACATCACTCCCAAGAAGAATTTGTCAGCTGTCAATGTATAAGGGTAGAACACTGAACTAGAGTAGACTAGGACCAGATTCATAGTTAAAACTGTATTTGAGTCTGGTGCTTCAGGAGTTAATAGCTGCTGCACTAACCCACTGTAATTCACATTACTTACCTTCCAGACTTGGTGATGGAAAAGCCAGCAGCAGCAGCACGGTAAGAATCATAACTCCATCTATCATTGTAGATCTGGAGAAAGAGCAAAAGGGAAAATAAGTGTACTTTAATGGCTAAGCAGTTGGATTTTCTTCTATAGTAGGCTTTATTAAAAAAAAACAAAACAAAAAAAAACAAAAACACACCACACCGACAACCAGACACACACACACACACACACACACACACACACGAATTGCACAGCAATTCTTACATGGGGATGGAGAAGGGGAATCACAGAAATAGCATTGGTATTGTACTGTAGGTACACAACAACTCAAGGACCAGGCTACTGGGTATAAAGCCTGTTCCAATACTGTTTTAGCTAAGCAGATTCAAACTCTTGAAAGCAAATCTTGTCTGGCACACACTTGAATTTCTAGGCTTTCAAACCAAACCAGTAAGATTTAAAAGAAAAAAAAATTACTGTGAACTTAATACACACTGTACAAATGTTTTTAAGTTGAAGATCTGTCAGAAAAGGGGCACTGCCTGCCAATGCAGAAGCCATAGAACACTGGTGGACAAGTCCCACTATTTATTAGATTTTCTTTAAAACAGAGGAAGTTGCTAGAAGGGAAGAGGGCACTCCATAGTTGAGCAACTATTCTTAGTAATTAAATTTCCAGTTGTATTCTGCATTATTTGTGAAGGGTTCCATTCCAGTGACCCCAACACTATTCCTCTGCTACTAAACATTAAAACAATTGCATCTAGTGAGAGAACTAAGGGGTATTTCCAGCATGTTCATAGTTTCTAGATACAAGTGAATTTATTAGATTTCCTGTATTTCATTAGTTTTTCCCCACACAAATTGCTGGTTTCGCTTCTCACACACATGAAAATAAGATCAGACTGTCACTGCAAAGAAAATATATTAACAGGTTTCTGAGAAAAAACACCTATTCCATAGCAATGACTTGTGTTTTCCATCAAAATGGTCTCCTTTCTTTCCAATGCTAAATCTCTGGCATTAACAAACTTCATACACTTCTAATAAAAAATGGAGGCAATAGCTTGTTTAAGACAAGTTATTCTATTCAAGGGAGCGAATGATTAGGACTATCCTAATGGAAGTGTGTTATAGTCCCTATTTAGTTTCTTGGAAGTGATTTCTGTTTGAGTAGATCAAATTTGGAAGACTTAGTACCTTCATTTACCTCTCTCTCTCTCATGAAAAACTTGCCTTTTTTAACCCAGGCTACTAGTGACTTAATACAGAAATAGGGGTATGGTATGGGGAAGCTTTACCTGGCAGAAAGCTGACTCAAAAGACAGCCAACCAATCTTAAAAATTTCAGTACTTTTAAATAGCTGGAAGGGACTTTTGACATAAAGAAGTTTGTGCAGATTGATGGATGTGACTAGAACATTCTTCCCCCACCATTCCATCACTGGGTCTTATTTGAACTGACATTTTAAGCAAGTCTTCTCTTGATGACCATACCCAGAAAAATTTCTGCACACCTGGACAAGGGTGGTACAGTACACATGCCTCTTTCAGGAGACTAAAGGTTCAAATGCACAGACCGAAAAAAATTGATTCTAGTGATGCTGCTCCACCACATGGAGTTGGTTAAGCCAGCAACCCTGAAGCAAACTATTAGAACAGGGTTGGGAGTTACCCTGCAACTGAAGAGAGTGAACTAAAATTCACAACACTCAGCCTCTTTTAGAAGTGGAGTAGGACATGTACTGACCCACATCCTGAAAAGGCTGTCAGACAGTCATGGGAATAGAGGAAGAGAGTAAAGCAAACAAACACTGAAGGAGAAAATTAAAATGGGAAATCAACAAAATGAGGAAAAAGGGAACATTGAGGAAAGAGTGGGTTAAGACATTAGAAATAAGAGCATGAAAGGCATTTTGCAGACCAGCAAAAGAGATACTGAAGAAACATTAAGATACAAAAAGAAAAGGGGACAATGGGAAGACAGCAAGTTATTTTATCCCCCCAAAAACACCTCTTCAAAAACACGCACTCATGACTTAATAGTTTGGCAGTTTCTTGAGAAACAGAACTTTTCCAGTTTTTGTTCCTCTCTTTGGTAAGAGTCAATATTGGTCCTCATTCACTATTGTATGCAGCCAAACATTTCG
Source organism: Malaclemys terrapin pileata (assembly GCF_027887155.1). Classification (NCBI taxonomy): domain Eukaryota; kingdom Metazoa; phylum Chordata; order Testudines; family Emydidae; genus Malaclemys; species Malaclemys terrapin. Next base: position 49,597,492 of record NC_071515.1, on the reverse strand, counting down.
TTTTGAAGCATAAACACAGAAGGACAATAAATGTTCAGGTAACATGAATGACAGTTTCTTCCCTAATGGTGAATGGATAAACTTTGAAAAGTTCATCTGATTATTTTTCATCCCCAGACCATCATGCTGTTTAGAGAGTCATTTTCAGATGAGCCCAAAAAAGGAGGCCAGAAGAACCAGTTGATCTAATAATATAGCAACTGTCAATAATGTATCTCAAAGCACTTTAAAAAAAAAAAAGGAGGTAAGTATCAATCTTGCCATTTTACACATGGAAACAAACATTGAGAAGTGAAGTGACTTGCTCAAGTTCACCCAGAAGGCCAGTGTTAGAGCCAGGAACAGAACCCAGGTCACCATTCACTAGATCTCACCGCTTTCCAACAGCACTCAGATTCAAAGTATTCTAGACACAACTTAAGTATTTCTTAACATTAAAAATAAAATAAATAAATAAATAAAGCCTGCTGACTGACCAACATTCAGAGATCTGTTTGAGGGCATCTATTTATATAAACCTCTTTGGACATGCTTATTTAAAAACAGGCCTTTTCTATTATAAATCTGAACAAAAAGGTCAATCACAGCATTCTAATCTGCATTTTATAATGTGGCTATCTCATGGGGAAAGCAGATACGAATAACTCTAGGCTCCGCTTCTTTGCAACAATTCCCATGGCATTCCTTCTCCTGAAAGCCTCAAAGCATATTTTGCCTATATGTCCTGTGAAGTGCTGTGTATACTAATGGTATTCTAAAACAAAAAAAAAACAAAAAAACAACAAAAAAAAACCACCCTGTGTATTTGACAATTATATTTTATGCCGTGTTTATGCAGACTAGGTACAGCCCTTGAGCTTCTGGCAATTACCACTGTGGCCCTCAATGCTTCACAACTGAGTTACTCCACAACAACTGACTGGATTGCCTGCTATCGTTGTAAGGCAGAGGGGGCAGAGAGCTAGAATGTGAGCCTCAAACCTTAATGAAATCCTGATTTTCCTTTGAAAGATGGAGAGAGAGAGAAAGAAAGGGGTGGGGGCGGGGGGGAGGAAGGACTTTGAGAAGCAACCCATCAACACGGCTACAAAAAAAATCTCATCAAAAGCCTTAGCAAAAATTTTGTTCTCTATAAAGATCTGTCTCTGCTCCAATAAGAACAAAAAACAAATTCCAAATAATAAAATTAGACTCCAGTAAGCAAGAGAACCAGAGATCTGTTCTCTCATTGTATGTGGTTATCCGGCTCCAGCCAACATACTGTGTTTATACAGTTGAAAGCCTGCCAAAAACTTTGGAAGGGATGTCAAGATCCCTTGCTGGTTGCCATTTTGCTCAGAGAATGAAGTATCTGCTGTTAGCCTGTTAATTCAGCTAGTTAAAAATAAACTAAGAAAGAAACTCATTTATAAATCTGCTCCACAATCAGACGCCAACAATAAAAACAAACGAAGGAGGTTCCACAGATTACCTCTTACCTCGACAGAAATGTATCCATCAAAAACAGACCGTTCACAGTGATTAGGATATAAAGGTTTATAAAAGAAATACCAAAGCGCAGAGGGTTGTATCTGCTGGCTGAGCAGACTTCTGATGTGTCGGCTGGAAAAGTAGGGAGTAAGGGAGAGGGGGAAAGAAGTGGCAGCAGTCCAAGATGTGTAGCTTCAGAGCAGCTCAGTGCTGTTTTCTGTTCAAATGATCTGTCACTTGAGACTTATCCTCCGATAAGCACCTCAGCCACACAATCCCATCTCCAGCTAGCTGACTGACTTCTCAGCTTTGATTTTCCAGGACATCCTTGCCACTCTTGAAGTTTTAGATTAAACATTTCCTGCTGCAGAGATAAACCTGACAAAGGAACTACTGTTCCTGAGTCTGAAAGTGTAGAGAACTGAAGGAAGACAGCTGCGACTGCTCACCTGCAGGAATCAGACATATTTGTGGTTTTGTTTTGGTTTTTTTTTAAATGCAGTTACAACCAATAAACTGCACCTTTTATCAATAAACATCAAAGATGACTCCCATGACAGTGCTCCAACAGGATTACATGTAAGCCAGTGCTCTATTGTCTTGGTATTTGTTAGGTTACACTGGTCTACAATTTGAGAAGTCATCTGTTTCAGAGATAAAAATGTGCTATTTATTATGTATTTTGATGTGCTGAATTCAAACATGACAATTAAAACAACTGATTGGCTACCATTTCTAAGATATTTAAGTTTTTACATTTTATGTCTATGTATATTGTGTAGACAGTAGAGTTTTAATCATAAATTGTAAACCTAGGTCTTTTCATGTGTTTATGGTTGCTTTACATGATAATATTTCACCTGTCCTGTTTATGTAACACTTTAAAAATCAGCAAAAGGATAATAAATTTTATTTAGATAATGAAACAAAAAGGCAAAAAACTATTATGTACATAGTTTAGTCCTATTCAGTGTCTACTCGGCGCTTCTTGGCTTGTCTCTTGTATTCATTAAATTGAGCATCTCTTGTCACTCTCCAGCAATAGTCTGCAAGCACTGATGGGCTCCATTTGCCCTGATAGCGTTTCTCCATTGTCGCAATGTCCTGGTGAATTCGCTCGCCGTTCACTGTTCTGCAGTTCGGTGAAAAAAAAAAAAATCTAGATGAGAGTGCAAAAAATGTATCTTTAGTGACATGTTGCAACCAAGGCTTTTGTATGCCTCGAGGAGGTTTTCCATCAACAACCTGTAGTTGTCTGCCTTGTTGTTTCTGAGAAAATGTATTGCCGCTAACTGCCGTCTTTTCCTTGCCACGCAGTGCATGGTCAAATGCATCATCTCGAAGAAGTTCACGAATCTGAGGACCAACAAAGACACCTTCCTTTATCTTAGCTTCACTTAACCTTGGAAATTTTCCACGGAGGTACTTGAAAGCTGCTTGTGTTTTGTCAATGGCCTTGACAAAGTTCTTCATCAGACCCAGCTTGATGTGTAAGGGTGGTAACAAAATCTTCCTTGATTCAACAAGTGTGGATGCTGAACACTTTTCCTCCCAGGCTCCAACGACTGTCGGAGTGGCCAATCTTTCTTAACGTAGTGAGAATCTCTTGCACGACTATCCCATTCACAGAGAAATCTATTCCATTCGCAGCAGTACTTTGGGTATCCAGTCTGCAGACCAAGCAAGAGAGCAACAACCTTCAAATCGCCACAAAGCTGCCACTGACGTTGGTCATAGTTTATGCACTCAAAAGTTGTTTCATGTTGTCATAGGTTTCCTTCATATGGACTGCATGACCAACTGGAATTGATGGCAAAACATTGCCATTATGCAGTAAAACAGCTTTAAGACTTGTCTTCAATGAATAGTCTCCACTCATCTGGATCGTGAAAGATGTTGAGGGCTGCCATCACACCATCGATGTTGTTGCAGGCTACAAGATCACCTTCCATGAAGAAGAATGGGACAAGAGCCTTTTGACGGTCATGGAACATGGAAACCCTAACATCACCTGCCAGGAGATTCCACTGCTGTAGTCTGGAGCCCAAACAGCTCTACCTTACTCTTGGGTAGTTCCAAATCCCTGACAAGGTCATTCAGTTCACCTTGTGTTCTGAGGTGTGGCTCAGAGGAGGAGGATGGGAGAAAATGTGGGTCCTGTGACATTGATGGTTCAGGACCAGAAGTTTCATCCTCTTCCTTGTCTGACTCAAGTGAGAATGATTCTGGTGCATCAGGAACCGGCAATCCTTCTCCGTGGGGTACTGGGCGTATAGCTGATGGAATGTTTGGATAATGCACAGTCGACTTTTTCTTCTTTGACACACCTTTCCCAACTGGAGGCACCATGCAGAAGTAACAATTGCTGGTATGATCTCTTGGCTCTCTCCAAATCTTTGGCACTGCAAAAGGCATAGATTTCCTTTTCCTGTTCAACCACTGGCGAAGATTTGTTGCACAAGTGTTGCAGCATATGTGTGGGGCCCACCTCTTGTCCTGATCTCCAATTTTGCAGCCAAAATAAAGGTGATAGGCTTTCTTAACCATAGTGGTTATACTGCGCTTTTGTGATGCAAAAGGTCACTTCACCACAAACGTAGCAGAAGTTATCTGCACTGTTCGCACAAGTACGAGGCATCTCTGCTCACTTTGGCTAAACAGAAATGTGTCCCTTTGCAAAATCAAACACTGACAAATAAGAGCACAACACTGTATGATTTCTAGAGCGGATATAGGGCAATTTGTTCAGCAGAATGATGTAAGCTTCGTTATGATTGCATCATCCATGACTTCTAGGAATAACATGATGTAATTCAGATCATGTATGACGCAATACCAGCTTCAGATTGCATCATTCATTGTTTTGCCTAAAAAGCAAGTATTGTCCAAACCCAGTCATAGATTTATTCATAGATCCAGTCAAAGATGTATTTTAGTCATTTCTGGTTTAAATTGAGATCCCTTCCCTTTATAACTCACTTATCCTCCGCCATTCCCAAGTCAAGGGTCGTATATACTGACCCAATTGCATATTTTGAAAACTAGAGCCAATCAACAATTTTAAGCATCATTTTCGTTCTCAGTGACCCAGAATTAGTAAAGTTTGACTACATTTATTTCAGAAGCATTTTGGCTGTAGAGCAGTGTTATCAACCTACCACAAACCAATGCAGACAAACCAATTCCAGCACGTTTAAGTTAGGATCACTGAAAATGCTTACCATAGTCTACCTAATATGTGCTCTCTTTTGCTGAAGAGGATGACACACTGCACTAAGTACACACAAATATCCAAGCGCATGTTTTTTCCATGATCTATTTGATTTATTTTTGTCAAATAGATTGGATATGAACCTTGACATTTATTTATTCAGTAATAAGTCACCAGGACTAGATAATGTTCACGAGTTCTGGGGGGGAATGAAATTTCAAAACATGGGTATGAAACCTATAGCTTAAAATTAGCCTCTGTACCAGATGACTGGAGGATGGCCAATGAAACACTGATTTTTAGAAAAGGCTCTAGAGGCAATTCTGGCAACTACAGGCCAGTAAGCCTAAACTTCGGTACGAGGAAAATTGGTTGCAGCTATAGTAAAGAATAAAAATTATCAGACACAGATAAACATGATATGTTGTGGAAGAGTCAACAGGACTTTTACTAAGGGAAATCATGCCTCACCAATCTATTAGAATTCTTCAAAGTCAACAAGCATATGGAGAAGGGTGATCCAGTCACTACAGTGTGCTTGGTCTTTCAGAAAGCCTTTGACAAGGTCCCTCATCAAAGGCTCTTAAGCAAACTAAACAATCATGGGCAAGGTTAAGATTGCATCACAATTATTTTTAGTAAAAGTCACGGACAGGTTGCAGGCAGTAAAGAAACTCTCAGAATGGTGTGTGGCAGGGGCTCAGGGCTAGGGGCAAGGGGTTGGGGAGTGCGGGGGGCACTTACCTCAGGGTGGGGGGCTCCCTGGCTCCCACTGGCATGGCCCCCCTCCAGTTCATAGGCAGCAGAGGGGGTCTCTGCGCCCAATAGGAGCTGCGGCAGCCAGCGCTTGTGGCAGGAGCAGTGGAGTCCCTGCCCTGGCCCCTGCCTCCACTGCCTAGGAGCTGCAGGGACAGGGAACTGGGTAGGAACCCCCTGCCAACCAACCCCCCACCCTCCCCCAGCACTAGTGGGGGTCCTGGGCCATAACTCCCAGTGCTTCCTGACCACCCCTTCTTCCCCTCCCTCCCCCACAAGTTTTAGTCCGGGCAGGTATTTTTAGTAAAAGTCATGGACAGGTCATGGGCCCGTGAATTTTTGTTTACAGCCCGTGACTTGTCCATGACTTTTACTAAAAATACCAGTGACTAAAACGTAGCCTTAACAATGAGGTGGTAGAGTTTGCAGAGGATACAAAATTACTCAAGATAGTTGAGTCCAAAGCTGACTGAAGACCTCACTAAACTGGGACACTGGGAAACAAAATAGATGAATTCAATTTCGGTAAATGCAAAGTAACACACATAGGAAAACAATCCCAACTTTACACGCAAAATGATGGGGATCAAAACTTATCCATAAGCACTCAGGAAAGATCTTGGAGTCATCGTAGATAGTTCTCTTAAAACCATCTGCTCAACATGCAGTGGCAGTCAAAAAAAGCTAACATTAGAAAATTAGAAAAGGGATACATAAGAAGTCCATAAATATCATAATCCATGGGATGCCCACACACAATCCTGTGTACCACTCTGGTTGCCTCATCTCAAAAAAAAAAAAAAAAAAAAAAAAAAGTATTAGAATTGGAAAAGATGCCAAAAATGGCAACAAAAACCAATAAGGGGTATGGAACTGCTCCCATGTGAGGACAGATTACAAAGGCTGGGGCTATACTGCTTAGAAAAGAGATGATTAAGGGGGATATGATAGAGGTCTTTAAATCATGAATGGTATCAAGAAAGGGAATAAGGAAGTGTTATTTACCCCTTCACATAAACACAAGAACTAGAGAACACCCAAAGAAATTAACAGGCAGCAAATTTAAAACAAACATAAGGAAGTACTTCTTCACAAACCCCACCTCAAACCTGTGGAACTCATTGCCAGAGCATATTGTGAAGGCCAAAAGTACAAAAAAAAATTACATAAGTTTATAGATGTTAGATTCATCAATGGCAGTTAGCCAAGATGATCAGTGACGCAACCCCATGTTCCTGGTGTCCCTAAACCTTTGACTGCCAGAGACTAGGTCTGGAGGATAGGGGATGGATCACTCAAAATTGCCCTGTTCTGTTCATTCACTCTGAAGCGTCTGAACTGTGAGAGACAGGGTACAGAGCTAGACAGACAAGTGGTCTGATCCAGTATGGCCATTCTTATGTTGTTTAAAAAAAACAAAAAACAAAACAAAAAACAAACCCATATAACTAGAACTCTTAATACACAGTGAAAACTCTCTTGTATATTTTGTGATTTTTAAAATGACTAACAAATATTCTGAAAGAGCCACTACAATACTCAGGTATAAATCACAGAAGTTTGCAATAGTACAATGAAATCCTTGTAGTGAAACAGATAATGCTAATTAAGACGTACATAGAGCTTTATTAGAACTTCAAAGTGCTATATAAACATGGGGCACATTCCTAAAATTATACTGTGAGAAGGTCAAAGGGGAATGTTCTTGCCTACATAAACACCCAAGATTATTAAAACTTCACATTTTAAATCTGATATGCTTTTCACCATTTAATGCTTTTTGTTTGGGGGAGGGAGGTGGTTCCTTCTCTCTAAGCTCAGGTAATGAAGGCACTTATTTTACACATTGCCAGAAGCATGCTAGATATTTTAGAAGCTGCATAGGAGAAAAAGATCCCATCTGTAAAAGGTTACAATCCAAGCCCCAGATCTGAACCATGAACCCTTCTATCCATGGATTCAGTCATACTGAAGTTAATGGAACTGCCAAAAATGCAAGTAGACCTATTTTGCAGGATCAGGGCCTAAATAGACAGGATATGGGATGTAACAAAAAGTGGCCCACATCTTGTTAGTTCACACATTTTGGTTTGAATATTTGTATGGGACAGAGGGGGAGTAATCTTCTTTGTAAGCAATTTGTTTGAAAGGATGTCTGGAGTTTCTAAGCCTCATGGTGAAGTCCTTCCTTTTAAAACACACAAGGATAGCGTAGAGGGTTGGTAGACAGGTTTCTAGTCAGTTTCACTTTCAGGCTGTTTTTTATTAACACAATACTTCAAAGTTTTAGTTGCCAACACAGAACAGTAATGTTTGTTTTTAAAACCTATTTAGAATTAAAAACAAATAAGAACAAGTTCTATTAATATCAGGTTTTTAAAAAATAAAATGCATGTCAAACCTACATTTGGAGACACCCATGTGAAATTTTGCCCATTTAATTAGTGCATTATTTGTATTAAAGGATCATTCTGACATTGAATTTGGGGTCAAATTCCATTTGTGTTAAAGTTTCAGGAAGAGAAAGGCTTACTTTTGTCAAATGCAAAGGAAAGTGTTTGGATGTAAAAACATTCCTTTGGAAGGCTTACAATGCAGATGTAAAGCATTGCACTATAAGCACATAGGACTGTGTATTGTCTACATGAGACACTGAAACTAAAGAGAAACAAAAGTAAAACCAACTAGCAAAGTCTTTCATTGCCAAGGGAAAAAATAAAAAGCAAACAAGAGTCTGTGAAAGGTGCATTAGATTAAAAATAAAGATGTATTAGCAACACTGATACATGTGGCATATTGTACACCTGTATTTGTCAAAAATTAATGTGAAACACCACCAGAGACTTTGGTGTGCAGCTAATAATGCATCAAGCTTTATTTCCAGTTCCATTCCCAGACACATACACCCCCTCCCCAACTTTCTATTAATGAATCTGGATACTGCCATTCAACAGGCATTTCCTGTACTAAGAACTACTACAGCTACTATCACCACTAGAGGGTAGTAAAAACACTGTTACAGTATTACTTCTGGAAATGCACATCCAAGTCAAATACAAAGAAGAAGATTATTCATGGAACAAACTAAATTTAAAGCTGCTCTGGGCCATTGGGAAAGTTAAAAAAAAAAGTCTGTTTGTACTTAAGAGGTCAAACTTACAAATTCAGATATTTACTAAAATTGCAAACTTTATGCGTATTAAAAAGCTAACTGGGATCCCAAGCCAGTATGTAAGAGTCACATTGCAAAAAGGAACCCAATTCCAGCCCAGGCCAGTGGCTTAATAGAAAGTAAGCTTTCAGTTCAAAATTTGGGGCAGAGAACAGATTCAGAAAGGGTAAGTGTACAGCAAGTTCAGAAAATTAAGACTGGTGTTCATAAAGCACTGTAAAAGGGGTAGCATTCTGAACCATCTAAATGCCTGGGTACTAATCCAATATAGCAAACAGATTTTAGGATTCTCATATTTTCACCGCACGCAAGTATACATATCCATTATCCTATTCTTTGTAGGAAACTCCACTAATCTCCTCTCAATATATCACTATGGCCTGACTATGCAGGCAAAAATTGAACCCAGAATTCATCAGTGCTGCAGCTCCACTGGTGATTACAATTAGGAAGCCGTAAAGAGAGAACTAGGTATTCTTAAAATCTAAGGTGGGATTGACAGCAACACAACTTGCTGGAAGCAGTGTGATGCACTGTTTCTGTACAGGACCATGAATGTCACCTACACACAATTTTTTTTGTAGCCGTGTTGATGGGTTGCTTCTCAAAGTCCTTCCCCCCCCCCCTTCTCTCTCTCACTCTCTCCCCATCTTCCAAAGGAAGATCAGGATTTCATTAAGGTTTGAGGCTCACATTCTAGCTCTCTGCCTTACAACGATAGCAGGCAATCCAGTCAGTTGTTGTGGAGTAACTCAGTTGTGAAGCATTGAGGGCCACAGTGGTAACTGCCAGAAGCTCAAGGGCTGTACCTAGTCTGCATAAACACGGCATAAAATATAATTGTCAAATACACAGGGTGTTTTTTTTTTTTTTAGAATACCATTAGTATACACAGCACTTCACAGGACATATAGGCAAAATATGCTTTGAGGCTTTCAGGAGAAGGAATGCCATGGGAATTGTTGCAAAGAAGCAGAGCCTAGAGTTATTCGTATCTGCTTTCCCCATGAGATAGCCACATTATAAAATGCAGATTAGAATGCTGTGATTGACCTTTTTGTTCAGATTTATAATAGAAAAGGCCTGTTTTTAAATAAGCATGTCCAAAGAGGTTTATATAAATAGATGCCCTCAAACAGATCTCTGAATGTTGGTCAGTCAGCAGGCTTTATTTATTTATTTTTAATGTTAAGAAATACTTAAGTTGTGTCTAGAATACTTTGAATCTGAGTGCTGTTGGAAAGCGGTTAGATCTAGTGAATGGTGACCTGGGTTCTGTTCCTGGCTCTAACACATGGAAGTCAGTCAAACTCCATTTGGCATCTGCATGGGTGCTTTATACACATCAGTAGAGTACCAACATCTGAGCCCAGCAGAAAAAGTCTGAAAGACAGGAAGCCTCAGTTTGAGATGCACCAAGAATGTAGGCATTGCAAGGTTTTGATGTGTTGGGTTCCTATTTGGCCTGTCAATAGTGGAGACACTAAAGAGAAGAGCACTAACTCCTGGATCAAGGTGTCATCCCCTAAACAAATCCAACAAGTGTAATGAAAGTTAGTCTCACTTATGAAAAGTTTTGATTTCCATAGCTGTTCTAGCTTTAACAAAAAAACCACCACCCACCCACCCACCCAGAGTAGAGTAGTCAATTACAGGAATAAAATCTCATTTGGTCTCCCTGTTGGCGTCAAGCTAGCATACATTTATTGTCTATGCTGTTACCCACAGCTCACATACTGATTAGAGAAATTACAGTGTGAGGGAACAAGTATCAAATACAGGGCTTGAACAACCTACTCACACAGGAGAAATTTTGCCTGGGCAAATGGACTGAATGGAGGCAGAGAACCCCTGGCTCTTTCCTCTGCCGCCCTCCTTTTTTGAGGTGAGGAGGCTCCAAAAAAGGAACAAAGCTGAACAAGCAGCACTAATTGCTTTCCATATTGGGGGGGCGGGGAAGAGGTGGGCAGAGATTACATCAGTGAAGCTCCTTTAAGAGGAGTCTCAAGTGTGTCTAGGAGAAGAGCAGACCCAGGAGGAGTCTTGTCAGAGGCTGGGCCCAATTCTCCCCCCAGGGGAAAAGACCCAAAATTCATTTATTCAGGGAGCCTACCATTCATTAACTTGTATGTGTGGATTCATGATTTTATATTGGGCATGGGATGGATTACAGAGTTTATAGAACAGTGAAGATGTGGCAATTTAAATTAAATAGATACAGCTGGGGGGGGGGGGGGGGGTGAGGGTTTGGCAGTGCAAGTACTTTTCACCTGGGACAGTAGGTGAGGAATGGTCAAAGAATTTTCTTCAAGCCCTTTCAAAAACTCAAGGCACATTACACCCTACTTGTGTCTTAAGACTCTGTAGGTCACTGTATTTAGGGCTAGTCTACACCGGCAACACTAAAGCAGAGCTGTGGCAGCATTTTAATGTGCCTTGTGTGGTCACGGCGCAGCGCTGACTCCCAGCGCTCTTAAAAAAATAAAAATTAAACCACCTCAACAAGGGGCACAGCTCCCAGCGCTGGGGCACTGTTTACACTGGCGCTTTACAGCGCTGCAACTTGTTGCGCTCAGGGGGGTGTTTTTTCCACACCCCTGAGCGGAAAGTTGCCGCACTGTTAATTGTCAGTGTAGACAAGCCCACAGTTTACTGCCTTTCACAGAAGCCAAAGCCATTCTCCCACCAAAGAGAAGCCAAGTTCACTGCATTTTTACTGAAGTCAAGGCCTAATACAGCACTATGATGAAAGAAGAAGAGGCTGTAGAGTCTTCTTCCTTACACACAAAATAATGTTTCTTAAAAATGCTCATTCAATAACTAAGGCTGGGTGTACACGGCCACTTTCAGCGCTACAACTTTAGTCATTCAGGGGTGTGAAAACACACACACACACACACACACACACATTTTAGGGCTGAAAAGCGCCAGTATAGACAGCGCTTTTGTCGCCGGGAGCCCTCGTTCGGGGCTTGTTTTAATCACCGGGAGAGCTCTTCCCTGGCGATAAAGCGCGTCTACACTGCCCACGTCACAGCGCTGCCGTGGCCGCACTGTAACATGGGCAGTGTAGGCATTAGTGACTCTGGTTCACTGGTGACATTACCTCTCAATATTTAAGAGCTGTGTGCACGATTCTATGTATGCAAACAAACAGTCAAGTAGAAACTAAACTATCGTTCGTATTGACAAATAACTGATATATTCACAAGTAATTGCATGAGAAAGTTAGGCTCAACAACTTGAGTATGCACTGGCTTTGTGCGTCTTATCAATTTACCCCAAGGACACAAACTAAGCATCAATTAAGCAAGACATCTAACAGCAAGTACACACGTTATTGCTGCTTCCCACATATTTCAGCAGCTCACTAAATATCCTTAGTAATATTTTGACTATTAAATGAGTTATACTTTTTATGTCACATTGTGTGCCAATGTGATTCTCAGACATGCTCCTAGGGAAGGGGAACATTGCAGCCTGCTTGCTGAAGCCAACAGGCACGTTGAAGATCGTCTTACAGTAGCAGCATGAGCTCCTTCTTGAATACTTTTCTCCATTTTAAAAATAATCTCAACAGTATATTTTAAACTGGTTTGGGTAATCCTGAATTCTGCTGCAGCCACAACCACTGCACATATCAATACACTTGCATAATATGGGGTATTTTAATTATAAACACCAGAAAACCAGATTAGAATGAAGATTCTGTTATAGAAGAGGCAAACATAGGGCCCAATCCTGCAAACACTGCCAGATATTGAGCTTACCTACTATAATGCTTCTCATGCAATCACAAGTGTCTGCAATATCCTGCCATTCTGCTTAAGATCTCAGCACAGAGCTTCAGGGAAAGGAGGGCTTATTTATTTTAAAACAGAACTTAGCTTGACCATTGTTAGTTGCACAACTGTAAACAAAAGCCAAAATCACAAGTCAGATTGTTATGATGATCAAGGAGTTGTGTTTAAAAACAAAAACAAAAAAAAAAACACCACCTGGCAAAAGCACAAAGATAATTTTAAGAGGTAAACAGTACAGATTTTAAACTTTGGGAAGTGACTTGTGAGTGTCTAGCAAATACTTTTAATGAGGGTAATATTAGCTCTAGATACTTACAGTCTTTGCTCAACCAGATTCAGGGATAAACAACTATCAAATGGGTAGCCATGTTAGTTTGTATCCACAAAAACAACGAGGAGTCTGGTGGCACCTTAAATACGAACAGATTTATTTGGGCATGAGCTTTCGTGGGTAAAACCCCACTTCTTCAGATGCATGGAGTGACTTCATGCATCTGAAGAAATGGGGTTTTTTACCCACAAAAGCTTATGCCCAAATAAATCTGTTAGTCTTCAGGGATAAACAGAAGCTCTATGATAGGCTGTAGGCTTTTCAAAATTAGCTATTAAAAAGGTGTGTGTTACAAACTGACAGATGATGAAGAGGGAAGAGAAACCTTACCTTGCTTCCCTACAGAAAAGAACACAGGGCTTGTCAGACTTTCAGATGGAATATTTATTAGTCTTTACATGAAAATCTGTCTGTTTTGGTGACAGAACAACATTCTTCAGCTTGTAGAATTTTGTTTTTTAAAAAAAATTAAGCTTGCTAAGTAACATTAAGAATGAATATGCAGATGCTGATATTCTGACCACCAAACTACTTGAATGCTTTAAAAAGTAGGTGGTGTTTATACTTTGCAGCCATAAATACAGAAGGAATTTTTCTAGCTGATGAGGTACTTCTGCATTCCCCTCTCCAAGAATTGTTAGCTGCCTGCCCTGAAACTGATTTGCTTCAGAAAAGACATTGCAAGTATTTTCCTGACAAACTAGTTCTTGTAACTTTACAAGACCATTTAAGATCAAACAGTATTTTGTTCTTGCAAATCAAAACATACCATTAAGAGTTTTGGGCCAGTTTTAGAGGATGTTTAGAAGAATGGTTGCAAGCAAGTCTGACAAAGGTCCTGTCTCTGCACTGTAATTTCACCATACTGGGGGAATGTGATGCAGTATGGGGACCATGTTTTAAAAAGTGTATTTGTGTTGTGCTTCCAGCCCTACAAAAGTCGAAGTCTATATGATAATTTTTGTACACCGTAAAAGCAGAGGATAGCCCCACCTATGCTGCATGATGGATCTGTACTTTAGCCCTCTCGGGACTACAATATATTCTATTGTAACTTCTAATCAGGTCCTGAATGCAATGTAGATAGAGACCAATGTCAACATATGACAACACTAGGAAAAGATGTATTTTTAAAACATTATTTTAACTAAAACATTGAAAAATTTTGCATGGACAGGGAAAGTTGGATTTTAACATTGTGTGAAGAGATGGTGAATCAATCACCTTTTGAAATGTGTTAGTTAAAAATGTCATGGCTAATACATTTTAAAGATACACCTTTTATCCTAGTCTAAACAAAAGCAGGGGGAGTTGCTCGTCTATCAAAATATGTAGGAGACTAGTTCAACATCACAGGGCATACAAGAGATGAAACACACATTTCCTATAATCAATTATTCTATGCCCCCAATATCTGACTAATAACTAACTATTTATTTATGGGTCTATTTAAAGACCCATAATTCAAAATGAACCTCCTTCACTACGTAGGTGGGGAGGGGGAGAAGGGTGAGAGAGAGAGAGAGCGCTAGTCTAGATTCTGCAGATTGCCATGTGTACTAATTAAATACTGTCTCACTAGTGGTTAGTTCTGTGTTTTCACACATGCATGGAATTTAGAAGGTGCAAATGTTTCTTATTTTCAGCCTGTGATATTATCAGGTTGGAGCATTTCAAACTGAATACCTAGTAAATGAATTCATGGAATGCTATTGCAATCACTGTCATTACAGACAGAACTTTTTTGGTGACCCCTTATCTATTTAAATACTCTACCACAAGTAACTAACTACATTTGCAAATCAATAATCCCAGCAGGATTTTGCCTGCCAGAGTAAAGCTGAACCTCTGTAATTATTTTCCCAGGGTCTATAATGTTAACAGCAAATTACATTACCCACTAAATCAAGAGTGGGGGGAGAAAAGTATAATAAATACTTAATATACAAAAATACCTTTGCTTTGTTCCCCTCATCCCAACCCTCCTAACTAGAATGTGATTAATGGAATTTTCCAGCAACTCAGCTTGAAACATGTTTTTGCCCATCTCACTGCTATGGCAGAATCAGATAATTGCAGTGTGACTCAACAAATGCACAGCTGTTCATTAAAATATATTCACCAAACAAATATGAGCAGGCCAGGAGACGAAGATGTCCAAAGGGACTCCACACAAGTTAGTTAGGAAGAAAGCAAAAAAAGGAAGATCACAGCTTGAAGTCATCAACAATATCCCTAGACAGTTAGCCCTCTACAAATGTGAGGGAACAAGCCACATATTTCTGTTTTTCCAAGAAGGCAACCTGAAGGGAGTTTTTAAATTGGGCTCATCACTCTTTTTAGCTTCTTTATGATGGTTAAGGCTGGAAAGGTTGTGGTTTGGGGGGGGGGCAGTGCTCTGAGGCAGGAAGATGGGGGAGGGGGGGTACAACCGGTTAACTTCCCCCCTTTCCTCCAAAAGGAGCAGCCAGTCATAGAAGTTTAGGAGATGTTTAAAGACTTAAAACAAAACAAAAAACCCACACACGACACTCTCTATTATGCTGGTCCACACACACGTCATTTAAGGAGTTTTCATTAAATTCTTTCCCTAACTATCCTCTTGAAAGGCAAATAGCTGAATGTAATTAGTTATCCAGGCAAAGAAGGAGGATCCAGCTACACAAGCAAGTTTAGCTCTCAGAAACTGTATTACAATACCACAGAGAGCCTTGACTACATTATACTATATAATTTGGTTTTGCCTGTTTGGACAGGAACAAACCACGTTACCAAACTTGTAGGATCTTAGGTACAGGCAAGGTCAAACTATGGTACAATAGGACTAGGGATTACACAATAAACACCTTGGTAGATCTGCTGAACAACAGCATACCCAAGAATAGTTCAAGGGAACTCATTCCCCCACTCCGCCACGCCACACACTTCCTTCCCCCGATGAGATTTTGCAAGTTTGCTCGGCTCTGGATGCAGCTACACAGCAAAAATAAAATAAAATAAATAAATAAAAACCCCACACCACACAGTTTAATCTTATCTACTTTTATGTTTAGAACCTAAAGACTACCTATCATTTCTAGAATATTTTAAACTCACTCAGTTTTAAGATGACAAATAAAAGTCATAGATTGTGGACACTCTAAAGTAGTAGCTTAGTTATTGATCTTTACGGTAAGGTAAGGAATCATTTTCAAACCCATCAGAATCTCCTTAAAATCCTGTAGGTAGTTTGTTTCTAAACAGCCTTATTAGACTGAATCTTACGGTTTTCAATGAAGTGGGTGAAGCAACAAAAAAACCACTAATTTATGAGGGGGGGATGCTTCCGAAACAGGAGACTATATCATTTCTCACCCATGAAAATTATCTTTCAAACACCAGGCTAACGTGATATATTTATGTGACCCACCTTACCAGAATATAAGCTTTCACTTAATATTTAAAGTTTCTTGGAGTGATGGTTATGAAGAAAGCCTTCCAAACCAGGTGTAAACCAATGCAATGTTTGTCTGTCTGCAGACTCAGGAAGACCGCAATAGTTTGAGGGGTTCTGAACTAACTTCTCCTTCTATCAAACTCCTCAGTAAAATAACTAAAGCCTGATTATGCTTTCAGCAACATCTCTATGCAGATCATTTTAGTGGAAGAATTAAGGAATGGGGAGAAACCTACAGTGATACAGAAAGGTCAAAGAAAAGAAAAAGATTGTGAAAGATAAGAGAAAGAAGGAGAAAAAGCTGAAAGGTGAGCTTACTTTCCCAATGAGTGATACTGAATGCCATTATAAAGATACTAACAAATAATGCATATAAAAATTATAAGTTACAGTATTACATAAAAGGCGATACTCTAGCATTGATCTTTGTGCAAGTCGAACGAGATCAGAGAAAGTTTCACTAAGGATATGTATGTAGCCATAAATGTACACTTCACCCCACTAAATTTAAAAGATTAACCCAGTCTCTGGCAGAATGAGTTTGTTACTCCAGTTCCTTCTTGCACTTAGGGTATGTCTACACTGGAAACTTCAAAGCGCTGCCGCGGGAACGCTCCTGCAGCAGCGCTCGGACGTGAGTGTGGTTGCGCAAGAGAGCTCTCCCGGCGCTCCTGGTAATCCATCTCCACGAGGGGATTAGCGCCACGTGCTGGGAGCGTGGCTCCCAACGCTCGGAGCTTGTCTACACTAGACTTTAAAGTGCTCAGACTTGCTGTGCTCAGGGGGGTGATTTTTCACCACCCCTGAGCCAGCAAGTTAGAGCACTATAAAATGTACGTGCAGACAAGCCCTTAGTGTGTGTTGGGTGCGGGGGGACAGACGTGACCTAGATCTCAGTCACTGGCAAGACAGGTAACCCATCTCCACAAAAGCCCAAGTCTTATTCTAACTCAGCAGCAGACAATGAACCACATTTGTCTATGGAGGCGCAAGCAAAGCAGGAAAAACTTCAGCTGGAGGAGAGCCGAGTGGTCCAGGAAGCTGCAACATAGAAAATGAACTCAGGCACCTAAGATAATGCTCAGAAACGAACTGCAGCTAAACAAGCTAGAAGGGGCACAAAAATATTTGGGGGGGAATTGAAACATCAGCAACAGGGGCATCATGGTCCTACTGCCACCTCCAGGCAATAGAGGGAAAGAATGTAATGCTGCGCCCATGATAAACAGATGATAAAATAAGGGAACTCTTTGCCCAGCTCCTTCTATACCCTCCACTTTGTTCCAGCTCTATCAGGAGTTTGTCAGCCTTTTAGACTGGAATTCCTTCAAATGAGTACCCTACTCCCTAAAAATGGGGCTAGACCAGCATATGCAGGGCTGGAGATTAATCCCTCCATAAAGATCACTGGACCTCAACCACTGCCCATGGGGAAGGGAAAGCCTCTCACGAAAGGTTCCCCCTCTGACTCCCAAGCTCAAAAGGCAGAGACATAAGCTTAACAAAACCCATCCTAGAAGGGGCATGAAGTAAACCAATACTCAACTCAAACGGAGCAAGAAATTAAGAGTCAGAGTCCGAACCAGAACAACGGCAGGAGCAAGGTCCAGAGAAAAATGGCAAAAGCCTTGATAAGCCACATTTGGAGTGGGGGAGGGTGGTAAGGGGGAAGAGGTGAAGAGCAGGGAGGGAGGACACTAAAAATTCCCTAGTGTAGACAGGGAATAAGGACTTATATGCAGTAGAAATTTGCAGCCAGAAATGCAGGCTAGCATAGCTACACCAGTGCAAGCCATCAGCATAGACCGAGAAAGCCTTTACTTGCCCTGAGGAAGTTTACCCCCATTTCAAGCAATAGCAGTCAGTCAGTCATATGGACACGGCTTTCGATCAGGGGTCTCAAACATGGGCCGGAGCTCTCCCCTGGGGCCCGCCAAGCTCCCTGTGCTGCCCCCTCCCCAAGTTATTTTATGAGGCAGCTAAGCTCCCTGCTCACTACTCCCCAATGTTTGGGGCCGGGTCTCTCCCCCAGCCCCGCCTGCCACCCCCACGCGTCTCCCCCGGGCTCACTTGCTGCCCCCTCACCGCCCGGAGCCTGCAGCTCATGCTGACTCCACTCCGCTCTGCCAGCTTCCAGCATCACCTGCTGCCGCAGGGTCCTAGTGCCCACCTCCACTATGGCCAGGGCAGGCTGCCCTTCCCCTTCCCTTCTGCTCTAGTTCTGAGCCTCTCCAATGTCCCAAACCCCTCATCCTGAGCCCCACAGCCCTCACCCCTGCACCCCCTCCTATCCCCAAACTCCAACCCAGAGCCTGCCCCCTCCACCCCAGCCAGGAGCCTGCCCCCAAACTCCATCCCAGAACCTGTATCCCAGATCCCCTCCCCCACCCAAACTCCCTCCCAGAGCCTTAGGCAGGTGGGAGTGGAGTTGGGGGGGGGGGGGGGAGGTTCTGGGCACCACTAAAGTTTTTACAAGCCTGCCACCCCTGGAAGAGGCAGAGCAGGAGTGGAGTGGTGGTGCAGCCCAGTGCAGTGGGGTGCGGGGGGGGGGGGGGGGGGGGAGACAACTTTAACAGAAGTAAAGCCAACTAAGTGCATGTTTTGTCCTTTGAGTAAGGTGCATTACTGTTGGTGGCACTTAGCACTTTCCAGGAGGGAGGGGGGAGAAGCAGGGAGCTACATGCTCAGGGGAGGAGGAGGAGAGATGGGGCAGGGGCGGGGCTGGCGGGGGGGGGGGTGTCAGTGATGCAGCCCTCAGGCCAATGCACTAGTCCTCACGTGGCCCTCGTGGTCATTTGAGATTGAGACCCCTGATTTAGATCCTGAGTGCTCAGCAGGGACCCTAGAAATCCATTTGCCACAGAAAAATGCAGAATTTGTGTTTTTACAGAGAATCAAGTTTTTACATTTTGTGGGAAAAAAACAAAACTAAACTAAATTTTACTAAAATTACCAGTGTCATTTATTCAATGCATGCAACCGCCCGCTCTTGTGATTGATTTTTGAATGCACTTTAAGTTTACAGCTGAACCCCATTTATTCAATCTAATTGGGATGGGGCCAGATTGGGGGAGGGGGTAAAAAAATCCAGATAACCAGAAGAATTGGCAAAGAGCTTTCTCCCCTTATTTTAAGATGGGGTGAGGGGTTTGGGGAGTCGGCTCCCGACAATATTTCAGTTGATACAGAAAGCCAGATGATGAGGATTGGATAAACTGGGTTCTACAGTATATCAATAAAACATTGTGTTCAACTGATACCTACTGTGACAGACCCAGACCAGTGGGGTACAAGAGTCTGGTAGAGGGCAAATATACTAGTCACTGGATGAGTAGTTTTCTGTTCCCCGAGTGACCAGAGTAGGGGCTGCACTAGAGTAATCAGGAACCTGCCAGAACCAATTAAGACAGCAGGATAATTAAGACACCTGGAGCCAATTAAGAAACTGCTAGAATCAATTAGGACAGGATAGCTAATCAGGGCACCTGAGTTTAGAAAGGACCTCAGTTCAGTTTGTGGTGTGCATGTGAGGAGCAGAGAGTGAGAAGACATATTGCTGGAAGACTGAGGAGTACAAGCATTATCAAACACCAGGAGAAAGTTCCTGTAGGGAGGAGGCGGCTATGGCGAAGTAGCCCAGGGAGTTGTAGCTGTCTTGCAGCTGTATCAGGAGACACTAGACAGCTGCAGTCCACAGGGCCCTGGGCTGGATCCTGGAGTAGAGGGCGGGCCTGGGTTCCCCCCAAACCTCTCAACTCCTGATCAGACACAGGAGGAATTGACCTGGACTGTGGCTTCTATGAGAGGGTAAGGTCTCTGAGCTGTTTCCCGACCCACATGGTGAATCTGAGGCGAGAAAACCTGCCAATAAGCGCAGAACCCACCAAGGTAGAGGAGGAACTTTGTCACACTATATATACTGTGGCTATGGAAACTAAAGTTCAGCATTTCATTTAAATGACAGATTTGAGATTTTGTTTTTAAAAATTGGACAATTCATGGGGGCGGGGTTAAAAAATCACTGAAAACTAGGATCCCTGGTGATCAGCAATGGCTTAGTTCCACACTACATGAGGGTGGCTGATACTGCCTCCTATAACTATTAGTATTATGCCATGAATCAGCATAGTTGAAGTAGCTACCTTACAACAGCTGCACTGCAAGGTCAGAAACTGGAGAATGAGGGTTTTGTTAGAGGCCTGAAGCAGTTAAATAGCACAGTAAGTTATCAGATACTGGATGAGGAGGGCATTCCACTGAATGGAAAACCTGCATTCACGGTTAGTAAGATTTGCCAGGACTCAGGAGAAGGATGCAACTCAGATCAAGAGGAGGAAATAAGCAGAACAGTTATTTAAAAACAAACCTTCTTCATGGATTGTAGGAAATATTTAGCTTAAAAAGTTAAATAAAAAAATAAAGTCACTATATAGACCAATAGAAGTGATTTTTTTCCCAGGGTGGTAAGCCACCAAGAGGCCACCTGACCCCTAAGAATACACTCTTTCAGAGAGAGATGTATTGACTTCTCTCCATCCTCCAGCCCCTGCTCCTTCCTACCACAAACTCTATACATGGCTAAAGCATTTTAAGATCCTCTTTTTTCCCATGCAATATTGATCATTAAAGATTAACCTTTAACTGTAAGAGAAGAAAAAAAAATCAAAAAACCCAGTCCCACCCAAATCATGTAAGTGTTTTTATTTTAATACTTTTGTTAGTCTGCAGCTGCAGTTGGCACTGATCACTGCCAATATGGAGGTTTTTTTTCCAGTGAAGACGGCATTGTTTTATTGGCTTCTTCAGCAGTGCATGCACCATTAATGGAGTTTTTATCTCTCCATATTCCTGTCAGTACAGAACCAGCCAGTCTGACTCTGTTGTCATCATTAAGAAAGCTTATTTTTCCATTCACTATCTTTAATCCAAAACAACATCTGGAACTTCAGCTTCTGTTGTATAAAGGCGAACAGATTAAAAACAAAAAAAAAAAAACCCACCACATATCAGCTTCCAGAGCATTATAAGTTTCTGCTTTTATCTAAAATTCTCCATATGTACATTTTCAACAGTTCTGCTAGCTAGCCAATCAGCTTTTAAACATATAAATCTCTTTTCCTCCTTCTCTCTGCACATTTTTGATAAGGACTCAAACCCACAAAAATCTTTCCAACTAAAATGATTAGAGATAAATCACCACAGAAATACAGTAGTTAGGTCTTCAGGAACAGAAATCATACTAAAGCTTGTAGTACAGATGAGTTCTTTGAAACATAGTATATTTTAAGGTAAGACACTAGAGACTTAAGAGGAAATGAAAAAGCCTTTAGTGAAATATTACTCCTGTGTACCTTACTGGAGAAAGTAATGGAAGAAAAACCTGGCGCCATTACACCATGAGTACATCTCCTACTTGAACAGACAGCTGTCTCCATCATCATTTAAGTATGCTTTTTGCTTAGCTCATGTTCAACGAACCATGAATCAATACAGAGGAAACACAAAGCCATGCTGGAGACACAGAAATCAAGCATGTACACACTATTTTTTGGAAGAAAGATATACTGGAGAAAGGCATGCCACATAAAACAGTTAAATGGTGCCAAGTATCAGAGGGGTAGCTGTGTTAGTCTGTATCCTCAAAAACAATGAGGAGTCTGGTGACACCTTAAAGGCTAACAGATTTATTTGGGCATAAGCTTTTGTGGTTAAAAAACCCCACTGACTCCTTGTTTTTATAAGACACTTGTTTTCCCATTGTCACCTGTTTAACTTGGTATTTAATTAGTAGATTGTCATGATTACTGTACATTTCTTAACCAGCAACCAGACTTAAGAGAACTGTGGGCTGGAGACAAGCCCTCTGAGCAATACTTTCACAGCTGTTTGACCCATCCCCACCCCATATAAGAAAGGGGGTGGGGGACAGCAAGACTTTACCTAATCTAGGGAAGAAAAAAAAATTACTTTAATGCATAGCTCCATTTAACAGAGGACACACTTAGCACAACTTAACATTGAAGAAAGCCAGTATTGGGCAATCGCTGCAGAGTAAAGATTTTTCTTCAATTGTTTAGTAAAATACCTACTGTCTGAGCCACAGACTCCTGCTCAGACATGAAGCTATATCTTAGAGCATGGTGTCATCTGTTAATGACAGACTGTGTAACTTGATCTTCTCGGTTGGTGCTCTGAGTAAGCACTTCCTTCTCTCCCCCTTCCTATAGTCCCATCCTACTGTGCCAGCTGTTTCTGACAGCCAAATTGCTGTGTTCTAAGCAATGAATGCTGTCAGAGAGAATTTTCATTTCTGTAATGCATAGGCCTCCATGGACAAATTATACTGTTTATAGTCCTAGGCTGCAGGAAGCTGCTTTGCTGTTGAAAGGCTGCCAAATGCAGGGTTTTGGAGGGTTTTTTAAGCTGACAATCACGTAAACTGAATCTAATGACCAAAGCAGTACAGAGTGTATGTTTTCAAGAACAAAACATATGTCAAGAATTTCTCTGTCTAGCAATAGAGTTTTAACAGAATGACAGTGGAAACCAATTAAGAGTTCCTGTTAAACACAATCCAATGGAAAGATGGGATGCCAACCGTTACACAGCACAGCTATCTTACCAAAGCCTCTCTGCAGTGACTATGTGCTCTGAAGAAGTGTCTTGTGCCAGCTTCAGTCTGGGAACCAACAACTGCATACACCCAAGTGATAATTTGATTTTGGATACATACATAGTTCTTCTGTTTGTGATGCTTAAGGAATGACGCTGCTTTATGCTGTATAAGGCAAAGAAACCCAACAGTATCAAATATTCCATCTGTAGCCTCCTCCCTATGCAACAGTTACTGAGAAAGTGCCTAGCATTTTAAGCAGCCATTTTTATTTTTAATATCCCTCTTAAATGGGTACACATGAAGTTGCAGGACTTAGAGCACTAGCTAAATCCATTACAGTATGAGGAGAATTCACGGATAGTTTCCCCCACACATGCAGCTCTACCAGTGCAGAGTACAATGTGTCATACAACACCCCCCGCTATTCCAGACTTGTGCTGGCAGAGTTGGCTGTGGGATCCCATCAGGCCAGTCACGAAAAACTCTGTTATTCTAAAGATGGGGACCTCTCAAGCAGAGGCTGAAGATTACAGCTGACTAAAGGAGTTATTCCCTTTTAACATTATTCATTGATTGCACCCCTGCATCAAATAAGTTACTTAATTATCTTTTATCCAGCCTGGGGAGCTCGCTGAATAATATAAACACATTATTCAGCAGATAATGTGAGCTACCAAAAAAAAAAAAAAAAAAAAAAAGTCAAAATTTCAAACCAGCTCTATTGCTGATCTTGCCAAACCGTGCAGTGCTTATTTGTCTTGTCAAATATGCCCTAAGGACAAGGACAACACCACACTTGTGATTTCATTTAGTATTTGAGTCTGCCCCTTTCGCCACCCTCCCCTCCGCCCCGCCCCCCCCAAGAAAAAAAGAAAAGATAAAAGGGCACCATTGCTTGATTTTCACCACAGTTTAACGAAAAGGTGCAGGGAAGGTCATCAGGTGGTCTGAGCATGCCCCTAAAGTCTGGGAAGGCAAAAGCATACTACAGGCTTCCAAGAACTGTGCTAGCAAGCTTTGAAACCCAGTGACAAGTTACCATTCACTACCGCAAGTAGTGAAGTCTGACCCAATTTGGCTCAAGTATCAAACAACCTTCTGCCAGAAGCTTTCATCCCTTTTCAAATTAACTGTGCTATGCAGTATTTTCCTAAGTAATGCTTCCTTTATTATAATATGCACCTATGAAGTTTCACTACCTAAAATGCTGTGTGAAAGTTTTATTTTTTAAAAAACAAACAGGATTTCTTTCCTCCTGTTCTACTCCTGTTTAATCTGTTCCATTTCCTCACTATCACCTGTTTATTTTCATTCCCTCCCTCCCCCCACCAAAAGACACTTTCAATGGAGAAAGACAGTGAAGTGCATCTATCATTTCCCTTACCTTTCCTTATTGCTACTCACCTACAGGCTCCTTCCTTACCCTTTTCTGCCACTATCTTATGATGAACTCTCTGATTTGCCTTATGTGCCCACTCAGCTGGTAGTTTAAATCCATTTCACATTAAAGTCAAAGGAAAGACTCCATTGGTCTTCAGTGGGAGCTGGATCAAGCTCCAAGTACCAACCTTGGGGCTCTCTAGCTAATGGGAATCTTCAGCCATGGTGCTGGTCCCATTCTCAATACTTGAGGCAGGAGAAGAGAGACGTCCCATCCCTTCCCCGCACATACTCTTTTTTAAATAATATTTTTGACATGCATGATTTCTCTAACTCCAAGCTGGATCACAGTTTAATTCTAAACAGCAGCTCTCTAGAATTTGCTTACAAAATAGCCTTTTCAAAAAACAGTGCAGTATTACTGAACAGATTGACTGCAAGGAAGAGACTGGGATAGGTAGAAAAGGAAAAATCTCTTGCACCAGTACAGCTTTCTTTAACACTATTAGAGATCAGCTTCACCTGATTTCACTGTTAATGGTTTGACAATTTTGGGAAGAGTTGCAAAACAAAGATTGAACAGCCATGGCAGCATTAATAAGTGCAGCCATCTCATCCTTCATTTCAACTTATTCCACTTGTTTTATTTGTAAGTACCACAGAAAACACACAAGCAGTGGTACTGCCTTCTAGTTAATGCCCCATCCCACTTCCATGGGAGTTGGGTGCAAAATTCCCCATCAGTCCCAATGGGAGCAAGATCAGGCCTGAAGGAATTAAAGTCAAACCTCACTTATTAATTTATAGTTCTCCTTCCCCCAATGTTTCAGTCAGATTCAGGCTACTTACCAACCAGTTTGGTAAGCTCTTCAGGGCAGGAACGGTCCTTTGTGATGTGTTTAAGTGCCCAGCACAACAGGACCCAGCCAGGCTGTGTCCTATAAGTAGTATCCCAATATCTATGGGAAATAATTATTAACACAGCTGCATTTAAGGGAAGAGTCTTTTAGTGTTAGCTTCCAGTGCCTACTATTTCAGGAGCTTAAAAACTTACATTGCTAGTATGGCTCTAAATAATAAAATCTTACACTGGTAACAGATCTTTTCAGGGCAGGCCATAGGCTGGTGTGAAGCATGTCGCTGCAAAGGGTCCCACACCTCTGGGGTTATGATTGTCAGCTTCCTTCCAAATCCCTCTGCAAGGGGCATTAGTCCAACCAACTAGCTGCCTCACCCTCTCACTTCTCCTCATATGCGGTCTGAATTTTTAATTTGCACCTGGCATCACAAAGCCTACACCCATCCCAGCTGTGGATGAAAGGGTGGAGTGCAGAATATAACTGCTGTCCTCTCCTCCTTCCCATAAGATTGCCTATGCCCTTACCACAAGTGCACCTGCATTAATGGGAGTGCTAGTTCAGGCTGGTCTCCAGCATTTTAACCACATTGTGCAATCTTTCTCAGAGCAAGTCTAGACTGTATTTACTTATATGCCAGCAGCAGTGTCTGTATTAGCATTCCCACCAGTGGAACTATTAAGGAGTTAACAAGCACAAGCTCTGGGGAGATTCTGTGCTGAGCCTCATAGGGTTCTATACACTGCAATCAGAAGTTGACTGCAGCTTGGGTAGACATACCCAAGTAACAGCAACAGTGAAGCCACAGCAGAGGAGCTGTGCAAGTCCACCCAGGACCCTGGTTATGTACTCAAGTGGCTAGCTTGTGCTGCCACAGCTTCATGCAATTGTTATTTGGGCTACTGAGCTAGCTCGGTATGTCTGCATGAGTTGTCGCACCTCTCAGAGGCAGAGCCTGTATTTTCTTTTGATGCTTGTAAGAGTAGGTGGACTATCTAGACTCACATGTTCTATTTGCTTATTTATCCGAAGAATATTTATTTTGGTCAGGGTAGTGCAGGAATCATCAAAATAAAGTGAACAGGAGCAGTGCCCATCTAGAATAGAATGTCACCCACTGCACATATTCCTAATACATCTCTTACCATTGTACTGGGGAGCACTTTGCATAAATTAGCGCTACATCAATTTGCCATGGAGGGAGCAACATTCTTTTTGACTCCCTCTGCTGTAGCCACTTTACTTGACTAGGGTACAGAGCCAGGTGTTGGTCAACCAGTGGAGCACTGAAGGGGCACTTCTCTATAGCAGTGGTTCTCAACCAGGGGTACATGTACCCTGGGGGGTATGCAGAGGTCTTCTGAGGCACACCAACTCCTCTAGATAGTTACCTAGTTTTACAACAGGCTACATAAAAAGCATTAGTGAAGTCACTACAAACTAAAATTTCAGACAATGACTTGTTTATACTGCTCTATATATACACACACACTGAAAAGTATAGTATTTATATTCCAATTGATCTATTTTATTATGGTAAAAGAGTGAGAAAGTAAGCAATTTTTCAATAAGTGTGTTGTGATACTTTTGTATTTTTATGTCTGATTTTGTAAGGAAGTAGTTTTTAAGTGAGGTGAAACCTGGGGGTACGCAAGACAAATCAGACTCCCGATAGGAGTACAGTAGTCTGAAAAGGTTGAGAACCACTGCTCTACAGTACAGCTGAAGTGAACTAGGCAAAGAAAAGGAAATACAGAGTAGACCTTATTTGAAGTACTAAGGAAGCTAACTCAGAGAACGTCTCTTATTAGTAATGCCAAAATTAATTTGATTCAGAGAAAGATTAAATCAAATTTAAAAAAGTTTAGCGATTCTAAACTCTACCTGGTCTTCTTAAAAATAATGTTTCTGGAATAGGTTTCACATTTATACTTAATGAACAGTTTGGTTCTCCTGGTAATAGTAGTTAAACAATTGCCCATATTTCCTTCCAATCGAACCAGTGTAGCACTATGGTAGCATGTGAGAACCAGAAAGTGAACAGAATATATAGTGAGATGAGCATGTAAACTTAGTATATTCAACATTAAAATGATTTCAGCATTTCAAAATGTAAGTAACACCAAGAAAGAGATGCTTTTAAAAGTAACTTAACCGGTCTCTTTGGATCAGTCAATCAAGGAGTTAAAATCCCATGCCTCAAAACTGATCAGAATAATCATTTGTTTCCCTAGAACCTTGTGGGATGAATTTAATCTGGTCCTCGAGCTCCCGCCAGGGAGTGGGATCCAGGGCTTGTCCCACTCCGGTGCTCCAATTGGGAAGCAGGGCTGAGGGCTTACCCTACTCTGTGCGGCTCCCAAAAGCAGTGGCATGTCCCCCCTTCAGCTCCTACACCTAGGGGCAGCTAATGGGCTCCACGCGCTGCCCCCACAGCTCCCATTGGCCGGGAATCATGGCCAATGGGAGCTGCAGGGGTGGTGCCTGCGGAGAGGGCAGCATGCAGAACTGCTTGGCTGTGCCTCCACGTAGGAGACAGAGGGGGGACATGCTGCTGCTTTTGGGAGCTGCTTGAGGTAAGCGCCGCCCTGCACCCTTCCCGTGCCCCAACCCCCTGCCCCAGCTCTGATCCCCCTCCTGCCCTCCGAACCCCTCAGTCCCAGCCCGGAGCCCCTTCCCGCACCCTGAACTAATTTCTGGCCCCAATCCAGAGCTTGCACCCCCAGCTGGAGCCCTCACCCCCTCCTGCACCCCAACCCCCAGTTTCATGAGCATTCATGGCCCCCCATGCAATTTCCATATTCAGATGTGGCCCAAGGGCCACAAAGTTTGCTCACCCCGCTATAGAGGTAATATGATATTTTCTGTCTTATCTACCCCTTTCTTAATGATTCCCAACATTGTTAGCTTTTTTGACTGCCACTGCACATTGAATGGCAACCAAACCAAACAAAGAAAGACTGGGCTTCGCTATCTCCCTGCACATTTAACTTCTCACCAGGAAGGTGCCCTGGTCTCTGGCAACTCTGCAAGTCAACTTTTGCAAGTCAGTTTAGTCCTTTGGTCAGGGACTGCATGCTGTTTCTTCTCCTACCATTGGAGAAGTCAAGTCCTTTCTTAGAGCCTTGGACTCAACGCAGGGCTTTGGAGCTGTACTCCGGCTCCACTCCAGCTCTAGGCAAAAACCTGTAGCTCCACTGCTCCAGAGCTGCACTGCACTCCAGCTCCGGCCTCTGCTCCAAAGCCCTGTAAATTAGAATCTAATAAATTGTTTTATAGTTATTGGAAAATAGCTCCTCAATGATTAATTCCTAATTTAAAAGAAGTCATAGAAATACTTTTCTCCTACAAGTTACCATTTATGCTCAAAGCACAGAAATACCATACTGCTGTCAGAAAGGAATTCTGCACCACTGCGCAAGGGCAGAATTAATGTCCCCCGCAGATTTTTTTTCCTCCTGCATAAAATTGATTCTGAGACAGAGGTGAAGGGAAGCTGCAATTAGCCCTTGGTGGGCGAAAGGTGTGATATGGCACCAGAAGAGAGGGCGGCTGGCTCGTGGACCGGAGCAGCCAGCCATGGAGAGGGAGGAGACAGAGACTGCATTCCTCGGAGTGCCCCGCTCATGGGGATATGTGCAGATGTGCCTGACTGAATGGGAGAGGCTAGGGGACTGAATGGGAGAGGCTCCCCAATTCCTTAACAATCCCCCCCCCTCCCAAAACACAGTTCCATATTTCTCCCACCCACACCCAACAACCCATCAGGTCCACGCCCAGGCTCCTTCCCAGCAATTACTTCCCTCTCCCTCAGCTCCATCACCTCTGACTCCCCCAATCCTTTGCACCGTTGCTGAGGGGTGTGGGAAATACATTTTTCTATTGTAATTTAAATTAATTATTCAAAGTTCCATATTGATATGCCTAGTCAGGAATCTGTCAAAAAAAATTCCTGAATGTTTTTATCTGTATGGTCACAGATATACTTGCTGACAGGTATTTGGAAATCAATTACCAAAATAGTTGAAACTGGTGTGATTATATTGTGGTTTTTGACAAATAAAATGTGTAGAATTTTAAAATATTGCGCACTGAATTTTGGTGCAGAATTCCCCCAGGAGTTTTATATTCAGCTTTCTACCAGAGGTATGTACATGAGTTTTACATGTGTGCATTGAGTCTACACAAAATGGAACAAATATCCTACCAGTTAAGTTAAAACATGTTATCAGTTTGCATTACCACTGGCTGAAGTAAAGGACAAACATTTATAACTTGGAACATACATGAGGAGTGTCCACACCAGGCTTCACAAATGAACCAAGTATCTCAAGTTCACTGACAGTCGTTAACTAGAGGTTAAAAATAAAAGGCTAGCAAAGAAAAGTGCAAAAAAAAAAAAAAAAAAAAGGGGGGGGGGGGGAGTAGCCCAGGCTGAAGTTGGAGGGACAGTATGAGAGCAGTTATGCAGAGCTGTGAAGGGGCTTGAATGCAGCACCTGATCTGACAGAAAATGGGAAGCTAACGGATAAACTCCAAGGACTTGCCTTCACTCTGCTTGGTGATTACAATTGAACTTGAGGTACTAGAGGGTATCTTCCCTGCCAGAGAGAGCCCAGGTGAGCAGTACCCGAGTTATCCTAGCCTGGATACGAGCAGCAACATTGCAAAGCCCTTACATGAGTTACTGCATCCTCACCGGTGCTGCACTTGTGTGTGTTCCTAGCATTTCTGGGAACACATCCCATGGGTCTTTGTGCTGCAATAAATTGAGCCACTCTGATTCTTGCCCGGTGAACTGGGAGAACTAGTCTGACCTTATGGTCCCATGGGGGAATTGTGGGAAAGCATTGGAGGACTATCAGCACTGAAGTGATTTAGCCTGTGTCCTCACTGCAAAGTGGCCAAGTTACTAGCCCGAATAGAATGGCACCTGGGCTCTAACCCATACCTCCAGACAGGCCAGCTAGCCTAGTTGAAAGCACCACTAAACTTGGGTGAGAGGGCTGTGTGTGTGTGTGTGGATGGGAGGGTAGTTGAGGTAACATCTAGGTAAGAGCCCAGGTGAACTCTGCAGTGAAGACATACCCTTACAAAAAGCTAGAGAGGCAATCCCCATGTTTATTCCAGGTTACAAGCATTTGTTCTTTACCCTAGGGAATCAGCCTATTTGAGCTATTCCCATTAGTTATACAAGAGTAAGCACCTCTATACAGGTAGAATTATATACCAGGGGCAAGCAGCAATGATAGAGCAGTACAAAAAACTGTGTTTAGATAATGCTCAGTGAAAGGATAAGGGTCTGGACACAAATTTTAGCTGTACAGAAAAAATTATACCAAGGAAATTGAATACTTTTGTTATAGTTGATTAATTTAGGCATACCTTATGCTGTCTGTTATTTTACATCAGTTAATACAGCACCCCTAAGAATACCTTAAATCATTAGCAACTTTACAGGACATTTTTTCTTTCAGTGTATACTTAATCATCTTTAATGTATTCTCCCACTATGGTCATTTGTCAAAACCACAAGCGATATTTTTCTTAAGAAAATAAACTTTTTTCAAATGACTCCAGTACTGTTTGATGTATTTGTTACCCTTTAACTTTAGCCAGAGTTTAAAGTAAAATTAAAGCAAGTTCTTTAATGTGAGAATCAGACCATAATTCAATTCCAAAATAGATATGAACTGCCCAATTTAGTACCCTGTCTAGCGAACTACAAGTTGTAAATTTTGTTTAGGTAAGATGGGAGGGAATAAGGACCCACCTACAATACAACCATTTTATGAGACCAATGGCCCCAGTAACATGCTACCAAATCATGCTGCACCCTTGTCAAGTCTCAGGCTGTAGCATGATCAATAGAGAGTTTGGTCTTGTCCACACAACCAAAATCAGTCTGTGTTTTAGCAATGTTGGGGGCCCTACCCCAATTAACTGAGTCACCCACGGTAGTTATTGTAGTGAAGGCCCTGGATTAGTGCTCATGTAT
Organism: Malaclemys terrapin pileata; assembly: GCF_027887155.1. NCBI lineage: Eukaryota > Metazoa > Chordata > Testudines > Emydidae > Malaclemys > Malaclemys terrapin. The sequence continues at coordinate 49,566,462 of NC_071515.1, read as the reverse complement.
AACTGCTTTTATATATAATTCTAAATTAAAAATATAAATATAAAGAAATATAATTCCATATGGTAAAATCCTGACCCTAGTGAAGTCATTAGCAGATTTGCCATTCAGAGGGGCCAGAATATCACCCATGGTAGATACATCCAGCAAGGCACCACCTATTCCATTGCTATGTTCCACATCATCCTTTTGTAGAATTATCCTGACTTAAACCAATGATCAGGTATTTAAATGGACACAGTCCAGAGACTTGATAAGTTGTAACACAGGAGAGAGTTCCAGTAAGACTTGCAGCTTCTTAAACAATTAAGTAATATACACCTCTACCTCGATATAACGCTGTCCGAGGGAGCCAAAAAAAAAAAAATCTTACCGCGTTATAGGTGAAATTGTGTTACATCGAACTTGCTTTGATCCGCCTGAGTGCGCAGCCCTCCCCCCCTCCCCCCACCACACACACACACACACACACCCCTCTCCCGGAGCACTGCTTTACCGTGTTATATCCGAATTAGTGTTATATCGGGGTAGAGGTGTATGTTGAGTATCATCTGATCATCAGCCCTTCCCAAGTGCTTAACATAGGAAATAATCCACCAGCTATGTAGTGAGGAAGAGAATATATATATTTTGGTAAAATTCTACAATTTCAAAAAAGGTATCTGGTGTCGTCTTTTTGTATTTGCCAGTTTTATTGCCAAACTAATACTTCCTTTAGCTGGTTACCTTGTGTCTTATTGATAATTTTAATGGTAACTAAGTGAGAATTATCCCAGCACCCAATATTTTAAGCTGCTCATTCACATTAAAAAAAAAAAAAATGTTTAACAAGAAATTTCAGTCTTAAAACAATCTAGTAGTTCCAGCCCACCCACACAAAAACACTTCAGTAAAACTGTCTCGTAATTCTTCAGTGAAGAACTCTAAATAGCATAGTCTGTTCTGAAAAGACTAATACATGTGCAGTTTTTTAATTTTACAATTCTATTCAGTATTAATTGAAATTGGAGAGAATGATCTAATCCCAACAGGATAGGTAACACAGCCAAATCTGCCAGAACAACTGATATCAAGGAATGGATTGGTAGACATACCAGTTGTGCCTCTGACAAAAACAAAGAAAACAGGGACTTTAAAACAATCATGTCTAAGCTATGGTTTGTGGAACTTTCAAGTCCCTGAGAGTTTCATGTTCAAGCTCGTACAACATGGGAAAGAGGAACCCACAAGGACAAAACAACTGGAAACACCAACAAGAAACCACGTATAGCTTCAAGAGCTGTTCCATGAGACAAAAGAACAAGACCCTTAAATAGAAAGGAACCCAAAGACAAATTTTGATAAGTTTCCCTAGTGAAAAAAGGCCAGGAAGATCAGTACACCCACAGCCTATTCTGCTGGAGGAAACTATATGCCTTCCTTAAGCTAGTGTTCAGAGGATCATCTAGCACAGGGGGTCAGGACCCCTCAGGGAGGTCACAAGGTTATTACATCGGGGTGGGGGGTTGCAAGCTGTCAGCCTCCACTCCAAACCCCGCTTTGCCTCCAGAGTTTATAATGGTGTTAAATATATTTTAAAAAGTGTTTTTAATTTATTCGGGGGGGGGGGGGTATCATACTCAGAGGCTTGCTATGTGAAAGGGATTACCAGTGAAAAAGTGTGAGAACCACTGATCTAGCAAAGGATTTGAGGGTTTGCTGAGGCAAGTGAAACCCCCGACCTCTCTCCCTACTGCTTATCAGAAGCTTGCATGACTTCAAAGAGAGACATTAGTAGTCTCCTGTTCATTTGTACAACCAGCAGCAGCTGCCCACCTGCTTCACTGGCTGCAGGATACTTGTCAGCCAGACAAAAGAGCTCAAATTAGAAGAACAGGTGCCTGATCTGCCTGCCTCTTGGACCCTCCTCTGCAGTTTGCCTTTTACCAAGCTGCTAAGGTTCATAGCCAAGGCAAGAAATGTCTAACCCCAGAGGAGTATGGCAGCTGGCTCCAACTTCATTGAAATACTTAAGGGAGGGCCTTAGTACCTCTACCCACCCCCTTTCCATACCTTCAGAGTGCTGAAGGAGATGCCCTTCCTCACTTATTTGGTCCTGCTTAGATCACCAGGGTTAAGAGTCACAGCACCCTCTCTTCCTCTCAAGCAGTCTTTGCAAAAAGCAGGTCCACTTCCCTTCCTCCCACACCCAAAAAGGCAGGGTAGAAGGAAGAGGCAGGGTAGAAGGAAAAGGCAGAGAGGGATCACCTTAGAATAGAGAGGTATGTTGTTAATGAGCTCTATCAAGAAAGTGGTGATTGCATGCTCCTCCCACCACCATCTCCCAATACCGAAACCAAACTCCCCTTCTTCACCAAGTTTGTTTTCAGTTTGGAGGGGGTGAAAAAAAGAGAAACATTCCGCACTAGAAGGAGCTCAAACACAAGTAAAAAGCCACAGATCCCTAGATCTCAAACTTGCTACCAGATTCATGCCGTATTCAGTAGCTACTCTCTGTGCCAACTAGTACTTCAGAAACATGGGCACATCTACACTAAAAGCACCTCTGTCACGCTTGACTGAAGATGCTACCTACACCAACCTTCTCCCATTGGCATAGTACCCAACCTCCAAGAGGCAGTAACTATGTCAACAGACTTCTCCTATCAACTTCGCGCGGTTTATACCAGGGATTAGGTCAACTGAACTGTGTCGATCCAGGGTGTTGATTTTTCCACACCCAACAGATATACTGACCTAATTTCCTACAGTAGACTTGGCCGAGTCTTTCCCTCTTAGCCATCATCTCAAATCCTCTCTTATATGCCAAGACAGGAACGATAGTGTTGTTGTAGTGTTCAGAGTCTGATGCCTCAGGATCTGACTATGGTTTGCCTAGACTGGGAAAATACATTTAAAAACGTGCCACCTATCACCACTTTGCACTAGCACAGACAAGACAAGTTGCGTTTAGCTGTTTGCAGTCATCCCTTGCAGAAGTACAAGATTAAAGTTGTGCTTTGACAATGTGGGGTAGCTAATTTTCCTCAATCTAGAGTAGTGGTTCCCAAACTTTAACAACCTGTGAACCCCTTTCACTAAAATGTCAAGTCTCACGAACCCTCCCCACCCCCCCAAAAATGAATACTTCCAGGGATTTTCTCCTTTACCTGAGTATATGTTATAAAAGCAGTGATCCTGGAAATATAAAATTTGTTTTTATGACATGCTTATTACACACTATTATAATTTATCATTACATTATGAAAACGGCAATACTCTTCCAAAAATCTCGTAGCTTGTATCACTTTGAATAAGCTTGTTATAAGACAAGGCTCCTATGTTTCATCAAGGAGTATCAGATGTGAAACAGCATGAAGGTATTTAAGAAGCCAACTCAAAGAGTTCCTCCTACACAAGCATTCAGGTCTTGAGCAGTCCAGGCAAACAACGCACGTTACAACAAAGCTTAAACTTGTTCTTCATAATAATTTTAAGAATACTAGCTGCATATTTAATTTTTAAAAACAGCAAAAAAGTATCCCCCTCCCTTTCCATTTCTTATAAGGAGCCTTGAAGTTTAAACCTCCTCAGTGTGATAGATATGCTTGCTTTGATCTGCTTAGCTCTTGGCAATCCAGTGGCTCCAGGCTGCTGGCCCCATGTTGCCCGGGTTCCCTAGGGATCCCCCTCCCCCCCAAGAACCCCCTGTAACAGTTTGCGAACCCCAGTTTGGGAACCATTGGTCTAGACAAACCCCCAAGGGCAGTCCACATTACAGGAGGCCCTGCAGCTATGCCACTGTAGTATCATAGCGTAGACATTTCCTACATTGATGTAAGGGGTTTTTCCCCTCCATTTTATGTAAACCCAAGCGCTGGTAGCTAGTCAATGGAAGAATTCCATCTCGTCACATCTACACATTGCCTTAATTACAGTGTTCAGGAGTGTGAATTTTTTCATATCCCTGAGCAACGTAGCTAGGTAAACCTAAATTTTAAATGCAAAAAAGGATAGTAGGGAGGCTGAGCCCTATGGAAAACCACAAGTTTGTCAACTAACATGTTTACTTGGTAGATGGATACTGCACAACGTTAACTCTTGTTAACAGTCCTTGGGCAGACATATCCCAGGAAACATTGTGGAAAACAGGCAGCAACATAATTTTACGATAGACCTAGCACTTGCCCCAAGGAAAATAAGTGTTCATACAGCCTGATGTCTGCTTCATGAGGACACTGGGCCAGCACATCCTTCCGGTGACCAGTCAGCTAAAGCATGCTAGACTAAACACTGGCATAAGACTAGCGAGGGCAGGTCCTGAAAACAGACATTTCTAATTGCAGGGACCCATGGATACCCTAATTATTTATGAAGATGGACATTGTGTTGTTTCATTTGCACTAATGCAGCATAGGATGTGATTACAGTGGACGAGTCAGGATTTTCTGGAGTTGGTAACTAGCGGTTTTGCATAACCAGCAAAGATTATTTAAGGCTGGTTCTGACCAATGGCAGATACAATGCCTAGTTCCAAAAAACTGCTCAGCTGCCATGCATATCCCAATGCTCCACTGACTTCAGTGAAATGTTAACAGGTAACAGTAGCAAACAGTTGAAGTGGAGGACTACCAAAGGGTTAAGCTGAATCCAATCTGAAATGAAACACCAGATCAGAGGTTGAAGAGGCTCCCCCTACTAGCTCCAATAATGAGATGCAGCACTTGATATCCTTCATACACTAGCTGATGAATCGTTATTAGTCATTTCTGATTTGGGCTTTCTATCTCTGAGTCAGCATATTTAAACCCTCTACTAAATGGGTAAAAGATTTATAAAAAAACCCATATCTTACACATGTTATTAGTCATATCTTGATGTTATCTGACTTAATCTCTTTCATCTTCTATATCATCTCACTCAGCTTATCCAATAAAAACAATCATCTTTGTGATTCTACTCAGTTCATTTTGGTTCTTATGTAATATAGGGTAGCACTTTCAAAAGCACACACTGAAAGTCAATGGGCCTAACTAGCCTAAAGGTATGTCTACGCTGCGAAGATAACCCCACAGCACTGAGTCTCAGAGCCAGAATCAACTGACTTGGGCTCAGACTGCAGGACCAAAAATAGCAGCATAGTTGTTCCTGCTCAGGCTGGAACCCAGGCTCCAGATTGTTTCCCCTTACCGGGCACCAGAGCCTACAGTGCTATTTTTAGCCCTGCAGCCCAAACCCTGCAAACCCAAGTAAATTGACCTGTGTTCTGAGACTTGGTTTTTCCCTCTACAGTGTAGACATACCTTTAATCCCTTCTGAAAATGGGACTTGGGCTCCTAAGTCACCTGATGTAATTTTGAAAATATTACTTTAAGACTGTGTTGCTATGTAATGGTTGCAAATACTGCAGGGGAATAGTTTAAATGTAATAAAAATTCACTTGATTATTTCTTTAAAGCATTTCTATTAAATTTAACAACAAAACTTTGTGCTTATATAGCTCCTTCTATCTGAGGATCTCAAAGCACTTTACAAGTATTTGGAAATTAAGCCTTCCAACATACCTGGGAAGTATCATCACTGTTTTACAGATGTGGTAGACAGAAGCACAGAAAGATTAAGATCTCAGCTACACACTAAGGGCTTGTCTATAGTAGGATTTAAAATTATGGTTTTAGGAGGTAACTCATCCTAATGTTCTTAAACTGTGTTAAAATCTACACTGCCTTGTCTACAATAGTGTTTTAGAACACCACGCCTTTAACTCCCAGTCAAAACACACAAAAAGCCTAGCAGAATCCCCATTAGTAATCACATGCTTAATAGTTGGCAGGGCGGGACCCAGATTAAGCACTGTCTGGTGACCCAGTCCCACCACAATGTTAAAACACAGCTCTTTCTTGCTGTGTAGATGGAAGTGAACTGTATTTTTAGCATATACTTATTAGACAGAGGTAGATCTACAAGCACAGGTTACAGGAACCCCACTTGTAATGTCAAGCTGCTAGGAAAGGGAAAGGATCCAGGGATTTCTACAAGGATCCTGTCCTTAGATCCTGCTCCTACATCAGTTTCACATAAAATTTCAGCTCCACTCTACTGTGCCACTGTTCCTGCTGAAAGGAAGAAGAGGCTTTTCCAAGTCCTCCTACCCCCAAGAGCTTCTCAACTGCTAAGGAAGAGCAGGTCACTTCTCCAATTTCCTAAAAGCACCTGGCTATCTTATTTGGATGGACAGACAGTCTGGGGGGAAAAAAAAAGGGGGCACCGGGGGAGAATCTTAACCAACTTGACAGATCAGGCTAGACAGCAGCACAAAAACAGTCATCAGAACATCAAGAATTATAGTTGATACAAAACACATTCCTCCTATTTGTGTATTAAGTGGAAGTTTGTTAATAACTAGCTTCAGGAAATAATATAGCTAAAAATGCTCTGAGAAAGGTCTGCAGAGATACAGACTGAACTTCTGTGGTCACTATTAAAACGGTTACAAATCCCTTTGTAAGTAATTAATGTGACTACACTATTCCATATACTAAGTAACAAACACTAGGTAACATGATTCATTTGCAAAGGCAAAGCAACCAATATGCTGCTATATTCCTTATAAAAAACATAAAAATGAAGGAAATACGATGGTTACATTTTCACAAAAGCAAAATTAGAAAGATGTTAATGATGACTGTTGTAATGTAGATTATAAATAGGCTTGGAAGAATTAAACTTATAAGTATGTCAGTAAGTGTTAAGTTCACCACATACAATGAAAAAAGTATTCCCACAATTATAACTGAAATTTACAGATAGGCCAAGTAAAAAAAAAAAAATGTTGCTTGAGAACTTGAGTATGATTTAAGGCTATTTATTTCATACATTTTGGCATGTGATGTTGACAATTTGTATTTTAACCATTAAAGCTTTGAGTCTCAATGTCTAACACCATTAAATAATTGTCTGACCACCACTCCCATCCATAACTTCCCACAACTGCCAAAATTTAAGTCAATAAAAACCTAAAAAAGGCAGAACCACCAAAACTGTGGGCAACTGTGAAGATTTATATTGATAAAAACTGCAAGAGTGCTTAAAAACATCAATATTATCCATCAAAATTATAAAAACAATAAAAATCAAGTTCTGCCATGCCTATTTATAAAGAATAGAGTGAAAATACAAGGAGACTGCCATTGGAGTGCCCTATAAAATAGAGCAGATGATACAACTGAAAGCGACTGGTACTGCCAATACCAATAATATCCAAACAGGATTTCCATTTCTCTGCTTCTAACTTTGAAGTGTGCTATATTTACATGAATTATAATTAAACACAGATAAATGGTTCCCTTCTCCCAAGCATTTTTTTTTTTTAAATAAACAGCCCCACCTTCTATATTTTTGGACAGACTACAGTTCATCACAAAGACTGATGATGTAGACAGTGAAATGGCTGCAAAAATTATCTCAGTCACTGTAGTATGCCTTGAAGTATGTCCTGAAATGGAGACAGAGGGGAAGAGACCACTTTGTCATTAGGTTACAAGAGGGCATATGAGTAGTGGGAAGAACTACAAGCAAGGACTACCCATAAATCTTGGGCCATCTGGGTCAACAGGCAATTCCCAAAGTATATGGCATGCCAAGGGCCCTTTATGAAGTTAATTATAACACAAACAGAAAAGTGTTTTTCATACTAACAAGGTACATTGAGGTGGGGTCCAAGTGACTCAAAACAACAGTATGGAACACATCAGTGTTTGTTCAAATGTAGGGGGATGAGGTGGGTTACTTTCATTTTGGAGAATCTGTTCTCCTAAAAAACAGACTCTAATTCGTAATGTCTAAATATATGTTAGAACCATCCAGGGAAGCATCAATGCATTTGCAGGTAGCTTCATTTGGGTGCTTGGCCTTTTTACTGCCTTCAATTTCATACCCTTCTTGGGAAGAGCATTATTCTCAAACAACATTAGATCTTTACAGATGGTACTTGGAGGGCATTTATAAAATATTTGATATGGTCACTACAGCGTCCATGGATAAGAAGCATAGGGCCTAGTTCAAGGCTACAGGACATAGAAATGAAAACTGAAAAGAGAGACATCTAAATGTGTCACTGATCATAAGCAAATTGCTTCATCCTTTGCAAGAACAGGATTTTTCCTAGTTGGAAGATTGGGGGGCCACAGAAGTGTCTCAATGCATGTCACAAAAATGGACAATCTTTGTTGATTTGAAAGTATGGTTCTACTTGGAAATCTTAGTGACTCTTATCAAGAATGCTCACTTTAGGGTGAAAAAAAAAAAAATGTTTCTCTAATAACTGCCAGCCCGTCAAACTTCTCCTGGAATTTGAAAGTTTCTATCTCCTGCATCATCACAAATAACAAAAAGTTTTTTAGGATAGATTATGCCCTCAGTGATAGCTGTACAAGCCCACAGTCTTCAGTAGGTTTAAGCAGGGTATGCCTACAGGGACATGAAGCGTTCTTCTTCCAGTTTACTATAAAAAAAAAAGGTACTGCTGTAAATAGATCAGTGGTTCTCAAGCTGACAGACCACTTGAAAATTGCTGTGGGTCTTAGCGGACCACTTAATGATCTTTCCAAATGTTGTTCGTACATAGATATGAGCCCATTAATACTACATAAAATAGGTGGTTTGATTTAGTCTCCCAGAAATGCATTGACTAAACACCACCAAATCAGCAATGAATGAAATAGCCTCAAGAGATTCAAATGCACACAGGATTTCTGGCCTCTGACTTCATCAGTTTCCTGTCAAAACTTCAGCCTTCTCTAAACTGGCTTTTGCTACACTGGCTTTCAGTGTTGCCTTCTTTCTCATATACCAGGGAATGAGAAAAATATTAACCATTATAAACGTCTTCCATGATGACTGCACTGTATGTAGTCCAGAAAATTTCTTCTGGACTCAGTGATTCAGATATATGATTGTTTGTATATAAATACTAAACAACAAGAGCTGTAAGAGAAATAGGGTGGAATTTGATACCTAGTATTCTTCTGTTTGGAAGGCAGAGTCATTGGGGCTCGGTAATTAGCAAGAGCTTCCCCTCCTCCCTCTGCCCCCTGCAATCTCCAAATTGAGACAATTATCAAAATAAGAGGCTGTATCCTAAATGGATACAGCGAGAGAAGTTTTTTTGTTTGTTTGTTTTTTTAAAGGCAAAACCACACACCACACAGTTTGTTATGTCACTTAACTTTTTCCTTCCCCTGAGCAGTAAAATTATTCACAGTCTCAACAATTGAGCCATTTTCCGTCCTCACTTTTAAAATACCCATTTCTCCACAATTTTCAGAGTTGGGGGCTTGGGGGAGGAGAAAGATGACTGGAAGATAATTTTCTCAAGGCTGAGGACTAGACCAGACAAGACTCCTTAAACTGTGCGTATGTCTATACTACCTGCAGAATTGGCAGGCAGCGATCAATCCATGGGGGGGGGGGGGGGGGTCAATTTATCTAGATGCGATAAATCGACCCCCCAAGCACTCTCCCGTCGACTCCTGTACTCCACCGCCACGAGAGGTGCAGGTAGAGTCGATCGGGGAGGGGCAGCAGTTGACTCACCGCGGTGTCGGTTTAAGTACGTCAACTTCAACTACATTATTCACAGTTATTCATGTAGCTGAAGTTGCATAACTTAGATCGATCCCCCCAGTGTAGACCAGGCCTGTGTTAATACCACTCTCCATCAGACTAATGGGATTGCTGTTAAGCATTACAAGACATTCTTGTCTCACAGAGCTGAGCAAACTACATCTAAAGCACTTGCTAGTTTGAGAGAGACCAGGAATCAAGGCTGTATGTAGCTGTCTTCCACCAAGGTGTGTGGAACACTCAACAGGCCATGTTCTACATTTCTGAACTGTGATATTTTCCGTTTGTTTTGATTTCAGTTATCAACACACATCCCAAAAGTCCTCGTAATATCTATTTATCTCACAGGGTTTTTCCACCATGAAATCACATACCTCAACCATTTTAAAGTTGGTCCTATGACTTCAATGCATTTAGAAAGGGAGTGTTGATTATTCATCGTGAGCACACGACAGGAACAGCTTTGTAATGTTTGGACTATATTTTGGAAAAATAGTTGTGTACTTTAAAGCATGTTTGATAACTACTTTTTAAGACATTTATAAAACATAGAAAAGCAATTTTGAAACAAGTTCTATTTTTGGCTCATATGATGTTTTAAAAAAAAAACCCTCTGCTAGTAGAGTTTTAACATTGCTAACAGGAAAGAGACAAACTAGACCCCAAAAGATAGTTGCATTCTTCAAAGGACTAAATTAACAGCTTTTTATGTGTGATAGTCATTGTAATGTTTAATCAATCAGCATGAGGCAACTGAAAACAACAGCAAAGTGTCAGTCTTGTTCACCAATCATTTCTACATTACAAAAGAAGCTTGATAACTAGTGGGAACTCCAGCCTTTCTACAAAGTGTTTCTGTGCTTAAAGCAGTGACAGAAGAACCCAGAGATGAACTGAAAATAGCAATTCGTCCATTTAAAAGCAGCATTCACCTACCCAGATCACCCCCCTCCTTCATCCATTTAAAGGTTCCCAAGCTTCTCTTTTTACTGTTATGGTTACAGCGCAGAGGGAAGAGTTTAAACTTGGCAAAGTAACGTGTAACATCTGTAACCACATTTGCCTTGTGGGCATCAGAAGATGAATCCCACATTCCTGCCTTTGAAGCTATTCAAACGGCAGCTAGCAAGGAAGGGAGCTCAGAGAGGAGTTTCCTGGCTCTCTCTTGTCGAGCAGGGGCCAGGAACTCCCAGCGGAGGGAGACATTCAGGGCCGCGGCAGGCAGAGGGCAGATGTCATGTTTTGGCTGCCAGCGCCCCTGTAGGCGCCTCCCAGCCGGAGGTAGGTAGCGAGGTGCCCGCACCGACTCCCCTACACGCACGGCCGGGAGCTGGGACTTCCCGCCTGGGCCCCACAGCAGGCAGGACCGAGGCCCCGCAGGCAGCGCGTCCCCTCCCGCGCCCCGGGGCGGGCAGGACCTCCCCGCGCTGCGCCAGCGGCAACTCCCGGCCCAGGCGGCGCGGGGGCTCCGCAGGGCCGCCCGCCGCAGCGGGGCCCGGCAAGGCCACTCACCGTCTCATGGCAGCGCGGAGGGAGGAGGCGCGGGGCTGCGGCGGCGGCGCCGGGGCGCTAGAGACCGGCAGCCCTCGCCATGGGGCGGCGGCGAGACCTCCCCGCGCCGCTGCGCTCTAATCACGGCGCTTCCTCTCGGCCAAGCCCGGCCGCATGCCCCAGCCCTGCCCGCGGGGACTCGGCGGCGGACGAGGGGGAGCCAAAGTTCCCAGCGGCGGCAGGCGGGGCTGGGATGCTGCTCCTGCGGCGCCAGCGGGAGGAGGAAGTGGCTGCTCCCCGCTCTGCCAATGGACGCCCGGCGCTGTAATTAATAACCAGGCACCAGGCACATCATTTCCTCCCGGCACAAACCCAGCGCGCCGCCCCGCCTCGCCCCCTGCCGGCCGACCGGCGCAGCGCACCCTGCCTGGCCACGTTCGCAGCCGGTCGCCCCTCCGGCAATGAGCGCACCGTGTGAGTGTAAAGTCACCGGTGCCGGCCCCAGGGCAGACACGCAATGCGGTGTAAACCCGGCTGATGTGGATTGAGTTTAATTCAGTCCGCCTGAGCCATAGGCGCCGCCGCCTGTTTTAAGAGTGCCCCTGCCAGCCCCAAGCAGTCAGCAGTGTTGAGTCAGACCCCCAGAACTCATGGCATTGACTTGAAAAGTAAGAATTTGTTAACGGAAACAAGGAGGAGTCCGACCCACGAATGCTCATGCCCAAATAAATCTGTTAGTCTTTAAGGTGCCACCGGACTCCTCCGTGTTTTTGTGGATAGAGACTAACACAGACAACCCCTCTGAAACTTTTTAACGGCCTCCCATTTCTGAGCCATTAGGATTCACTGTGGTCACACCCTCCAGCTTTCCTCCGCAATCAGGAGGGCTAGAAACTCGCTTTTTTTAAAAGTGGAGGTGTATTGCCAGGAGCAGTGACTTTAAGCAAAACACCAACTATTCCATAACTCAGCCTGAAATGGCAAGAGCTGACAACATAACCACACTGTGTTTAGCTACATCTCTTAAAAACCGATTTAAAGTAATACAGATGCAACTTTGGCTACAGACAAGGCCCCAGAGTGGGCACCCATAGAACTGCTCCACCAGAGAGCAGGTCAGAGGCACCTGATAGCGCAAGAGTACACACTCACACCAGGGAGCGGCTGGTGTCATGCACATTGATACCAGAGAGACAGGTAGAAAACTTTTGAGGCACTGAGCCCCAACAGTACCTGCACTCATGTCAGACAGAGAGTTTCTACCAAACCAGTGGCTCTCACAGATCTTGTTTCCCTTTACTCCTTCAGCTTTGGATTCCTTTCTGCTCCTCTTGCCCCTGTTCAAGATCCTGCTCCTCTCTGGCTCCCGCAAAATGTACTGCAAATTGAATGGAAGAAATAATACCTGGTACCTGCAACTATCTTGGATCACAGAGTGTGTTGCAATTGTGCATTCAGATCGGCATTTCTTGACATTCAGGAGGCAGTGAGTGAGGAGGAGGGACAAGAGGGAAGGTGAGGTTACAAAGTCAGCATTTGTCCATGTTTCTGTGAACTAACTTAGGAACATTTGGCCAATTTCTGCCTTCAGCTACGCCTGCATCCCTATTAAAGGCAGTGTGCAATGGGCTTGCGGAGCTGAGCTGTAATTGGGGGACAAGAATTTGGCTCTTATAGCATTTAAAAGTAGGAAAGAATCACTAGACGAATGAGTCTGTTCCACTGGCAAGCGCAGGTTACAGCCCCCCATAAAAGACACATCAGATAATTTGGTGCAGGGTGTGCACTAAAGTTTATAGGGCCATGCATGAGGCAAGATGTATGGTGAACTCAGGATAACTGCCACAAAGAAGAGGATATATTTATGGGGGTACAGGATGTCAGTTTTGAGTAGAACACTTGGTTGGTTGTTACTACGTGGGAGCCAGGAGCTTTATCGTATGACAGGGAAATCTAGAAGGTTTTGTCATTAGGATACAGAAAAGGATGGTCCCTCCCCCAATTTATCTCTCAGGGTGGAGGGAGAGGACATAGGAGCATTTTAGGAAGTAATACCCACAGTGTGGGGAAGGAGGGCAGGACTATTCAGATGGTTATTTGACATGCCTTAGACTGGCTCTGAACTGATTTAAAAATGTTATTAAAGCTAATGTTAAAATTATATAATATACAGGTTAAGGAAATAGTGTCTGTACCTCTATCTAGTGTCTGTACCTCTATAAATCTATTACATTAGATTTAGCCAAGAAACATCAGGTGCCATATTTTCTCTCTTTTTCTACATACAATATAAAGTCTCAACATGTTAGGTCAAGTCTACACTAAGGGTATGTCTAAACTGCAAAGAAAAACCTGCAGCACCAAGTCTCGGAGCCTGGATCAATGGACTCAGGCTGCAAGGCTAAAATTGCAGTGAAGACATTTGAGCTGGGGCTGGAGCCTGCGCTCTGCAACTCGGGGAGTTGGGAGGGTCCCAGAGCCCAGGCTCCAATCTGAACCTGAATGTCCACACTGCTCTTTTTAGCCCCGCAGCCTGAGCCTTGCAAGCCTGAGTCAATTGACTCAGACTCCAAGATTTGGTGCCACAGGTTTTTCTTTGGAATGTAGACATACCTTAAGAGTGCTTTGCCATTATGCCTATACTTGTATATTATACCGGCAAAGCACACCTGTGGACGCAGCTTAGACCACCAAAACCAATTTTGGCAGTCTAGCTTATTCCAGTCTCTCTGAGCAAAACAAGCTATATTGGCAAAAGATAAAATTGCCAGTATATCTACATCCACACTAGCAGCTTTTGTTGGCACGGCTGTGTCAATCCGGGATCCCGCCCTGTCACAACCCTGACCAATTTAGCTATGCTGACAAAAGCTTGTAGTTTAGCTCTGCACTTAGATTCTTTCAGGTATGAGTTTATAACTGGAAGAATCTAAAAGACAATTCCATATGCTGCTCTGTTACCCAGGTTCATCTCAGGGAGATACAACCACATAAATTAAAAGCAGAATCTGGCCCCTAATATTGTTACTCATGGCCATTCTACACTTAAAATGTTGCTGGCCTAGCTCTGTCAGGAGTGTGAAAACAACACATCCCTAACCGACATAGTTACTTTGGCAGAAGCTCTAGGGCAAACACAGTCGTACCAGCAAAAAAGTCCTTGTGCTGGTATAACTTATTTTGTTGGAAGAACTGGCATAAGCTATACCAGTTGGCCAGGTTAAGTGGCACCCACACTGGAGAGTTTTACCAACAGAGCTGTACCACTATATTGCTATACCAGCAAACCCCTTCTAGTACAGACAAGGCCTCAGTGATCTTTCCTCAACAGAAAATGTATTTTATTAAACTTAGATTTGATATATGGGAGAGTAATCAAATAAAGATGGAATCTGTAGAGCAAAATGGAAATGTTGGCTGTGGTTCAGGAGACTGTTTGCAAAGTAGGAAAATGCAACATCAGGGGCTCATCACAAGAGGCAGTTTACAAACTCAGGAATGGGGAGAGGTTTTGGTGCTAATGAAAAAAATGCTCATCTGGACTCTCTCAGGAATCTCACAACTAATTGCTTTAACAGGCAACGATCAACTAAAAATCATACCATTATAAAATGTACAGTATAATGTTTCTGATTAGCGGTAGGTAGACACAATCATAAGAATAATATGAGCCGCTATGTTGATTGTTTTCTGTTTTCATAATCTCTGTACTGAAGAATGCAATATGCAAAAGTTGGAGTCATCTTTTGACTGTCATCTATTGCTGGCAAATTATTTCTTAGTTTCTTCCATCTTGTCATTGTAGACATGAAAAATAAATTAATAAATGTTCATTATATATATTTTATGAATTTCACCACAGAATTAAATGTATTTATAACAACAAAATATTCTACCAACAGCTATGCTGGAGATTCTGGCAGTTATGTTGTTCTTTAGTAAGATCATACAGGATCCTAGTTCAATTCATCCAAACAGTTGATCCATAGGTCTGCCTCATGGCAAAGCACTGAAGTGACTGAATAGGAAAATAAATTGATTCATGGATATTTTTGTAAATAAAAAAGACAAGTTTGGTTTCTGGGTTTATGTCACTTCTGGGTAGTCTTACAATCACTGAATACTCACATGAATCCTGAAAGTTAGATGAATTTTAGCATGAATATTATTCATTATTCATGAGTATTTGTAGCAGAAGTGTATTATTTATTTGTCAATTATTCTCCCATTTAAAATGTTTGTCGTCCACAGAGTGGAAACACTAACATTTTATTTAGGTGACTGACCACACAATACAAATATTGAATTGTCAAAGTGAAAAGTTTCCAAACTCCCCATAGTATGAAAAATAATTGTCCAAACTATCAGTGAATACACGTATGGATAACTAATACAAAGAGAATTGAGCTCAGTTTTGTTAATGATTCACTAAACCATGAGGCTTACTTCATAACTAATACAATTCATTCTCAATAGTTCGACCCACTCTGTAATAAATGACAAAGATACTTTTACTATGGTTACAGAACAGTAACCAGTTTTAATTTCTGAAATGAGTTTCTTTCTATAAATAATAATATACTTTGGTCTGTCTCTGTAAACATCAGAGAACTTATTTTAATTCACTTTAAATTGCAGCAGGCTCTGCTGCAAGGTGCTGCTCTGCTAACTAGTGAGGCCCACAAAGCCTGAATTATGTGGAAGCTGGTATAGAGAATCCTCTGACATGCAAACAAATGTCAAACAAAACATTACAGCTAATTTCCCTGAATGTTTAAGAAATGGATTAACCCCCAGCAAGGCAGCATGAATTCACACGCACTACACTTCACACGCACTACACATGTTTGCTCAATTTGGAAAATTAAACTTCGAGGAAACTATGATGTATCATGTCACCAGGTCTGCTTTTAGAGTAACAGCCGTGTTAGTCTGTATCCGCAAAAAGAAGAACAGGAGTACTTGTGGCACCTTAGAGACTAACAATTTTATTAGAGCATAAGCTTTCGTGGACTACAGCCCACTTCTTCGGATGCATATCCATATGATGCATCCGAAGAAGTGGGCTGTAGTCCACGAAAGCTTATGCTCTAATAAAATTGTTAGTCTCTAAGGTGCCACAAGTACTCCTGTTCTTCTTTTTAGGTCTGCTTTTATTATTCATAATCCTCTGAGAACACTTAAAGTAAGAGTGTTAATCCAAAGAGAAGAAAAACACATCACGTGATAACAAGGATTACTTGCTCATATGGCCTGGTCTATGCTCAGATTTAGGTCAGGCTCAAACTAGACCAATATAAATACCTTTATATTCATACAACTGTGTCCACGCTAATGGGTGGCACCAATTTAACTAAATCAGTTTCGCTACCAGGGCCGCCCAGAGGGAGGGGGGCCAAGTGGGGCAATTTGCCCCAGGCCCCATAGGGGCCCCCACAAGAGTTTTCAGGGGCCCCCATGAAAATTTCTGGTGGGTCTTCGGCGGCAGGTCCTTCAGTGCCGCCAAACACACCCGGAGCCAGTGACGGACCCTCTGCCGAAGACCCGGGGCTTCTTCCACTCTGGGTCTTTCGCAGCAATTTGGCGGTGAGGGCTCCTTCCGCTCCGGGTCTTCGGTGGCAGGTCCTTCACTCGCTCCAGGACCCGCCACCGCAGTGCCCCAAAGACCCGGAGCGGAAGGAGCCCTCGCCACCGAATTGCCGCCAAAGACCCGGAGAGGAAAGAGCCCTCACCGCCATATTGCGGCCAAAGACCCAGAGCGGGAGAAGTTCTGGGTCTTCGGCAGCGGGTCCTTCACTGTCCTTCACTTCGGCAGCAGCTCAAAGAGGAAGAGAGGGACTAAGGGACCTGCCGACGAATTCCCGCCGAAGACCCGGATGTGACGCCCCAATAGCAGATGGAGTGCTGCCCCTTTGTATTGGCCACCCCAAGCACCTGCTTCCTTCGCTGGTGCCTGGAGCCAGCCCTGTATGTAGGTGAATGAATCTCAGCATAGGCCATATACATGTATGGTATATATCATTCCTTTGAAGATAACTTTCTACATATCAATGTTGATAACTCCCAGAAATTTGAAACTAAAATTTGACTCCTGAAAGTTTTTCCTTTATCAATGTGACTTATTATTACATTTGGGTTGATCAAAAGTGCTCAGCTGTTAATATAGATTTGTTTATTATTTTTTATTATTTTGTTTCTTTCCTTAGAAAAAACAGCATTGAAACCTATGTTAAAAAAATCACAAATCACCCATGTGTTCAGTGGCCAGAGAAAATGGCTGGGAGTCAGGAAATGTGTTCCAGAGTCTGCCACTTATTTGCTTTGTGATCCTGGGCAAACTCAATCTCTCCATGCCTCATTTTCCACGTTAGTAAAATGGGGACAATGATAATAATACCCACCTTTATTAAAGAATTTTGAGATCCTTTGACGAAAGGTTCTGTAAATTTGCAATGTGTGTACATGGACTTTGCAATCACAGAGAGAGAATAAAAGGCAAGGTTAAATTCTGTTTCTCTCAACCTTGACAGTGTCCCTTGAAGATAATCTTTTTTTCCCCCATAGTGTTAAGTATGTCACTTTCTCCTACAGAATGTTTGCATTCCTAAGAGTTTAATAATGGTGATATGTTGATATGAAAGGGGTACTAAAATTCCCATTCAATGAGTTCAGCAGAACAGCCCCACTAAGTTTAGTGCAGTTGTTATACTGTTTAGAGCTATATAACCCCCAGAAAACAACAGCAAAAAGGATATCAAACCTTACGTTTTGTGGTGGCGTCATGTGTACAATCCTGTGGTATTTTCACGTGCAAAACCTTACTGACTTCATGTGCAGAACAAGTGCAGGATCACACCCCTTTTCACAGCTATAGAAATACCAATGTATTTGCTGGATCCCCGGCTTGCAGACTAAGGCCTGGTCCCCACTAAGCCCCCACTTCGGACTAAGGTACGCAAATTCAGCTACGTTAATAACGTAGCTCAATTCGAAGTACCTTAGTCCAAACTTACCGCGGGTCCAGACGCGGCAGGAAGGCTCCCCTGTCGATGCCGCGTACTCCTCTCGGCGAGCTGGAGTACTGATGTCGACGGAGAGCACTTCCGGGATCGATCCGGGATCGATTTATCGCGTCTTGACCAGATGCGATAAATCGATCCCAGAACATCGATTGCCTGCCGCCGGACCCTCCGGTAAGTGAAGACGTACCCTAATAATCCTTGTTGAAATTAGTGGAAGTTTTGCATACACAAAAACTGGTGGAGAAGAAATGTTTCCAAATTTTCCCCACTGTTAATATTTAGCATTTCTAAAATGTATTATCCTTAATTGTTACTATATGGGCCCAGCCCTGCTCCCTCTGAAGTAAATGACAAAAATTCCGTAGAATTTAACAGAAGCAGGATCAAGCCATTCAAGAATAACAAACTTTATTAAATCAGGTGAGGTGTCTGTGCTCCAACAGTTTTCATTAGTTCCCAATGTTTCCTCAATATTGTTTCAAATTTAAAATGTTATAATATTTATCAAGCCCCAAAAGCACTGAGGAACTTTCAGGGCAGGCCCAGATCCTCAAAAGATGCCTGATTCCCACAAATAACTTTGAGGATCTGGGCCATTGTCTTCATATGTGTTCATATAGGGTTTATGAAGCACAATGGGGTCCCAAGCTACGACGGTAATACAAATATATAGGAGCCTGATTTTGCTACCTTTGCTCATGTTGAGTAGTATCTTAGACTCTGATACTGCAAGCACTTATCCATCTGAGTACCTTTACCTATGTGATTAGTGGCACTGATTTCAGTTTCAGCGTGGTAGCCGTGTTAGTCTGTATCAGCATAAACAAAACTTCAAAAATAGACTCCAACGAGAAACTGCGGAACTGGAATTAATTTGCAAATTGGACACCATCAAATTAGGCCTGAATAAAAACTGGGAGTGGATGGGTCACTACAAAAACTAATCTTCCCATACTAATTTCCCCCTACAGTTACTCAGACCTTCTTGTCAATTGTTTGAAATGGGCCACCCTGTTTACATTGGCCTCATTACCACTATAAAAGTGAGTTTTCCTCCCTTGGTATTCTACTGTTGAGAATAGCCCACTTCCACTTTAATTGAATTGTCTCGTTAGCTCTGACCCCCAATGTGATAAGGCAACTCCCATCTTTTCATGTACTGTGTATATATACCTGCCTACTGTTTTTCCCACTCCATGCATCTGATGAAGTTGGTTTTAGCCCACAAAAGCTTATGCCCAAATAAATGTGTTAGTCTCTAAGGTGCCACAAGTACTCCTTGTTGTTTTTACTGATTTCAGTGGAACTACTTGAGGAGTAAGGTACAATTCAATCTGAGCATGGGGGCAGAATCAGACTCCAAATAATGAATAAATAAATAATGATAATCTGTGATTTTTCTTGATTCAGCTTTGCTTTGCAAAAATTGCACTCATTAAATTAAGCAAAACCATGTTCTCGTAACATTAGCGGAATAACTGTCATTTTCATTCCATTTTTTAAAATAACACTTGCTCTGCTTTACAGACTCATCACAAGCAATATTTTGTTTTTTCCAAAACACTCCCCAAAATGCATTCAGGTTCTATAACTACAAACATTTTCTCTACAAAGCTATACAACTTCTCTTCTTCGTGTTCTTGGTGTTATTCAGGAACAGTCAAATGGAATTTATTGAAATTATGTCAAAAAATAAATGATTAAAATTGTTCTCCCGCTGGGTATGAGAATTCATACAGTTGAATCACAGTATATGCTGCTGAAAATACGGGGTTATAATGAAAACACAAACTTTTTACTATTGGAAACAACAAATCTATAATACTAGGGAACTGATCCCTTAGAACTAACTTAATATCTGCTAAAAGAAATAGGGCAAGACTCACTATGCAGTGAAATTCTGCACTTACAAACTTCTGCTCCATCAGCAGCTTGCAATATAAAACTAACAGGACACTGTTTTTCTTTACATGGAGTTTTCAGAGGACATCCCACATCAACAGAATGTTTTTGAAGAGCAGAACCAAACCCATTGCTTTATGGGGCTCTGTGGCACCTAGGGATGTGGTCAGCCTCATCTTGTTTGTTCCTGAAGGTTTATATTCTGTGCACTGCCCGATTCCAACTCAACATGAATTGTTTGTTTACCTCTAGTCCTTTTGGCTTAGACATGCCCATTCCCATTCCAACTTGGCTAAAAAAGGTGCTTTCTTTGGCTACTGCTTCTATCATTTGGCATTTAAACATGCACTAGATCTCTCATTGGTAATATTTACAGCAGCAAAATATTTAGGTTCTAAGGCTTCTAACACATGTTATTAGTGTCCCATTGCCAAGCACAGCTGAAGGTCCCACAAATTGATCTCTATATTCACTTATGATCCTTGTCATCAAACAGAACTTCATTTTTAGTTATACCAAGATAAGTAAGAGTTGGCAGAAGTGGTTATTTCTGATTAGTGTCATTCACAAGTAAATCACCCCCATTCAATGGGTGCTGAAACCTAGGACACTTTCAAGGGACTCATCAGAAACTACTGGACTAGATCTACAAAGAAAACTTAGACTCAGTGTTGCACAACACCTAACTTTTAGGTGCTCTGCTGCCTAGTGGAATCCATACCTGTGGTTTAGCTGCCTAGATTCCCTATAAAATGCACAGACCCGTAAGAATGAGATTCACAAAAGCCAACAATCTGTGTGGGGAACTACCTAAACTAGCCAATGGGAAAAGCCCCATCCCTCAAAATGAGTTAGGTACCTAATAGGAGGTGCTCCCCTCTGCTTGGGATTCACAGTCATGAACCCCCTCCTGGAGTTAGGTGCCCAAGCCAAGTCATTCCTTTATCACAGTGATCGGAGGGTAATGTAGGGTTTATTCCTTAAAAGTGGAGACAGACTCAGTGCTGTGGAAGAAACAGAGAGTTTGTTCATTTTAGACAGTTTAGGAAGCAATCTCCCAACAAAGAGTTAAAATCTTAAAGGACAATCCACAGTGAAGGACAGGCCAGTTCACTTAAGAAGCAATTAAGATAATCAACAGTGAATAAGGAAATGCTGCTTTCTGCAGTTTCATAAATGCCATCAAACCAGGGACTGGGCTCCCCTGTTGTAGCACAGTCTGACACTAATCAAGACACAGCAGGGAAGCACTGAATAGATGAAAAGTGAGCTCCAAGTTGTCAAATGGCTTCCTTTAGGAGAGGCAAGGCAACCTTAAGCAAACCAAGTTCACAGTCAGAGAAATTGGAGCTGGAAAAGATTTACGGTCATCTTATCTATGCAGGGTTGTTGGAGAAAAATAGTGAGGGTGCAGATTAAAAAAAAGAGAGAGAGAGATAAAAACACCCATTACAATAATTAGTAACAAATGGACAAGGGCACATATTTAAAAAAGAAAGAAGTATTGTATCTAAATTATACCATGTTAGTCACCCCGGTGTGTGAATATCGGACTTCCAGCCAGCACATGCGTACACACACATATATACACAAACTATGTCTAGACTAGAAAAACAGGTCATATTTACCAACCCACTAACACACACATTTTTAAGCAGCGTTTAATACCTTTTAAAACATTTTAACTGGCCGTCAACCATAGAAGGGAGCAGTAATTGCTTTGATCTGGAGCAGGGCTGCAATGCATCCCTGTGCTGCGTATGAGATCTTTTGGCTTCACCACTGGAGCTTGTAAATTCTTTGAACCAAGCTTACACACCCATCTGTGTATGTATCTATGATCAATTCCGAAGTCTGCAGTCGGCACAGTACTCTTCAGAAGTGATGCACACCACGCAAGTTTGCACAAGTTAAGCATACAAAAATCGGTTCAAAGAACTTACTGGTTCCAATGGTGTTGCTAACAGAGCTCACACACACTGCAGGACTGCAGACTTGTTCTGGTGGATAGCACTGACAGGCTCTGCCAATGAAGCCAGCAGAACTTGTAAGTTCCAAATAGCTCTAGAATTATTCTTTTCTTTTAAAAAAAATTAAAACAAAAAACAAGCAAGGAAATTAAAAACAAAAAACAAAAACAACACTGAAGTGGTGAAGTCAAGATTACAAAAATGTTGCAGGAGAACTGCTTTGTTTTGTTATTATTTCTGTTCTTTCTGTTAAAGGTGTAACTCACTGTTGCATCGTAAGGTCTCAGTCCATCTCCTATTAAATTCAAGGGAAAGTCTTCCATTGACTTCTGTGGGAGCGGGATTATGTCCTTAGTCATCATTCCAGAATTTGTGCCTGCACAAGCTTTTACAAGTAGTTCCAGCTGCAGCTCTGTGTATGTTTGGGGGCAGTGGGGATTTTCAGAACAGAGTGCTAGTAGTACCCAAGTCCCCCGTGTGCTCTAGGGGCAGAGTTTTCCCAGACAGCGGGTCAACGACATGGTTAAGAGACTCATTTGGGATTTTCCAAAGTGCTCTCAGCCATGTGCTGCTGGTCTTGACGTATCGGGGGGCTTGGCCCAGAGCAGACTTTACAAAAGACAGACTCTGGGCCAAAGTACTTAAGTAACAAACAAAAATCACAAGCTCAGTCACAATTTATTTACTGCTTCCCTATTCTTCATGGCCACATTACCTTTCTTAGCAGCAGTTCTGAAGTGGAACCTCTGATCCAAATACCCCATGATTTGGAGAAAGTCTAGAACCAAAATCCGAATTTTACTGCCCAGTTCACTATATTTCTTCTTCGCTTTAGGTTAAAAATAAAATCTGTTGCAGATGTTGTTGCTTGTGATATGTGGTAAGTTTAAAATGATGCCATCACTAGGAAGCAGTATTGGTGTCAACAGCCATAGCCTTACTCTGTGAAAGCTTGAATAGGAATAATCAAATTATGATCTTTAAAAAATTCCTCAGGGAGAAGTGGAACCCAATGTCCAGCTTCCTTCCCCTGCTGGACCATGCCTCCAGAGGAATGTCAGTACTGCACACAGCTTGCTCCCCTCTGACAGCCCATGAAACAAGATGAACAATGGGAGCTATCATACTTAGCAATTTTCTTAAAGCCCCAGCTCCTGGAGTCATTTGATTAGGTGACAACCACAGCCTTCATTTAAAAAAAAAAGGGTTCTGGCCCTCAGGCTGTGTCTATGCTAGCACTTTTGTCAGTATAACTTATGTCGCTCAGGGGTGTGAAAAAACACACCCTGAGCGACACAAGTTACACCAACAGAAGCACTGGTGTCAACAGCGCTATGTCAGCAGGAGAGCGTCTCCCGCTGACATAGCTACTGCCGCTCATTTGGGGGTGGCTTAATTACATCAACAGGAAACCTCTCTCCCATTAGCTTAAAGTGGCTACACGAGAGATCTTACAGCAGCACAGCTGCATCGGTATAGCTGTGCTGCTGTAAGCTCTCTAGGGTATACATGGTCTCAGTCGCAGAGAAAAAACTTTAAAAACTTGAATACTAAAGACTCAAACCCCAGAATGCAACTGTTTAAAAATCTCATATTTTTTAAGCCAATCTCTTGATTTCAGGGGCCTGACTCATGATCTCTGAGCACTTGAAGTTGGTGTTACTGAAACCACTCCCACTGAAGCAGCAGGAATCACTAGGGATCCTGGCTGCTAAAACCCTTTTTCCATCGATTCATCCATCCTAAAAATTCTTGGGGGTAGAAAGAGCCATTAATGGCCTGCTGTCTCATTGTCACAGGACAGATCTTCAGAGAGTGGCAAACTCCTCCAGCTGGCTCACGATTCCGTCTGCTATAAGGCACTGACCTTATTCCACTATGCACAAGATGAGCACAACCCACACTATGTGTTCTGAAAGCAACCTCAGCGTGCTTGGAAACAGTTCTTGACACAGTCTCTTCATTTTGAAAAAGGAAGCATTAAAAAGAGATATGGACCAAAGCTGTTAAGTTTGGACCTAGGAGGTGCAGGAAGGGGAAGGAAATCAGATACAGCGGTTTGGTGCATCCCATTATAATGACATGAGCCTTCTGTCAAATTTGGATTCAGGTTCAAATATCTCCAAAGTGCAGGGTTTGGGTTCAGGCAAGTAGAGTAAAACTCCCCAATGTCTCTGGCTGAAGTAAAGATTACGAAGAGAATGAACTCCACTGAGAAGAGTCATTATAAATCAGATCACTCAGACGCCATTTTTATTTTCTACTCTCCTGTAGCTGATTAAGTAGCTGGCAAAAGGAAGAAGTGTAATTTGTCATCTGATTAGGGACAAGGAACTGAAGTCTGCTTGCCGTGATGTTTCTGAACAGCTGGAAAAGAAAAGAGATAAAATCTCTGTTACTAATTTAATATTGGACATGACAAAAATAACCCAGCAGTATATCAGAAGGCAGACAGAGTAAACCAGCTAAGGGGGTAGAGTCTGCTGTGAGATACTATTATACTTTATTTAAAGTGAGATAGAAGGTCCAAGATTCCTGTAAATCTCCTGTGACTGGCACATACCTGGTTATAGCCTTGATTAAGTCGCTCTCTCAGAGTAGCCCAAAATGATCTAGCAGGCAGCTATCTTTATGTAATCCAATAGGATCCTTTTTTGGTAGTGTAATTGTTGCATGCCTGGTACAGTGCAGTTTAAATATACTACAGTCTATACCAAACTATCACTGCTACAACTCAGCTGTGAATGGTATTTGTGTGAGCTGAACAGAGAGGATCGGGGGAATGGTTATAAACAGCTATATAGCATCTCCTCAGCAGGCAGCTGTTTGAAGCAGATAGGAATGTCATCGTGAAAGAAGAAATGGATCCAGATCATCCCTGTCAAACGGGATGTTTTGCTCCACTAGTTTTACAGAGATTTATTTACCTTAGGCATTTTCATATAAAGTAATCAGAAACCTTATGCATTTTTGGTTTAAACATGGGACGCATCTGGGTGCCAAAACCGCAGTACTAAATGAGAAGTCACTTCCAATTTTAGTCAACCAAGAGGTGTATGAGAACAGCTGCAGAAAAAATATACGACATATACTCTTAACACCATTACCACATTGCAACCCTAAGCAGTTGAATATTTGGGAATCAGAGGAGTTAGCAGCTCATATAGAAGTTGTCCAGATATTCTGTCTAATATGAGTTATGTTATATTGCAATTGTTGGGATCAGTGTGGCTTAATCTGCGGATTAATTTGTAGGATATCAGTTTTGGTGCTGACACACATAATAAAATTACCTTTGATTCATTACATGAAATGAGATATGGGTCCTGAGACATTGGAGCCAATGGAGTTGTACCAGAGTAAAACTGGGGTATCAGATGCATAATTCCGACTACTCTCCAAAGTTCAGAGGGCCGACTCAACATGAATCTTGTTCAATGGTGATGAGTGGATATGCAAAAGAAGGAGCTTCTTCCTACCCTTTTCTTACTAGCTTTGCATTGTGATGTATCTCCTCCACAAAGACGACAGTGGAGACTGCATGCCTGTACCAAAATACAGTACTGCCCACCCCAAGCATTCAAAAACCACAAGTCAGGACTCTGAAAATCTTGGGATTGGTTTAAAAATAAAAAATTAAACAATCCACAATACATTCTGGTCTCTTTTCATTTACCTTCATTTAAAAAAAAAAAAAACATTTTTAGCGTACACCAGGGACATGTTTTAAAGCTTTTCTCCACAACCATAAGGGCTAGAAATGTACTTTAAAAAAAGAGCTGACATTCTCATTTATTGGCATGAGTCCAGGAGATGGGGTTTAAAGGAATATACCAAATATTACAAGACTTGTTGTGATAACATTGTAAGAGTTGGCAACACTGATTCTGGAGTAAGTCTATACTGCAGAGATAGTCTGTGCTCTTACCCTGGGTTTAGCCCTAACCCCGTCTACCATGCACACAGTCAGACAGAATTTGTTTAACCTTCCAGGTTAAAAGGAAGGTTCATTTTGACTTGACTGTTTGTGCAGAAGAAACTTTATTAAAAAGGATTGGTGGTTTGACCACAGCAGCACCAACCTTTCCTAAGTATAGCTGAAATGGAGGTATTCACCTGCCCACTGAAATCCCTATTGTACCTTTGGAAGTGAGTGAAGGTGCTTGTTTAATTCCATGCTCATTTTACCTTCTGCAAGATTCCTTCAGCTCCAAGACAAAAGAGGAAAGAAAATAGTACAGCCCACACAAATTAGGATGGGAGCTAAAAGGAATCCTCCACAACAGACCATGCAATCAAAAGTGCAGTGCTGGGAACATTAGCTGAATAAATAATGAATAGATTGTATAAGCCACCTTGATTAACTGATCATTTACCCAATCAGCTAAAATGGAGCAAGAGTACTCAGAAAAACCCAGGCAAGGGTTTAAATTAATGATAGTGGGGAGCAAGGAGCCAATCTGAATCCCATCTTCTTCTGGCTGGCCAGTGGGTGGCAAAGCACCCACTAGTAGGCCCTGCATACACCCTCCCTCTTCCCTTTCAGTGTGAGACTTTCCTGAACCCTGCAGATCCAATCAAGTCTCCCATCTCCCATCCATTAAGCCAGGAGGATGGCATTCACTACAGAGCAATTCATTGGTAGTCTCACCCTCATAATCATGTCGGTGAGTGACGCTAGCCATTGTTGCAGCCTAAGCAGGGTGCAGCAAAGGCCACTTTTTAAAAATTATTATGACTTTTAAATTATTTTTTATTACTTGCTTGTTCATCAGGATGGGATGCAGCATTTGTTGGTTTATTCTTGTCTCCCTACATCCTTATCTCCCCATAGTTCTCCTCATATATACAATACAGTAATACACAGTATTTGTAGCTTTTGAATGTAAGAAAAAGGCCAGTGGTGGACACCTCTCAACATCACAGCACACTGCACAATTATGTGAATTTAAAAAGAGCACCATGTTCACATGAAGACTGACAGTTTAATAGGCAGAAAGGCTGCACTGGAATTTAGCTGGGACACTAGGAAGTTTATTAATATTAGAATATTAAATGACCACAGATGGCTAGCAGCTCAGTTTTGTGTCTCATCTAAAACATACCACCTCCAACGCAACTCCTCTCCTGTGCTGACTCAGAAGGAGGAGTGTCATTTTTTTGACTCACTCACTATACTTCATCTAGCCCCTAAATTTTCCTTGGAATTCTCCCACTCAAGGCCAAACTCTGCTTCACTTTTGGGATCTGACAAAAAAAATATAGCACTAGGCAAGCTGAGCATACGTGGAAGAGCTCTCCCATCTCCCTCCTGAGCTGGCCTTCCTGGTAGATAGGGCCTGCCCAGTATGAATAATCCTCTTTTCTACCTAAGGAAATCATGTTTAAATTCCATCACAGTTTGTCGGTCTGGTCTGGTTTCTGCCAGCAAACACTTTTCTTTCCTCATTTTCTGATGATAATTATTGATATTTTTGAATGGATAGATACTTAAAACCCCAGTCAGTCATGACCCCTGCCCTGGTATTTGGGTGCCAGCAGTTCTGAAATTAGCTATTACAAAGAAATAATATTGAATAGGGACAGCAGAACTGAAATCTAAGCTAATGTTGCTATGGTAGCCAGCAGCAACTACATTTGCTTAGAGCTGAAGAGTAAACAATTGGTTGTAGCTGGATGCTGACTAATATACACTAAAATGGAGGAGCGGGGAGAGAATAAAAGCCAAGAGCTTTCCTGGATGAATCGCTTTTGTAACTTTGAACCATTTAATTAGAATCCTAATAGAACTTCAGCACAGTTTTTTTTTGTGTTTCAATTTGATACAAGCAGTACAGTAATTTCAGTCCACAGTCCAGGTCATCAGCAACAATGACATGTCATAATAGGGCTTACTTTAAGTATTTTTTTCCACTGCCAATAACATAGGTGGCGGAAGGCAGAAGTTTGCAGGTTGTAAAGCTCTAGAATGTAAGAGCAGGCTTTTAATCAGCTGCAATTTTTAATTAAAAAAAACCAAACCATTGGTGATAGACATAGCTTTCCAGTAAACCTTTTATTGGTTCTTAAGGAGATCTGCAGAGGGGGAAAGAGGCTTGTGCCATTTGTGCCTTGATGTCTGAAGACCTGAGAGGTTTGTTTAAAGATGTTGGGAGCCAAGGGGAAGGGTGGGGAAGGGTTCTGCCTTTTTAAAAAAAGGCAGGTCTTGTTTGCACAATTTTTCTGCAGGGAGAGAACTAGCAACATTATTAAATCATTAAAAATGAAACCTGATGAATTGCGAGGGGAAACAACTTTCATTCAGACTTTGTGAAACTCATGTTTTTTCTTTATTTTTGTTAACATATTTAACTCAGATGCTTGGGAAACACTTAGGAGAACATATGTCTTTGTTAAAGATTCACCATTTCCACTCCATCAAAAAGCCCGAGAAAGCTCATATCAACAACAAAAACAAGAAAGGGGGAAATCATATTTGACTTCCCTAATATTCTTAAGGTAAAAAACAAGCAGAAAAATGAATGCATCCTCAAAATTAATAATTACTACAGCTGTCAATTAATCACAGTTAACTCACACAATTAACTAAAAAAAAATTAATTCCAATTAAAAAAATTAATTGCGCTTAATCACATTGTTAAACAATAGAATACCAACTGAAATTTATTCAATATTTTTGGATGTTTTTCTACATTTTCAAATATATTGATTTCTATTACACCACAGAATACAAAGTGTACAGTGCTCACTTTATATTATTTTTTATTACAAATATTTGCACTGTAAAAATGATAAACAAAAGTAATAGTATTTTTAATTCACCTCATACAAGTACTGTAGTGCAATCTCTATCATGAAAGTTGAACTTACAAATGCAGATTTTTTTTTGTTACGTAACTGTTCTGAAAAACAAAACAATGTAAAACTTTAGAGCCTACAAGTCCACTCAGTCCTACTTCTTGTTCAGCCAATCGCTAAGACAAACAAGTTTGTTTACATTTATAGGAGATGCTGCTGCCTGCTTCCTATTTAAAATGTCACCTGAAAGTGAGAACAGGCGTTCGCATGGCACTTTTGTAGCCGGTGTTGCATGGTATTTACATGCCAGATATGCTAAACATTTGTATGTCCCTTCATGCTTCAGCCACCATTCCAGAGGACATGCTTCCATGCTGATGATACTCATTAAAAAATAATGTGTTAATTAAATTTATGACTGAACTCTTTGGGCGAGAACTATAGGTCTTTGGCTCTGTTTTACCTACATTCTGCCATATATTTTATGTTATTGCAGTCTCGGATGATGAACCAGCACATGTTCGTTTTAAGAACACTTTCACAGCAGATTTGACAAAACGCAAAGAAGCTACCAATGTGAGATTTCTAAAAATAGCTACACGCTTGACCCAAGGTTCAAGAATCAGAAGTGCCTTCCAAAATCTGAGAGGGACGAGGTGTGGAGCATGCTTTCAGAAGTCTTAAAAGAGCAACTCTGATGCGGAAACTATAGAACCCAAATAGGGTGACCAGATGTCCCGATTTTATAGGGACAGTCCTGATATTTGGGGCTTTGTCTTATATAGGCTCCTATTACCCCCCATCCCTCTCCCAATTTTTCACATTTGCTGTCTGGTCACCCTAAACCCAAACCACCCAAAAAAAACCAAACCAACCTTCTGCTGGTGGCATCTGACTCAGATGATGAAAATGAATATGCATCGGTCTGCTCTGCTTTGGATCGTTATTGAGCAGAACCCATCATCAGCATGAACACATGTCCTCTGGAATGGTGGTTGAAGCATGAAGGGACATATGAATCTGTAGCACATCTGGCATGTAAATATCTTGCAACACCGGCTACAACAAAATGCCTATTCTCACTTTCAGGTAACATTGTAAATAAGAAGCGGGCAGCGTTATCTCCTGTAAATTGTAACCAAATTTGGTTGTCTGAGCAATTGGCTGAACAAGAAGTAGGACTGAGTAGGATCTAAAGTTTTACATTGAAAAATAAAACAATGCAGTTATTTTTTGTACATAATTCTACATTTGTAAGTTCAACTTTCATGATAAAGAGATTGCACTATGGTACTTGTATCAGGTGAATTGAAAACTACTATTTCTTTTGTTATTTACAGTGCAAATATTTGTAATAAAAACAAATATAAAGTGAGCACTATACACTTTGTATTCTGTGTTGTAAGTGAAATCAATATATTTGAAAATGTAAAAAACATAAAAAAATATTTAAATAAATGGTATTCCATTATTGTTTAACAGTGCAATTAATCACAATTAATTTTTTAATCACTTGACAGCCCCAATAATTAAAAATATTAAAATTATTTAAATTAGACGTTTCCTAGGTAGACTATTTAGAGAGACAATGCCCTTCGCTGTGCTGTGATTTATGTATTGAAACTGAAGTGAAATATCATTGCTTTACAATAACTGAGATACGGATTCAATACACACGATAGGTGAACAAACATGAACTTTGCTCTCAGTTTCACAAATGGCTTTGTGAGAGTCTCATGTGCAAAACCTGCCTTGAGCCACTCTTGATCTTTTCCCTTGCTAACAAGATAGATCTGCTGTGTTGTTGGTTTGTTTATTAATC
Organism: Malaclemys terrapin pileata; assembly: GCF_027887155.1. Taxonomy (NCBI): domain Eukaryota; kingdom Metazoa; phylum Chordata; order Testudines; family Emydidae; genus Malaclemys; species Malaclemys terrapin. Next base: position 49,535,857 of record NC_071515.1, on the reverse strand, counting down.
CATGTTATTGTGTTCAGATTAGGAAAATCCCACATTTCTTATTTCAGTTATGATATGTCCTTCTCCCTAGACCACTTTCGGTTTTTAGTTTCAGCAGGGCTAGTAAGCTAGTTTTCCAGATAAGGACACTTCAGACTCTCGGGTCACAGAGTCCGCCTATGTTGCTGTGCTGTTCACTACTCCCACTTCAATAGGTGCTGCATGAGTTTATTTGATGCTGAGAGCTGTGACTCCCTTAGGAATCAACATATCTGGGACACATCAGTGGTGGTTACCCTCTTCTGTTTAACAGGGAAACGAAATATAGCCCTTATTCTCTTGCTCCACACTCCCTCCCCTCCCCTCCATTTTGAGCATATTTCCTATCCTCTCCCCCTCAACTCCATAGATCCACCCAGTGATGTCTCCCCCTGCAGTCATCTGGCATGGAATGGCAGCTGGGCCTGGTCTGGATCATAACCCTTGCAGCTGCAGGTCTGAATCCACTAGCTTTGCAGGGGGATCCAAATTTGCTTGAAATGTTCCTTTTCCCAGGACCACATTATCCAAGGACTGTATCCCACCCTCCTCCAGGAAAATACATGGAAAGGGATTGAGGGATTGAGAAACTCTGCACAGTTCCCCTTGTGACACTGGGTAGGGATTTCAATGTTGAGGAAGGTGCTGGGAGCACTTGCCCTCAAACTCCTGCTACCTGGCCATCCCCAGGAACTTCACTCCATCCTCACGGACCCCAGGCTGTCTACACCAAGGTATATGCAGTATCTAAGATTCCTGGTCAGTCTCACCCAATCCTCCTCTTATTGATTTAAACAGGAGCAAGATTATTCCCCTTCACACCAATCTGGACCTCAGCCTCAGAGCAGCCATCCAACCACCACACTGCCATCTGGGTGCTGAATTAAGGCTATTACAGTGAAGCAATTCCCGCTCAGAACCAGCCTGACATCTGAAAACCTTGCAGCACTAGAGAGTTGGAACATACCTTTCCCATGCATAGCCTTTCATAGACGCTCATGATGGCTGCAGCCAATACTTTGTGGATAGCCAATAGGAGTATTTGAGTGGGGCAAATTATATTTCTTGGCCTTTTCATGTATAATTCTTACACATCCTGAGTCCGTTCCCCAATCTCTAAACCCCACTTGTAAGACAAGGATTTGTCCGCTTTACCCCACTCTATAAGCAAGACCCCATGTTCTCTCTAGCAAACTGGATTTAAATCCTGCAGCAAATGTAACCCTCACTTGGAGTTTGCCAGCTCCTGGAACTCTGGATTGAGCCTCTAAGGCAGTGGTCCCCAAACTTTTCAGGGTCACGCCCTGCCCTTATCCCAGTTCATGCCCCTCCCCCCCAGAGCCGGGGCCAGGAGCAGGGCCGCAGTACCAGGGAGGAGGGCAGGAGACGGAACATGGAGAGGGGTAAGGGGGCCAAGGCTGGGGCCGCAGCTGGGGGTGGGTCTGGGAGTAGGGCCAGGGCTGAGAACAGAGCTGTGGCCCGAGGCCATGGCTGGGGGTGGGGCCACAGCAGAGCTGGGTGGTGCTCCCTTCCCACCCTCTATGGGGGCTGGCCTGGGGGGCATGCCCCACAGTTTGGGGACCTCTGCTCTAATGGGTCTTAACTTATGGACTACAACAAGCACGGCTACCAGAGCCCTCTGAAACCATTTCCCAGCATGCTTGGAGTCAGGGGAGGGCATGAATGATGTATTTCATAAAGCATTATATACAAATAACAAGAATGACACAAATCTACCTCCCACACATAACACAGTGTTCTGTCTAAACAAGGGCATGATCCTGAGGGGTACTAAACACCTGTAGTGAACAGGAGTTTGAGGGTGCTCAGCTTCCCTCAACAATCAAGGCTAGGGTGCAGTTGCGTCACTGCAGTGCTTCAGTATAGACACTACCTATGCTGATGGGAGGGATTCTCCCACCGGCGTAGGTAATCTCCTCCCCGAGAGGCGATAACTAGATTGATGGAAGAATTTTTCTGTTGACTTAGAGCTGTCTACACCAGGAGTTAGGTCAGTACAGGTACATTTCTCAGGGGTGTGGATTTTTCACCACAGAGAACCCCAGAGCAGCCATCCTTATAGCCAGGGCCCTGCATAGTTCACATCAGTAATAGAACCCATCCCCACTGTGGAACTGTACTTCAGAATCGAATCTTTCATTAATATAGGTGTATGTACATTTCTAGCCCAGTTAGTAACAAATATAACCTTGAAAACGTATACTAACATTAAACTGTGGTGACTGCCAGAGTCTACAGGCAGCTTGAAACAACAGCTATGACAAGTCTCAATTACCTCATTCATTTCAATAGACTGAAATAATTAACAATGTTGACGTTTAAATTGTCATCTTTAGGTTTCAGAGTTAACAATGATCTTTTAAATGGATATATTAATTGCATTTACTTATACCCTAATTCCAGTCTGCCCCCTAATCCTCCCCAGGGGTCAAAAGCCCCAAATGCCTGCTACTCAGCTGGAAAAACGTAAAGTTTTGCTCACATGCTTTGCTGGAGTGTGACCAGAGAGCAAAGAATTTTGAAGACTCAAGCCTCAACTGAGCATCTTGCCCTTAACCTCAGAAAAACATCGGAGCTCAGTCTAGCAATACTGTATTATACCGGATATTAGACTAAGCTAATATTTAGGAAGCAGATCTTTTATTTTATTTATTTAACATAGGTAACATCTACTGGTTCCTTTAAATTGGCATTGACCATCTGAGACTCACTGCTCTTTCTAGCTGTTTTAATTTTAACTCAAGCTATGAATATCTTTTCTTGCCCCCTTATGAAAACAATGTGATTTGGTAACTTGTATATATTTCTTTTAATATACTGTAATGAAAGGAATGTCTATTCCATAGTGATTAGCACAGGATAGATGCCTGAATGGATAGAATGATCTATATCAATGATTTTCAACCTGTGGTCCGTGGACCTCAGGGATCCGCAGACTGTATCTAAGGGGTCTGCGAAAGGTGACTATGAAAATAACTTTTCAAGTCACAGAAAAGGCACTCAGTTTTTCTGATCAAAAGTATGTGAATACCCCCACCTACAGGTCAAAACCCAGAAGTGTTGTCATTACCATAGAAGCCCACAGTGTAACGCCCTCTGAAAATTTCCATTACATGCATCCGAAGAAGTAGGCATTCACCCATGAAAGCTTATGCTCCAATACATCTGTTAGTCTTAAAGGTGCCACAGGACTCTCTGTTGCTTTCTCACACTGCGTCAAACGCCATGCCGAGCACGTGCAACAACATTTATAGTTTAATTCTGTTCAGTCAGTTTTCAGTCTAAGACTTCTATGGAAGGGGTTCCGTACCTCCATTTGAAATTTTTTTAGGGGTCCACAAATGAAAAAAGTTTAAAAACCACTGATCTATATATTGAACTTGTGCATTATTTTTAAATTAATGTTTATATCTGCTTGTAATATACACTTCAGTGTGCCATCCTTTTCTGAAGATGTTCTTTTTTATCATCTAGATAAAATAGTTACTGTTAGGGCTGTGGAGTGAATGTAAATATATATCAATTAAACTGTTTGTAGATTTACAGATACACCACAAGTTTGGTATGGCCCAAAGTCTGATTAGCATTCTTACTTTGTTTGCCAGATCTATGTATGATTATTTACAAAGAATTACATGGGAGGAAGTTGGTTTTGCTTTAAAAAAAGAGCTATACTCTTGTTTCAAAAGAAAAACCTATAGTAAGTTCTTCAGTGCCGAGATTGTCTCTTACTGTGTGTATGTACAACATTTAGCACAGTGGCTCTGATCTCAGATGGGCCTTTAGGCACCACTGTAATACAAATATAATACAAACACCAAGAGCTCAGAATTCGTGAGCAATCTGCCAGTGTCAAAGCTGTGTATTGTTGGAGAAAAGGAGATTGTAGTTTTGAAGTTTTGGGGGCACCATGCTAACCATATGAAAACTTTTATTCTAGAAGGTATGAAAATTACTTTGACTGTATCCATTTAATTTGATGTAGCAGGCCTATCTTTTATTCTGTATTGCCTAAAGATTGCACCTGTGATCTGTCAGTATTCTTCTTTGCTACTTTTTTATATTAAGTAATAATATAATAACTAATACATTTACAAACAATCTGAATAAAATTTGAGATGAACTGTGATGATTATAGTTGCAAGGAAATAATTTAAACAATTCATTTGTGTGATCCAAACTAGCTAATAAAGCACCTTATTTTTTTCACAAAAATCTTTTTTGGTCAAGTGATCAAGAAACCCAAAAGCTTATCTTAAGAGATGTAAACTATGTGTATGGATTGGCATTCCAGATGAGACATCACCCCCATTGTGGGAGGCAGCATGATCTGAAGGAGTGCAAACAGGGTTGAGAAGTCACATTTCATGTACAGATTGATACATGCACTCAGATACCATGCTGGTGGTGGGTGCATTGAAAATACATTGCTAGAGAGGCAGAAATCCTGGATTTAGTTAATACAAGTGGCAGCACCATAGCAGCAGTTTGGTTAGTTCTCAGCTTGCTTCCTGTTTCAGAGATATCCAGCCTAGATGATTTTTCTTTCCCCCAGAGATGAGGGAATTTCTGGTCAATCTCGATTTGTTATTGAAATTAATCTATTTAGCACAGTAAATGTTCAAGGTGCTTGGCACATCCCCTGCCCAAAGGAATTTACAAACCAAGATAAATACAACAAACAAGCACAAGACTAGACCAGGGAGAACAGCCCAAGTGAGGAGAGCTTATAGGTGAAGAGAAGAAAGGCCACTTGGCAAAGGTGGATTTTAATAGAAATAAATAAATAAATTCCTCCACCTAGCTCTTACAGAGCACTTTTCATATGCAATTCTTAAAGTATTTTACAGAGGTGGTCTGTATCATTATCCCCATTTTTTATAGGAGGGGACACGCAGACAGTGGCAGAGCCAGAACTAGAACCCATGATCTGAAGGAAGAGAAAGAAATGGATAGGGAGGGAAAAGACAGAGACAGGAATTGGGTGATTGCTCCATGCAAAAGCAAGCAAGAAAGAAGTGCAAGAAAGAATCAAGAGGTGGTGACATGTATAGGAGGAGTAAGTAGTGAGCAAGAGAGCAGAAGGAAATGACATCAGGGAGGGAGGTGTGGGGGGTGAAGCTTGAAGGTGTTGACAAGGACCTCAGATTTAATGTAGTATGAGACCGGAAGGGATTTGAGGCGGCTGGTGATGTGGAGTGAGTGACAGGAGAAAGATGGCTTTAGCAGCTGTGTTTTGACTAGACTGGAATGGGGAAAAGGAGCTGGAAAGAAGCTTTTGCTAACCAAAGCAAGGACAAGGACTTAACAGTAGGAGTGGTCAGGAAAGGGCATATTTGTTGATGTTCAAAAAGACTATAAGAAGTGACAAGCCTTAATCAGACAGACTGAATATAAGGAGGGAAGGAGACAGATGAGCCAAAGATTACACTGAGGTTGAAAGCTTGGGAGATGGGAATGGTGACATCATTTTTATTTTACCCGTGTCCCTCTCTTTCTTCCTCTGTCTTTCACTTTGTCTTTTCTGTCTAGAGCATCCACCCATACATGTAATAAGCCTCTAATAAGATCTGCTCTCCTGGCAGCATCTCCACACTACAGTAAGAGTAGCTTCAGAAAGCTGGGTTGCCTACATGATCCATGACACTCTGCATTGCCATAGACACTGAAAGAGTTGCAGAAGGAGGTAGGATTTCCCCAGTACTAACTTCTCCCTACTATTACTCACACCTTCTTGTCAACTGTCTAATGGGCCACTCTCTTACCATTTCAAAAGTTATTTTTCCTCCCTTGGTATCCTGCTGTTAATTGATTTCTCTCGTTACACTGACCTAACACTTGGGAAAGCACCCCCATCCTTTCATGTATTTATACCTGCTCCTGTATTTTTTACTTCATACATCTGATGAAGTGGGTTCTAGCCCACCAAAGCTTATGCCCAAATAAATTTGTTAGTCTCTAAGGTGCCACAAGGACTCCTCATTTTAGAAGGAGGCAGGGTCATTTTCCAAGTGCCAGATCTGATTTGTCAAGACCTTACAGGCTGCAGTGTGCCACACGCAGCCCATGGTTCTATTTTGTGCACAAAGACATATCTTTACTTGTTGATCCATTATGACTTGCCCCATTTTTTCCAATCTGCCTAACTAAAGATCCTGTGATTGGAGGGAAGGTGACCTGCAAGCCCACAACCTTGTCTTTGACCCAAGTAAAAAAAAAAATAATAATAATCCTTATGATTTTCCTTACATGTATTGTAATGTTTGGCCCCTAGGGTCTTTAATATATATTTTAATTTAGTTCATTAATTTGCTGCTGCAGCTTATTTTCCTACCTTTCAAAAAGGGTTTCCAACCTTGAGAGACAAACACTCCAGTTCCTCCCCCCAGTGCTACATCCTCAGTTTCAGAACACCCTCCTTATTCCAAAAAGGATGCAGAGAAAAAGCATTGCAGGCATATGTGGGGGGTGGGGGTGGGAGACGGACATAATAGGTGTATTTGAGAGTTAAACTACATCTTAAAAAAATATGTATGTCTCTCTTTCTCCAGAAAATTAGAGAAGAAGATTTTTGATAAGCAGTGCGAATGTGCTTAGTTCTGATCCACTAGGTAGTAGCATCCAGTGCAATAGGTTATCATACTTGCTTCGCACTTATGGTGACCTGGGATCTGCGTCTTCACTGCTTTACATTTTGTGTAGTCATCTGCATCTGTGCAGAGTCAGTGTAAAATGCAGTCATCTGGCTTTGGTAGCAGTTTGTGTCAATTTGCACACAGGTGACTGCACAAGGAAAGCAGCAGTGCAGAAGGGAGGCACCTGGTGTCCAATCCTTATTCCAGGTCACAAGAAAATGTGTATTGAAGATAAGATTACCATCAAATACTGCTACACATTTTAGTACAACAGGTGACAAGGTAGGACCAGGCCTCTAACAGCAGGGGACAGGATACAGAAGGACTGGCATAGCTGCATGGAGAAAACTTGCACAATATTTTCCTGCCGGTCCTAGTTCAAGACATCAGTATTAGTTCCTTACATTGGTGAGTAAAAATGTAAATACATATTCAAAACACAGAAAACCTGAAAGTGATAGCAGTTATCATATAGACCACAAGATGGCAAGCTTTAGCATCCATTTAAAGGAGGCTGCATTGCAAACACCCTGTACAGAGTATAATGTTAAACGACCATATCGTGGTTTGTAAAATGCTTTAGGTCTTAAAAAGATGAGTGGCCCCAAAAAGTAGGGCATGGAAAAAAAAAAAAAAGAGTGGTGCTGGCTTGTCATACAAAAATAATTGCAACCCCTATCAAATTAAGCAATACTAAAAGTTTCCTTACAATCCAATTACATAAAGTCTTTAGTTTACAAAAGCAACTAGGTTTTATTTAATAGTAACACCTGATGTAAAATTGTCAAACCAGCAAAAGCCCAGTGACAGAACTGTGTATCCAAAGAGCTAACAGCCATGAATTATTATATCAGGTGGTTGACTTGAAAGGGGTGTTACTAAAATTACAGTAATGTCTCTGCACCAGACTATGGCTCCCTGTTCAAATCTGGGAGTACACATTATTCTGACAGTAATCCCATTGAAATCAATGGGACTACAGCAAGGGATTACTTAACATAAGTACGGGTGGCAGAATCTGGCCCTCTGCAAAAGGGATTTCAGACCAGTTTTCATAATACATTAGCAGATCCTGGCCAAGAGAATGACAGTAATCAGCCCAGAAGGGCATTTTGCTCATGGAGATGATTTATTTACTCAGTGCAGAAATCTCTGCTGAAAACTGTGTGGTGCCTGTAGTAAACCCAGAGGATCCCCCCCATCTCTCATATCTCTAGTCATTTGATTTTCAGATTGCTTTAATTGAACATACACCACCATGGGCTTTGAACAAAAATGAAAGGGACAAGTACATGATGTTTCAATAAATACACTAGTGAAGGAGTCAGTAGAAACACTGAAGAGATAAGAGTCCATGTCAACTCAATCTGCACATCTTAAACATATGCCACTACATTATCAAAGCAGCATGCAGGGATTTGGCTGTGCAGTTCCTATTAACATTAATGGGGAGTCATGTGGCTAAAACCCTATGCTCCACTTTGAAAATACACTTGACGTGTGGATGTGACTGCTTCATCTGTGTGCTCCATAAACCACCCAGCGTTTAGGTTTTCATTAATCTAACTGCGGTTAGATTCGGTTTTTAAAGGAAATGCTTTCTGATTTGCCCATGGAAACATTTCTAACACTGGTTCCTGACTAAGAATCCAAGGTGAAAAGGAAGAAGAAATCCATCACCCACAATGTTAGCATAAGCTCCACTTAGAATTTGGACATCCAGCCCCACCACTGAGGCAGATAAAGGAAAGATACATGATGGAGGAGGAAACTGCATGAGGAAGGAAAAGATTTAAGAGGTACGGTCTGTAGTTCCTTTATGGAAGAGAAACTCTCCAATTTCCAAAGTAGTTTTCCAGTACAGAAACTCCCCCATGTCTCAGCTACAGATGGTCTGGGTAGGTTTAGTGCTAGCCCAAATCTAACCCCGAGTCTATCATTTGGGTTGAAGGCCAGATCAGGGCTTCAGAATCAGTATAGATCTCATGCCAGTGAGATCTTACAAGTTGCTCCTGCTAGACTGCAGCCACATAAAAAACTGGGACCAGAAGAGAGACCTCATCCAGTTTGGGATCTGACCCAGAGCCAAAACAGGAAGGGAATCAAATCTGAACACCCAGCCCCCCCTATATGAATAATGGGTTTGGATTCAAGTGTCTGATTTAGCCCATCTCTAATTTGGAGGGAGGACAGTCTTCCAACACCCCATGGTTACATGCTTACTATCCCCAGGAACAGTGGTGTTTATCAAGATGCAGACTACTTAGAAAGCAGAGGGTGTGATAGGAGAACCCTTAATCTGAAAGGCTAGACATGTTCTAGGGCGCAGAGGCTTATTGCTTAGTTAATTATGTTAGATCCCTGGCTGTAAAGCAGAATTCATGTACTGGAGCCAAGCTGGGAAAATGAAACATTACAAAACAAAACCGTGGGCGATATTTTTCAGCTCCTTCCTCAGCAGTATGAAGGGCCCCTGCACTGCTGAGCCAGTGTGGGTTCTACTGTATAGAGGCAAGGCTAGGATTTTGGGAAGGGTACACAGCAGATACTCATGGTTTGTGTGGTAAAGCCTTATTCCATTAGAGTGCCCTCATTGTCTGTGTGTCATGGGATCGGGGGTACAGCAGGGGTGAGGCTAGTGGATCTGCTGCTACATGGATCAACCCACAACATCTCTGCCTTCCTCTTTGTGGATCAGGGGCTCATACTGCACCACCACAGCTAGTCCAGAGCTGATGGCAAGTTCTTCTCCCATTAGGCGCCTTGTGAAGATCACCAGCACACACAGCACATTTCCTGAGAAAAGTCTTGATCCTGCTCCTATTCAAGTCCTCCAAATGCATCAGTGGTGCAGGGTTATGCCTAAAAGGTGGATCCAGAGTTCTAGGCTAACGTCCATTATCTTTTGACAATACATGGCTATAAAAAGGATTGTGACAGTGACAGGCTCTGTCTTTTTGTGAAGGAGCACTGGCTGGAAATCGCTTTCCTTCCAGAGACATATCAACTCTACCATTAAGATTTCATTGCAGGATCAAATCAGACAAGGAAATGAACCTTGAGTGCGCAAAATTGGTTGAAACGCAAATCTCCATTTGTCATTGGTAATTAATGACAAACATAGCAAAGAAAGCTATGAAATCCATTACAAATGTGACAAGTTGTTCTTTATCAGAATTGTTGGGTGCCAACTATCTATCATGAGCGCTTGACAGAGACTTAGTGGCAATCCAGATATTGAGCACTGCTATGGAGGAGAGAAGGCCAAGGGAGAAAGCTAGACAAGATGGAAAAGAGAGTCAGGGCATCAGGGTAAGGATGAAGTAAAGGAGGCTCCTCCTCTTCCCTTTTGCTTAATAGTTAGGGACAAATGGGGAGGAAGTAGCTTGGCACTGGAAGGACGCAGGCAGGAAAGGTTGGGGGGGAAATGGGAACATTCTTCCTCAACATTTTTTTGTTTTTTTCCCCTCCACCACACATTTTTGAATTTCAAAGTTTTTCAACCAATTCTAGTCTACATCCAGTTAAAAGGGCAGGAGGGAGTGGGTCAACATGGCTCCTGAACATGAATGGGGGCAGCCATTTTAAGCATTTGATATTAATTCAGACTGGATTTTGCAATCAAATGGGTCTGAACATAAGTCCAACCTAAGGCCTGGACTCAGGCTCACATCAGAAAAGGGGTGCAAAGAGTGCCCATAAGTGAGTGATAGGAAGATTGTGATAAGCCTAGATACGGTACATTTTTTTTCTTCTTTAATCTAAGGTTTTATACTGTGAATACCCATCCCTGTGGTATTCAAGCCCTTGACTGGTAATAACATGGCTACAATAGAGGGTGGAGGCTGGGAAGAATCAGGCATAGTAATGTTGCAGCTGTGTGTTGTGTTTTTGTTTCCTTGTTCCATTTGATAAAGAGTTTGTGTAATGAATAGTGTGTCTTCAGGGTGTCCTCTGACACAACACATGCCTCTTTGGACTTCCAGTACAACTGCAAAATCCCCATGGCAATCATTGCTGGGCACGAAGGAAAAGGAGAGGGATTGTTAAGGGTGCTCGTGTCTGTAGATAGCTGGATTAAAAAAAAAAAAAAAAAAAAAAAAAGATAAAAGAGGCTGTTAATATTTATAGGTAGAAGGTCCAAAGATTGCACTATGCTCAAAAACATTACGGGGCGGGGGGGCGGGGGGGTGTCTCTTGAACAAAAAATAGCTGGAAATGATTCTTTCAAAAGACACCTTTGTAACACTGAATATTTAAGATTACTTCCCCATTCAGCTCCATACAGGGCTAAGCAGCCTGTCAGAGTTCAGCAAGTAAATAGGTATTATAATGGAACTGAAGAGGCTGAGTTTATCTGACTCATTTTCCTCACACATTCCAGTGTGTGTGCAGTTCCCTGACTGAAGCAATTGATAAAGCCCCAACTGACCTCAAGAGCAGATAATTTATTGCGGCTGGATTGCTCTTGGAAAATGATTAAACTTTGTAATATTTATGTTGCCCTGGAAGCAAATATGTTAATTGAGTATTTTTTCAAATCTGCTGGATTGTCCATAGAGTAGTACAGTAATGGGAGAGTCTAATATCACTTTAGATAATTAGGCTATGTGCTCTAGAGAGTGACTGATCTGTCATACAGTACCTAAATTCACTTTCTCAAAATATTTGTGGAGTGGCACCTAATTGCCATATGGACCTTTTAAAGGCCCCAGTGAGAAAGTGAACCTATGATCCTAGTCCACCATTCACACCTGGGGCTAGGTGCTCAGGGCCTGTCTACACTTTTGGGTAAATGCACTTTGCAGGGCTGTGATTTCTAAATCACTCCAATGGGCTGCAACTTCATTAGTCCACATAGACCCTGTGTGAACACTGAAGGTTCCCTAGCATGCATTGACATAGTAACATTTCAAACAGCACTACATAAAAGTGCACTAGGAGGGTCTATACAGACCAATTAGTGCACAACATCTTAGTTTGCTTCAGAAATCACACCTCTTAGCCTCCATTACCTCACCATGTAGACAAGCCTCCAGGTGCATCTAAGTGAGACTTATTGCTCCTGAGGAGAGGTGCAGCTATAGTCAGGGGCTGGTTCAGGTTGCTAGTGATGGGCAAATCAAGCAGGTGAGGAGGTTCACTTAGGCTGTACATCCATAATTTCAGCATCTTATTTAGAGGCTTCTAGTCCCTTTAGGTTAAATTCATGTCAGACTCCAGGACAGAGCCATCAGGAGGGCCATTACCCTATCCCATCTTTTGAATGCTGAATTAAGACAGACAACCAAAAGGCACCAGTTTCATTTTTTGGTTTTCACACTCAGCCCTCAGGGTTTTTGTTTTTTTGATTGATTGTTTTTTGGGGTGGGAGGGTAGAGAGAGGGCTTGCTGTACAGAAGAGGGGGAGCTGAGGCAGCTAGCAAGATGGGGGAAGTGTTTAGATTAGAGCAGCAGGGCATATGGGAAGAGAGAAGGGCTTTATATAAAAAACAGAACATGGAACTAAAACCATGGACCTGAGATCATTGCCTCAGACACTTGGCTTGCCAGTCTATCCCTTTCCCACAGCACTAGGCTGTCTTCTCTATTTAGACTGTAACCTCTTTGGAGCAGGGACTTTCTTTGTATGATTTCTGTATAGTGCCCCATGGCACTATCACAATATAAAAATAATAATACCTGGTGTCACAATATATCAGCTTCAAGCCAATATTCCCTGGTTTCATCTTAGGTCCAGAACAGTGGGATGACATGTCTAGTGGTACTTCCATCCCAGATGAAACTAAGGCAACATACAAAGAATGAAAACGACAAGCAAAACAAACTAAACTCTCAGTCCGTGTACACGTTCAAGTCTGACTCATCTTCTGTGAGAATGTACCTGTTAGTTCTATTTTATTGTAACAACTCACCCATTTCTATGATAAATTTATATGCTTCTCTTAGGGGCATTTTAACATCAGTTGTTTCAGATAAAAAAACCTATCAAGAACATTTAGATCTGGACAAATGAAGTTACAAAACTAGAACAATGTTAGATTATATTAAATACCTCAGATGCTCTGGAGGATTTAAGTCAAGGAAGAAATGAGTCGCTGCTTAATAATCCAACTAATATAAACATGGAAAAGCAAGATGGATTTATATCCTCCAAACCTAACAAGGTTTGCTGTGACTTTGTGAGAGATCTAACACCAATGATCAGGTTGGAAGCTTGAATGGAGTCCTATCTAAATGCCATCATGTTGCCTGTAGGGGATAATGATTGAGTGCCTCCTATTCAATCACCACTTTCTCCTGAATCAACTAACTCAAAACCACTTCATAGTGGTAGGAGGTACCATGGTGGTGAAATTGTTCAGTTTGGGGTCAGACCTAAAACTACAGTCCTGAGCACTTGTGATCATTAAATGTCTTCACTTTTTTTAAAGACATTCTCTTTGATCCCACCTGTCAGCTCAGCCGTGATGATGGGGCTGAATGAAGTCTTTCCACCATTTTCTGTCTTGTACTATCTTCACAGTTTTGTTTTTCTGAGAAGTGAACATGGTCCTTGTTTGTCTGGGAAATGACTGAACCAGCATGCTTTAGTTTAGTTTTCCCAACAGTAGGGGGTTGTAATCCAGATGTCTTGGTCAAATCACAGCATATGTAATTACTGTATTGCAGTCAACATGTCTTTCCATGACTGCTTAATCCAGGGGATGACTTCAGGAGATTCAGTATAGTGACATTAGGTAGCACAAGCTACACCAAATAGTCTGGGAGTTAGAGACAACTACATGCTCTTGTTGGACTCCAGTGGTCTCAATAAAGAATCCCCTTTATAATGTATTATAGATGAGTCCTGTATCCTCTCTTGTATAAGGCATGTTACAATTAAATTCTACCAACCTAAATTGCCCTGGGGTTTTCACTGGATATGGTATTCTTAATCACTGCCTGTCTTAAAGTGGTTGTGTTGCTGTGCACTGTTAAACAGCTGCCACATTCCAACCCAGAGCAGACTGCATTTAAGTGACAGGTGAAGCATTTTATATAGGCATTACAGTAGAACCTCAGAGTTACCAACACCTCAGGAATGGAGGTTGTTCATAACTCTGAACAAAACATTATGGTTGTGCTTTCAAACGTTTACAACTGAACATTTTCAAAGCTGTATTGAGTCACTTTACTATGCAGAAGAAAAATGCTGCTTTTCTTTTCTTTGTAGTTTATGTCTAAACACAGTACTGCACTTGGTTTTTTTTTAAATCTCTGCTGCTGCCTGATTGTGGACTTCTGGTTCCAAACTCAGTGTGTGGTTGACTGATCAATTCGTAACTCTGGTGTTCATACTTCTGAGGTTCTACTGTATTTGTAAAGACATTTGATTGGCTTTCACTTATTGTGCTAAGAAAAGGCTTGACAAAGCTATTGTTTGATAGGATAGTTTTCTTTCCTTAAAAGCAGGAACTCAGTTCCATTTATTACATCTTCTTCACTCCCTACAGTCTCCACACTGTGAAGAAGCCAGAAAGTATTCTCCATAATTGAACTCTCAAAAACAGAAAAGCCAGGATGTAAATAAGGTTCTTTATTAATTCAGACCATAGCAATCAATACTTGCAGAACTCACTAATGCCTCCTAGGACTACTGATCAACAAAATAATTAAGTTGAACATTTTGATTAGTAATATTTAAAATTTGAGAGAAACAGTCAATGCACAAAGATAGATTGTAATAGGCTCTAGTATTGGATCTACTTCAGAGGAACAATAGGGGTGAAATACTGACTTTACAGCCAGGATTTCACCCTAAACCTTTAACACAAAACAGAGGAGAAGAGGACTGAAGTCTAGAAACAGAAACTTTATACAAAGTGAGGCTGTGGGACAGATCCTCTGGTCCAGCTGCGCTGTGCTCAGTGCACCCAAGGACTAGGAGAGGTGGCAAAGACTCTGTAACATACAATAATCACCACCCATAGCACCCACTGATGTAAGGGTGCAACGCTGCAAAGGGACCTCATCTTTGGCACCTCTTGTAGGTCATTTGCCTTTCATTGGGTCTTCTGTGGCTCTGTCCTCCGGTCAAGTCATGTAAAGTTCAGTTTCCTTCCAAGGTAACAAGAAGGTCCAACTGAAAGTTCACAAAATGGTTCCAACATGAAAAAGCCTCCAGCCCCTTCTCTTGGGCTACTCCTCAGCCCATCCTTTGGGGGTCAGTCTTCAGGTACTCCCTGGGCTCAATATTGCTTATGTTGAGCTTACATGCCCCTGCTTTAAAGGCTGGTAGAAGAACCCAGGGTTCCAGCCCAGAGACCCTGTAGTAAGCAGCAAGGTCTGCTTCTCCAGATATGCTGCTGTTTCCCTGGGCTGCTTCCTTACCTCCAAGCCTTCTTGTGCTACTTCTCCACAGTCTGTGCTTAACACAGCCTCATTTTGGTTCTCAGGCCTTTAGCTTCTCTCTTCTCTACTGAACTCATAAGTCTTCCCCCTGAGGCTTTACTTTTACTGATCCTACCTCAGGGCCTCCCCTACAGGAACCTAACCTACTTCCTGTGGATCCTCCTAGTTAGCTTCTTGTCTGTTTAAACCCTGTCTCAGAGCTCTCCACTGACCTGTTCGGAGGGGGGGGGGGGGGGGGGGGTGTTGCTCTCTGCAGTAGTATGCTGTCACCTTAGCAGTCTCTCCCTGCTGAGTTCCCATCACTCCCAGTTCCTTATAAGGCCCAGGTGCCTAATTATCTTTACCTAGCTCCATCTCCTCTGTCAGGAGGCAATCAGTCACAGGGGCACTAATGGGTGCTTAACCCCTCATCTAACAGGTGATGGGAATAACCCGTCACAGGTACTTTAAAACTACCTTTGTGGCCCCAGTACAGCAGTCCAATCTGCACTGTCCCAGAGCTTCAAGATTGTTGTCCTTTGTTCCTGAGTAGCTGTTTTGCAGCTGGGGGTCTGCAGAGTGTAAGGATGCCCAGCTACATTGCCCTTTCCTCTTCATCACCTCACTACAAGAAAGAAGAAGTGGGCTGTAGTCCACGAAAGCTTATGCTCTAATAAATTTGTTAGTCTCTAAGGTGCCACAAGTACTCCTGTTCTTCTTTTTGCGGATACAGACTAACACGGCTGCTACTCTGAAACCTGTCACTACAAGAAGGTGGACTAGGTGAGGTCAGTGCAGAAGCAAATACAGCTGCTCTATATGACTCAGAGTTTCCCATGTGCCGGGGGAATCCCCAAGGATTCACCACCTACTCAGGGGCAATTCTTAAAGACTTTAGGACTACTTTGCACTGGAGCAATGCAAAGGACTTGGATTGGGGCCAATGGCTCTAAAACATTAATTCTTATTGGGCAACAGCTTATAAAAAGCTCTCTCTCTTTTAGCCTCCTATAATACTACAGATGAGCAAAGAGGTTTATTTACTTCTAAAGGATTGGTCCTGTGCTTTATTTGATGGAGCTTAAATTATTGTTTTTATAAACATAATTAAGACATTTAAAAACATATTTTCATATATACTGCAGTGCAATTAGCATTCAAGTGACAGATTATATGGTTTTACATTCAAATGCAAGACGCCTAACAATTTGGTTTCCACAGCACTTATTACAACTATCTGATAGCTCTTTCCTTTGAGCTTTACCTTTCAGCATCCCAATGCTAAAAGTTATCAAGTATTGTTCACATTCTTCTATTTCAGAAATACACAGTATAGTTAGAAACAGGTCCTGCGCTGGCTCTTGACTAGAGCAAGAGTGCACATGATAGTGGATCAGACAGAGGGGGACATGTAACCCATGAGACCAGTGGGTTACACATGCAAATAACAGTGCCACATACAGGGCCTGATTTTCCAGTGTCTTGGCTCTTTTAGTGACATTTGCTTTTGCGCAAAGCAGGTGTAAAATGTTTCCAGATCAGAATGGATAGTGATTTATGCCAGGTAGTGATGGAGCTGAAAATCAGAGGCAGAGGCAAAATGCCTGAGCCAAAGGTCAAACAAGAGTCAGAGCCAAAATTGGAGCCAAGAGTCAGAACCCAGTCAGGGAAAGCCATAGCAGAGCTAGGTCTGGGGCAGGAGCAAGGCTGGGACAGGGTTGGAACCAAGCAAGGATGCAGGAATAAGGCAGGGTCTGTCTCCACAGCAGACCAGGGATCTGTGGCTCGTCACACAGACAGCTTCCTGAAACTCCCACCTTGCTTAAATTATGAAGTCCGGGGGTGGCACTTTCTGTGGTACCGAGGGTTTACTGTGCATTGATCATGGCTGTGCCATGGCTACCAGATGGAGGTCTGGTGAAAGTGTCAGTCACTCAGAGCCCTGACTGGGTTCTAGCCCACCGGATCCTTACATCTCCCCACCTCTTCAAGGGTGTCCCTGGAGTGTCACTGGGCCAGGTTTGTTTGCATGATCCCTGTGAAAGTTATCCACCAGTTCAGGGGCATGGACATAACGAGCAGGTTCTTAGGACCACAGCCTCCCCAATCTATGAAATACCACAGCCTGCCCCATTTCAATTTGGAGTCCAGGATGGCTTGGATGTCATATTCTTTGTGATCTTTAACTGGAACCAGCAGCAGCAGCAGCTGCATCGTGTTGGGGAAATGGGTTTTCCATGTGTGGCTTTAGGAGGGAAACATGAAAGACAGGATGCATCTTGAGAGACCTAGGTAAGGAGAGTTTGAGCATAATGGAATTGATTTTCTGACAAATTCAATAAGGTTTGAGGAACTGATGGTCTAATTTGTGAGATGGCCTGTTCGTGTGGAGATTTTTGGCAGATAGCCAATCCTTTCTGGCCCACTGAAAAAGTTGGTCTCTCCTATCGTCTATGGTCTGTGTACAGTTTGTAAGCCTTCTTGGCATCCTTGAGGTGGACTCTTACCTTTCCTGAATATGGTAAATCTGCTGAACCAAGTTGGCCGCTGCCAGGTTCAGGGAGGCCACCAGTAGCGCAGGGTGGAATCGCAGGTGGAACCCTTACCTGGAAAAAGTGTGCTCTGCCCATGGAAGCATGGTTGGCATTATTGTGCATAAACTCAGGGTGAGGCTGAAGGCTAGACCAGTCATGTTGGTGATAGAGCAATATCTAGAATGGTCTGTTAACTAAGACTTGATTCACTCTTCCTGTCCTGCCATCCCTCTGAGGATGATATGTCAAGGGGGCACAGGCTTGGACATCTAGTAACCAGAGGGCCTCACACCAGAAGAATGAGATGAACTGTGGCCCTCAATCTGAACTGACACTGTCAGGAAGCCCATGGAGGCAGATGACCTGAATCATTAGGAGCTGAGCAGCCTTCTTGGTGGAAGGCAAATGGTCAGAAGCGACAAAATGTGCCACCTTGATCAATTGATCCATGACCATCAAATACTGGCATATAACCATTGGATTCAGAGAGTTCTACAATGAAGTACATGGTGACAGTGGTGCAGAGCCTGGACAGAGTTTCTAGGGGAACAAGGGTGCTCAGCAGCTTAGTGCATGGGAACTTGGTACAGGCGCACAGATGGCTAGTGCTAGGAACCAGCATGCAGGCAGTCTGGCCTATTGGGAGGGGCTGGGAGAAGTGGTTGGGAGTCAAGTTGGAGTTGGTAACCAGAAGATGAGTCAGGATCAGAAGGCAATGGTCAGGAGCAGAGTGGAGCGTAGGGCTGGAGCCAGAGACAAGGCAAGGATCAGGCATGCAGCAGGAGCAAGGCAGGAACAGAGCAAGGGCAGGAATGAGGCAGAGCAGAATCTGGAAACAGGAGTTAGATGCAGATTTCAGGATTCAGGCAAGAGTGTGGTCCGATGTGGCAAGAACAGAGTCTGCATGGTTGCTTAGACAGCCCTTCTAGGTCACATCCTGGCATAAGTAGTGGGTGCAAGCCAATCAAGCAACTGCATGCCAATGGTGTTCTGATAGGACTTTCTGTGGGGCCTGACCTTCCAGGATTGATGAAGTGTTGCTTCATCTAGCTCCACTGGGGATGACGAGGGAGTCAGAGACCCAGCACCCCAACAATCCTGGGTTCTCAGCCTACCAAAACCGCAAATCTCCACCCTTAGAGCCTTATAACAACTGTTAACATAAAAAAAGAAACAGGAGGCTAGAAGATGGGTTTTGTGGTTTTAAAATGGCCTACTAGGGTGTTGTCATGACACAGTTGCAGGACCTCCCACCAGGGACGCCCTGGCAAAACATACGTGACCATTGCCATATATTATTCCACCCCACTTGAAATATTGCCTCTTGGTTCTGGTTCTTGACCATTCTAGGGAGTATGTCACCTCTTTGACTAGTGGGTCATACCATAAAGCTGACAGAATTGTGGTGACCAGATCTTTATGTAGTGAGGCATTAAGAAAACTGCAAGGCTCGAGGAGCTAAGGTTGTTCCTGGTTAGTTCTCTTCTCTTTTGTAACATTCCCCCCTGCAGAACAGAGCATCGGCCTTACTGTTTTCAGTTCCCATATGGTAGGTGATCATAAAATCAAAGTAAGAGAAGAATAAAGCCCACCTGAGCTGTTCTTGGTTCTGTGCCCTGGTCTTGTGTAAATACTCTGTTTTTGTGATGTGTACACTTTCACTGGGTATTAGGCCCCCCTCAAGGTAATGGCACCATTCCTCAATGCAGTCTTGATCACAAGCATTCTTTAAGGATCTCATAATTTTGCTCCACTGGGGTGAACTTACAAGAATAGTAAGCACACAGGTGCTGCAACTTCTGGGGTCCATGTTTCTGGGAGAGCATAGCCCCAATGGCTATGTTGGATGCATCAGCCTCCAAAATAAGTGCTTAAACTGAGTCTGGGTGCACCAGGATGAGTGCAGTGGTTAAAGCACTTTGAGCTGTTCAAAGGCATGCTGACTTCAAGCAACCAGACAAGTGTTGCGGTTTTGTGAAGGAGGGCTGCCACAGGGGTTATTTGCCCTGAAAATTTGGGATAAAATGCCAATAAAAAAATTACAAAGTCTAGAAAGCATTGCTCCTCCTAGGTACTCCAGGTGACTGCCCAGTTGCAAATGGCTTCCACCTTTTATGGGTCAATCTTAATGCCTTCTGGGGAGAGGGTGCCAACTGCTGCGATCTGGGATTTGCTCAAGGGTGGGTTTGACACTGCCTGGAATGGTCTCCCAGATCCAATGACTCAGTGATGACATGTAGGTAGACTTGTTGGCAATGCTCAGAAAGGAAGCTGACTTTCCATTCCCATCAGAGAACATGGAGGTCATGCTGTACCAATCATCTGGCCCCAAGAATCAGGGGGAAATGTGGGTAACAAATCACACTGAACTGCATCACCTCCCAGGGGCCCTGGATTACTGCACGGTCTCCTGAGTCACTGGTCCCTAGGATAAAAGGGTTCGTCTATGGTTTCCACAAGATCTGGTGTAGGTTTCTGCTTGTGGGGATTCACAGGGCCCAGATAGTCTCAGAATCCATAAAGTTGTCTGTGTTGCCAGAATCTATGAGCACCCACTGCGATGGATCTGCCTGGCCTCACCTGGAATGCCAGATCTGCATTCAAAGATGTAGCAAGGGCCCGAGTGGCTTGAACAGGTTCCTATCAGGTCTTGGGGTCATCCTGACTGCATCCAGACTAGGCCCCTTCAGATTTTGGGCACATTTGTTTCCCGATTCTCTGCTGGCGGGGCTCTATGGCGGG
Source organism: Malaclemys terrapin pileata (assembly GCF_027887155.1). Classification (NCBI taxonomy): domain Eukaryota; kingdom Metazoa; phylum Chordata; order Testudines; family Emydidae; genus Malaclemys; species Malaclemys terrapin. Next base: position 49,515,534 of record NC_071515.1, on the reverse strand, counting down.
CACGAAGCCAGGGCATGTGCTGGCTTACCACAGTAGGTTGTTGTGCTAAAGTCGTTCCTTTTCCTTGGCAGTCAAGCACCAGTGGGCCAGGTCATCCTGTGTGGTTTGGGAGTCAAGCTTGGGGTTATTGTCACAGGACATGGGGCAAGGCAATGGCATAACTCCCCACTTTTGTTCTCTCTCTCCTTGCTCAGCCAATTGCCAAAATGGATGGCTAGATCAATCAAAGCATCCACGTTTGCAGGAGTTTCCATGCAGGCTAGCTCATCATTGATCTCCTTGCTTAGTCCTAATTGAAATTGGCGCAGTTGGGCTGCCTCATTCCATTCAGGGTCTTTTGTAAGCCATTGAAAGTGTGCAGCATGAGAGTCGGATGGCCACTGTCCCTGTCAGAGCTTCTGCTGGGCAGCTTCAGCTGACCACGTGTAATAGGGATCATTGAAAATTGAGGAAAGCCAAAATAAGGTGTTTGAGTCCATTAGTATTGAACTGTTTTGCTCAAGCCAGGGAGAGGCCCAACCCAGAGTCTCACCAGTCCACAAACTGAATATCCGTCCCACATTGGCCTGATTGGTGGGGTTGGTTCCAGGGATAGAGCATAAAAAGTAAATGACACTGGTTAAGGAATCCCCTGAATTTTGGTTTCCATCTAAATGTTCAGGTAGGGACTCCACAGGGCCCTGTTTGGGAGGCAGGGCCACCATGTGCACCTGGAGCACAGTGTTCTCCTCTTGTGAGTGTGCCTCTTGTTCATGAAGGGTTTGATTTTTCTGCCAAAAGTTGCATCACTGACCCCACAGAGCACGGACCATTGTCTGGAGATGGATGACCTGCTCCTGCGGGTCCAGTGACCCGGGGTGTCCTAGGCAGTAGGAGACCCTTCCCTTCCATCCTACTACTGGGGCATCATCTGCAGAGGGGCCAGAGGTACTCTGTGTAATCTGCCAGGAACTGGGCCATGGGTGGTCATGCCTAGTGGTTGGAGCAAGAGTCAAGCTTAGCAGGTGGAACAGTAATAAGAAGCCAGGAAAAGGGAACCAAGGGTCAGAACCAGAGTCAGAAACCGAATGCCCAAGCCTGGGGTCAAACCAGAGCCAGGAATCGCAGTTGAGAGTCAGAACTGGGGTACCTGGAGTCAGGGAAGGCAGGAGCAGAGCTAGGTCCAGGGCAGGAGCCAGGCTGGGACAGGGCTGGAACAGGAACAAGGCCAGGATGGAAAAACAAGGCAGGGTCTGTCTCAGCAGCATGTCAGGAATCTGCCTTCTTGCACAGACCGCTTCCTGGATCTCCCTCCATGCTTAAATAGGTGATCTGGACCAGTCAGGGGTCATATGGAGTGCTGCCAATCGGGTCTTCCATGGGAAGCATTTTCTGTGGTGCCTGGTCTCCCAGAGTTTACAGCGCATTGATCATGGCTCTGCTGTGGCTGTCAGGTGGCAGTGTGAAAGTGTCAGTCACCCTGAGCCCTCACCCGAGTTCTAGCTCACTGGATCCCTACATAGAGATTCAAATCCAGAGGTTGGTTGGTTAGTTAGTGGATGAAACTTGCATGCTAAGGAGGTGGCTGGAGCAATATCCTTGTAGGAAAAGCAATAGACAGCTGTAAAAGGATAAACTAAAGCAGATTTCCACTATTTTATCATACTTTCCTGCCAGTTGATTTTCCTGCTTCAATTTCTGCCCTCCATCCCATTGGCATGTAATTTATATATTCACTTAGTGATGTATATTATACCACCACCATGTACGGAACCACTGAATCTAGCTGACAGCTTCTGCTCTTTGTTCTGTTTCCAAGCTGGTACATAATTAAGGCTCACAACTCAGAAAAATCCCCATTTACAGCACAGAAAAGTTGTCTTAAGTCACTGCTCTAAACATTGTTTTGGTTTCTTAGATGACAAATATACATAGCCCTGGAGAAGCTGGGGCAATTTAATCTCATGTGCTAGTAACCCCCCCACCCCTCTCTGGGCTAATGGGAAGGCTGCTCAAAACCTTTGACTAGGAGACAAAGAAGATACCTAGTATTCCCACTTCAGCTCATACTGGTGGACACTGCACAAGCCTCTAATCCAGTGGCTCTCAAACTTTTTTACTGGTGGCCCCTTTCACATAGCAAGTCTCTGAGTGCGACACACCCCCCCCCCTTATAAATGGGGGGGGGGAAACAAAAACCCACATATTTAACACCATTATAAATGCTGGAGGCAAAGCGGGGTTTGGGGTGGAGGTTGACAGCTCACAACCCGCCCTCCCCCCCATGTAATAACCTCACAACCCCCTGAGGGGTCCCAACCCCCAGTTTGAGAACCCCTGCTCTAATGATCTTTGATGTGTGTCCTAACAATTGTGAAAAGAAATAGGGTGCTGCATTTTCCTTTTGGCAGCCCTCCCAAAAGAACATTTGTAGTTATAGCCAAAAGGTAAATGTAACTGAGACACATAAGCGCAGAAAGCTATTTTCTTTCTGGATGTAAATCCAAGATAGTTAATGGGCTTCACTGCACAGCACAGCTTTATTATTAAAGAAATTATAAAGATGGTGCCTCTGTGGTCAGTGTTTCCTGTATGGAATTAAGGATCTTGGTTTATGTGGCTTTGATATGAAGGATCTATTTATACAGAGAAATGTTTCCCATTCCTAGAAAGCCACTCAGTGCTAGAGTGGAAATAAGAGACTTCAGTGTTGCTATTAGGACTGGCACTGGCTTCTCAGAATGTTTAACCTTAGCTGAGCTGAGCTCTGGCCCAGGCTCCCCCCTTCTCTTCGTGCCACTTTCAGATGCACTGCTACTACAAAGTGGAACTAAAAAGCCAACCACAGACAGGGCCGGCTCTAGGATTTTTGCCGCCCAAAGCAAAAACAATTTTGGCCACCCCCAACCCCCCGTTCTTTAATTACCCCACCCCCGGCCCGCCTCAACTCCGCCCCTTCCCCAAATCCCCAGCCCTGCCTCCTCCCCCCAAGCTCTCAAGCCTAGGAGGGAGGGAGGGGGAGCAGCGGCGCGTGAAACAGCCGCTCGGGATCTCCCCCTCCCTCCCAGGTTTGAGAGGCTGGGAGGGAGGGCGAGTAGCAGCGGGCAAATCAGCTGTTTCACTCGCCGTGGCAGCGGAGGTGAACTAGGGTGGCTGGGGCACATTTTTAGGGGCGGCATTCTGGTGCCAGCCATGCCGCCCCTAAAAGTGTGCCGCCCCAAGCACCAGCTTGTTTTGCTGGTGCCTAGAGCCGGCCCTGACCACAGAAGGATCATAGGGGGCCTTCTCCCGTGGCACAGAACTAGCGTACATAGCACAGCCAAGGGAAGGGGTGTGGCCAGGTCTCTCTTTGCCCCAGTGATTCCCCACTCGCCCCCATTTTGCTTCCTTGGGGTCACTGACAGCCAATGTAACTGAACGCAGCCCTGAGTCTACTTTAAATTATGCCAGGAGACCAGACTGGCACATCCAGCCCAGAACCATGGGAGTGCAAAGCCACCTTTGTGGCTGCCGAAGATCCAGGCCCCTCTAGTTTGGGGTGTAGTTTCATGTTTGGATAACGATTTGATTGGCACTTTTGAGAAAGGCAAAAAGATCAGAGTGCCTGTAGCTCACAGCAATATTTAAATTTCTACTGTACCCGAGACAGCGTTCAACATCTCTTGATCCAAACATGGGTCAGGAACACAGCAGGCGGTGTCACGAGAAAACTGTTTCTTTTATCAGACAGAGCTCAAAAACTCCTAGCTATTCAAGGACAATAAGACCAACCAACAGGTATCAGCAAGTTATAACAATGTATATTAAATCTAACAGCCTCAATCAAGCATTATGTCCCAGGCTAAGTCAGGAGTGGGCTTGTGGATGGCGGGGTATTGGGGAGAAATCAGAATTGAATGTGATACATTCCCTGCATTGGTGGGGGCCTTGTTTCTAAAACTTAAATTCCAAGAGATTTAATACAATACCTGATTACAGGAATACCAGGAAACCATTTACATAAGGCTTCTATATTCAGGGAATCTAATCCCTCCAGGAACAATAACAATGTCTTAAATTATATTGTGTATTATAATCGTAGTGAGAAAAATATTGGAAACACCCTGGAAAGTTCCAGAACCTCAGTATAAAAAGAGCACTGTCACAGATACACCAGTAGTATATCACAGCAACAAATCCATGTCTAGTGACAAGATGAGCCACGTGTGAAACTAAATATTCCTTGGCAGTTAAAGAGAATAATTTAGGGCTTTTCTAATCCCAGCTGATGAGGGGGGCCCAGCTACAACATGGTCATAATATCCCTTACTCAGTAACGATACAATTCCAATTTGTAGTATAGGTGGGAAATTAATATTAATTCACATCTATGGAGGCTCCCCCTATGAAATCCCTAACAGCTTGTCTCCCCACAAAATACCCCAAAGCCACCCCCAAACAGGCTTGCTCTACCTGTAGTTTTCTTGGGAAGAAGGTCCATTGAATGTGTTTAGGGGGAGGATGGCAAGCTTGTTCCCCCTCACCTATGGCATCTTCACTGGGCAACTTCCCATCCCATCTCCTTGTGGTGGGGCATTTTATGGGGCTGGGATGTGCCCATCTCTCCCACATAAGGGTTTGGCATAGGGGAAGCCTCATCTCAGTATTAGTGGGCATTTGTCCACATCTTTCACATTCCAGTGTGCAATCCAGACCACTGAGGGACTGTGTCACCACAACTTTGGGTGCCTCACAATGCTTTGCTGTTGTAGTTCCGAACCAGGGCCACTCAAACAGCCTAATAGCATGCAGGCCATGCCCTAAGGGCTGGTCTACACGGGGGGGGGGGGAAATCGATCTAAGATACGCAACTTCAGCTACGTGAATAACTAGCTGAAGTCGAAATATTTTAGATCAACTTACCTGGGGTCCACATGGCACGGGACTGACGGCCGCGGCTCCCCCATCGACTCCGCTACCGCCGCTCGCTCCGGTGGAGTTCCAGAGTCGACGGGGAGCACGTTCGGGGATCGATATATTGTGTCTTAAAGAGATGCGATATCAATCCCCAATAAATCGATTGCTACCCGCCGAAGTGGCAGGTAGTGAAGACGTACCCTGAGTATCTGTGTATAGCTGCAGCCCTGATCCAGCAACTCTGACCCCAGCCGCCTGTCAGCAACACTCCAGTCACATTCCGGCTTCCACCGGCCTTGGTTACCACTTGCAGGGTGACCCCCAACACACTCCTAGTCCCAATTTTTTCCCCAAAAAAAACACGTGTTCTACACTGTCCAGCCCTTTACTGGACTGTTCAGATTTAAAGGTTTGCTGCCCCTGTAAAAGGTCAATATGCAACTGTTACCTACTTTAACTGGCGTTACCAAACAGTTCAGTTTAAACACAATACTGCATCAGTTTAGACTGAAAATAAAAACACGTTTATTTAACTACAAAAAGGATAGATTTTAAATGAATGAAAGTATGTGGTATTAAAGTAAAAAATGGTTACAAGAAGAGTAAAGATGGTAGCTAAAACTTAAAAAGCTAGACTTGGTTCAAGGTAAAATCCTTACCACAGGTTCCCAGCAACATCGCTGACCAAATTCTCAGGTCCGGATCTCTTTCCAAAGTCAAAGGGATGGCTCCTCTGTTCTCTTAGGTGAAAGAGAGAGTGCGCTCGGGGTGTTTTTGCCCCTCACTCTTATGCTCCAGTCACTGTGTAAAATGCATTTTCCTGAGGGTACCTGTAGATAAAGTTCCTTCCAGGTGTAAGGGTGGAGATATGGAGTCTAGTGGTGACAGAGCTTCCATGCTGCTGTTTGCTAAAATGCAGATCGCTCTGCTCCTGCCCCCTTTATTGCCAAAGAATGACCACTTGACAGGTGATTGCCAATCAATGTTGATGACACCTGGCAAGAGGGGTCAGCTTGTCCTTTGTCTTTAAGAAATCGGTTTGCCCCCTCCCTAGACTTGTCTGGCAAACACATTGTAGTCATAATTTCAGCTTATGTTCATATCTCTTAATATGCTTTTCGTACCTACGTTACACAAGAATATTGATGATCATTGTGTTATTAATTTTTAAATTATACCTCACAAGCCAAATTTTGCCCAAAAATTACTACAATAGGGTGTGAATACAGGGAAGCTTTCGGTTACAACATCCCAAAAGTTCTTCTTTACTTTGACACAATTAGTATCTTCTTCTCAGGCGAAACTCGGGTATGCTGCATCTCATAACTGGGGGCAGGAGACTAGGTCAAACTGGCCCTGTTGCCTAGTACTACATGGTACCAACACTAGAGCTGCATGGCATTGCCATTTTTTTTCTGTTCTGGAAGGGGACAAACAAAACTTTCAAAATTCCCCACAAAATGAAGTTCAAAACCATTTTAGTGTCAAGTGATTGAAATGTTTTGTTCCAACACTTACATTTAACGTTCAATTAAAAAAAATTGAAATAAAAAAAATTCAAAACAAATATCTAAGCATTACATTCCAAAAATGTTGAAACAGAACAACATTACTGAAATGCTTCATGTCATTTTTTGTAACTGGGAATTTGTTCCTCTTCCACAAGCCTTTTCACTTTTGACAAATTGGGAATTTTTTTCGTTAGAAAATGCCAACCAACACATCATTGTAAAGTGCCTCTTGTCCTTTTAAATACAAACAAAAAAAATACAAAAGGCCTCACCCTTTGCTCACTTAAATCACTCTGACCTCTGGTGCGATTTCATTGGCTTCAGTGCAGTTACTCCTAATGTGTGCTGTCAGCCTCAAGTAGCTTGTTTTTAAAGTTTGAGTGCTGAATGTTTGAGTAGTTATCCATTAACATTAGACAACAGAGCTGTCTGTTAAAGTGTTACATTGATATACTGCAAATGCAAAAATTTGCAGTTTGTTTTTGTATGGTTTGATAGGTTTTGTTCTAGTACAGACTGACTTTGTTTAGTTTAATTTAGCTGTCCCCTGTTTCATAGCAGATCTATGAACTAAAGGTCAACCAAGTTAACTTTTAGATCCTGGGCTCAATCCTGAGCTGTACTGAGCTCAGTCTTAGCATAGCTCATGCTGGGAGGCAAAGGTGGCTCTGAGCTCCTTTATAGCTCCGCTGACTGGGTCCTAAAAGTTTCACAAATAGTTTTTTCCATCTGTCATTTTAACATCTAAAGGTTAGAGACTTGTTTCTTATCTCAGACATACTGGTGTAAATCTATTTGGTATTTATACTGATTTAAGCTAAGTTACTCCATAGACCCCACATTTTTTGCCTTTCAGACTTCTGCGAGCAGTAAATACATCCTCTCAAGAGGCTTTGGATACATTATAAGGAAGAAAATATGGATGGCTGTTGTGACCTGCACAGGATGTGCCATATTTATCTTTCTCCCGGGGGGATAGAAGCTACTTCATCTGTACGAAGTGCAAGCTGGTCTCCATACTGGAAGAAAAGGTTAAAGGGTTAGAGAGCCAATTATTGACCCTGCATTGCATCAGAGAAAATGAAGACTTGATGTAAAAGAAGAAAATGAAGTCAGGATTTGGTACGGCGGGCACAGCATGCCAAAGAATCAGAGAGGGCATTGCAGGGGAGACTGAAGAATAGGGAAGAAAACTGGCAGCGTCTGACCTCCAGAAGAAGGAGGAGGAGAACCAATATACCCCCAGATATAGAGAGGTAAACAACCACTTTCAGGCTCTCTGTACAGGTATCTCTGCTGAGAATGCCTTGGAAGAGTCATCTGGGGTAAGGGATCAGAAGGAGACCCTGTCAAACAGAAGGCATGGGATGCATTGTCCTAGGAGTGGGGGTTCCACAACCTCCACTCCCAAGAGAAAGTTGGTGATTATTGGGGTGGACCATCATCCATCTGCTGTCCAGACCGGGAATCCTGAGAAATGTGCTGATTGCTTGGAGCTAGATTTCAGGATGCGACTGAGTCTGCCGAGACTCATCAAGCCCTCAGACCACTACTCCTTCCTACTTCTCCATGTGGGCACCAACAATAGTCTGCAATGATCTGCTCAAGGTTATGTAGGATAAAAGAGTTTAGAGTGCAAGTGGTGTTCTCATCCATCATCCCTGTTAAAGGAAAAGGCCCAGGCAGCGACCATCAAATCATGGAAGTAAATGCGTGGCTACACAGGTGGTGTCCGAGAGAGGACTTTGGCTTCTTTGACAATAAGCTGATGTTCCAGGAAAGAGGATTATTGTGCTGGGATGGGCTCCATCTACCAAATACTGGGAGGAGCATCTTTGGACATTGGCTGGCTAACCTGATAAAGAAAGCTTTAAACCAAGTCTTACGGGGGATGGTGACAAAAATCTGGCCAATGAGCATCTAGGCTCAAGTAACAAAGACAAGGGGAAGGGGTTAATTTCTAGAGAAGGGACTAGAAACCACAGCTGCATTAAAAAGGCAAGAAGAAAAGTAACAGGGCAGTCTGCAAAATATCTTCAATGCCTTTATACAAATGCAAGCAATATAGGGAACAAGCAAGATGAACTGGAAGTCATGGTGTATGAAGAAAATTGACTTAATCTGCATTTCCGAGACTTGGTGGGACAACTCCCCTGACTGGAGCACCAGCACTGAGGGAGAGTCTCTGGGTAAAGATAAAAAGGGAAAAGAATAGTAGTAATGTTATGGTGCAGGTCTATTGTACACCACCAAATCAGGAAGAAGAAGTGGATGAGTCATTCTACAAGTAGGTAACAAGATTAGCTAACACACTTGAGCTAGTATTAATGAGGGATTTTAACTTCCCTGATATCCATTGGAAGACTATTACAGCAAAATATAATATGTCCTGCAAATTCTTAGCATGTGTAGGGAATAACTTTCTGATTGAGAAAGTTGAGGAAAAAACTAGGGGATCATCCCTTTTGGATCTGGTTTTCACCAACAGGGATGAATTAGTTGTGAACATGGATTGCCAACACTTTGCAGGACAGAGTTAAAATTCAGAGGGATCTTGATAAACTGGAGAACTGGGCTATAGACACAAAAATTAAACTCAACAGAAGGTGGTCAGGAACTTTGGAGGAAGTGTAATCAGGCATGGACTCACCCCTGTGGCGCTTCCTGCTGGTCATCTCAGGAATTAGCTCACCAGCATCCACAGCACCCTCTGCAGGCCAGTGTCCCGCCTGTCATTGGCCCCATGCCCCTCCTGGACCCCAGTGCCCTTGGCTTGGGTGCTGCCTCCTTTGCAGTACCCTTCTCTGGGTCTCCCCACCCAGGGGAACCCCCACCCCCTATCCCAATGTCACCTCAGTTATTGCTACTGCCAGTCACCATCTAGCCCCCACACCCTGGGGCAGACTGCAGCCTATCAGCCAATTATCACAGGCAACAAGGGGTTTGGACTGGCTGCCTTTACCCACCCTCAAGTTGCCCCTCTGCAACCCCAATACCTATATGGCCTAGGACCAGGCCCTGCAGCCTAGGGAGTTGCTGGCCCAGAGCTTTCCAGCCCCAAGGCCTTTCCCCAGCCCTGCCTCACTCTAGGTCCCCAGGTGAGCTCCCTGCAGCCAGGCCTATCTCTCTCTCCTATCAGGGGGAGACTCCTCAGCTTCTGGCTGCCCTGGCCCCTTCTTATAAGGCTGAGTTCCTCAGTTTGGGGCGTGGCCCCATCTGCAGCCACTTCCCCAATCAGCCGGAGTTTTGCTCCTTTACACAGCCCCAGCCCTCTGCAGGGCTTTTCCAACCCCTTCAGGGCTGGAGCGGGCGTTCACCCCACTACAGGAAGTGATCTTGATCTGATAGAATTCAAGATCCTATGGAAAGGAGGACATGAGAACAGCAAAACAAGGACACTGGACTTCTGAAAGGCAGATTTCAGCCACCTCAGAGAAATAGTAGGCAAGGTCCCATGGAAAGACCAATTAGGAAGAAAAGGAGTCGAAGGGGGCTGGCAGTTCCTAAAAGATGTAATACTAGAGTCTCAGCATCAAGCTATTCCGATGCAGAGGAAAGATTAAAAAAAAGCCACAGGAGACTAATGTGGCTGCACAAGGAACTTTTTAGCTCTCTGAAACCCAAAAAGGGATACATATAGGGAATCAAAGGAAGGGCATGTCACCAATGAAGTATACATGGGAATCACATGAGCATGCAGGGACAAAATCAGGAAAGCCAAGGCAAAGAATGAATTGCAGCTGGCAAGGAATGTTAGAGACAACAAGAAGGGGTTCTTCAAATAGGTCAGACAAAAAAGAAAGATCAGGAATGGTGTGGGTCTGCTGCTCAATGGAGAAGGTGAGCTGGTAATGGAAGATGGTAGGAAAGTAGAGCTGCTCAATGCCTAACTTTGCTTCAGTTTTCTCACAAAAAATAACATATGACCAGATGACTAGTGAAGTTACCATAGACAATAAAGGAGAAGGGATGCAGATCGGAATAAGTAAAGAATACGTCAGAGATCTTCTGACCAATTTGAATGAATTCAAGTTAGCGGGGCCAGATGCTATTCACCCTAGGGTCCTAAGGAATTAGCTAAAGAAATCTCGGAGCCACTGGCAATAATATTTGCAAACTCATGACAGGAGAGGTCCCAGAAGACTGGAGAAGGGCTAATGTGCTCATCTTTAAAAAGGGGGGAAAGGAGGAGTCAGGGAACTATAGACCATTCAGTCTGACTTCACTACCTGGGAAGCTCCTAAAGCAATGTTTAAAACATTCGATTTGTGAATACCTAGAGGATGAAGGGATAAACACTAGCAGCCAGCATGGATTTACTAAGAACAAATCATGCCAAACTGGCTTGATTTCCTTCTTTGACAGGGTAACTGGTTTGGTCGATAGGGGCAATATGGTGGACATAATATACCTGAACTTCAGCAAGGCTTTTAACACAGTCCCACAATGCATTGTGATAAGTAAGCTGTATAAATGTGGGTTCAGTGGAACTACTATTAAGTGGACAAATAATTTGTTAAACAGCTGAAAACAAAGAGTAACTATTAATGGAATGAGGTCACATTGGAGGGAGGTCTCAACTGGGGTTCCACAAGGATCTGTTCTGGGTCTGGTGTTCATCTTTATTAATGACCTGGATGTAAGAATAGAGTGCCTACTGATCAAATTTGCAGATGACACAAAGCTGGGGAGGGGGACTGCCAACACTTTGCAGGACAGAGTTAAAATTCAGAGGGATCTTGATAAACTGGAGAACTGGGCTATAGACACAAAAATGAAACTCAGACAAATATAAGATGCTACACTTAGGGAAGAAAAACCAAATGCACAAATACAGAATGGGGGATAGCTGGCTTGGCAGCAGCATTGCTAAAAATGATCTGGGAGTTGTGGTGGATCACAACCTTAACATGAGTCAGCAATGCGATGATGTTGCAAAAACAAAAAAGCAAATGCAATTTTAGGTTGCATTAATAGAAGCATAGCATGCAAGTCATGGGAAATGATACTACCACTCCACTTGGCACTGGTTAGGCCTCATCTGGAGTACTTCGTCCAATTTTGGTCATCAATGTATAGAAAAGATATAGAGAAACTGGAAAGGATCCAGAGGCGAGCAACAAAGATGGTCAAAGGGATGAAATTCAACCCATATGAGCAAAGGCTGAAAGAACTAGGGATGTTTAGTTTGGAAAAAAGGAGATTGGAGGTGGTGGGTGATATGATAAGGTCTTCAAATACGTGAAAGCCTGCCATAAAAAAGATGGAGAAAAGTTGTTCTTTCTTGCCACAAAAGGCAGGACAAGAGGCAATGGGTTCAAACTATAGCATAGCACATTTAAAATACATCTCAGGAAAAACTTCTTAACTGTAAGAACAGTAGGACTATAGAACGGACTGCCTAGGGAGGTTGTGGAAGCTCCTTCACTGGAGGTTTTCAAAAAGAGTCTGAATAACCATCTGTCTTGGATTGTTTATACACAACAACAAATCCTGCATCTTGGCAGTGGGTTAGACAAGATGACCCTTGCTGTCCCTTCTGACCCTTTGGTAATCTGATTCTATATTTAAACTGGTTTAAGTGAGATCTGATTCTAGCTCTAAGTGTTACGTTAGACAGATTTCCACCAATCATTGATTGTTCCTTTTTCAAATTGAGGGACGGTTTTAGAAGCAGGGTGGACATCCTGGGCAGCAACTTACAGGGGTGCTGAATTGCTGTACAGCTTAGAGCTTTTTTGTTTTGTTTTGTTTGGCTCAGCTGCTTTGGGAGGGGGCAGTGAGAGGCACCAAAAATGTTTTTAATCCTGGGCAGCAAAATGCCTTGGTTTGACCCTGTTCAAATGCTTAACAAAAATTACAGCAAAACTTACCAGGTTTAATATTTTACATCCTTTCAGTGTGTGGATGACCAGTTCTTTGCGATTTCATGAAAAACTAAATTTCTGGATTGCAAAATAATCTGGAACAGAATGACAAAAATTTCCCCTGAAAAAAATCACGATTTTTTGCATGGATCAACTGAACTCTGTATCTGTTTGCTAGCCCACTGCAACCTGTGAATGTAATGAGTTTCCAAAATTGTGCATGCATATTTAACTAACATGCATATTTTGCAAAAGTGTTTGAGTGATGACATTAAATTGATTGATTAAATTGATTCGCTAAAGTATTTGAATATTTAAATGTACATTAATGTTTTAGTTTATCTGAGAATGTTAAGTGGTATTTTACCCTTTATGTTCCCCAGAAATGATGGTACAGAGCCAAATTCTGCATGCAGTTAGATAGGAAGGAATCTCTTGAAAGTTAGTCTGATTGCACAACCATTTAACAGAGCATAGAATTTGGCTCACTGACAGTCCATTGTGAAGATCACACCGGCCCTGCAGGATTGAAATATTATATCCTAAGCTGCATATTTCTCAGCACTATTGTACACAAGATACACCCCCTTTTCTTTTACTGCTCCTGAAAACATTTAAAAAGGAATAATCTCATGTCACTGAAGAGGAGCAATTAGCCACCATATTTGTAGAACCAGACTTTCAGAGACGCTTTCACTGTATTCATCTTCCAAGGCCAGAAGGTATCACTAGCAGTAAGTGAAACTGTGATCTGGGAAATATTGTCAATAGAGAAAAAATGGATCTTTTTTGCCAGATCCATCCTCTTCACTTAGTGCCTGAATAAAATCTGTGGCACAGATTCTCTGCCTTGAAGAGTTTACATTTAGCACGAGGGGAGGGAAGTGGGAGAAATGAATACATCAGGGATTTGATTCTGGCTCCCTGATTCTCAGCCTGGAGCTGCTCTGACCTAAGCTCATGGTCAATGGGCCTCACAGGGCCATACACCAGCTGGGGATAGCCTGTGTTCAGCATGATCCCGCCGCCTGCCTGACACACCACTTCCCCTGATATATGGGCATCAGTTTTGGGTGAAGGTGATGGTGCATGAACCAGAACATCAGCTTTGCACCAGCTGAGAGCTTCTCCCAAATATTTTCTGTTCTGTCTGCACCACTGTAGAGCCTAAAGAGCTTTTAGGCCAATATTATTGTTTTCTAGTGGCCACTGATTTTGGATGCCTGGCTTGAGACACCTTGGGCTTAAAGACTTCAGGTACTGAGCAGAGAAAACTATAACTGAAGTCAATGTGAGTTGCAGGTACTCAGCACCTCTGAAAACACAGAGATTTTTAAGGCTAGAAAGGGTACTGAGATGATCTAAACGGATGTTCTTCATAGACTAGGCCACAGAATTTCACCCAATAACTCCTGCATCAGGCCCAATAATGTTTGGTTGAACTACAGTATTATATTTTTAAAATATCCAATTTGACTTAAAGATCTCAAGTGTGGAGAATCCATCCAGTCCCTTGGTAATTTGTTCCAGTGGTTAATTATCTTCTTAACATTTTGTATTTTATATCTAGTCTGAATTTATCCAGCTTCAACTGCCAGCCATTGAGTCTTGTTATTGCCTTTGCCTACTAGTTTAAGGTGCCCTCAGAAATCATCTGACCATGTAGATACTTATCTGGGTGGGCATGGATCAGAGTTCATGTCGCACCCAAACTGGGGAAGAAAATGATCCAACCAGCAGACCAAATTCGGTGATGTATCCTGGTCACATGCCATCTGAGGTATGTTGTGCATATGCTAAGAAGAAGAAGATACTTACATACCATTATCAAGTCACCTATTAAGCTTTCCTTCAAAACTAAGCTAAATAGACTGATCTCCTTGCATCTCTCATGGTGAGGCATCTTTTCCAGTCCTCAAAATGTTTCTTGATAGGCATTCAAAATTGGTGGCCATTTTGAAAAATGAGGTCGTCTTCAATTGCGTCTTTTCCCCCATTCCCTGGCCCATTCACGCCTGTGTATCTTAAATCTGATCACAGCTGACATTCCAGCTGGGAACTTCATTGTCCAAAAGCAGCAGCTCCCCTGAATAAGACACCTTTGCCTGCTTATACATGTAATTATCTTTAGCAAGTTGCATTCAGACACCAATAGAATCAGCTAACCAAAACCATGCTGAATAAAACTGCTTTGCTTTTTTAACTTGACATTTTCCATTGGCTTAACAAAACCAGGATCTGGCCTATGCTTACATATAGATAAGGGTGGCTGTATGTTTTATGATAAAAGGGGATAGAGGACTGCTATGACATTTTGTCATCAACAAAAGTCCAGATGGCTGTATTGTCAGCTGCACCATAGTAACTGCAAAACATCCATAGCTGAGACTTGAGAAACAGGTAAACAGCAATTCAATTTCCATACTTACCTTCTCCTGGGTATCTTCTAAACTGAAATTGGAAGCTACCCCAACTGTAACAAATGATGCATTGTGATGTAAATACGCTAAACTAGGTGCTAGGTTAAGATCAAATTCATTGCACCTAGAATCAAAAGCTGGAGTCAAACCAGTGCATTCCCACCCAAGCTCTGTTCACATCAGGAGTTTGAAACTTCTCTTTTTTGGCACCATACCACTTATTTCCACCATCTGTCTTACACCTGTGCATGGAACAGACACATTAGTGCCAGCAGAATTGCATTATCACTTTTTTAAAATGTAGATAGAGTTTGATTTCAAGTAGAGTTTTAACAGGTTTCTATGAATTAATTGAAAGGATAAACAAATCACTACAATGTTTTAACATATATAGTAAAGTTCTTTTGGGTTGAGGTTTTGTTTGTTTTGTTTTGCTTTATAAAGAATTACATCTCAGCAGCTGGTTGCACACAGTAAAGATGCCAGCAGATGCTACAAACACAATGTGTTCAACCATTTGCCAACATTCCACTGAGCCAGACACACTGAAAGAGCTGCATGCAGCTTGGGAATCCCGGGTTACAGATTTCTGTTTTATACACTGGTGCAAATACCATTAAAATTAGCGAGAAGATGGAATCTAAACAGCTGCTAACCTGGTACCTTTGTGTATTAAAAAAACAAAAATCCTTCACCGCTTATCTGCATATGGGCAAACCAGACTAGAAGAGTGTGGCCTTATTCCCTCTGGAAGTCAATTGCACCAAGAATGCCATTTTGGTTTTAACTAGGTTAGTGTTTCTGATATTGCAGTGCCTCATTCCTGGGAGTGCTAGTGATAGCCAGAATGTTCTGAAAAGTCATCATAGCTGACAGCAGAATTTCTACTGCATCCCCAGTCTTAAAAATGGTTTTATTTTGGTGACACTCACAGTTCATTTTAACACTTACGTTTGACCCATTCAGGGATGTCAGGTAGATGGATGAGAGGGAGACTCTAGTAGAGATGAGGTCACATTTTCAGCTGTTTGTGAAATGTATTGTCTGTCTTGTCTTATTGCTCAAATGAGGCATGAACAGTGTCTCCCAGTGCTGCAAATCTACAGTAACCAGAGGTATTAGGACTGGACTTGGAAGGGACCTATGGGTCTTTGAGCCCTCCATTTGTAAATAGTTTGGGTCTATACTAAAGTGTGCCACTCAGATATGCAGCTTCACAACCCTACTCATTAAGTTTGTAAACAAGGCAAGAAAGAAACAGCACTAGTCACTGGCAACTTGTGATTGTCATTAACAATATATACAGGAAGGTTGCACACACATGATTTGTCATGTCATCCTTATGAACAAATACCCTGTCAGTCATCTATGAAGTCAGCGACAGAGCTGGCCTTAATTATTAACATTTCCTTTTAAAGTAGAACTAACAGCAAACACCTCCCCACCTAGCATCTGATCCGAAGTCCATTGAACTCAATCAAAAGACTCTCACTGACTCAAATGGGTTTTGGATCACAAGACAGAAAAATTCCAGTGTAATTGCGGCAGCAGAAACTTAAACAAGTGAAGCATGGAAGCAAATGGGTCTTGTGACCTAAATTCACACTGTTACTTTCGCTCCCTCCAAAGCATACTTTTCATCTGCATTTTGTGCAGGGTCAGATCAACCAGACTAAGAGGGAGGGGCTGAAAAGCCTTTTGATGGCCCCCACCCAACTCAAAGCCCAAGACTGAGTGTGTGACTTTCTAGCCCGTCCCTCTCCAAACTCAGAGTGTTGACAACTTTTGAGATTTTATCAAAAGGCTTGCAATATGGGCTGTTTTTCTTAAAGACCCAGCCCCTACAGCCAAGGGACTCTGGAAGAATCTCAGCTTTCATTAAAAAAAAAAAAGTTAGTTTCTCATCCTCATAGTTGCAGAGAAAAGCTAGAGAATATGACTCAAGTGTGCCCTGAAGGCTTAAAAAATGGAAGGCCAAAAAAAAGAATAAGACTTTGGGTTTTTTTTAATCCCCTGACTTCTAAACTAATCACATGATTCTTCTGGGCTGGACTCTGATTTTTGGATGCTTGGAATTGGCAATACTGCTCCTATGCCATGCAACCTAAGGGATAGGGGAATAAGTGATGCATCCTGAACTGCAGAACTGGTGTGTACTGAGTGTTTCTGAAAGGGGTAAGAGAATAGTGAATAGAGATTCTCTGTTAAACACAAGGAATGAAACTGCAACATACGCTAGCCAGAGCCACAGTAGAAACTGTGACATTCTGATTCCCTAAATAGCTCAAGTTGAACGTGGTGTTCATTTGCACAAAGCAACTCCCGTCCAAATCATGTGGCAAAGCTTAGGACAATGGGGGCAACCTGCAGCCCGAGGGTCAGACATGGCCTGTCAGGGTAATCCGCTGTCGGGCTGCAATACAGTTTGTTTACATTGACCGTCCGCAGGCACGGCTGCCCACAGCTCCCAGTGGCCGCAGTTCACCATTCCCGGCCAATGGGAGCTGCGGGCAGCGGCACGGTGTTGTACTTAAAGTACTGCACAGGATCTTTTCAGGGGGAATAAGACAAAACGCCACATTTATTAGTAATACATGTATTCATTAACACTGTATCATATGCATATAATATATTACACTTACACTTACACACACACACAAACACACTCCGTCTTGTTGTTACCAATTAGTTGCTCCCCTTAACTTCACTGGCCAGGTGAGTTAGATGGGGGAGGGGGTGGAGCCGGGCTTCTGCCGATCCGGATCAATGCTCCCATGTTGACAAGACGAGACCCGGGGTCCTCTGCAAGACACCTTACTTTTATAGCAGCCTTCCTTTTATGCAAATTTGTACCAGATTCAAACTCTGTCTGTGTCCATTGGTCCTTTGTGCTGCTTTCTTTTGAGTGTTGTCCCAATGCTGCAAAGAGGGTGTTTCCAAAAGAAGGTGCTTGCTTCTAACCCCCGAGGCCGTCGGTATGTCTGCTTGTCTTTAATGAGCCCACTTGACACGTTTTATTGTCCTTGGGTCTGGCTCCCAGCCCCTCTCCAACAGTTGAGGCTGTCTGGAGGTGCTGCCTTCCATGCCTTGCTCATCCACACCTCATTCATTCAACAGGGCAATTGATTAAGAGTGGGGGGAGAGAGCTCTTGTTCTACTGCTAGCAAAAAGAAAATTTTCTTCTTATTCTATCCTTAGGGGCTATAATATTATACCAAGGGCAATGCAAAGTTTCTAAATGAGGCTTTGATACAAAGTCCCATGAAAACAGAGGTCACACGTGGGTAGACCCACCACAAGGTTATATGAAGAGGCACAATGTAAAGTCATATGAAAATTATCAGAGATTTATCTACAACGGGTCACAGGGACGTGCTGGCTGCCACTTCCCACAGTTCCCATTGGCCGGGAATGGCAAACCGTGGCCACTGGGAGCTGTGGGCAGCCGTGCCTGCAGATGGTCAATGTAGGGTGACCAGACAGCAAGTGTGAAAAATCAGGACAGTGGATGGGGGGGTAATAGACGCCTATATAAGAAAAAGACGGGACTGTCCCTATAAAATCAGGACATCTCGTCACCCTAGGTCAATGTAAACAAACTGTCTCGTGGCCCGTTAAGTAAGTAAGTAAGTAAGTAAGTTAAGTAAGTCTGTTTCAACTGACGGGGACAAACAGGGAAACTCTAGAAGCAGAGACGAAAGTGTGAATGAGTAATGTAGCGGGAAATTTTTGGACCTTAAAAACATTTCTGATACATTTGAAATGCAAGAGCCCAAGATGATCTTTTGCATGCGTTACTACTCCAACTTTGCCCAGCACGTTTGTTCCAAATTTACACCCAAGTTAATTGAAATCCAAAAAAGAGAGCCAGCTGACTGCATTGCTGGGTGACATGTCCATCAATTGTAACCCAATGAAAAGTTGCTCTGGAGCTGTCCAGTAAGGTCTGCAGAATTGGGCTCTGATTGCTTTGAAATTAACGTACTTTCCTTTTGGTTATAATCTTGCATCTGGGTAATGGAATCAGCATGTGGCTTGTTATTGCCTGGAAATGTCTAATCCTGGACTTTGGAGACGTCCACCCACACTAATAACTTTGTGGAGATCTAAACAGGGATAAACATGCAGCTTTGGAGAGAGATGAAGTGCTGATTTTTTATGAAATTTGGAAACCACTGCTGAACTCTTTTCCAAAGGAGCTGAATCAAGGTTGGATGACCCTACTATAGGACTCATTGAACAGACTGTAAAGCTTATTGGTATGAAATTGTACGGTAACAAAGACAGAAGAGCAGGAAGAAGTGTTCAGAGATTTTACGGGGTGGGCAGCGGATCAGTGATACCTAAACTGAAAAGAAACTATGCTGAAGATCCTTTTGAAAGTCGATAGCTATGTCATTGTTGAATTGTAAAACCAGTTTATACCAGGTTCTCCGATCCATTCACTGTAAAGAAAAGCATGCAGCATTTTAGGATTTGCTGTTTCCATTTTAAGTAAGCCTGTTTTGCATGTCTGCTCTAGTGGCTTCCGTGAGTGGGAATTCACTGGGAGTGGGGTGGGGAGACTTCCATTGATCCAAGGATTTAGAAAAGGAACAATTTCCATTCACACAGAAAGTAAGCAGTTTTCAAAGGGAGGACATATGGCCACAGGAAAAGGACTCATGCCTGTTGCAAGGCATAGCAGTGCAAGCCAACAGTCTGGTGGCAATGCTGCCACAATGTTTCATAAAGGACCAAAGCAAACCAGTGATAGATAAGGGGGAAAATTAGTTTAATAATAAATTATAGCATAGCTTCTTGCTTCATAGATGAAGGGAGGTTTAGTCCGTAGGAGAAAGATCATACAGAAGGACACACACAAACATTTTGCAAGCAGCATAAAGGCATCTATTTTTGAAAACATAGCTGATGGCACATGCATGACACCAGTTTAAAGATGAACAGAGAAATTCTGGCCCCATTGGAGTCAAAGGGAATTTTGCTGTCAACTTCAGCATGGCCAGGATTTCACTGGAAAGCTCACAAAATAACTTCCAAGTTAGAAATGACACATAAAATTGTGACAAATAAAGGCAAAGTCTTTGTTCAAATTCAAGACTGATGGAACTAAGGCTAAGGTCCTGTCTGCACTACAGTCTTTAACAGCCTTTGTAAGTACATCCTGACATGGTTGCCTCTCCACACCACCACAAGCACTGTTCGATGTTATATGGGTGCTCTGTTGCCCTACTGACATATTATGGGATAGCTGCCTGGATTTTCCCAGAAAGCACTCATCCAAATAGGATTAGGCAGTATGGCAGGTGTGGATGTATAGACATAGCAGATACATAGTTGAGCTGGGGGGGGAATGCTGCTCTGTGGATACTCCTCAGCTGTGTTTGTTGTAAATGGGTCAGATGAGCACATCGTGAAATGGGTAGAAAAACACAGTGGTACTTAGCGGATTGATAGGGCCTAAAGGAACATAATGGAAAAATGCCATAACACTAGAAATCTTCAGTTACAGATGATAACTAGGTTCACCTTTTATACAGGAGCCCTCTCCAAAGGAGAGCACTGGCAGATGGGCTTTCTGAAAAGGCAACAAAATAACCCTAGCTATGTTTGTATTCAGACTGAGTACAACCAAAAAGGATATGGCAGCCTCTGGGTCCCAAGCCTCTCTAGTTAGCTCATACCTGACCTGGAGCATTGACTCAGCCCCTTCACCAGATGCTTCCAATCAATCTTCCATCGGTCACTGAACACATCCCCTGTCCCAGATGCCTCAATCTCATTCCCTATTACTAGATTTCTTGCTGAATTAAATTATGCATCAATTCTGGCCTGAGCAGAATAATGAAAGAATAATGAAAACCTTAACAAATAATTTTTAGACCACCACAGAAATCCATTTCCATTTGGGATCAGACTAACTATAATGTTACCCCTTTTGATTCAAGCAGTTAGCCAATGTTCAGGGGTTTGCAGGTTGTTTCTGTTAGGAGAAAAATTGATGAGGGAGCCATGTATCTTTGATGCAATCCTTTGTTATTTACAGAAAAAGAATGTACAAAGTGCCGTTTCCCTAAACAGAGAAGGATTCAAACAGCAGGAGACAGTTTCCTTGCTCAAAATTCTAAGCCTTTTTTCCCAGGCAGCTCTCTATCCAAGAGCGAGCGAGCTAGCTAGCTCTCTTTTTTATATATATATATATATATATATGCTACAAGTGCTTCTCTTGGCTTTCTGCTGCCTTCCCTCTCTGCTTTTGTGGGATTTCTGACTGAACCTGCTCACACAGCTCCACCAAAACAATACCCAGCTCCCTGATTTTGCAATCAACCCCAGTGAACCACCTCCTCCAACATAGCTCAGCTCTTGACTGGCTTTGCACATGACCTGTGTTTTGTGTGGTGGCTCCAATTGTTTCAGCTAATTTACTGCAAAAAAGAGATTAACTGCTCCTTACATTTATCCTGAATGAAGGGCAGCTAGTACCATCTTTAACAAGGGTTCACCCAAACCTCAGCATAACTACAATTTCTTGGGGAAGTTTGAACAAGGACTTTTTAGTTAGGAAACAAAAAGCCCACTGGAGCTTACATCACTGCAAGGTAACTCATGTATGTTCTCTGAAACCATTTCTTCCTACTCTTTTCATGACAGTCCAGCCTTTTATCGTCTACAAACTCTGATGTTTCAGTAAAGAAAGGAAATCATATGCCCGACCTCCACAGTGAACTCTCTGCTTGCTCGGATTAAGGAAGGCAGAGTCTGGGCCTATTTTTCTACTGTATAAAAGAATCAGTTATGTCTTTTACTATTTTTTCCTCTCTCTCTTTTAAAACATTATTGAGCCAATTTGTAATTTCCAGTAGTAACGTACTTGGATCTAAGGCCACTTACTTTGTGCTATTCTCAGTTTTTTGAGTATGCACAATACCTACAGAAGGAAATGAAGTGGCACAATTAGATCTCTGTTTGTTCAAATGCAATTTAAAGTAGGCCCTTTTGTTTGATCAAGGCTGTGCAAGTCTTTTCCATGGGTTACTGACATACTCAGCAGTAAGGCCAGACAGCCTGCAAGAGCCTATTTTGTTTTCACTCCAATTTCTGGGCTGCAGTAATACCAAGGAGGACAGAGCAACTGTTAATGAGACTTCAGGTCTCTTCCCTGTAGATTTTTCTCTAATTTCTTGGGCTTGTGGAGTTATCAATCTATGATAATGTTTGATGCGTTCCCATGTGCCTGTGTGGATGTGGAGAAAACAAAAGTCCAGTTGCAGCAGCTGCCCAGGTGTTGTTTTTTTTTAAACACCCTATCCCCCACATCCCATCCCTTGGTGCAATCTAAAGTGTTTGGAATCTACTGCATTTTTGGAGAGTACACAGTAGACCCTAAAATATCAAAATATTTTGACATTTGAACTTCCTGGAATGAAAGAAGCTATATACATGTTCTACAAATGGCTTCACAACTACAGTTTTATTTTGAACGCATTATATTAAACAAGCTTATTTGCTGTATTAATAAAAAGAGTAGAATTTGTAATAAAGATGTCTGGCTGTACAAGCCTGAATTTTATTCAATCACCCAACATGGGTCAGAGTTACAAAGGTTGCTATTTCTGTCATGTGACACTGGTTCTAGTGACTCCTGTTATAGTATTAGAACAAAAGAACATTATTTATAAAGCACTTAAGAAAATTGCCTTTTTCTAACAATAGCACCTAATTGGTTAAAACAACCTTATTTTTTGAGCTACTGGCTAGAATGAAGAGAAGTTGATAAACTACCCTCAAGGTGATGGTAGAGTGTTGGCATGCACAGGAAGTTCTCATTGATAGCAGAACAGAGGCTCCTCCATTCTGAAGTGCTGGCTAAGCTGAAGAATGCCATTATAAATAGCCCAAGCCCATGTTTGGCATTGCACCATTTGCTGCTTCCATGGCTGATGTTGAAGACAATTCAATTGTGGTAACTACGGGTGTTGTGTGGCAAGAGAAAGGTGAGAGGAACAATGACACTATATCTTAATTGCCTAATTCTGTCCACTAGATCAAGAAGTTGTCAAAACAGTTTGAGAACCATATGCAGCACTCATCACAGCACTGCAGTGGAAATCTATGTGGTTACTCACCGCATGGAATTACATATAGTCCTTGACTCACAATGAAACATAAACTCAGTAAGAATGGACATAAATACAGTAAGAATGGAGCAATGCCTAAACACCTTTCAAAATCTGGCCCTTTGAACTCTGTTTTCAAATATGGAAGTGTGTAATCATAATCATACTTATTTAGGCCACTAATCCTGGTGTCTTTTCTCTTGCTGCCACTATTTGTGAAAAATTTGTATTACTTTATGTTTTGGCTAACTGGGCACTTCAATTCCTATCAAGTGTTTAATAAAAGACTTTTTTAAAATCCATGTCTGATTCTCTAATGATGGCAGTTAATCTATTGGAAGCAAAGAAGAGCGAAATTATCTTGCAAGTCTCATGCAGTCTTTTCATCTAAATCCTTTTTGTATTCAATGAGAACAAAGCTCAAAAGCTTCTATTTGGTGTGGTGGGCAACATCAGAGCATTACAAGTTAATTAGGGTTAATCTCAGACACTGATACAGGGTGATAACTAGACTGGTGCTGCCTTGTAATAAACATTTTCTTTTTGCAGCACTGTGTTGTGATTGGTTGAATGAGCAGTGACTGGGATGTGGTAAACCTTAAAGAATACTAAATGTTTTCCATTAGCAGATCCTCATGCTATAGATTTTCCCTTGGGAAGGAGGAATGTTTACTCTACTGGGTCCACAAACTCTTTGCTTTTTTAAAAAAAAGGACTTTTAAGTGGTGTCCAGTGACAGTCTTCTAATGCGAGTAAAGAATACTCTTCCAACTAAATCAGAGAGCTGGTCTCACTGTTAAAAAATAATTATTCTATAAGCACTGTATTGCTGTTCCCTCTTTCTAGCTACTCTTACATGAACTATTTTACAATTATGTGGAGAAAGGGAATCCAATCGTTATTACAGAAACAGAGCACCGAATGGGGTGGAGGTGCAGAGGGTTTAGTTTTTATTTTAAATATTTTGACTAGGAAAACCTAACCATGTTTAGGAGTCCAAGTGGTGAGAAGGATCCTGCAGATAGCAAGTATTAATTGGTATAAGATTAGCATTGCTTCATTCAAAGAATTTGAGGAGGAAACAGATCATTTCTTCCCACTTGGATGTGAACATCAGACATGAACTAAAATACTATCAAGTGGCTGAACAACTTAGCTCGTCTGAAGAAAGAACCTGCAGGGAACTTCAGCCTGGCTGGATTAAGGAGGAAGATGTATGGAAGACAAGTTTAACTAAATAATTCTGTGATTAAGATGAATAGGCATCTCTCAATGAGAAGCTCAGTAGCAGATCAGTTTCCAGGCCTATAAGGAATTCCTCACTGATGAAGGATCTAAGAGGCCACATTAAAAAATGGCTCCATCTGTGAATGTTTGGAAAGTGGAAATCCAGGTGTGCAAAGAAGATGGAATTGGCACTCAAATTTCATTGCCTGGAATCTGTAAGGCAGACACAGGAGTGGAACAATGTGTGGGTAGGATGCAGATTATGCTCCATTGAGTCCAAGAAGGTGCCATCCTAATCCAGAGGAACAGCTGCAGAGCTGGTAGATACACTGGAATGAAAAGAGAATTCTCAAGAGAGATTGCGGGGCAGGTGGGAGGGAGAATAAGTTCTGCAGCACTGACCAGCATTGAAGAGTCTCCATGAGGGAGCTGGCTTGCTTTAAACGTAGAATTATGATCTGAGGTATGGTGAAAGCACAGCTGTCTGACACAGGATAAGAAAGAAGGAAATATTCCATCCTGAGTAATGCTAGGCAGGAATAAGAACTGTTAACTTGTAAGCCAGCCAAGTGCAATGGTACAGCCAAGCCTTTAGCCACTCTCATGACTCTAATCCATAGCAGATTTTTAATGCCCACTCAAGACACATTTCCCTTCCACTCCTGCCTCTTCCCTCTTTTCTGCTCAAGCTCTGGCTAACTTCTTTAAAGCAGGAGCTCTCCACCCACTTCTCCTTCCCTCCCCCACCCTGCCCCTTGATTTGTCCTTTATTCATATATCTGCCACTGAGCTATTTGATCTTTTGTCTGCTTCAGACCACTTACTTTGACAACTTTACGCCATCTCATCCATCCCCTGCCATCCCTTGCTCCCTCCCCTTGTCTTATCACATATTTTTCTGACCATCCAATATCTCCTCAAGAAGGTCCTGCGCCTTCCTTGAACTAAGGGTGGCAAAATGGAATTTCCCTTGCTGGAGATTTAGCTCATTACTTCTTGTCCTCCCTTCAGTGGACATGGAGAACAATTGATCACTGTCCTCTTTATAACATTCCTTAACATATCTGAAGGTCCCCCCTCTGTCTCCTTTTCTCAAGACTAAACCTGCTCTGTTTTCTTAATCTTTCCTCATAGGCTTCATAAACATTTGATCATGTATCATATCCTCCCAGACATACAATCTCACAAGTTAGGATTATTCTGGACAACTTCCTTTCTTTCTCTCCTCACCTATAAGCTCTTGATACATTTTATTACTTCTTCTTCTATAAAACATCTAAAATTCACACTTTCCTCCGCATCTCCACAGCAAAAACCTGGCTCAGGCCAGGAAACACTCCTTCTGGACTATTGTATATTTTTATCAATTCTTCCCAATATTCAGCAGCAAAAGAAATCATTCTGTCCCACTTCTGACCACGGCACCCTTCCCTCTCCCCTGTCTCTCTACAACCTCTTCCCAGACTCCGTCTCTTTCCATATACAAATCAAATTGTCCTCATTTAAGGCTCTGTACAATTCTGCCTTGCCTACAACTTCTTTCTTCTCCTGTCACTCTCTACATCACAGCCTGAGCTCTTCCCACTCTGTTCACCTTGTTCCTTTAATCTCTTCCTTCCAGTCTCGTCAACTTCCCTCTATGGGTCTGGTCTCACTTCTGTCGAAGTCCCATGGGAGACTTTGCCCTGATTTCACTCTTCCAGTGGGCCAAGTGTCTTTCCATCATCCTATAAAACCTGCCTCAAAACAGAGTTCTGTAGCATTGCTTGCCACTGCAGAGCACCACTCCTGTGCTGACTCCTCCACTCTTCCCATATGTAGCTCTCATTTGAAAAGGTCAGACTATAAATGCACTCAATACACAACACATTTATTCCTTAGTCTCACCCTGGTCTTTCTCTGTTTCTGCTCTTTAATTTTCCTTATTCATTCTCCTCTTCTACATTTGGCTGATATAATTTGACCCTAGCTTAAAGTTTACAGTCTTTATATGTAGAGTCCCATACAAAATCGTTATCCATATTTAATAATGGGAACTGACCACACTGCAGGGTAAAATGTTATTGCCTGTTTGATACACAGATCTAGGTTGCATTACATGGTTACATTATGGCATTTCCCAGAAGACTCTAGCCAGAGGTGATGGAACACCTTTCCAGTAGAATCTGCTTAAAGCTGATGCTTGAAAATAGCCTTGCTATCCCACATCCCTATTATTTGTATTCTAGTAGCATCCTAAGGGTAGGCGTTGTACAGACACATAAACATAATAAAAGTCCCTGCCCCCGCAGGCTTATAGCCTCAGAGGTTGATCTGGTAAGGTCACTTTGCACTGCCAGAGCAAGCCCTAAAGGTATTTTAAAGTTGGGGGGGGTCACTAAAGATTCCCCCAGCTCTCAACCAGCCACTTCTTGATGCAGGTGTATTGAGGCTGCTTGAGTTGTGACAGGGGCTGGAGGGGGTAGAGCTGCCATCAATGTGTTCTGCTGATCCCCAGCCAGCAGAACTATCTTTTTGGGACCCTTCCTGCTGACGCCCATTCTAACTTGGTCTGGGGGCCAATTTGGCACCTGTTTGGCTCAGGAGCGAGGGATGGGTATCGAGAAGTTGCTTAGAGTCACTTGTACTCCTCCCTCTAGCACAAGCTGCAATGATTGCAGCACATGTGGGCATACCCGGACTAGCTTTCACTAAACTAGCTTGTGATGGGGCACCTGTCCCACACTGGAATCTAAGGGGCAGCCAATCACAGAAGTGCTGAACAGCTGAACAGAGTAGCCAATCAGGACCAAGCAGTCCCATATAAAAAGGGAGCTTCAGGGCAGAGGAGGGCAGTCTCTGGAGGGCAGAGCAGTGCTGCAAGCAGGGACTGGAGGAGCAAGAAAGCTCCTGGCTAGCTGCTGGAGTTTGCAGGCTGAGGCCCGGAGGCAAGGGCAAAGAGGATGCTGGGGCCACAAGGAAGTGTCCAGATAATTCGCTGCAGTTGCCACTAAGGGAAGTGGCTGAACAACGGACTGCAGGTCCCCCGGAATGGGGGAGCGCAGCAGGGGCATAGCCAGGGGTGGACCTGGGTGGGCTGCGGCCCACCCATTTAGCATCCAGTCCCCACCCTCAGCCCCGGCTCTGCTCTGACCCCAGCTTGCCCCGCTCTGCCCAGCATTCCAGCTGCGAGCGGGATCAGGGCATGGAGGCTTGCCCTGCTCCGTCTGCTCGCCTGGCACTCCAGCCAGGGAGCATGGTCAGGGGCTTGCCCAGTTCCATCTGCCCGCCCAGATGGAAACAACTGGTCGGGGTGCCCATTTTGCCGGGGTCCCCCAATTGGCTGGAGCCCCTGGGCACGCCCCTTTGGCTCAGTGGCTAATCTGCTACTGGGAAGAGATTGAGCTTCAGGTGACCTAGTGGCAGCAGGGGAATCCTCAAAAAAGGTAGGCCTGCCACTTTGGGAACCAGGCCTGGCAGGGGACAGTCGGATGGGAGCCATTGCCACTGGAGAGCGATGTCTCCTCCCAGAGCTGGGTACACACCTGAGGCCCCAGGGGGCCCTGGCCACAGCATCCATCACCCCCTGCAATGCTGGCTGGAGGGGGTGGGGGAGAGGTGGGCCCTGGCCCCTTCTCCCCCCCTTCATTGCCCACCCACCCAAAGTCGGGGCCCACCCAAATGTCCCATCCTGGCTACACCACTGGAGCACAGTGTGTGGTACAGCTGGAGGGCTGTGTCACTGAAAAGGACGCTGTGGTCCTTGGAGAGTTGTGGATCCTAGAGCAGAAGTGATGGTGCCGAAACACCACCCAAAGAGGGCGCACTAACATGCAGAGCTAATTCCCATGACAGCTGGCAGGAGGCGCCAGAGGGGTGAGTGAACCCCATTACATAGCTCACGAAAAAGAGCAGTGAAGTCACAGCAGCACGGCCTAGCCACTTGAGTACAAGTCTGCTCAATATCCTGGATACATACTCCAAGGGGCTAGCCCATGCCACTTCCAATGCTGCCGCAGCTTTGCTACTATTGTCATTCAATCTAGCTTGATCAAAGTTAGCTTGGACATGTCTATATGTGCTGCAATCAAACCTCCTAGTTGCTGTGTAGACATACGCACAGAGACAGCAGCCCTGGTGTGAGCAGGTACAACTCATTCATTTTAATGGCGTTATGCCCATTTGTGCCAGAAGTGAACTGGACTACAGGGACTGTTCCTGTTATGACGTGATAACTGATGATCCAGAAACCACTACAGCTGGTGTTCTTTCATTTCAAGTTTGGGTTTTTTCAATGTATACTCACTGCTACCAGAAACTACAGATTATAAGGTCATACTAGAACAATGTTTCCCAAAGTAATAAGGTGTACCCTTGGGGTGATGGTGAGAGCGAACTGAAGGGTACAGAGGGCATGAAGGACTAGCTGGAGGAGGGCAGACAGGCCTTTAAATTCTTCTCCTGAGTCTCAGCTTTTGAAAAAAAAGTTTCGAGCTATAATGATTGGGAAGAAAAATTTCATGAAGCGAGTGTGACCTGTGCAGAGAGCCGTACCTGAGTCTGCATAGAGCCTAAAATAATAGCTCTGAGGTATGAACTGCCTCTTTCATTTAAATGCCATCAATGATAGTTAATAGTGTTGACGTATAACATATTTTAAAGCGTATAAGAAAGGAGAAGAAATATATTATGAAGATCTACGCTTCCTCCCCCAACATTTCCCAAAGGGTTGTGGGCTAAGGAGGAAGCACCATGGACTAGCTGGGGGGTGCAGAAAATGTAGCAATCAAGATGTGTAGGCCTTTAACAATACATAGTGGGGATGGGGTGCAGGTAGGGAAAGGGCTTTAATAATACATAGTGAGGATTCGGGGGGGGTGTAGATAGCAGGGATTAGTCCTTTAACAGTACAAATTGGGGATGTGGGGATGCAGAAGGGGTAAAGGGGTAGGGGATAAGGGGGTGGATTCTATTTTTGAAGATTTGAAACATTATTGAGTAGGTTTAGTGACAGTTTCACCTCAGGGAAAGACATGTCTTGACAAGCTCCTAATTCTTTGCATGTCTCTAAGGATTAGGGGCATCGCATTCCTTCCTACAGCATTTTACTTCCTTCTCACACAGCCTGGATCACATTTATGCAAACAATAAAACAAGGCAATACAGACACAAATGAAACATTTGATAAAAATCTACATTCTGCCCATCCTCTTTGCTATTCTGTGTCTGTATTTTAAAGATAAATATTTTTTTAAAAGCAGCCGACTATTTAGCAAACAGCCTTATTTCCTCTATGTCAAAAGTATCCCGAGTGCTTTTACCCTGTTTTTGTGACTAATGCTAGAAATCATTACTAGAAGAATATAGCAGGTATCGCCTACAAGGTGTATTAACATCAGCCTTGCACTAATGAAGCACATTGTTAATTTAAAATCTGACAATAACTCACTCATGTGAGCATGGGCTTGTATACGCCATTGTAAATACAATGAAACAGTGTGCTCCTCCTATGAATACAAGCTCTCTGTTTCTTCACAGCAACAGGGAACTTCAGCCTCAAAGGACTCACAGTAGGCTGTCTGTCCTCATTCACTGTACCGGGACCTATTCTGCAAGTGTAATATCTCACTTAGCAGTTTCAAACAGTGCAGCAGTTTCATAATATTGCAGCAGGAGTATCACAAGATAAAAATCAGGAATAGTCTGGAGTTCAGACTTGTCCAAAACAGATCATTGCTGATTGGACAGACTACAGTGGGTGGAATCTCTTTCTTCTGTACAAAGGTTGAGGTGCAGCTAACAGTATTTTAAAATGGCATTTAATAAATATGAATTAAGGTGTTAGATGAACCCAAGGACACTAGCACTCCAGAGCCCTAGATTGCTGAGTTTTTCTCTATTACACTTATACTAGAAATAGAATTACATACACATTTCTGCTTTATATTTCATCTTGTTTTATTTCCTCTTTCAACACAGATTGTTAAAACTCTACTAACTGGAATGCAGCAGATCTGAGCTTTATTCCTGGCTCTGCTACAAATCCCATGTTTGGGCAAGGGCTCCCGTGCCTCATTTTCCTACTCCCTCCTCTCCTCCCCCCCTATGTGTAAAAAAAGGATGAAATACTGCCCTATTAGAGTCTACAAAGCACCACAGCAAAGTCTATCTGTAACTGTATTGGACAGCTGTACAATAAGCTAGTTAAGAAAATAGTGACTGGGTTTAACTTGAGGCTGCCCTTAAAGCCGGTCTAAAGAAGAATGGCCCTGACAAAAAGAATCATGATTTGTCTGTCTCTGGAACAGAACAGACATAAAGAGTCCTTATCACAGCCCAGAGTCAGGCCCAGATAGTGAAAACAGACTCCATTATTTTCCATCTAGATGCTAAAAAAAAAGTGTGTGACTCTCTGTGTGGGTATTATTGTTCCTTGGCTTGAACAGCTGGCCACTATTCAGGGCCCTGCTGGACTGTTTCAGTCAGAAGGAGAAATTGATAACAGTCAGGGTTGTTGTTTTTTTTAAGTGCAATCCTGTTTATTTACAAAGAATGTACTCAAAGTCCTGTTTCCCTGAATGCAATAGGAACAAACAGCAGCAGCGAGCTTCCTTGCTCTCAGTTTCCAGACTGCCTTTCCAGCCACTCCTATGCCCTAGAGCTCCCTCTCAGGACCATACTCACAGCCGCTTCTCTGGCTTTCTGCTTAATCTATTCCAGGAGTTCTCATACTGTGGGATGGGACCCCAAAGTGGGTCATGACCCCATTTTAGTGGGGTCACCAGGGCTGGTGTCTAGACTAGCTGGTGTCCAGGGCCAAAGCCTGAGCCCTACCATCTGGGACCGAAGCCAAAGCCCGAGAGCATCAGCCCTGGGTGGCGGGGCTCAGGCTTCAGCTTCAGCCCTGCGTGGTGGGCAGGGCCATCCCTAGCCATTTGGGTGCCCTACGCACACACCCCCATGGGGGGGGGGCTGTGTGGGGCCCGTGTGGGGCACCAGGCCTCCCCCCCATGATCTCGGAGGCAGGAGCTGCTGTGGGGGGCCACTTTTGGGGGCCCCACAGGCCCAGTGAATTAGCGGGGAGCCGGGAGAAGCCCGCTCCGCTTCCCTCGCCCCGGCCACAGCCCCAGCCCCAGCCCCAGCCGTGTTGCTCGGGGGAGGAGGCTTGGGGGATGGGATTCCCCCCCCGCCCCCACTCACTGGCAGCGGCAGGAAGCAGAGCAGCCCAGCCCCAGCCCGCTCTATTCTGCCAGCTCCCAGCTCCGGCGCTCCACTTCCCACCGCCGGTGAGAGCCAGGGCAGTCCTTTCCCCAACCCGAGTGACATGGCTGGGGACGGGGCAAGGGAAGCAGAGCGGGCTGGGGCCGCATCTCTCTGCTTCCCACAGCTGGTGAGTGCGGGAGACGATCCTTTTCAGTGGAGCGCCGCGGCTGGGAGCTGGCAGAGTAGAGCAAACTGGGGCCGGGTTGCTCCACTTCTCGCCGCTGCCAGTGAGTGCAGGGTTGCTGGGGGAAGAGGTGGAATGGGGTCGGGCCGGGGGCGGAGCAGGGGAGAAGGGTAAGAAGTGGGGCAGAGGGAATTGTCTGGGGCCCCTCTCCCCCAGGGATGGCCCTGCCCCTTGCAGGGGGGACCAGCCGAGGGATAGGGCTGGTCGCCGGGGCTGGTGCTGCCGCGTATGTAGCACGCAGCTGCCTAGGGCACCATTTGGGGCAATTTTTGTTGTCAGAAGGGGTCACAGTGCAATGAAGTTTGAGAACCGCTGATCTATTCTAGTCTATACAGGTTCTTATACTGCACGCATCACCATAGTATCAGACACACACTACTCCTGGGGGAATTCTGTGCCATTGCGCAATGCAGAAATATGCAGAAATTAATGTTTTGCATGCAGAATTCTCCCCCCCCCCCCCCAAAATGGGCTGCAATGTTGCTGGCCACCATGGCCCAGCAGAGCCCAGCTCACATGTAGAAGACACTGCTCAGGGAAAGGGGAGGGAGTTAGAGGGTTCCAGCAACTGCAGTTCCCTGCGCACCCTGAAGGAAGGAGACAGCAGCGTGCAGGTCGCAGGAAACTCCGTGCAAGCCTGGGACCAAGCATCAGGCTGTTTCTCCCTCTGGATCCCTGGGCTCTGAGGGCTAGGGGGGTGGGTGTCTGGGCTGGGGGGGGGGCCATGGCTGGGCTCTGGCAAGGGAGGGGGCGGGTGTTTGGGCAAGGGGGACCCTGCAGCTGGGTTCTGGGGGGAGAAAGGGCAGAGAAACAGGAACTGGGTTGTCATAGAGGTTTCTTTAACTTTCTGGGGGAATTTTTGTGTGTCTGTATTGTTACACACATACTTGCTGACAGGTATTTTGAAATAAATTACCAAAATAATTGAAACTGGTGTGATTATGTAGTGTTATTTTGACAACTAAAATTTGCAGAATTTTAAAATATTGTGCACAGGATTTTTATTTTATTTTTTTTGGAGCAGAATTTTTAATATTTTGGCACAGAATTCCCCCAGAAGTAACACAGCTCCAATCTATCAGTGACCCATCCACTGCACTTGCTACTAGTCCCCAGGGAAACACCTCCTATTCTCCAGAGTTCGTTCTTGTTCAGGCCTTCCATTGTGACCCAGCACCTTTTGTGGTGGTTTCTATTGTTTCAGCTATCTTACTCCATAAAGGAGCTTAATTGAGTCTTCCATTTATCCTGACTTAAGGGTGGCTAGGATGTCCATCAGCTGTGATTGCCCACAGATCAAACACATGCTTGCTTGCAGCCATTAACAACTTCCAGCATGACAATATCTATAAACTAACCTGCCCTTTCTAACTCAGGAAGTAAAAGATGCTTCCATTAATGTACATTTGATCTGTACATGCAGCTCTGCATAGGATCTGAGTTGCAGATCTTCTGAGATAAGCATTTGGGGTGGCTTCTTTAACCCCAGTCCCAGAGAAACTTTAGGAACTACTCTCTGACCAAATGCAGAAGAAGTCGAAACCCTGTTCCTCAATATGACCTGCTTAAAGGCAAATACCCTCCAAAAGTTGCCTTGAATTTTTGGTGCACACAAGCAGATATGTCATGTAACTTCAATAATGGTCACATTAACTCTTTGTCTGTCTGAGCTAGGAAAGCATCCCCCTTTATAATAGGGTTTAATTGATTTCCATTATTGCTATACAGAGTCAGTGACAGAGCTAGGCACAGAACTCAGTTTCCTGATCCCTGTTTTGAGTATTAAACCATGCTTATCTTGCTAAAGCAAATATGTGTTCTGGCAGAATCACCACTGCCTACCCCAACCACAGAGCTACCATGCACTGTAAGAGCTGCTGCCACTGCTGGATCTGTCTTTTTGGTAGCCCACTGCAGAGGGTATAGCAGTCAGACTTAACTGTAATAAAAAAATGATCAGCAAAAAGTTTCAATACTTGCAGGTGGACTTAAAACAGAACAAAAAAGTGTAAGAGACTGTAATCATTGCAGCTGCTTACAAAGGAGTATTGATGTAGCATCAATGAAAACAACATTTACTATGAAGCAGGAAAGTGCCATTGTGACAGCCTGAGGCTCAAGAAGCACAAACAGCTCATCAGCATACAAATCATGAGGCAAGAGACTCTGAAATTGTCCAATAAACCATCTTTTATAGACAGCACAACTGTGTTTCCATTTTTAGATAAGGCAACAGTGGTTTGAAGCAAAGAGCTCCCCTCCCAACTTCCCCTCTTCCTTTCCTAAGAGGTACTAACTATAGTGCAGTGGCTCTCAACCTTTTTAGACTACTGTACATCTTTCAGGAGTCTGATTTGTCTTGCGTACCCCCAGGTTTCACCTCACTTAAAAACTACTTGCTTACAAAATCAGGCATAAAAATATAAAAGTGTCACAGCACACTATTACTGAAAAAATTGCTTACTTTCTCATTTTTACCATATAATTATAAAATAAATCAGTTGGAATATAAATACTGTACTTACATTTCAGGGTAGGGTATATGGAGCAGCATAAACAAGTCATTGTCTGTATGAAATGTTACTTTGTACTGACTTTGCCAGTGCTTTTTATGTAGCCTGTTGTAAAACTAGGCAAATATCTAGATGAGTTGATGTATCCCCTGGAAGACCTCTTAGTACCCACAGGGATATGGGTCCCCCTGGTTGAGAACCACTGCTATAGTGCCTGTAGTTGAACTGCCCTAGACTGGGTTTGCTGTTGAAAACAGTCAGTAAAATGACAATGCTCACTAGCAGCCACAAATGGAAATGCAATGCCTCCCTCAAAGAGATCCCATCCACTTGCCTTTGGCACAAGGGGACCCTCTTCAGGACAGTAGTCCCCAGGCTTTAAGCAGAGCGATGGGACTGCTGGAGCCATGTGTGGGCTCTCCCAGAGGATAAGTCTGGATAAAGAGGATAAAGAATGCACAGTGCTTCCCTCTGGGGAAATAGTGAGTGCAGGCTGCTGTCCCCCAGGAAGATATACAGAGAAAAGCCAGAGTAACTCACTTACATTAATGAAGGCTGTTTGTACAGTGGGAGGCCAACAAAACACAACAACAACAATCAGACACAGCTGTTATACAGATGGCACTTTTCATCCCTAGATCCCAAAATGCTTTACAAAGGAGATCAGTATCATTATCCCAGTTTTACAGATGAGGAAACCAAAGTTCAGAAAGGGAAAGTGACTTGTCCAAGGTCATCCAGCAAACCAGTGGCAGAACTAGGGATTGAACCTCACTCTTATGAGTCCAAGGCCAGTACACTAACTAGAATACACTGCCTCCTGTTAAGCGGATAATAAGACTGAGCAGCCCAAGGGAGTTAGGCACCCAACATCCACTAAATGTCAATGGGAGCTGGGCATCTAATTTTCTTAGTCTCCCAGCATAAAACCACAGGAGGCAAGTGATCCACCCTAACTAGCTTTATCTAAGCTTTATCTAAGCTAACTCTTAAAACAAACAACAACACTGGAAAGCAGAATAATATAAAAACCCACCCACATCCCACCTCTTCCCTCCCACTGAATGGATCGCCCTGATATGAAGGCGAACTCCCATTACATTGTCTTCACTAAAACTGCAGTGTTCACCTCCAAATAGCTCAGTTTTAAGTGCGTAGGTGTTGGCTGACTTTGCAACTTGGCAGCCCATTGCTACATGGAAGGGACTTAAGTGATGGGGTAGGAGAGAAGGTGCACAAAGCAGCAAGAGTGGACATCTCTCAGGAACCACTGTATCTTCAGGTAAAAGTGAGACCATACATACAGCCTTCTCTAAACTGTCGGACACCACAAGGGAAGACTGCAAACTTTTTCACTGGTACCAGGTTGCAATTTTTTGAATTGCAGTGCTAGTTGGAAAAGGTAAAAAAAATGTGACAGTGGGGTTTCCTCTCTGCTATCTCTCAATGATTTCTGTACCAATGTGTTACATTTGCAAGCAGAGATTGCTTTTTCTACTTGCTAGTCCTGCTAACTCACCTGGGTTCTGGCACCCAAACTGCATTCTTTCCAGTTGATGCATCATCACTGGTAATAAGGTTTCTGCAGACCAAATTATTCCCCTAGCAATAGCTGTGTAACCCCATTGACTTCATTTGCACACATGTAACCAAAATTGCAACACAGTAAACAATTATGTCTGACACACAAGAAGGCATAGAATCCAGCTCACTCCCCCACAGCTATGTTTCCTCTGGAGGACTAAAAAGCAAGAAAAAAAATTGCTAGTCACTGAACAGAAGACTCTGAATAACACACCAGGAACAGGTCTGTGGAGTAAGATGAACCCCACTTCAGTTTGACAAACAAAAACACTCCAAAGGAAGAGAGCAACCCCATTTGGCAAGCTTATACTGTGATCTCATCTCCATTAAAAACTTTACAACTGCTATTTGCAAGTAACATTACTATTGAATTCCTTCTATCAAGTAATGTTAATTAAGCAAAACTGTAAAGATTTTGATGGCAATCACTGTATTAAGTGGAAAGTGCCTGAAACATTTATAGCTTTGTTCTGAGAAGTGTACTGATTATGTTGATTGACTTCTGCAATTTAAGATTGGGGGAGAAAGATGCACATAGACTCCTCAGGGAATGTTTTTTAAATACCCATCAGTGAAAACTGCTGCATTCCAAAGACAAAAATCTTGCTCTTCATGAGTATGTGAGAGGCTCAGAAGTAAGTCATCTGAGGCAGGAATATTTTAGTAGTATCCAGAGAGGGAAGAGCTCCATCACGTGAGAAATCTCCCAAGCCCTGCCATGATATAGCTATTTTGATCATTTGGGGACTGGAACTTTAACAAGAAGTTAGGACAAGCTCCATCCAGCTTACCGAGGGTAAGTCACATAATGTATGAGTTTCTGTAATATTGGCTCATAATGCTTACTCACCTTTGTATAATGCTTTGCTGGGACTGCAGACAGGGCAGGCTCCAGGCACCAGGCACCAGCGCAGGAAGCAGGTGCTTGGGGCGGCCAATGGAAAGGGGCGGCACGTCTGCGTCTTCGGCGGCAATTCAGTGGCAGGTCCCTCTCGGAGGGAAGGACCAGCCGCCAAATTGCTGAAGAATTTTTTTTTTCTTCGCCGCTTGGAGCGGCAAGAAAGCTGGAGCCAGCCCTGACTGCAGAGAGGGAGTATCCCTGAACACGTCGTGGTTTGTGACTTTCATTTTGATCCCCCAGCCAGAGAGACGTAAGGAGGCCCACAAAGGGTAGAACCCCTCTGCAAATAGTGAGTAAGTGGGACACTATTGTGACCACCCAATGTAGCTAACTGGGCATGGTCAGGTTCCCCCAACCCTGACAGATGAACCACCAAGGACTCTGTTACACCAGGATTTAAAAAAAACAAAGATCTAAACATAGACTCTTTCTGTTTTAGCTGCCGCACTACAGATGTGCTTTGCTTATCCTCTGAAAAAGGGACAGTCAAGTCAAAGGTCACCAAACACACATCCAAGAGCAGAATTCTGCTCTAGGACTTTTTTCCCTTGTCTTTTCAATCTTCTTTCTTACAACCCAGTTCAGTCCAAACTGTGCCTTGTTTCGACATCCTGGAAGCACCTAAGGCTAGAGCAGCTTCAGTAGCATATGTTCTCCACTCCAAGGCAAGACTTTATATGAAGCATATGCCCTGGAGATCAATATTTTCAAGCTTCCATGGGATTCTTAATAGATGATCTGAACTCAGTCTACTAGGTTAATATGTTATTAGGTTACTTCTCTTCATACACATTGTTCCATAATTACTCCAACTATTTAGTGTTTTTTTACTTTTTATAAGCTAGGAAAATAAAACATCTGAGCCGTGTATGAGAACTAGCCTTGGATGAATGAGTGAGTGATATATGAAACTGTAGCTTAGATTTTATTACTTACAAAAATCATGGCACCCATAATGTATTTTTAACAGGGAATGATGGTTCATCTGAATGGCCAGATGCTTACATAATACTTCGATTTTTTTTTTTAAGTGCAAATTAACTGACTATTGTACAAGAATAAAACCACCACATACATGAAAAAGCCTTTAACCCCATTTTAAAAGAGACCAATGTCTTGGTTAATTATAGATCAAAAGAAAGGCAGGGGCATTTCACAGCACTGGGAGAGGAGAAAGGTAGGCCTATAGTAGCTCTCCTGGCTGTACCAAGCCCAGGGGCCAAAAGCTCTATTCCCTGTGGCCACAACCAGAGCGATAACACAGAATGAAGCAGAAGATCAGAAAGAACCGTGGGACCCAGCCCAGCTAACTGAGGACCTTAATAGTTAGGCAAAATATTCAGCTAATACTGAAGTTGTGGCCACACAGTCGAAGCGCAGAAGTAAAGCCAGTGGTAGAAAGACAAAACCACCACTGCCTACGACAGCAGCACAGCTACGATGTGCTGTAAGAGCTGCTGGTGACGGATCTGCTGTTTTGGTGATCCACCAGAGAGCATATTGCAGTTCATCTTGCCGTAGTATAACAGAGGAATTCTCATGAGTGCCGGATCTGCCTGTGAAAGAGATGGCTGCAGCTTGCACATATTCTTATAGTAGTTAAAAAACAGCCCTGGTAACACCTACTGCTTTACCAGTCACCTCTGATCAACAGCTATGACCAGTCTCTGGAGGGCGTAGGCAAAAGCTGCTGTGCTCCGATTTTCTACCCAGCCTTATGGGGATCTCTCAATAAGATAACAAGCACTTTCCATAATAACCAGGAGAGCTGTTACCTAGGGCATATAACTCTCACACCGAGTTTTCTGTGACTGCTGCAGATCAAAAGTGTTGGCTAACAAAATCTGCACCAGAATCAGACATGTTAATTAGTTACTCCAGTTTAATTCACTGGCGTAATTAATTACCTAACACTTATCTAATTAGCCAATACTTTCATCTGCCACAGCTAGATGTAAATGCCAAATGGGAGCTTTGGGCCCCTCCAATCAATACTTAAAACCACTTTAAAAATTATTGCATGTAACCACAGACTCTGAGGAGCTCGTTCTAGGCAGCAGCCCTAGCACCCTCCGTTTATTTTTTTCATGTTCCTAAAAGACAGTACACATGTTGGAAAAGTCAGTGCACAGCCATCTCAAATAGATTCAAGTGCTGTCAACATTTCTTTCTTTGCTCGATGTTTCTCCTATAAGTATCTATAGTGTCCTCTAGAAGTGTCTAGGGTGTTTTGCAATTTAACTTATTACAAGCAATGTTTGAATAGATAGTGGTCAATCATTCCTGTTGATTATGTTTTTATTTTTTTTTATTTTTGTCAGAAAATCTTTTAAAACATTAATAGCTAAAATCAGCTGCAGATTGGTACGGAAAGTGTTTCTGTGTTAACCTCAATGCACCAATGGATTAATCTCTCCTAAACCAGCATAGTTTGGGAATAATTTCTCCTATTACTCCTTTCTGAATGATTTGAGATGTTCAGTTCACTTCCTCCTCTCCTGGGAGAATTATATCATTACGGAAACAGGCAGTAGTAGATACTCTGTAACGGAGCCTGGTTTTGTGAGACTCACTCAGGTGGCTGTAATGTGGATAAGATGAGGATCTGCAATTTTAGGCATTTATTGGAACCAAGCCTCAAACTCCCCTAGGGACTCTGTCTTGCAATACTCACTCCCATGAGACATTTCAGTGAAGGAACGGAACTTGAGTAGGGGTGGCAGAATCAGCCCTAGACTGTAAGCTCTTTGAAGCAGGAACTATCTTTTTGTTGTGTTTGTACAGCACCTAGCACAGTGGGGATGTGGTCCATGACTAGGGCTGTTAGGTGCTAGCACAATACAAATAAATAATAATAAAGATGCTTTCTAGTCACTAAAGTCAACCAGGTGAATCTGGCCAGTTCCACAGCCAGAGGGCCGAATAACAGAAAATTATTGTTCCCATAGCCCCAGAAATGCTCATTTCATACCAGACTTCTGTTTTACATCTGCATGAACAAAATTCAGAACACAGCCCAGATATTAAAATACTCACTTGAACACTGTTGCATCCCAAGCAACAAAGCTCCTTAAATCAAAGCAGTGAGACACATAACTAGGCTTTATCAAACACGTCCGCACTGCATGAGTATTCACACACCACTCTCACTGTCCTTCCCCAGCATGCACTGACTCAGCGTAAAACCTAGGGCAGATTCTCTGTGAGCAAGCTCTTCTTTGGTTGTGCCAAAGCCCTGGTCAAGAATCCAAAGAGGAAATGCCAAGATAATACGAAATAGGTTTCTATCTCTATGAATGATTTAGACGACCAAACCAAAACAAAAACAAAAATGGGGGAAGAGTTTTGGAGGAGTATAAAAAGAGTTGTGCCATGGGAGCTGTTTGAAATGTTCAGAGTCCAGTCTGAAATCTCTGTTTTGCTTCAGGCTTCTGTTGTAAATTTGAAATCCAGAGCAGATTTATCAAAAGGTTTACTCTCTGTTCACAAACCATTTGAGAAAACATGGAGTGATTTATTATTGTGCTGAATGGAATAATGGTTTCATAATACAACTCAAAACCAATTTTGAGAATTTGGGGTGTTTTGCACATGGAAGCAAAGCTCAGGAGATGAGAGCCATCATCAGTTAAAATCAAATCTAATGCTTTGCATTAGACAATGGCAGGGACCAGATTTTTCGTTTCACAGGGAGTGCTGGGAATTGAATTTCTTTTTCCACTTCCAAAACCGAACAAAAGAAAAAAATTCACAATTTCCCATGAAACAAAATTCTGAAAACAGTTTCATTTTGGGGTGATCAAAACCTTTTGTTCTGTTTTCAACTTTTATTTTGTGTTATATTACAGAAAATTAAGCAATTGAAACAAAAAGTAATTTTGAAACAGAAAATCAAAATGTCCCATTACAGAAGAATTGAAACATTCCATTTCAACCTTATCAAAGTGCTGTTCTTCAATTTTTTCTTTCCAAACAAACTTTCTTCAAATAGATGCATTTCTTATAAATGTTTTGCCACACAAACATTTCTGACCAGCACTAGTTTGCACAAATCCTTGTGATCCAAAAACATCTAGGTTCTCCTGGCTCTGGCTGTCACATGTACCTTACATGCATTTTCAACAGAACCCTATGGAATTATGAAAATAGGCAGACAATTTGTATTCTCCACCCCTTTTGTTTTCAGAATATACATGTACCACATGAACCTCATGCTGGGATGACTGCCAAGTGTGAGAACCAGGGCCCCTGATCAAAGAGTAAGTATATCAACGGCAGGAGGTTAGCTAGCCCTGGCCCTTCGGTTACCTCAGCATAATGATGGGAGGTAACTTAAAGTTAGAAATGACACTCCTTCAAAAATAGCCAATCTGAGGCCTTACCATAAGAATGGGAGGTGAGTTAAAGTGAGAAGTGACAGTCCTTCAGAAATAGCCAATCTGAATCCTGGAATACTGATCTGACGATTTACTGAAACAAATAGCAATGAATCTCCAGGAAGAGGAATATTTTGCATCTGACTGGTTGACTAGAAAACATAAGAGAAAAAGTTCCATTGTTGTTCTTAGAATAACACTAAGTGAAAAGAGGGTATTTAACTCACTGCAAAGCTTCTTCAAATATTCATATTAGATCCTATAAATTAGCAGCTGTAGCAACAGAAGAGTGTTGTCCTTCCCTGGTGTCAACCAAGAAGTGTTTTTCTGAAAGGGGGAAGTCATAACATCCCTTTCAGTGGACTCCAGTAAGCCCGTTATGACTGAAAGGAAAGGTTATGCTGGGTAAGTAATTGAGTGAATTTTGAATTTGTTTTGATAAGATAGCTGTTTTCTAGGCTTTGTTTTAGCTTTTATTTGGAACACTAAACTACACTGCTATTTAATCCTCTTGCATTTATTATACAATTGGAAAAGGAATGCAAACTGAAACCCCATTGTCTTATGAATCTCACTTTACTTTAAATGCGGATTATTGCCCAGTGATTTATCAAGATGTTGGGACAATATGAAAATCACAACTTTTGTTAAAATTTCAGCAAACTCCTGTATGTAAGATAATATAGAGTCAGTGTTTAAGTACATTATTTATCCGTTAATTCTGGGAGAACTGTATTGAAGAAAGAGTTACAGTTCTTCCCATTGCTAAGGTTAGAGGAAAATATTGACTTTTTTGCTGAACTTTATGTAGATAACAGTTTTTACAAAGTATTTAAGGATTCTAACGATTGTGTAATAGCTGCAAAAAAATGGTTAATATTACATTAAACATTTCCAGAGACATGCCTTTGGCAAGACATAGAATGGTAAGACTTTCCCTAGACATTAACAGCCAGTGACTGCAGTGGTAATACTGGAAGTGTGGGAATGCTCGGTCCACCTACTGAAATAGTTTCTAATAGGAGTTTGAGCTGGTCAGCTGCTTAGAACCCATGAAGGGACCCAGCATCAAAGCCTTGGCAGCAAACTTTAGGCAGATGCTGGCACTGCAGCCAATTCAGAATTAAATAAAAGGGCTAGTGGAGTTAGTGGGGAAGAAGTTGGCTATGAATCCCAAATCCAGCTGGCTGTCTGGAAGGACCAACCCAGGAAACAATTTATTTGGAACAGATGCAGTATGCAAGCACTTTAATGCTGAATGCAATGGGGCAGCCTTGCCTCCCATCCTCCCTTTGTTTTCCTACCTAAATTGAGCCATTAGCTCTTTCCTTGTTGCTCCTGTATTTCCTGATGTTTGCATTGGTTCTTCCTGAGGAGCTTTTCTCAGTTCTGACAGAATGGATTTTTCCAGATCTTCTAACTCTGACTCTCCTCTTGTTTCTCTCTCTCCCTCCCTCCCTCTTTTGTGTCCTCAGGTTTTCTTTCTTGTTCTTTGTACTCTGTAGTCTGTCTGTCTGACACTCAAACCTCTCCACTCACTGTATGGTCTGTCCCCTTTTCCTTTAATTCCACTAGGGTTACCATCTTTTAGTTTTTAAAAAGGAGGACACTCTATGGGGACCCGGCCCCGCCCCAACCCCGCACCTTCCCCACCCTCAGCCCCGCCCCAACTCTGCCCCCTCCCCTGAACGCTCCGCCCCCTGCTCCTCCCCCGGCCCCGCGGGCCCGGCTCCCGGCCCGGCCCGGCCCCGCGACCCCGGACCAGCACTGCGACCCCGGCCCGGCACCGCGCCCCCGGCTCCCGGCCCCGCGACCCCGGCTCCCGGCCCCGCAACCCCGGCTCCCGGCCCGGCCCAGCACTGCGACCCCAGCCCCGCACCGCTCTCACGGCCCCGCGACCCCGGCTCCCGGCCCGGTACTGCGACCCCGGCTCCCGGCCCGGCCCAGCTCAGCACCGCGCCCCCGGCCCCGCGGGCCCGACTCCCAGCCCGGCACCGCGCCCCCGGCCCAGCTCCCAGCCCGGCCCCCGGCCCGGTACACAATCCCGGCTCCCGGCCTGGCCCCTGGCCCGGTACGCAACCCCGGCTCCTGGCCCGGCCCCCGGCCCGGTACGCGCCCCTGGCTCCCGGCATGGCACCGCGACCCCGGCTCCCGGCACGGCACCGCGACCCCCGCTCGGCACCGCGCCCCCGGCTCCCGGCCCCGCGACCCCGGCTCCCGGCCCGGCCAGGCCCCCGGCCCGGCACCGCACCAGCCCCAGCCCCGGCCCCGCACCCCCGGCTCCTGCCGAGCACCGCCGGCCCCGGCCCGGCCCCGCACCGCCGACCCCAGCCCCAGAGTCCCCGGCCGAGTACCGCCGAGCCCTCCGTCCCTCCCTCCCTCCCGATTTTCCCGGACATGTCCGGCTTTTGGGGATTTCCCCCCAGACGGGGATTTGAGCCCCCAAAAGCCGGACATGTCCGGGAAAATCCGGACGTATGGTAACCCTAAATTCCACCACCAATGATATCCTACTCTCCCTAGTCCTTATTTACTTCTTCACTCCAATCCCCCCCAAAACCTCCCCACACTCTGTCCTCCTACCCCATCTGTACCTTCCTCTGCACTTTTGCTTCCCCTGCAGATCCTATTCTCTTCCTTCTCCTCTCGCTTTGCATTATTTTGGGAAGGAGCCTACGCAGCTCACTCCATTCCTACAGGGGTAATGATTTGCTCGTGAGACACAATAATCTCTCTGATGGACTCCTCTGCAGTCACCCCACTCTACACCTCACAGGTGGTGGTACCAGACCCCATGCTCCATGTTTTATATCAGTGGCAGAAATCAGAGGCTCTCTAGTACAACCCCCTTTCTCACTTGCCAGTTTTGGTCACATGACCAATAGCAGAGATGCAATTACATAAAAAATGTTGAGGAAAGTAGTGAGTGTGAAGGTGCTCGAGTCCTGCAGCTGCATCAAGGGGGCATCTACAGAACAGTAAAAAATGACTGGGAAGAGGACAAGCTGTCGCCATCCCCAGTGGTTGGGTCTATGACACATAGCCCTGATGTCATGAGCATAACATTCTAACAATGAATCTAAGTTACCAACCGAATATTCAGATACTGTCTCTTGTGTCATGAATTCCCTTTGTTTGATCTGACTTGTCCATAAAACCTCTCAAAACTTTTTTTCAGAAATGGGCTTGTTCATGTTAAAAACCCTCATTTGGATTCAATGGACGAAGATGTTCTTTATCACTTAAATTTAGGAACTAAAACACACAACCTACCAGTGATGTTTGGTGACATAAAGGTAAACAAAAATGCAAAGGTTACAATAGCTCTAAATACAAATCATTTCCTTCGTACTCGCCTTTCTTCAAACATCTCTTACTGTTACCTTTATCTAGTGTCTTCTTAGGTCTCACTAGGAAGATGAGTTAAACTTCCCATAGGCCAATGCCATTCTGTGAAGCAACTTACTAAAACTGTGCTGCAGATACAGCAGTGGAGATTACCCTTCTTTTCTCAATAAAATATGTAGACTCAAAAACTAAACCTATCACAGACATAATGAGGTAAAATCCTCCATGGTGGAGTTCTACTGACTTCAGAACTGAGAGAGTACATTGACTTCAAAGGATGAATTTGGCCCATCGTGTCGGTGATAGCTGTTGTTTCCAAGTCTATGTATTTTATTATTGAGGAAAGAAGGATGTGCTCCATTTCTGCACCAGCAGCATGGATTCTAAGTTACTTCAGAGAATGGCTTTCACCTCAATTTCTCAAGGAATTTCTACTCATCCTCGTAGCCAAAGATGTTATACAGAATTGTATATATGCAAAGATTCTTTCTGCCCCAAATCTACAAAGTTCTGTAGTTCATCATATGGTCAGAAACCCAAACAGAAAGTTTTCTTTAATAAAACCCACCTCGGTAAAACCTAGTTTCCAATCTGCCATGACATCAGTGGAGTTACACAGGGGAGGA
This sequence comes from Malaclemys terrapin pileata, assembly GCF_027887155.1. Taxonomy (NCBI): domain Eukaryota; kingdom Metazoa; phylum Chordata; order Testudines; family Emydidae; genus Malaclemys; species Malaclemys terrapin. Next base: position 49,470,740 of record NC_071515.1, on the reverse strand, counting down.
ATATTTGTCTTGAAGTATTTGGCCATCATCTACTTGAGGTAAGTGAGATAAGACTTCATGTTTCCAATTGAGATCTGAGGTCAAAATGCATCTTATGATTACAAATCTTTTCGGTTTATTGACTAAGGGCTTGTCTACATGTTGGGGAAGGGGAGTTAATGTGCAACTTTTTGCTAAGCGTCAGGTAATACACCATACCCATGCCGCATAATAGGGTGCATACAGGATGATGTATCCTCTGTTGATGCACATCAGTGTGTACATATGGCGACAGTTTGCTGTAAACTGAGGGCGTGGCATTCCCATGCTTTGCTGCTGAGCGGTGTTTATTCTGGGACTTTTCTTGCTGTCTTGTGGGATGCAGAGCGGAAGCCAAGCTACTTCAACATTTTTTTAAAATCCCATGATTCATCTGTCTTTGCCCCGTACTTCCTTTATGGGCAGGCTTGTGCCACTTTTGAGCTACTGCTAGTCAACCTGGACCCAACAATGCCCTGCACCGCTATGCTGGCAACCTCAAATGTGCAGAGGCTGCTTGGGCAGTGTTTCAGGATTCAAAGCTGGATGAATTCGACTTGGGACTTTGCCTACCACACCACTGAGCAGATGATGTGGCAGCAGCAGCAGCTCCTCCAGCAACAGGAGCATCCTCAGCGATGGTGGAACTGGGATGCAGATGAGGATGAAGAAGAAGACACTGACCAACTGGCAATGGAGGATTTGTTCCTTAAGCAGCTTCACAGTATGCAACATGGTTTCTGGGCTCAGGAAACCAGCAGAGATTGGTGGGAACGACTTGATCTGCAAACCTGGGACAGCCGGCAGTGATGACAGAATTTCAGGATGGGGAACGCAAGCTCTCGTGAGATACATGCTGAACTAATTCCAGCACTAGAGTGGTAGCATGCCAATATGCAGTGCCCCATACCTGTGAACAGGCAGATTGCGGGTCGCCATTGCTCTCTGGAAGCTGGCCACCCCTGAATGCTCCTGCTCTGTTGTGAACCAATTCAGCATGGGGAGATCAGATGTTGGGGCCATTGTGTGTGATGCCATGGAAAAGGTACTATTGTACCAGGTAATAAAGCTTGGTAACGCTCAGGGGGTTATTGATGGTTTTACATGCAAGGGATTCCCAAACTATATTGGGCAACTTATGGGACTCATGTGCCTGTTATTTGCCCCCAATCAGGGCTCAGAGGTATTTCTCCATGGTGCTCCCAAGGGCTTGTCAACCATTTTGGCAGGGTTACAGACATAAAAGCAGGATGGTTTAGAAGGGTCCACAATTCTAGGATCTTTTGCCCCTGGGAACACTATGGACATTAATGGTGTGGATATTGCTCCTGGGAGACCTGCTTACCCTCTGCTCCCCTGGTTAATGAAGCCATTCCTAGGCCACTTGGACAGAAGGAAGGAAGGAAGGAACTGTTTACCCACTACCTTAGTAGCCTCAGAATGACAGTGGAATGTGCATTTGGTTGTTTGAAAGGGAGATGGCGCTGTTTGCAGAATAGGTTGGAAGCAGCAGAAAGAAAACGTTGCCTGCTGCCCTAAGAGCAATATGCACTGCAACAGGGCATTTTGGCTTTATATTGCCTCCAGGAGTTGCCTCTCCATCTCCCTGTCTCTTTCCATACTGTCTTTGACTAATGCAGTGCTTTCCCTGGCAATTGCCACACTGTCCTTTGCTACTGTAACCATCTCCCAGAAAGCTCCTTGTCAGTTTCATTCTCAGTTCTCAGATACTGCCTCCCCGCTCTGCATTTTTCGAGGGTTTTGGAGGATTTTGTATTGATGTCCATGAACATTTTCACAGGACTTTTCCCTTATCTCCCTCTCAGATTTATTCTGCTGTTGATAAAGGCCCTGTCCTTGAGGGTCTGACCAGTGCAGGTGCACAGCAGTTGGGGGTATTAAAGAAATGACAAGCAGTTATTGTTCACATTCTAGGAAGGCTGTGATAGCTATTTTTTTAAACATGTGTTTCTGCCTTTACCTCTCTGCATTTCTTCCCAGTCTTGGGGGGACCTGGAAGATGGTACGTGGTGTTTGTGTTGGGATTTTTGTCTGTGTGGCTTTGCCATTGTTCCTTGGAGGGTGGGGTTGCGGGGGTGGGCTTGGGAATTAAGTCCACTGCCTAGTTTTGCTGTGCATTTTAGGTGCCTATATGGTGTCAAAGGAGTTAGCAGGGTGAATCTGGGAGTGAGCTGTATAGTAATCCCTTCTCCATCTCTTTTAGGCTGTCCTGACTCTGGATGAGGTTATACTGAGGTGGGTGACTAGGAGGCAGAGAATGCCCCCACTTATTCAAAAAGGCAAAAGGCAGACCAGTGAGATACGCTGTGAAGTTAATCATCAAGATGGTCCCTCCAGAAGTGCTGCAGGAGTGGAAGGGAGTCACTAGCTATACCAAGGAGGATGGCCATGCAGCTATTCCTCATAATCTCAGAACAAAAATTGAGCCGTTTCTCTTAGATTGTGCTTAGATATCTCCCCTGCAGGCATATAGAAAGTGAAAAGAAAAAATAGACAGGGTTCTGCAATGATTGCCTGAAGCATTCACTGTTACCAGCCAAGGGAAGGGGAAAAGGAGATCGGAGCACGTGCATGTGTCTTCCCTGGCATAGGCCTGAAATTGGTCAGTAGTTGGGGCTTTAGCATGAGACAGAGACCTGGCCAGGGTAGATACCATTTTGGAAAGGTTTACAGGGCTAGGAGGGCCCTGTAAATGTTTGTCTAGGGAGGCTGGCAGGCAGGGATCATGGGGTTATCAATGGCCGTGGCCATGGGGCGCCCAGAACAGAAGCCAGTACAACAGTACAGCAGCAGCATCAATTAAAAGTTAGATAGTAAATCATTAAAAAATAATTTAAAAAAACTTACATGCTGAGTTTCCCTCCATAGGATCAGTCTTAGTCCTGGTCTGGATGTCTGCCTGGGGGTTGAGGTTGGTTGCTACAGTGTAGGAATTGGGCTCATGTTCTACATAGCCAGCATCAGGGTCCTGAACCAATTCTGGCTTTATGGGGAAATCCCTTTACTGGCCTCTTTATGTTCATACCCCAATGTATCTTGCATGTCATCCTCTGGGAGTGGGGGGTGGAGGGGAAGAGAGAAGGTGGCCAGCAGGCTCCACAAGCTGCCTGGGTTGGGTGGTCATGCAGCTATGCAAAATCCTTTCAGTTCCTCATAAAAATTGACAGGTTACATGTCCCCAGAAGGATTTTTCCTGTTGTCCCTCCATGTAATGTAGGTGCTCATGAGCTCTTTGCTCTTTATCTGGCACTGTTCAGTATCCTGGTCATGGCCCCTCAGAGAAATCTGCCGAGCAATGTCCACAAAAAGGTCTTTATTCTCATGGCTGGCCACAAGAGCTTCCTGCATTGATGTTTCTCTCCAGATACTGGTTAGATTCGGGGTCTCGATGCAGCCAGGTGGCTGTCTGAGGCATGTAATGGGGCTTCTGGAGTATTATCACAGGTATTGTGACAAACTGGAATCTAGGAGCGAATGGACAAAATCTGGCACTGTGCCAGCTTATAAGTGGGGGAGGGGACGCCTGGTCAATTTGACCGAGGGCACACAGGTAAACAGACAGGTCAGTAACGGTCACTCACAAAGCGGAGTGAGACAGCTGTTGAAGGACTGCCAAAGTAATTTGCAGCATTATTGCTTACACACGAACACTAGACTGGACTAACTCCTTCACAGAAAAGTTAGTTCGTTTTGAAAGAAGACTGCAGAGTTCACAGTACATGAGGAATCAGTGCACTACATGATGCAGTTGTGTGTACACAAACGTTTTCAAAGTGGATTAACTTCAAAAGCTGTGGATCCCCCCCATGTAGACAAGCCCTTCAATCTCCTAAAACATATTTTTGGGGGACAAATGTGGTACACCTGAAAGTGAGGGCCTAGCAGTAACACTGGCAGTTAAGCTCTCCCCACAGCTCTGCCAAACACCTCATTTCAATCTGCTACTGTCCCAAACCTCTCTTTTTCCTGAGCACTGTGTGGGAAAGTGTGCAATAGTTTTACAATGTAAACAAGTATACACTAGAGACTGTGTTGGTGGTCTGAAACCTCATGTTACTTCTGACCTCAGCAGCCAGATTTGAAATCAGGTTGGCAGAGGGGAACATTTAGTTGCATTTTAAATGTAGAATTAGATTTTTGAAAATAATGTCATTTGTGAAATGTTGTCTCCCCCCCATTGTTTTTATGTCTCCAGCTATGCTCAATAATTCTTGTTGACACTGTTGATAGAACAAATTAGACCATTAGCTACTCTAACATCTGTTTCTGCTTTGCTGTCTGTAGCAATAGTAACAACTTAAATTCAGTGCATATATTACACTGATGTTATTTTGCATTTACTTGGCCAGGAATTAATATCCAAGTATTCGCAGCTGTACAGTAGTGAAATCCTATAGTAACACCATATGTAATTTTTAATGTTATTTCCTATTTTTTAGACCCTTGAACTAATCTGATCCTCTATAGTCCTCACTAAAAGAAAGAGAGAGCCTAGTTTGTTCATTCTCATGAGTGATAGTCAGAAACCTAACAAATAACAATAATATTTTCCATTTATGTACTCTCACTGCACCTTCCATCTGAGGATTTCGATGCACTTTTACAAACACAAGCTTCACAGTAGTTCTGTGATGGAAGTAAGAATTCTTATCCCATTTTAGAGGGATAATCTGAGGCACAAAAAGATTAAGTAACTTGCCTAGGAAGTTGGAAAGGAAGCCTGTGGCAACATCAGGACATGTAGACAATATATTTTAGGAATAGAATCTGAGTTTCACCCTCTAACCACAAAGCCATCCAAATAAACACTTGTTACTTATCAGAAGGGTAGCCGTGTTAGTCTGAATCTGTAAAAAGCAACAGAGGGTCCTGTGGCACCTTTAAGACTAACAGAAGTATTGGGAGCATAAGCTTTCGTGGGTAAGAACCTCACTTCTTCAGATGCAAGTGAAGAAGTGAGGTTCTTACCCACGAACGCTTATGCTCCCAATACTTCTGTTAGTCTTAAAGGTGCCACAGGACCCTCTGTTGCTTTTTACTTGATACTTAGGATCAGCACAAGTCCAGATCCATTAACAAGGTTACAACATGAACAATGGTTATCTAGCTAGGATATGGGTCTAATAAATCAGATTGTTTGTCCTCCTAAAACACGGTGTTGGCATATTTTTAAAAAATATATACGGTAGATTTGTGATGGGGCTGGAATTATAAAATGCTGCATGTTTCTAAAAAGAATTTCCATATAAGAATTGCAAGACTAGGTAATTGTGTCTTGCAGTTGCTTTACTTTCACATCTGCTCCCTTTGGATATATGATTCCACTAGAGCAATTGAGTGTAACATTAGAAGTGCAGACTGAGTCTTGATCCCTGCTTTAGCTAGAATGGTACAGATAATCTTACATTTTATTTCTAGTTTGTCTGCGTTGGTGGCAGCCCTAACAGAATGAAAGCTTTTGCTCAGTTCATGCACAAAGAACTTGGACTTGAAGGAGATGGGAAAGACTTGAAAGATATTTGTGCTGGGACAGATCGGTATTCTATGTACAAGGCTGGACCAGTGCTCTCCATCAGTGTAAGTACTTTATAGTGTACCTAAAATACTTCCATTTTCAGGCCAACAATAGCTGAAGAATTTAGCACATTGTTTGTATTTCTTTTTTAAATGTTTCATGTGGACTTAGAGCTTCTGAAAGCTGCTGGATTGAGAGCCCTAGACACTGAATAGGGAACATACTATGGGGAGCAGCATTGCAAGAACAGCCTCAGCATGTTGACCTAGAGCAGGGGTCGGCAACCTTTCAGAAGTGGTGTGCCGAGTCTTCATTTATTCACTCTAATTTAAAGTCTTGCATGCCAGTAATGCATTTTAACCTTTTCAGAAGTTCCCTTTCTATGAGTCTATAATATATAACTAAACTATTGTTGTATGTAAAGTAAATAAGGTTTCAAAATGTTTAAGAAGCTTCATTTAAAATTAAATTAAAATGCAGAGCCCCCCGGACCGGTGACCAGGACCCAGGCACTGAGAGTGCCAATGAAAATCAGCTCACGTGCTGCCTTCGGCACGCGTGCCATAGGTTGCCTACCCCTGACCTAGAGGAACTGCCTCTTATAGTGAGAGGCTAGTTAAGTCTTCATGCCCTTCAGTTCTTGGCCTCTGTGTTGAGACTGCCAAGAATGGTGTCAGTTATGGTGGTAATCCACTGATTATTGGATAATCTATCACATTAATTTCATGTTGGTTGTCAAGAAGCCATTATATCATAATAACTTCCATGCACCACTGACCTGAGCTGGATTCAAATCTGTGACCTAGAGATAAAAGGCTCCTATCTCCCAAGCCATAAAGACCCCACTTTTAACTGATGGAAAAAGTTTTGGATTCTTCCAAAAAAGCCTAACAGCTAACACTGTTACATTGTTCTCTATTTGCTATTTCCTAGAGATAGTGCATATAGAAATAACAGCATAGTTCAACAAGCCAGCAGGTTGGCCAATAGTTTAAACATAGTGATTACCACAGCAGGTAATTTTCTTCCATCACATCTCTTAGGGCTCATCTATGATTAAAACTTAGGTTGGCATAGTCTTAGGTTGAAAAATCCACCAACGCCCCCACCCCACCCCGAGCACCGTGGCTACGCCGACCTAAACCCTGGTGTAGACACAGCTTCTATTGACTAAGCTATCTTCGCTTGGGGAGATGGAGTTCCTACAGCAATGGAAAAACCTCTTCTGTATGATAGTGTGTTTACGGGGTTATAGTGGCATAACTACAGCCTTATTGTCTCAGAGGTTGACAAGCTGGAAATATCAACAATTCCACTCCCAGTCTCTTTGCATTTCTGTTGTGTCTGCCATCAGAGGATCCAAAAGTGCTAATTGATTAAACTTCTCAATATTCTATGAGGTAGGAAAGGGTAATTACCCTCATTTTACGGTGAGACCAAGGCACAGAGATTAAGTGACTTGCATGAGGTTACATCTCCTGCTCTCTAGAGATGCCCTGATTCCCATGCCTGTGCTTTTCATTCATAATGGACTAAGCCAGTGGCAAATTTTCCCTTTACGCTCAAAAGATTTTCATCAGTAAAATCTTTCAGTCACTCATAAAGCTATATTTAAAACTTCAATAAGCCTAGTGAAAATCTGCTGTTGCTTGATCTTTTGGTTTCTATAAATTATTTCCCCTTACTTTCAATATTTGGACTAGAGCAGGGGTTCTCAAACTTCATTGCACCGCGACCCACTTCTGACAACCAAAATTACTACATGACCCCAGGAGGGGGGACCAAAGCCCCTGCCCAAGCCCCCCCCTGCCCTGGGTGGGAGGGCCAAAGTCTGAGCCCTGCCGCCCCATGGTGGGGGTGGAGGGACCAAAACCTGGGGCTTCAGCTTACAGGCAGGGGGCCTGTAACCTAAGCCCCTGCCACCCAGGGCTGAAGCCCTCAGTCTTCAGCTTTGGCCCCAGATTCTGGGGCTTGGGCTTTGGCCCCAGACCTCAGCGAGTCTAACACCAGCCCTGACGACCCCATTAAAATGGGGTATTGCAACCAAACAGCTTGAGAACCGCTGGACTAGAGCACATGCTCACGCCTGCTCATGAATTTCCCTTTTCCACACTTCTACTACATGTGTAGACAAAAGATTAATAGGCACGGAGCCTGCTCCTGCTCCCAAGGATGCCAATGGGAGTTTTGCCATGGATTTCAATAGGAGCCGGATCAGGACTGAGAATGATGATTTATAAAAAAAGATTCTTATGTTTGAGTCATGTCATATTTCTTGGCATCCTGTATATTCAGTTTGCAAGGTCCCTGTCTTACAACAGAAAGAGGGCACATTTTGCTCAGAAAGTTCAAGAGGTAAGATCACTTCACACCATGCCCAAACTATGAACTATAGTTGAAAATATTACAACCATTCCCTAAAAGCCTTATGGTAGCAATCTTATTTTGTTATTATTCTTTAAATGTCACCAATACTTTTGGCATGGTATAAAATCTTAATCCTGCAATCACCTACCTATGTCATTTTACTCATTTGAGTAGTCCTAACTTTACTCACATGAGAAGTCAAGGAGACCACTCGCCTGAGTGAAGTTACACACTTGTGTTTGCAGGACTGGAGCCTAAAAAGCATACACAGAAAATATATGGTTCTTGGAAAAACAAAAGAGGAAATAATGACATTTTTATTATTGCTCAGTCAGTCTAAAATTCAGTGACAACTGTGACACTATCAGGATAAATCCTAATATAAGGCCTTGGCTACACACAAACTTGTACCATTTTAGCTAAATTAGTTTTAAAACACACTGTTCGTTAAACCAATGGAAGTCTGTGTGGACAAGGCCTAAGACACGATGTAGCACATGACTAAGCCAAACAATAGGAAGTAAAGAGAAGAGAAGACAAAAGAATAGTAATAACTTCACAGTTTCAGAGGCTACCTGTGTGCACAACTTGTCAATTCTAAAAACAAATTCTTATTTGTTTTTGTTTTATATCTCCTGACCTAGACATCATTAGTTGACTGATATCTTTCAGGCATCAAGAAACCAGCCAATTAATGAAGGCTAGGTCAGGATCAACTTTCCAATGTACGTTGAACACTGTATGATTCTGATGGTAAGTAGGATGAAATTTCTGGCCAATGCCCCATTAGATGATTTGTTATGAGTTGTTGCTGATGTCATGTTTTAGCAAGATGCAAACAGGCTCAGAAATACTAGGGGTATTTATGAGATTTCTGCCTTGGCTATTCTTATAAAAATATTTTTTTTAATGCACTGTCAAGGAACTCAGGCAGCTGTACAAGAATAATAAGAACACAAAATATGTTAACACATAAAATGCAATAAAACTTAATAAAACCATCTTCCTATAACAGAGAGAGAGATGGGACACACTGCAAATGGAAAAAAGAAATGATAGAACCAATGATGTTCCCATTGGGCCAAAATAAATCCTACCCATTTGAAAACACCTGCCTCTGGGTTTTTGAAAGCAGAACTGATTTACTGACAAGACAGATTTAGGGAAAGGACATTCTCGCTGTACTGACTTTAGGCAAAGGGGATGAAAATAGTAGGAAACTGCAAAAAAGACCTATGGTAGCACATCTCAGAGCCCAGGTTGATTGACTTGGACTTGCACTACAGGACTAAAAACAGCAATGTAGACATTCAGGCTCAGGCTGAAGCCCAGGCTCTGAAATCCAGAGAGGGGGGAGGTTTTTGGAGCTGCTATTTTTATCCCCCCAAACTCAGAGAACCCAGGCTCTGAGACTTGCCACTGCACGTTTTGGGGTTGTGTGTGTTGGGGGGGATGGGGTTGTATGTTGTTTGTTTGTTTGGCTTTTTTTTAGTGTAGATGTACCCAGAAAGGCAAGATGAGCCAAAGCAGCAGACTCTTTCCCACAATACAGACACCTCTCCTGTGTGCCCCGTGACCTACATCCTTGGCTGCAGCGGAAGAATGCACAGTGCAGCTCAGGATAGCTATTCCAGGAGAGCTGTAGGTTGATCTTGTTCCCGTGGTGTAACTTGGAGCAGCCTAAATCATGCTCTAAATTATAATGGTTGCCAATGGCCCCAGGAACTGTGTGAGGGGGAGTACAAACACCACACTGGACCCAAAGGGTTTAAAAGGCAATACTGGACCCAGCTAGCCCCGCCCCTCCAGACCTGCTGATAGGGTGACCAGATGTCCCGATTTTATAGGGACAGTCCTGATATTTGGGGCTTTTTCTTATATAGGCTCCTATTACCCCCCACCTCTGTCCCGATTTTTCACACTTGCTGTCTGGTCACCCTACCTGCTGAGCATGCACGGACTGAAGGAATGGGTTAAAAAGAGCTCAGAAACCCAGGCAAAGGGTGGTAAACAAGCTGCAGGAGAAATGAACTCTTTTCCAGGAAGTCAGACAGAAGAATGAGCCAGAAAAGAGACCACAGAGCTGGTAAGGCCCTCAGGCAGAGCCTTCTCCAACCACCACCCCGTTTGAGAACCTGCAGGGCCTTGCTCCTTTGGACTCTTGTGTTGTAAAGTGATTGACTGTTTGGGTGTGGTATAGGGCCTGCAACACTGCGCCTACACCCAAGGTGATCTTGCCATTGCCAGCTATGCTGGCTGCAGGGATACTGTGTATTGCCAGTGCAGTATAAAGCAGCTACAGGGTATATAAGAAACTGGACCTGTGATGCATTTAGGGCTCCATAGGGTGAGAGCAATTCCGGGTGAGTCGTAGCCTCTCCATTATTACAATAATCATTCTTATTATTTGCATTATAATAGCACCTAGGGACCCCTACTGATATTGGGGCCCTGTTGTGCCTGGCACTTCACAAACATATTATTATATTTACTACTGATTTTTTGTCTTGCTATAGCACCTAGGAGCTCTAGTCATGGACCAGGACCCCACTGTGCTAGATACAAACACAGCACAGGAAGACGGTCCCTGCCGCAACCAGCTTACAATCTCAGAATAAGACAAGAGACAACAGATGGACACAAGGGAGTGAAAGGAAACAATGAGACAATGTTGATCACCATACTAGGCAGTGGTCTCAGCACACCAGCAGCCTAACCATTGTCATGTTTTTGTAGGAGAGTTTTGAGGAGGGGTCTGAAGGTGGATAATGAGGTAGCTTTGCAGATGTTTACAGGGAGCTCCTCCCAAGCATGACAGAACAAGAGACAGTCCCTGCTCCAAAGAGCTTTCTATATGGCATCATTCCCTAATATACCTGGAGAAAAACACCTGTGGGAACTAATGCTTAACCTGACACCATTCATTCCTCTGGGCTCCATCTCTGTGCTGCCAACTCCGTAAGAGGTATGTGGATAGGGAGCACAGCAGGTGCACTCAGAGAACCATCATCGGTACAACTTCACCTGGTGCCATGCTGTCAGGTGGGATCAGAGAGAGTAGTTCAGAGAAGCTGGCCCCTCACATGGATGCCCCAATCCATGAAGGTGTGATTCAGAGTCCGATGCTTCTCCCACAAATATCCCATTGACATCAATGGGAACAGGATAGCTCTGGCTATATAGTAATATTCTGAAGTAATTTTATAAATATGTATCAGCTTGAACAAAAATGATGATTAATGATGCTTTCATTTTCTTTTCTCTCAATAGCACGGGATGGGTGTTCCTTCCATTTCTATTATGCTTCATGAACTAATCAAATTACTACACCATGCAAAATGCCGTGATGTTACTATTATACGCATCGGTACTTCTGGGGGCTTAGGTAAGCTACCAGCTTTACTACTTCCAGATGGAAAGGATGTTCAATAAAACACAGCTAAGTAATAGATCAAGTTATTAGGAGCTTTTCATATTTTTTATTTTTTTCAGGTCTTCAAATATCAAACAAAACATGAGATTTTATTTCAAGTCAACAAATATCAAACTTCTAATGGCTGGTTTAGCAGAAACATACATTTTCATAATACATGATATCTTGAAATCTAATACATCTGAATAATACTCTTTCCAGACCCAAACCAGCTGACAGAAGTTTACTCTTATTTCCCAAAATACTCACCCATAAGCTGATACCATGCACGGAAAGTTTCAGCCCTAATAGAACATCTTTCACTCAGTTAATAATAATAAGTATAATCAATTGGTTTTGTCTGGCAAGCCCATAAGTCCTAATCAGGATTGGGGCCCTATTGTGCGGGGTGCTATACAAACATGAATGGAGAGACAGTTCCCAGAGAACTTACAATCTAAGAATGAATGGAAAAGATAGGCAAGGAATGGGACTAAGAAATCTCTCTCTTATAATGGAAGTGTTCAGTCAATATTAATGACCACATTAACTTGAAGTTCAGAAAATATAAATTTAGATTAACTCTCAGAGAGGAATTGGAATAACTATGTAATGGAAATAAAGCAGGTCTGATCATTCAGTCTGGATGCAGGCAAAACTCCCATTTCCTCCAATGAGAGCTTTGACTGCATAAACCCTTCAGGATTAAACCCAAATTGAGGAGCACAATAAAGTATTTTAACCACTCCATGGACACTTTAGGACTTCACATTTGTCGCTCTGCTGCACCTGCGTAGAAGGTCATTTGGAACATCATGGCAGTAGTGGGACAGAAAGCTAATCTTCTGCTCAAAACGCCCACAGCCCCTAGTGAATTAGCTAACTGAGAATCTCCTTTACCTTTTAGGAGTACAGGAACTAAGATGCACAGTTTTGGGGGGGGGAGGGCAGGGGAGGCTTAGAAATCAAAATAAATATGCCTATCTTTTCACCCTAAGCAAATATTCATTAAAACATAGACAAATCATACATACAAACCAATAGCTACACATGAACTTTCCTTGCCCCACCTATGTGTCAGAAGAAATAAATACTCTTTAGCCAACATATTCCCTTTGCAACCCTTCATATCCATACATGTGCACTTACTGAGTTTTACTTTGTATGTATTTGAATGGTTCTCTCATATATATAGTTTGCTGATAAATATTCATATTAATTAAGATATTACTGTAATAAATTAGGTTATAATCTCAATTATAAATATTATGTAGCACTAACCTATCCCCAATCCCCACTTCTGCAGGCATTGACCCTGGAACTGTTGTAATCACAGATATCGCAGTGGATTCATTTTTTAAGGCTCGGTTTGAGCAGGTGATACTGGATAATATAGTTGTACGAAGCACTGAACTTGATAAGGACCTTGTTGAGGAGCTACTGAACTGCAGCAAAGAGATTCATTACTTTCCAACACTTATTGGGCATACTATGTGCACTTATGATTTTTATGAAGGTGAGGGGTATCTCTACTTTTCTATTCATTTTCTTTTTCAAACATAAGACCAGATCCTGAAACCCTTGCTCAGGCAAAATGACCAGTGCAGTCAGCAGGAGAGTTGCCTGAGTGAGTGCTGAGTAAAACGCAAGGAAGGACTTTAGGATTTGATCCACCATATATTTTAGAGACTTGTTTACAGGTCAGAAATAGAACTACTTTCATAATATGTCACACCAATTAGCACAACCATTAACCATAGTGTAATTGGTCTCTATTTGCATCTGCCACTTAGTCAAATTTTGTAACAACATCACATCTGCAAAGAAAATATTATTATAACCATGGCAGTGAATCAAGCATTACAATTCATTCTGGACAGCACTCACTCCCTTAGGAAAGTATAGGATTCCCTGGATAGCACTTCCTGCTGTCCCTCAGCCCTACTGAGCCACCGAAACCAGCATATACTCAGTGAATCTTTGAAAGCAATAGGCACATAACATTAAGCAGCTAAAGTAAATAGCCCCTTGTCTATAATCTTAACATAATTTTAACAGATGGGTTACACTAAGTTACTTCCTATGACAGGATTATAGCTTCAGAATTACCTAACAGAAGAAAAATGTCAGTAAGTGTGTGGCATTTGTGTAAATAAACCTTAGATCCTCAGCAATATCTTGGAACGGTTTCCTTTACAAAATTAAATGCTGATTGCAAAGTGGATGAAACAGAATAAATGGAGAATTAATAATTGGAGGACTATTTATAAACCTTTGGATCTGCTTGCAAATGCAGCCATCTGTGTGTTTCTCAAGGCCATGTTTTACTTAAATAAAAAGCCATTTGAGAGGATAAACAGTAGGAACAACAAGGATATTAAAAGGTTTGTCCAGTGTAGTAAAGTTTTAGGTGTACATTTGCCTGAGCCGAGGACATAACATCTAAGTGAGAAACATAAGCACAAGTGAGAAGAGGTTCATTCTTTGAAGATCAAAATTAAATTCCAAAATACTAGTAAAAACAAATCTGTGATGTTAGCAAGACAGGTCACTTTCCAGGAGCTGTAGTTCTATCAGTCAATTGCCTGAATACAGCCACACTTGTAGAAATGTGCATGTGCCCTCACTTTACAGCCAGAACCCACGAGATGAATTGTGTCCACTGTTGTCAACATGCTTCTGCACAGATCCAGACTTTCCGACCCAAAGGCATATAAAGTGCTTCAACACGGTCTATCCCAAATCAATTCTTTTCCTGTTTAGTCAAAAAATCATCTAAAGACTCAGAAGCAGGGAAGGTGGCTGGGCAATATGGATCCGGTAGCTAATAAGCAGCCTTTTTTTGCCCTTTGATAATTGCCCCATTTGGCGATTAGCTAATGATAACAAACCCACCCCCACCCCACTAAAGGAGTATTAACTGAGTTAATGATTACAAGACTACTCTTCCTCATTGGACATCAGACCTACAAGCTAACTCAAAGAGAATGTTAGTCTCTAAGGTGCCACAAGTACTCCTGTTCTTCTTTCAAAGAGACTGCTGCTGGGAAGATGTGTGAATTGAGCTCCATGTAGTAACCTTACACATCTCTGTTACAGAGACTTTTCTAAGCAATTGTGTAGAGGCTGTTTCAGAGCTACTAGAAAGTGTTCTGAGACCTGGTCTGCAGTAGAAAATTTGCTCGTCATAACTATGTTGCTCAGGGATGTGAAAAATCTACAACCCTGAATGGTGGAGTTAGACCAACCTAAGTCCCCATGTAGAAAGTGCTAGGTCAATGGAAGAATTCTTCCTTCGACCTGGCTACTGCCTCCTGGGGAGATGGATTACCGACACTGACGGGAGAATCCATCTGATCGGTGCTGGGGGGTCTACGCTAAAGCACTAGAGCTGCAGCGGCACAGCTGTACAGTTTTAAGTAAAGATAAGCCTAAAACCTCCATTAAAGACATATGTAAAGTCACAGCAGGCTTGAACGCAATGAATGATTCACTTATTTTCTAAACAAAATTTATCAGCCCTCTGGACTGGTCTCCATCTGCTACAAATAATCTATGGGATTTACAAAAAGGCTTTGTTCTTTCTCAGCAGTAACTAAGAACATTTTGAAGATAACTATCTAGCCTCACCTGCTAAATTAGGAAGATTAGGGACCAACAGTGATAGACTGATAGATTGAGTCAAGTAAACTGAATCATCCCATAGGTCACCTATCCTTACAGCACACTGTTGAAGAAGGGCTCGGTTTTGCAGTATGGATCTCACCCGCTCTCTTTGCTAATGTTACAGCCACCAGGAATGCAGTCCTTATAGATCGCTTTGAAGGCCATTTCCTAACCTAAGTGCTGCATTATGTGGGAGGACGCGACTGCCCTCAGCAGCCCCGGGGACAGAGCAGTGCAAGAGCATCTTTGCTCACTTGCCCTCAGGTCCTGCATCCAGTGAAGGGGGCAGCTTGGCCAGATCCAAGAATTGGGCCCTTAGAATATCTGAGAGTATGAGTGAGAGTTAATTGTTTTTCTAAATGGATCCTGAGTCTCAGGGCACGGCTACACTTGCAGATGTAGAGCGCTGGGAGTTAAACCAGCCTTCGGAGACCGCAACAGGGAAAACGCTGCCATGTATTTACACTGTCAGCTGCAAGCGCACTGGCGTGGCCACATTAGCAGCTCTTGCAACACCACAGAGAGCAGTGCATTGTGGTAGCTATCCCAGGGTGCAAGTAGCTGCAACGTGCTTTTCAAATGGGGGGGGTGGATTGTGACAGGGAGTGTGTTTTGGGGGGGCTGTGAGCATGTCAGCATGCTCAGGGCCGGCTTTACCAAGAGCGGGGCCCGATTCCTGGGGGCGGGGCTTGCTGCAAGCCCCGCCCCCAGGACCCGAGCCGTGCCGCCGGGGGGACCCGAGCCGCGCCGCAGGGGGACCGGGGCCGGGGAGACCCGAGCCGCGCCGCGGGGGCCGCGCCGGGGGTGGGGGGGGGTCCCAGCCGCGCCGCAGAAGCCGCGCTGGGGGTGGGGGGGGGGATCCCAGCCGCGCCGCGGAAGCCGCGCCGGGGGTGGGGGGGGGATCCCAGCCGCGCCGTGCCGCCGGAGGGCCGGGGGGACCCGAGTCGCGCCACAGGAGCCGCGCTGGGGGGAATCCCAGCCGCGCCGCGGAAGCCGCGCCGGGGGGAGGATCCCAGCCGCGCCGCGGAAGCCGCGCCGGGGGGGGGGGGGACCTGAGCCACGCCGCGCCGCGGAAGCCGCGCCGGGGGGGGACCCGAGCCGTGCCGCGGGGGGGCCGCGCCGGGGGGTCCCAGCCGCGCCGTGGAAGCCGCACCGGGGGTGGGGGGGATCCCAGCCGCGCCGCGGAAGCCGCGCTGGGGGGGGGGACCCGATCCGAGCCGCGGGGGGGACGGGGGGCCCCGAGCCGCAGGGACTGGGCCGGGCTGGAGCCAAGCCGGGCCAGAGCCGCTGGGGCCTGCGGGATGGGCGCGCCTCCCCGGAGCCCTTCTCCCGCCCCCACCCCAGCTTACCTCGTGCTGCTGGCCCGCCCCTGCTTCGTCTCAGACTTCCGGCGAATCTCTGATTCGCGGGAAGCAGGGGAGGGGGCGGGGCGTTCAGGGGAGGGGAGGAGGGGCCGGGGAAGTGAGCTGGGGGCGGGGCGGGGTTGATAGCTGCGGCGCGGGGCCCAATTCAGCCGAATCGGCTGAATCGGCCTAAAGCCGGCCCTGAGCATGCTGTCTTGTAAGTTCAGACAGCAGCAGACCACCCTTCCCCCTCTCTCACACACACTCACAACAGCAACATTCCACAGTAATGGCTTTCTTTGTCCCGGAGCAGATAAGCATGCCAGCTGTCAGAAACAGAGGTTTCAAAACAATGAGAAAAGTGGCCACTTGACTTCAGGGGATTATGGGATGTTTCTGGAGGCCAATCACAGCACAGTAATGCAACACTTCGTTCACAGTGACGCCCAGGCGTTTCAGCTGGGGCACAGCAAGCTTTATGCTTCTCGTGGAGGTGGATTACCAGGAGTGCTCCAGCTGCAGAATCCAGGCGCTCTATGTGACTTGGCAGTGTGGACACATTGGGCGTTAGGATGCCTAGGGCTGCTTTAATGCGCTCTAACTTGCAAGTGTAGCCAAGCCCTAAGAGATTTGGAAAAGTGAGAACAGAGGTGTGAACCCCTGGTAGAAAACAAAGTTGTCAAGAAAAAATTCTCTTAAATCAGTTTGATTCCTATAATTAACCATCTCCCTTTAAAAAAAGGAGTTAAAATTAAGATTAAAAAGTCTTTTCCGTCTCCATTTTCTCCACATAATGGAAGGGGCATGTGTACCTAAATTTGTTAATCGTTTTCTAAAGCAACTTGGTATGTTATAGATTTCATCTGCAGAGCCTCACAGAGCTATGCCAACTTACACAGCTGAGAATCTGCCACCATATCTCTATGCACCTGTGGTTTTTTGGTCTCCGTTTTGTTAAAACTTCTATAGCGAACTCAGCTGTATTTTGTCATAGCAGATTGGCTTTAAAAATACATAGCAAATGGAATAAGAAATAATTTAATGAGCCCCATTAAAATAACAATTTAATGCGGTTTTAAGGAGAATTTAGACAAATTCTGCACTTTGAGGGAAACTGCCTGAGACTGCAGCCAGTTTTACTCTGACTGCAAACCCCATATTGTATAGACGGATGAGCAGTCACAGGTTTTTTTCTTTCCAGGTCAAGGACGATTAGATGGAGCATTGTGTTCTTTTTCCCATGAAAAGAAGTTGGAGTACTTAAAGAGAGCTTATGATGCTGGTGTAAGAAATATTGAAATGGAGTCAACTGTATTTGCTGCTATATGTGGACTGTGTGGTCTAAAAGGTAAGATTTCTTGTCACAGGCCATTTCCTTTTCACGTTTGTTCTCATACTCCTTCACACTTCCTAATTTTATCTACATATGGATTTGGTCAGCTCTGGGATTTATACAATGTGAAAACTAAAAATGTATTCCAAGCTTCTTTCATTAAAAAGTATATTAACACAAATCCAGTGGCTTCATAAAATGTTTACCTGAAACTCCTTGTTTGGAAGTGCAGGGCGTAGAAAAAACAATTAACTGTCTTGGCAAAACCAAAATTTCACTCAGCCCAGCTCTGAATAGTTTCCTGGCTATGCCCGTGTCTCTGGTTTTCTTTTACTGGCTGCAAAGATCACTTGTCTCTTGCTAACATATTGTGGGGCATATTTTCAGTGCATGTGATGAATGAATTTTCAGGCAACCTCTGCCAATTGAGCTCCTAAGGAGCTCTGAATAAAGCTTAAAGATTGCAGCTGCAGACCTGCAAAGGGGGGGTAATTATGATGACACTGCCTCTGCTTCACCAGTACAGCTGCCCCTGTAAGTTCCAGGAAGTGGAGCTTACATCTTCCCAGGGAGGTATATTGAGCCCTTCATTTAACCCCTCCCCCGATAAACCTGCATTATCTATGTGTGCTAGGAATATAATCCTTTACTGTAGCAAATACAGTGGATATTTTGGTATATCATAAGTTACTTAAAAGGGCGTTTGTTTTTCTTATAGCTGCTGTTGTCTGTGTGGCACTCCTTAACCGACTCGAAGGTGACCAGATTAAGGCACCCCATGAAGTTCTAGTAGAATATCAGCAACGGCCTCAGCATCTGATCTCAATTTTTATCAAAAAGCGTCTTGGGTTATATAACCAAATGGAATTACTAGACAATGCATTTTTCCTGAATAACTAAGGGGAAAATATACCCTGCCAATACACAAAATGAATGTCTTATGTATTTATCTCTGTATATTGATACGTATAGGCAGACATAAATATAATGTTGCTGTGTAGTGAATTCAAATATAAATGAAACTGTTTATAAGGAAACAGAATGATAGTTCCAAATGGTTTCAATGCATAGTTAGTGAAAACTCTAAAGCCAGTTATAATGTAGTCGTTTTGTCCTATAAGGGGATTTTACGGCATACACATTCACATAAAATTAACACCTATCTATAAAACACTTTCCACATCAGATCCCTCTACAGGCATAAAAAGGTGTGGAGTGTAATCACAAGTAGCCCTAGTGGGACTCAGTGAACCTGATTTATAATAGAGCCTGTGGGTGTTCAGCACCTCTGAACATCTGGCCCTGTAGTGTTCCAGGATCCAGACCTATCTAGGACTTGGTTTTGTTTAATTTTACATATTTATATATCTGAGAAAAGGTCTGAAATGGAAAGTATGTAAGTATTACTATAACATAAAAGGGTAGGCCACAGAAATCCTTCTTATAGCAAAAATAAAATTATCATCATGGTGGAACTGCTCACTAAGTGGGTGTAGGTTTGGGCCCCAAGGTGATTGTTTAGAAAGCCAAAACTAGGCAAATCAGCATTTGTGGCATTATTGTTCTTCATTGAGTTTCAGCAAACACAGGTGATAGGCAGCTTATAAAGAGAGAATAAATATTATTGATACAAATTTTATTTTAAGGTAAATTACTAACGAGTCCTGTATCCTTCATATGTGTTTGTTAATCAGCACATAGAAATACAAATCATGATCTCTAACTTTGAAATGGCTAAAAGGTTCTTTGTTGTTTGGATTTTTTACTTAACTTATGGCCTGATCCAGAGTCCACTTCTTTCACTTTCCCATGACTTCAATGGGCTCTGGCTCAGGCCCAGGCCCTATTTTTATGACCCATTCAAAGTGTTGTTTGCAATGAGAATCTTACAATCTTGTAACAGTAATTTATAGAAGTTTAACTGTTATTTTAAATATTATAAACTTAATATATCACATTAAATAGAGTACAGGCCTGTAAAATGAACACGTTTTTATAATTTTAAACAGAAAATAGAATCAGAAGAAACTATTACAAAAAGGTATTTTTCATGGGCTAGCCTAGACCCACAATTGTATGACCAATATTCATGAAGTCTTCATCAAACATAGGAGAATCCCTATTTTATCAGCTATTCAGGGATCGAGTTAATTAAATAAAAAAATTCATAAAACTGAACATCTCAAAATTACAGCAGGTATAGTGCATAACTTGCAGCATGGTGCACTGCATTGATTACTTCTTGCCCTTCAAACCCCTGCAAAGCAATTCCCAATGCACTGAAGATATCAGAATGTGAAAAGATGTCAACCTATTCTTCACTGACATCACTTTAGTCATATGACTTCCCCCGTACCCCCATCAAGAAAAGTGTCCTAAGATTGATGTTCATAAAATTGAGGTCGTACCGTATCTTTATTTTTTATTTTATTTTATTTTTTTACTACAACAACTTTAAGTCCAGGAAATAATACTTTTAAAAATCTGTTTAAGGAATGTAAGGTCTGATGCTTCTCTCACCTATGCTATTTTACATTTGGTTCACTGTAATTACTCCTGTTTCTCACTGGCGTGAGAGGGATATCAGGTCTGTAGTGCTCACTACTCAGGCATTTGAACTGAAGTCTTTTATTTAATTATAGAACAGGTCCGGCTCAGGCTTTCTTACCTTGCCCCATTAGTATCCCTCAGCCTGAGCTGGAGGTCTCACCTCTAGGTGTTCTGGATAGTACACGTTTCACGTCAAATCAATCCCTAAATCTTAAAACCCCTAAACACCAATGTCCCCAAGGGATCTGTTCTGGGCCCAGTGCTGTTCAACAGATTCATAAATGATCTGGAAAAAGGGATAAACAGTGAGGTGGGAAAATTTGCAGATGATACAAAATTACTCAAGATAGTAAAGTCCAAAGTAGACTCGGTGACTTCAAAAATGCAGACTTTAACAAACTTTAAGAACTGGTAGGCAAGGTCCTTTGGGAAGAAACTCTATGGGAAAAAGGAGTTTAGGAGAGCTGGCAGTTTCTCACGGAGACAATATTAAAGGCACAACTGCAAACCATCCTGATGTGAGAGAAAGATAGGAAGAATTGTAAGCGGCCAATATGGCTCCACCAGGAGCTCTTTAAAGGAATCCTACAAAAAGTGGAAACATGGACAAATTGCTAAGGAGAAGTAGAAAAGAATAGCACAAGCATGTAGGAGCAAAATCAGAAAGATTATGGCACAAAATGAGTTAGAGTTAGCAAGGGACATAAAAGGCAATAAGAAAAGGTTCTGAAAACACATTAGGCGCAAGAGAAAGATGAAGGAGAGTGTAGGTCCTCTATTTAGTGGGGAAGGAGAGGTAATAACTGATGACATCAAGAAAGCTGAAGTGTTTAATGCCTATTTTGCTTCAGTCTTCACTAAAAAAGTTAATGATAACCAGATACTCAACACAATTAATATTAACCTCACAGGGGAAGGAATGCAAGCCAAAATAGGGAAAGAACAGGTTAAAGAATATTTAGATAAGTTAGATATATTCAAGTTAGCAGGGGTTGATGAAATTCATCCTAGGGTAACTTAAGGAACCAACTGAAGCAATCTTAGCAATTATTATGACCATTAGCTATTAACTCTGAGAACTCCTGGAGGACAGGGTGAGACGTTATATGATTAAAACATGACCAGGTAGATCATTGTTGCTGCCACTGTTATATAATTACAACAGATCTTGTACAAAGTATGTCAAGTAAGGTATCTATTAAAAATTTATGATTTGCTCAATGTGATTATCCTATTTGTATGCATGTATCATTTTTGTATCTGAAGTTATGAATATTAACTATGTACCTGTATTTCAAGTGTTTGCTCCTGTGGTAACACCAACAAGATATTTAGTCAGCACATTGTGAAGGAACTATTCAAGTTGAATGGCCCATCAAAGAACACTTCACTTACAATGGACCATGGAAGACACCTATCTACACTTAATGGACTTTCCTGAGGACATTCTAACTAGAGTATGGTTACTGGCCTCTGCTATGATTAAGCGAAGCATGCATAGACATGTGACTTGCTTATGTGATTCCAAACTCCATTTTGTTACCTGTATTTTTTCACAAACTAGAACAATAGGTTTCCCTTCACTTGGCAGAAGCTACAAAAGGCTCTGGAAACATCTCCATTTTGCCTCTTTCCTGCTCAAACCTCTGAACTATGAACTTGTACTAATAGGAGCATTCTAACCAAGGGACTGAGGCCTTCCAATGATTTGGAAGCAACCGGAGACTTAACAAGCCAGCAGTTTATTCTATCATAGAATCATAGAATATCAGGGTTGGAAGGGACTTCAGGAGGTCATCTAGTCCAACCCCCTCCTCAAAGCAGGACCAATTCCCAACTAAATCATTCCAGCCTGACTTTAAAAACCTCTAAGGAAGGAGATTCCACCACCTCCCTAGGTAACCCATTCCAGTGCTTCACCCCCCTCTGGTGAAAAAGTTTTTCCTAATATCCAAGCTAAACCTCTCCCACTGCAACTTGAGACCATTACTCCTTGTTCTGTCATCTGGCACCACTGAGAACAGTCTAGATCCATCCTCTTTGGAACCCCCTTTCAAGTAGTTGAAAGCAGCTATCAAATCTCCCCTCATTCTTCTCTTCTGCAGACTAAACAATCCCAGTTCCCTCAGCCTCTCCTCATAAGTCATGTGCTCCAGCCCCCTAATAATTTTTGTTGCCCTCCGCTGGACTCATTTTAATTTTTCCACATCCTTCTTGTAGGGCCCAAAACTGGACACAGTACTCCAGATAAGGCCTCACCAATGTTGAATAGAGGGGAATGATCACGTCCCTCAATCTGCTGGCAATGCCCCTACTTATACAGCCCAAAATGCCGTTAGCCTTCTTGGCAACAAGGGCACACTATTGACTCATAAGACTACAAGTCTGATCCAACAACTTTGCAATTATTGTATGTATCTGATTCCTTTAACCAATTTTAACTCTCACCTTTCTTTCCTTTTATAAATAAACCTTTAGATATTAGATACTAAAGGATTGGCAACAGTGTGATTATTGGGTAAGATCTAAATTATATATTGACCTGCGTATGTGGCTGGTCCTTTGGGATCAGAAGAACCCTTTGATTGATTAAATTGGTTTTAAATAACCACTCATCATTAAGTCTAGTGTTTTTGATGGTGATACAAGGACTAGAATACCTAAGGAAACTGCTTTTCTGACTTCTTGTTAGCCAGTGCGGTAAAACAGAAGGTTACTCTTGTTGCTGGTCTGGTATATCTTATGGGGGAATAACCACCAGTTTTGGGGTGTGTCTGCCCTATTTCTCAGCAGTTTGTCCTAAATTTGGTATTTTCAGTTGTGACCCACTCTGGCACGGTGATACCGGGTGGTCCAAGAAGACTGGAGAAGGGCAAACATAATGTCTGTCTTTAAAAAGGGGAACAAAGAGGACCCAGGGAATTACAGACCTGTCAGACTAACTTTGATACCTACAAAGATACTGGAACAAATTATTAAATAATCAATTTGTAAGCACTTGGAGGATAATAGGGTTATAAAGAATAGCGAGCATGGATTTGTCAAGAACAAATCATGCCAAACCAACCTAATTTCCTTCTCTGATAGGATTACTGGCTGAGTGGATGGGGAAGAGGGAAAGAAGTAGATGTGATATATCTTGATTTTAGTAAAGCATTTGACACACTCCCACATGACATTCTCATAAGCAAATTTGTTAAATGTAATCTAGAGGAAATTAGTATAAGATGGGACCACAACTGGCTGAAAGACAGTAATCAAATAGTAGTTATCAATGGTTCACTGTCAAACTGGGAGGGTATACCTAGTGGGCTCCCATAGGGTCAATCCTGGGCCAATACTAGTCAATATTTTAATTAGTGACTTGGATAAGGGAGTGGAAAGCTAAGTAAGCTGCATGGCTGTGTGGCCACGCAGCTGCCTATTAAGCCCTGCGCAGGGGCTCGGGGCTGCGGCGGGGAGAGGTGCCCTCTCTCCAACATGGACCTGCCATGGCATGGAGAGGCGCCCCTCCCCTGGCCCCAACACAGACCTGCCCTGGACTTGCCGCGGCTGGGGGAGAGGAGCCCCTCCCCTGGCCTGGCCCTGCCCCGCCAGAGCCCCCGCAGCCGTGGAGAGGTGCCTCTCCCCCAGCCCTGAGCTGCTGTTGTGAGAGAGGGGTGGGAGGAGTCCTCTCTCCCCACTGTAGCCCCAGGGCAGCCTGCACCCCAAACCTCTCATCCCCAGCTCCATCCCAGAGCCTTCACCCCTAGCTGTAGCCCTCACCCCTACACCCAACCCTCTGCCCCAATCCTGAGTCCCCTCCCACCCCCTGAACCCTTCATCCCCAGCCCCACCCCAGAGCTCGCACTCCCAGCCAGAGCCGTCACCCCTCTGCGCCCCAGCCCTGAGCCCCCTCCCACACTCCAGACCCCTGGGCCCCACCCCCACCACATTAATTTTGTTATGTGCACCAATATGAAGGGGATGTGTCACACATCACTTCCATATTGTTGCACATAACAAAATTCATTCTGCACATGGACGTAAAAAATTAGAGGGAACACTGGTGGAAAGCATATTTATAAAATCTGCAGATGACACTAAGCTGGAAGGGGTTTCAAACATTTACGAGGGTAGGATTGGAATTCAAAATGACCTTGACAAATTGGAGAATTGGTATGAAAACAAGATGAAATTCAGTAAAAGACAAGTGGAATGTACTTCACTTAGCAAGGAAAAATCAAATACACACCTACAAAATGGGGAATAATTGGCGAGGTGGTAGTATTGCTGAAAAGGATCTGCAGGTTATAGTGGATGAAAAATTGAACATGCGCCAACAGATTCCAGAAGACTGAAAAGGGCAAATATACTGCCCATCTATAAAAAGGGAAATAAAAACAACCCAGGAAACTACAGACCAGTTAGTTCAACTTCTGTGCCAGGGAAGATAATGGAGCAAGTAATTAAGGAAATCATCTGCAAACACTTGGAAGGTGGTAAGGTGATAGGGAATAGCCAGCACAGATTTGTAAAGAACAAATAGTGTCAAACCAATCTGATAGCTTTCTTTGATAAGATAACGAGTCTTGTGGATAAGGGAGAAGCGGTGGATGTGGTATACCTAGACTTTAGTAAGGCATTTGATACGGTCTCGCATGATATTCTTATTGATAAACTAGGCAAATACAATTTAGATGGGGCTACTATAAGGTGGGTGCATAACTGGCTGGATAACCGTAGTAAGAGAGTTGTTATTAATGGCTCCCAATCCTGCTGGAAAGGTATAACAAGTGGGGTTCCTCAGGGATTTATTTTGGGACCAGCTCTGTTCAATATCTTCATCAATGACTTAGATATTGACATAGAAAGTACGCTTATTAAGTTTGCAGATGATACCAAACTGGGAGGGATTGCAACTGCTTTGGAGGACAGGGTCATAATTCAACATGATCTGGACAAATTGAAGAAATGGTCTGAGGTAAACAGGATGAAGTTTAACAAAGACAAATGCAAAGTGCTCCACTTAGGAAGGAAAAATCAGTTTCACACATACAGAATGGGAAGAGACTGTCTAGGAAGGAGTACGGCAGAAAGGGATCTAGGGGTTATAGTGGACCACAAGCTAAATATGAGTCAACAGTGTGATGCTGTTGCAAAAAAAGCAAACATGATTCTGGAATGCATTAACAGGTGTGTTGTGAGCAAGACACGAGAAGTCATTCTTCCGCTCTACTCTGCGCTGGTTAGGCCTCAGCTGGAGTATTGTGACAAGTTCTGGGCACTGCATTTCAAGAAAGATGTGGAGAAATTGGAGAGGGTCCAGAGAAGAGCAACAAGAATGATTAATCTTGAGAACATGACCTATGAAGGAAGGCTGAAAGAACTGGGTTTGTTTAGTTGGGAAAAGAGAAGATTGAGAGGGGACATGATAGCAGTTTTCAGGTATCTAAAGGGTGTCATAAGAAGGAGGGAGAAAACTTGTTCATCTTAGCCTCTAAGGATAGAACAAGAAGCAATGGGCTTAAACTGCAGCAAGGGAGGTTTAGGTTGGACATTAGGAAAAAGTTCCTATCAGGGTGGTTAAACACTGAAATAAATTGCCTAGGGAGGTTGTGGAATCTCCATCTCTGGAGATATTTAAGAGTAGGTTAGATAAATGTCTATCAGGGATGGTCTAGACAGTATTTGGTCCTGCCATGAGGGCAGGGGACTGGACTCGATGACCTCTTGAGGTCCCTTCCAGTCCTAGAATCTATGAATCTATGAATGTTATAAAGTTGAAAAATAAAGCTAATATCATTCTGAGGTGTATTAATAAGAGAGTTCTATATAAGGAATGTGTGTTAATTGCACCAATCTACTCGGCCATGGTGAGGCCTCAGCTGGAGTACTGTGTCCAATTCTGGGTTCCACACTTCAGGAAAGATGTGAACAAATTGGAAAGAGTCCAGAGGAAAGTAATAAAAAAAAAAAGACAGAAGGTTTAGAAAACCTAACCTATGAGGAAAGGTTAAAAAAACTGGGCATGTTTAGTCTTGAGAAAAGAACACTGAGACCTGATAACAGTCTTCAGATATGTTAAGGGCTGCTATAAAGAGGATGGGGATCAATTGTTGTACATGTCCACTGAAGGTAGGTCAAGAAGTAGTGGGCTTAATCTGCAGCAAGGGAGATTTAGACTAAATATTAGGAAAAAAGGATACTTAAGCTCTGGAACAGATTTCCAAAGGAGGTTGTGGAATCCCTAGCATTGGAGGTTTTTAAAAACAGGCTGGACAAATAACAGTCAGGGATGGTCTAGGTTTACTTGGTCCTGCCACAGCACAGAAGGCTAGACTTGATGACTTTGAGTTCCCCTCCAGCCCTACATTTCTATGATTCCCCAAATCCCATCAACTCCAGTGGGGGCAGATTGGTCCTTAGTTTTCAGTCTTATTCATACCTTGGATTTCAGCTAATGGATAATAGGACATGGACCAATGTCCTCTAGGAATAGAAATTAGACCATTATAAACAGTTTCCCACTAGAATTCCAACTCAGTTCTGCAGAGGTTAAAGACTATTGCAATGACCCCTGTACCACCTAGCAACAACAATTGTAATTTCCTTACAGGATTCATCTAAAACCACACTACCAAAATGCATGCAGTAATTTAATTTATCCCCAAAATTGTTAAGGGGAATATGTTATAGCTTAGAAAACCATATACTTAATTATTAAGCTAAACAATTATAGTGAATTCTTCATTTTTTCAGAGTGCTTTGTGGTTAGCAAGAACATTATTTTGTCTATTTTGCCTTCAGCTTAATGATTAGAGTAAAATGATTTCTCTGTTGCAAATGTGAAGTTTGATGCTCTATAATGCTTTCAGTTAACAGTTTACAGAGTTCAGAAAACTATGTCCTTGGGAAGTTCATTTTCAAAATGTCAACCATTACTGTAAAGGCCTTTCTGGTTTTGGAAGGGATCATTACAACTCGCATCACAATCACTCACACTTTCCTTTTTGCCTGCAAATGGTAATAGACTGAGAAAGCGTACATGGGCATATGTACATGGGCCGACTCCAGCTTTTTTGCCACCCCAAGCGGCAAAGAAAAAAAAAAGAAGCCCGATTGAGCTGCCACCGAAGACGGAGAGAGGGACTGAAGGACCCACCGCCGAATTGCCACCACAGACCCGGATGTGCTGCCCCAACGGATGGAAGGACTGCTACCCCTTTCTATTGGTCGCCCCAGGCACCTGCTTCTTTCGCTGATGCCTGGAGCCGGCCCTGTGAGAATTCTCTGCCAAAAAGATTCTGTGCCAGTTAGATACTTGACCTTTAATCACTGATTAACATTTATGCTATTTACTGACCGGCTAATTTTTTTATTCATAGAAATATAGTATATTACAAGACTTCACTGTAACAAATAAGTTGTTCTCCGGCTAAGAAAATAAATTCTGTCAGCCAAATTGCAGCAAGTCAATAATGGTACAAACTATCACAAACTCAAATCTACCATCAACAAACTAAGGGCCAATCTGGGCAGTATTTATTCAGACACCTTATGCTCATAAACAGGGACCAGCTAGAATCCCGCACCTTGTTCTACCCAAGAGTAAGAAGACAGAAAGTTAGCACTGTGTACAGTGCTCACTTTATATTATTTTTGATTACAAACATTTTCACTGTAAAAATGATAAAAGAAATAGTATTTCAATTCACCTCATACATAGTGCAATCTCTTTATCGTGAAAGTTTAACTTACAAATGTAGAATTATTATTATTGTTACATAACTCCTTTCAGCTGAGTGAGCCCTTGTTTGCAAGGGAGGATGGCCTTTACCTCAGGGATTCGGCATGCAGAGGCTGGTGCAGGGAGGCTGAGCTTGTCAAGCCCCTGTTCCCTATGGCAGTGTTTCTCAAACTTTTTCTGCTGGGGACTCCATTTAGACTTAAAAAAAAATTGTGAACCCTACCTTCAGCCCTGCTTGGGGTGGGAGGCTTGGGGCATGGGGCTCTGGGCTTCAGCCCTGCTCGGGGCTCTGGGTTTCAGCCCCTCTTAAGGTGTGGGGCTTAGGGGTTTAGCCCCACTCGGGACTCCTCAGGCCACTGCCACCTGCCGAGCTCTGG
The DNA here is from genome assembly GCF_027887155.1 of Malaclemys terrapin pileata. NCBI lineage: Eukaryota > Metazoa > Chordata > Testudines > Emydidae > Malaclemys > Malaclemys terrapin. The sequence goes on along the minus strand of NC_071515.1, from coordinate 49,442,409 downwards.
GCTGGGACTTCAGCCCCACCGCCGCTGCCCACTGAGCTCTGGGCTGGAGCTTCAGCCCTGCCGCCACCGCTGCCTGCAGAGCTCTGGGCTTGGGCTTCAGCCTCTCCCCCACCACCCCTGGAGCTGTGGGCTGTGGCTTTAGCCCTCCCTGCAGAGAGGTATGTGATTAACACGTTCATTTTGTTTTCAATTAATCCCAGCCATTAACTTTGATTAATTGCCCGCCCTACTTTTGGTACTATCTTGCATGACTTTCTCATAAAGACACTAGAGAAATATAGCCTAGAGGAACCTACTATAAGGTGAGTGCACAACTGATTGGAAAAGCATACTTAGAGAATAGTTATCAATGGTTCACAATCAAGCTGGAAGGGCATGTCTACTGGGGTCCCACTGGGATCTGTTATAGGTCCACTTCTATTCAATATCTTCATAAATTATTAGGATAATGGCATAGAGTATACACTTTTAAAGTTTTCAGATGATACCACACTGGGAGAGGTTTCAAGTGCTTTGGCGGATGGGATTAGAATTCAAAGTGATCTTGACAAACTGGAGAAATGGTCTGAAATAAATGGGATGAAATTAAGGACAAATGCAAAGAACTACAGTTAGGAAGGAATAATCAGTTGCACAAAAACAAATGTGAAATGATTGCCTAGGAAGGAGTACTGCAGAAAAGGATCTGTGGGTTATAGTGGATCACAAACTAAATACGAGACAACAATATAAAACAGTTGCAAAAAACACAAACATTATGCTGGGATGTATTAGTAGGAGTGCTGTAAGCAAGACAAGAGAAGTAATTCTATCACTGTACTCGGCACTGATAAGGCCTCAACTGAAGTATTATGTCCAGTTCTGGGCACCATATTTTGGGAAAAATATGGACAAGTTGGAGAAAGCCCAGATGAGAGCAACGAAAATGATTAAAGATCTAGAAAACATGGTTTTCAAGGAAAGACTGAAAAAAATGGGTTTGCTTAGTCTGGAGAAGAGAAGACCGAAGGGCGACATGATAACAGTTTTCAACTACATAAAAGATTGTTATAAAGAGGAGGGTGATAAATTATTCTCATTAATCACTGAGAACAGGACAAGAAGTGATGGGTTATATTGCAGAAAGGAAGATTTAGGTAACTGCCTAACTGTAAGTGTAGTTAAGCTCTGGAACAAATTACATAGGGAGGTTGTAGAATCACCATCATTGGAGGTGTTTAAGAACAGTTTAGACAACACTTGTCAGGGATGGCCTAGATCAGCCTTTTCTCAACCTTTTTGTGAAGGTAACGCCCTTGGACTTCAAAAAAAAAAAAAAAAAAAAAAAATACTGTGAGCCCCTATACTAAGACTTGAAAAAATTGAAACCCAGTACCTTAAATATTAAGTAAATTATGAATAATACTGGCCCACCAGCATTAATAAATGAATCTTTTAAATATCTACGCAAATATATTGAGTAATTTCAGTTCCTATATTCTTATATTAGCAGAGAAATTTTTTACCCAAAAATATGCTATATCATGATTGTAAGACTCGTAATTCATAAGAAGTGAATTTATAGTTTGTTTCTATGTAAAAATAAACTTTGATCTGGCACACAAATGTTTTTTCTTACCTTCATATGCGACCCCTCTAAACTCATTCCCAACCCCCAGGTTGAAAACCACTGGTCTAGATAATACTTAGTCCTGCCTGAGGGCAGAACTCTGGACTAGATGACCTATCGAGGTTCTTCCAGTCGTACATTTCTATGATTCTAGGAGTCATCCGTTGCACAAATAAACACAGAATTGTAATTTGGGCACAAACACTCAGCAGTCAAGTCCAAACATTACATGTACAACAAGCTAACAATAGGAGAGCATAAATACTGGAGTAGGAAGACATGACTAAGACACTGGACTGGGTCCCAAAGGACCAGGTTCAGCTCCTGGCTCAGACGCAGACATCCCAAATCACTTAATCTGCACTGTGCCTCATCTGTAAAATGGGGAAGTGCTTCCTAGATCACTGGGGCATTGTGAGTGTACAATCCATTAATGACGGAGTAATTCAGAGACTATGGTAACTAGGGACATATGTAACCTGATCGATAGGGAATTGAATACATCCTATTTTTATTCAAATATTTATTGTCCCTTAATACAGCATGATCCATACAGTGTATGTATTTTATGAACGGTTGAATAAGAAATTTCAATGTGTATATATTATTTGACAAGTAATGTAAAATGAAATAAAAAGACCATATTCTCAGTCATATGCAAATAGTTTCTTGAATGGTGATTAGGTTGCTAGGTGCATATTTGATACTTCTTATTTTCATACATGTTACACGCATGTTATGTAAGGTTAGAAAAAGCGAGGAGTTATACAGAATTACTTTTCAATTTCCCTTTCATGTAAATGAAAAAATTCCTTTAAAAAAAAAAAATATATATATATATATATAGATCCTAAAGCTAAAATGTTATTTCTAATTTTATAATGTATTCTGAATTACTAAATTGCAAAATGAAATTGTTTGGATGATTGGTTTGCAGTAAACATGATGCACCAAATTGGTTTCTAATTTTAGAGAAAGGTTAAGTTTCGTCTTATAATAATGAAGGAATAATAGAAGCATTTATGATAATGACGTTTTTGTAATTAAAAAATCAAATTCTCAGGTAATATAACCTGATATGAAAGTTATGTGGGATGCATCCATGTACTATATTACCATCTAAAATGACTCTTTTGTGAAGTTATGTTAGATTTGTGTTGCCAATTAACACAAAAAAATATTTCTTCAAAATGCCGTTTGCCAAGTGCCAGATTGTATGCTGTGTGATGTGTGTGCGAAGAGCCCTCCACATGCAGATCTCACGTCTTCTGCAGGGAAGAGGCTCAACACTATCACACACCCAGTGGAGCCCTCTCTAGTGCCTTCACTGGGGGAGGCTGAAAAAGGGTAAATCTGGGGGCAGGATCCCACATTATATGACCTTTCCCACAGAGTTTCCTGGGGAATGCTCAGATGCTACTGTGGCCAAGGGGGAGACTACCTACAAGTGTAGCTTCAAAGGAACCACGCTGCCATGGTGGGAATGGGGAGAAGGCTTCCAAGGATCAGAACCAATGAGGGAACATGCTGATGTCCCATGTCTCCCATGGATCCCCAGAGATCCATCAGGTTTGGGGTTGGGCCCCACAGTGTTTATCATGTGGGAAATCACCATCCCAAACATGATGCTGTGTGGAAATCTTAACACAGGGTTCCATGCACAGTGACTCTTTCTGAAGCTTTTCCATAAGGTGTTGATTTGGCTACAGATAATTAGATTACTCTCTCAGTAAACTGTTCTTAAAGAACATGATGTTCCAAATCTCTATTCAAGATTGTGGGGGGACTATTAAATGGCCTACTGCGCATTCCATAGGAAATACATTTATTTTTAAATGACTGCACTGAGAACTAAATAATTCTATGAAGTATCCTAAATTCACAAAGTTATCTAAATTAAAGACGTTTCTTAAAAAATTTCCTACTATAGTCCAGAGGATAGTCAAAGAGTTCTGAAATCCATTCTGGATTCTACATTTTAAAGACTGTAGGTTCCATGTCCCTTCTTGGAAGTTTCGGTGGAGGAATTTTTGGTAAAATCTCTTTAGCATAAAGAGTTTTATGAAGTCCAGCTTCTCGAAGAGCTAGCTCAACACGAACTCTAGGGTCAGAAATGATCTGTTAAAATAAAATATCATAATGATGAACAGAAACAAAATATCAGTATTAATACTTTCTCAAAAATGTAACATATGTATTTGTGTGTCTCTATATATTACCGGTACATAAAAACCTATGCTAAAAGAACATTCAAGTTGGAAAATCAAGGACTCAAAAGTTGGAAAATGCCAAAATTAACATCGCCTGTGCAATTTTATTTCAGTCTCCTTGTACATATGCATAACCTTTAACTTCATGATCATATATTTTTCCCAAAGGATCCCTGCTTTATGAGTTACTCAATATTGCTTTTTATTCTCTATATTTGATGTGTGGCTGCAGGACATATTTAATGCATACCATCCTAGCCCTGCACTGAAGATAGATTTACTAATTTCTTTCTGAGATTTCTATGGTGTTCACCAGGGCCGGCTCCAAGTTTTTTGCCGCCCCAAGCAAAAAAATTTTCCCGCGCTACCCCGGCCCCGCCCCAACTCCGCCCCATTCCAACCACTTCCCCAAATCCCCGGCCCCGCGTGCCGCATTTCCCCTCCTACCTCTCCCTCCCAGGCTTGTCTGGGAAGGTGGGGGGAGAAGCAAAGCGGCAGTGTGCTCCGGGGAGGAGGCAGAGGTGGAGTGAAGGTGAGCCGGGGGCCCCCCCCAGGGTTACTTCCTGCGGCCCTCCCCATGCCCCCCACTGCCGCAGCTCACCTCCGCTCCACCTGCTCCCGAGCGCGCCGCTGCCACTCCGCTTCTCCCCCTCCCCCAGGCTTGCCGCAAAACAGCTAATTCACGTGGCAAGCCTGGGAGGGAGGGGGGAGAAGCGGAGCAGCGGTGCGCTCGGGGGAGCAGGCGGCAGTGGAGCGAAGATGGACTGGGGGAGGGAGCAGTTCCTCTGCCCTCCCCCCACCAGGGTTACTTCCTGCGGCCCTCCCCGCACCCCCCACCGCCACAGCTCATCTCCGCTCAGGGCCGGCTCTCCACTTTTTGCACTCCAACCAAAAAAAAAGGGAGCCGGAGTGCCAACCCTTGGAAAGTGCCACCCCAAGCACATGCTTGGACTGCTGATGCCTAGAGCCAGCCCTGGTGTTCACACCATAGTTATCTGAGTGTTTCACAAATATTAATTAATCTTCACAACCCTTGTGAGAATAGGTGGTGGTGGTATCCCCAACTTCTGCAAAAAATGAGGCTGGGTCCTACAGAAGACATCCTCATTCACTTTGCAGTCCTGATTTATTCCCAGAACACCAGCGATCCTGAGCACTGAATGAGACAGGGGTCCTGTGGAAAATTTGTATGTGATCATGTAGTTAAAAACTGTATCATAATGCATATGCACAAGATAATCTTAATTCTGGTATTTCATAACTTGTCAGTGCTTAACTTTGTAACCTTAACTTTTTTTAAAAACATATTTTAATGTAATTGCCTAATTAAAAAAGCAAAACCGAAATTCCATTATATGGAACCATTTTGACTCCCAGCTTCTGCCATCAACAGGGTTTAGCTCTTAAAATCCACAGCACAGACCTCTTCCACTAATGAAGTAAAAGATAGCAGTAGGAGCCTGTTAACCTACATGCGGACAGGCCACTGGGGTGGGATGGGGGGATGAGATACACACTTTGCCAGTGGGTTTCACAGCTCGTTGCTGACAGCAGAGGTATGTGGAGACTGAGGGTACCTGGGCTCAATTCCAGATGCTGCACTGGAGATTATCTGCCCTCTGTTCCAATCCACACCTTCCAGCTCCTACTCCCTCCCTGCTCCCTCTCTACTCCTTATCCACTCCCATCCCCTGCCTCCTGCAACCCTTCCCTCCCCTCACTCCTCAGCCCATTACATTCCAGTGTGCCTTCTTCCTCCCCATTGCCTGGGGACCAGCAGGGGAGTATTGAGGGCACAGGAGAGAGAGCCACACTGTTCTCAGTTCTGAGCCCAATACCACAGCGGTCTACAGTGTCAGGGAGGAGCCATTGCAGGAAAAATCCTGCTCTGCCCCTGCAGCCCTGGGATGGAAAATGCTCAGTCACTCTGTGGGGACGAGCATAGTCCGGCTGGCATGTAGGAGCCGTGACAAGATGGAGCACACTCACGGCAGACACAATATTTGGATAATTTAGGTGCTACACTCTAACAAGTCTCTACTGGCCATGTACAAACTGAGATATTACAGAAGCTTCTAAGTTGGCCAAATTTGGGTGAATTTCCACGTGGACAGCAAAGAGAACATCCCTGACACCAAGGTTACTGCCTGAAAAATGTTGAGTCCTTTTTCCAAAATACGGAGGTACTAGAGCTTTTCGATGAGACAGTTCCAATTTTTTTTAAAAAGGGCCAAAACAATTTATTTTTCTTTTGTCTTCTTCTTGGAAGGAGCTGAACCATTGCTGCTGAAACTTAAATAATAAAAAAAAAAGCACAGCTTATGGCACACTCAACATTGAAAAATCCAATCTGAATGCTTAAAGTTTGGCAAAGTTATAAGAAACTGAAAATAAGGTCTCATAATGAAAAGTATCTAGCAGCCTTAACTAACAGCATCATTTAATTTCAGCAGATGCAGGGCTAAAAGTTATACCTCACAAGTATACCAATAGTATATGTTTCTAAACAGACTTTCCACATCATTATTCTAGAGCGTGGATAATGTTTTTAAACATATGGTTATTGCTTTTGGGGAAAAATAAATCAACCTATAATGCTGTTGTACTACTGTTTAATTTCTATTTCAAGCAGAACTGGGAATGTCCTCAGCAATCTGATTCAAACTGAGAGAAAGAGTATCATTATTTTAAATTGGTGTTTTCCCTTTACACCTGACTAGGCTTGTAGAGGAGCTATCCCAGACAATGGAATAATTTGCCATTTCATTGAAAGACATCTCCTACTTAAGGTTTTAAAGCTACCCACCCAACAGTGACTCTCACTTGATGTAGTTTTCGATAAGGGCAGGAGTTTACCCTAAACCTGGGATCGGCAACCTTTGGCACGTGGCACGCCAGGGCCGGGCCGGTTTGTTAACCTGCCGCGTCTGCAGGTTTGGCCGATTGCAGCTCCCACTGGCTGTGGTTCGCTGTCACAGACCAAGGGGGGCTGCGAGAAGCAGTGGCCAGCACATCCCTCAGCCCACGCCGCTTCCCGCAGCCCCCATTGGCCTGGAACAGTGAACCACGGCCAGTAGGAGCTGCGATCGGCCAAACCTGCAGACGCAGCAGGTAAACAAACCGACCTGGCCCACCAGGGGCTTAGCCTGGAGGGCTGCGTGCCAAAGGTTGCTAATCCCTGCCCTAAACATTTAACATAATACTAATCAGAGAAGGGGGAAGAAGAACAACAATCCTTTAGAGAAATACATTATACATGTCAAAGAGTTTACTTTTTAATTTTAAATACATTAACTAGATATTAGGGCTGTCAAGCATTTAAAAAAATTAATCGTGATTAACTGAATGATTAAAAAAATTGATAATGATTAATTGTGCGATTAATTGCGTTGTTAAACAATAATAGAATACCATTTATATAAATATTTTTGGATATTTAACACATTTTCAAATATACTGATTTTAATTACAACACAGAATACAAAGTGTACAGTGCTCACTTTATATTTATTTTTTATTATAAATATTTGCATTGTAAAAATAAAATAAATAGTATTTTTCAATACACTGAATACAAATACTGTATTGCAATCTCTTTATCATGAAAGTTTAACTTACAAATGTAGAATTATGTACAAAAAATAACTGCATTCAAAAATAAAACAATGTAAAACTTTAGAGCCTACAAGTCCACTCAGACCTCCTTCTTGTTCAGCCAATCGCTCAGACAAACAGGTTTGTTTACATTTGCAGGAGATAATGCTGCCTGCTTCTTGTTTACAATGTCACCTGAAAGTGAGAACAGGCGTTCGCATGGCACTGTTGTAGCTGGCGTTGCAAGATATTACATGCCAGATGTGCTAAAGATTCCTATGTCCCTTCATGCTTCAACCATCATTCCAGAGAACATGCATCCATGCTGATGACTGGTTCTGCTCGATAACGATCCAAAGCAGCACAGACCGACGCATGTTCATTTTCATCATCTGAGTCAGATGCCACCAGCAGAAGGCTGATTTTCTTTTTTGGTGGTTTGGGTTCTGTAGTTTTCGCATCGGAGTGTTGCTTTTTTAAGACTTCTGAAAACATGCTCCACACCCTATCCTTCTCAGATTTTGCAAGGCTCTTCAGATTCTTAAACCTTGGGTCGAGTGCTGTAGCTATCTTTAGAAATCTCAGACTGGTACCTTCTTTGCATTTTGTCAAATCTGCAGTGAAAGTGTTCTTAAAACGTACAACATGCTGGGTCATCATCTGAGACTGCTATAATATGAAATATATGGCAGAATGCAGGTAAAACACAGAGCAGGAGACATACAATTCTCCCCCAAGGAGTTCAGTCACAAGTTTAATTAATGCATTATTTTTTTAATGAGTGTCATCAGCATGGAAGCATGTCCTCTGGAATGGTGGCCAAAGCATGAAGGGGCATACGAATGTTTAGCATATCTGGCATGTAAGTACCTAGCAATGCTGGCTATAAAAGTGCCATGTCACTATCTGTTCTCACTTTCAGGTGACATTGTAAATAAGAAGTGGGCAGCATTAACTCCCGTAAATGTAAACAAACTTGTTTCTCTTAGCGATTGGTTGAACAAGAAGTAGGACTGTGTGGACTTGTAGGTTCTAAAGTTTTACATTGCTTTGTTTTTGAGTGCAGTTACGTAACAAAAATAATCTACATTTGTAAATTGCACTTTCCACGATAAAGAGATTGCACTATGGTACTTGTATGAGGTGAATTGAAAAATATATTTCTTTTGTTTATAATTTTTACAGTGCAAATATTTGTAATAAAAATAATATAAAGTGAGCACTTTGTATTCTGTGTTGTAATTGAAATCAATATATTTGAAAATGTAGAAAAACATCCAAAATATTTAATAAATTTCAATTGGTAGTCTATTGTTTAACAGGACAATTAAACTGTGATTAATTTTTCTAATCACAATTAATTTTATAGAGTTATATGCATGAGTTAACTGCGATTAATCAACAGCCCTACTGGTTTCTTTCCAGTGTTTTTGGTTTCACACATGACAATAACTTTCTATTATTAATCTTTCTGTTAATGGAATATTCATTTGTACACAGTCTCTACAAGATAGGCAATTACCTGTTGTTCACTGTATGTATGCAATGTAAACAGTGGTCTTTGAAGAACACATTCTTCTTCTTCAGTTCCAATGCCCATTTTAGCTTTAGATGCCACTGTATCAGCCACCATTCTAGCTGGATCAATTTCAGCAACAATAGCAACCTAAACAACATTACATGAAAATACTTATTAGTCAAATAGTTGATACTATCTAACTGAAATGAAGTTGGAGTGAAATGGACTGGCGTGGAGAAAAGTTCTTACCAAGGAACAGTTGTCCTTTAAACATATTCCTTGTGCAGCTCCACATTTGTGAGATGTAAGTGTGCCCATGCCAAACTCTGAACCATTCTGAAAAGCAATGGGACCCGCTGTGGGTCTAAATGATTGGTCTCCAGGCTATAAAAAGTATGTGTGACTTCATCTGCCCTCAGTTCCTTCCACTGAATCCAACAATCTCAGAAAACTCGGAAGAAGCAGGGAAATGGGGGGCCACAGGAGGTGAGAAATGTGGAAATGCAGGAGCAAAACAAGAGTTATTGACAAATAACTCCTCTTTCTCCAATAATTTCCTCTCAATATGACTAGTAAACTAGCTATTTAAGAGAGGAACTAGCACTACAATCTCTCAGGAGGTGGACTGAGAAGGGTTAATTAAACAATGATTGCAGAGCTGATCTCCTAGAACAAGCACCAGGGTGAGATTCCAAATCAAAAAAGAGTGGTCCTGCAGAAAGATATGTTTAGATACCCACAAATGATAGCTTTGCTTAATCTCCACAGTGGGAACGGTACTGGCTGGAGCTTTTGGTAGAGGGTAAGAGGATTCATTAAAATTTTGCAGAAATTCAGATGTGATATATAAGACAGACAGCAGTCTGCCAGGAGTCCTGAACATGGTGCTGTCAATCTTGTAAGCACTAAGTTCAAGTCAAAAGATGGAACAGCTTATGGGATTGACAGAAATACACACGTATGTCCCTTCAAGAACCATCATAAGATGACATCAGGCAGAACACAATAGAAGAATCTAAGTGAGCAGAAATAGCTGCTTAGGGATAATAGCATAGATCCCCTGACTCCTCTGAACTGAATTGACTAGCCCAAAATTTCAACATAGGTTATTTCGTTTGTGAATGCCTATTGATTACAGCTTATGCAGAGATCATTGTCCACTTCAACAAATAGCAGGCTCCCATAGACTCCTTCTTGCACTGAAGTAGTTTGTTCTGCACTCCTTCACAACACCGAGCATCTGTTCTCAGCAATCTATCACTACCCAGGCCACTATGTGAAGGAACTACAGATCTGGGTAGCAAACCAATCTCATTTTTAGGACAGTCTCCTCAGATCAAAACTGCTCATCCATAGAGGCCCATCCTTCGATCCATGATGCTTTTTCTGGCATTTGGACGACAGCGCCACCATCTGATGGCTTAGATGAGTCACCTAAGCCATATCTTATTCTTGGGCAGCCAAGAGAAGACCTAGCACCTCAGTATTTTATTATTTTATTTCTATTTTATTTAGAATAAATAAAAAGTGCCCATTCACAAAATATGCATGTTCTGCCAATTATTTTTTGTCATTTTTTAAATAAACAGCAGCACATAATCAAACATGCACAGACAACCATACCTCAGTCACCTTACCTCAAAGGGTCAAATGCCATGCAGCATGCCCTGAAAATCAGCAAATCTATGCTATGTCAAATGAGGGATGAAAGGGCATAGCAGAACCCCAAGGCCCATATGGAGGAAGCCCTGCCAAGCCTATGGAGGGAGACCTAGCACAACTGTGGCAGTGTATCACAGAGGGACAGACAGTATCTCAGGTAGGCAGATCCCAGGCCATTTAGGGCTTTATAGGTCAAAACCTAAACCTTAAAATTTGTCTGGAAGCTCATAGGTAGCCATTGCAGATCCTAGAGCACTGATGTAATGTGCTATCTAGATGGTAGCCCGCTTACCAACTCTGACTATGCTAAGGAAAAATGAATTGAGGCAACCTCACAACCAACAACAGTCTTGTTTCAAGTTGAATGCCTTGAAAATTCTGTTGGTTCCAAAGAAACCTTGATGAACTATGGCCTCTTTGCTGGAAGAAGATACCAAAGTCTCTAATGATGTGGAGGGCATCATCACCAATATAAGCCTTGGAACAGAAGAAACTCCTGGAGCTTACAAAGATTCAGCACTGACCAAGCATCTTCTGAAGTCAACACATAATTAATAGACCCTGGAATCAAGATGGAACTGAAGGTAGAGCTAGAACATCCTGGAAACTAGTAGGACTCTAGTTAGAAAGAGGCTGATCCAGGATTCAAGACTTCTTGCATAAGGAAAATATTTAGAAGCGCTTCTCTGCTTTCAGGCTTTGTGCATAAAGGCTGCACAGACAGACCATGGAGCTGAAGAATGATCCTTACCAAAACAAAAGAGGCAGAAAATGTGTTGATCAGTCACTGACACTTCATTGCTGCTTGCTGGATACTTCTTATACCCACCCTTCTGGATTAGGCATGGTTCAAAGGTAAGGGAACCAGTAAAGGCAACACTTGAGAACCACAGTTCTGGAGCATGGAAGGGCCCCAAAGAGCAGTCTAAATCAAAATAAGTCAAATAAAACAACTTCAAAATTTACTACACTATACTCTAAACTAAACCTACAGGCAAATGCAGAAATTCTGCCTAAAAACAGTGAGGGCACCGTAAAGATGGTCCTTACATCCACAGCCATATTCTATTGGAAGTGAATGAGTACTGTAGGGGTGGCTTATCCTTTTGAAAGCTTATGGTTTGAATAGCTAAACCCAAAAAGGAGAGCTCACATAGCCCACTGTTCTTTTAGATGGCTCCAAGCTGAGTATGCATGTGTGTACTTCCCATAAGCAGGAATGTGCAGAGGTAAATATTGAAGAAGAGAAATTGCTTATTTCTAACCAGACTTTCCAAGACTGGAATTATGGTGGTTGTGCAAGAGCCCTCAACTGAGTGAGGGTATTGAATATATGAGGGAAAATGATGGTGTCCTCAGGGCTCAAAGAAAGATGTAGGGACTCTTCCCAATCAAAACCAACAACCAAAAAGTGATGGAGATGAAAGAAGTGGACTAATAACTTAGTAGTTATATTAAGTAACAGTCCTTTCTTTATTAAAGAGTCAAATCTAATTCTTCTTGCAAGAGAGTATAAATTGCAGTTTGTAGACAATTTTTATGTAGTTTCTTTGCGCTGTAGTATATACAAGTGGCCTAATACTGTTTTGTAAAAATACAGCAAACTGCATGAAGAAAAGTCAATCTGAAGTAGGATATAATTGCGGACACCTAATCAGATAACTAATACAAGCAAAAAATATTAAAACTGTACATGACAGAAGATTCAACCTTTCTCCCCCTTAACCAAAAAGTTATATCCATAGTTTCACCATGTCAAAAAGATAAACAACTGAATGGACTTTCTAAATATCTTTATCTGTTCCAGATAAAAACTAAGAGATTTATTTCATGGAGTAAGACCCTACCAATATCGGGTGAAGATGGAGAAAAATGATTGATTAGAGGAATAGTTAAGGTGGAACTCAGTCATCATCATCAAAAGCCTTTTTGGAGACATTTTAACCCCAATGTACCAGTCACCAGCATGGTGGTAGCTCACAGAGTTACTGCGACCAAGAAAATATACTTTCTTGTATGTAAACAATGCCAATCTGATTCAACTGATTTAATCAAGTTTGTCTGGAACATATAGTAGAAGCTCAGAGTAATGATCCCCTTAGGAACAGAGGTTGTTCCTAACTCTGAAATGTTCGTAACTCTAAACAAAATGTTATGGTCGTTCTTTCAAAAGTTTAGAACTGAACACTGACTTAATACAGCTTTGAAACTTTACTATGCAGAAGAAAAATGCTGCTTTTAACCCTCTTAATTTAAATGAAACAAGCACAGAAACAGTTTCCTTACCTTGTCAAATCTTCTTTTTAAACTTTCCCTTTATTTTTTTAGTAGTTTATGTTTAACACAATACCTTACTGAATTTGCGCTTTTTTTGGGTGGTGGGGTGAGGGAGGTCTCTGCTACTGCATGATTGTGTACTTCCGGTTCCAAAGGAGGTGCGTGGTTGACTGGTGAGTTCATAACTGTGGTGTTCGTAACTCACTGTATTGACATCGCTAAATAATGTGGTTATTCTAGCAGAATATTTTAACTCAATCATTTTACTCAATCTTAAAAAAAACTTCAATAGGTTTAAAAAAAAAAAAAAAAGACTGAAATAGCAGCCAATTGAACTTTGAAGCTCATTTATCTGAAAACCAGCTCTGAAACATGTTAAAGGAATGTAATGAGGACATTTTGGCCAGAAGAGAACAATCTAGCCTAGGCCTGCCTTTTAAACTCAAGAAAGTAAATTCAATCTGTATCTCTGTAACAAGCTGGCATGTTCCAGAAACCTGTACAGAAAGACAGTGCTCTTCTGAGTTACCATAAACTCTAATGCTAGAACCATGCATCAAGTGTACTCATGCTGGCAAAGGGATCTTGCTAACTTCAATCAAGACATAAGAGGATTTGGGGTGTTGCTCTGAGTAGAGACAACTAAGGAATAGGACAGGGGTCGGTAACCTTTCAGAAGTGGTGTGCCGAGTCTTCATTTATTCACTCTAATTTAAGGTTGTGCCAGTAACACATTTTAACATTTTTAGAAGGTCTCTTTCTATAAGTCTATAATACATAACTAAACTATTGTTGTATGTAAAGTAAATAAGGTTTTTAAAATGTTTAAGAAGCTTCATTTAAAATTAAATTAAAATGCAGAGCCCCCTGGACTGGTGGCCAGGAACCAGCCAGTGAGAGTGCCACTGAAAATCAGCACACGTGCCACCTTTGGCACACGTGCCATAGGTTGCCTACCCCTGGACTAGGACATAGGAGATCCGACAGTTTAAGTTGATAATATCCCTACATTACTAAAGTTCTGCAGGAGATCCAAAAGGAGCTGAAAACATTCCATTTGAAGTAAATTAAATCACTAATGTCAGTCAAGTTACTTTTGTACATAACTGTTTGCAAGATCAGTATCACAGCTTGCATCTGTGCAAACAGATTTAATTTTTCAGTAAATAACTTTTCTTATGCATTTCTCTCCCTCGGGTATGTCTACCCTGCAATTAAAAACCCTCGGCTGGTCTGTGCCAGCTGACTCGGGCTCTCAGGGCTTGGGCTAAGGGGCTGTTTTATTGCAGTGTAGAATTCTGGACTCAGGCTGGAACCCGGGCTTTAAGACCTGTGAGGCGGGAGGGTCCCAGAGCTTGGGCTGCAGCCCAATCCCAGAAGTCTACACTGCTATGAAACAGCCCCTCATCCCGAGCCCTGCGAGCCTGAGTCAGCTGGCACAGGCCAGCTGTGGGGTTTTAGTTAGTGTAGACATACCCTCAGAGCCTCATTTATAGATTTTCAGCTCTGCAGGACCATCCTTCCTTGCAGACTTTGTAAACTCTGCAAATCCAAAGTCTTAATTCAAGGAATTTATAAGGCCATAAACAGGCCTCTCAGGCCTGGCTCACACACTGCATTGGGCTGCCTATGCCCCAGTGCACAGCGTGTGCTGGGGGTGGGAGTCATAGGAAATTCTGCTATGGTCATTCTGGCTTGCATTGCAAACCACAGGCTACCCTGGGGAGGCTGCTGTAACACAGGGCTATCTGAGTTACACTGGGTGCTGTTTTGGCCCCTAGAGTAGCCCACAATTGGAAAGACACAAAAAGTGGTTTAAATAAACTTTTCCCTGCTCCTCACCCACACTCTGGGTTGCACTTTCTATGCTGCACGCACCTCCATGAATATAGCATAGAATCTCATGTACTGGATTTCCCTTTTATTCCTTGAAGACAAAAAACAACTCAGGGAAATTAAATTGAAAAAAAATTAAAGGTAACATAAATGTTTCAAAGACATATGTTCAAAGGTTAGGAAAAGGAAAAAAAAATAACATTATCACAGTAAATTTTACTTGGCCACCCTGGATAAGTCCTGTCTGGAATACAGTTTTTTCATGAACTGCCCAAACTTCATAGAGAGTTAAACTCTATTCTGTGCAGAGAGCCAACCCAGGGCCTATGAATCACTTACGCTCATTTTCGGGGCTGAAGTGGTTCATAAGCCTTGTGCTAGTCCTCTACACAGGATTGAAACTAAAAGGAACAGCAACAGAAGAAAAAGAGAAAAGGGTCCCAACTCAGAGAAATTAATGACTATCCACTTCCAAATGTTGACAGATTCCACTGTGTCATTTAATATATTAATGCTCATATTGTCAGAAGCACAAAACACACAGGGTGTGTAAAGTGGCAGAGGTAATGTTACTGTGAAAACCTTAACTTTTTCATTCCTTGATTGCTGGGGGATTGCTTTTGTAATGTGTTATATTAATGTAATTTTATGTAGCTTAATTGTATATCTAAATATTATACACAGGAAACAAAATCACCTGTTGCCTGAGGGCTTCAAGCCGTCTCTCTCTTTCTTCTTTCTCATGGGCTTCTTGAAGGGACAGTTCTTTTCTCGCCATCAGGCGTTTTTCCAACAGTTCTTGTCTAAACTTAACCCTGTAATAGAGCATATATGATGATGAAAACATTGGGCAAGTTGTATCAAACTGTGGTTTTAACGTTTCTGCTTGAAAACCAGGGTGAAATTCTTTATCTCTGTCTCATGAATAATATGAGGTTTCCTCAAAACCCCTGAAACTAACTTATTTAACTGTTTTACCAGAGTTTAAAGAATGGATAATTATCCATGAATATTCTCACAAGTTAGCTAATTATCAGAACACATTTATGGAGCCTAATTTTTGTTCAATATTCTCTATAATTCATTATTATTATTTTTCTTCCATTTTCTTCACTAACAACCTTAAAAGCAATGCACTCTGACATCCAGACATTGCAGCAAAAACATGACTCTCCCTATCCTTCCTCTTTCCATTCAATAAATAGGCAAGACCTCTAATCTTGCTTCTTGTACAAGTAAGTAAAGCTACTGAATTTTATTGCCCTAAAAAAGCAGAAACCTGCTTTGTCTTTTTGCATGAGGTAGCATTTGCCCTCCTCTGTATTCATGGGACAGACAGACAGACCCCCCCCCCCCTCCTCAAAACTTTTAACTTCCTTTGGGGATATGCACTAGGAAGCACTGCAAAGAAAGTGGGGATTTTTAATACTATTACTCTTAGAAAAAGAAAAACTTTATTAAACTCAGAGGAGAGTATAACTTGTAGGGATTGGGGAAAAAGCAGCCAGTTAACCACGCAGTTACGAAAGACCACGGCTGCAATGATCCAAGAGCAATTAACAGGATAAACTGGTATTCAAGGATGCACAAGACTCTTTCTAAATTTGTTCTTGTTGTTCCTGTATTTTGAATAGGCTCAGAGTCACAACACAGGCCTCGGCAATATTTTTGTCTCAAGGTGAAAGCCTAATCTGCTTCTTGCATGAAGTGAGATGACTTAAGAATTTTTATTTTTTCATGGAAAATGGCAAATGATAAAATTAGCATTTTATTGAAAGCCTTTCATGAAGCTTTAACTGCTTGCATTACTATACTGTTTCTAAAATTATCCAGTGCTATTAAAAATGAGACTGGAAGTTGCTAGGAACTACTAAATAAAAAACTTAGGGACATGTATCAAGGCCCGATTTTTAAGTGACTTGTCCCTACTGCAGTCCTTTATACATGTATAAAGGGAGTGTGAAACACTATCACAGCAGAATGGTAGATTCTTACATGAATTTTGCATTCACTTTGCACAGGTGTAAATGATTATGTAATGTGCAAAGCAGTGGAGAATCAGGCCCAAGGTTTCTGTTTCTTGTTTTCTGACCAAGCAAGGGCTGAAAGTGTTGAAGAAGTGGCACTCCTAGCTCATGAGAAGAAAAAAGATCATCATATTTTCATGATCATACTATCTCAGTGGTTCTCAAACATTTTTACTTGTGACCCCTTTCACATAGCAAGCCTCTGAGTGCAACTCCCCTAATAAATTAAAAATACTTTTTTATATATTTTATATATTTATATTTAACACCATTATAAATGCTGGAGGCAAAACGGGGTTTGGGGTGGAGGCTGACAGCTCGCAACCCCCATGTAATAACCTCATGACCCCCTGAGGGGTCCCAACCCCCAGTTTGAGAACGCCTGTACTATCTTGAGAAGATCATCATGTTGTTCAAGCTGTCCAATCGGGAGCAGCATTAACAAAGATCTTTAGCTTCCTGGTCAGAGGATAACAGTAGAGATATGAAAGCTACATACACAACAGGGAGGAGTTTCAATTTGTAAATATATTCTCAGTTGCAAATAGTATTCCAAGTTTAAAACAGCTTAATAAATATTTTATAGTTGACTTTAAGTGTTTCACTTCTGCTGTAACTCCACATGATACTGTAATAATTTTATTATACTTACTATATTATACTCAGTAACATTTTAACTACTGTTATTTCAAAGTAAACTTTAATTTTACAGCAAAACATTTTAATTTTAATGTTTTAATACTCAATTTTTACTTTAAGTATCCCAGTAAATAACAATTTTAATAAGCAACTAGCTGACAAATGAGTTTAGCTAATTAGTTTCAGCAGAGCTACCTTTTGAAGTATTGTGGGTACATACTTATGTAATTTCTGATAAGCATAATTTCATTAAAATTCTGCTTTCAGACAGTCTCATAACTATTCAAGAGGAAAAAACGAACATGCTTATTATAAAAGTTTTAACAGAACTTTTAAAAATGTTTGTAATACAAGTTTTTTTCAGACTATAATCAGTTAATGTTTATTCCAATTACAGTAACAAACAAGTCACGAATGCTGAGGGTACATGTAGTTTTTATGTAGTGGTTAAACAAAAGAACGGAAGCTCAGAAGATGTTTCCATATCTGACTAGGGTAACCAGACGTTTTGATTTTATCGGGACTGTCCCGATATTTACTTGTTTGTCCCACGTCCCGACGGGACACTGGACAAAGAAGCAATTTTTGCCCTCCGCTCCGGCTCGTGCCCCACCCCCCGCCCCGACTCCGTCCTCTCCTTCTCCCATTGGATAGCTCCCCAAATCCCCGCCCTGGCCCCACCTCTTCTCCACGCACGCAGATTGTGCGCCAATCAGCTGTATGGCTGTATGATCTTGCCAAGTCATTGGATACCTGGGGCCTAAAATACATCACATGTTGGGCCAGGTTTTCCAGAAGTAACTCCTTGCTGGCATCCATAAAATTTATGGGCCAAATCTTCAACTGGTGTAAATTGTCAATTGAAGTCAATGGAGCTATGACAATTTACATGAGCTGAGGATACGGCCCTATGTGTATACAGGGAAATCAGTACAGTATTTGCACATACAAGTACCCATTTGCCCTTTCAATGGACCAAATGCTGATACCTTTGTTGATACTGAGTAACCCATTACTCCACAAGTGGTTCCTATTAGTTTCAATGGGACTACTTGTGGGGAACGATACTATTCAGTGTCTATAAGCATAACCTGCCCCATTTATCTCATGTGTATATGCAAATGCAGGTTTTGTCTGTTCAAATGTGAGTACATATGTTTATGCAACTCAGTCTCCACTTGAACATTTTTCTTATTAGGTTTCTGTTTTTATGGTGGAGTCTCTCTCATTGTGGGATAGTTACCATGCAACAGACTATTACTTACAAAAAAAAGCTACAATCTTCCTTAAAAAATTAAATAAGACTATTAAAATTTAGTAGTCAGTAGCTGTGCACTATTGTTCTATAATCTCTTTCACATTCCTTTACTTTCCGGTCTTTTTAGAGCATTTGTGTAGAATGAACATCAAAAGTTTAGAGCTTCAAACAATGAATGATTCAGCAGTCTGCTGCAGTGAATTACACTTTGATTTTCTATCAGAATTGAAAACTATCAAATGAGGTATGAATAATTGTCACTACCCCACAACATGGATTTTTTAAAAGTTTTAAATAGTCCAGCAATAATTTTACATTTCTTCATAAAGTCAGAAATTGTAACCTCAATAAGCGTCAAAAGTGAAGTACTTAGTCTTTAAGAGGAAAAAAAATCTTATTTACGGTCAGATTCACTGGCACTTTCTGGTAATGCAAAGCAGCTGTAAATCTGGTTTACTCGTGCTTTGCAATACAAGCAGCTACAGCACGCAAGTAAACCCCTGGAATATAGTCTTAACATAGTGACAGGATCATCCATGTTTGAGATGAAAAAGACCAATCTAGCCCTTCTCCCTCTTACTGATAATTTCATAGGCCCAGTTATCCAATTTTATCTTTAATTCAGAAAACTTTAGTTAAAAAAAAAAAGCCTATTTACCTTTTTCCATCCCATTTGCCTGCTCCTATTTTCGTGTCTTTTTCTTTGCCACCCCCTATATCTGGAATAGCCAGACAATTCATATATGCTAAACACCTTTCCTGTCCTCCTTAAAAATCTACTGAAAATCCATTAGATCAGTAAAACATGCCACCTGTAATGACCACTTGCCATGTTATGTCTGCCTAGTACTGTATTGCTTTGTATTGCCCCCATTCTTAGTTTTGTAAAGCCCAATCCTACAAAGATTCTAGGACTAGTCCTGCTTATAATTAAGCACATACCTAAGTCTTCATAGTATTGTGACCCTTGACTGTAAGCTCACTGGGGCACGTATTTCATTTTAGCTTGGCATACTTAATATACTGTAGAGTGCCAGGCAGCACACATGCGCACTACAGTACCTAATAACAGTAACACCTCTCTTTCCTTCTTTGATTAATGTTAGTGAAGAAATCTGAAGATGAAAAGCACTACACAATTCCAAAGAATGAATATCCTCAACAAACAGTAAGTAGTTTTTCCTTTCCTTACACTGTTTTATTCTGTATAGTATGACAAGTCTGGTAAACTAAAATTGAGCATTTACTTACTTTTGATTAATAATCTCACCTCTATTATTTCTTTATTGAATTGTGTCATTTGTTTATTTTATATAAATTATTAGCATAATCCTCTCCTACCGTATGATGCTATATAACCAAATATCTATAGCTTTTAAAAACACATTAGAAAATAACTCATGCACTGCTTATGTATCTTTTATATTATATTCATATTAAATAGAACCCTATAGCTCAGTGGTTTGAGCATTGGCCTGCTAAACTCAGGGTTGTGAGTTCAATCCTTGAGGGGGCCACTTAGGGAACTAGGGCAAAATTAGTACTTAGTCCTGCTAGTGAAGGCAGGGGGCTGGACTCGATGACCTTCGAGGTCCCTTCCAGTTCTATGAGATAGGTATATCTCCATATATTTCTTTTGTAATGGATAGTAAATTGCTCATAAATACAAGGACTAGATTCTGGTTTGTTGTGTGGCTGTTTTATACTGCACTATCACTGGAATCAGGTGTCATTACTGACATAGCTGGCCTTGGCAGGATCACCCCATTGTACAGGGGTCCTCATATGGCACAGAGTCAACACAACAGCTTCTACACATCCACCTTGTTGATGGTTTTTTTTTTTGTTTTTTGTTTTAACTACTGCTGGAAAACAGAATGCAGTCTCTCTGCCCTTGACCCTTAAATAGCCTCAGGCAATAATTTCAACTGGATCTCAATCCCAAACATTCATGGCCTTAGGTAAAGTACAAGATTAATGGCTTCAGTGCAGTGAATTAAACAAAAAGCCATTGCAGGTGTGTTAAAGAGGCGACAAATAAATATACATAAGTAAAGAACACTGAGGATGTGGAACAGAGGACAGAACAGTGCTCATACTGTGACAGACTGACAATATCCTGAATGAAATTTATTGAAATAAAACTAATTCAGTAATGTTTAACTTAACATCTTTGGAATTCATTGTATTGAAAATGCAATTGAATGTTATTGTGGAATTGTATGAATTTCCATGGGAAGGATAAATAGGAGAACAGCAGGGGGGTGATTGGGCAAATTCACTCAGGTTTTAGCATCTCCAGAGAAGCTAGAAAGGTGAGCATATACTAATTCAAATGGGATTCCCCAGGGACCAACAGACAAAGAAAGGGTTTTTTGATAAATAGCCTGGTTTTAAACTGGTTCCTGGCTTTCTTCCCGTTCCAGAAAATGGACAGAACCCCGGCCCACAGAGGGCCCCAATCCTTAGGGTAAAGTTGTCTATAATATCAAACTAATAAATTGCAATGCATGTCAAACATTTTCTTTTCTCATTTTGAACTATACTGGTTCCAAATTATGGAGAAACTATAACCAAGATGCTCTTTTTTCTATGTATTGAAAATTCTAAAACAATCCTTTTTGGATGGGGGAATCCACCCAGTTCTACTGAAAACCTCTCTTTGGAGTGGCATAGTATCACTTATGAACACAATAAATATCAAGATTCATACTGTAAATAGTCTTTACATACGTAATATTGTAAGTCTAAATTTTCAAAAGTAACTAGTAATTGAGTGTCTTAATTCTTGGGCATCCAACTTGAAACACCTTAAAAGGATGTCACCCTGACTTTCAGAGTGTTGGGGCTCAACATTTTCTGAACATCTATTCACTTCTCAGGGTTTTTTGTTTTGTTTTCTTTATTTGTTTTAATACCTTTCTTTATCTTTAGTTGCTTGTTCGATCATTAATTTCTTCAGTTCTGCCAGACGCTGTAGATCTTTCTCTTCCATTTCTTGCCACTTGCGTTGTTTTTCAGCCCAGTATATTCTCACCTGGAGTTTGTATGCATGAAATATACAGATTAAAACAGAACACTTATAAACCAAGATACAGGCCAGCAAAGCAAGGATAATGCCAGGGAAACCCTGACATCTTGGGTTTTGTAATAATATGTATATTTTAGAATAGCATATTTGCCTATGTTAGGAAACATTAACAAGCTACACTCTAAATGTGAAGCTGCAGAAACTGCTTTTGAAATGTAGTAGGAGCAGAAGGGAGTTTGTGGAACTCCCATGCATGAATAGAAAAATTGCTAACTGGTATGTTTCCTGCAGTCTTTTCTTTTTCCATCCTATCCAACAACAGCAACTACAGACAGCATTATTGCTCCCCCTACCAGGGAGCAAGGAAACAAAATACATGGCAATCAGAGCACCTCATTTCCAGTTTGAATCAAGAGTAGCTCCAAGTGGCAGTCCTCCAGGGGAGAAGCAAGGAGAGCTACGACAAACAGAATTACCAGTAATTTTTTTCTTGTTACTATGGCCCTCTTCATCTGTTCTACCCAGCAGTAGCAATTACAGAAAGCAGACATCCCATGAAATAACCAAAGAAGATGGATGGGCTTTCTTCAGATGTTTGGAGTGTCAGATATGTCCTCACTGACATTGCTTTTGGTCTGACTGGTAATGCCAGCTAAAGATGAAAGGAACAGACAACTATCTTGCAAATTTAGGTACAGAACTGGAATTTCAATGAGGCAGAAAATTAGCATGCTCCTTACTGAATGAAGATGAGCTCTGTGTAAGCTTGAAAGCTTATCTCTTTCACCAACAGAAGTTGGTACAATAAAAGATATTACCTCATCACCTTGCCTCTCTGAACGGCATTTAGTAACTTTGGATATATTATTTTGTCCTAGTCAAAAGCTAATAAGATAATGTCTGATCCACAGAGGTTTTTGTGGTGTTCACCATTGTTGCATTATTCCTCAAAACCAGTGGTTTTCAAACTTTTTTCATTTGCAGACTCCTATAAAATTTCAAATGGAGGTGCGGACCCCTTTGGAAATCTTAGGCATAGTCTGCGGACCCCTGAAACCACTGTTCTATGGTAACAATCTTGAAAACCACTGTTCTATAGTAACAACAACCTTTCACAGACCCCTTAGATATTAAGCTGGAATTAAAATTGTAAATATGTATCAATAATTTAATGAAGGAAAAATTAATAAATCATAGAATCTTTATATAACACACAACTTTCTGAAAACAAGGAAATTCAAAGTTAAGGGTGCATTTTAAATACAATTATTTTAAAAGTATGGAAATTCAGAGCTAAGGTATCCCAAATAACTGTAGCTTTGCTCTCTTGTCCACTTCACTGTGAGAACTCTCCATGTAAAGTTCATATGTATCTTATACTCTGAGGCTCCATGTGACTGAACCTCAAAAGGGCTCCCATCTGAAGATATTCTGTGCATCAGCTGTGTACTAGAGTCCTGCTTCTGCACCACCTGGAGTCAATGGGAGTTTTGCTATGGACTTCAGTGCAAGCAAGAGCCAAGTTCTGTGTAGCTTAGGACTCCACAAAACAGATACACAAAAGAGCTCCAGTCATGGATCTTAGGAGCTCCACAGAATAGCCATACATCTTGGGACACAGACTTTTAGTTATTATATACATTTTTAAAGCCCTCATAATTAAAACATCTAAAATCAATTTTATTCATTTCGAAGTACATCAAGTCCCTGGTTAAAGAGAAAGGAATCTCTAAATTCACTCCTTCTCCCTGCCCAATCCCCAGTGAGGAAGGTGCTTACTTAAAAAGGAAATAGTTTAAGTGACCATTCCTTGCAACAGAACCTCTATGAAATGGCAATAAAAGTAATAAATTATATGTCACAGAAATACACTAGTTTTAGGCTTTTGTAGAAGGCTCCAGTTTGCAATGGCTTTCAGGACATCAGACCCTTCAAAATGAGCTGTTCCATTTTTGCAAACAATCCTTTAGGTGCTGTGGTTCAGGTAGGGTTACCATATCTATTAAATAAAAAAAGAGGACCCTCCACGGGCCCTAGCCCCGCCCATTTCCCCACCCCAGCCCCGCTTCAACCCCGCCCCAACTCCGCCCCCTCCTCCCTCCCACTCCCAGCCACGGGGAAAGGGCTGCCCAAGCGCTACCGGCTTCACGGTTTGCCGGGCAGCCCCCAGACCCTGCGCCCCCAGCCGGCGCTTCCCCAGCGCAGCTGGAGCCCAGGAGGGGAAGCGCCCAGCCGGGGGCGCAGGGTCTGGAGGCTGCCCGGCAAACCGTGAAGCCGGAAGCGCTTGGGCTTCAGGCAGCCCCTATGCCTCCGGACCCTGCGCCCCCAGCCGGGCACTTCCCCTCCCGGGCTCCGGCGGCGCAGGGTCCGGAGGCATGGGGGCTGTCCGAAGCCGGTAGCGCTCGGGCAGCCCGGCTCTTAAACAGAGCCGAAGAGTCAGGGGAGGAGCAGAGGGTAAGGATTGCTCCATGATCCAGGTAGTTATACAGAGGAGTGACATTGCCAATGGCAATTAAATGCCCCCCCCCATGCCTTTTTTCCTGTTCCTCTGGGGTTTTATGCCCACCTGCCATTGGGCAACCCAACCTAAGAAAAGACAGATAGGCAAAACAAACTAAAACAAATTGATCAACAGCTGAAAAACTTCAAATAAAAACAAAGCAAAAGTTGTGATGCAACCTACCCTGTAACTCAACCACTCCTCCTATGACATAGGAGAAAATAAAAACTAGATGGCCAAGGCCACCAATAGAGACAACTTGTCAGACAACTCTGAAACATCAATCAAAATTTCTTCATGTTGCATCCTAAACTAGCAGTAAACCACTGATACTAAAAAGGCATTCAGGTGGCAGGGGATCAGAAAGCAAATACAATTTTTGTAATGGCTGGAGATTATACACATTTACCCCCTCGAAGGCTGTCTCTATACTAGAAGCACTTTTCCTGGCAAAGTGCTCCTCGTGTAAATGCAACTGTATCATACTGGTATAGAAAAATCACTCCCCAGGAGTGAAACAAATCGATATAAACACAGCTTTGTGTCTATGCTAGGAACTTCTGTTGGCACATTATATGTCAGTCAGGGATCACACCTCGTCATACCCATGACCAACAATTATGCAGACAGAAGTCTTTAGTTTAAAAAGACTAAACCAATACCGAGAAGCAATAATAACCTAGCCTCTGGGAACAAATATCAGAAAACATCTGCCAGAGCCAATGTGAAAGAATGCAGGAATCGCACAGTATAGAGAATCTTGAAAAGTTCCTCTTGTACATTTTTGATATATGCTTAAAATGTCTACAGATAATGACCAGAACATGCCTACACAGTGTACATATAATCCTGTCTCATCAAAGTCAAAGCCAAAACTTGTATGGACTTCAACAGCACCAGGATTTGGCTCCAAGTGCATATTTTACCTGCTTATAAGTATGACCTCATAACCACAATTGAAAATGACAAGTTCCCAGAATAAAAGAAAAAAGTTATAGGATATGAGACAAGAGGGAAAACATTTTTTCAAGTGCTTTTGTCCCACTGTTACACTAACTACATGCCAGTCTCTTTAGTAATTTCATTCATTCTATTTTTTTTAGTGGTAGTGTGACCGAGGGAACAGGGTCTGGCAATACTTTATATTTAATAGCAATGAAAAATCGATGAGAGAAGAGACAAATCCATGCTACCTCTATAACCAGCGAAGAAGGAAACTAGATACATCCTGTACATGGGCACAACCTAACATCCATAGCAAAGAATGATGGCCATGCAAATCAAGTCCATCACCCTCGACTGGTGAGGTGGGTCTAAGGAAGGGGAGAGCAAGATGGGCTTGGAGATAGGAAAGTGTGGAAATCTCTCAGAGGAAAATTCCTTATATGGGACACAAAGACCGGCACTTTCTCTAGGCAGCATTCTTGTTCAAATACTCATGTGTGGAATGGTTGAATGGAATGGTTGATATAGCAACACAGATACGATAATGATCTGTAGGTAAGGGATAAGGGGAAATTTCTTTGGACACAATAGGGAAATCCTATGTCAGGCCCAAAGAGGAGTTGATAAGAGGACTTTCTAAAGACCTAGGATTTTCTTTTCTTTTATCTGTAACTAAGCTAAAGGACCCCTACTTCACTCAATTTTGTAAACCTTTTTTTTTTTTTTGCTTTACTACCATATTCTCTTTAGTTTTAATAAATCTTGTTTTCAAGAACATTACTGCAATATGGATAATGTCATGCAGATGGTCTGAAAGAGAGAATACTTCAAACATCAAAGTAGAGGTAGCGAAGGATAAGGCATTTCTGGAGCCTAACTCCTCCATTCATGCTCTCAGTCAGATAGGGCATGAACAGAGTTTATGTTCGTTCCCATTAAGGTATGTTACAAAGGGCTATTACAGGTATTCACCTGGGGAGAAGCCTAAGGACGGAGACATCGGTTGGCAGGGTACTATTTTTTCATTTTTCAACCTTCACCACTGGCTGATCAACTGTTAACTTAAATCCTCCTTGTGGGCTGGGCTCCCTGGACTTCACTAAACCCTTCAAATACACATAATGAAAATATTCTATTTTGAAACAATTCTGCCTGATTTTCTCCCCCCCCCCCCGCTCCAACTCATTGCTTCCAACAGACATATAAATAAAAGCCTACTCGTCAGTGGCCCAATCCTGCAAGCATGTCAGCATCAATAGTGTCATAGAAGTTAATGGGACAGCTTATGTGAGTAAAGTTACTCATGTGCTGAAGCGTTTGCAGGACCACCCTATAAACATTAAATTGCTCCTGCTGTTTATTGCTGACTTGAAATAATAATTATGCATTTTTAATATAAAAATTCCACAGAAACCAGTTGTGATGTTAATCCTTTGAGTGTAAGATTTCAATATGAGAAATAAGTAAAAAAATAGGTAAATTCTCAAAATCAAAAGGTTCCTGTTTTTGTATAAATTACATTAATAATAAAAAATAGTGTTGAGAAATACAGCTAGTATGTGATACATAAGTAGATTTTTTTTATAAGTAGTAAATAACATATTCTCCAAAGTTTTCCCACAAAGTATTGTTTAGACTTTAGTTAGAACAATGTTATTTCCCCACGGAGAGACAAGGCAGGTGAAGTAATATCTTTTATTGGACTAATTTCTGTTGGCGAGAGAAGCTTTCCAGCTTACACAAAGCTCTTCTTTACATCTGGGAAATTTACTCAGAGGATATGTTTACACTGCAGTTAGACACCCGTGGCTGGCCCGTGCCACCGGACTCTGGGGTCTTTTAAGAGGCGGTTTCATTGCAGTGTAGATGTTGAGACTCGGGCTACAACCTGGGCTCTAGGACCTTGGAAGTAGGAGGGTTCCAGAGCTTGGGCTGCAGCCCCAGCAGGAACAGCCCCTTAGCCAGAGCCCTGTGAGCTTCAGTCAGCTGGCATGGACCAGCCATCAGTGTCTAATTGCAGTGTAAACATACCAAGAGTGTCACAGATAAATACAAGGTGGAACAGATTATTTAGCATAAGTAGTTAACATATATTTCAAGGGACTATTCAAGGTAAAGTGGCTTGTTAACGCCTCTCCAGTTATGGGGAAAGGGGAAAGCCGGGGAGGGGGGAGGATTAACAGGGTTACAGATTGTTGTAATGAACCATAATTCCAGTGCGCTATTCAGTCCATGATGTTTAGTGTCTAGTGAAGTTATGAATTTAAGCTCCTAGGCTCATCTCTTGAAGGTGCAAGCTCCTAGGTTCATCTCTTGAAGGTGCTGTGCCTTGGCTGAGAGGTGTTAATGGGCCATTTCACATTGAAATATGTGTTAACATATGCTAAACAATTATCTGTTCCATCTTGTATTTAGCTGTGACACTGAGTACATTTCCCAGACCTAAAGAAGAGCTCTGTGTAATCTCAAAAGCTTCTCTCTGTT
Organism: Malaclemys terrapin pileata; assembly: GCF_027887155.1. Taxonomy (NCBI): domain Eukaryota; kingdom Metazoa; phylum Chordata; order Testudines; family Emydidae; genus Malaclemys; species Malaclemys terrapin. Next base: position 49,414,818 of record NC_071515.1, on the reverse strand, counting down.
GCCAATAGAAGCTGGACCAATAAAATATAGTACCTCACCCACCTCGTCTCTCTAATATCCCGGGACCAATAAGGCTACAACACTGCATACATTTCCCAGTCAGTCAAACGATGCTTAGCACACTGTATACATAGATGTGTGCTGTCTTGAAAGAGGTAATGTGCATCTGTTCTTGGAAGCCTATTTGAAAGTTCCCTGTGTTGATCTAAGTGCAGTGTGCTTAAACACTGTAGCCAATATATTCTGAGGCTCATTTGCTGCAATGCAGCATATCTTGCTGCAGCTTTGGTAGCTTCAGTGGTCTTTGCCATACTACTCGATAGCATAAATCTGTAAGACAGCTAGAAATGCAGTAGTTTCTCTGCACTGATTGTCCTTGAGACTGTGTGGCAGCCCCAGAGTATATGCCTCTATTGGTGTCTTTTTAGAAAAATAAGAAAGTAGCAAAATTGCTACACAAGTATATGCAGCTTCAAAACTGGGTATTGGCAACATTCCACCAACCACTTGCTAATCTCTGAACTAATACCAAAAAGACTATTTACAATAATATAAAGTATTGAGATTACTTAAAGCTTTTAAAAGCAATTAGATAATAAATCATTCAAATACCACATTTTCCATACTTTTTCTTTTTCCTCTGCTCTTTGAATCATTTCCTTTTCTTTCTGTATCTTTTCTTTTTCATCTTCCTTTTCTTTTCTTCTGGCAGCTATAGCAGCTTCCAGTCTGGCTGTCTCCTCCTGGTCTGCTCTCCACTGTAGAACCTGGCATAAAAGATTGAGAAAGTCTTCCTGTTTAGTCAATCCCTTAACAAAGTAAGTGTAACATTGTGGGCCTGAAAAATTGAATATAGTGAAGAAACACAAGTAGTCTGTTTATCAATTAGGTGTTCTGATTCAATCAGCAATGTACTATTATTTAATAAACATTACTTCCACTTAGTAATAGATCAGTCATTCTCCATTAATTGGTGAATTATTTAAGAACAAAATCCCACATGAAAAGTGAAAGACTTTCAATGATACTTGAGCTCCTAAATGCCTAAGTCACTTCCGAAAATGGCCTTGAGTCTCTTACGTTACTTAGGTGCTTTAAAAAATGTTACCATTTACCTTACAAGGTATGCATATTTTTATTTTCTTATTTGCCATATATTGCTTCAAATCATCATTATGATATTATATTATTAGTAATAATAATGATATTTATTATTATTGGCCAAGCAAAGTGAGGCCCTACATTCAGCTTGATGGCATTTCTGTTTGTCTGTCTGTAATGTGATAACTTTGAAACAGCGCATCCCATCAATTCCAAATTTTCAGGAATGTTCTAGGCATCAATGATGTCCCATTGATTCTGTGGAAAAGTCAGAAACCTGGAAGGGGAAATCGGGGACAACACACAGAGCCCCCTCACATTTGCTTAGCTGGTTTAACCAGCTTTGTAATTACCTCTAGATCAAAGAACCTGTCTATGAAGCCAATCTCAGCGCTGCCAATATCTCAATAGAGTTTTAAATGCTGGCACACTGAATGGCCTATCTCCCAGAGAGAACATCAGGAGGAGCCAGAGGGAGAGAAAAGTGAAGGAGGCCTAATTCCTTCTTCCCTCCTAGTGCGCTGCCTCCCCAAAACTTGGTCCAAGGTGGGGGAGACAGAGACAGGGAACCAGCCCCTGCAAATATTGACTCTGGAAGGAAAAGGAGCACACAAAGGGAAGTGTGTGCGCGTGTGCATTTCCCAGCCAGGGCTTGGGGCTGTGATAATGGAGGGTTCTGGTGGGGAAGGGATGTGAACTTCTGAGGTCAGGTAGAAGGGATTGGTGGAGCAGGTTAACAAGTATCTAGGGGTTGGGAGTGTCTAATGCCCTCATCATCTCGTTCTTTGACCCCCCTTTCTGATCCCTGTTCCTCCTCCCTACATACCCCCTTCCTTCCCCCACCACATTGCTACAGGCAGATAAATCTCTCTGATGCCTCATGATGCTTCCTGCACATATCACAAGCAGCAGCTTTATATGCGGCTCTCTCATTGTTTGTGGAGCTCAGCAAGTGTGTGACCCTCCAATTATAAAATAATAATACTGAAAAGCACATACAAGCCATAATTGAAACCATTTATCCAAACCCACCTCCCCATTAAAGTCAGGGATCCAAAATACCCCAATTTTTGGTTTATAAAGCAAAAACCCAACCAATGAGATTTTGCAAATGCCTAAACCATTCCTATTTTTTCCATCTCTCAGAAAGTAAGATTAAGTATTAAATGACTCCAGAGAAATTATACCAGGCATAACAATGTGGAACATAAAAAGCCACAATATTGGAACATTATGAAATGTAATAGTCAAAATCATTTTGGTAGATAGAGATTTATTTTGCTGCAGAAGTGCGGCCTGTGTATTTGTTTCATGTACCGTGTGCTGAGTAATAACATGAAAGGACTCCAAGCTTGTAAAACTCAACTGGCTCATAGTAAAAAAGCTATTTAGAGATGCTGCAACTGCAGCTAGCATTCTAGCCATGTGCACAATGTCTGATTTTCTGATGACTCCTCCAAATTCTTTCCTCCTGCAATCTGTGCTCTTCCCTTCAAGTTTCAAAGCAGGTTGCTACATCTTTCCTTTTAACAGCTTTTGTTGTTGTGTTTTTTGTGCAAAGTGTTTGCTGTCTTGCTGGGGCCAGAGGTTACTAGTATACAGCCCACCCTAGAGACATGGCCTTTAGCACCAGCCCATTGTAGCCTGTTAGCGTTCAAGTGTGTTGGCCTTTGAACCAGTCTCTGACTTCTTGTTTGTGTTACCACTCTTGCTGCAGGGCTTGCTTTCACTCTGTTGCTGCCTTCATTCTATTGGGTGGTGTCCTGTTGGTCCTCTGTGAGTCTCATATACCTCCTTTCTACATCAGGCCAGCTGATGGCTGAGGCTCTATGTCCTCCTGGTCCTGACCTTGGACAGCTATCTGCCACTACTCTATAGTTGTCTTTGGTTTCGTCTCCACAGCACGGCAAAAGTGAAGTCAAGTAGCTTATGTTTGATGCAACAGTGCATCCCTCCACTGCTAAGGGAACAATGACATGAGCAAAGTGATGGGCAATGAAAATGATCTTTGCAGCATCATTTTGAATGGATATAACTGGGAAAAGATGGCATTTGTCAAGGCCAGTGAAGGATGTTGCACTAACTGAGATGCAACATGATGAGAACCTGAACAAGAGTTTTAGCTGGATGGATGGATAGGAAAGGCTATATCTGAGGCTGCGGGGGAGGGGAGGGAGTCGACCTAAGATACGCAATTTCAATTACGTGAATAGCATAGCTGAAGTTGCGTATTTTAGGTCGACTTACCTGGCTGTGAGGACGGCGGCGAGTCGACCGCTGCTGTGCTGCTGTTGACTCTGCTTCCGCCTCTTGCCGCAGTGGATTTCCGGAGTGGACGGCAGAGCCATCAAGGATCAATTTTATCGCGTCTTCACTAGACGCGATAAGTCGATCCCCAATAGATCGATTGCTACCTGCCGGATCGGCGGGTAGCAAAGATGTGCCCTGAGAGATATTATACAGAGAGATTTGGCAAGACTTAGAAATAGCCTGGATGGTGTACTGTCTTCCTGGAGTAATGCTGCAAGATTGAATGAGACAATAAAAAGGAGTTTTGTTAAATACATTAGGAACAAAAAGAATCCTAACAATGGTACTGGTCCATTACAAGATGGAAATGGTAGAATTATCAATAATAATGCAGAAAAATCAGAAGTGTTCAATAAATATTTCTGTTCTGCATTTGCGGGAAAAACAGATGTAGTCATACCATATGATAACACTCTTTACACCTCAAGAGGGTGTTAGACAGCAGCTACTCAAGTTAGATATGTTTAAATATTAGTTCCAGATAACTTGCATCCAAGAATTTAAAAAAAGCTGGCTGAGGAGCTTGCTGGACTATTAACGTTGATTTTCAAAAAATCTTGGAACACTGGGGAAGTTCCAGAAGACTGGAAGAAAGCTAATGTTGTGCCAATTTTTAAAAAGGATAAAATGGATGACCCAGGTAGGCTTGTCTGGGAAGATAATGGAGAGGCTGATATGGGACTCAATTAATAAAGAACTAAACGGAGGATAACATAATTAATGCCAATCACCGTGGGTTTGTGGAAAACAGATCCTGTCAAACTAACTTTATTTTTATTTATTTATTTTTCTGAGATTACAACTTTGGTTGATAAAGGTAATTGATGTAATAGATTTCTGTAAGGCACTGAACTTGGTACTGCATGATATTTTGATTAAAAATACTAGAACAATATAAAATTAACATGACACATTAAATAGTTTAAAAGCTGGCTGATATGTCTCCAAATGTAATTGTAAACAGAAATCACCACTGAGTGGGTATATTTCTAATGGGTTCCTACAGGAATCAATTCTTGGCCCTACGCTATTTAACATTTTTTATCAATGACTTGGAAGAAAACATAATCACTGATACAGTTTGCAGATGACAGAAAAGTTGGGGTAATGGTAAATAATGAAGAGGATAAGTCACTAATACAGAGTGATCTGGACCACTTGGTAAGTTGGGTGCAAGCAAACAATATCAATATATCTAAATGAAAATGTATACATCTAGGAACAAAGAATGTAGATCACAAGTACATGATGGGGGATTCTAGTGTGGAAAGCAGTTACTCTGAAAAAGATCTGAGGGTTGTGGTGGAAAAATCAGCTGAACATGAGCTCCCACTGTGACGCTGTGGCTAAAGGGCTAATGAGCTTTTTGGATTCATAAAGAGGGCAACCCTCTGAATTTGGAACTGGTGTAACTGCTGCAGGAACACTGTGCCCAGTTCTGGTGTCCACAATTCAAGGAGCATGTTGACCAACTGGAGACTTTTCAGAGAAGAGCCATAAGAATGATTAGAGGATTAGAAAACATGCACTATTAGTGACAAACTCCAGGAGCTCAATCTATTTAGTTTAACAAAGAGAAAATTAAGGGGTGATTTGATTACCATCCATAATTACCTAAATGGGGAACAAATATTTGATAATGGGCTCTTCAATCTAGCAGAGAGAAAGGTATAACACAATCCAATGGCTGGAAGTTGAAGCTAGACAAATTCAGACTGAAAATAAATTAACAATTGGAACAATTTACCAAGGGTCATGGTAGATTCTCCATCACTGACAACTTTTAAATCAAGATTGGATGTTTTTCTAAAAGACGTGCTCTAGGAATTATTTTGGGGAAGTTCTATGGCCTGTGATATAGAGGTCAGACTAGATAATCACCATGGTTCCTTCTAACCTTGGAATCTGTGAACGTATGTGAAGACCTAGGGAGAGTTTACAGGCCTGAGTGACAGGCAGGATGGTGGTTTTGTCCACAGTGATCAAGAAACAAGGTAGCGGGAAGGCTTGGAGGTCAGAGATTAAGAGCTCTTTTTTTAGCTATGTTGAGCTTGAGCTGACAGCTAGACATCTATAAGGAGATATCAGAGAGACAGACTGAGGTGTTAGGTCTGGAGTACAGAAGTAGCTCTGTGAATTAGCTACATAAAGATAGTAGTTCAATTTGTATTTACTGATATTACCCAGAGATAAGGTGTGGAGAGAGAAGAGAAGGGAACCAAGTTCAGAACTCTGTGGAACCTCCCCAAAAAGCTGAAAGGCAAAAGAAAAATATCCTCTGAAGGACACATTGAAGGAGCAATTAGAGAGGCAGAATAAGAACCTGGAGATGACAGAGTCATGGAAAACAAGGGAGGACAAGATTTCAAAAAGAGGACTATGCTTGATTGTGTCAACGGTGATTAACAGGTTGTGGTAGATGAGGACGGAGTAGTAGTTTTGAGATTTGGCTAAGAAGAGGTCATTAGAGACTGAGGAAGAGTGGTTTCAGTTGAGTGCAAGGGCTGAAAGCCAGACTGGAGAAGGTCTAGGATGAACTGGTGGAGAGGAACTCCAGACAGCAATTGTAGACAGTGTGTTCAATGAGCTTAGAGATGAGAAAGGAGATTGGGCAAACGTTGGAGAAGCAGGGCAATAGGTAGAGGGGCAAGCGGGGTCAAGGGTGGATATTTTTAAGATGGGAAATTACAACAAGTTTTTATTGTGAAGGGAAAGTATTTTTTATCAATGACTTGGAAGAAAACATAATCACTGATACAGTTTGCAGATGACAGAAAAGTTAGGGAAGGTTAGGGAAAAGAATAAGGCAGATGATGAGGATAGGCATGAGGAAAAATCAGGAGATAGGATGAATTGGGGTCACTGGGGCAAGTGGATGGTAAGAGGGGGAGAGCAGATAAGAAATTTCTACATCTGTGACCAGGGAGAAGAAGAAGAGAGTTGGAGATGGGGGGGAGAAATTCAATAAGAACATATTAACATAAGAATGGCCCTACTGGGTCAGACCAAAGGTCCAGGCCAGTGCCAGGTGCCCCAGAGGGAATGAATAGAACAGGTAATCATCAAGTGATCCATCCCCTGTCGCTCATTCCCAGCTTCTGGCAAACAGAGGCTGGGGACACCATTCCTGCCCATCCTGGCTAATAGCCATTGATGGACCTATCCTCCATGAATTTATCTAGTTCTTTTTTTAACCCTGTTATGGTCTTGGCCTTCACAACGTCCTCTGGCAAAGAGTTCCACAGGTTGACTGTGCGCTGTGTGAAGAAATACTTCCTTTTATTTGTTTTAAATCTGCTGCCTATTCATTTCATTTGGTGACCCCTAGTTCTTGTGTTATGAGAAGTAGTAAACAACACTTCCTTATCTACTTTCTCTACACCAGTCATGATTTTATAGACCTCAATCATATCCCCCCTTAGCCATCTCTTTTCCAAGCTGAAAAGTCCCAGTCTTATTAATCTTTCCTCATAAAGAAACAGTTCCATACTCTAATCATTTTTGTTGCCCTTTTCTGAGCCTTTTCCAATTCCAATATATATATATTTTTTTTGAGATGGGACGACCACATCTGCACACAGTATTCAAGATGTGGGCATACCATGGATTCATATAGAGGCAACATGATATTTTCTGTCCTATTATCTATCCCTTAATTATTCCCAGCATTCTGTTCACTTTTTTGACTGCCGCTGCACATTGAGTGGATGTTTTCAGAGAACTATCCACAATGACTCCAAGATCTCTTTCTTGAGTGGTAACATCTAATTTAGACCCCCATTTTATATGTATAGTTGGGATTATGCTTTCCAATGTGCATTACTTCGCATTTATCAACATTAAACTTCATCTGCCATTTTGTTGCCCAGTCACCAAGTTTTGAGAGATCTTTTTGTAGCTCTTCAGTCTGCCTGGGTCTTAACTATCTTTAGTAATTTTGTATCATCTGCAAATTTTGCCACCTCACTGTTTACCCCTTTTCCCAGATCATTTATGAATATGTTGAATAGGACTGGTCTCAGAACAGACCCCTGGGGGACACCACTATTTACGTCTCTCCATTCTGAAAACTGACCATTTATACCTACCCTGTGTTTCCTATCTTTTAACCAGTTACCAATCCATGAGAGCACCTTCCCTCTTATCCCGCGGCAGTTTACTTTGTGTAAGAGCCTTTGGTGATGGACCTTGTCAAAGGCTTTCTGAAAATCTAAGTACACTATATCCACATGCTTGTTGACCCCCTCAAAGAATGCTAGTAGCTTGGGGAGGCTGATTTCCCTTTACTAAAACCATGTTGACTCTTCCTCAACAAATTATGTTCATCTATATGTCTGACAATATTGTTGTCAGCTGAAAGGGAGTGGGAACTAGTGAGGCTTGAGCCGCTAGTGCTTTTTGTGGAGAGAAAGGAACAGTGGGCAGCAATGGAGAAGCTAGGTCCAAGGAGCAGAGAGTTGTTGAGAAGCTGGGGCTTTGCTCTTCCTCCTTTCCCCTCCTGTAAAACATTTAGCTCTTCCTTGCTTGGTGAGAACTACCAGTTGTTTTACCAGGAAGCAGGATGGGGGCAAAGAATGAGCATATATGTGCCTCTGCGTACGAGTGTGGTTAAACATGAATGAGAATGTGGAAATTGTGTTGTTTGTGAGGAGAGAGCATGGACAGATATGCATGGGTGGGGACTGATGGGTGTGTGTATTTGTGGAAGAGGGGAGTTGTAAATGAGGGCATGTGATCAGACACACAGGTAGCAAATAGTGTGTAGGAGGATGGCTGCACTGCAGCAGCAGGCAGGTAAGAAGCTATTTTCTTTTATTCTTACAAGGAGACATTAGCCTGAAATTCACAACTGTGAACTTTGAAAAGAAAAATATCATTGAAATATTCTCAGAGTACACTTGTTACTTTTCATGGTCTTTCTTCCCAAAACTTTGAGAATGTTCTCTTAACAGACTCTCAATTGCCATACCATCTGTTTCATGGCTGCATAATTCAAGAAGTAACCTCAATTGAAAAAGTAAACTAAATACAGTCATTCTCAAGGAAAAAAAAAAAACAAAGCAAACCTAAACTGTCTGATCTGACGGTGTGCTAAGCACCTACAGTATTAAGGGGCCAGTCCTGGTACTTATGCAACTCATTAGACACCTGTTTTTGTGATTTACTGTTAATGAGAAATGACACATTAACATAAATAACTCTTATACGTTAAGTACTGCACTATAAAAAACTGTGAGCATCAGTGATGAATCATTTGAATTTTTTTTTATAAAAGAGAATTAAATATGATTTATTCTACTAGAATATATATTGCATAAAAATAATTCACCTGAAATTCCTAAGAAAAGGTTATAGGAGTAACTTACACCAATCTTCCTAACAATTGCTTGTAAACAATCTGAACCAAAAGTAGAACAGAGATGTTTAACACTGGAGTACAGGATTGCCTTGGTAGGGTTGATTTTCCTCCCCCCTTTATAATATGTGCTGTATGCATGCTGAGGGGACAATGTGAACGACAGCAAGTAGCTGTGAAATTGGTGCTGAATGATCAATGATCTAGGACGTTTACTGACAAAATTATTCTTTTCTCTGGTACAATGAGAAATCTATAAAACATGTAATAGGTGTAATCACAGCCAAACTTCATGATAAGCTAGTGAATTACCAGTGACTTGTTTGTTTGTTTTCCCCACATTCATCCTTCTATCTCTCCTTTAAGTTAAACACACTGCTTTCCCCTCCTTGCTCCCTTCCTCCATATTTCAGCCCACACCTCTTTCTCCCACATCACTTCTCAGCTTCAGTTCCAATATCCTTGTTCTTTTCCTCCCCATTTGACTTCATCTCTCCATATAAAGGAGTTTATTCACAAGATAAATAAATGAAGTAGGTGACTTATGATCTGACCCTGCTTCTATTGAAGTCAGTGGCAAAACTCCCATTGCCACCAATGGCAGAAGGAGCAGGCCCCTAAGTCAGGTAGTTTTCTTGTAGGCATCTCAGAAATACATCTTCAGGAGGGCTAGAGAAGGCAGTGACTTTGTGAACCAGCCCAGGAAGGCTGTTCAACAGTCAGGGGCATTGTCAAAGCAAGATAACCAAAAAAGATCCATTACAGAAAGTGTCAAAAGTGACTATTGTCTTAGTATTGTGAAAGTTCTGGAAAGAGCCATAGAAGGGAAGCAACACTCAACTGCAAATTCTTTCATAAAGAAAGAGAGGTATTCAAAATGTCAAAAGCTAAAACACCTAAGTTTCACCAAGACACATTTATTTCATAGCTCACTCTAATTGTGACATCCTGATAGTAAATTTAACACTAGAGGGAGTCTAAGCAATGTGATGCTGCCTACAAGAGCCTGCTCAGCTTGAAAAGAATTTAACATCTGAAGGCTTGAGCATAAAATGCTATTTAACATATGTTTATCAGATGATCCCACCAAGGAAGCCAAGGAGTTTGGGCATGTCTCATGCCGATAGAATGAGAATCTGATTACAGTATTTCTGAGCTGTACAAGAATAAGATAACCAATAGGTGGGCAAAGAAATTAGTAGCAGAGCAATATTCTACAGCAGATAGGCTTCCAAGTAAAATGTCATCAGAAGAAAGAATGGCCTAGAAGAACTTTATAGTATTCTTCTTAATTTAAAACAGCTAATTATAGTTTTAAACCAGTTTATCCGAATAGATGTGTGAAATGATAATGATGAAGGACAAGGATTAGGTAAAATCATTATAGTGACACTTGGTAGAATCTTATAGTAAAGGTGTCAGAATTTCCATTCTAAGACTCTATTTTCTGGAGCTTAGTTATATATAATACCTTAATGGAAATTCCCTCCCAATGTGAAACTTGTAATACAGGGTCTTTGACTAAATGGGTATTTTTAAAAGAAATTTTGGAAGTAATCTGTTCAACTGTTTTAGCAGAATATGACTATAAAATAAAAAAGTTTAGTTTCTGTTGCTTTTGTATGCTCTTTTAATAAGCTGAAACAGAATTGTTTTTAAAATGAGACAGTGAAGGACATAGTCATATTTAAGTCACCCTGAGAAGACTGAAGGGAACAAAGAAGCACAAGTAGACCTCAAAACCTTCTAACAATAGACAGTGAATGAATGAAGCCTGTTAATGCTGACATTATCAACTTAACAATATTACTTTTATATTACTAAGGTAAACTACTGAAGCAGTCTAAATTCTCAGAAAAATAGCAGACTGGGATTTTCTGAACTGGAATGAAAAAGTTCAGGTTTAGATCTGCAAGATTCAAACATGTAATTTAATTTTGAGGCTACTGTTGAAAAATTCAGAACATTTCTTTTTTAAGCAAATGCTTTGCTATGTCTCATTTAATTTAATTTTTTCATTCTAATCGCTATATTAGAAACATATCCTTCAATAATGAATTGTTGGATTGTACAAGGATGTAGGCAGGCATATACCATGTATGCAATTTTCATTTTCCTGAATACAATATTACTTAAGAGGTATTATACTTCATTGTATCTTTATTAACACACTATTAGACTTCTATATGTATCTAATTTCACCTGTCAACTTGGATGGTGATCACACTGGATGAAATGAATCAGTGAAAGCAAGGGCTACAAAACTGAAGTGGTTTTGCTGTATGGGAGTAGGTACTGAGCACTGCAGAGGGAGAACAGTAGACTGGGAGAGGCTTGACCATTGAGTTCAAAATCACAGAGCCAATCAACTAAAAGAACAAAACAAAACATACATACATGTAGGAATCAAAGACACTATTGCAACTTAGTATCACACAAATCCTGTTTATTCAGAGTGTGCGCGGGAGAGAGAGAGAATTCCAGTCATTCCGTCAAATGGCAGATCTATCTCAGGAAATTGATACACTGGGAATGAAAGGTAGTGGAATGTTCACTATGTTTCAAATTTCAAACTACTTGCTAGATCTCTGACTTAGGGACCATTTCCCCCCCTGGTTTCATAATATGTTCTTTATACAGTCTAGCTACTTGCTTTTAATTACATTCATACAGGTCATCAGTTAAAGCCCTTAGATCAAAGGCAGAAACTTTAAGCTGTGACCAAATATTGAACGCCTGATTGCTTTTATATGAATAAATGAACATACCCAAGCACCAAATAATTAACAAGTTTACTCGCTTGACAAACTGGCTCCCAAACAGAAATGATATACTAATATGTATCAATAACTTACCATCAAGCTGTATATAGTACGCTACATTCAGACTTAACATAATTTTGTTGGCTTTCTTGGTGGCGTTAGTTTGCTTTTTTTACATTTTTATCTAATCTATTTTGGTTGTTTAATCACCATGGTATCTGAGTAACTTCTCCATGGTGTTTGAGCACATGAATTTAATGCTCATTAAAAGGTATTAATTTGATGGCACTGAAGAAAAAGCTCCTTTCTTTATCAACAAAACAGCTACAACGCAGGCCACAACAGGGAAAGCTTCACTATATTGTCCTACCATGTACATCTTCAGCCTGTTCTCGAGGGTGCACCTCTAGCGGTAAGAAGTTAGTTCACTCTCTGTGCCCATCCAACCCCTTGCTGCTGAGACTGCCAACAATACGATTCTAATTAACATGTAAGATAATCAGAATGAACAGTTTTTTGAGTACAGGAAAGGCTTTACATGGCCTGATTACACACGCAGTTTAAAAAAAAATAATCAGATCTCAGACACAAAATTCTGACTGGCTCAGCATTTATGATAAAGCTTAAAGAGTGTATGAAATATTTATTTTCATATTTTATTTTTAATTTTAAAGAAAACAATAAATAGGCAATAGTGAACAAATGCATTGGAAAGAAATGGACTAGATCAGCAGTTCTCAAATGGGGGTCCACCAGACCCTGGGAGTCGATGAGGGTATTCCAGGGGGTCCGCAAGTCATGTCTGTCTCCTGGGGTCCTGCTGATCAACTCCTCCCAACCCCCCAGTGCCTCCTGCACGCCGCGGAACAACTGTTCAGCAGCATGCAGGAGGCGCTGGGAGGGCGGGGAAGGAGTGGGGACAGGGCATGCTCAGGGGAGGGATGGAAAATGGTGGGGCGGGGCTGGGGCTTTGGGGGAAGGGGTGGAGTGGGCGCAGGGCCTACGGCTGAGCGGGGGCTGAGCACTCCCAGAGAAAATTAGAAGCCAGGTTGGGGGTCCATGAAAAATTTTAAATCAAAATGGGGGTCCTCAGGTTGCTAAAGTTTGAGAACTGCTTGACTAGATGACATATTAAGTCTTCCCACCTCCCCCATCTCTAACTTCTATGACTCATAAAGGCATTACATTTTCTTTCTCCAATTCATGACAAAAATCAAGATGGCTGCCAAGTCCCTATCTTGAGAACAAATTCAATTACCCCCTCCCAAACACACACACATTCTTTTCAACAGTTTTTCTTTATTATAAGTAGTATCATGATTTTTCTACCATCCACTGCTAGTTAAGGCTAGAGATTCACAGCTCTATGGAAACTGAGTGTAATCAGAACAACTGGTGCTGATGATAGAGAAAACGTAGCTTATATTTTTAAGTCTTATTGTTTTCTGCTTTAATCTGAATGTGCACAATTTAAAATATGGACTTACTTTTGTTGCACAACAGGGAGTTAATCAGACTAGAAAGCTATGGTAAAGTGCAGTCATATCATTTGTAAGAAGAAAAGCAGGTAGTGTCCTAGAATGGTAGAAAATAAAAGTTAAAGATTTTCTAGAGGATGAAAACCTGGACATTTTGCTTAAGCACTGTCCAAAGTGAGCAGGAGTTCTCAAGAGCTAAGCAATCATACTCATCTCTCTTCCTCCGCCCACAAGTAGGAGAGGAATAACCTAAAATAGAAGAGCTTCACTGTTTCAATTTGAACAAGAAAAAAATATACAAAGGTAGAAAAAAACAAATATACCACAAGACACAATTTGCAAAATAAACACAGATGCAGTTTGGTTTCAGTAAGATGGCAGTGTACTATATCCATGTGTGATCATGAGATATGGTAGTTTAATATCTAAGTCTTATGTTTTTAATGCAGATGAGCAAAATTTAGAATTGCTGTCCTTTGGGAAATTCTGAATTTCGGCATTTGTTTTTCATTCCAAAACAAGATAAAATGTTTAAATGTCAACATTTTCTACAGAATGCAAATTGGAAATATCAAAATGTTTCATTTAGACTGTATTGATCAAAACAATTCAACATTCTCAAAACAAATGTTTTGTTTTGGTTTGTTGAACCATCCACATTAAATGGTATTTCACTATTGCCATAAAGGAGTTATAGTTTCTGCCTCCAGTCTCTTCTATGGGGCTGGCTCCCTGGCCAGACTACATTTTGCATAAGCTACTTAGAGTCATCTGACACCCACCATGCACCACACAGAGGAAATGCACTATCAGAGATGTATTGCATTATGCTGCAGGGATTCTCAAACTGTGGGTCAAGACGCCAAAGTGGGTCACGACCCCATTTTAATGGGGTCACCAAGACTGGCATAGACTTGCTGGGGCCCAGGTCCAAAGCCGAAGCCCAAGCCCCACTGCCTGGGGCCGAAGTCAAAGCTCTTGGACTTCAGCACTGAGCAGTGGGGCTTAGGTTACAGACCCCCTGCCTGGGGCAGAAGCCCTTGGGTTCATCTTTGGCCCCCCTGCCAGGGACTGTGGGGCTCGGGTGGTGGGGATCGGACTTTGGCTGTGGCTCGCAACCTGGGACAGCAGGGTTCAGATGGACTCATTGGATATTGAAATTTTTTGGCAAAAATCAAAATTTTCCTGGAGAAAATTTCACTTTTGTGGAAACTGCAGTTTCTGTTGGAAAACCAGCTCTAGTTCTTAATTTTTGGAGCCACTCAGGTTCACTGCCTGTGTAGTCACACTGTGCAAAGTGAATACAAACTTTTACCAAATCCGTTTTACACCCATTTCATCATGGACTGAAAAATTAAGATCACATCACCTTAGACTACCTTAACTCATGATCATACACAGATTTAGTACACTGCCATCTTACCGAAACCAAACTGCATCTGTGTTTATATTGCAAACTGTGTTTTACTGTATGTTGGGACAAGACCTAGCACAGGAGGGCCCCGATCCTATTTTGGAGTCTCTAGGCATTGCTACAGTACAAACAACAAGAAGGAACACAGGCAGTGAGATGGAGTAAAGTCTATTTGGGGGCTCCAGGTGCATATTTCCATACTTTTTAATGTTCTGTTATTTTAATGTGGTGCCTTGATTTTGAATTTCTAGGTTTTTGTCGTGAAGTAACTTGAGGTGATCTGATGAAAAAAGTCCTGAACTGCAATCCTGAACCATTAAGGAGGCTCATATTAGACAACAACAGAACACTGAAAAAATAAGGTGGTCTTGCCAGTGGCAGCCTGTGTATAGAGAGTGTTTGGGTGGCATCCCCTCCATCCCCCAAAGTATGCAAAAGGGCACATGTGTGTGTGAATGTGAGTGAGAGAGACTAAACATGAATCTTGAACACAGCAAATCTGATTCATATTTAGTGGCAGCCTCAGGGTGTACTTCTCCACTGCCCCTGTGGCACATGCACAGACTGCCCTGTCAAGGCCTGATACTAGGTTAAGGCAGGGGGATTTTGTGTGGGACCAGAGGCACTAGATTAACTGCCCAAGGCACAGACTATGGTGACTCTGAAGTGCTACACGCTAATTGCTCCAAGTGGAGTCTACCCTGGGCAATTTAGAGCACCCTACTGTTAATGCAGCCTGTGGCTTGGGCAGTGAATCCAGTGCCCCAAACCCCACTCAAAATCTGTGTGGCTTGTCTGATATTCAGACCTTGACTATTCAGTCTGCAGGGGAGGAGAAGCTGGAAGAGATATTGACAAGAAGCCAGAGGAGGCTCGAGGGAAAGCAGGAAGACGGACCATAGAGGTAGAAGAAAAGCCACCCTGCTGAGCTGAAAAATCTGTCAGGCAGGGAAAGGGAAAGCCCTAGAGGCCTGGGAGGTGAAGAAGCCTTGGGGCCATTGGCGGACTGAGGAAGGTGGTGGGCAGAGTATGTGGGGAGAAAGGAGGAATTATGGTGAAGGGAGAGGGAAGGAGGGAAATTCAAGGGCCAGGAATAAGCAGGGTGGGAATTAGGAGGATGGGGGAAGCACTTCCAGAGATCTGGGGTTAAGGGCAGGGGAGTTACAGTGTTGGGGAGCCCCAGGGGTTTCTGCTACACCCAACTTGTCCCAAAGTTCACCAGCCGCCACACTTCTTTATTCTTACTAGTACAAAATCAGGACATGGACTTTACTGTGTAAACATTAAATGTTCAGTTTAAATATTAAACAAACCTGATTGTTTAACTTAATATTAAAATTCACTGAAAACTGGCTCCCCTACTGCCTGTTTCAAAAACAAGATCACATTTAGAAGTGAAGCCACCGGCAACAGTAAGATCAAAGTTTTTAATTACAACTGGCATTTCAAATATATTTCCTCTCGTTGTTTATAAACAATGAGTTTTTGCCAAGTGAGTTATTAGATCACTGTGCTGAACAGAATAAGTACATATTATATTTATTATTTAACCCCAAACTTCTGGAGACCAATAGATAATCTGTTGTTCAGAGACCTATCTGATCCTTCTTACAGCCCCCTCCTATAGTAGGAGAAAAACTGAGTTAAAAAGTCATGCCTCAGCATGGTTTAAACTCACTTGTGGCCAAACTTATGTTAAAGGATTTTCATACAGGCCAGCCCAACCATATTAACATTTTGGCCATAACAGAGTTTCAATCTTTCTGAAGCATTTTTTTAAAAACTGTTTATAATTATTTTTCCTGTTACCAGACCTGCCAAGTTTCACAGATCTTATGGAATACTCATGGAATGGGAAACCCTGTCACACCTGCTTGCATCTCAGGGGCAAAGAGACACTGTGCCAAGAATACTCTTTGGCTCAGAGACCCTGGGCTCTGGTCTCACCTCTTCCACTGACTAGTGTTAGTATAGTTCACAGCCTTATTACTGACCAAAGCCTCATTCTTCTACCCAAAGAGACAGGCAGATATCATCCATCCCAGTTTACAAATAAGATAATTGAAGAGTTACACAAGGTCACTTCAGCCAGATCAGGAAATAGAACCTAGGTCTTTAACATAACATATCCAGGTCTCTAATATGACAGAGCCAAGCCTCATCCACTTTGCCAAAGCTCAGCATGGGGCTCTGCTGTCCGCAACTATTGCTCTAACCCCTAGACACCATTCCATTCACAAAGCCAGGACTAAGACCCAGGAATCCTTATATACAGTGGAAAACTGGCATCTCACAAATAGTTGCACAAACCACTGGTTAAACGGGTGAATTTACAAAGACGGTAACAGCCTACTACTGCTCTACCAATCCAAGTCCCGGCTCCCAGTGTAGGAGTATTGCTGGGGCACTAATGTGCCTGGCTGATCCCTAGCTGCTGTAATGGCCCTTGGAGGCTGTAAGCAGCTAGTTCTAAGTTAGTGTAATTTTTACGATACTCTAATATACATCAGGGGCCAATCAAGTTCTCAGTGGCCCCAGGATCAGGGAAGCAGAAAGGTGCTTCCCCTGCTGGTTCTGCAACTGCAACAATCACATTTCAGCCAGAGCAGAGGATATAGCTAATTATTTTACCCATTTCCCTTAGTTATTTCTACTTCCTGGGTGCAGGTTCATGCTATAGGGGAAGGACCTATGGAGAAGGGAGGTTTGAAGGAATCGCAGCCAAAGTCCAGAAAGCAGCATTAAGAACTAACTACACTAGGTCCTGGTAGCCAACTTTGTCCAATCTCTCTCCACTTACTAACTGCTCCTCCCCTCTCTCACATTCCTCGCTGTTTCCCCTCTCCCTGGCCCAGGGTTCTACCTGAGCCCTATTCCATCGTCTGCTCTTTCTCAGCCCCGACCCACACTCTGTTCTGTCTCTCACTACATGGGAAGCAGGAGCTCAATAGGAGTCTGGAATCTGCTTAATGGTAAATCTGAGACTCCCTTTACATTTTAACAGAAACAAATCACATAGGGTAGGGGAAGGAAGTTGCCTCTTAATTTCCAGTTTAGATCCAAAACCAGTCAATAAGTTTCCCCTTCATGTTTTTAAGATCAGGGATTCAGACTCATCACTACAGGAATTCTATTTATGGAGAAGAGGCCACTTTGGAGCCATCAAACTCTGGGGATTTCTGAAGACGAGAATTAAGCAAATGTATGTAAAAGGTGAAAGAAAAGTTATTAAAGTTTATGAACTAAGTGATTTATAGGATTCCAAAACAAGGTCTTCAGTGAGACTATTCTTCTCAATTCAGTTCCAGACACATCACATAACACAGCTGATTTAGTGAATTTGGCAGAAGTTTTAATCTCTTTATAGAAAAGATCATTATGTCTTACCTACAATACCGTAGGCCAAAGTGTGATGTCAAACTGATATCGCTAGACCATTAACATGGAAAACTCATAAAAGGGTGACTTTCATTACCAGCAGCGTAGCCTCGTAACTTGCAATACAATTCAGTAATAAATATTTCAAATACAAGTAGTGTGTGCTGATCTATGTCTCTTGCCTGAATGACTCCCTCCAGTCCAAAGAGCGGAAAAAGAAAAAATTGAAAGAAAAAGAGGAAGGAAATGGAGAGGGAAAATACAAAATTAAAGATCTAGTCTCTTATCAACATGCAGGGATTTACACAGATAATTTCCATTAAGGCTAATGGAAGTTAAGCACATAAATTGCTATTGTATTAATGGGAGAATAAATCCCTTAGTTTCAAATATTTTATAAGTACAATAGGATAACAGCACTTTGTGAGACAAAGTTTTGCAAAATTGGTTGCAAGCAGACCTACTTTAAAAATAAATATAATATATACAAATGATATTAGGGATTTGGTATTTTTCATTCTTTTTTAAAATAAGGATTTGCAAATACATGCATTTTTTCTCCTCCACCCCACTCTCTTCATAACCTTCTTTTTTTCTCCTCTTTAACTCTACATGTGTTACTTTGAAGCACAGCTAAAAGGTTTTAGCAGAAGACTGTTTATGATGAACATGAAGGAATGAAATGGATGCAAGTTATGAAAAAAGGTCTCCCAAGCACCCAAATTGTAGTTCTTTTTCAAAAAATAAGAAAAATACTGAAACCTAGAGTATAATTTTGTTCACCTTATTACTGTACATTAAAATCTAAAATTAGACATTGTTATTCTTGAAAGGAAACCAAGAAAGTGAAATCTATACTTGCATCTCCTGTTTGAAAGATATTCAGTTAACTATCTTTGGGTATGAGATACTAGACAAACTAGAGGTTACAACAGGGACCTACTTAAAATGACAAATGAATTATAGCCTCTTAGATTTCAAAGTGTTAATGAGGATGAATTTTTAAAACAATCAATTAGTTCTGTTAATTTATCAGTACTGTCTGCAAACAATGCTGTTTTGCCTTTCCTGTTTGTCTCTATAACCCCTCCCTACAGAGTGGCAGTAATCTTGAAAGCTCTGTGTATGTCTATTACTTACCCTGGTGATACCAAGAGATAAGGTACCCCCCTTTATAAGTCAGGCCTTCAGTTGGGAAAATTTGCATTCAATTCCCAAAACTCATGAGGTTGGCTTAAAAGTCATGGATTTTTTTAGAAAATAAACTGTCAGATTTCTAGTGTGTTTCATTTTTTGAGACTTTAGCTAGAAACCACTTATCCCCAATTTATGTTCATTTCAGGTTCAAAATTCAATTTTAAGCAGAGCCTCCCTATTAACTGTTCAGAGGGGGTGTGGTATGATATAATATTCACCCCCAAGTCCCACACAAGGCAGAACAGTTTAAATTAGGTTAATTAACCTGATAGACTACACCTGGGGAAGAGCCAGGGTTTAAAGGATTGATTGATGGAGCCCAGCTGAGAAGGAATAGGGGGGGTTGGAATAAAGCCAGGAAATTGACAGCAAAAAGGGGCTACAAAGGATGTAGTCTGCAGCTATTGCTTAGGAAAAAGGATGTGTGTTCAGTGGCTATGGAGTTGAGTAGGCTAAGGTTACTTCCCTGAGGGGAAGGCATTTGAGCTGGTAAACAGAGAGCAAGAGGAGCCAAAAGACATAGGATGGAAGCCAAGGCAAGAGCAGTATCTGGGAGAAAACAGACCACAGTTGCTAGACAGAGGGCCCCTAGACTAGAACCCAGAGTAGGGGGCAGGCCCAGGTTCCCCTACCAGCCACTTGGGGTAAGTGGTGCAGGCTGGGCAGTGAAATTGAGAACTGCCTGGGACAGTTCTCCCAACAGTTTCCCAATAGTTCTTTAACACCCCAGAAGGAGAGGACTATAGTGACCTGACTGGAAGGCCAAGCTATGAAGCAAGAGCAACCTCAGTTGCAGAGAGAGAAAGTGAGGTGGCAGGGTATGTGAACTAGTGGCAGAAGGGGGTGTCAGACCTGGATGGAGCTAATCCCCCAGAACAGCCAGGAGAAGGTACCCTAGCAGTGAGTGGATGCTGTTACAGCGGGACTTATTTACTGCCCCAACTGTTGAGGTGGGGAAGCTCCTATTGTCTTTTTCCATTGTGAGTTAATTCCTGTTCCACTTACATATATACATATACACTTCATATTCCCCACATTCACCTGCCCATGTATTTTCCTTCCTTTGTTCCTCAGTCTCCTTCCCCACACCCTCTCTTCCTCCGCTATGCAGTGACAGAGTGTTAGGTATGAAAGCCTGAATCAGCACTCTGTTCACAGCAGCTCCAATCAGGCAACTGCAAATTGGAGCTGATTAAGCAGAGCTGTGCCTAAATTGTGGGTGGGGCAGAGCAGAAAGGCTAATTAAGCCATTAGCCAGAGCCCACAAATAGGCACAGGAAGGAAGTGAAAAGTGAGAAAGCAGGCACTAAGAGGAGAGAGAGATTGCTCTCCCCTGCTTGTAAAAGGCACTATGTATGATATACTACTGGGGGAATTCCGCACCACTGCGTGTGCACAGAATTCCTGTCCTCCTTAGCTTTCTTTACTTCCCTGCAAAAAAAAATGACACCACTCCTTAGCTGCACATGTACATCTTTTCAGGCACCTGGAGCAGCTGGTGGGGAGGTAAATCACCCCCAGGGCTGGGGACACCCCAGCCAGTGGCTCCTACCCTGATCCAGGATCAGCTCCTAGTCCTTGCTGGGCTGGAGGCAGGAGAGGACAGGACTTCCTCTTCACCTGCAAGGAGGGGCTGGCGCTGTGTCAGACCCACCCCCAGAAGCCTTCCCCAGCTGCAGGAAGCTCAGAATCCTGCTTCCTGCCCTGACTGCTCTTCAGCTGTGGGGGGAGGAGTCAGTGTACAGGGAGCTGCTCCCCATCCACCCAACCCCCATGCATCCAGACCTTCCATATCCAGACACCCCTACCAAGCCTCACTCTGTACACCCAGAACCTCCCTAAGCTCCTCCATACCTAAACCCTACCCCATTGAACCTCAACCCCTGCACCTGGAGTCCCCTGCATCCAGACGCCCTGCCTCCAGACCCCAGCCCTGCACCCAGACCACCCCACACTGAGCTCCCTGCACTCAAACCTCACCACCCTGAGCCCCCACATCACTGACCCCCAATTAGCTGCACCCAGATGTCCACCCCACCAAGCCCCACTCCTCCAGCATCTAGACCTTCCTGCTCAGACCCTTTCACTGAGCCCCAACCACTTCCATCTGGAAGCTTCTGCAGAGTCCCATTGCCCCTGCACATGGAACCTACCCAACAAGCCTCTGTGCATCCAGATCCCCCCACACCTAGATACCCCACTGAGCTGCCTGTACACAGATTGGACCACATAGAATCCTCTCATCCCACACCTGGATCCCCCATCACTCAACCCCTCTACACTTGGATCCTGCCTGCCCCGTACCTGGTATAGAGGGCAGGGCCTCAGGATGTTTCTGGGGTGGGCCCAGGCCTTGTGCTGTGTCAGGGTTGGGTGCAGCCTCACCCGAGTCCATGTCCCCAGGAGGGAGAGGCTGCAGAGTGATCTCCCACCTTCATGCAGCCAGTGGCCTGTGCTCCCCACTGCCATGCTGGAGCCTCTGCATTTATTTATTGACAAATAAAACTTGCAGAATTTTAAAATATTGTGTGCAGAATTTTTAATTTTTTGGTGCAGAATGCCCTCAGGAGTAATGTTAGGAAGGTGGTGGGACTCCTTTATAAATAAACTGCACAAGGTGTTAGACCAGCACAAGGGTCTCTGCATAGTTTGTTGACTGAGACAGAAGCAGGACTAAGGAGGCCCTGTTACACAACCCCTAGCCTTTTTCATGTCTTCAGTCTCCCTTCTGCTTCCTCTGGTTCTTTTCAGTTTTGTCATAGCTCACCACATTCGCTTATATATGTAGTTTCCCTCCTATACCCTCTTATCTTTCCTAAGGGTAGCCTGAGTACAGTCTCATTGAAAACAATGGGAGTCAGCAGCCATTTTTACTGGAGGCAACCACTTTCATATGCAAAGGCTGTAGAGAAATCATGTCCATCTTGAAGAAGGACAAAGTTTCACAGGTTTGATGCCAGAAATTGGAAGATCATGAGAAACTTAAACTACTAATATTTGAAGGCTTATGATAAAAATGACAAGAGTTGGAAACTCTGCATTTACACTAGGGATCTTAACATTGCTATAATTTGGGGATTGACCAAATTTGGCAATGATGGGTTTTTTGTTTTTTAAACAAATTTCTCTAGTGTAAACAGTTTTTAAATATTTATTTTTTAAATAGTGTCTTGCAGGATATCTTTTCCTTTAAAACGTCTCAGTTCTGTTTTCCTAGCTTAAGAAAATTGCTCATTTCAGAGTAATGCATCAATAGTTTGTTTTTAGATACTTTTTTAGATCAGAGTATTTTTATTCTGAGCAAAGCTTCAGTATGTTTACAGTGACATTAGCAGAATATTTGCTTCAATTTTCTACACAGCAAGCTATATTAGATAGTAGTATACATACACATTTTGGGTCCATAATATGACAATCTGGGATCTGCTTACTGTTTTAATTGCTACAAACTGAAGTTTGCATGTTAAAATAGTCAGAAGATGAAGTGTGGTTATGTTCATAAAAGTAGCTATGTAAAAGTCACATCTTTGTACTTCAAAGATCTGATTGCTGTTCAGCATATCTGTTTGCCTTAGTGACAATTTAAGGCTTTTTATTATGTTTTAGACTGAGAGCCAATACACCTGTTGATCTGGATTCTATTCTAGCTCATGCATCATCAATAGAATGGTTAATTAAAGTACAGTTTCAAGCCCAAATTCTGTCCTTAGTTTCACCTGCACAGTACAAACGTTCTTTACAGACAATGGGAGTTAGAGAGAAAAGATGGTTCAATTTTTAGGGTGACAGCCTAGGAGACCCAGATTCAGTGCCCTGCTCTGAAACAGATTTTCCTTGTGTGACCTTGGGCAAGCCACTTAAGCCGGTACCTTCCTGGAGGGTAGTGATTATTTATTTCATCCTGTGGGACTTTCAGATAGCACCTGTAGTCAAATCCAGTTTGCCTAAAAGTTGCCATAACAAATCAGACAAGTGGTCCAGTTAGTCCCGTATCCTGTCTCTGACTGTGATCAGTACTAGAAACTTCAAATACATTATAATCTTTGGAAACAGACAATTATGGAATAATCTGTTCATAGGGGATGCTTCATTCTAACTCCCAACAGTTTGCAGTTAACTTATGCCCTGAAGCATGAAGATTTGCATCATTTGTAGTTTTATTCTATTAATATAACTGGATGTTTTCATTATCCATATAAACATCTAATCCTTCCTTGAATTCTGCTAAACTCTTGGCTATAATATTTGGTGTCCAGGAGTTCCATTGATTAACCATGTGTTGTATACAAAATATTTCCTTACATCAGTTTTGAATGTTCTGCCTTTCAATTTCAGGTTATGTTCATATTATAGTTGCATTTAAATACGACTGTTTAACAAGTAGAGGAGAATTTTATCTTTACAAAAAGATTTAATATTGTCTAGACCCAGAGTATAAAGAGTCAGTGTGGGCATATTCACAAACAGTTAGGAAACTCAGTCATAGACTGGTAGCTATAAAACTCTCAATCGAATATGGGACCCGTCTCAGTTCCTTGGAGCTGAAAGCTTGTGACAGCATCTTAGCTCAAGACAATGTATCAATGTATGTCAGCTTTCATGGCCTGTCCTTGTACGTCCTCCCTTTTCAGTCAGTGTTCTGTTTTTATACAGAACTTTTTTGTTCTTGATACAGGGAATGTCAACCTTTTTATTAGCATGCTTAAACATCATATAGGCTATCTCAGATATTTGCACCTACCTATACCTAAACTAAAAAAAGAAGAACAGGAGTACTTGTGGCACCTTAGAGACTAACAAATTTATTAGAGCATAAGCTTTCGTGGACTACAGCCCACTTCTTCGGATGCATGCTTATGCTCTAATAAATTTGTTAGTCTCTAAGGTGCCACAAGTACTCCTGTTCTTCTTTTTGCGGATACAGACTAACACGGCTGTTACTCTGAAACTATACCTAAACTGTATCTCCATTTATCACTTCTTTGATTGTTTGCTACTGCTTGAAACAGTAAAATCTTGTATATATCCTTCTATAATTGTATGAACAGTTCTTTTGATCCTTTACTACTTCTGCAAAGTGCATCCCCTCCTTGTTCTGCTCTAGGTAAATATGCTTTCTTTGGGAAGAGACTTTGAATGTAAAATCTACTTTCTCTCCCTGAAGTGCCAAACTCCATCTGCACAAGTATTCTGATTCACCATGTCTACAATTTTGAAGGAAAAAGTACATTAAAAGCTGTCACAAAACACCATAAAAATTTACAGTCAATTTTCAGAATAAAACCACACTTCAGTGTCTATAAACTGGGCAAATAATGTGAGGAAATTATGCTCAGTGAGGAAACTGAATCTGTAATATTGCCCATTTTCCTTTTATCAAGTTTTCTGAACCGTCATAGATGGTGGTTCAGGTCAATCAAAGGAAGAAGGGAACAGATACAGTTTAAGTGCTTACTCAGATTTTAGCAAAGTGCTTAAAAAAATTAACTTACTAATATTTTCTCACCCATCTTTTTAGTCTTGTTTTGGCTCAGATTAAAAGGTATTTAGGTTCTTAATTTCCATTTAAATCAATAGGAGTTAGGGCCTTAAATACCTTTGAGGAACTAGGCCTTTGTTAATTAATCTCAATGTACTTTCGCTCTGACTCCTTTAAAACACTTTCTAGACCTACCCATCACCCACTACCAAGATAGCACTGAGCTTCTCCTGTATGTAGCACCGGAAGCTCTAGCACAGGCTCACTAACACTGCCAAGGAGTCAGGGTGGGGGAAGCACATTACATCAACTTCCCCCACCTGCTACAGAGACCTATTTCCTGCTGCTTCCATAAGTGGGTTACATGTGCGATGGTGATAGCTCCAACAGTGAAGTAACATCCATTGTGCTTACAGTCACGTGTGTTGTTAATGACATAACTAAGGCATCAGTAGCAGGACAACTGATTGGAAAGAATTTCTATGTCTATATGTGGTACAAACAATTTCTGAAACAGGCAATGTGAGAATCTGGTTAACAAAGTGATCATTTGGTAATTTAGCTTGTATTTTGATAATAACTGTCTTAATTATAAAACAACAACAACAACTTGACTTCCAGATTAAACCCTGGGAAAAGTTTGTATTTTTTATATTTGTAAAAGGAGAAACTAAAATAGTGATTGATATGTAAATATTTAAGTAACCTGTGTAGATGGTGTCTATTAGAGGGCTTTGGCTTTCTCAATCATGGAATACCGTTCCAAGAAGGCAGACTGCTTAGAAGAAATGGGGTCCACCTAACCAAGAAAGGTAAGAGCATCTTCGGACCAACCTAATGAGGAGGGCTTTAAACTAGTCAAAGGGGCAGATGAAAAAAGACCTCAGGTAAGTATAAAAAAAGTGATCTTATCAGAGGACTAGATCTTGCTGGGGAAACAAATTATAGTAGGGTCATAGGAGAACAAGAAGGAAAGTAGATTAATCTGCTCAATATCTTGGATGTCTACACACAAATGGAAGTAGTTCATACATAAGCTAAATTATTTAATTGGCATCACTAAAACTTGGTGTGAGATTGCTTATTCAGGAAG
Organism: Malaclemys terrapin pileata; assembly: GCF_027887155.1. Taxonomy (NCBI): domain Eukaryota; kingdom Metazoa; phylum Chordata; order Testudines; family Emydidae; genus Malaclemys; species Malaclemys terrapin. The sequence goes on along the minus strand of NC_071515.1, from coordinate 49,389,250 downwards.
GACAGGCAGGAAAAAGAAGGAAGAGATGTTGCATGATACATCAAGAAAATAAACATTTGTTCTGAGATCCAAACGGAGGTGAGAGGTAGACCAGTTTAAAGTCTGAGTGGGAGAGGAAGAAGACAAGAATCCCATTGTGATAAATGAAGGACACCCAACCAGCCAGTTAGCTGTAAAATTTCTCTTGGTAGCTGTTCTCTGCTTGCTTTACCCGTTTATGGACACCCAACCAGCCAGTTAGCTGTAAAATTTCTCTTGGTAGCTGTTCTCTGCTTGCTTTACCCGTTTATGGACACCCAACCAGCCAGTTAGCTGTAAAATTTCTCTTGGTAGCTGTTCTCTGCTTGCTTTACCTGCAAAGGGTTAAAAGTCCCCCAGGTAAAGAAAAGAAAGTGGGCACCTGACCAAAAGAGCCAATGGGAAGGTAGAACTTTTTAAAAATGGGAAAGAAATTTTCCATTTGTCTGTTTTTCTCTTTGGGCTGCAGGGACACAAGAGCAGCAATGATATAAGCAGGAATGCTATGTAAGGTTTCAACCAGGTATGAAAAATTATCTTCCATATGTAGAAGGAATCATTGGGACAGGGAATATTTAGATAGACACGATCAAGTTTATTTATTTATTTTGGCTTGTGGATCTCCTCTGTGCTAACCCCAGATGCTTTTGTTTGCTTGTAACCTTTAAACTGAACCCCCAAGAAAGCAATTTTGGGTGCTTAATTTTTGGAATTGCTCTTTTAAAATCTAGCAAAAGCCTAAGTTCCAGATGTATTTTCTTCCTTTTTGTTTTTAATAAAATTTACCTTTTTTAAGAACAGGATTGGATTTTTGGTGTCCTACGAGGTTTGTGCATGTTGGTTAATTAACTGGTGGCAACAGCTAATTTCGTTTGTTTCCTTTCTCAGCTCTTCCCCGGAGGGGGGGGTGAAAGGACTTGAGGGCACCCCACAGAATTCCCAAGTGCTCCTTCCTGAGTTCAAGGGTATTTTTTGCATTTGGGTGGTGTCAGCATTTACCAAGCTAAAGTCAGAGAAAAGTTGTAACCTTGGGAGCATAATACAAACCTGGAGTGGCAAGTATTAAGTTTTAAAATCCTTGTGGGCCCCCACCTTCTGCACTTGAAGTGCCAGAGGGGGATTCAGCCTTGACAGCCATCATGATAGGGGGTCTACTGCAGACTATCAAATCAGTAGAGGTGGTGAATGAGGCATTTATAGAAAAAAAATGACAGAATAATCCAACACTCAAGACCTGGTAGTAATGGGGGACTTGAACTACCCAGATATCTGTTGGAAAAGTAATGTGGCAAAATGAAATGTCCAATAAGTTATTTGAATGTCTGGGAAAGTTTGTTTCACAGGGTGGAGGAAGTAACCAGGACAACCATTTTAGACTTGATTCTGACTGACAGGGAAGAATTGCTTGAGAATCTGAAGATTGAAAGCAATTTGGGTAAAAGTGATCATGAAATGATGATTTAATGATTCTAAGGAAAACAGAGTGAGCCCATGGAGCTTGTTTTTCATTTGGTCTGATAATAGAGAAGGACCCTCAAACAGCATGTCCTCCTGGATAGTATTCTGAACTTCCTAGGGAAGACCAGAAGACTGCAACCAGGATGAGCTGTTCATGACAACTGCAGAAGCCATGATTCTAGCTGCTGAGTCTGCTGCATCCAGCCCTGCCTGCAGCGATGGTCTCACGACTAGTCTGCCTTTGTTATCGAGGGAAGAGAAGTCCTGCCTAGTTTTCTCCAGAAGCAGTTCTCTGAACTTCTCCATGGAGCCCTATAAATCAGACAACCCCAGCTGAGCCTGTTAATTAGCAATATGCAGCTGCACCCCACTGTCAAATCTTCCTGTCAAATAACTCCAGCCTCTTAGTGTTTTGATTTGGGGATGACAACCTAGTGCCCCTGTCACGTGCACACTCTCATTAGCTGCTATCATGACTAATCAGCCCACTGGTGGGTAAGTAAAAAGGTCCTCAAAACCTTAGGAGGGTTCATAGTATTTTCTTTCTGCCCTTTTTGAGGTGGGAGGCAATGAAGATAGAGGCTGCCATAGAGCCTTTATAGGCTCTAGTATTGCCCCAATAATTGGCAGAGCCACCCTGGAGGTATCCACAGATAAGATGTCAACCAGGCTAGGCGAGGACTCCCTGACCTCCTTAACCTGTATGCTGCAGTCTGCAGCCTCTCTCTAACAACTCCTGATACACTTTAAAATCATCAGGTGAGGTGAAGTTGCTCTGGATAAAGCAACTTCATCTGGCGAGGAAGCCAAGATAGGAAGGGGTAGAATTTCTTCTACTGGCTGTTGTTCTGCCTCTGGGAACTTTTCTTGATGATTGGTACTGGGCCCGGTACTGGACTTTGGAGATGGAGCCACCTGGTGCACAGACTCTGCCCTTCTAGACCAGGGCACCGAGTAAGCACAGTGAGGGGAATACTTGGAAACTGGGGGAAAAGCTCAAGGGTTCCAAACCAGCCACTGATATGAGGCCGGACCCCACTGGTCAGCCCACATTTCCATATCAGTTCCCGTTGAGGAGGTAGACTGGAAGACAGGATCTGTGAGAATACTGGCATGTCCTGCTTCAGACTTGTGAGATGTAAGATCCCACCTCACAATGTGACAACAAAGACTTCCCTTCCTCTGACCATAGAGGGGCTGATCCAGTCAGGGCCAGGGGTGCTAAGAATGTGGTGATGGGTGGAGCATTGCAGGCTTCCCTTAGGATGGTACTGAATGGCCACCTGAGTGGGAAGCAGGCAACTGCTGGTAGTGGATGGGGAAAGGGATGGCCGAGGGAGCCAACTCTTGTAATGATGGAGACACAGGCACCAAGAAGCAGAGCAGATTTCTTGCTGCCACAAACAGCTCCAGGGTAGTTGGCACTGAGATGGCATCCTGTTGTGGTGCCAAAGAAGATGACTCTGCTGCTTCTGGCACTAGGCTCAATGGTGAACTTGGCTGCGCTAAAGTCTTAGGCATGGATTTGGAGGAGGAGCACTTTGATTTCAGATGCTCTCTACTCCACTCCTTTTTGCACTTCTTACCAGATTTAGGGGGTGGAGACCCAAAGAGGCCCCTACCAAGGGAAGATGTCTTATTCCTTCCTCAGCATGGGCAACAGAGAGTGGTGCTGGGATTCCGCTAAAGCTGGAGGTATGCTTCTCAGTGAAGCTGCAACACTTGGCAGCAGTCAGAGTAGGCAACGAGGTTTGCTACAGGGATTGGTTCCTGGGTTGGTGTTTCTGTGGTGTGGTGTGTAGTTGCTGGTGAGTATTTGCTTCAGGTTGGGGGGTTGTCTGTAAGCGAGTACTGACCTGCCTCCCTACTCTGTCCCCATATCTACTCTGGCGACACCATCATAGGACCCAACCACATCAGCCACGCCATCAAGGGCTCATTCACCTGCACTTCCACTAATGTTATATATGCCATCATGTGCCAGCAATGCCCCTCTGCCATGTACATTGGCCAAACCGGACAGTCTCTCCGCAGAAGAATAAATGGACACAAGTCGGACATCAGGAATGGTAACATACATAAGCCAGTAAGTGAACATTTCAATGTCCCTGGTCATTCCATTACAGATTTAAAAGTCACGATCATTGAACAAAAAAACTTCAGAAACAGACTTCAAAGAGAAACAGCAGAACTAAAATTTATTTGCAAATTTAACACCATTAATCTGGGCTTGAATAGGGACTGGGAGTGGCTGGCTCATTACAGAAGCAGCTTTTCCTCTCCTGGAATTGACACCTCCTCATCCATTATTGGGAATGGACTACATCCACTCTGATTGAATTGGCCCTGTCAACACTCGTTCTGCGAAGTAAGTCCCTGCTCTCCATGTGTCAGTATATAATGCCTGCATCTGTAACTTTCACTCTATGCATCCGAAGAAGTGAGGTTTTTACCCACGAAAACTTATGCCCAAATAAATCTGTTAGTCTTTAAGGTGCCACCAGACTCCTTGTTGTTTTTGTAGATACAGACTAACACGGCTACCCCCTGATACTTGACAGTATCTAGTTTGCATATCAATTCAAGTTCAGCAGTTTCTCATTGGAGTCTGTTTTTGAAGCTTTTCTGTTGCAAAATTGCCACCTTTAAATCTGTTACTGAATGGCCAGAGAGGTTGAGGTGTTCTCCTACTGGTTTTTGAATGTTATGATTCCTGATGTCAGATTTGTGTCCATTTATTCTTTTGCATAGAGACTGTCCGGTTTGGCCAATGTACATGGCAGAGGGGCATTACTGGCACATGATGGCATATATCACATTGGAAGATGTGCAGGTGAATGAGTCCCTGATTGTGTGGCTGATGTGATTAGGTCCCATGATGGTGTCACTTGAATAGATATGTGGACAGAGTTGGCATCGGGCTTTGTTGCAAGGATAGGTTCCTGGGTTCGTGTTTTTGTTCTGTGGTGTGTGGTTGCTGGTGAGTATTTGCTTCAGGTTGCGGGGGCTGTCTGTAAGCGAAGCCAGGTCTGTCTCCCTAGGGACAGGAACCTATTCTTGCAACAAAGCCTGTTGCCAACTCTGTCCACATATCTATTCAAGTGACACCACCATAGGACCTAATCACATCAGCCACACCATCAGGGGCTCATTCAGCTGCACATCTACCAATGTGATACTATCAATTTACGCTTAAATAGAGACTGGGAATGGCTGAGCCATTACACACATTGAATCTATTTCCCCCATGTTAAGTATCCTCACAGCTTCTTGTCAAACTGTCTTAAATGGGCTATCTTGATTATCACTACAAAAGTTTTTTTCTCCTGCTGACAACAGTTTATCTTAATTAATTAGCCTCTTAGAGTTGGTTGGGCAACTCCCACCTTTTTATGTTCTCTGTATGTATATATAACTCCTCACTATATGTTCCATTCTATGCATCTGGTGAAGTGGGTTGTAGCCTATGAAAGCTTATGCTCAAATAAATTAGTTAGTCTCTAAGGTGCCACAAGTACTCCTGTTCTTTTTTTAAAGGTGAGTATGTGTCCCCTTGACACTCTGGCAGGGGTGAACTACTTTAATGAATGTGCACTGTCCAAGGCAGCCTTGAGCAGTGTAATAGGGTACAGTCCTGGGGTGTAGGGCTGGAGCTGGGGGGAACTGGTTGGAGCCTTTCTATTGACGGTTCATGAGTGACTGGTAAATCATTCATGTAACTCAGTTGGGTGTGTCCCTGCCGGTGGATGTCTGTGTAAGTACAGTGCCTTTCAGAGGTTTGTAGCTTGACATCAGCATCACAGTGTGAGTGGCAACCCAGGCTGGGGCATTTGGAGGGCTCAGCAGTCCCACAGCCCAGGTTGCACCCTGGGAACCTCATCACAGTTGAAAAGATGCCAGATCTGGCCAGCTGAGAATTCCTGCAACACAGGGGAGCTCTCAGCTGGTGCAGAGACAGAACACTTGGCTTGTTCATCACTTCCTCCATTTGGCCACTGCTTGGGAAGGGTGTGAGGTGCAGAAAGGAGTGTGGCCAGAGTTCTGCACTTCAGCTATACTCCGCTGGCAAATGGTCCCCTATGGACAGTTGCTGTCTGAAATATGTTAGAAGAGCCCCAGGCTGCTTTATCCAAAGCCAGGGCACTAAGCTGATCCACTAGTCTAGGAGGCATAACTAATAACCCTAATTCCCTAATAACCACCCACCCAGACCCACTGCTGTGCCAAACAGAAGTTCAGTGAAACAGAGGATCTGGGCCATCAGGTGTACCAAGCTAACATAGAAAAATAGTTTCGTTTAAAGAACCAAATTCTGCTCTCAGTTATACTCCTGTAAATCCAGAGTAAATGAATAATTTGATCCAATTTGAGTTTTCTTGTTTTATAATACCTTTTGGATAGAACCAAAAGCAACTGACAAGTACTTGCTAACCAATAAGAGTTCAAGAGAGAAAACATTAGAAAAGTTAGAATAATGCAGCATGTATGCTTTCAAATGTTAAGTTCTGTGTAACTGGAAAAATCAGAGCCCAGTTCAAACAACTTTTAACATGTCTTTTACAGATCTTTCATGCTCAGAAATGTGAGACTTTCCCCACTATACATGCCTTAGGTATCAACATCGTATCACTTTCCTCTTTTTGTGTTCAGATCTTTCCTTCCCATCCTACTCTCTACAGAAAAAGAGGTGTTACCATCTCTGGTATTCTGTTAACACAGTTACACCTTCCAGAATATTTGTGAACCATTACCAGAAGCCCTCTGACAGGGACAAGCAAGCCATGGCATCAACTTTTCCACGTTCTAGAAGATGTGAATTCTCATAAGTAAACAAAAGAGGAAACTGAAATTCATTATATCGCTCTTCCGAAACAGACTAGCATTAATTTTAAGAATTGGTGGTAGTTCTGTTTACCATCAGTAATACACTGTTATACTTAACACTTCTGTGAGGGACAGTTGAGGATCTCAAAGCTATTTGCAAGAACTTATGAGTAGAGCTGGGTGAAAGTTTTTGGACAAATAGTTTGTCAAAAAACTGCAATTTAGGTCAATCAACTGTTTGCAAATTTGGTACAAATTTGCCCAAAAGTTTTGGCCAAAAACATTTTCTGGGCTAGATTCACAAGGGAATTTAGGCACCATTCACAAATCAGTGGAGGTGACACTTCCCCTTTACAACCTTTAGCACAGTGGCTAGAACACTCACCTGGGCTGTGGGAGACATAGGTTTGAATGTCCAAGGTGGAACCATTTAAACCTTGTCTCCCCATTCCCAGGTAAGTGCCCTAACTACTACGCTATTGGCTATTCTGGTGTGGGTCTCTCCTATTGAAGCTGTTTCACTTTGAATAAAATACACTGGGCCTGGTGGTTAGGGTATTCACTTGGAAGGGATAGACCTGGCTTCAAATCCCTGTCCAAGAACAGAGATTCAAATTTAGGTCTCCCATATCCAAAGTGAGTGTCCTAAGTAATGGGCTAAAAGTTATAGAGGGGAAGTGCAGATATTCTTTTCCTCTTCCTTTGTGAATCTAGCTCTTTAGAAATGCTTGGAAACAAAATGTTCATTTGATTGACCAACATACTTTTTCAATTTGCCAAAAATTCTGAAAAAGGTTAGATTCAATTTGGGTCAGAACAAGCTTATTTTTTAGAACTGCCTCTGAACTGAAAACCCCACCCCCCAGTAATTTACCCAGATCAGTTTATGAGGTAAGTCTCATAACCCCCATGTGAAGTAGGGAAGTATCATCAGATACTTTACAGAAGAGGCAACTAATGCACAAAGATGTTGTGTGGCTTGCCTTGGTAACAAATGAAGCCGGTGGCAGACCCAGAACAGAACCCTAGTGTCTTGGCTCACAATCTCACACTTTAACCTTTGAGACCATTCTTCTTCCCTTAGAATGGAGCCTCATTTTTCCCCCAACCACAGAATGTGTGAAGCCCATCAAAACCAATATGATCACATTTACAAATACTCAACTATTTTAACTAAAAAGGATAAAAATACAGCAAAGGTGACATGCTAAGGCTCAGGGGGTAGCCGTGTTAGTCTGTATCGACAAAAACAACAAAGAGTCTGGTGGCACCTTAAAGGCTAACAGATTTATTTGGGCATAAGCTTTTGTGGGGAAAAACCTCACTTCTTCAGATGCAACTGAAGAAGTGAGGTTTTTACCCACAAAAGCTTATGCCCAAATAAATCTGTTAGTCTTTAAGGTGCCACCAGACTCCTTGTTGTTTATGCTAAGGCTGCATCTACACTCGCAAACTGATAAGTATGAATCACAGAGTAGAGAATACTCATACTTTTACTTATGACTGGTATTACACTACTGCCTAAAAATGTGCTAGGCACTGTACTGTCATGATGGAAAACGTGATCCCTTCTCCCAAGAGTATACAGTCTAAAAAGACAAAGATTCGATGAACGGTTGGTAAGAGGGATACAAAATACAAGCAGGAGATCAGGATGATGATTGGCACAGATCTTATTTTCATGTTTGTTGCTTTTCTTTGTCCATCTGTTCATCCTAACTGCTCCTTTATTTGGCTCTTTTGGGCCCTTTTTTTCTAGAACTACTTGAATTTTTTTTTTTTTGGCATGAAAATGTCAATTTTTTTCAGCTTTTTTCAAAATTGGAATTTTTCTTTTTGAGAAATAAAAAAACAAAAACACTGATCTTTCCCTTTTTCCCCCTCCCCTCCTTTCCAACCTTCTCCACCTTCAGTTGTCCAGTGGCAAAATGGAAAAAAAAAATAAAAAAAGGAAGGGGAAGATAAAAGGGCAGAAAAGGAAAACAAAATTTCAAAACCAAAAAATTTTTAACTAAAAGTTTCTAATTAACAAAAAAACATTTCATACACTGCTGATGAAATTTTTCACAAAAACGTTTTCCATTTTTTTGTCCAGTTATACTTTCTTCCATTATTTATTATTCACACTAGAAAAGAAAAAGCAGGGGAAGATAGGTGATCATACAAGCAAAGTGATGCTTAGCACATGTGTCAAATTTTTATTTTGTTTCTTTTTCTACTTTTGGCCTTCCCCAATTCTCCATTTTCTTCTCTGTGCCCATCCACCGAGTAGAGCTGACCTTAACATGTAAAAGCAGTGTGGTGGGTCCAAGGGCAAGGACTTCCTGAATGACTTCACCTGTCTCTGGGGTGCTTGGTCCAATGAGCATTTTGTTTCTCACTACACTGATGTTATTCCAGGTTTTCCCTCTAACCCTAACCCCTTTGCTCTCAACTGTCCTGACTTTTAGTCTCTTATGTCTAACCACTTTATCTAACCTTCTCTCGATCTTATTAAACGACTCACATTCCTAGTGTATATACAGCTTTAGAGAGTTATAATAATGAAGTCCAGCACCAGTGGAAAAAGGACACTTAGGAAAGTAAGGTGAAGTTCTGGCATGAAAACTTTCAGCTTTTCTCATGTCAAGGTTATTATTCATACATGCCTATTTTTGATAGGCCAGATCCATAGCTGGTATAAGTTGCACCATTGACTTCAATGAGCTGCACTGATTTATACTAAGGTGCTCAGCATGTATTTTTAAATAACTTCTATTAGCATAAGAAAATATCTTTGTAAAGCTATTCAAGCATGCATGAACTCCAAAGAAGTCAAACAGGAGCTCTGGTATAAAATAGAGTAACCTCGTCATTTGCAGTTCAAGTTGCACAAGAGAATAGAGGGATAAAAACATACAGCTCTCTGCCAAAAGATCGCAGTCTTCTTCACTCATGTATGGGTATATACTTTTCTTGTAATAAAAGGCTGCCCAGAAGGATTAAATCAGACTAGTAAAAACAAGAATATGACAACCAGTCTCCATTAGGATTTTTTCTCTTAATACTATAGGTTATGCAAGATTTTTGCTTGAGTTAATTTTGAATCCACCAGGATACAACTACCAATATATTTATGTGTGGTCTTGTAATTGAGCCTACCTTTCCTTTCAGATCAGTACAGATTTCCTGTTGCTTTCTTCTATTATTAGCCAACATCACTTCTGTCTCATGAGCAGCACAGGCTTCAGCAATAGTCATTACTGCTTTCAGTAAAAAGGCTTTTCTAGCCTGAGCCCAGTTTAGAATCAAAGCTCTACGTTGATTCCTAGCAAAATGATACTGGTCCCAAGCCTTTTCATGAGCAACCTAAAAAGTAAAATTTCAAAAAGATTTAAAACCATATATAAAAGAATAAACCATTCTGGACATTAATTTTAATGACTTGTAAGTTTGAAGTATATTAATAATATTCCCATGGAACTGAAAATGTAGGTTTTGATTTTGGTAGGTGCTCAGCCCCCTCAATTTTCCTAACTTCAACAGGATTTGAGTTCACTTCACAGGCGGTACTCAACACCTTGCAAGGTCAGGCCCTTAGTGACAAATTTCTGTTCTCCTTTATGGTACTATAGCTCCACTGAAGTCAATAGAGTTGCAATAATGTAGCATAAAAGATAATTTAATTTGCCTCACTATTTTTCCTAATGTGAAATCTACTTTTACCCTTTTTTGACCCCTGCAGTTGTCCAAAATTAAGGATCCTACAGATTGTTTTGGTTAGGAGGAGAAATTGATGATGTAGCCAGATAACTTTGATGCAATCCCGTTTATTTACAAAAATGTATGAAATCCTGTTTCTCTGAACACAGAAGGAATCAAACAAATAGGAGATAGTTTCTTTGCTGCTGAAAAAGGCTTGGAACTTTGAGCATGCAGCCAAAAGGTCTCTTTTTAGGCTTTCCTCAGGGCTATGCTCCCAGCACTTGTTCAGGCTGTATCCTTGGCTTTCCCCTCCTTCTCTAAGTCTGCTTCTCTGGTCTTTATGTCCATCTTTCACAGACACACACATCTTCATAAACAATACCAGCAAAAGCCCTCTGCTCATATGTGCCTTTGTTTGGGGTGGAAGCTGCTGTTTCAGCTATCTGGTTCCATAAAGGAGCTTAACTCATTCTTGCATTTATCCCAAAGGAAGGGCGGCTGTTACAACCATTAGTTTCAACATGTTTTAGCCCAATCCATAAAATAATAGGAATACATTTTGGTTCTTTCAACAATGTAAGTCAAAAAAAAGAGAGGAATCTTTCATCTCCTCAGAGTCCAGGAGCTGTACCATTACTTCCTTTCACCCACTCTTCATTTGGCTCATCTATTCAAGGCTTGAGGCTTCAATGGGAACAGGATCAGGGCCTTACTCCACAAAAATCAATTGAAATCAACAGGACTACTATCATAATAAGGCATGACAGTGTGAGGAAGACTAACAGTCAGGTGCTCAGATTGTATCGTTTTCGGGACAGGAACTGTCTCTTACTCTGTTTATGTTCCATTCCTAGCACAACAGGGCCCCAAATCTCTGTCAGGATTTCTAGACACTATCATGTAAATAATAATGCTACAATTGCCCCTTGCATTTATCCACAACATGACACAATATTTGATGAGCATGCCCATCTTAAAGTAGATGCAAAGTACCAAAACAGGCAACAACTCTTAGGAGGAAAAAGGAAAACATAACAATTTTTTTTAAAATGTATATGTATCTGAAATATCCCATATGTTAAAATCTGTGATTTTAGTTCATTATTCAAAGACTTTCCCAGTATGAAGCACTTTAATTTTTAAAATATTTTCCATCTAATATCCAATGGTTAGCATTTTACCTGTGTTTCATAAAGCCTAATATATGCTAATTTCACACCTGCCAAACATTCAAAAAAGAAACAAATATACAAGCTTCTAAAATATGCTGCCAATCACTAATGCAGAAAAACAAACCCATTTTAGTTATGCTAATATTATGTAACTATTTTAAGAATTAATTTTAGTATTATTGTAACATTTCTATATTTAGAATGCTGACATATAGTTGTTTAAGAGAATAATGGATCAAAACTGGAATATAATCCAATAGTTTTGGATTTTTAAAAATGGACCCTTTCAAGGATGGAAGGCCTAAAACTAGACCTGCACATTTTATTTTCATATATGTGACACGAGGCCCATGCTCTCTCATTGTATCTTCCAGCTTAGTTCCTGGGAGGAGAAGTATTGAAATTCAGAATAAATTCTCTTAGAGGGATTGATCATCATTCCTTTTTGCTGCAAAAGAGCATGCAGAGAAAAAAAGATGCTCACTTTTTGCACATTTTTTCACTCTGCCCTGAAAAGATTTATAGTCCATGAACGACTATAGAGTGCAAACTTCCCCCCCACACCTCTACCCCAGCAATCTATTTGTAAGGCATTATGCTTACTGAAGGCACTTTTGGTAGCATCTCTTTTGGTAAAATATATTCTTTTTAAGAGTTCGGGGTAATCTTCCCCACCTTTCCCCTCAACTGTATGCTTTGGAATAATTAGAATGATTGATCCCAGAGTGTAACAATACTGTGTCTGCTCATAAGAAGAGAATAGGGAGGCAGAGCGCAAGGATAGTATGATATACATGTAAACACTTATAAGCACAAACTATCCTAGCAAGCTGTATTTGTTGTGGTTGGGTTGTCCAGAAGAGTAGATGCAATTAGAAAAGTGCCACAGTTCTTGTTTTGGAGAAGTGATAAATTTTCAGAATTCTCTTAAAGGTAACTGAGCAAACTAAGCATGAACTGGGATACTCAGTCTTGACTGTATTTATGAACAAGAAACCTTTCTCTTAACATCTATAAGCTGAATTCATTTCAAAATATAAATTTTTTTCTCCTAAGCTTTGGTAATAAAAGTGTATTAGTCTAGTACTTTTTTTTATTATTTTTTTTAAAAGCATATATTTCTAGCACATGAAGTGGCACTGACCAGATCATGCCTAGATTTGTGAGGCAGATGTCTCTGTAGCATATCCAAGTACAGAGTTCTTCTGCTCTGAAGGTCACTTGGATACTGATTTATAACAGTCTGATAAACCCAGTGATCTTCTTCACTCCAGCCAAAGTTCCTGTAAGCAATCAAATCCAACATAAATTTTAAATGGATTAGATATGAAAATCATAACATTTGCATTTGATTTCTTTCTCTAAGGCCTGCCCCTGCAATGGGCTCTGAGTGAGCATACCTCTGCAACTGAGTGGAGTCCTGTTAACATCAAAGGAGTTCTGAATTGATACGGGGGTCTTCCTTCATGTAACTCATTGCAGGGTCAGGGAACAGATATATATAAATTGTCTTACTTACAGTAAATGGCATTTCTAAACATGGCTGTTTATCATGTCTTTATAAAAGTGAACAGTTTTTTTCTTAACTTGGCTTTATAGTAAAAGAGTATAGAACTATATTGCTTTTCTTACAGTAATTACAATAATATAATATTTTACAAGAGATGGAAAATATGGGGTAACGAAGGAAGGCGCTCATATCTATCTAGGTTCTTTTATGGCATTCATTAACATCGTGTCTGTGCACCAATGAGATGATCTTATAGTATCTGAGTATGGCTTCAGGCCATATTTAAATTGATTTTATAAACTTCCTTGGCCAAAATGGCATGACCAAGGTACAGAGACTCAGAGGGACATAGAAATTTACAACCTTTTAAATTGGATGACATAGTAATCAAGTCTGCATTTAAGGTCAGATTATCCTTAGCCCCTGTACAGGTGCACAGAGGATACAAAAATGTTGCCCATACACAGGTCAGGTATGACTAGATTTATAGAGAAAATGAAAAAGGTGTGTGCTAGGACAAACAAGACAAAAGAAATCCATGCTTGTGAATTGTTCTTGGGGAAAAGAGAACAAAACAAAACCGCTTTATTTTTTTGTCCTGGACTTTGTCCTCGTCCTTCCTTAATGAGTTCAGCCCCTTCCCAACCTCAAGCTTATAAAAAAGAAACACACTTGCATAAAGTAAAATAAAGACAGCAGAGGGTAGTTTGCCCAAACTTTGAGGAGAGCAATCAGCACTCCTATTTTCTTCCACATCTCTCCCTATCTGCTGGAAGGAGGTTCCTGTATATCTAGAGCCATTACTCAACAGGCTTCACCAGAACCCTGAACTACACTTCTGGCTGTCCTGGAGACCACAATTTCCAGCCTGCTGTGTTCACTTGGCCCCATGAAAGAGCAAGACACTGTCTAGAACCATAAAGAACCAGCTTACCATTACAAAGAGATGGAAGTTCCAGCCCTCCTTGCTTTAGGGTTGCCACCTCTGAGGTGCAAAAAATCCACAGGACATCTAGGATGATCCTGAGCCCATAAATCTGGACAGTTAGCAGTGTGCACTGAGCACCCTTACAGATTTCTCAGGACAGCTTTCTCAAAAAAGGGCTGATCTTGGGAAAACGTAGCCAGGAGGCAAACCTACCTTGTTCCCGGAACTCTGGCCTCAGCCCCGGAAACAGTGATAGTTGTATTGATTTTCCCAAACCCTAAACTGCTTCCCTTAAGCCTCTTTCTTGGTAAGGATATTTTTCTATTCCACAGGTATTGTTCCTGGAATAGGGGAGTGCTGACCCAAAGGGGTCCTTTCAGGCCCTAAAAGGCCATTACAGAAAGAAAGAAAATAAGATTGAGAGAGAGACAAGATACAGTGCTAACATATGTGAAAGTACTCAAGAAATGACATTGTGTAAAAGATCCCAACTGAAATATAATTGGTTCAAAAATGTCACTTTTGACCATTATATCCTCTATAATAAGTGTTGTAACAATATTTTATTTTCATTCACTAAGTCAAGGTGGCTCAGGAAGTTTCCACTGGTGAAGAAGAATACAATTTTTTTTAAAGGGCCATACATATTTATTGCTTGATTTCCAAGGCAGTTAAGAATGCCTGAGTTCATATCTAGCCCCTGTAGGCAAAATTTAACTGAGTATGAAATGAACATATGGTGTGAAACTAGCAGGCAGATTCTAATTTAAATAAAAAAAGAAAGAAGGGGCGGGGGAGAGAGGTGACACATGAAAGCAATTATGCAGATACAAAGGTGTGAATTGCCAAAAAGGTGTGTGGTTTATCCAAACTCTAGATTAATATGTGCAAAATGTAGCATAAACCTATTATGACTCAAACTTTCATCATCGTTCATATAAAGTTTTCCCCCTTTTGGTGAGTAGGGGCACCAATATGACTCAAAACATGTGGAACACGGATGCCTTGTAAGGACTGGTTTTTTGTTCTGTGTTTGTACAGTGTCTGGCACAATGGGGTTCTGGTCCATGACTAGGGCACCTGGATACTACAGTAATACAAACGATAAAAAAAATAAGTATTGATAGCAGTCTCAGCACACCAACTTAGTCACCGTTAGTCTCTTCATGCCTGTAGGCAATTTGTGGCTTGAGTCATGCTGGAACACATTTCAAACACTTTCTTTTGGGAGGCAGAATGGTGTTCCAGTACTACTGGAAGTACATTCTGGCATTTTTGTTTAAAAGGACTTGAGCACTGATTACAGCTGAACCCAGGCAGCTAAAGAGACCTTGATCTTGCAAGATGCTAAGCAATTTGCCTCCCACTTCCCAGTCTCACAGAAATTAGACCTATAAGGATGATTGGTTACTGTTTATGAAAGTTTTGCAGATCACATGGCTGAATGTGAAGCCAAATCTGTTGTCTTGCATGTTAACAGTGACTATACACACTATTGTACTGAATGGTTTAGGACTACGTCTGTGATTTGTATAGATGGTGTGCATTCACTGTCACTCCTACACAAAAAACCATGACATGGCAGGACAAATATTATCTAGATGATCAAATCTCCAATGATGGAGATTCTACAACCTCCATAGGCAATTTATTCCAGTGCTTAACCACCCTCAGCACACCCAATTTATCGTGTGCTAAATCTACTTTCTATGAGGTGGTTCTTACTCTGTGCAATTACTTCAAAAAGAGTAACATTTTTTTTGCCATGTAAGCCTTCATCGCATTTCCTGGTCAATGAAGCCATGACCAACTGCCTCATTCTTAGCCTGCACACAGCTTTCCTTTTGTGCATGGGTAGTGTTTGCTAGTTAGCAATCCACTGCTGTCACACATAGATTGCTGCTGTCTGCACAATGGTCAGCTATGTTTGGCACTGATGGGTAATGCAGAGATGTCACTGTGCCCTACTTATGGTGTATTATGTGCAACTGATGCAATGCGATGCTTTAAAAAAAAACCACACACAATCTCTCTCCCCACCTTCCCCCGCCCCAATTTTAAGCTCTGGTCCATGAACCACTAGGGTGACCAGATGTCCCGATTTTGTAGGGATAGTCCCGATATTTGGGGCTTTTTCTTATATAGGCTCCTATTACCCCCCACCTCCGTCCCGATTTTTCACACTTGCTGTCTGGTCACCCTAATGAACCACCAATGGGCTGGGGACCTTGCTGACATCTGTAGAATGAAATATTTTGAGAATCAAGAAGTAGGAATGATGAGCCTGGAATGTAGTGGTAGTTTGAGATGATTTTCTCTTACAAAGTGATCTGCAGCATTAAAACATTTGAGAAGCACTGATCTACCGTACCTTCATTTTATACATTCACTGACTGACTATCCAGGTATACTCACTCATATTTGGGTTATTTATTGTTGCTCATCATGTTTGCATATGTAGTTGTGAGAAGGTATGACAGCTGCCCTCTTGGCCAACACACTGGGGACTGAACCAGGGATCTCCAGAGCTAAAATATAAGCTACTACAGCTTGAGCTAAAGAGCCAAGGTTCTGTAGCAAGGAGCTGTAACAACTCATATCCTCTGTGGATAAGCAGAGAGGGAACTCCTACCATACATTCACCACTAGGTTACAAAGACATCTTTCCTAGCCTCCTTTACAAGTTCAATCCTTGAGGGGGCCACTTAGGGAACTGGGGTAAAAACCTGTCTGGGGATTGGTCCTGCTTTGAGCAGGGGGTTGGACTAGATGACCTCCTGAGGTCCCTTCCAACCCTGATATTCTATGATTCTATATTCCATATACACTATGTGAAATCCAAAATAACCTCTTCCAGTGATTTGGCTTTAACAATAAAGGAAGCAATAATGTAACCAAGGTCACCTCACACCTTTCCCAAAGCTTGGCTCCTCATAGGGTTCCTCATTCAAGATTACTCAGCTTCTCCCTAGATGACTCTTTTGAGAGTCACTCCAACACAAAGAACTGTGACATGACACAAGTGCAAGGGGACCAGTCGCCTCACATATAATCTTTCTGCTCCATAACATAATTGCTATGCTCATCCAAAACATTTCAGCCCTGTTTTCATACGAGAATAAAGATTAGTCAGTCCCACCCTCCTTATTTCTGGCCATGATAAATGAGTAACCTGTCTCACTTAGGCAGTAGAACTGACTTAATCCTTTCCCAGAAAGATCAATACCAGCAGACAGAATGGAGCATTTCAAGCAAAATCTTACAGCCTCTTACAATAATGTTATTGTGCTATTTTTGTTCTGTTCAAAGCACTAATGATTACCACTGAATGAGAATCAACCTCTCTTTAGGGAAATAACTAAAGTACAAATGCAAAACAAGACTAAAATTGATTATTTAAATCAAGGTATCCTGTCAGCTGATTTAAATAATGAAAACCAGTGATTTAAATGGCTTTGATTTAAAATCAATCCATTCTGCATCAGACCACACCGCTGTGGTTAGTGGAGCTATGACAAGCATTCATTGCTAGTCCCTGGGTTGCCTGGCCAATTTTGGATCATGCTTTCTGGTTTCCACCATGCTTGTAGCTGTTGTTGCACAGTAGCTGCTCAACAGGCAATGTTATCCAGTCTAGCTCTACCCATATCAATTTATGCATAGGTCTTACTCCATTGGGTCTCTGATTATCTCTCAGAACCCTGATCTTTGACCTATCACTCCTCTCTGAATCAGTGATATGGAACATGAAAGATATTTCTGGTGCCTCTGTTGGTTTTGCTTTTTCATACATTTTATGTTCCACCTTTTTCCTTGCACCCAGCCTTCCTCCTGTGGCAGTGAGCAAGAAGCTAGTCATTTATAGCTTATTTTTACATTTCTCTTTATGAGGTCATCACAGCTATTTTATGCATTTAGGCAACAACTGACCCAGTATAGTGACCACCATGCACAGATGTCAGAAAATTGAAATACTAAGATTTAACAAAAGTCCAAAACAGAGTATCATAGCTTAAGAGATAAAAAGTCAGTCTTAACTTTGAGTTCTTTCGTCTCTATTAGGTTGTCACCCTTTGTCATTGTCAAAATTATATTTTAAATATTTACATATTTTAAAAGTGATCAAAATGTATTTAACGGGCAAACATTTTTCATGTATTTCCTTTCTCAAAATCGTTGTAGTGTTCTGTGCTGTTAAAAGCATCTGCACGGCATTCCAGAGATATTTGGAGCAATATGCATTTGTGATTATATAGGGTTTTTTTGTTAAACAAAAAACAAACAAAACCCCACTAAGTTAAAACTGAAATTAAAGGATAAAAAAGCAACCCAGTTGATTTTTTCCCTGATTTTCACTTACACTAGGACCACTTTACATCAATCTGGCAATGTAAAGGGACCTTAAGGTAAGAGAGTACCTTAAGGTAAGTACCATACTCTCACTTTAACAAGGGAAGCTTAATCTACAATTCATTGGAATGAGAAAAGGACAACATATATGCAGATCTGTTGCCCCCTGCTTATCAGAACTGTAAAGTGACCCTTGAAGGCAGGATAAAGCACCCCTTGAAAATACAAATGAAAGGGCTGGTTCTTTATTGCCTTGCACCTTGCGTAGCAATTAACACTTCTGACAAGCGAATACAAAACTGATATAAAACCACCACCATTAGGATAAGTGAGATTTCTGCTTGGTAGCATTTTATATCCACTTTTTGAAGATGTGATTGATTACATAAGGTGCAAGGCAACAGGGAATTAAGAGCAAAATATTTTGTATATAATGTTATTTATTACTTAAGTGTCATATGGAGAGGCATTAATAAGAATAAAGATAATATTCCAGATAGAATTTTTAAAAATAGCATGCAATGTGACAGATGGCTGTTTAGTTTTCCTACACTCCGTTAGAGATGAAAAACAACATTTTCATAACAAAAAAAAAGAAAAAAATAATCTGTTATGACAACTTTGATATATTTGCATTTAAAGATCACCCACACTAAATTAAGTCTAATGTTTCCCTAACAGAGGAAGTGCCAAGAGTTATAAGGGGTTTTTGAATCAAAATACTAGAAAGTAATACATCTTGCTTCACATAAAGTGCATTTAATGTAATAAAATTCTAACACTTATATATTGTGTGACAGTATTAATTAGGTGCAGATTTAGTGTCAACATTAAAATGTAATTCAGATATACATGAAATGATAGTATAATGTACAAATGTGCATCTCAAAACAAGTGTGCCATGAACAAATATTACTGACCTCAAGTCCATTTTTGCCCCCTCACAGAATTTAATGGATTTATATTTCAATACATCTTTCAAACAACCCATGATTATGCAGATTGCTCCCTTCCCACCAGTACTTGGAAGATAAAACTAAAAGCTAAACAGCATGTTTACTACTAATTATGTATATACAATATTAGTATGATGCCCTCAACCATGGCCAGTCGAGCTGGTGCAACAGTCCTCAGTAGACTAAGCATGTTTGATGAGGATGATTAATATTATATTTAATGTTATGCAAGGACCTAAAACAAACACCAGAAATTCTAATGCACTGAAAAACATTGATTTGATTACTCCACTGTTTTCTAGAAGAAATCCCGAAAAAAGAGAGTTACCTTTTCTGTAACTGGTGTTCTTTGAGGGGCGCTTATACTTAATAAAATCACTTTTGTTTATTAACAAACCCAGAGTAAGTAATTAATACCTGGAGGAGCAAACAGCTGTGCATATCTCTCTATCAGTGTTATAGAGGGTGGACAATTTGAGTTTACCCTATATAAGCTTTATACAGAGTAAAACGGATTTATTTGGGATTTGGACCCCACTGGGAGCTGGGTGTCTGGGTGCTGGAGACAGGTAACCTACTGAGTGGTTTTCAGTTAAAGCCTGCAGCTTTGGGGGCGTGGTTCAGACCTGGGTTTGTGTTGCAGCAGACTGGCATGTCTGGCTCAACAAGGAAGGGTTCTGAAGTTCCAAGCCATCAGGGAAAATGGGCTCAGAGGTAATTCCACCACATCAGGTGACAGTCCCCAGGGGGTCTCTGTGACTGAACCTGTCACAGGGGCTACTTATGAGCGATTACTAACATGAAAAAGGGCTTCACAATCTGGTCCAAAAGAAAGCTTACTAATGAGAACTGCCCTAATTAATACACACAAGGCTTGTCCACACAGTGCTTTTGTCTGCACCTGAGGGGTGTACATCTTAGTCCACACTAGCACACTAGTATTGCACGCTAACTGGCCTGTGTAAACCCTGCTGGCAGGCACTAAAAGTTCCCTAGTGCACATGAATGAACTCCCATTTCAAACAATTAACATATACGAGGGAACTTTTAGATGTGCCAGCAGGATCTGCACAGACCAGTTAGTGTGCAATGTGCTAGTATGGACTAAAATTTACATCCTTATAATACAAACTAAAGCATCACATAGACAAACCCTAACATAAACAATGATATAAAGGAGTGATATCTTCATCATCCTCAGGATAATATAAAAGATGAAGTAAAATACAACATACTTCAAGTACATAAAAATCATGGAAATGTACTCTGAGAAGGGACCTTGAAATGTCATCTAGTCCAGCCCCCTGCACTGAGGCAGGACCAAGTATATATAGACAAGGGGCTCTAACTGGGGGTCATGACCTCTTAGGGGTCACGAGGGTATGTGGGGGTTGCGGGATGTCAGCCTCCACCACCAAGACCCGCTTCGCCTACAGCATTTAGAATAGTGTTAAAAGTGTTTTTAATATATAAGGGTGGGGGTCGCACTCAGAGGCTTGCTGTGTGAAAGGGGTCACCAATACAAAACTTTGAGAACCACTGACATAGATCATCGCTAACAGCTGTTTGTCTAATCTGTTCTTATAAACCTCCAATGACAGGGATTCTGAAACCTCCCTGTTCCAGTGCTAAACTATTCTTATAATTAGGACATTTTTCTTAACATCTAACCTAAGCCTCCCTTACTGCAATCTAAGCAGAATACTCCTTGTCCTATCCTTTATGACCATGGAGAAATAATTGATCATGATCCTTTTTATAACACTGCTTAACCTATTTGAAGACTTATCAGGTTCCTCCCTAAGCCTTCTCTTCTCTAGACTAAACATGTCCAATTCTTTCAACCTTTCCTCGTAGGTCAAGTTTTCTAAACCTTTCATCATTTTTGTTCCTCTCCTCCGGACTCTCCAATTTATCCACATCTTTCTTGAAGTATGGCATACAAAACTGGACACAGTATTCCAGATGAGGCCTTCTCAGTGCCAAACAGAATGGAATTATTACCTTCCATGTCTTACATATGATTCCTATTAATACATCCCAGAATGATATTTGTCTTTTTTGTAACTACATTACATTGTTGGGTCATATTCAGTTTGTGATCCACAATAATTAAGGCTACAACTCTGTCACAGAGGTCATGGATTCCATGATTTTACAAAGACCTCAGTGACTTGTACAAAATTCCAATAAATTCAGCCCTGGGCAGTGGGGCTCTGGGCTTCATTCTGTGATTTATTGTTAATTACCCATGTCCTGTCTGTGACTTTTAATAAAAATGCCTGTGCCAAAATTGTAGCCTTAACTATAATCTCTAGATCCTTTTCTGCAGTGCTACCACCTAGCCAGTTATTCCGCATTTTGTATTTGTGTAGTACTTTGCACTTGTCTATTGCATTTCACATTGATTTTAGACCAATTCTCCAATTTATCAAGGTCCTTTTGAATTCTGATCCTGTCCTCCAAAGTGCACCATACTCCTCCCAGGTTGGTATCATCTGCAGATTTTATAAACACATCTTCCACTCCATTATCCAAGACATTAATGAAAATATTGTCTAGTGCCAAACCAAGAACAGACCCCTGAGAGACCCTACTTCATATGTCCCCCAGTTTGACAGTGAGCATCCCATTGACTTTGGATGACCATAGGATTACCTATATTCCTAAAATGCTTTGCTGGGTTGGGCCACAATTAGTTTATATAATATGATATTTAGTACAATCTGTACAACATAAGCAAATATTCAATGTTGAGATATGTGCTCAGACTAAGTTTGTGGTTTGTTCTGTGTGGTCAGGAAAGTATAAGGCTGTAATTAGAATTTTGTATTACAGCGTTGGGATGAATTGGGGGTTCTGTGTGTACCACTTCTGAATTGTGGATTATTTTATGAAATTACTGTGTTATGGAAAGCCTATATGTATGTGGATCCACCATGAGTTAGTAGGGTTGTGCCATGTCTCTTCCAGTCAGAAACAATGGTGTGTGATCTCCACTCAATGATCATTTATTCAAAGTAAAACACCTTGGGACAATGGGTTTGCTTTAGCTGGAAGAAGACACTTCCTCTTCTTGTCTGAAGGGAGCGGGGTTTGAGAGTAAAGGAAAATTACCAGGAGGAGAAAAAAGAAGCAGGTGACCCAGCAGGAGTCTATAAAATAACTCAGAGGGGGGGAAACGGGGAGAGAAAAGACAGTTACCTTTTCCATAACTGGTGTTCTTCGAGATGTGTTGCTCATGTCTATTCGACAATAGGTGTGCGTGCTCGCCACGTGCACCGGTGCCGGAAGTTTTTCCCCTAGCAGTATCCTTAGGGGAGCGCCCTAGAGACCCCTGGAGTGGCACCTCCATGGCGTGGTTTAAGGGGCGCTGCGCGCTTCCCCCACCCTCAGGTCCTTCTTGCCAGACAACTCCGACAGGGGAAGGAGGGCGGGATGTGGAATAGACATGAGCAACACATCTCGAAGAACACCAGTTACAGAAAAGGTAACCGTCTTTTCTTCTTTGAGTGATTGCTCATGTGTATTCTACAATAGGTGATTCCAAGCTATATCTGTTGGAGGTGGGAAGGAGTTCACAAACTCTTGGGACAGAGAACGGCCCTGCCGAACCCAGCGTCCTCCCCGGTCTGAAAGACAATTGCATAATGTGAGGTGAACATGTGAACTGAAGACCATGTGGCAGCCCTACAAATGTCCTGAATGGGGACATGGGCCAAAAAGGCAGCCGATGAGGCCTATGCCCTAGTCGAGTGTGCCTTCACAATTGGTGGCAGAGGGATTCCTAGGTCATAACAGGTACGGATGCATGAGGTGATCCAGTTGGAGAGCCGCTGAGTGGAGATCGGCCAACCTTTCATGCCCTCAGCTGAGGCGATGAACAGTTGCGAGGACTTTCTGAATGGCTTAGTCCGCTCCAGGGAAAAAGCCAGAGCCCGTCTCACATCCAGCATGTGGAGGCGGCGCTCCTCACTGGACGCATGGGGGTTGGGGCAGAGGACTGGCAGAAAAAATGTCCTGACCCATGTAATAGGCGGAGACCCCTTCGAGAGGAACGAAGGGTGTGGGTGGAGCTAGACCTTATCTTTATGAAACACCATGTACAGGGGCTCGGAGGTCAGGGCCCTGAGTTCCAAGACCCGTCTAGCTGAAGTGATCGCAACCAGAAAGGCCACCTTCCACGAGAGGTGTGACCAGGAGCACGTGACCAGCGGGGAAACGCCCTCCTCGTCCACCCATCTGGAAAACCAAGACCACTTTGCCAAGTACGCTTGGCCATGGAGAGCCACCTGCTTTCTAGGAGGACGTGCTGAACCCCTTCCGAGCATGTCCTTTCCTCCCTACCTAACTATTGAGCAGCCACGCCATGAGGTTGAGTGCTGCTAGGTTGGGGTGGAGGGGCGGTCCTGGGAGAGCAGGTCCGGGCGGGACAGCAGTGGCCACGGCAGGGCGACCGCCAGGCCTGTGAGGGTCCTGTACCAATGCTGCCTGGGCCATGCCAGGGCAATCAGAAGGACCTGGGCCTTGTCCGTCTTTATCTTTTCCAGGACCTGGCCAATCAGCAGGAACGGGGGAAAGGCATAGAGAAACTGGCCTGACCAGGACAGGAGGAAGGCATTGGAGATAGCGACCCGTCCCAGCCTGCCCTGGAGCAGTGCTGAGAGGAGAAGTCCCTGCTCAAGCAATCCTCCCACGCGTTCCGGGTGCTGGCAGATGGAAGGCCTGTAGACAGATGTCGTGGGCTATACAAAAGTCCACAGTCTGAGGGCTTCGCGGCAGAGGATCGGGCCCCGCCTTGCCTGTTGATGTAGAACATCGAGGCTCTGTTGTCCGTGAGGACCCTGGCCACCCGGCCCTCCAGGTGCAAGCAGAAGGCCATGTACACCAGCCATACCACCCTGAGCTCCTTGACGTTTATGTGGAGGGTCAGATCCTGAGCCAACCACAGACCTTGGGTCTGAACATTCCCCACATGGGCCCCCCATCCCAGGTCTGACACGTCAGACACCAGTTCCAATGACAGGGCCCTACCCCTGAACGGGACACTTTGAAACATGTTTCTCAGGGAGGACCACCACCATAGGGAGGTGATCACTGGCTCAGGCACCGTGAGGACTTTGTCCATCCTGTCCCTGACCTGGGAGAACTCTGAGGCCAACCAGAGCTGGAGGGACCCCATCCTGAGTCTGGCGTGACAGACCACATACGTGCATGCTGACATGTGACCCAAGAGCTGGAGGCACGCTCTGGCTGTTGTCACCGGAAACCTTGTGATCATGTCGATGAGCCCCTTCAGGGTCTCGAAGCATTCAGGACTGCCCCAGTAAACTCTATGCATTGTACCGGGACTAACATGGACTCGGTGTTGTTTACCAACAGGCCCAAAGTGGTGCACGTGGACAGAAGGAGCACCACGTGATCCCACACCTGCGACCGGGAGCTGCCTTTGACCAACCAGTCATCTAGATAGGGGAAGATCTGGACCCCCCTAGCGCCTGAGGTAGGCCACCACCACTGACATACATTTCGTGAATACCCTGGGGGCAGCTGACCGGCCAAACAGGAAGACCGTAAATTGGTAGTGTTCCTGCCCCACCATGAAAACGGAGGAAGTGTCTGTGCCCCTCGAATATATGAATGTGAAAGTACACATCCTGCAGATCGAGGGTGGCATACCAGTCCCCGGGATCCAGGGAGGGGATGACTGAGGCTAGGGAGACCATGCGGAACTTGAGCTTCACCAGAGGTTGCAATGTGAAGAATGTCCAAAAGTTTATGTTAAGTCTTGCGACCCTCCTCTAAGGGAATCTGGAGCTAGTCATCCTCTTCATAAGCTCCTGGAACTGTTTAAAACAATACACATTAGAGGGCCAAGGGGGTATTACTGCTTCATCAGATGAAGATATGCTAGTTTGTGGAATCATGTTCTCATCAGCCCTTGCTCTTGTTACTCAAAAAGACTCCTTGTGAGATGGAAGATGGTTGGGAGGAACAGGGGATTGCTGACTGCTGTCTCTAGCACTCCCCATGGGCGTAACTGGGTGCTCTGGAAAATTATTGCTGATAGGCAGCCCATTTCTTGAAGCATTTCTTTAAGAAAAAAATGTCAAGAGAGGCAGCTCTGGTTTGGTAATCGAGCAAGCCTCATACTGAAATCTGAGAGTCAGAAGAAGGTGTCACAGATATGGAAATTTCCTGCAATATCTTTGGAAGATCCTAATATAGTAAGTTTATGTATCATTGTGGGCCAGGGATTGTATGTAATTCCATGCAGGAGGGTGACCACAGCCCTCCAGGAACTATGAACGTTAGGGGGTGATTAGGCAGATTCAGGTTGTAACACCTCTCGAGAGGTCCTGCCTTTAGGAGAGGCTCACATATACTGGTTCAAACTGGATTCTCTGGAGACCAGAAAAAGAAAGGTCTCTTGGATAAACAGCCAGTCTTTAAATTGACTCATGGCCTTCTTTTTGATACAGCAAATGGATAGAACCTTATGTCCAAGAGGAAGGCCCCCATTCTTAGTCTTTCCAACCTTACCCTGACACCTGACAGAGCCAGAGACTGGAGTTGGGGTGACCTTTGATAAGCTTTTGAGCATGTGTGTAGGTTCTTTAATTCTTTTGAATATGTTTTCTCTGTAATGCTTTCACCATAAGAATAAACATGCTTACTTATAAAGGACTGTGTGGTAACTTGTAACAGTGGGCAATTATGCTCTTTATAGCCCCTGAAGAGAGAGCAAAGCACAGATGTTGGTCTGTTTAGGTAGTCTGGCTTGCTGGAAATGACAGAAAAGGCAGGGAACGGAGCAGCCTGGAAAAACCCGTCAGAAAGGAGAGAGAGGTGACAGTTGGCAGCTTAAAAGTAGGTGCCTTTTCTGGACCACAGAAGACAAAAAAATACACATGCAGTTACCCTGAACTGTGTAAGTAAGAACATAAGAATGGCCATATTGGGTCAGACCAATGGTCCACCTAGCTCAGTATCCTGTCTTCTGACAGTGGCCCTTGCCAGATGCTTCAGAGAGAATGAACACAACAGGGCAATTATCGCATCCCAGTATCTGGCAGTCAGAGGTTTGTATCCTCTTCATGGACAGTGGTTGTGATCAGGGAAGTTGTCTGTCTCTTTTCATGAATACCAGAGAGCTAGACGGTACTGAAGAAAGTTGTGGTATTGATGATGTACAAGGTTCTCGTACAGAATCTTTCAGTGCTCATTAGTTGAGGGTACTCAGGTTCATCTGAGACAAACAAGTCTCCGGAGAATCTAAACTCCTATGGTGGTGGGTGGATCTGAGCTGAAAATTAGCGAGGCTCTGTGGTGGTAGGCAGCGGCACTGAGGATGACCTTTGCTTCTCTGGTACAGGTCTATCACCTTGTAATGCAGATTGAATACCTGAGGTAACGTGGGAGGAGAACCCACAGTCAGTGCCAATCTCTTTGAAGCAGAATTCTTAGGATCACTAATACCTTGGTAGTGTCAGGAAGGTACTGAAGCTGACTTTGGTACTAAGGAATACTGGGTACCATGTGGCTCAGAAGATCCTGGACTTAGCTGAAGAATCCTCAGTTCCAAGGGAGCCTGGTGGGATGCGAGGTCTCCAGAACAGTAGGTCTTTGTGGTGACCTAGGTTTCTTGGCACCAACTTTTCTTTGAGGAGACCTGGAACTCTTCTTTCCCAAAGTCGTGGTGTTGTACACTGTGGTTATGTCCCGCAAAAATATAGCAGGTGAGCAGACTCAGGAGGTCAACAGCATACTGTGCTCACTGGAGGACAGCTTTACAGGGATGATTGTGGGGTGTCTGGGCCCATATCGGAGGCAGGTTGAAGGGAGCGCTCCATCATCAGAAACCTAATCTTAATCTCCCTATTTTTCTCGACCTAGTCTTAAACCCCAAACAGATTTTATGCTCATGGGACATGAGTGTCCCCTAAGCAGTGGATACAGTGAGAGTGATAGTAGAATCCCAGCAATGTTTAAATCTCATGCATTTAGGCATACCCTGAGGATAAAAACTCCCAAAGGGGAAGAGCTCCCTTGGGGAAGGGGGAGAGGGGGAGAAGATCTGACAAAGAAATCTCCTCAATCAAAACTAAAAGCTACTGAAAACTAAAGACAAAAAAAGCCTAACAATAAATGAAGACTAAAGCTATCCTTAAAGGGGAATCTAGCTAGAAGAAGGCACTACAATATGCTCCTCTCAGGCAAAGGCGATTGAGAAGGAACTGAGGGCATTTTGTCCAACATTCATGGGGCATGAAGGCATGAGGCTAGCTAGGGCACATGTACTATGTCAGGGGTCAGCAACGTTTGGCACGCGGCTTGCCAGGGTAAGCACAGGGAAGCGGCATGGGCGAGGGATGTGCTGGCCACGGCTTCCCGCCGCCCCCATTGGCCCGGGACGGCGAACCGTGGCCAGTGGGGGCCGCAATCGGCCGAACCTGCCACATCAGCAGGTAAATAAACTGGCCCGGCCCGCCAGGGTGCTTACCCTGGCAAGCCGCATGCCAAACGTTGCCGACCCCTGTACTATGTTATGACTATAGCATGGTTGCAATAGTACATTAAGGGAGAACACTAGAGCGAGACAAAACAATTGTTTGCAAACCTTCAGAATAGCCGTTTGTTCTTGATCTTTTTGTTCACTTTTTCTCAGACACGGTTTTTCATCACATGAATGTTTGAGGCTACTTTGGGTGTGAATATCCATATTCATACACAAATTTGAGTATCTGCATAAGAATATTACAGGAAGTGACCTCCCCTGCTTATAATACTCTAGCCATTAAGTCTGGGAGTAGAAACAGTACCATCTGAATTTAGTGACCAATAGTTCATGTTGTAGTTGAGGTAAATACTTTGCATAACTAGAGGCTATAAGAGTTTCTATTACAGTGTTTGCAAATTATGTGCAATTCTGCAAATGTATTTGTAATTATTCAAAGAGTAAAAAGGGCTAAATTAATCAGAAAGTTTTTTCTTACAATTAGTTTGCCCAGCTCTAATGGACACGAAGTGTTCCCACCATGACAGCTGGTAATCATGTTTGGTAACAATTTGAACCCTAGCAATAAGCTATCATATGATGGAGATAAAGGAAGCTTTTTGTACCTTCCCAAAGATACTTGTTCACATTTTCCTGCATTTGTAGGCTACTATAATTGACTAAATTGACTATTTATAGTGCTAAAGCTGACAATTTTGCATGGGATGCAAGAGGAGAAAAACCCCCACAAAGATTCATCTTCATTCTTGGTAAAGAAATATTTTAAGACCTGCCAATTTTATTTATTTTAAATAAAATGACTCAGATTCAATGGTCAGAAGGGAACATTATCATCATCTAGTCTGACCATCTACATAGCAGGCCATAGAACCACACCCAGTAACATCTCCATCAATTTCATAACTCTAAATAAATCTCTCAGAAAAATATCCAGTCTTGATTTCAATATTTCAGGTGACTAGAATCCACCATGTCTCTAGGCAAATTGTTCCAATGACGAATTACTCTCACTGATGGATCTCCACCTTCATGAGAAGGGAAATGGAGAAGTTCTTTAGGTCTCCAAGAAGAGATCTGGAGGACCTTCAGGAAGAAGTTTGTGATTCATCCTGATCCACTTATGACTTTCAACTGAAGTTCTGCAGCTCCATGACAAGGTTCATCAGCTTCGCATAGACAGTCAGAGAAAGTATGATTCAGCCTCCTGGGGATTCATACATACTTTTCCCTTCAGATACATTAGGGGTGTTGCACATAGCCAGGCAGAATGTCCTGGAACATATAGTTTTAGTTTAGCTTTCGTGAATATCCAATATATCATCTAAAATATGTGAGAGTTTGAGTACACTACAGATAATATTTAAACAGATACCACACCTCTCTAGATGCCAAGAGATGTCAGACTTTTATCATGGTGAAAACATGGCCCAAATTTTAAATGTGGCACTTGCTTTCATACACATCTTTTTTCCACTAGAAGTGTCTATAACCATTATTTGGTTTCAGAACTGAAACATGGCAATTGTCCTATACATAATAACTCCTCTCAGGCAGCTGCTTCCTCTGAAGCAGATTTACCAAGAGTTAATCCCTAGCTTTATATCCTCTAAAGAATATAAACAACTCATAAGGGAAGTTACCCTCTTCAACTCATAATCCCCAGATATCCTTTACAATAGCCAGGACAATGTAAACTGGATGCGCTGTTGAATCTGCAGACAGACAGACTGCAACAATACCACTGAATGAGATGTCAACTTCCCCAGCATGTCAACCATATGATTGCTGATTGTTGTACCAGACACATCCAACTATACAGCGGGGCTAGATTTACTTGACATACTCTGATATTTTATTCATTTGAAAGGACACTGCACAGTATGCACATTTTGAATATACAAATAAGTAGTTTAATATTCAATTCCTCTTTCAGTTATTTAGATAATTTAGACATTTGCCTGTATCCTTAGAGCTTGAGGTAAAAAAGGTGTTTACAGACTCAGCAGTTTGATTGTGGCATATTTCAGGATTTTCTATAACAAAATATATGTCCCAGCAGCAGTAAAAAGGAGGCTTTAATTTAATAAAACTACATAATCCAGCCTCTCAAATTAAAAATGCTACCTACCAATAGTAGCCTCAATTTCATAATTTGCTGTTTCCTCAACTATGCAGTTTGGTAGTTTTCATTATCTGTAATATTTACTTATTTTTTCATTTCTTAAACAAGAAATGAAACACTCACCTATTCCAACTCTACCAAGAAAAGGAATAACAGCTATCTCAGCATCTGAGCCTGACTTTTATCTCTTATAAGTCTCTTTCATCCATCCACTGACAGGGGGATTTTACCTTTTCCTTGGAGTTAGCGAGTAACTAATATAAGATGCACACCCCCCAACACTTATATGAAAAAGGGGCAACACACATAATTCTGAACTATGTTTGGAACAGCTAACTAAATTTTAAGACTTTGTAATTCTATTTCAGGGTTCTCAAATTCAGCTGAGAGTAAATTTAGAGCTTCTCTACACATCAGACGATGGCAAGCTAGGGTATGGGTGAGCACTAACCTGCCATGCTCTAACTGTTTACGTGCACCCTGCTGAAACAGGACTAGCTCAAAGCACTCCAATGAACTGTTAATGTGCATCAACAGAGTGCACATGAACAGTTAGAGCATGGCACGCTAGTGCAGGGTAGATTCACACACCAGATTGCCACAGTCTAATTGTTCATGTAGACAAACTCTTTATAAAGTACTCCATAGTTATCAGAATTTTGAAACAAAATTATAGCCTTGTAATTAAACATTTGGTCTCTACTATCCCTAAAATAAAATAATATTTCTAAAAAGAGTTATACAATACCAATGTTACCAATTCTCATCATTTTTGTTGTTACTATTTTTACTACTGTAGCCTGTACAAGTTTTAGACATGGACCAGTACTCCACTGAGCTAGGTGCAAACACAAAACAAAACAAAAAACAAACAGTCTTAAAGACCTACCTCTTGGGGGCAGCTAATTCTCTTTTTTTAATGGTCCCTTTAAAAGAGCTCCACACTAGACCTATAAATAGCTTTTATAATATGTCTTCATGGTAATCTACTGCTGCAATGATCTGCACTTCATGAAAAGATTAGGACTCTGCTGTCACACATGAGTGTTTATATTTTAGATTTCCCTAAGGAAGGAAGTGCAAATGTTTTTTCCTAATGTGAAATAATTACCATACAAAAATAACGTTCAAAGGAATTTCTATCCATAGAAGGACAAAGCCTGTGAAGATGACATTTGCTATACGTCATACTGTTGGTTCATTAATCCATAAAGAGTTTTGCTTATTATTTCAGGCAAGTTCTTTTGAAAAGAGTTGCAATTCTCTCTGCTGTGCAAATAGTTATTGACTATTTAATCCCATAGAACTGGATAGTGAGTCAACTATGTATTCTACTCAACAAAAGGAATAATTCTCCTACAAAAAGGAACTACAGTCTCTGGAGATGACAGAACACAGAACAGTTTGTTATCCTGCCCTCAAAAAATGAATCAAAACAGATTTTATTACCTGGATATTACTTTTAACTGTTGATCAATCTCTTGAAGTTTAGACCAATATTCATCTGCAAATTTATGGAATTCATTAAGGATTGAAGACTTCAAATCGGGGTATGGACATTCCAAGGCCAGTAACTGTATAGGAACTTCATGAAAAAGGCCAGTTTTCTCTTCAAAAGAGTATATTAGTACCTGAAAGAAAAAAAAATCAGTTATCAGTGGTCAAATACATTTTTTTATGTTGTGGAGTAACTCAATTAATTTGGAAATGTGACCATTCTCTTACTTTAGTCTTACAGTCTTCAAGCTCTTGTTCCAAAGCCAATTTTTCTTCATTAAGTAATTCCAAAATTGTTTTCTGTTGTTCCTTCACAAAGTCTACCTAGTTTTATGAAATATTAACAGTTAAAACTAATATTCTTCATATCAAAACTGTCATTTAGAAGCAAAGCCTAATTTTCTTCTACCATACACCAGTTTTACACAAGTGTAACTTCCCCAGAATTAATCCAGATTTACACTGGTGTAAGTGTGAGAATAATCAGGTGCACTGAGGTTGTTGATCATGGCCTTAAAAATTAATAGCGACAACATTTTCCGATAGTATATGCATCTTAAGATTACATTTCACACTTCTTTTAAAAGGCTTTGAAACTTTTTTCTCTCCCTCAAAAAAATAATAAGCAAAAGAAAATATTATAAAATTCAAAACAGCAACGAACTGTAAAAGTGAAGTTACCAACCTGCTCTAACACCTTGATTGGAATAAACTCATATTCCATGCAGGATTTCTGTGAAGAGTAGCACTGCATTTCAGACAGCCTGTATTTCAAATCCTCTCTCAGTTGCCAGATGGGATCTACTGTATTTGTTTGATATGTATCCCGTTCCTTTGTTAACTTATGTGCTATAGACAGTTAAACATAAAGCTTTCTCAAAAAAAAAAAAAATATATTTACTACATTGTTCTGTAGTTTATCTGAAATGGTGAATACATTTGTTTTTAAAAACCCCACTTAAATTAATCAAGAAATCAAGTGAAAATTCTTACCCAAGTCCCACATATCCAAAAGAAATTCACATTCAAGGCTCCCTTCATCAAGGAAAGTTTGTATTTCTGCTTCCACTTTATGTCTGAAATGTATAATTGAAACTTATGCAAAAACTTTAATTTCTTACTCATATAAACAAATATAGAAAACAACCACCACCCTACACACAATTAATGTTATAATTGAATAGGGGGAAGACTCTGTATAGAAGGCAATTAGGTGGGCTGGGGCAGAGATTAGGCAAGTCAGCAGAATACAGGATACATATCAGGCCCTCTGGCACCATGCCTATTCCAAAGAAAAGACCACTTTCCTTTGGATTCCCCTCTGTCATGCCAATCCCTGGAGGCAACCCTATCCAGAGGGGTCCCGGATACTGCAACTCCACTGGGGCTGCACTGTTTCTGAATGACAGGAGCAAGGCTTGGGGACACAAAATTGGAGAGTAGGCATGATGTCTCCATAAGGATGGCATGGGGCCTCCCACTGATTCTCTATGATCCACAATAAGACCCACTACTAGTCATTCAGTCACAAAGGTCTAGTGACCTTGCTAGGCAAAAATGAAAGTATTCTACAAAAGCAGTAGGATACTTTAACTTTAGGCTGCTCTACAAGAGAAGAGTAGAATAAGTCTCCTTTGCATTCAAGAGAAGTGGGGGGAAAAAGACACCTTGAATTACACTCTCCTAGAAGAGATTTGCAGGATTAAAAGCTGATCTGAGGTTGGCTATGGAAACTACCATCCCTTGGACAAGAGTGCTGCTACTGATCAGCGGAGTGTGGTGATAAATGCAGACCCTCAGAGCATTAAGGGCCCATTTCTACTTGAGTTTTGTATGCAAAGTGCTTGCAGAATCAGGCATCATGTCATCTAAACACTTTGGGGAAAAAATAAAACCTAGGAGGCAGTCAAATATATAATTCCAAGGAAAAACCTGATGGTATTTCCGTATTTTACCTCAACAAAATGAAGAAATATCTTCTGAAGTACATTAGTAGTGCAGTGGCAGCAAGAAGCTTATTCACCATTATTAATTAGGGCCAAATCATGCCTTCAGATATAAGCAATGACCATACCACTCTTTTTGAAATAAGTGTGAGTTGCATATCATATTTGAGGACAGAATGTGACCATTTATAAAGAATTAAACATTAGGGGCTCCGGAGTGCGGAGTTGCCAATATTCCAATAGGTTCTAGGCTGCTCAGATATTGATTGATAGCCAAATATTTGGCTGTGAATATGTGACTGAGAAAGAACACCCCACCCTCCCTGTCTTTACCTATCTTTTTCTTATCTGTAAACTCAGTTTAGACGTGGGTAGTTACAATCTCCCACTCTTTTCAAATACTCTACACCTACTGCTATTCGATTACAGTAACTCCTCACTTAAAGTCGTCCCGGTTAATGTTGTTTCATTGTTACGTTGCTGATCAATTAGGGAACATGCTCGTTTAAAGTTGTGCAATGCTCCCTTCTAACATCGTTTGGCAGCCGCCTGCTTTGTCCACTGCTTGCAGGAAGAGCAGCCCGTTGCAGCTAGCTGGTGGGGGCTTGTAACCAGGGTGGACCGGCAGCCCCCCTATCAGCTCCCCCTAAGTTCCCTGTGCTGCAGCCGCCCTGCAAGCTATCAATCGGCAGCTCAGCCGTCCCTCCCCCCACTGCCATGTACTGCTCCTGCCCTCTGCCTTGGAGCTGCTCCCAGAGACTCCTGCTTGCTGTGCAGACAGGGAAGGGGGGGGATAATGTCAGGGTGTCCCCCTCCCCCCTGCTCCTGCACCCCGCTTACCCCTTCTCCATATACAGCAGGGAGGGGACACAGACGGAGAGAGACAGAGCGAGCTTGGGGCAGCAGCTGCTGTCTGAACTTCCTGATGCACTTAAAAAGACAATGCACTTAAGAGTGGGTCAGCTTACTTAAAGGGGCAGTGTGCATCTCTCTCTCTCTCCCACACACAAGGTGTGTGTCTGTCTCTGTCTGCTATGCTGTCTCCCCTCTCTCGTGTTCGTGCTGCCTTGAGTGAGAGGCTACATTAACAACACTGTGTTAACCCTTGAGGGCTCAGCCGAGTGCTAGTTCATCATTTAGCAGCAAGGCATTCCCTGGGAAATATCCGTCCCTCTTCCACCCTCTAACTTCACCACCTCAGCCAAGCTTCACAATCATCATAGCTGTGAATAGTATTAATTTTTTTGTTTAAAACGTATACTGTGTGTATATCTATATAATATATAGTTTTTTGTCTGGTGAAAAATATTTCCCTGGAACCTAACCCCCCCTATTTACATTAATTCTTATGGGGAAATTGGATTCGCTTAACATCGTTCGCTTAAAGTCGCATTTTTCAGGAACATAACTACAACGTTAAGCGAGGAGTTACTTTTTCTTTCAAACAAGCAGTCTATACCAACATTTTTGCTATCGAAGTATTTCTTTTATAATCTCTAAGATTTCCCAGTTATTACCTGTTCTCACTCAGTCGTTTATGCTCTTGCCACCAGATCTGGTGGTGCTGTTTCAGCAGCATTTGTTCTTTGTTAGTTTTTGAAACTTGTTCTACTCTTTTAACCTGTGTGAAAAAGGAAAAAGAAAAAATTCTTACTAGTATTGAAATTAGTTTGGTATATTTACAAAATGGCTTCCCCAAATAAACAGTTGATATTAGGTTGCATGAACCTATGTGCCCTCGCAAGCACATCTTTGTGAGAAACAGAGCTGACTGAAAATTTAAAACAAATTTTTCTTATAAAAAATGACGTAGGAAATTTTCATGAAGGCTTTACTTTAGTTTTCCCATTTTTTGATGAAAATTAAACAAAGGAAAAGCAAAAAAAAGTCAGTGCTTTTTTAAAATTATTCCCCCCCACACACCTTTAAATCTTTCTGCTCCCACTCCCCTTATTCAGTGGCAAAATGGAAAAAGGGAAGGGGAGACGAAAGAGAGAGAGTGAAAAAGGGGAAGAAGGGAAGTTGACACTCCCACCCCCAGCCAATGTAAAATAATTTTTTTTAGCTGAAAATGTTCAAAGAATGTTGATGAATGAAAAATCATTTCTATTGGAAATATGTAGAACAAAAAAATGAAGTTTTCAGATTTTTTTCACAAAAAATTATTTCCACTTTTCAACCAACTCTAGTGAGAAACAACATTTTGATCTAAATTGAGAAATTGCTCCTATCTCCTAGGCGCTTGTCTCTTCCTCCTTCGCAGTGCACACAACTGGATCAGTGATACAAGCAGTCCACATAAGGGAGGAAGGAGACAATTCATAACTCTTCTGTCCCTACAAGGGCAGATAAGGCAAGTGATAATTTTGCCCTTTGTTAACTAGCATAACTTTTTATCCATCGAGTGATAAAGTAAAAACCCTATTTTAAAACTAATATTTTTCACTTTAAAAACTAGCAAATATTTAAGTCTTTCAAACATAGCTGAGTTAAAAATATCTTCGAGCAGAGAGTCACTTTTAGTTTTCTACAAATTACTTTCACCTCATATAATGCCAGACTGTTGAGCTCTTACTTACATTTGTGAGCACTTATGTAATCTTATTGAAGTGAATGGGGCTGTGACGTTGCACTCCATATGTTTATGGAAATATGCTTATGAGTATGAATATAATGTAACTGAACTATGCTTTATGCAAAAGGTCTCTTGTAAGGCACCATTACAAAGCTTATAATCTACTGAGTGTGTTAATCCTATTTGTATGAATGTATCATTCTTGTATCTGTAGCTAGAAATATGAAGTATTACTCTGAAGTCCTATTGTAATTATGCAAAGTGTGGGCCATTAATGGTGGTTTAGAATCTTGATGGCTCCCACTGACCAGGACAATTGGTTGTAAATGGCTCTGTTTACTTGTAAGCCTTCCTGTATACCTGGGTGCCAGCCAGTGAGTAATGAAGTCTCACAGGAGATGTGAACACGTCACATGATACTGGAATCTATCTTAAACCTGTTGGTTTTCCATTTAGAAGGAAGGGTGGAAACCCAGAGAGAGACAAATGATTGCCGCCTTATGCCAAAGATATAAAAGTGGGTTGAAGAGAACAAAGGGGGCTGAAGTCATGAAAAAGCCCCTAGTTACCACCTGAGCTGGAACTAACAAGAACTGTACCGGGGAAAGGATTGGGCCCAGACTAGGAAGAAGTCTATTCTGTGAAAGAAGCTATTGGAACATCTCTGTGAGATTTACCTGTATTCAGTTTCTTAATGTATTAGGCTTAGACTTGCGTGTTTTCTTATATTTTGCTTGGTAACTTACTTTGTTCTGTCTGTTATTACTTGAAACCACTTAAATTCTACTTTTATACTTAATAAAATCGCTTTTGTTTATTAACCAACCCAGTGTAAGTGATTAATACCTGCGGGAGCAAACAGCTGTGCATATCTCTCTATCAGTGTTATAGAGGATGGACAATTTATGCGTTTACCCTGTATAAGCTTTATACAGAGTAAAATGGATTTATTTGGGGTTTGGATCCCACTGGGAGCTGCGTGTCTGGGTGCTGGAGCTAGCTAACCTGCTGAGTGATTTTCAGTTAAAGCCTGCAGCTTTGGGGTAGGGAGGCGGGGGAGGGTTCAGACCTAGGTCTGTGTTGTGGCAGACTAGCGTGTCTGGCTCAACAAAGAAGGGTTCTGAAGTTCCAAGCCATCAGGGAAAATGGGCTCAGAAGTAATCCAGCACATCAGGTGACAATGCCAAGGGGGTCTCTGTGACCGAACCTGTCACAGGGGCTACTTAAGAGTGATTACTAACATGAAAAAGGGCTTCACAATCTGGCCCAAAAGAAGGCTTACTAATGAGAACTGCCCTAATTTAATACACACAAGTCTTATCTACACAGTGCTTTTGTCTGCACCTAAAGGGTGTACATTTTAGTCCACACTAGCACACTAGTATTGCACACTAACTGGCCTGTGTAAACCCTGCTGGCAGGCACTAAAAGTTCCCTAGTGCACATGAATGGACTCCCATTTCAAACAATTAACATGTACTAGGGAACTTTTAGATGTGCCAGCAGGATCTGCACAGACCAGTTAGTGTGCAATGTGCTAGTATGGACTAAAATTTACATCCTTATAATGCAAACTTAAAGCATCACATAGACAAACTCTAATATAAACAATGATATAAAGGAGTGATATCTTCATCATCCTCAGGAGAATATAAAAGATGAAGTACAATACAACATACTTCAAGTATATAAAAATCATGGAAATGAGAAGGGACCATGAAAGGTCATCTAGTCCAGCCCC
Organism: Malaclemys terrapin pileata; assembly: GCF_027887155.1. Lineage (NCBI taxonomy): Eukaryota > Metazoa > Chordata > Testudines > Emydidae > Malaclemys > Malaclemys terrapin. Next base: position 49,351,951 of record NC_071515.1, on the reverse strand, counting down.
CTGCACTGAGGCAGGACCAAGTATACATAGATGAGGGGCTTTAACTGGGGATTATTATACGGGGGTTGCAAACTGTCAGCCTCCACCACCAAGACCCGCTTTGCCTACAGCATTTAGAATAGTGTTAAATATGAAAAAATGTGTTTTTAATATATAAGGGGGGATCACACTCTGAGGCTTGCCGAAAGGGGTCACCAATACAAAAGTTTGAGAACCACTGACATAGATCATCCCTAACAGATGTTTGTCTAATCTGTTCTTATAAACCTCCAATGACAGGAATTCTAAAACCTCTCTAGATAACCTGTTCCAGTTAAACTATTCTTATAATTAGGAAGTTTTTCTTAACATCTAACCTACGCCTCCCTTGCTGCAAACTAAGCAGAATACTTCCCCCCAGCTACACTACTGTGTTCTCCTTTATGGCAATGGGGAACAATTGATCACAATCCTTTTTATAACACTGCTTAACGTATATGAAGACTTATCAGGTTCCCCCCGTAAGCCTTCTCTTCTCTATACTAAACATGTCCAATTCTTTCAACCTTTTCTCATAGGTCAGGTTTTCTAAACCTTTTGTCATTTTTGTTCCTCTCCTCTGGACTCTCCAATTTATCCACATCTTTCTTGAAGTATGGCATACAAAACTGGACACAGTATTCCAGATGACACATTTCCAGTGCCAAATAGAATGGAATAATTACCTTCCATGTCTTACATATGATTCCTATTAATACATCCCAGAATGATATTTGTCTTTTTTGTAACTACATCAGATTGTTGGGTCATATTCCGTTTGTGATCCACTATAATTAAGGCTACAACTCTGTCACAGAGACTCAGTGACTTGTACAAAATTCCAATAAATTCAGCGCTGGGCAGTGGGGCTCCGGGCTGGACCGTGAGTTTGGGGCTTGAAACATCCTGGGGCTTGGATTTCCCTCACAGCAGTTCTAATGCATGGCCAGGAAGGGGCACTCAGTAGGATCTGTGACAAAGGTGAAGTAAATAAACATGCTGTGTTTTCCCTCATCTGTTGAAGGAAGGAGGAAGTTCATTGTGAAGGCGCAGAGCCTGTCGCTGTCAAAAGAAATGTCCTGAGTGGGGATTAGGGTATAGTTAAGAAGAGTCCCCTAATTTGGCATTTCCTTGCTTTTAATGATTTGTCTTGGGGAGTGGATGTCAAATTTAACAAACTAATTAATCCCTTTTAAATAAAGTTTTTGTGTACGGAGGTTTTTTTTGGAGGGAGAGGGGGGAGAAGGGAGGATTGAATACAGCAAGAGTAGGGAGGTTTTGGATGGAATGGGAGACAAAATTTCCCTCAGCTTCTCTATGCTGTGGGATATGGAGGAAAGGGAAACAGCAGAGTACAGAGGACCAGGAGAAGCAAATTATAGTGGAAAGGGAGCCTCAGTGTGTCTGTTATTATCCTCCTTCAGTCCAGCACAACAGTGCCCACATTCTGAGGGCCAGGGTCAGCTTGTCAAACAACAAATCTGTTCCACTGTTCCAGCCATGGCTGCTCAAAGCAAAGGCCCCTTTGTCAAAGTCAGACAACTTTGACAGTCTTGTGAGCTACCATCACTGGAGCTTGTATCTCCTTTCCTCTGGGAGCCCCAACCACTACTCCTCTGACAGACCCAAAGAGGGGGAAAAAGAGACCCCCCCTATCAAGTAAGGAAAAGGTATGCTGAGCTGAGAACTGGGAGACCATGAGTTAAACATTCATAGCCCTTAACAAAAAAAGCAACATAGGGGAACACCTTTTTGATATTGTGCAGGTTTCAATGTACAGTTTTACCGCCTACTTGACTGGAAGAGACTTGTGAAAAATGAAATACCAAAAGACATAAGACTAAAATTTAGTTTTAAGTTTGAATGAGCTCAACAGAATTCTATGCTACCAGCTGATGAAGTAATAATATCTGCCAACTCTTTTGATAAATTATACCCGTACCATTAAAGGAAAGTTTCAGAGTAACAGCCGTGTTAGTCTGTATCCGCAAAAAGAAGAACAGGAGTACTTGTGGCACCTTAGAGACTAGTCTCTAAGGTGCCACAAGTACTCCTGTTCTTCTTTCATTAAAAGAAACTATACTATAAAGGAGACAAGTATTCCTGCTCTCATTCAATGTCACCTCTTTGCTCACAACTTCTTTTTGCAAGATTCCTTTCCTTGTCCTGAGGCCCAACAGACAATACTGCATATATTCTGATTAAGGTTTGACAAATAACATCCGCAAAAGATAACTAAAATGCATAAAGCAAAAATACAACATACCACATAAAAACCTAAGGTTCAGGGCCAGCTCCAGGCACCAGCGGAGCAAGCTCGTGCTTGGGGTGGCAGATTCTAAGGGGTGACATTCCGTCCAATCCTAGGGTGGCACGCACGCCCCCCCCTTTTTTTTTCCTTTCTTTTTTTTTTTTTGGTTCGCCGCTCCGGCCACCCTGTAGGGGGCGGCAGCGTGGAGGAGGGGAGCGCCCTGCTGGGAGTGGGCTGCACGCGTTGTCTGCCCCAACCGGTGCCAGGTCTGCAGCAAGCCCGGCAGGGCAGCCCGCGTCCTTCCTTCCCCGCCAACCAGAGCGGCGTGGAGCCCTCCCGGCAGGTGGTGAGGCGGGAGGGGCCAAGTGGCGAGTGCCCCGGCTGAAGGAAGCCCTGGCCGCCCCCCTTTTCTCTCTCCCCCCCTCCCTCCCTCTCCCCTCCGCTAGCCGGAGCACGCACTCCACTGCCCCTGGCACCCTGACTCCAGCCACCCCGCACGGGTTGTTTTGGTTTTTTTGCTTGGGGCGGCAAAAAAGCCAGAGCTGGCCCTGATAAGGTTACTTTGCTAAGTAACGTATTACATTTATTAAGTGCTGGTCACTGAAATTCTGAATTGCAATCTACAAGAACTCCTTAATCTTCTAAACAGGACTTTATCCTGCAATTTTTAGACAAAATTTCCCATTGACTTCTTTGGGAAGTTTACTCAAATAAAGACTCAGAATCAGGCCTTGCGTTTGCCAGACAAGATCCACTCATGCGGGCACATCCCTCCCACATAGAAGTTGGGAATCAGCTGCTTCTGCAGCACGGCATCTCCCCTGCCCTTCCCAAGAGCTCTATGGAAGGCCTTCCATGAGATTGGGATTTATGCAGAGTAATTGGTGAAGTTTGGGCTGACAATGATCAGGCCACATTAGGAGGGATGAAACCCAGGGATGTACTGTCTTACTGCACTTGCAGTTATCTGGGAAAAAACAATATAGCCACATTGGATGTTACTGTGGGAGGAGAGGGTGAGCATAGTTCATAATGATTTAGTTTTCTTTTGTGCTCTATGTAACAATAGTCCTAACCCAAAAGAAACTATTATAGTGAATGACTGATGTCAGTTTCTTTTGAAATTTAATTTTATTACCTTTATTACCTACCAATAATCAGTAAAAACTGCCATAAACCAAAAAAAGCCCTACTTTTACAAGGAATTATTACTTCTGTGTTTTTCTGTACCTGACCTTTATATTTGTGCTGAAGAATCTATTAGCAACTGCAAAGGAAAGAAGGAAGCCATATAGAACTAGCAGCACATTCTCCTGAATGGCAGGCAGGAGTCTTCCAGAATATCCACATCCTCTCTCCAGGATTAAAAGTTATTTTCTTAAAATGTGATTTTTAAAAAACATTATGGAGTCTGGTATATTTTCTTTTCCTCATAGAAAGCACAGTTTTTCCTTTTATGCCAAGTTCTTTGCAAGCTAAAAATCAAACCACGTATGTCTGGACACCCTTGATATCTCATGAATCCAAGAATCTCCTTAAATTACTTGAGTACAAAAAAAAGCATGCAAAATTAACCACAATACAGTGCAAGACAATTTCCATGTCTCAGCAACCTTATGAAACAGAATATAACAATGTTTAAGATTTATTGTGGCTTTCCAGTGATATAATATGGTTTAATTGAACCTTTGTAGAAAAGACCAAACCACTTTTCAAGTAGGTGTGAAAGAAGTGCTTTATTCGAGGTAGAGGTCTAGGGACTCAGCTACATTTTTATCCTCTTTATAAGACGATTCTGACCCATCAATGCAAGCCAGAACAAACCATACTGTAACTAAACAGTGGGATTAGAACTTAATTTAGCCACTATTTTTAAACTCAGCTGTTCTTGTAGTCTTTTGGGGCTAATTCACCAAAATCTCCTGAGTTTCCTCTGTAAGACTTTAGGGAATGTTGGGAGAAAGCCAAAATATAGTCTTAATATGCACCTCCAAAATGGGAGAAATGTAGAAATATATAGTGCAGGGCTTAAAGTGTGGTTCTACTCTGAAAGGTGACTGAAAAAATTGACATCTTGGTCAGCAGATCTGCATCCTATGTATTCAGAGCAATAACTTATTTTTGTGAAAAGTACATTTCCTCTCTAATACAGCTTTGGGAGAATTAAGTACCATTTTTACAAAGTCATTCTTCAGAGGAGAGCTGTACATTAAATTATTGATATTAATATTACATTAAGGTACAGATGAGGAAAGTTTTCAGGAAAAGGAATGGGAAGGAAAAGAAAAGAAAACAAAACAAAAGGAAAAGAAAAGAAAACAAAAGAAAAGAAAAAAGAAAAGACCATACACACAAACGCAGGATACCAACATCTTCTTTAGGTTTTTGGGGGGAAAACCTGCTCTGATATTGATGTCCAGTATTTTTTGTTTAACTCTTTTTCTCTCTTTAATGGTTTTTATACTAGCCAGTTTTCCCTGTCTGTCTAGAGATATCTTAAAGCAAGATATTGCTACTTATTTATATATGAACCTTGTTTAATTGCAGCTAATGCTGTTTTCAAATTGTTAGAAACCACTTATCCACTTACTTGTTAAGTAAAGCATACATTAACATATAGCGAATGTTCAGTTTACAATATTTCTATTCAAGAAGTCCGTAAAATACTTCACTAAGTCTCTGCCCCCACCCTACATTTTACCTATATTATATATCCCCCATCACAATAACATGTGAGTGCCTATTCTGGAATTAGACAGATCCAGATCATGTCTAACTCTTGCCACTTCTTCCTACACTACAGCATCTCTCATATTTACTCTTCATCCCAAAGCTAAAACTCAGGCCCAGGTCCTCATTGCAGTAGTTAATATATGAAGTCACTGCCTCTTTTCTGGCCTTCCCACAAATGCCATCTTGCTCTTAAAACGATTTAAAACACTTCTGTAATTCTCATCTATTTGGTTCATCACATTGACTATGTTATCTCCATCTCTCTCTTTGCATCTCCCCATGAGCTCCTCATTTTCCACCACTAATACAGGTACTTCTCCAGGAGCTTCTTCTTTTTATGACAAACACAGGTACTTGTCTTTACTTTTAAGACCTTTCATGATTTGAGTCTACTGAACATTTCTCATTAGATATCAAGTTGTCAGCCCTCACCTCTGCTCTGCCAAGGATACTAGCCTTTATTACCCATCAGTCCAACTTTCCTTAATACCCCTTCTTTGCATTTTCTTTCATGCAGACCTCTATGCATGGGGAAGCTCCTCATAAAAAGAAAATCAGCATATTGTCCTCCTTCAAATTCAGAGTGCTGTAACCACTGTTTATTGCACTAATCATAATAACACACTGTTACCTTTCTCCTCCTCCCATGCATTTGTTGTCCCTTGTCATATACTTAGACTGTAAGCTTCTTGGGGCAGGGACCTTCTTTTCATTATATATATGTAAGGTGCTTAACAATGGGCCCAGTCCCTGATACAGGCCTCTAAGCAGACCACAATACAAATAACAAACTGAAGCAGCTAAGAGAAGATTATTATACAGAAAAAATGAATTCTACTAGGAATAAAAAACAGCTTACCTTTAATTGTATATTAGCAGATGCTTTTTTCTTTTCTTCAGTAAGTGCATGTAGATGTTTATAGTCAACAGGTTTATACTTCTGGCTGAAAAGACCATTTTTCATACGAACAACCAGATTATCTATTTTTAACATAAAAAAGTCATTTCAAATTGTGTAGAAACATTTTTTAAATGTTGGACACAAAATTAAAGCTTAACTCACAGGATGATTGAGAGTATTGTACTTAAAACACATGATTTTGCTAAGAAAATATTAGGAAAATAGTTACACATTAAAAGTAATTTGTGTTCAGTGGATCTGATTTTCATTCCACTTTAGTGTCAAATCAGGAGTAACTACTGAAATAAACTGAGCTCCAAACTGGTAAAAATGATATCATAAACAGTTTCACAATTTGTCAATGATATTGGCAATCAACACCAAAAATTAACATAAGGAGCACAATGAGTTCTGGTTCATGACTACAGATCCTAAGCTCTACTGGAATGCAGATAAATAAATAATATTAAGTTTAAATTAAGTTTGCTGGAATTTTAGTAAATTCTAATAAAATAATAGAAAAACACAGGCTACAATGTACTTTTAGTTATTCCTGGTTCATAACTACTCAGACATATTTATCATGAACTCTGAATTAAGGAATCAGTATCACTTCTAAGATGTCAAGTGAATAGTTCTATTTACATATGACTGGAATGAATTATAGAAACCGAGTTATTTCAGCTATATATCAGACTGATTTTCCAATACAAGAACAGAAAACATTTTCCACTATATTTAATTCATTATTCTGAATTATGTAGACTTGGGGAGAGGGGGGAATAAATTTACTTTCTTTGAATATCTGGGAAGCCATCAGACTTCAAGGACAACATAATTAATTCCTACTGCATGCAACATAGGTTTTAACATCTGACTTCTGGATTCCTACAGTCACCGTTTAAAAGATCCAGACAAGCAGGTAGATACAAGACACATTGACTGGGATTTTCAAATGAGCCTATGGGAGTGGAAGCTTAAGGGAATTAGGCATCCAACTTCCTGAGGCTCCTTTGAAAATCCCAGCCACTGCCTGTTGCTTTGTGGTACTGCTAATCAGTTTTAGACACTGATGGCAAAAACACATCCTTGGTACAACTCAACTTCAATGGAATAATACCCTCCCTTCAGTCTCTCACCTCTCTCACACCTAAACAATCTAAGTGAGAGAGAGGGTATCTGGGATGACGACAGTGTGAGAGGGCAAGTAAAAAGGGAAAAAATAGCAGAGGAGGTAATAATGAATGTGGAGTATCAGATGAATAAGAACAGAAAGTGAGTCCATGGAGAGACTTAACAGACAGGCAGAAAAGGGAGAGGATAAAGAAAGGGGACAGGGGGAAATGGGAGAGACTACACTCATTTTTTTGAGCTTGAACTTTAACAGTCATCCATTTCACACAGAAAGATACATTAAAAGAGACCACTAAGGAAACATATAAAGGTACGTATGCTTCTGCCAACCATGAAATAATTACTTATCAGGATCTACATTAAACACCTGAAAAATATTTGTTCCATTACTAATGTTTGGTAAAGGCAATAATATTGTATGCCAACCCCAGGTAATAAGCCTCCATCATCCTGGAAATTTTCTTTCTAAATATATTTTTTTCATGTGCTCAAGAAATGACAGTGGTGGAGACTGAAGTAATCTTTTCCTAGCTCTCCACAACTTATTCCCTTTTTATATTTCTACCCGCATTTCCTTCCAGTCTACACATCCTTGCTGCTCACCCTAAGAAGCTTGTGTTATTCATGTCCTTCTTCTACACCTTTCTTTGTGCCTTCTTTCATGTAGCCTATGCCTGGAACCCCCTTCTAAACCCAGCCTCCACCCTCTTCTTTTAATCATGCTTCAAAAATTCACTCCTTCAAGTCAATGGGATCTGCCTACACAAGATTTCAATGCAGGAGGGATTGGAAAGAAAAGGCCCATCCCATTAGGTTACCTTATTTAGCAAAGCTTGCTATTATGTTTTGGTGTCAACATACCTTCTGATGGATTATTAAAAATAAAATGACATGGGGTGATGCTTCCAATATTGAGGTATGTGTTGCAAAGGAGCACCACATAAAATGCTAATGTAAACATCAGCAAAGCTACCTCATTATCCTCTTTAATGCTCTCCTTTGCTGTGATGCCTACAAAAAACTTGACAATGGTTAGGCCAGTAGTAATCTGAGACCTCTGCCTACTACACTGACCAATATTTTCCCATTGTTTTCTAGTACTCCCCTATCAGTATCCATCTGTTGTCCCTTATACTTAGCTTTTGGGGGGCAGAGACCTTCTTTTTGTTCTGTGTTTGTACCTTAGTACCTAGCTTCTAGGTGCTAAGGTAATACAAATAATTTTATGAACAACATTTACCTAGTAACAAACCAGATCTTATGACATTTACATATTACAGCTGGCAAAGGAGCACAATAAATAAAATGCGAAAGAAAAAACCCAATGGCTTCCAAAATGACCCCAGATGATATCTTCTATCATAAAAGAGGTTTTTTTAATACCAAAGATCAGAATGTTATAGTGCCATTCATAATTGTATGTAATTGTACACAGTAGCTTATAAATATTGTTATATTGTAGACTGTGATAGAACAGTTAAACTGGAATAAAAACTCAAATAGATATACCTATGTCACTAGTCCTGTGAGTTGTAATGAACGTTCGAAGGTCCCTTCCATTCATGTTTCTTACATCTGTTGAGAAATAAAAGTTTTGATATTCTAAAAACCAATTTAGCTAAGAAATTGTAATGTTCTTATTTTGTTTGTACACTGGGACAGGAAAGCTAGTGTCATATTGTTGAAGCTACCTTTTAACCAGATAATAAATTATAAGGGTTCATCTTTTGTTTTAGGACAGACTTCATGTATCACTTTGTGAAACATTAGCAAAATCCCTTTTATATTATATTGATGACATTAGAAGAAATAGAAAAAGTAGCCACTCTATGGTAGATCTATGTTACTCAGAAAAATGCAGTCAAACATGAAGTCATCCACTCATTATACATGTACTAATATCTGAAAGCCAGTGCTGTTGCATGGGTGCAGCCATAGGCACCGACTACATGAGTGCTCCCCTCCGCTCCCCATCCTGCCTGCCACAATCAGCTGTTCTGCAGCGTGCCAGAGGTGCTGGGGGGGTAGGGAGGGGAGGAGTGAGGGCCGGGCATGCTCAGGAGAGGGGGTAGGAAGAGATGGGGTGGAAAGGGGTGGAGTGGGGGCATGGCCTGAGGCAGAGCTGGGGGATTGAGCACTCCCCAGCAGATTAGAAAGTCGGCGTCGCTGGGTGCAGCATTTGGGCCAAGTAATCCGCCATCTGTTCAGTCTTCCTCATACAACCAATGAAACTGTTGCATGCAAGTTAGCTATAGAGTAGGAGTAGTGATAGGTCAGAGATAACTCAACCAAACATGGCATAGATACATGACTTGCTGTTGCTTGGATATATTTTGTAAAATCAAAATGGCTGATAAATTAAGAACTTGATGTTAATGGACTGTGAATCCCAGTGATGATTGAATTTGCTGATATTCTGAACAGAAAAAAAGCTCTCAACCACGCTCATAGATGTTTCCATTGCTTCACACTGACAGACATTCTAGGCTTCAGAGTGTCACAAAGATAAGATTCCAGGATTGTCACCTATTATGTAATAATGCTGTTCAAAACTTATTAGCATTATTAAAATCATCCCAGGAATAGAATAGGAGTAGAAGGCTTTGTGGGAAACTTATATGCACTGTTGTTGTAGCCATGTTGGTACCAGGATATTAAGGAGACAAGGGGATGAGGTAATATCTTTTATTGGACCAACTTCTGTTAGTGAGAGAGACAAACTTTCGAGCTTACACAGAGCTCTTCTTCAGGTCTCAGAAACTAACTCCCTACTAAATACAAGGTGGAACAGATTGTTTAGCATAAGTAGTTAACACATTTGAAGGGAATATTCAAGGTGAAGAGACACATTAACACCCCCTAGTCACAGGGCGGAAAGGAAGGGGGAGGAAGGAGTGGGGAAAGCAGCTGAAGCGAGGTGGTTAGTGGGTTACAGATTATTGTAATAAGACACAAATCCAGTGTCTCTATTCAGTCCATGATTTTTAGTATCTAGCAAAGTTATGAATTTAACCTCCCAGGCTCATCTTTTGGAAGTGTGGTGCAGGTATCCTTAAAGGATGAGTACTGAGAGGTCAGATATAGAGTGAGCACTTTGTGAAAAGTGTTCACACACAGGCGACATGGTGTTTTTGTCTTTTATCATTTTCCTGTGTGAGTTCATTTGAGAGTGTATTGATTGTATGGTTTCACCCACAGTTGCTATTGGGGCATTTAGCGCACTGGATGAGGTACACCAAATGTTGTGATAGGCATGTGTAGGACCCAGGGATCTTGAAATGTGTGTTGTGTGGACCATTGATCATTGTAGCAGTGAAGATATGTCTGCAGGTTTTGCATCTGTTCTGGCAGGGTCTGGTGCCACTTTGTATGGGTGTATCCTGGTCTGATGGAGGAGGTTGGAGGGTTATTTGAAGGCCAGAATAGGGGGTTCAGAAAAGATTTTTCATGATGGGGTCCCCATCGACTATGGGTTGTAGTTGTTTGATGATACCCTGTATGGGTTCGAGTGTGGATTGGTAGGTGACAACTAGGAGTGTGTGGTCGGAGGGGGTTTTATTTCTGTGTTGAAGCAAGTTCTCTCGGGGTATTTGGGTGGCCTGTTCTACTTCTTTGATGGAGCGTCCTTGTTTGGTGAAGGTGGTTTTGAGTCTCTTAAGGTGTGTATTCTAGACATTTTCCTCAGAGCATATTCTGTGGTATCTGAGTGCCTGGATGGAGGTAACAAATTTCTTGGTGTGTTTGGGTGGTTACAGGATTTATGAAGGTAAGTGTGGTGATATGTGGGCTTCTTGTATATAGTTGTCTGTAGGGTTCCATTGAGAAACTTGACATTTAACATATAATACAAACTATAATATACTACTTGTAATTCACTTTGACCTCAGTTAAGAATTTGTGGACACTATGATAGATCTTGCACATGATGTTCTGTAGTAGAATAAATGAGGGAACCAAGATGCCTAGTTCAGTACATTCTTAAAGCATGTACTGAAATATATCTGATGTTTATAGCTATTATGTTCCTTAATGACTATACTCTGCATAGCAAAACCATCAAAAGCCATTGGGAAGTCACATCTTTGTTCTAGAAGATTAAAATTCTACAAATAAGTTCCATGATCACTGCAAACAAACAGTCAATACTATTCAAATTTGAATTGAAATTTGAATCACAACTGTAGCATAGCACACAGACTACTAACCATATGGCTGAGAGTTAGTTTTATACCCATTTTGCACAGGTATGACGACACAAGTTAAAAGACAGTGTAGATTCAGGCCCAATAGGTTTTGTATATTTGATGTTACACAGTCACACCAAACAGAAAACAGCTAAGGCCTGTTGATCAAATTTGACCTTCCTCAGTACTCCTTGATTTATGCTCTTCAGTCTTCTTTGATGTTATCATGAAATAGACACTTACATTGAACAAAAAGAATAGAAGTATTCAAAGTCAGAAAAATATTTATTTAAATTTCCATAAGCCTCTATAGGCTTCCATCACGTGCCTGTTCCAGAAGTAATACATCCATTTCACAGGGTTATTGCGAAGACAAATACACTGTCAGTATAGTCAGTCAAACTACAGTGATGGGTGTCATAAGAACTTAAACAGACAAATTAAAAATACAATGTAAATAAAATTACTCATCCCACCTTGACAGCTAAATATAAAATAAACTCCCATATTCCAAACCAGATCCCACCTCCCCCACAGAAGTCTGAGCGAAAAGATGGGCTCAGCATTTTGCCTGAAAGCATAGCAAATCTAGGCTCTGAAGGACCAAGAGGGGAGCAAGCAAAAGGGAAGACCTTAATGGAGAATACTAGATCAGCAGCTCTATTTTGTCTAGTGAGGGAACTCCAGCTTGAATATTTCTGTTGATTGCAACTGTGGCAGGAAGAGACAGTCTCTCAAATAGCCCTAAATCATTTGAGATCTAGTTTTCTAGGTTAACACCTACACACTGAATTTTATACAGAAGCCTATTTGCTGCCAGGGCTCATCTGAGAACACTGGTTTAGTGTACTCCTGACCTAAAATGTGCTTAAGCAGCCATGGCATTCTGTACAAGCTTCAGTTTGAGTGGCCTTAAGGTGTACTCTTATGTAGAAAGCACTATAGGAATCTAATCTTGAGATGACAAAAGCATAGATAATTGTGGCATAATATGCATCAGTGACAAAAGGTCCCTTTTTATCAGATGCAGTGGGTTGTGGGACACAGATGCTGTCTGGGCATTTAGGCCACCTATGCTAGAAATGGCAGTCAGTCTCTCAATCAAAGGTGCCAATTTTAGTTTCACAAACTCCTCTAATTGCTTCCGTCAACTTATTAACATTATCTTGGTTTTAAGATGCAGCCATCTAGCACTCATCCATGCCCATGCCCACTGAGTCAGCTCTCTATCTCTCCATTATGCAGCAGCTTTGTTCAACCTTCTAGCCACACTAAGGCTTCATCTACACACCCTTTTCGTACTAGTTTAAAAAAAAAAATCACAGTCCTAACCAAAATATTTAAAGATTAGTTATACCTGTACAATCTTCAGTGTGGACAGAATTATTCCAGTATAAAGATGTAGTACACTGATACAGTTTATTTGCCTTCCTCTACAGGAATAAACTATACTGGAATGAGTACTTTTATACAGATGTAGTTAAAGCAGAACACCTTAGATGTGTAGACGAGCCCTAAGATGGTTATCAGGTGCTGGTGTTGCAGCAGGATGCCCAAACTAGAATTCCAGGGCAGGCAGGGCTGCTGAGAGCGGGTTCGGGCCCCGGTGAAAAAAAATTTTGGGGCCCCTCAGCAAAACCAGTTAAACAGGGCTGACGAGAGGGGGGGGGAAGCTGGGCCTGGAATTTTTTCGGGCCCCCCAGCAAGGGCAGACTGGCTAAACAGGGCCGACGAGAGGGGGGGAAGCCGGGCCCCGGGCCCCCTTCTGGACCACCGGGCCCCGGTAATTTGTACTGGCTTCCCCCCCGTCTCGTCGGCCCTGAGGGCAGGATGCAAAGTCCATACTAACCAGCTACTCCCAGCCAATCACCAAATTTCTCTGCTCAAACCTTTCCCATCCCATAGAAACGAACCCATCACAGATCCCTCTCCATGAATAATGAATCAATCCACGCAAACAACCCTATGGGTATCTCACTGCTATGTTGCTTGCTCATCAGCCATGTATTTTCTTCCTCCCATAACTTAACACAGAACTCTAAATACCATCTGAAAAATGAGATCTCTGGCAAGCATCTAGGCTCCTGGCAAAACAAAACAATCCTAAAGGAGAGAGATTATTCAAAGGGCTGACAAGGTAGTGCAGTTCTTAACTAACAAAAGGGTCTAGGCCAGTGTTTCCCAAACTTGGGACACCGCTTGTTTAGGGAAAGCCCCTGGGGGGCGGTTTGTTTACCTGCCGTGTCCGCAGGTCCAGCCAATTGCGTCTCCCACTGGCCACAGTTCGCCGCTCCAGGCCAATGGGTGCTGCTGGAAGTGGCAGCCAGTACGTCCCTCGGCCTGCGCTGCTTCCAGGAGCTCCCATTGGCCTGGAGCGGCGAACTGCGGCCAGTGGGAGCCGCGACTGGCCGGACCTGCGGACATGGCAGGTAAACAAACTGGCCCGGCCCACCAGGGTCTTTCCCTAAACAAGCAGCATCCCAAGTTTGGGAAACACTGGTCTAGGCCAAGACATGATAGCTGGCTGATTGTAGTCTGAACAGGACAGATTAAACACCACCATTATTAGTCCCTCAGAACTCTTCTCTACAAGTACCTGCCCAACCACTTATATCTATCTCCCCATTAACCCAGAAGTAATCCATTCTTCTCCCAAACTACCTATCCCCTAAACAACTCCCGCTCCATCACCCACTCATCCCAATCCCGACATCCAGTACACAAGTTTCATTCAATTTACTATACTGGATCAGATAATTGCTGGTTATACATATTCTCTCTCCCTCCACCCCTCTTCTGAGATTTTCACTACTATCCCTTTCTCCTACATGAAATTTAGACAAAGTGCATAAGACTGTCCCAAAAATTTATCAGTGCTGATGATGGGTGAGAAGATAAAGTGACCTGCAAAGGGACAAAAATTGGATTTGTTTGTGTCTTTTTATTTTTGATGCACAAAGAAGCCCTGCATTTTTAAAAAACCACATACATTTTCTTCCTGTTTTTAAATTTTAGTAATATCAGGAATGCCAAGTCTATCTTCCATGTTTTCTTGGAGGAATTATTGGATGTTTTAAATAAGATGTCTCTAATAGCCTATATATTGTTGAGGAAGGTCTATCTGAATAAAAATAATTATGCTTCTTGGGCTTTCATCTGGTATTTTTGATACTATATCCTACCAGATTTTCAATCACCAAGAGTCTTCGATCTCCTCCCACCCACCTACTCCCCCAAAAAGCAGTATAGACAAGACAAGACATGAATTCCTAAGACAAACAACAGAAGGAAAAAAAAATAATCTAAAAAGACAAAACCGAAGGTTGCCAACTTTCATAATTTTATTACAAATCTTACAATATTTATTTTTCCTAAAAGCCCCATTTCCTCAAGTAGTGTGGTTACATGGGAATTAAGCCTTCATTAAGTTTATAGCCATCACTGTAGTATAGGAAAGCATGAAAACATGAATCCTATTGGCCTATAAAACAGAAGACAAAAATACTGAAAATATTTTTTGTATAATTTTTATTTTTAAACCCGACTCATTTTTTAGTTATACTGAAAATCTTTTAGAACTTTTTACATCATAAAGAAGCAGAACAGAGAACAAACCCATTTTTCCTTTGCTTAGTCCTCCAAAAGAAAAAGGGGAAGTTATTAACCAGGGATCACAATTAAGAACAAAGGAAAGGTGTGGCACAAACTCAGAACCTAGCAAAAGAATTTGCACTTCTACCAAATATGGCCAGTGTTTAGCCTATACACGTATCATATTCAATTATATTCTCCCCTGTGTAGGCACCTATAATTCCTATCAATCATGCAAACTTCAAAAGAATAAACCTCTCAAACATGTGTTTCTATGTGCTTTGCTCTGAATGTCCAGTCTATAACAGGCTTTCTACTCATTCCTCAGTCAGAGTATCTTTGGTTATCACAGTTAGTTACTATCATTATGGGAATGAAAAACAATATTCAGCTGAAGTGACATATTAGCATAGTAATGGTATTCTACATAACACATCTGCATTAGCAAGAACAGACCCAATTCTCTATTTGGAAGACAAGATGCTCCCCCCAGGTAGGGTTGCCAGATGTCTGGTTTTCAACCGGAACACCTGGTCGAAAAGGGACCCTGTCAGTTCCAGTCAGCACTGCTGACCAGGCGGTTAAAGGTCTGGTTGGCATGGGGCTGGCAGGCTCCCTACGCAACACCGTGGATGCTGCTGGCATGTCCCTCCGGCTCTTAGATGTAGGGATGGCCATGGGGGCTCCATGTGCTCTGCTTCCCTTCCCCCCACCCCCCGAGTGCTGGCTCTGCAGGCGGCACTGGCCAGGGTGGGGGCAGGGCGGGCATGGGGGTTGAGTACCGCTGGAGGAAGCCGGCGCCTGTATCTGTTCTGATCACCAATCTGCAAGCACACTATCACAGAGTCTCCTGGATTTGCAGGAGAGAGTGAACTGATCAAGCCCTTTGCAAGCAAGGCTGCTTCAAACTTCCTGTAACATGCAGGGCAGGCAGTAAAGTTTCCCCACACTGCACCCTGTTCTAGGGCTAAAGCAGCCACATTTTGGGGGGGAGGGGTGCTAGGGATTCTGGGATATCGCTTCTTTGACCTGGGTCTGCACACTGCAGTGTGGAAGCCAGAGCCTCAGGTTTGAACACAGGTTAGTAGGGTTAAAATACAATGAAGATGCTCAAGCCCAGGGTTCCCTAACATGGGTCAGCTGACTCAAGTCCCACTAACCCTGGGTTTACCTTGCAGTGTAGATGTACCCTTATAGTTTCCTATTCATGCTCCCCAATCCTGCACCTGATGACATTCCCTTTGATTTCAGTGTGGGAGAATCTGGCATGAGGGAGGTATTCATCAGCATGCACAGAAGGCAAAACCACAGGCTAAAAATTGTAGCTTGAAACATCTCATTGTGGCTTCTTAAGGTGCTCTGATGCCATAGCATTCCCCCAGAGCTCTGTACTGCTCTCCCAGCCAAAGGGAAATTAGTGCTGCTCTTCTAAGAGCTCTGTGTAAGCTTGAAAGCTTGTCTCACCAACAGAAGTTGGTCCAATAAAGATATTACCTCACCCACCTTGTCTCTAATATCCTGAGACCAAACACAGCCACAACAACACTGCGTACAACAATATGTATTGGTCAGTTACATTGCAGTGCAACTATTTTGTATTAGTATGGGCATTCTGCTTTCTGAAAGTGCTTTGATAGCATAGGGTTTTGAATCACTAGTATTAAGGAAATCCCCACTGTGCTGGAACAGTCTGCACAGTTGAGTCAGTGGAGGAACAGTGATTAAGCAATTTCAGAAAGCAAAAAAATCTACTTGCATTTTCATTTCCTTTCTGACAAACATAACTCAAGGAATTTATAAGCGGCAGAAATATTGCTTACTTTATCTTGTACCTCTATCCTAGTTCACAAACACTGAAGTATTTTCTTATTGTTTTTTTATTCTGAAGGATAGCCACTGAATTTTCTATTTCAATATGTCTGATTGACAAGGTGGGTGAGTGTAGCCCATAGGGCTAGCTTGCCTTTGTTATATTCTGCCTTTATTATATTTAACAGTAATGCAAGGAATCTACAGGCCTGTATCCTGTAAGACATTGGCTTGAGCAATTAGCATAAGACTTGAGGTCTATTAACTTTGGTACAGATAAATGACCTAGTGGTCACCCCTAAGTTTTGGGGAACTGGAAATAGAGTGTGAGGGGGAATTTTATCCATAATGACATCAGCCAGCCACAGGAACATGAGCTAACATCTGCAGATATCTGACCACATGAGTGCGATGGCAATGAGTTGATATACATAAATTGAGATCATTAATATACTAACATATAGGAAAATGACACCCTAACAGTAGTAGGGTGAGGAAATACAAGTAAGGAAGAAGAGAGAAGCCCCTACTGGATATGCATTAGATATAGAGGCATCAGCATAACTTATAAAAGCTGTTTCCCCAACCTGCGTGTGAAGACAGCGAGATGTAGCCGTTGGGAGGTGCCAGGATGATGGCCATTGATGAGGAAGGTGAGAGTGATGAAGAAGATAATGGCTAACATTTCAGGTTGTTCTGCAAGGGATGGTGTGAGTATATAGATCAGGGGTCGGCAACGATTGGCACGGGGCTCGCCAGGGTAAGCACCCTGGCGGGCCGGACCAGTTTATTTACCTGCTGACGTGGCAGGTTCGGCCGATCGCGGCCCCCACTGGCTACGGTTCGCCATCCCGGGCCAATGGGGGCGGCGGGAAGCTGTGGCCAACACATCCCTCGCCCACACCGCTTCCCGCCGCCCCCATTGACCCGGGATGGCAAACCGCGGCCAGTGGGGGCCGTGATCGGCCGAACCTGCCGTGTCAGCAGGTAAATAAACTGGCCTGGCCCGCCAGGGTGCTTACCCTGGCGAGCCGTGTGCCAAACGTTGCCGACCCCTGATATAGATGTTCAGATGTACATTTTATATTATCTCTATCTACCTTACTGAGTGCTTGTGACTTTTCTAAATGTATTAATAAATTATTGTAAATATAGAATGGTTCATATAGTATGAGTGTTGCAACTGTACACATAGGGGTTCCCAACTATATAGTAATTTTAATAATACTGGGCCTGATCTTGGGACAAGAACCTGTTAACCCTCAAAGTGATAACTGGGACTTCTTAAGTAATCAATACAATTAATACATAATTTATAGATTAGGCTACAGTGAGGTCATATATATTTTATTGGACCAACTTCTGTTGGTGAAAGAGACAAGCTCTCTTCTTCAGTTCTAGGAAAGGTACTCGGATTGTCACAAATAGATACAAGGATGGAAAAGATAAAGGAGTTAATACATTGCAACTTGCAAGAGATCATTCAAGGTGAAGTGGGCAGATAACACCTCTACAGTTGTAGGACAAAGGGGGGTTAGTGGGATACAGATTGCTGTAATCCATAAATCCAGTGTCTCTATTAAGTTCATGATGTTTGGTGTCTAGCAGAGTTATGAATTTAAGTTTTGAGGCTTGTCTTTTGAAGTAAACTTGCACAACACCTTAACAGCTTGTCTCTCTAATATCCTGGGACCAATATGGTTACAACCACCACTGCAAACAATATATCTTGAAAGCAGGGTGGAATGTTGCTGAAAACTTTCTTCTTTAACAAACAGGTATATATTTACATTTGTATTATGCTGTGTAGGAATAGGTATTTTGAAACCTTATAAAAAGTAATTTCCATTCAATTATGCACTCTTACGTAATACTTTAAAACTTGCTAATATTTGTTGGTTGCAGAACCAGTCTTCAATTAAAGTAGGATGTTTACAGTTTGATGTAAGGCTTCATGTGGTTTTTAAATAACAAAATGTCACTTTTATGAAAACCAAAGAATATTTGCCATCAATAGTAGTTTTAGAGATAACAATTCTAATGATTAACTGTGGGGTCAAATCCTGCAGTGCTTACTCAAGAACTAACCAGGCAAAACTCCCATTAATTTCAGTGGGTTCTTTGTGTGAGTACGGCCATGTTTTCATTACAGAGTTAAGTCGACTTCGGTTCCATTGATGATCATAGACCAGTGTAATTACATCGCTTGTGCACATTCACACAATGCTCCTTGTCAGCGGAGCACGTCCGCAGTTGGAACTCTCACACCAACAGAGCAGTGTACTGTGGGTAGCTAGCCAGCCCACTGTGCAACCTCACCACCTTCTGCTGCTAGGAGTTCTGGGAATGGATTGCAGTGCATCATGAGGCTGGGCTCACCACCCCATGAGGCAATTTTCTTCATCCCATATTTCCATGGGCTTCAGCCTATGTTTCACTCCATTTTTCAACTGCCCCTGTAAACTTTGCCCCCGCCATCTCTGCCTGAAAGCATGGATCCCACACAGCTCTCCAGTCTTGTGATGAGTGTTATCACACAATATGGCTGATCCTGCAGTATTTCATGAGCTGTGACTCTGAACAGCAATCCGTGGTGCCTGCCCTGCTGGGTGCCATAGAAAGAAACAATTCAAGATTGATGTTGGCATGTATGGAGCAGCTGCACATGGTGGGACTGTCACTATTGGGCTTGGGAAACAAGTACTGAGTGGTGGGATTGGATTGTGATGCAGGTATGGGACGATGAGCAGTGGCTGCAGAACTTTTGGATGCTCAAAGCCACCTTCCTGGAACTGTGTGTGGAGCTTGTCCTTGCCTGCAGCGCAAGGACACCAAAATGAGAGCTCCCCTCATGGTGGAAAAAGCATGTGGCAATTGCTACGTGGTAGCTGGTAACTCCAGACTGCTAGCAGTAAGTCACAAATCAGTTTGAAGTTGGGAAGTCCACCATGACGGCTGCATTAACCAAGTGTGCGGGGCCATTAATTGCCTCCTGCTACGAAGGACTGTGACTCTGGCAATGTGCAGGAAATAGTGGATGGCTTTGCTGCATTGGGATTCCCTCAATGCAGCAGGGCAGTAGGTGGCACGCACATCCCAACTTTGGCCCCAGACCACCTTATGATAGAGTAAATTAACAGAAAGGACTACTTCTTTATGGTATTGCAGGTGCTGGTGGATCACCAGGGTTGTTTGACTGTCAATGTGGGGTGGTTAGGGAAAGTGCATGATGCACGCATCTTCAGGAACACTGGCCTGTATGGAAGCCGCATGCAGGGACTCTTTCCAGACCAGAAGATTCCAACAGCGTATGTGGAAATGACCATAGTGATCTAGGGAGACCCAGCCTACCCCTTGCTCCAGTGATTCATGAAGACTTACACCAGAAATCTTGACAGCAGCAAGGAGTGCTTCAACAACAACTCAGCAGGTGCAGAATGACAGTTGAATATGCATTTGGCAGATTAAGGGGTCACTGGCACTGCCTTTTTGGAAGGTTAGTCCTCAGTGAGGAAAATATTCCCATGGTCATAGAAGCCTGCTGTGCTCTGCATAACATTTGTGAAGCCAAGTGGGAAAAATTTACCCATGGGTGGAGCATTGAAGTGGATCTCCTGGCAGTCGATTTTGAGCAGCCAGACACCAGGGCTATTAGAGGGGCTCAATGGGAGCTATCCAAATCAGGGAGGCTTTGAAGCAGCATTTTGACAATGAACCCCAATAATGTGTCTTTCTGTAATACATTCAGCCAGACATTGTTTACTTGCTGCCTTGAAGGGACTCTTGTAATGATTGCTGCCTGAGCATAAATTGTAGTCTGCAAAAGTGCCAATTGCCATTGTGTATGAATTTCTGCTGCAGGCACCGTATGTAGGACACAAATAAAAGAATCATTGTATTTGTAAGCCTAAATTTTTATTAAACAAGAAAAATATATAGATTTACATTTTGTACAAGGGACATGACACTGAGTGGCACTCTCTCAAATGAGGCTCTCTCAGCTCTGTGCAAGTTCAGCTGTCAATATGGAATATGTTTTTAGGGGTGAAGTACAAGGGGTACCGCAACGTGCCAGTAATATACAAGGAGTATTTGTGTGGGGGGGAAGTTTGGGGAGATCATGGAATGCACTTCTATATGGGCTGCAGGGGGAGTCCAGCATGAATGAGTTCTGACTGCAGAGCAATCAGGCATCTGAGCATCTGTATGGTCCTCCTTGAGCTTTATCATCTGCTCCTGCCGCTGTCTCCTCTCCTGGCTATCCATTTTTAGTTTTTTGTTTATTGTCTCTCTCCATGCTCTGTGCTCGCTATTTGCATGATCAGACGATTGCAGCACATCTCAAAACCATGTCCTCCTTACTCCTCGTTTGCTTCCTTATCTAATGGAGGCACTCCACTGGTGTGTGCGGACTGGATCTCCAGGGCACATCTGCTGAGGCAAAAGAAACAATTCAGAATCAGTATAGTGAGTGCACTCAGTCTTGAATCATAAAAGTTACATACACCTCTTTCTCACTTCCCCTTGGCAAGCATGCAGCACAGCGAGAGCACTAAAAATGATGAGTTAGGCCTGAGGCGGAAGGGCATGAGGTGCAAGATGGGAAAAGAGTCTGGGTGGTTTCATAAGGAGATCACTACAAGCGCATAGGGATGCTATTCTGAATACTGGCACGGTTTTCCACAGGTGGGGGGTGATTGAAGCTGGTATCTCACTACTGAGGGTAACCAAGGATGCATCTCCTGCATACATACAGCTTCAGACTGGGTCCATCTGCTGCTCCTCTGTGTGCTGCTTTGGTTCCTGCATAAGTAATTGCTGATTGGTGCAGCAAAGTTTCCTACAGTGGGGGAAGAAACAAAACAGGCCTGCTACGGAACTGTCGGCAGAGGATTTCAGAGTACCTTCAACAAAGTTACCTAGAGATCTCTAGGGAGGATTCCCAGGAGATCCTGGTGTGCATTAACAAACTTTTCTGCAGGGCCCCCCCTGCGTAGTTTCACTGGGGAATGAGAAGCAGATGCAAAACAGTATCTAGTGTTAGTTTCTATCTCTTCTCCTACATGCACCTTGTAACAAAATGAAGGACACCTCTACCTCATATAACCGTGCAGTATCAAAGCAAAATGAGTACTTACCGGAGCTCCTCTCTCCTGTTTCAGGCACACCAGAGCCAGACTGCTGGGACTGGCTAGAGCCCTCCAGATTCAAAAAGAGGTCCTGGCTTGTCATGGCCCTGGAGACCCTGTTGCCTGCCTGTCCCACATCCTCTTCCAACTTGACCTCCTTGACCACCACTTTGACTCTGCTGGCTGCTGCCTCCAGTCTCCTTGAAGTATCCATGGGGCTCTTTGTGGTGGGACTGCTACAGAGCATGGTGTGCGGCTCCTTGTAGGAGCGGCATATTTTCCGTGCTGCACCAGAGCAATGGTTGGCCTCTCTTGCCTTCTACTATGCCTATCTCAGCTCCTTGATCTTAGCATGGCACTGCTGTGTGTCCCTTTTGTTCCCTTCTCCTCCATGCCATGAGCAATCTGCTCGTAGGTGTCAAAGTGCCTGCAGCTGGATCGGAGCTGCGATTGCACAGCCTCCTCTCCCCACAGAGGCAACAACTGTGGCGTGCTCTAGGTAGAGGGTGCATTTTCTGCAGAAAGCTGGCATGATCAGCTGGGAAGATGCTTTGTGAACTCTCCACACAGAGCAAACAGGAAGTGGAATTTCAAAAATTCCTGGAGCTGTAAAGGGGAGCAGTTTATGCCTGTGTATCTGGCTGCAGGGCAGCAGAGTTGAAACCGCTGACCAGAGCGGTCATGATGGGCATTGTGGGACACCTCCTGAAGACCACTTTGTGTGACATAAGCAAGCGCAGCATCTACACTGACACTGCATTGTACTAACTTAGTCGCAAAAAGCTCTATGCTGCTCATCGAGGTGGTTTTGTTGTGTTGGTGTAGCAGGAGAGTTATATTGGCGGGAGAAGCATTGCAGAGTGTACACCTCCACTGTTTCGTCAACAAAACTTTGTAGTGTAGACAAGGCCTCAGTATTGCATAAGAACTGCAGGGTATGACCCAGAGTTTTCACAGTTACATGCTGAAAGTTATTCATCTTTAAATTTTGAGGCTGCTTGGTCTGCTAGGCTGAGTTAGTGGTAGAACAGCACAGATTTTTAATATATCTATATATATATATATATATATAAGCATTATAGTAATTTCTTTGAGTGGGATTTTCAAGTGCATCTCAGTACTTTAAGAGCACAAGTTCCATCAACTTTCAATGAGGGTGCTTAAGTCACTTGGATGATTTTGAAAATCCTATGCTTTATTCTTTTATTGACTTAAGTCTTTCAGGAAGTCCCACCCGTCCCCTCCCCATGCATACACACACAATTCCTAACTACATTTGGATTGTAGATTTAATTGAGGCACATTTAGAACTTAATGCAACCAGAAACTTTTGTATTAACTTATTTTTTTATTATTTCAGTTGGTCAAAGATAACTGTCTTCTAAATTTAAGTACCTCAGCCATTTTTAAAGTCATGTTGATTAAATCTCAGTCCTGATTTATTAATGGGCCTAATTTCTCTATTTTGCCCCAACATGTTTGTAAATACCTTTTCTTATTTTCTTTTGACTAGCATTAAAAAAAAAAAAATGAATTAAACTACCCTTATTTTTGCTAGTCAGGCTTTACTTGAATCTCCATATTTGGTTCCCTCCACACTTTTCCATTTCCAGCAGTGCATTTACTTTGTCCTCAGTTCTGTAAGCAGTCCCTTATGAAGCTATGCTGGCCACTTCTTTCTTGCATTCTTTTTTAGAGAAATTGTGATCTGAATCTTATGTTTTTTTCAAAATGCTGCAGCCTTAATATTTCCTCCCATTGTACCATCTTACCTAGATTTGAGCATATTGACATAAAAAGTGTCAGAGTTTGATCTAAGAGTGTTGAAAGCCTTGCACTGATTTCATTGAAATCAGAGGTCTAGCTCTAGATTTACAAGATTTGGACCTAAATCTTTACATTCAATATTTTCTATAAATGAAAAAAATTCCAAAGACATAGGTAACATGAAATTCTCTCTCTTTTTTTTTTTAAATTATTTAGGTTTCAAAAGGAGCATTTATACACATATGTTTAGTTAGGCACATAGGTGAGTTTCAACTCCCTGAGAACTTCATCATATCATGACAGGTTTCAGAGTAGCAGCCGTGTTAGTCTGTATCTGCAAAAAGAAGAACAGGAGTACTTGTGGCACCTTAGAGACTAACAAATTTATTAGTTATTTATTAGTCTCTAAGGTGCCACAAGTACTCCTGTTCTTCTTTCATCATATCATTCCACTCATCCTTGTAGAGACAGGGACAAGACTCAAACATATGGGTGTCCTAAGATACACAACATATCACTCTGCATTATGGAGAGTCCTGTAGAGATCCTGATGTCCAGCTCTCCATTACTCCCTTGCTACTCCTCCTCTGGCAACATGAGAACTTGAGGTCTGGAGGTCAACAGCATAGAAAATTATTACTGATAAGGTAAGCATTATCCATAGGGAAATTTCTGAAGGTTTCAGGGGGATGTTATGGAAAATTGCCAACCTGCTTCACCCTTTCTATCTTCCCGGCCACTCTGATATATGTATCCTGATCCACTGGAAACTCCAGTCCGTGGGTGTCAGAGGGAAGCAGGATGTGCCCCATGGAGCTGGTTTCTGTACAAAGATCCACCAAGTTTGCTAACATAAGGTGAGCCAAGGAAGAGCTTATAGGCCTCACTGGGTAATAGACTTTTAATTCATAAGTAGTATTTATTAAAGGAGCGCAGATATCACTCTTCCATTTTACAGAGGAGAAAATGGTGGCCCAGCAGAGATGAAGGTCAGATTTTTATTTTATTTTATTTTTTTTTAAAAGAAGTGGCCACTGATACCTGGTGCCCAATTTGAGACATGGTGGCCCCAATCTGCTGAAGTGCAGAGCAACCAAAACTCCTCAGGATTGCCAGGTCTGAATATCAGCCCCAGAGTGTCTCAAGTTGGGCCCTCAGAACTAAAGAGTCCAAAATTAGTGCCCATTTTGAAAATAGTAACCTAAGGGTTATTTTCCCCATCAAGATGTGTTTTGAAATCTATGGATAAAAAGTGCAGTGAAAATTAAAAACTTTACCAAAAACCAAACACCACTGCATGAATGTTACACGTTTGCACAATAAAGCTCTCAAGTAGGGAAATGAAAAAGTTTTACTTAAATCCTCAGTGTTAACTACATCCCCAATGGTACCTAATTACATACTATTTTCAAA
The DNA here is from genome assembly GCF_027887155.1 of Malaclemys terrapin pileata. Lineage (NCBI taxonomy): Eukaryota > Metazoa > Chordata > Testudines > Emydidae > Malaclemys > Malaclemys terrapin. The sequence continues at coordinate 49,327,021 of NC_071515.1, read as the reverse complement.
TCATGTTATTTTTTCCTACAACCACAAACATACTTCCTCCAAGAGTCAAATAAATATTCTTGTCCTCCGACAGTGTCAGGTCAACAGATCAACAATAAACTAGTTATCAATCTTTGATGTCAAAATTAGTGCAACCTCTTGCTTCAGGGAGAACATCCTTGTTTGGGGGGGTGTGGAGGGAAGTGATTGGTTGGTTCAGAGGAAAACCAGAGGGGGAAAAAAGTTTCTCTGGGAGCTTATGAGACACTTCCTCCTCTCTTCCAGTTGCTCCTAACTGCTATGCAAAGTGTCCTTTCTGACTGCATCTAGAGCACCAGGACCTAGCTGCCTACTCTCTCCAAGCCTAGATACAAAAATTCTGTTACTCTAGTCTGGGCAGCTCAGCTTCATCCTCTCTCTTACTAGCTGTCCCACCTTATTACCCAGTATTTATAGAATAGTCTTCCTAAGCTCATCTGCAAGCCTACTCTCCTTATTCACGTTCTACAGGAAACTAGCTGATGGAGGAAAATTTTGAGGAATAATTGTTTTATTATAAAATTATTCCCAAACAACACATGACTGTCCTATAACCTTATATGCAACCTTATTATCCAGTTGAGGCCAACACCACCTTGGCTGTTTTATTATATATTTGTACCCCTTCCCTCTAAATGTCTGCCTGACTTTACACTGTGAGCTTCTAATGACAGGAACCAGGCCTTCTTTGTTTGGAAAGCCTACTGAGATACTAATAAGATATTAACCCTGTCTTCATCCTCTGATCTTTTTAATGCCACTATATCATAGCCAATGCTCATTACTCCTGTTATTAAAACACTGACAGTGTGTCAGAAGTATAAGGTTTCAACAGCCTTCATTCCTTTGAAAGAGGACTATCAGAGCAAACTTGAGGGAGAAGAATTTATATAAAAGCAATTTAGCTGGCCTGTTTTCAGTATTTTTGCTATTGTTCCAGATATATGATTAGGTAAGAGCTTATTCCCTCCCAGCCTGGCTGTTCATCTATCCTACAATGAAGTTATAAGCTTCTGTTTGATCTCAATCTCTTTCAATGGAAATTATTCTAATATTACAAATTCAACATTATGACTTCTCTAAAGCATTAAGGAAGAAAATATGATGGGGTTGAGAAAGAGCAAGCCCTTGTTTAAGCCTCTATTTTGTCTTCAATAACTAGAAAATGTAGCAAGACAAATGATGAAAGAAATAAAAATTAAATGGATTTCTGTTTTAAATTTGATACATCTGAAACTTTCCTCCACTATGAGAGTCCCTATGAACACAAATTCGGCTTCAAGGATCTGTTGAAACTTCAATACAGCCTCAAAGGTGGAAGCCTTGATGCACCTTAGAAACCAAAATTACAAAGGGTGAATAAAGGAAAGACATTGAACAGAAGTCTTCCATACACAGAAAATTATGTGCTCTGAAGTATTGCCAAGTCAGCCACATCTACACTTTTTAGTAAACTATAAAAATTACTAATCCTAAATTCCTGTTCATGTTGATAATTGTAATGTTTTATTACTATTACTTCATATATGACTTTTCATTCAGATTACTTATTACAGATATTTGTTAATTACAATACTATTCTGAGTCTTCATGTGGAAAAGGTTTAATTGTATACAAAGTTCAGGCCTGACCCCAAATTCTTTCTTTAGATAAACTCCCAATGACTAAAATGGCCTGACTGAAAAGAGTGCAGGATTATGTCCCCTATTCAACAAAGCAATTAAGCACATGCTTAACACACACATCTATATCCCACTGAAGTCAACAGAATTTAAGCACACCTAAACATTTTCTGAACTGGGATGTATATACCCTGCAGGACCCATTCTACTCCAACTGAGATCAATGGAAGTTTTACAAGTGACTTCGATGGGAGCAAGATTGGGCCCTTATTTTGGGTAAATTGTTATAAGCACTTCTTGGGTGGCTGAAGGCTACATAACCCATGTGGGTCATTGAATGCATGAGAGTTTTGCCATTGACTTTAATGGGAGTAGGATTTCACCTACTGAATTCAATGGAACAAATATTGGCAGAATCAGCCTTTAATTTGTTAGTTTCTATCTTGGTTCAAGTGTCCATCAGGAGACCAAAAATTCCTTTTTTCAAGAAAAGGAATATTAAGAGTCATTTTCAGGATATACTATTCAAAAAGGTGATCTCAGAAACTGAATTAAAAAAATAAAAATAAGGTCAAATGAATAGTTTCCTTTTAATACAAAACCAGTAATGTACAGTTATATTGTAATATTGAAAGTGTTAATACAAAATACAATAAGAGTAAATTTTTAATAAAAATTAATAGCATATCAAGCAGTGGCATTGTAGTGTGTATCTGCACTGTCTGGGTGGTTAAAGGCTGTGTAATTCACACTGGCTTGTGTCACTGACGACAGTATATTATAAACTTGTCTACTCTCCACCAGTGCTACCACTATTGCAAATTGCTTACCATACAAAACTAAAAATACCAGATGTCACTAGAGGTTTGTCTACCCTTAAGGTTCCCAATGGAGCACCACTAGGAACTTATCTGATTATTTTTTGACTGTAGACACAGTCTATATGCATGTGTTGTTTTAAAAAAAGTTTCTTCCTGGTGTTCAGGAAGCCTCTTGTCTTCAGTGCTGTTTCTTTCAGAAAAAAGAAGAACAGGAGTACTTGTGGCACCTTGACTAACAAATTAGATGGTTTACTGAACTTTTGGTCTGATTGTTCAGGTTTAAGGACCCGTTAATTACTTTACCATTGCATGTTGCGATTCAGAAGATTAGGATATGAATGTATAATTGTGGCAGTTCTCGGATAATTATATTGAGAAAACAAATGATGGATTAAGAAGGGAAATCAGAATAAATATGAGGAAAGTGGGGAAGAACCATTTCTGGATGTAAGGCTGGGAGTAAAAAGAGAACGAAATACATATTATCCTTAATCACAGTCATTCCCGTCTGTCAATTCAACTAGCTACCTGAGAACATCCATTCACAGTATTTCTCTTCACAAGTGCTACCAACAGTCTCAGACACATCCTCCTCTTCACAGAGAGGAACATACTATTACAAATAGATAGTTTTATGCTCTAGTATTAAAACATTTATGGAAAATTCCCCTTTTCTCAATATCATGCAAATGTGCAGTCTTTAAACAAACAAACAAAAGATGTATTTGTAGAAATAGTCAGATATCAGAAATCACATCTTCCAAAACAGCAGCAGTCTTTGTTGTCTCTGGTCATCTCATTATTTCTTTGTTAAATGAAATTTAATCTAAAGTAGGAAGATCAAGATCAGTAACATTTAAATATGAAGCTGGTTGGATTTATGGGATACTTTGTCCACAATACAAACAAAAATGAGCTCATATCCTTCGTTTCAGCATATTGTAATGTCAATATGGTTGCCCTTTAATTTTTTGAGTATTTTTGAAATATCACATCTGAAATAAATGAATCTAAAGTCAACACCATGAGAATTAACAAATAAGGCAAAAACAAACAAGATTATTGGTTTAAAAAGAGCTGAAAGGGGACATGAAAAAGCAGGAACTGAAGTCACCTATGTCTGCCAAGCTATTTTCAATCACACGATTCAGCTGGTGCTTTGTTTTTCTAAAAAAAACAAATGCCCTATACAGCCAATTTCTGCTGACCAAATGCATCCATTTAGAAGTTAGCCAGCAGCAGACAGTATGCCTGTCAGTCTCAAAGGCTCAGCAGAGAGAAAGTACTGCTCTCAGTGCAGACATTTCCTATAAGTTCCTCATACACATTTTGAGTGAAATCTTGGCCCCTTAATGTACGTCTACACTGCCATAAAAGACTGCTGCTGGTCCAGGTCAGCTGACTTGGGCTCGTGAGGTTCAGGGCTAAAAATTGCAGTATAGGCTTAGGCTGGAGCCCATGCTCTCGAGACCAACCACCATCGCAGGGTTTCAGGGCCAGGGCTCCAGCCCAAGCCTGAGCATCTACACTGCAATTTTAGCCCCACAATCCCAAGTCAATTGACCCAGGCTTTGAGACTCAGTGCCATGTGTTTTTTTACTGCAGTGTAGATGAACCCTTAGAAGTCAATGGCAAAACTCCCATTGACTTTAATAGGGTCAGGATTTCATACCTAGATTTTAGGATTCAGCACATTAAAAAGTTGTAGTATTTTAACAATAACTTTTTAAATAAAAAAAAAGAAATTTTCCTTTTCTCCTCGCCCTAAATATTTCTCTGTAAAATGTAAAAGATTAGTAAGTTACAAATAGAACATACTTCAAGTTGTGCAGTTAAGGAACAGCCACACTTCAAGTGGTAAGGTTCCTTCAACGAAGAGCCTGAGTTATACGTCAGACACTTACAATTGCTTGATTAAAAAAACAACAACAAAAAACACCCAAACACACAAAACCCCACAACACTAAAGTTGTAGATAAACTGACCTATAGATTTACTCAGATAATAGATCTGCTTGCTCACCAACCCACATAAAAACCAGCTTTACCATATGACAATACTGAACAGCTATCACTCTATTGCACCAGCATCCATCCGATTAAATCTGCATCACTCATTTAGTACAATAGAAATAAAGTCATTGTAATAGGACACTGCCATAGAACCAATGCTTGATGCATTAAAAACAGACATCTTGGCTTTGCCTGGATATTTATTTTTGATAAACATAAAATAAAACCAAGGCATTTATCTGCCAGCTGGAAACCACTTTCTTATGCCAGTGTTCCCTTGTGATGTTTTCAGTGTTGTTGTAGCAGTATTGATTCCAGGCTGGGAGAGAGACAAGGTGGACCAGGACCTGAAAAAGAGTTTGTGTAGCTCGAAAGCTGGTCTCTTACAGAAGTTGGTCCAATATGAGCTATTACCTCACCCACCTTGTCTAATATTTTATTTTAATATTTGCTTTTATATCCAGGGTTGCTGGAACAATTTCTATAGTGGGGGTTCTGATGATGGAAACCATGTATTTAGTGTTTGTCATTACTACTTCAAGCCAGAGGGTACGGGAGCACCCCCAGCACTCCAAGTTCCAGCAGCACTGCTTAAATCTCATCTGTTGCAGCCCCACATTTTGGGTCAAAATGTCTCTGCCATCCCTTCAAAACTCATTATCTAGTCACCTCTTTTGACTATAAAGCATTCAATCCACAAGAGCAAAGAACAGAAATAACAGTGCAAATAAGCATAGAGGAAGTAATTGAAATTTGCTTGGGGTTTCCTATTTTAAGAACATTAATGAAACATGGTCAAGGTCCAAAACTTGACCTGCCTTGTAACTGTTAAGATTAAATGAGGAAATCTTCCAGTTTCCAAATATTTAGATTATTAATATCTACCTTTCTGTTAAGAAGAAATAAAACCACCATTTTGTATGACCAACAACATGTGTTTTGTCCTCCCTTTGTATAAGTAAGCATCTTCCCAAAGCTCTGACTGACACATAGCACAGTAACTTTAACGTCTACAAAATCATCATATCAAGCAATTAAAGTAACTCAGAACAAAACATCAGTCAAACAGAAAAGGCCAAAATTGGTAAGGAAGAAACAGGCTCACAGAAATGTAGGGCTGGAAGGGACCTGAAGATGTCATCTAGTCATTTTAGTGCATCCTTCCATGCTGAGGCAAGACCAAGTATACCTAGACCACATGCCTGACAGGTATTGGTCTCTCTAGCCTGTTCTTAAACCTCACTGGGTTACCTAATTCCAGTGCTGAACATTCTTATAGTTAGAAAGTTTTTCCTAATACCTAACCTAAATCTCCCTTGCTGCATATTAAGCTGACTGCTAATCCGACCTTCAGTGGACATGGAGAACAACTGATCACACTCCTCTTTATAGCAGTTCTTAACACATTTGAAGACTGTTCTCAGATCCCCTAGGCTTTCTTTTCTCAAGATTAAACATGCTCAAAGTCTTCCCTCATAGATCATGTTTTCTAAATCGTTTATCATTCCTGCTGCTCTCCTCTGGTCTTTCTCCAATTTATCCACATCTTACCTAAAGTGAAACAAAATACTATAGCTAAGGCTGCAGCACTACCAAGTGTGACACCCTGGCACCACAATATTTATCACTGTCATATAATGAGGATATGTTTTGTACAACGTATGCCTTGTGAGGTATCACTCAAAGTCTTGATCTTCTACACCAGGGGTGGGCAAACTTTTTGGGCCGAGGGCCACATCTGGGTGGGGAAATTGTATGCAGGGCCAGGGCAGGGGGTTGGGGTGCGGGAAGGGTGCGAGGTGCAGGCAAGGGGCTCAGGGCAAGGGTTTGGGGTGCACAGGGGTGCAGGAGGGAGCTCAGGGCAGGGGGCTGGGATGCAGGAGGGGTACAAGGTGCAGGTAGGGGGCTTAGGGCAGGGAGTTGGGGGGCGGGATGCAGGAAGGGTTCGGGCTCCGGCCCGGTGCCGCTTACCTAAAGTGGCTCTGGGGTGGCAGCGGCATGCACCGGGCCAGGGCAGGCTCCCTGCATACCTGCCCTGGCCCCAGCCCCGCGCCACTCCAGGAAGCACTGCGGCCCCTGGGGGAGAGGGGCCGGAGGGCTTCACATGCGCTGCTCTTGCCATGCCTCCAGGTGCCTCCCACCGAAGCTCCCACTGGTCACGGTTCCCCGTTCCCAGCCAATGGGAGCTGCGGGGGGATGTGCCTGGAGCCAAAGGCAACGCACGGAGCCCTCTGCCCCCCTGCCGGGGCCGCAGGGAAGTGGTGTCGGCTGCTTCTGAGAGCGGTGCCAGGCCGGATCTGGCCCACGGGCCATAGTTTGCTCACCCCTGTTCTAGACAGTAATATCTCATTGGATTGTATGTGCTATCGTCGTATGTGAAGTTAGGCTATGTATGTGTTACTGAAACATGATGTGAGGTTGAAAACACTCACAAGCATCCTTTTAGGTACAACAGTAAAAAGGCCAAACAATGTAAATAGCTTACTGAGGAAATGCACACAAGCACAAGGATTACCCCAGGAACTTTGTACAACAGAAACCTCTCAGATACAGCACTACACAATAGGAACTGTTTGACCCAGGTCACAGCAAAAGAGTTTTCCAGCAAGTGGGAAGTAGATCTAAAAAGGGGACTATGACATCATGATGGGACCTCACTCTCCCTACAACACACCTGGCAACACCTGAGGGGCAAGGACTGAACTGTGGGAAGTGATGGTCCCAGGCTAGAGGAATTTTTAACTTGTGTATGAAAACCTGGGAAAGCCAAGGCAACTTGTGCTTTAAGAATCTGCCAGCCTGTTTATCACTCAGGGTGAGAATTTGCTAATTCATATCCTACATATCTAGTATGTTAAGCTCAGTTTGCAGTTTTGTTTATTTACTAAGGAATCTGCTTTGATCTGTTTGCTATCCTTAAAAATCTTTTTTATTTGGTCTAAAACTAGTGGGGCAGAAAGCTGTTGCATATCTCTCACCACACTGAGGGAGGGGACAAATTTTATAAACGTATGCTGTTCAGTTCCCTGTACAGCACAAGATGGCATAATTTCAGGTTTACACTCTAGAGGGGAGTGTGTGCCTTAGCTGAATCTTCCCATGCAGAGCTGAAGCTCCAGCTGGGTGTGTCCCTATCTGTGTGTAGGCTGGTGAAAGAGCAAGCTTGGAGAGCTTGGCAATTTATCACAGCGTGGAGCCCAGGCTAGTGGGTCAGGCCGGCTCAGTGGTATCCCAGTTCCAAGTGGCACCCTGGGGGGGAACCTGTCACACCAAGTACAACAGAATATTTACCTCCCATTGTGACGGGTTGGATCACAGAAACCCCCTTGGGAGCTGCCACCCGACGTGCAAAGACACCCCTGCTTCTGTTTTCCCTGCCAGCTCAGGACTCCAGCTCCCTGTCTTGTTGAGCCAGACACTCCCGTCTGCCCCAACACAGACCCAGGGTCTGAATCACTTGCCCCAAAGCTGCAAGTTTACCTGAAAACAGCTCACAGAAGTGTGCTTGTCTTTAGCACTCAGATGCCCAACTCCCAATGGGGTCTAAACCCACATAAATCTGTTTTACCCTGTATAAAGCTTATACAGGGTAAACTCATAAATTATTCGCCCTCTATAACACTGGTAGAGACCTATGCAGTTGTTTGCTCCCCCAGGTATTAATACATACTCTGAGTTAATTACTAAGTAGAAAGTGATTTTATTAAATACAGAAAGTAGGATTTAAGTGGTTCCAAGTAGTAACAGACAGAACAAAGTAAGTCACCAAGCAAAATAAAATAAAATGCGCAAATCTATGTCTAATCAAACTGAATACAGATAATCTCACCCTCAGAGATGCTTCAGTAAGCTTTTTCTCAGACTGGACACCTTCCAGGCCTGGGCACAATTCTTTCCCCTGGTACAGCTCTTGTTCCAGCTTAGGTGATAGCTAGGGGATTCTTCATGATGGCTCCTCCCTCTTTGTTCTGTTCCACCCCTTTATATATCTTTTGCATAAGGCAGGAATCCTTTGTCCCTCTGGGTTTCCACCCCCCCCACCGGAAAAGCACCAGGTTAAAGATGGATTCCAGTTCAGGTGACATGATCACATGTCACTGCAAGACTTCATTATCCACTTGCCAGTACACACATATACAGGAAGACTCACAGATAAACACAGCCATCTGCAGACAATGGTCCTTGTTAATGGGAGTCATCAAGATTCCAAACCATCATTAATGGCCCACACTTTACATAATTAAAATAGGCCCTCAGAGTTATGTTTTATATTTCTAGTTTTAGATACAAGAGTGGTACATTTCTACAAATAGGATGATCACACTCAGTAGATTATGAGCTTTGTAATGATACCTTACAAGAGACCTTTTGCACGACGCATATCCCAGTTGCATTATATTCACTTATTATCAAATCTTTATAAAACTACCCCCTTACATTATATTCACTTATTATGTTTTTATAAAACCATATAGACTGCACAACATCACACCCATGTCTTATAGGATGCCCCAGTAATAAATACGCCCAGAATAATATTAGCCCTTTTCTCTTAACTGCATCACATTGCTGGCTCATATTCAATTTCTGATCCACTATAACCCCCAGATCCTTTTCAGTAGTACTACGGCCTAATCAGTGAATTCCCCATTTTGTACAATATTTGTGCATTCAGTGGCGGATTACTGAATGGGCTGACGGGGCCTGTGCCCAGGGGCCCAGTCAATTTGGGGGCCACACAGGAGCAGATGGAACTCTAGTCCCACCCTCTGCTCCTCCTTTCCCCCTCCTTCCCTCTCCCCGAGGCCCTGCCTCCAGCCAACCAGAACCCTGTGGAAGGGTGGTGAGCAATATCCCCTGTCCCCAGGCAGAGCTGGCTGAGCACTGCTCGCCCAAGCCCAACACTGAGCTGGGCCAAGGCCCTCCCCACCATGCTGGACCAAGGGGCCCCCCCGCCTGGCATGGCACTCAACCAAGGCCCCCCCCCCATCTAGCACTGGAACGAGCCCCTCTCCTATCCCGCCCCCCGCAGCATGAAGCTCGCCAAAACCCCTTCTCCCTTTCCCCCTCACCAGTCTGGGGCTGGTCTGAGTCCCATCTCCCTTTCCCCCCCTTGCCAGCCTGGGGCTAGCGTGAGCCATTCGCCAAAGCCCCCTTCCTCCCCTGCCCAGGGCTGGCCTGAGCCCCACCACTCACCCCTGACAGCTCCTTTTTTGGCAAAACTAGGCATTTGTCCCATTTGCTCTTGCCAATTGGTGATCAGTTGGAAAGAAAAAATGGGACAAATGCCTAGTTTTGCCAAAAAAAGAGTCAGGACGTCTGGGGCCAAAATAGGATATATGGTTACCCTAGGACAGGGGTCCCCAGACTTTTTCAGTTATGCCCTCCCCCTTACCCAGTCCGTGCCTCCTCTGTCCCTGGAGCTAGGGCTAGGGCCCGGAGTGGGGCTGGGGCCTACAGTCAAGGACTGAGTGGAGGTGCAGCCAAGAGCAGAGCCACAGCTAGGGCTGGGGGGCATAGCTGGGAGTAGGGCTGTGCCCTAATGTGCATCCCCAAATGTTCCTCCATGCCCCCCTAGGGCAGTGCACCCACAGTTTGGGGACTAGTGCCCTAGGCTTTGGTAAGAGCTGCCCAGGGAGCCCAGGCAGCTGTAGGGAGCCACAGACCCTGCATCTGCCTTGGGCAGGCAGCTGGTGTGCCTAAGAGCAGCCTCTGGCCTGTGTCCCTGTCCCCCAGGGTGTCTAGGGCTCCCCACTGTGGCCCAGGCTCCCATAGCTGGGAAGGATATGGGGGCCCCAAATATTCTGTGCCCCAATGTTCTTAATCCACCGCTGTGTGCATTTGATTATTCCTTCCTAAACGTAAGGCTTTGACCTGGTCTTCACTGAATTTCATCTTGCTGAATTCAGACCAATTCTCCAGTTTGTCAAGGTCCTTTTGAATTCTAGTCCTGTCCTCCAAAGTGCTAGCAACCCCCCCAGCTTGGTGTAATCCCCACATTTTATGAACTACTCTCCACCCCCATTATCCAAGTAATTAATGAAAATAGTGACTAATAGCAGACCCAGGACCCATCTAGATGTGTCCTCCCAGTTTAGTGCAACCATTGACAGTCTTTCAAATAGTTATGTACCTACAACATCTAGGCCACATTTCCCTAGTTTGCTTTTGAGAAGGTCATGTAGGACTGTGTCAAACGCCTTACCAAAAAACAAAATTCCCAAGCTCTTTCACATCTATTGCTTCCCTGCCCCCCCAATCCACTAGGCCAGTAACCCTGATAAAAAAAGGAAATTAGGTTGGTGTGACCGTAAATGCTGACTCCGTGGGTGCTCCGGGAAGGGTGGAATGGGGCAGGGCTGTGGGCTTGAGCACCCCACAGTACATTGGAAAGTCAGTGCTGTGGGTGTGACATGTTTTTTTTCTTGAGAAATCCATATAGAGCTATTCCGTGTAGCCCTATTATTCTTCAGATGCTTACAAACTGAATTTAATAATTTATTCTGATATCTTTCTAGGTATCAAAGTTAGGCTGAATTACCTGGGTCCTCTTTACTCCCCTTTTAAAATATGGTTACTATGCTTGCCCTGTCTGTATATTTAAGGTTTGTCTAAATTGAGGGATCCATCCTCCAAAGTCCTGATCACTCTGGCCCCCCTCTAGCAAAGCACTAACCCTCATGCTTAACTTTAAGTGCATGTAGCCACAAGTTAAAGTGTTTTGCTGTGTAGGCACCAGAGTGCTCAGCACTGTCCAAGATCAAGTATGGATGATGAAGTATATTCTTAGGCCTTGGCTACACTTACCAGCTAGTTCGACGGCTGGAAATCGAAGTTCTGGGTTCGACTTATCGCGTCTAGTCTGGACGCGATAAGTCGAACCCGGAAGTGCTTGCCGTCGACTGCGGTACTCCAGCTCGGCGAGAGGAGTACCGCGGAGTCGACGGGGGAGCCTGCCTGCCGAGTGTGGACCAAGGTAAGTTCGAACTAAGGTACTTCGACTTCAGCTACGTTATTCACGTAGCTGAAGTTGCGTACCTTAGTTCGAATTAGGGGGGTAGTGTAGACCAAGCCTTAGAGTTATACTGAACATAATGGAAGAGACAGTTCCCTCCCCACGTACTTTAGTCTAGACAGACCAAACAATACCTTACATACACTTAATGAAATAGATTACCAGGAATTGGATTTCTACAGTAATAGTGCTGTTATTAAAAAGTGTTTAATGCTAATCCACCATATAAGAACTTCACAGAAGAAGTGGGTTTTCAGTAGGGGTTTGCAAGAAAGGGTGATTGGTTGGCACATCAGGAAAAGGAGAGAGTTCTAGGTGTAAAAGCAGCATGGAAGAAAGCATCAAGATGAAAGAGAAGGATACAGAGGAAGCTAATATGCAGGAGCTTCAAGTGAGAAGGAAAGAAGAGCAGAGAAGTAACCTAGAATGAGGTTACATACAGTTTGAAAGAGAGGAGAAGTGGCATTATCCTGCAAAGGTGCTTAAGTAGCTTGATCTTTTCAAGAAGGGGAAGGAACATTAAGCACTATGTGGAGCATAATTTTACTACATCTCATAGGATCAGGATGTAGTTAAGTCACCTTGCTCAGCAGCTTTGCAGAACTGCATTGTCTATGGTATACAAACTAGTTCTGTAATTCACCACTGGCACAGTGGAAGTATTAGTATAGCCAGGGCTCAGGTGTTTTTACCACCACACCAACTAACCCCGCTCAAAGGGCCAGAATAGAAAACTACCATTGACTGCCCAGGACTTTGGATCAGACATAGAATTTGCTATCAAAAATTGGTTCAGTATTAAAAAACCTAGGAGAATGCCAAAAAGATTAGTATATTTATTAATATTTACCTGCATGAAGCAATTTATTTACATGAGAAAACAGTTAAATTACTGCAGGTTAACTGCAATATTTTTAAAATAGCTATCAAAACATCCATGTATATTTTACAAATAAGCTTTTATTAAAAAACAAAATAATAAACAAGCAATTTTCATAAATATTTTAGGTAAGACCATGTTAACATTAAGGGTTTCTCAATGGCAAACAATCCTAAAGTCTATGGCTTTTTGTTTTATTAAATTAAAACCCTTTGCCACATCATAATACTTGGTGTCGTCTATGTAACATTGATAAAACATCTGAGATGGTGCATTGGTGCCACAGCTGTAAAGCCAGTGGAGACTAAAATACACAGCATTCAATAGTACATTTTGATATACGACAATTAAAGCAGCCCAGAATGAGTGATTCAGCATTTCCATCTGAAAATTGCCATTTCTGGACACGTTAGTTAAATCACTTTGTGAAGCTTCACTGGGTCCTACCTAAAGGTTACTGATCTGCTTTCATTCTCAGTGCAGTAGATCATAGAGTTATCACAGTATTTTTTTTTCAGTGTTGTGATTGATTTGTTTTTCCCTTGAGTATTTAGAACCCTTGATGAAGGCACAGTGGTAACATACGAATTATTGCTTTGTATTTTGTAGAATGGAATATGCGATTCAGGAGTGATCTTTTGTGATATGATTGGTCTTCATTCTGGTCTTCTTTATGGTGTTTAAGAGGTGAAAATTTTGTTTTTATAGTAGCTACATGGTGGCTGTTTTGAACATAGGTGTAGTTTGACTTCCATATTTGGGGAGGGCAGCTCCAGTCAGGCCAACGGGGCCACAATGGGGGGGCGGGCAAATTCCACATGTGATGGAGGCTTGCAGTTTGGGGTGGACAATGTCCCCCCATCTTCCCCACACTACACCCATGGTTTTGACGAAGGAATTCATTGCTTCTCTCTCCCTTCCTCTCTGACATAGTGGAGGAGGATGTGTGATGTACATGCTGTGGCAATCATTGCAAGATGTTTAATTTGTCAGGGCTAGTATAAAAGGGTAACAAGAAAACATTCTACAAATACATTAGAAGCAAGAGGAAGACCAAAGACAGGATAGGCCCATTACTCAATAAGGGGGAGGTGGGGAACAACAGAAAATATGGAAAGGACAGGAGTGCTAAAGGACTTTATGTAAGTTTTCACCAAAAAGTTTAGTAGCAATTGGACATCTAACAGTGAATGCCAGAGAAAATGAGATAGGATAGAAGGCTAAAATAGGGACAGAAGAAGTTACAAATTACTTAGACAAGTTAGATGTCTTAAAGTCACTAGGGCCTGATGAAATACATCTTAGAATTCTCAAGGAGCTGACTAGGGAGGTATCTGAGCCATTAGTGATTATCTTTAAGGCTACGTTTAGTCATGGGTATTTTTAGTAAAAGTCATGGACAGGTCATGGGCCATAAACAAAAATTCACAGGCCCATGACCTGTCCATGACTTTTACTAAAAATATCCACCCTGATTAAAACTTGGGCAGGGGGCCATGGGTGCTCGGGGGGAGGAGGGGTACAGGGGCACTGCAGGATGTGATCCAGGAACCCCATTGGTATGGGGGGGGCAGGCTGTGGCCCAGGACCCCTGTTGGTACTGGGGGAGGGGTGTGGGGTGGCAGGGGCTTCCTACCCATCTTTGTGTCCCTGCAGCTCCTAGACAGCAGAGGCAGGGGCTCTGCTGCTCCTGCCGCAAGCACCAGCTGCTGCAGCTCCCATTGGCTGGAAATCGCAGCCAATGGGAGCTGTTGGGGCAGGGTCTGTGGGCGTGGGCAGCATGTGGTGCCCCCCCCCCTTTCCCTGGCCCCTCTGCCACCTAGGAGCTGCAGGAGGCCATGTCAATGGAAGCCAGGGAGCCCCCACCCTGAGTTAAGTGCCTCCCCTGCATTCTTCAACCTCCTGCCCCTAGCCCTGAGCCCCCTCCCACACACCCAAACTGCTGCTGCTGGCCCAGAGGCTTCCCAGCTGGGGCAGCCCCACAGCCAGCACCAGCTGCTGCAAAAGTCAGAGGTCATGGAATCCATGACTTCCGTGATAGACTCATAGCCTTAATTATCTTTGAAAAGTCATGGAAGATGGGAGAGATTAGAGGACTGGAAAAGGGCAAATATAGTGCCAATCTATAAAAAGGGGGAATAAGGACAACCTGGGGAATTACAGACCTGTCATCTTAACTTCAGTACCAGGAAAGATGATGGAGCAATCAATTCGCAAACACCTAGAAGATAATAAGTTTTATCAGCATGGATTTGTCAAGAACAAATTGTGTCAAAGCTACCTAACAGCTTTCTTTGACAGGGTAAAAAGCCTTGTGGATGGGGGGGGGGGGGGGGGGGGGGAAGAGCAGTAGATGCGATATCTCAACTTTAGTAAGACTTTTGATATGGTCTCACATTTCCTTCTCATAAACAACCTAGGGAAATAAACCTGGATGGAGCTAGGTGGATGCATAACTGGCTGGAAAACCCCAGAGTAGTTATCAGTGGTTCACAGTCAAGCTAGAAGGGCATATCAAGTGGGGTCCCGCAGGGATCAATTCTGGGTCTGATTCTGTTCAATATCTTCATCAATGATTTAAATAATGGCATAGTGAGTACACTTAAAGTTTGTGGAGGATACCAAGCTGGGAGTGGTTGCAAGTGTCTCGGAGGATAGGATTAAAAATTTAAATGATCTCGACAAACTGGAGACATGATCTGAAGTATCTAGGATGAAATTCAATAAGGACACATGCATAGTACTCCACTTAGGAAGGCGCAATCAGTCAGACACATACAAATGAGAAATGACTGCCTAGGAAGGAGTATTGCAGAAAGATCTGGCAGTTATAGTGGATCACAAGTTAACTATGAGTCAGTGTAAGACTGTTGCAAAAAACATCCCACAAACATCATTCTGGGATGAATTAACAGGAGTTTTGTAAAGCAAGACACAAGTAGTAATTCTTCCACTCTACTCCGCACTGATTAGGCCTCAACTGGAGTATTGTGTCCAGTTCTGGGCACCACATTTCAGGAAAGATGTGGACAAACTGGAAAAAGTCCAGAGAAGAGCAACAAAAATTATTAAAGATCTAGAAAACATGATCTATGAGAGAAGAGAGTGGAAAAAAATGGGTTTGTTTAGTCTAGAGAAGAGAAGACTGTGAAAGGGGACATAACAGTTTTCAAATACATAAAAGGTTGTTACAAGGAGGAAGGAGAAAAAAAAAAAATGTTCTCCTTAACCTCTGAGGATAGGACAAGAAGCAATGGGCTTAAATTGCAGTTAAGGTGGTTTAGGTTGAACATTTGGAAAAACTTCTGAACTGTCAGGGTAGTTAAGTACTGGAACAAATTGCCTAGGGAGGTTGTGGAATCTCCATCATTGGAAATTTTTAAGAACAGGTTAGACAAACACCTGTCAGGGATGGCCTAGATAATAATTAGCCCTGCCTTGAGTGCAGGGGACTGGACTAGAAGACCTCTTGAGGTCCCTTCCAGTCCTATCATTGTTTTATGCTGTAATAAGTTTTGTTATTCCTGCTGAACTCATTTTTGTTGTTGTGTGCATAGAGCTGTCTTGTTAGTACTTTCCAAGAGGACAAATTCATTACTAATATTTTTAAGTCATCTATTTTAGATAAGATCAGAAGACAGTGAGTAGGCTAGGCAACATGCTTAAAGATCTATGATAAATGCATTTTATCACATGACTTGCTTCCCACATTATCAGCATAACAATAAACAGACCAAGATTAAAGTCATCATAGAGCAAAACATAGGTTGAAAGCTGGTTTACATATATATTATATAAATAATCCAGAAACTGAAGTCTAGCTGATTTCATAGACAGGCAACAACTCATAACAAAAGTTTGCACCCACAACACAGTCTTTACATTCACCTCACATAGGCCGGACAATAGCACAGGAAAACTTAGTAGTCAAATAATGGTATGTATTGTCTGTTTAGGACCTATAATACTGCAGTGATACATGCTACAGACATTATTTCTTTAGCAGGCACCATTTCCTTAGTAATTTACTGGGCTTTTCTGACTACTAAAGGGTTGCCCTCTAATAGGAGCATTTTTCCCAGCATACCTTTCTCAGGCTGCCCCTTTAAATATGGAAGAGTCAAGCAGCTGTAGTTCTAAAGTAGCCATTTTGTAACTAGTTGCTGCTCCTGGTCTTCCAGGTAGGAAGTATTCTTAACTCCTATTATATTTGCTCTTGCTCATGGCTAAATATATGGCCCATTCCAATATATCTATAGCTATAGACAGCCATTCTCTCACCAGATCCACTTATACAACATACAGGGACAACAGTCAGTGACTGAAAAGCAGCTGCTCACCAGGAGCCAAGTCTAATGGGAGGCACAGTGGGGAGTGAAAGCTGAAATCAAGGCTGGGATTCACACTTACCAGAAGGAAGAGGATGGATTCTTAGATGGTATCTTAGGAGACCTCCACCCACTCCTAGTTACTAGCAGAAATGGTCTGGGGCAAACTTCACTACTAGGGGGGGAACTTTTTTGGATTTTGCACCACGTTGTCAATGCATTGCCTTTCTCTCGCCTCACCTTTCCAGCGGGACAGGTGAGCCTGACAGTCCCCAAGCCTGGGCAGGGCTGCAGCGTGCTGGCTCCCTTGTAAATCCCTGGCACTGCAGGCAATTCTGCTTAAGAGGCCCCAGAGCGTGGAAAAGGACCTTACCCCACCCAGTTACCCTCCCACCGGCTCCCCTCTCTTCCCTGCTCCCGCCCAGTGACCTCTCTCCGCCCGGTGCCTTCCCTCTCCCCCAGTGACCTAATGATTCCCTCTGCCCGCTCCCCTTCCGCCGCACACACCCGAGCTTCAAGGAACTGCTGCTCTGAGCCCAAGTCCTTCCACTCAGCCCCATCACAGCATCGGTAACCATAGAAACCTCAACTAACCGGCTCATTGGGTGGTTTAATATGAGACAGTGACCAATAGGGTGCGGCCCTGAGCCGGGATCTTCCAATAGCATTGCGGCACAAGGCAGGCCGGGGTGCTGACGTCCGTGGTGGGAGGAGGGACTAGGGAGACTAGGCTGAAAGGGGGTCGGGACTCGGCGGCGGCGGCACCACCATGGAGACCCCGGGGTAGGGCCCGACCCGGCGGGGAGGCTACAGCTGGGGCCCCTCCGCGCCCAGAGCCCCTGCCAGCGGTGTCATCTGTGCGGTGAGTGAGGCTTCGGGGACATGGGAGGCCTCGGGGACACTCTAGGGTGGGGGGTACCCTGGGGCGGGGACCCGGCTCCGGATCAGAGGGGAGGCTGAGCCAGGAAGGAGCAAAACCAGCTGTAGGGAGCCGAGGAGAGAGGTTGAGTCTCCCTGTCTCTCCCTTCACCCCCAGATCCCTTCCCCGCGAGGTCTCTGTCTTTTCACCCCTAACAACCCTTTGCCCCCACTTGGCCATCCCCAGCCTCTCCCCTCTTGGCTTGTCTCTTTCCCATACCCCACCCCCAATCCTTTCCCCCCTTAGTCTGTCTCTTCCCGCACTGGTCTCGCTTCCCTCCCCCAGCCTTACCCATAGCCCCCCAAATCCTTCCGTCCCTAGGCCTGTCTCTTCCTCTGATCGCCCCCTCTCCCCCCGCCTTTGGCGTGACTCCTTTCCCAAAACTCTCCCCCTAACGCCCTCTCCATTCTTAACCTCTGTCGCCCAGACCTCTTCTCTCCCGGCCCTCCCAAGCTCGTGTTTCCCTTCAGCCTTCCGTTTCCCTGTAAAATTGGCTTTGCTTGGGCTTAGGCTGAATGAACGCAGCCACAGTCTCCTCTAACCCCTTCCCCGCGCTGGGCTTCTAGGTGGCAGGCCCACGGAACTGCCCCTCTGCGGTCCCCGAGCCCCGTGGGGAGGGGGCAGAAGGCTGCCTGGTTTTGCCTGCATGTTCAAGGAGTGCGACAAACAGGGCGCTTGCGGAGTGGAGCGCAGGGCGGATGAGAAGGCAGGTGTGCGGCTCGTACCGTGTGTGGGGCGGGGGGAGGCGAGGGGGACACACGCTGTTTGTTCCTGGGGCTTTAGATTGTGCTGGAATGTGAGGAATGCGCCAGGGGAAGCGCGCACACAACCCGCTGCAACAGATCGCTCCTTGCCCAGCTCTCCTCCAATAGTCAAAGGTCACTAGAGCATCTACCCGGGAGCTAGCGAACGTCTCTGTGTTTCCATGCTGCAGAGAGGGCAGGAGCGGTGTCTGCTTGCCTTAATGCCTTGGGCATGGCATTGCACAGGTTCAGGGTAGATTCTCGCTGCATTTTTCCGCGATGAGATCAGTTTGAAGGTTGCTTGTCCCTCACCGCACCCGAGTTGAGCAAGGCTGGATATTCACTTCCTCCCCGTTATCAAGGGCCTTTGATTTCTGCGCCAAGTTTTTGCTGAAACATTTGTGCAATTGGTATTTAAATTGTTTGGTGTATGTTCCTAAGCCGAGCTGCAGAAGCTTTGGTGGTGGTAGCGGCGGGGGCGGGCGGGAGGAGAAGAAAAATGTTCGTCGTGTGTGGTGTTGCCGCAACACACATTTTGCTATATGTTTTTGTTAATACTTGTAAACGGCGATCTAATCTGGAAAATATTTCTATGCATGGATCCTTCTTGTTTAACATGAACTACCGTTCTTTATCATACTCAGCTGCATTTATACTCTCATATAATACGTAATGAAAAGGAACAGAGAGGCAGTGTTTTGCCAGAGATGGGACAGATAGAACTGTCTGGTACTGTTAAATTACAGGGCGTGTCAATTACCATCTGAAACAACACAGAAACCCAGCAGGAGGCAACAATCGCCACCACGTCTTTCCCCAGATTTACATTTGTTAGCACCAGGGCGATTTTCATTCTGCTATTCAAATTGTCATAGCCATTTAAGTTGATATTTGTGAGGAAGTGATTTGGGAGTGGTGGGGAGAGAAAAGGGGATTTAGAAAACTTTTAGAAAACAATAGTCCAGCTGTAGATAAAATAACAGAATACTAATAGTGGGTGTCTGAGCATAGTCTAATGGTGATTATTTTCTGTCTGTGGCTTATATTTCTCTGTCAGATCAAAGAAAATAATTACACAGTGCTTAGCTAAAGAAACTGTAGTAGCTACTAATCAAGTCCAAGAACTATCATGCAAACTGCTGCTTTGACAAACATTGTTTGGGACAGGTTTGTTAATAGGGCCACATGATCAGGATATCAAGCTGAACTGTTAAATCTGTTTGTGGGTATTTTTTAAGCTAAGGAAACAGCATTGTATTCCTCCACCGTGATTATTATACTGAACTACCTTATGTCCACAAGCCATGAGGTGATCCCTAGTCACTGATTATGTATGTTGAATACAATGTAAAGATTAGGTATGCTTTTGATATAACTAAATTTCAGATTGCACACCAGTACCCAAACCTTAAATGAAGAAACTATCTAAGCCCTAAAATCCTCTACTGCTGGCGGTAGGAAGTACAGCTATGGGAATCTGGTAACTTGGCAGCCTTTTTGTTTGATCAGTAAGCAAAACAAATGGGAGAAAAGTGACAAATGTTCAAAATAAGAGCATTTCTGGGTGACTGTAATGATACATGCAGCTGTTTTACAGCTAACACATTTGTCTCTGAGGATAAATTAAGTTTACTATCTTGGCTGTGTATGGACATTTTGCTACAATCACACAAAAAGCATAAGGAAATTGGGAGACATGATTTAGCAGTGAACACGCCCATCCTGTCGGGAGGGAAGGTGTTGAGAGGTGCAGAATTGGAAGAGTGAAAATGGATTTTAAAATTCTTGGAGTCTGGGTTGTTTCTGCACAAACCAGTATGTCTATGACCAATGAATGTTCTAAACTGGAAATCCTAAATTGTGTACAGGAACATTGTATATATTCGTTCTCGTAGGAACACTAATTTTCAGAAGCCAACTCTACTTTGCTATAAAAAATATGTACAATATCTTATTACAGTTGAAATAAATATGTATGTAGCCCAGGGTAGATTAAGACTTGTGTTGTCTTTCTAATTTTCCACTGCATATTAATTTTAAATCACAGTCCAAATGCACATGTGATGTATAACTAAAAATAAAACTGTTTGTGGGGACAGGTGTGGCCTCAAAGTAATAATACTTTATAGCTCGCTTTTGATTCTGCTGATGGCTGTTACTCCTTTTATTAATCATTGTACGAGACTTGGAAAGGGCAGGGAGAATAAAGCTTTCTTGACTTATTGAATAGGTAGACCGTACACTTTTTGTCTTGGAAAGACATTGACATTTGGTGAATTTCTGATACCTCTGAAAATTAAAATATTGGAACTTAACTCTCAATTTTAACTTTATTTTTAAACTGGGAAACCAATGAAATTTAAAATATCTATTTTTAAAAGTTCAATTAATACTGGTTCACTTTGATAAAATTGTAAGTGCTGTCTGACCATTGGAATATGCTACTAAAACTATTTTTGTTTACATGTAGGTAGCATGAACAATATGCTGTGTATCTTCCACTCAAAGGTGAAGGGAGTAGAGGCTGTGTAGAGCATGGCCTCTGACCTAAGCAACTTCAAAATTTAACAGAAAATAAAAAGATAAGAGGTTTTGTTTGTTTGATCCTCCTTTCAGTAGAAGTTATGTGCTTTAATCAAACTGGTACACTTTAAGGAAGTGTGGTTTTTTTGTTTTGTTTTTTAAGAAAATACATTTTCTACAGGGAGAGAATTCACCCCAGTTTTCTGATTGCACATTGGAAATGTTACATACCTTGTGTGGCATTCTTTTAAAGCATAGCATTCTCATTTACTGCTCTGTGTGCCGCAGCTGTATTTAAAAGGTTAAAGAAAAAAGTAATAATATGATATAGTATTTTATTAATGTTCTAGCAGCTTCATGTGTTGGCAAAATATTGATTTTTTTTTTGTTGAAGCTAATTTTTCAAAATGAAAATGGTATTTAATATAACAAGTAGTTCTCTATTTTTACATTGCCTATATTAGACAGTTATGAAAATTATGAGAATAAGCACCTCGACAGAACTTGTAAAAGAACTGTTATATGTTTTTAATGTGTGCTATATCAAATGATAGCCATAAAAAAACCCTGCATGTATTCTGTGAACTTTTGAAAGAAATACTATTCATATTCACAATTTGAGTCATTCGTAAGTGCTCTTTTGTTTCATTTTGCTTGGATACAATTGAATGTGTCACCTCTTTTGTGATTAGGTATTATGCAGCAGATAGTACAGTAAACTGTGACACAATGTTATTGAGACTTGTATGTGGATTATTTAAACACATTAGTACTTCACTAGTTATAAAGAGATCACAGAATACGGGACTTTTTCTAATAGCATCGCAGTTAAAGAAATCTGTTGTATTATTAAGTACAGAAGAATCAACTTCAGAGGCATGCCTCTGACATTCTGTTGCAACATTTTTCAGAGTAGCAGCCGTGTTAGTCTGTATCCGCAAAAAGAACAGGAGTACTTGTGACAGCCCACTTCATCGGATGCTTATGCTCTCTCAGAGTTGGTAAGACAACTCCCACCTGTTCATGCTCTCTGTATGTGTGTGTATATATATCTCCTCAATATTTATTCCACTCTATATGCATCCGAAGAAGTGGGCTGTAGTCCACGAAAGCTTATGCTCTAATAAATTTGTTAGTCTCTAAGGTGCCACAAGTACTCCTGTTCTTTTTGTCAAATAAATTTGTTAGTCTCTAAGGTGCCACAAGTACTCCTGTTCTTGTTGTGACATTATGTAGTTATAAGAAAGCACTGTGACTAGTCCAAGGAGCTTAGTGATCATAGTAGAGTTTATTGCTGTAGGCAGAATAAACATGTCAGTGATCACTAGCTTTATTGTCAGGATATGCTTGTTAAATGTGCTGAGAGAACAAAACAACCAATAATGGAATGGAATAGTCAGAGGGTCTGAGATTTTTGTTGGAAAAGGGATAGGCATTTATGTACCTACTACTTGGTATTTTGTATTGTCCAAACAGCTCCCTTCTTCTTCTTCCTCTGCTCCTTCCTATTGTACTTTATACCTACTGTTACATTTAACTTCAACCTTGTCTGTAGATTTTAAAACTAGTTAAATTGGTGCAAACTGCTCATGTAGAAACAATTGAACTGGTTTAACCCTTGCTTATTTTCATTTGTATTATCATAGCGCCTAGGAACCCCTATCAAGGTTCAGGGCCTATTTTGCTAGGCAAATGGGTAAATAACAAAGAACACAGTCCCTTTCCCAGAGAGTTTACAACCTATGTGTCAGACAGGATACAACGGGTAGATGAAATAAACAAATGGAGTGAGAGGTTGAGATAATGAAGAGTTTAGAACAGAAATCTCAATTTGCCACTTATCTAACCACTGCAGGACTGGGAGTGCACTTGTAAACATTATTGCAGAGGCAAGTTCCCCCCTCTTCCCCCCGCCCGGTGTTTCTTCCGAAATTACCTGTACTCCCATGGCTCATGCTCCAATTTTGCAGACTGTTTTTTAATTTAATAATTTACTGACTGGAGCTAAACCAGTTTAAGCCCATTCAAAGTGCATCTAATAGAGGGTCTGCAGTTGTTTAACTACATCAATTTTAAAATGATCTAGATAAGCCAGTGCAACTGTGCATAAAGACATAGCCTTAGACTGCAAGAACTCTGGAGCCAACCCTGATCTTCTATTGTGTACAGTGCTTACCACAGTTGACTCTCTGATTTTTGTTTGTGACCTGTAGCGACTAATATAATGTAAATTAGAATAGTGAGGGCACACAGGAAATGTATGTGATGATTAACAGTTAATCATAGAGCACTACAGATTGAATAAACTGATTACTTTACTTAAACTGCAAAGCATTCCTTTAAACTTGTATCCAATCTTTATAGTGGAACTTCACATAACAAACTTGTTAAAATGTATTCAGTAGGCTGCCAACACTAACAGGATAAATGTCTAGTAGGAAATGTTAACTGCTTCGATGCCACATTAAATAGTATTTTCTGGGCAACATGTTGCAGTTTTGCTTCTAACCTTTTTTTAAAAAAGCTTGTGATACCAAATGAGTCCATGTAACTTTTGATATGGTTTCCTACTTGAGATTTCTGAAAATAGAAGAAGTTTATATTTCAGTTTTTGAATATTTGAAGAAAGTCCCTCACCCTTTAAATTCCAAACTGTTAGAGCAGGGATGGGCAAACTACAGCCCGAGGGCCGCATCTGTCCCTTCAGACATTTTAATCTGGCCCTAGAGCTCCCGCTGGGGAGTGGGGTCCGGGGCTTGCCCCGCTCCGGTGCTCAAGCTGGGGAGCAGGGTTGGGGGCTTGCCGCACTCCGCACATGCCGTGGCTACCAGAAGCAGCGGCATGTCCCCCCTCTGGCTCCTATGTGTAGGGGCAGCCAGGAGGCTCCACACGCTGTCCCCGCCCAAAGTGCCGCTCCTGCAGCTCCTATAGACCGGGAACCCCGGCCAATGAGAGCTGCAGGGGCGGCTCCTGCAGATGGTGCAGCATGCAGAGCTGCCTGGGCTCGCCTCCGCGTAGGAGCCAGAGGAGGGACATACCGCTGCTTCTGGGAGCTGTTTGAGGTAAGCGCCACCCAGAGCATGCACCCCTGACCCCGTCCCATACCCCAACCGCTTGCCCCAGCCCTGATTCCCCCTCCTGCCCTCCAAACCCCTCAGCCCCACCCCAGAGCTTGCACCCCCAGTTTTTGTTTTTTTTCTTCGTAGTTTTCTCCTTTTCCCTCTAGTTTGGTCCCTGTCTGGAAGAGAGAGGAGGTCTTTATAGGTGCATTTTGGGGACAGCTGAGGACTCCCCTAAATTAGCAGTAGATGACTAGCATTTATCAGTAATGGAGCACCCCAGCAGCAATTGTTTGGAAAGCAGTATGGTGCATAGGGGGCAAATTTGTTTGCCTCAAAAATCTTGGTTAAAGCTTACCTCCCTGGAACCAAACACAGCTTCTTCCTGCTTTGCTGTACAGTGAATTTGGTAAATGGCAAGGGGTCCAGTAAAGTGGCTTTAGCAGAGATCAGCTTTTCTTTCATGATCACTTCATGCCTCCATTGTGTTGTGAGTCAATCCTCCACTTTCTGACAAAGAATACTACCATGAGGACAGCAGGAGAGCAGTTTTTGAACCAACACAGTCAGTTTACTTGCTGGCATTTCCCTTATTCTCTCCATAACTAGTATATCAAACTACAAATCTTGTAAGGAAAGTTTAGTTGCCTCTCTAGGCTCTGTGTAGACAACCAACACCCAGGTTCCTCCCCCCGCATACACACTCTCACACACTCACTCCATATGCTTTCATTTCTGAATTGACTGCTCCTTCTCTGGCTACAATCCCGGGTGGGGTGGAGTGGGGGAGAAACTTCCTGTTCAGTGTGCCTGTGCAGGGGCCAAGACTCTCTTTGGTTACCTTAAAGCCACAAGTCCCTCTCATTACATCCATGTCCTTATGCCCAAAGCAGGTTTAAAGAAGGCAGTACTACTTAGCAAATTTTCTTTAACCCTTCATTGCAGTTATATTTACTTTTAGCCTATCTCAGTATTCCTAGGAAAGATGATTTTAGGACAGAAATGTTAGACTATTTGAGCAGGGAACATCTTTCCCCTTGCTTAGCTCTCCTACTGAAAAGGGAAAAAAGATAAGGATGGGAGGAAATTAGCAGTTCCTGCAGCTCAGTCTGAAATGGTGTATTGGCATGACTTACAACAGAAAAACAAAATCTTTCTTTGTCCTAAGATTCCTAGTATGGATTAGTTTATTCTCTCCCTTTTCCAGTATCTGATTATGATGCTCAGTATCACCAACTCCAAGCATTTAATCGTGAGTCAAGTCCTCAAAAAATCATGGGACTGGCTTAAAAAATTAGAGTTGAAAAAATTAATGTTGGGTTCTTTTTATATTTCTTCAGGTTTTGAGCTGTTGTGGATCATTTTTTATTCATACTTTTCTCTGGGGGTACTTGAAACTTTTTCTTTTTAAATGAAAATTGAGATTCTTACCTAATCCCAGGACTCTAGGATCTGGGACTTTAAGAAAAACACCAAGTGTCACAATAAAATCACAAGAGTTCACATCGGAGGCTAAGTCAGCTATGAAACAGAGTAGTTTATCAACATATCAATAGCATATCCCTCAGAAGTGTGGTGAGTTGAAAAAGGACTGTTTTCATTCTCCTTTTTTCACTCTATGGACAAGACCAATAGGCTTTCTCCCAAGAGGAATCTGAGATCTTCTCCAGTGGAGGCAGCTGAACTAGGGGATTGAAACCACGTTAAGTCCTCTAAAACGGAGAATCGTAGGTGAATGAGATCCACTAGCCAAGTGGTATAGAAATAGTTTAAGAATGTTTTGCTTCTGCTATCTTCTTTCAAAAGCCCAAGTGTTGGGGCTTTAAAGTCTTTAAAGATGCTAATAATCCAGGGTGCAAGGGTTTCTGAGATCCTTGGAAAAAACTATTTTTGTTCTATAATACTTCAGAACACTAGAGGTAGCTAGGTGTTTTTGGTTTTATATCAGTCAAGAAGCACTCACTTTTTTTAATGGGATTAAGCTGTCTGGGAGGTGAAGTCTCATTGAAGAAGGTCCTCAAGCCTTACATCTGACTTTCTCATGTTTTTGGTGCACTCTTCTTTCTGGGACAAAGAAATCTTGTACAGTATTTACAGATGACTGTCCCCACCCCCTTTCCCACCTCCCCATATTGTGACAGGACAGTTCTGTCTAGTGACCTACCTCATGTGGAACAAAGGTTTTACTCTAACAAGATATGTATCAGTTCAGATCTGCCTTCAATGTCTGACAATCACAAGGCAAATTTGTTGATTTAGTATGTATGACAGAAAAAGTTTCCACTTCCTATATGTAACTTCTAAATTTCCTTGTACGCGGGAGAAGTTTCTGGAGGATTTTTCCTTCCTTTCCTATCCCAGCTAAATTTAAATTCAAAGTTTAAAGGGTATCCAGCATATCAAACTCTCCGTTTACGTTTTTTCTAATATGGTGTGATCATAATATCCTGGTTGAATAACTAGGCCAATTATACGTTAATGTCCTGAGTGAGGTATAGATGTTCTCCCTTGGAAATCTATAGGCGACTTATTCTGTGACAAACTTCCAACAGACACTCCCTCTGTGTGACTTCCTAGAGAGGTAAGTTTCTTGAGCCTTCTCTACACTGCAATAAGTACTCATTGCTGGCAGTGGATGCAGCAGAACTGGTGCTGATCAAGGCTTAACTACAGGTAGGCTTGGAAGCATTAGGTTTTTTTTATAAGTAAATGTTTGTAAATGTCTATTTCACCATACACAGAGAAACTAATGAAAAATATTTCCATCAATAATTGAAATTTACAGATAAGCAAACTAAGAAAAATGCTGCTTTAAAACTTGAGAGTTTGGTATAAGGATATTTACTTTGTAAGTTTTGACATGTGATGTTGACAATTTGTGTTTTAACAGTTATAAATCTTTAATCTTTTGAATTTCAACATCTACTGTCCTTACAGAATTACTATCTGACCCACCCATTATTTCCCTTAACTGTGAAAATTTAAATAAATAGAAATAAAAAAGCTTAAAAATAAACATTGATATTATCGGTCAAAATTATATACATATACAAGAAAAATCTGATTATGCCAAGCCTACATTTAACTACAAACAATGTTCAGCATCAATTAGGAGACAATAAGTTTTTAGTACTATTTCTGAAATGAACAATTTGTCCTTGGT
The DNA here is from genome assembly GCF_027887155.1 of Malaclemys terrapin pileata. NCBI lineage: Eukaryota > Metazoa > Chordata > Testudines > Emydidae > Malaclemys > Malaclemys terrapin. The sequence continues at coordinate 49,299,918 of NC_071515.1, read as the reverse complement.
TACACTTGTAGTTAAACTGTGGTTAATACCAATTTTGCTGCACCTATTGCAGATACTCATTGTCAGTAATGGTATCTCTTGTACTGTAGAGAAGATCTTGAGATGGGGATAGGGTGACCAGATAGCAAATATGAAATATCGGGTTGGAGGTGTGGAGGGTAATAGGTGCCTACATAAGACAAAGCACTAAATATCAGGACTATCCCTATAAACTTGGGACATTTGGTCACCCTGGGTGGGGAGCCCACACCTGATTCAGGGAAGAGGTTCACTATAACTGCTGTTAGAAACACTGTATAACTTCATGTGTTTGAGAGAGATGAAAATATTCTGTAATGTACAGAAACCTTCAAGGAATGTCAATTGGAAAAAAATCTTACAGCACGTCCCTTAGCAAGAGGCCAGCTAGTTTATATCCCACCAAGTTAGTTATTTTCCTCTTCTAACCTCACCCTGGACATTTTCTAACAAGCAAGTAGGGCTCTAACCTCGGACAGCCTCTAGCAGATTATAACAGAATTACTTCTTCCTTCAAGGAGACTAGATCATCACTGTCTTGCAAAGTTCACAAATTCTGTTAACAACATAGATGTCCAGAAGCTTGAGGAAGGGTCTCTTGGTAATTAACTGGGGTTCATATCAAGTGTTGGTTCTTTTCTCCACCTTCCCACTGATAGAAAATAGTCAAAGTCCAGATGTTGGTCCTACTATTAATCTTTGCTGATCTTCAAACGCCTAGTGTCTGCAGCTTCAGTAGTAAACTTGGACTTACTGAGTTATTCAGGGATTCCGGGCAAAATGGGGTTTTGGCTAAAACATTACTTTTTATGGTGGTTTCTTCCTACTTCTCCCTCCCCCACCCCCCATGAAAGCTAGCTTGGAATCAACCCACCTCCTCCCCCGTTCCCTCTTCCCCCCTCACTGCCCCCCCCAACCTCTGGAAGGGAATGTATTTAGGATTACATTGCAACACCATGCCTCATTCTTCAGCCTTTGCTTGCATCCAAATATTTCTCCCTTAATAGTGTTGACTCATGATTGGTTCCTAATGAGGCAACCTGGGGACCAAGGGTCTTCTAATGAAGTACTAAAAGCCCTCAAAGCTACTTAAAAAAAAATTAATTGCAATGTCTTACTGTTTTGGACACTAGATCATTCTTCTTATGACTTCATTTTAGTGAGAAGGTTAAGCAAGCAGTGACTATTGTACTTCATTCAGTGTCCCTTATTTTCAACTCTGCAGAAAAAGTGGTCTGCAGTTTATCCTTCATCCCCTTTTGTCCCCGTGAGCTCTGACTTCGATGGGAGAGCTTCTCCCGTCGATGTAGCTACCACCTCTCAGGAAGTGGATTAACTACACCGATGGGATAGCTCTCTACTGTTGGCATGGCGCATCTTCATTAAAATGCTACATCAGCACAACTGCATTGGTAGAGCTGCGCCAATGCAGCATTTTAAGCTTATTAATTATTTAAGCTTATTTAAGCATTTTAAGTTTAGACATGCCCTAAGTTCTGTGTTTTTGTTTTATTCTCCTGGATCCACTACTCCTGGACAGACCCTGTAGTAGCTTTAATAGGTTTGGAAGCATAGAATTTTGTCTTGTCTTAAAGTCAGAACAAGAGAGAAAGTTAAATGTAACAATCATGTCAACACAGTAATTGATTATTTCCAGTTTAACTTGTGGTTAGTTTTGTCTCTCCTTGGTTCTGGAGATAGTTGTATTGGAAAGGTTTCGGGGTTTAGAAAATGTACCATAAGCTTTCAGTTTTGTTTTAAAAAAAAAAAAACAAAGCCAAACCCTTATTTTTAATTCTCCCTTCATTTTGCTGGATAGGCTAGCAATACTGATGATTTTATTACTTCAATCCAGAACTAATCCATACTAATAGAAAGCAACTTCAATTCTGGCATTTCCTAACGTTTGAGTGCTTAACTTCATAATCTTAATAGTTCTTTTTAGCATTTTTTTGTATGTAACTTCACATCGTTTGATTGAGAATAATATTGATTTAATTTAATATCTTCATCTGGAATGTAATTATTCTGTGAATCAAAAATTTGTGCTTAGCTTTAAGTTACAAAGTACACAAAGCAGTTTTTTCCTTGTTACTGTAGAAAAAAGCACTGTAAATCATATGAAGTTGTGCAAGCTAAAACTTGTCTATAGCAGCACAGCAGGCTGAAAAAAATGTTCCATGCTTAATTTAACAAGCATTATGGGTGAAATTCACTCCTGCTGAACAAATTCTGATTACTTGCTCTTTGTGTGGGGCACTAAGTGTAGTTGGGATGGTGGATGAAGTTTATCAAACTTCTGCTGTTAGGCCTGCATTGCCCCCTGCAGATGATAGTCCACAGGAATAGTTTGCAACCAATGACACTATGTATGTCCCACAGGAGGTTTGAAGCCTGGGTTCCTTTTTCCCTCAAGGTGCATAGAATACAGAAGCCTGCTTACACAGTTCTTCCTTTCATGTCCTTCTGACACAGTCCCACTATATGGGGCTTAAGTGGCATGGAAAGCTTTAGACTGGCCCTCCGTATGTAGGTGAGTTTTACCTATTATGACAAATTTTTGAAGAATATTGCTTTGAAAACTTATATTGTTTAAATTTAACTGAAAACTAATTAAAGGCAAATTAAATTGGGATGAGATATTTTGCCTATGCCATCTGTGCCAGAAATATAAAATATGTAGTGGGTGGGAGAATGTTTCCAGTTTATTGTGCCTATCTTTTCCCTTCTCCCCACTCACCCTGCAAAAAAAGCATCTAAGCAGAGAACGCCCAGTTGAATTTTCCTTGAATTCCAGTAACTGCTTAGTTGTTGCAAATATCAAGGTGGATAAAAATCAATGATTTAAAAAAATAAAATAAAAAAAATCAGATATTTTTATTTAAATCGGATTTTTTTGATAAAATGCTTTTTGAGGAAAAATCCTATCTAAAGATAGTTTTAATTAAGATACATTATAGTTCAAAGATATCTCATCATGGAATAGGGATTATAAATTCTAATTCTATAGTAAGAGACAGTATATTTATGTAATGTTTAAGAAAAGTTTGTAAATAAGTTCCAATAGTTCATGGATTAGGGACCCAATCTTATGGGGTTCCAAGGATTTCTGTATAGATTATTTAGGTTAAACTTTCTATCTACCCAAGGAAGCTCAGTCTAGAAGATACCATCAGAGATGCTTAGTTTTGCAGTTATCGAACTGTGGATTTGTGTCTCCAGAGGTAATATGCTTGTTAACAGCAAAAATATTTTTAAATAAATAAATAATATATAGAGGTGAGAAATAACAGACCTCAACCCGATTGTCCCTCTGCAAATTTGTGTACACAGTCAATCCCTTACCTCTCTCTAAAAGTACAAAGTTCCAAAAAGTTCAGTGAATAAAAGATTGTTCGGGGCGGAACAGATCTGGACAAGAAGAAGTCTGGAGATAAATGTGAGAAGCAAGGGACATATGCTTGTTTTGTTAAACAATTGTATGTTTGCTTTTCAAGGAAAAAAAATCCAGAATACATAATGTTGTTGTTTTAGTCAAATAAAACAATTTAAATGACTGCCTGGTGATGTTCTCCTCCTAATACACCATTTTCAAGAAAATCCTCCAAATATTAATGATTAACCTGTTGAATTGGAGATAATTCACCTCCCAATGACTTCATAAATATCTGCTTCAATTACCTTTGGTAAATGAAATAACCAATCATTCATTCATTTTCTGATATAGCTGTAAAACTAATCTGAAAAATTTTCAAAATAAATCACTGCTTAAAAATGTATAGTGTGTACCTTCTAAAAATGAAACCTACATCTATTTCTGAGTTGTGAAGAATATGTATTAAGGTTATAACAACCGACAAGAATGCACTTTTATGTAGAAAACCATGATTAAATCGAGTCTTCTTGATTAAAATCAGTTTGATTTAAATCAAATCTTCCCCGGCAAATATGTATTTATTTATTTGGCTTGGCAGGCTTTTCCCTGATTGTATGACTGATTAATTGAAGATCCATTAATACAAAGTTGATTTTAAATTGTTAACTTTACCAATCCCTTTATTGGAAGTCCATTAACCTGTACTGTTGGAATGTAGTGTGTCCTAATGGAAGTTTTATTTTAGTGTTGCATTAGGGATGCTGGGGCATATGTAGGCTTGGCAGAATTAATTTTTTTTAATAATTTCAACATGTTTATTTTTAAGTATTTCTTTTCAATTTTTATTTATTTAAATTTTCAGTTGTGGGAAATTTGGGGGTCAGACTACTATAATTACAGTAGACTTGGAGATTCAAAAGGTTTATTTTATTTATACCATAACCATTAAAACACAAATTATCAACATCATATTTCAAAATATACTAAGTAAATAGCTTTAAATAAACTCTCAAGCAGCATTTTTCTAAGTTTGCCTATCTGTAAATTTTGATTATTATTGATGAAAGTATTTTTCATCAGTTTTTGTATATACAGTGAAATAAACATTTACTGACATACCAATAGAAAGCTAATCTTTCTAATCCTGTGTATATGATATAAATTACTCTTTTTGTTGGGTAGGAGTGATGCTGTCTTGAGCATCAAGTAAATGCTGTTCGTGTGTATATATATATATATATAAGTGTATTTGGGAAACTGCTTCTAGAGCCAGTTGCAAATATGAGATTGACACTGACTATGTAATGTACTGAAATGCAGTAGGACTTAACAAGCTGAAGGAGTGGTACTAGTAACACTTCTATTGTAAAAATCTACTTTTTGTAGCGTTACAATTTAAAAAATAAATTTGCACTTGCCAAACTGTTATAGTTTTTTAAAAAGTCACTTGACCTCTGTGCTGCTTATATTCAAAAATGCCTTTTAAAATTACAACAAAATATATTTCACAAAATATATTTTAAGAACAAAATATTAGAGGTTTGTTTTTGTAGGTTTAAGTTACTCTGAATTTCCTTTTTATTGTTTTGAAGGTGAATAAAAATATGTTGCCAAAAATTAAGTGAATGTTGTTATCTGATAAGTTTCCCTCTTGCCATCTGGATCATATAGTAAATAAACATAATTATACAAGATAGAAAAATATAGCATTTGCCATTGACCGAAGCAGAAAATATAGCTGCCATTTTATGTTGATTTGTCAATTTACAATAATATCTGAATTCTATATAGGAAATCAATACAAAAATCATTGTCCTTTGGCATTAGACTTGTCAGACTTTATATACCTCTACCCCAATATAACACGACCTGATATAACACGAATTCTGATATAACGCGGTAAAGCAGTGGCTCCGGGGGGGGGGGGGGGGGGGGGGAGGGCAGGGCTGCGCACTCCGGCGGATCAAAGCAAGTTCAATACAACACGGTTTCATCTATAACGTGGTAAGATTTTTTGGCTCCCGAGGACAGCGTTATATCGAGGTAGAGGTGTATTTTAGAATTTTAATAATATAAGTTCTCATGTTTGAAACTTCAAAATCTACATTCAGTTCCTGCTACTCTATTAGATAAACTTACATTTAAATGATCTTAGTGTTACTCCAGAGCATTTGAAGAACTGTGAATAATGTTTTTATTATATTTTTGTTTGAAGCTGTTAGCATGGCATTAACAGAGTCTTGTTCTCATGCATGGTTGCCATATGTAATAGTCCTTAAAGGTAATTTCAAGGCTGCATATTGATTTAAAAAAACAACAACAACTTTAGATGTGCTAAATTTTCTAAATAAATAGGCTAAAAGGGATATAGGATTTGCCAGATTGTTGGTTCATTGAATGTTGTAGTTGTCAGTGGCCAATACTTAATGCTCATAGGAAGGAGGGAGGAACCAAATATTCCGTTTTATGCCCTGAAACATGGGATTTGATTATTTTTCTATTTTCTCCCCCTCTGGCTCTGGGGATGTGTAAATAATTAAAAAGTCCAAAAATAGCTAACCGGTGCATTAAAATAGACAGAATTATTCAGCCATTGTATTTGACTCAGTTGCTACTGTGTTAGCGAATTCCACAAATTAACTATGCACTGTCTGAAGGTAGCACTTGCTTTTATTTGATCTGAACATACTTTCCTTAATTTCAGAATGACCCCATGTTACAATAAGACTAATCTTATTGCTGTTTGTTTAATTAGGGTGAAGGAATTTAAAAGAAGGTGATTTAAGTCAAATCCCCCCACCCCCATCACTTAAGTCAGATTTACAAAATCTCAACCTAACCTGAAAAGAAGAGCTATTACAAAGTAATAACTTTAATTGATATTGTATTATATATGTATAATATACCAGCATAAACATAAATAACTATAAAATATTTTAAACTGACATTTAGTGTTACTCATGGTAAGGTATCCTATTATACTGTTGCAAAGCTATTGTAGGCAACCAAGTATCAAAAATCAAGGGCCATTGCTACTGGCTTCAGTATTTGATGTAATTCTTCAGTGCACCTCTTCAGGCCAATATTTGATATCTTAGGCAAATACTTAGTTCTGCCAATGGTCTTCATAGGGTTTCATTAATTTGGACCACTCTGAACAAACTTCTAGACACTTTGAAGAAGTATTTCATGAGGCATGACAAATGCCTGGCCACCTTCCTGTTTGTATTCCTCAGCTGCAAAGTGAGAAAAAAATGTAATCCTCTAGATATATGATCTATCCTTCCAAGACTTTGGATAATAAATTTGGAATATATGCAGAAAAGCCCTATGCTGTTATATTAATACCAATTGTTTATTGCAAAAGTCTCTTCTTGGCTATTATGCCTGCGTTGTCTGTTAAAAAAATCAGTGACATGGCACTTACCACCTTTTGATTGTACAGTACTACTAGTGATTGTAGACAAATATTCAGATGAACATTGATGATTCTAAGTATTTATGCTTGTCACACAAGGAAGCACCTCCTAACCTAGTAATTTCTAACCCATTTGTCTACATTACGGTGGGTGGGGCAATTTAAATAATTGGTTTAAATAATTTAAATCACTTTTGAAGTTATTGATGTTGAATTAAGTTGAGGTTTTGTAAGGCTCATTTGAAACTAAAGGCTCATTAGATTGAACTAAAATATAAATACTGTGGGGTGTATTTTTTTTTAAACACTACTCCTATTAGGGTATCAGAGTTTTACAAAAGTGCTGTAACCAAAAAACAAAATACTGGAAAACTATGCCCTGATTCTGCAAGCAGTTAAAAAGGTATGTAACTTTACTCCCTGTGATTTCAGTGGGGATTACTCATGATCTTAAAGTTGAGCATATCCATAAATCCTGGAGATGAATGCATAACTGTGTGGATGGTGTCGCCAGGAGGGTTTTGGCTTCCCCTCAGCCATGGGATGTTGTTGTTGTTCCAAGAAGGACTGCTTAGCAGAGATGGAGTCTATCTAGCAAGGAAGGGGAAGAGTAACTTTGGATACAACCTGGCTAACCTATTGAGACAGGCTTTGAACTAGGTTTGACAAGGGCAGGAGACAAAAGCCCCTCCAAGTCCAGGACATGGAGGCTTGGATGAAGGGTCACAATCTGGGAGAAATATGGGCAATCACAGCAGGGACAAAGGAGAAACTAGAGGGAATATAGAGGGGAAATCTAATGAACATCTTAGATGTTTGTATACTAATGCCAGAAGTATGGAGAATACACAGGAAGAAATAAAAATATTAATGAATAATCACAATTATGACATAATTGGCATCATAGATTAACTTGGGATATTTCACATGACTGAAATATTGGTATAGAAGGGTACAGCTTGTTCAGGAAGAACAGGCTGGGAAAAAAAGAAGGAGGAGGTGTTACCTTGTATATCAAATATATACACACTTGCACTGTGGTTGAGATAGAAGTGGGAAGCAGACCTGTTGAAAGTCTCTGGATAAGGATAAAAGGAGTAAAAAAACCCCAAAGCTGATGTCACAGTAGTCATCTTCTATAGACCACCTAACCAGGAACCAGAGGTGGATAAGACTCTTTTTAAACTAACAGAATCATCCAAAGCACAGATCTTGGTTGTGATGGGAGATTTCAAGTAGCCAGACATCTGTTGGGAAAATAATATAGCAGGGCACAGATTATCCAACAAGTTCTTGGAATGCATTGGAGACATTTTTTTTTATTCAGAAAGCAACTTGGGAGAGGCTGTTCTAGATTTTATTATGACAAATAGGGAGAAACTGGTTGAGAATTGGAAGGTGGAAGGCAACTTGGGTGAAAGTGATCAGGAAATGACAGAGTTCATGATTCTAAGGAATAGTAGGAGGGAAAACAGAATAATGACAGTGGCCTTCAAAAAGGCAGACTTTAGCAAACTCAGAGAATTGACAGGTAAGATCCCTGGGAAAGCAAGGCTAAGGGAAAAAAGAGTTCAGGAGAGTTGACAGGTTTTTTTTAAAAAAGAGACACTATTGAGGGTAAAGAGCAAACTATCCCAATGTATAACAAAGGTAGGAAGTATAAGAGACCATCCTGGCTACACCAGGAAAAGAATCATACAAAAAGTGGAAACTAGATCACATTATGAGGGATGAATATAAAAACAATCATTTTAAATTCTAATCCCACCCTCCAAAGGTTTTGGGTATAGTCCACAAAGTTTATAAGTGTACTCCCTATGCCATTATTCAAATCATTTATGAAGATATTGAATAGAATCAGACTCAGGACAGATCCCTGTGGGATCCCACTTGATATGCTCTTCCAGCTTGATTGTGAAATATTGATAACTACTCTGAGTATGGTTTTCCAGTCAGTTGTGCATCCACCTTATAATAGGTTTGTCTAGGCTATATTTCTCTAGTTTGCTTATGAGAAGGTCATGTCAGACAGTATCAAAAGCTTTACTAAAGTCAAGATATACTATGTCTACCGCTTCAATAGCATTAGCCTTTATTTCTGGAACACTGAAGTCTTTGGCTAGGAGGTGCATCAAATGAGCACTGCAACTGTATGTTATTAGCTTGGGACTCTTTTCACTCTCTTCTAAATTTCCTTCTCATCTTGGATAAATTTGCAGCATTGTCTGTGACCATTGTCTGTGAATTTTTTTTCAGTTTGTTATAGCTTTTACTGCTACTTCTTGTAAGTATTCTGCTGTTTTTGCATTTCCTGATGTAGCAATTGTTTCTGTAAGGAGGACATTCCCTTCTTCTGTTGTCACACAAGCATGTACAACAAGATCATTGTGGACATTGCTGCACCCATCAAGATTCAAGTTAACAATTTCACCCTCTAGACCTTTTGCACACTGCTCAATTTCTCTTTCATACACTTTATCCAGCAATTTGCCTGCAACATCTGCTGTTGGGTGGACTGTATCCTGGTCTTAATGACTGAACCATGTTAATGAATTGTTGGATCTCAATCATACGGAAAGGAGAGTTTGCGGCATAAACAAACCGGGCAATTTTTTCATCAATTACTTCTTTTTGTAATCTGCTGGTTCTTATCAAAAAGTTATCTATGGTTGTTTCTGGATGATGGATTTTTTTTTTTCTTTTTGCTACAGGCGATATACTGTGGCTATGTGACATACATGATGTGACTGAAACACTATCATTGGCAGATAACTCTGAAACTACAGAAAATGATGGTGATCTTGAAGGTGAATAGTCTTCAGAATCCTATATGTTGAGGATGGATTCTCCTAAACAAAATAAGTCAATGCAGTTATTTAATTATTATTACCATACTGCTCATTTAGTGTTACTCATTGCATTCACTGACACTCATTACTACTTTAAAGGTGAAATTGTAAAAGGAAGATCTGCCTATTTCAGCTATTTATTTTTTATCACAACTGCATCTAAAATGATAGTACCATAGAGTAACAACTATACTTTTTGCTCAAACATGAGAATTCAAGAATAGTCCAGAAGGAAGACAGGCAGTCCTTAAGGAAGAAGTATAATACAAAAAAGTTTACCCACCTGAAGACCTTGCATGTTCTGACATGTTCCTTTCATCATCTTCAACGCAGCTTCCTCCTGAGAAGGAACACTTCTCATGATGTTTTTTCATTTGGGCTACCAGCCTTGCATTTCTTCGTTGCATTGTTTGCATTTTGCACACATGCCTGTTATACCCATAGGTAGAGGAACGTCATTAAAATATTCCCAAACTGGTCTCTTTTACAGCCTGCTGCCATCATAGGTTTTCTCTTCTAGTGAGAGCATGGTATGGTAGATCTCAAATCAATGAAGGCTACACTCAGAAAGACCTCAAGACTTCTGAAATATGCTGCTCTAACAGTTTCACCTTTGTTTCTACTGGCTCTCCCTCCCTTCTCACATTTATCTCCAGACAACTTCTCCTTGTCCAGATCTATTCCATCCCCAACAATCTTCTATTCATTGAACTTTTTGAAACTTTGCACTTTTAGAGAGAGATAAGGGATTGACTCTGTACACAAATTTGCAGAGGGACAATCGGGTTGAGGTCTGTTATTTCTCACCTCTATATATTATTTATTTAAAAACATTTTTGCTGTTAACAAGCATGTTACCTTTGGAGACACAAATCCACAGTTTGAGAACTGCAAAACTAAGCATCTCTAATGGTATCTACTAGACTGAGCACTGAGTCCCATTGGGTAGATTAACCTAAATAATCTATACAGAAGCCTGTGGAACCCCATAAAATTGGGTCCCTAATCCATGAACTATGGGAACTCATGTTTTAAAGAGACAGTGATTTGATGTTGGCAAGATCAGTATGTGAATTACCCAGTAAAGTAACTCCTCACTTAACATTGTAGTTATGTTCCTGAAAAATGCAACTTTAAGTGAAACGATGTTAAGCGAATCCAATTTCCCCATAAGAATGAATGTAAATGCTGGGGTTAGGTTCCAGGGAATTTTTTTTTGCCATACAGTACAGTACTATAGTGGGATGTGCCCCCGCCTTACCCCACACAGGCGCAGCCCACTGGCACTGGAGACAATAAGGCAGGCAATGAGGCTGAAGGTGCTGCAAGCACCAGGAGCGGGGGGCTCAACCCTTGGCCTGCCCACTCCACCCCTTCTCCCAAGCCCCACCCTTAACCCGCCTCTTTTTCCCCCTCTCCTCCCCCTTTACTCTGCACGCCTTGTCCTCGCTCCTCCCCCTTCCCTCCCCTGCCTCCTGCCGGGGAGCCTGCACGCCGAGTCCTCGCTCCTCTCCCCACCCTCCTGCCCCCTGAACGTCGCAAGCCAGCTGATTGCCGTGGGCAGGAGGCCGGGGAGGGGGGGGAAGGCACTGATCCGCAGGGTCTGCCGGCGGGCGGGAGGCACTGGGGGGGGCATAGGGGAGCTGATAGGTGGGCTGCCAGCTGTGGACAAAGCAGGCAGCCAAACAACGTTCTAGCGAAGCATTGCCCAACTAAATGAAGCACGTTCTGTAATTGAGCAGGGGCGTAAGATCGAAACAATGTTAAGCGAGAGGACATTAAGTGGGGAGTTACTGTATATTGTTGGGGAAAGTGGCAAAAATAAAACTGACACATAAGGTTGTTGAGGTAAAATCTTTTATTGGACTAGCTTCTGTTGGTGAGAGAGACAAGCTTTCAAGCCACACAGAGCTCTTCTTCAGGTCTGGGAAAGGCACTCTGGGCATCACATTCAAGGTAGAGTGGCCTGTTAACACCTCTATAGTCATAGGACAAAAAGAGGGGGTTAGTGGGTTACTGATTGTAATAAGTCATAAATCCAATGTCTCTGTTCAGTCCATGCTTTTTAGCATCTAGCTGAGTGATGAATTTAAGCTCCCAGACTTGTCTTTTGAAAGTGTTGTACAGGCTTGAGACTTGGTGAACATGGTGGATAATGGGCTGAATATGTGCTCCCAGTACAGCACTGTGGCCAGAAAGGCTAATGCAGTCCTTGGATATCCAAACAGTGAGATTATACTACCTCTGTATTTGGCACTGGTGTGACTGCTGCTGGAATACTGTGTCCATTTTTGGGGTCTTCAATTTAAGAGGGATATTGATAAAGTGGACAGGGTTCAGAGAAGAGCTGCATGAATGATTTAAGGATTCAAAAACATGACTTATAGTACAATACGCACGGAGCTCGATCTGTTTAGTTTAGCAAAGAGAAGGATTACAGTCCTAAGTACCCACATGGGGCACAGAAATTTGATAACAGGGCTTTTTAATTTAGCAGACAAAGTTTTAACAAGATCCAATGGCTAGAAGTTGAAGCGAGATAAATTCAGATTAGAAATAAGGTGCACATTTTTAATGGTGAGGGTAATTAATCATTGGAACAACTTTCCCGGGCTTGTGGTGGATTCTCTGTCACTGGTTTTAAATCAAGATTGGATGTTTTTCTAAAAGATGTGCTTTAATTCAACGAAGAACTATTTCACTGCAGTCCCATGGTCTGTGTTATGCAGGAGGTCAAACTAGATGATCACAGTGGTCCTCTCTGGCCTTATAATTTATTAAGTGCATCTACCTGTTGAAAAACAGCTCTTTGACAGCGAGAACACTACCCAACAGTTTTTGTCAGGAAATGAATAACATATCCAATAAAAACTTCAGGGACATTATACAAAGACTTATCTTAACAAATGTCTGTAATAAAAATATATTATTTGTCTTTATAAATTTGTTTCTGTTATATCCAGGATGACTTGAGTAGTGACTAGATATCTTTTTTGTTTTTGTTTTTTTTTACACTTCTACTAGCAATGTGAAAAAAATGTGGCATGATGTGTACTCTGTTATCACTGGGAGCAGCAAAAAGGCATCTTGCTGGGAGGAAGGGGGAAAGAGTAACATTTTGTCAACTTTGACCTTGCTCTGATCCATAGTGCAGATTCAAAGTCTGGTTGTCCCTGTATTTGGTGAGGGGGGAGCAAGAACAAGAAGAGCTGATTCTTTGTCCTCTCCTGGCCCGACTCCCACTCAAGGTTTCTCAAGGTTTAAAATGAATTGAAAGCCACACTTTCCCAAAAATGCAGGCAAGAACAAATTATCTAACTTATTTTGCTCATTTTTTAAAAATGTATAAATAAAATGTATATGTACTCATCCTTTTGGCTGGGCCCCACTGCCACAAATTAAACTCTCAAAATACAAAAAGACTGCTCATAAATGTATTCTCCCCCAATTTGCAGCCCATCCTTCTTCTTGAGAATAAAAACAGAATTAGCAGCATGCCTGAATAAAGAACAAATCTAAGCTCTGGTGGAGGATGGAAGTAAATTCCATAGTTAAGGACCCTTCATTCAATACCCTGACATCAGTTTCCTCTCATCTGTATTAAGGGGGTTCCAGATCTCTTTCAGTCTCTGCAGATCTTAATTCTGACAGTATGTCATAAGGGGGAAAGCAGTTTCTTGAGTAGCTGGGTCCCAAACCACTTTAGGCTTGATAGACTAAAGCAGAGGTCGGCAACCTTCGGCATGCAGCCCATCGGGGCAATCCGCTGGCAGACCGCGAGACATTTTGTTTATGTTGACCATCCGCAGGAACGGCCCCCCGCAGCTTCCAGTGACCGCAGTACGGTGTTCCCGGCTAATGGGAGCTGCCAGAAGCGGCAGCCAGCACGTCCCTGCGGCCCGCAGCTCCCACTGGCTGGGAACTGGGAACCGCGGCCACTCAGAGCTGCGGGGGGGCGTGCCTGCGGGTGGTCAACGTAAACAAAATGTCTCGTGGCCTGCCAGCGGATTACCCTGATGGGCCGCGTGCCGAAAGTTGCTGACCCCTGTACTAAAGTCAAAAGTTTGAATCCATCCAGAAGCTTATAGGAAGCTATTAGATCAGGGGTCGGCAACCTTTCAGAAGTGGTGTGCCGAGTCTTCATTTATTCACTCTAATTTAAGGTTTTGCGTGCCAGTAATACATTTTAACATTTTTAGAAGGTCTCTTTCTATAAGTCTATAATATATACTAAACTATTGTTGTATGTAAAGTAAATAAGGTTTTAAAAATGTTTAAGAAGCTTCATTTAAAATTAAATTAAAATGCAGAGCCCCCTGACCGGTGGCCAGGATCCGGGCAGTGCCACTGAAAATCAGCTTGCGTGCTGCCTTCGGCACATGTGCTATAGGTTGCCTACCCCTGTATTAGCTCAAGATCGCATTTAATATGCTGCCAATATGCAGCTCCACTTACTGAGTAGCCTGCAGCATCCTGCACTAGGTTCAACTTCTGAATGGTCTCAATATGTAGCCTCATGTAGAGTTCATTAAAGTAATCTAATCTTGAGGTGACAAAAGCCTTGATAATTTTGGCAAGGTCCATATCAGAGAGAAAAGGTGGCCACTCGTCTCACCAAGTACAGATGGAAACAAATGCTTTTGGCCACAGTCACCATTTGGATTCCTAGCCTGGTCTCTAGCACCTTCAGATTGTGTGCCTGTTTTCTACAACTCACTCAGGGAAGAGTGCTGATATATAATTTCTGGTTGCTTCCTGAAGCCCATCAATGTTATCGCTGTCTTGTCTGGAATAAGACACAGCCAGCTAGCCTTTGTCCAAGCTCAAATGTTTATAAACAGAGTTTTGTTCTGTCTCTCAGGCCTAATATCTATGATAGAGATACAGATCTGGGAGTCATCTATATACTCAATACTTCACAATCCTTGTCTCCTTGTTAACCTGCCTACTCAGTAGCTGTCATTTACTTTGAACATGAGATGGCAATATAGTCTCCTATAGAATTCTTTAAGGAAGACTTCTCAGGACAGAGGAACAATTGCACACAACTGCATATTGCATTTTCTCAGAAAAATTCAAGCACCTCCACCCACCCCTGCTGTTCTTTGCAAAGGAGGCAACAAAAATTCATGGTCAACCATGTCAAAAGATACTGATGGATGTAAAAGAATCAGCACAGACTTTTTTTTGTCTTCATGTATCCCTTGGCGCAGGTAATAGATTTTAAGTCCAGAAGTCACTATTGTCACCATCTAGTGTGACTTCTTGCATTTCACCTTTTGATTCCTGTATCAAGCTGTAGCTTGTGTTTGAGTCAGAGTAGATCTTTTAGACAACTAATCATTTAATGCAAACAATGTAGTTGCTACCTATTATCCAGGCCTATAACCAGATTCCCCAGAATGAAGAAAATGCCAAAATAGCCTTGCCACAACCATTTCAATGAATTTACCCAAAATGAGTGATTGGTAACTAGTTGGTAACTAAATTATCACTAGGAAGTGTTTGGTTTCTTGAGCATTTAGATTCTTTGAAAGCCACTGGAATCCTTGCCTCCCTTTTCTCTCCGATCCTGTTGGAAAAGTATTGACCATCTCAGCCAACAATAGTGGACCAAGTACTTCCATGCTGGCCTTTACCAGCAAAGGAAGGATGAGTCCAATTTGCAGTCTGAAGCTGCTGCAACACTTCTATAGTAGTGAGTGGCACTGGCTGAAATTCAGAGGAGATGCAGTGTTTGTCCCCTCAAAACAGTGTTTTGTTTTCCATATCAGTAGAGAGCTCAGTCCAAATCAGAGTAATTTAGTCTGCAAAAATATCAGGAAAATTCTTCAAGTCAAAAAAAAGCTTGACTCTATAAGTAGGTGAAGGTATGTCAGATTCACTAAACTGACAACTACTCAAAACAGTTTAGCTGTGCAGAAGCTAGAGGGAAAGCAAAGAAATATTTTTGCTTCCTGTGTGACCACAGCATGCAATTTCTTAACACACACACACACACACACACACACACACACACACACACACACACACACACACACACACACACACACACACACACACACCCACACCCCAAACCCTGTATTGCAATTGACAGAAGACTTCAGCCAGTGGTGTTCTGTTTGTTCTCCCCTCTTGCTTCATCTGTCACATGTCTTCTATAAACCATGGTAAACTATGAGCAAGAAGTTGGCAGAGAGGAAGTTTAGGGGTCACTGTAGCAAATAGTGGAGGATAATAGCCTTTGTGAGTGCATGTGGAAATAAATCTACTCTGTTCACATACATGAACCCTATCTTATCATGAGATGGACTCATTAAATGGGACCTGGCATTGAGGCAAGAGATACCTGAGGTCAGATTCAAAAATTATAGCAGCATTCCCAGTCCTCGTTTTTGCTTTGTGCAGAACTGTATTTCTTACCGGGGACAGCTGTGCGAACATTGTCCTACCAGGTCTTGTCATGCAAAGTGTGAGACTTTATCCTTCATTAAAGGGAAGAGCTGGATCCTGTTCCTGAAAACTATTACTGGAAAAAACCCAGAGGAACTGAAATAAGGTAACAAAGGCCTTGCTGCTGATATCCTTCCTGAATCACCCATATTCCCAACATAGAGTAGCATTGTTCAACTTCCTTGGCTACCCTAAGGTGGTGATGGAAGGGACACAGCTCGTTGCAGCTTGGTGACCAAATAAAGAACAGTTTAGTGTAGGCTGCAAAGTAAATCAGAAACAATTGACATCCAATCACTTCCACAGAGCTCATAGACTTTCAGGCCAGAAGGGACCATCATAATCATCTAGTCCAACCTCCTGCACATCATAGGCCATAAACCTTAACCACCCAGTCCTGTAATAGCTCTATAACCTCTGGCTGAGTTACTGAAGTCCTCAACTCTTGATTTAAAGACTTCAAGTTACAGAGCTTTAACACATTTTGTTAGTCAGTATGTTGGGTACCACTAAAAGGTGATCTGCAAAAGAAAAATAGTTGTGGTTTTTGCTCCATTATTTGTATACAGAGGGGAACCTGAAAAGCTTTAAAGATTAGAACTATCAAATGTTGTTGTCTTTTTTCTTTGCTTGCTATTGCTTTGGAAAACCTGAGAAAAGGAGTTGAGAGCATTCTCAGATCATAATTAAAAGACTGAGACATCTAGATTTCTAACAAAGATTTTTACTCCCAACTGTTTTTGTCAGGTGTGTCAGTAAAATAGGCTTTAATAAAATACAAAGTTTAAATAATATGAATAAAATGCCATGTAATAAAAGTGCAAATAAAAAAAATCCACAAAATCTCTACCTTATCTTTCAATTTCTTCCTTAAAGCTCCCCTATAGTATGATACCTATGAAGTATTACTAGCTGAAATGGCTAGATAGGTGGTGGACACAGACCTCTGTTTAATATACAATAACCTGCCTTACCACTATTTTCTATCCTTTTTGGATTCTTATATATCTGTTACATCTTGTCATAACAGAGCATTGTGGGGAAGAGTCTGTCCTTTTTAATGTATGTCTATACAACACTTAGCTCAATGGGGCCCTGATGCTTGATTGGTGCCCTCTAAGCACTATAGTCATATAAATAAAAATCTATTATCTCTTAGTTGCTTGAGTTTTCCTTCTTTGATAATTGTAATGCCCTAAGCTATTAGTTTTCCAGTCAGCCAGAGTAATTGAATAACAGGGTAGACAAAATCCTGAAGGGATGCTATGAACTTGAAATCACGCTTCTGTCTTTTGAAAATTCAAAGTTATGGGTTACTCCTAAGAGGATGCTAACTGGAAGAGAAAAAAAAATAGAGTTTTTCTCTTAGTTTAGTTCTTGTATTTGACAGAGCTGGATTTATTACCTGAGCTCTTCAAGAGGGTGTTCTCCAGTAACAATAGCGCCATCACTGAACTGGGGATGAATAGGCAACAAGATGCATGAAGGTTTGTGCTGCTACAGGGGAGAGGGTACCTGAGCTTATTTGGTTGATTGATCTCTGCCTAGATAGAAGGCAAGTGGGCTGACTTTTCAAATATTTTTAAATTCCTTTTAAAAAAAAAAGAGATCTATAGCAGAACGTTTTTTACTTACTCAAATTGAGTTGATCGTCACTTTAATGTTTAATATAAAAAAGCAGCAAAAAACCTTGGAAGTGTTGTCATAGAGAAACAAAGGGCACGACCTAGGTTTTTTTCCTTTGCAGATCACATTTTAAACAAAAGCGTTAAATAAAAAAGTAATTAGAGACCATATCTATACAGAGGGTATGTATTTACTAGGATTCCACTGTATTTCTCACAGTCAGAAAAAGTAAGGTGGAGTTATATTACTTTCTGGGCAAGATATGTTTGAGGCAGGCCTTAGAGGCACAGCTTCTCCCTCACCCTGCCCATATTAGGCATGTTGAAACAATATTTGCTCTGTCATTTGTATCCTTACCTGACTGGTTGTACAAGAACTTAATTGGCAGAGAACTGCATTAATCGGGTATAATCACATTACATTCTCTGTGGTACCCTTTGTTCTATGCCTTTACAACAACGGGGCTTTCAAATAATTTCTTTTCTGTGTGCTTGACATTTACATTTCTAATACAATTATAGCCATGTTAAAAACTGTACATAAATACGTTTATGTCAACAGAAGGTGCATCTGTTTCAAGTCCAGTGATAAAATGTTCCACTCATGGCTTTTATTGAAATGGCAAAAAAAATAAGACTATGTTTATAATAGGTTACTGAGAAGACTTGTGTATAATCATTCCCCATCTTATCTACCTCTCAAATTGTGAATTGAAAACATAATATGGCAGGCCTTAAATAAACGGCTTTATAATGTATTGTTTCCATCATTTACTTTTTTTTATTATTTGAAACCCTGTAAACTGTATTTTAAATAACTTACATGTGATTAGGCTTTCAACGGCTAATTTTTGATTGTGTGCCAAAAAATTCAGTGGGTTTACTGTTTACTATTCTTCTTAATGCCATAGATGTGCAAGGCAATTTTCAGACATTCAAAGAAAATATTGTTAAACCCGGGTGAGCTTCCAATCTAAATTTGACAGTAAAAGGGTGAAGAAAGGAGAGTCAAGTGTTGCAACATGAAAGTCAAGATATTTGAGGGTTTTTTGTTGGCACAAGTTGTTGTTCTGGATATTTTTATTAAACTTCTCTCTTGCACTCTCCCTTCACTAAATTTATTGTTTGCCTCGGGCTATATCCAGGCTTTGAATACATGCTTGTAGTAATCACTGACTTTGTATATATCTGAAGCTAGAATATTACTTTTTTAATAGATATATATAATTTTAATTTGTTTCACTGATTGATAATAGTCCAAATATTTCCCAAAGTTGTGGCACCTTTGTGCTACTCTGGTAGCAAAAAGCTGCTTTTTAGCCATTTTAACCTGCTACTGTACGACTACTCCTGTGTGGGGGGAATCTGCAAGGAGTATACAGCTTATACAGCAGCTCCTATGCACCTGCCTGCCTATCAGTCCTGACATAGTGAGTATGTGTGTCCCAGCAGTCCCTGGTATCCAGAATGCAGAAGCCTTAAGGATGCTCTAAATACTATCTTTATAGTGACCATATGAAGGAAACTGCCAGAGAATTATGGTTCTTCATGTAAAATGGTAATACACATCTACCCCGATATAACGCAACCCAATGTAACACGAATTCGGATATAACGCGGTAAAGCAGTGCTCTGGGGGGGACGGGGCTGCGCACTCCAGTGGAACAAAGCAAGTTCGATATAACGCAGTTTCACCGGTAAGATTTTTTGGCTCCTGAGGACAGCGTTATATCGAGGTAGAGGTGGATTAGTAAAATTATATAATATGACTGACATCTCAGTTCAAACAGCTCAGAATTTTAAAATATGTTGAATATATTTGGTCTTGGATTACAGTGGCAGTTTCAAGTGTGAAGAGTTAAAGCTAACAGTGATATAGATGTTTTCTTACTTGACACTTTTCTGTTGGGAATATTTTTATCCCAATGTTGCTGCAATAGATATGGTAGAAAGAGTACATCAAAAGCTGAAACACAGACTAAAAGCTCAATCCATTTCAATACTGGCAACTAATGAGAATACTTCCAGAAAATGAGCACATTACCAAGTGGTGTAGCCCTTTCCAAGTTTATTCAAATTGACCATTTTTTGGAGTGGTTGGAGGAAATGGTGATGGGATGGTATTGTAAAAATATCTAAAACACTAGTAATGTTACCACTACTTCAAATACCCCCTGTAACAATCTACTTGTAAAAGCTGTCAAGATTTCAGAAAACTCTATTAAACCTAGTTAACTCTTTTAAGCCTGGAAACTCTATTAAACCTAGTTCTTAATGTGACACCTGTTGTTTTGTCAAATTAAAACAAAATTTTCCTTTTCTTTAAACTCCTGTTTTAATTTTACTTGTACTGTAGTAATTGTGTGATAACTGGTAGATAACATCAAAATTGCAGATAAAATGCTACAGTTAACCAGGGCATTCTTGAAAAAGATGAGTTTAGCAGGAACATAGATTTACTGATATAAGCAAACTATTTTTTGATAAAGACAAAATATCAAACATAAAAGCAGCAAGCAAGCAGAAATATTAAGATAAAACAGTGAAAGGAGAGCCAGGGAGCCACAATCAAAATTATTTTCTGCTATTGAAAGCAAAATACAAGAGTTGGGTTTGGTGTTTGGTTTTTTAACATTATTGTGAATTACTGTTGAAAAATAATCAAAAATTCAGCACTGCAGATCTCAAATGACTATAGTTTAAACCAGGGCTGGGCAAACTTTTTGGCTCGAGGGCCACATCTGGGTGGGGAAATTGCATGCAGGACGATGAATGTAGGGCTGGGGCAGGGGTATGGGTTTTGGGAGGGAGCAGGAGAGGGGGTGCAGTGTACAGGAAGGGGCTCAGGGCAGGGGGTTGGGGCAGAGGAGAGGTGCGGGGTGTACAAGGGGGCTCAGGTAAGAGGGTTTGGGTGCAGGGGGTGCACAGTGCAGGAGGGGGCTCAGGGCAGGGGGTTGGGTGCAAGCAGGGTGTGGCACGGGGTTGGGGTGCAGGCAGGGGACCCAGGGCAGGGAGTTGGGGTGTGGGGTGCAGGAGGGGTTTGGGGTGTGGGCTCCGGCCCGGCAGTGGCGCACAGTGATGCCAGGGCAGGATCCCTGCCTGCCCCAGTCCTGTGCCGCTCCAGAAAGCTCCGGCAACCATGTCCCGGGAGGCAGGGGGGAGAGGGCAGAGGGCTCCACACATTGCCTGTGGGTACCTCCCCCGAAGCTCCCATTGGCCGCAGTTCCCCGCTCCCAGCCAATGGGAGCTTCGGGGGAGGTACCCATAGCAAGGTCAGCGCACAGAGTCCTCTGGCTCCCCCCGCCTCCCCTGAGACTGCAGGGAATTGGTGCCAACTGCTTCTGGGAGCAGCGTGGGGCCCACAGTGCCACGGGGGTGGCAATCCTACAGACCGGATCCAAAGCCCTGAGGGGCCGGATCTGGCCCGCGGGCCATAGTTTGCCCACTCCCGCTTTAAACTGTTCTAAAATTAAATGCAGTTATGCTTTTTTCCAGAGGTAGAAAACAGAACAAAAGGGATCCTAATAGGCATTTAATTTCCAGGGCTGTTTAGGACTACAGACTGTACTAATCAACTTGATTAACATTGTAGGGGAGTTAATGCTGAAATATAGAACTAGTAACCATAACATTTAATTTATTTTTATATAGTGACTAAATCCGCTGAACTAATGTTTAAAATCTATCTGTAGTAGATAGTTTTGTATTCATAGTAACGGAATATTTTAGTACAAACATATGAAATCTACAAACCAAGGTTAAATCTAGTAACTGAGGCTATAAATGGCTATGTTTGTTACTGTGTAACATTTTTTGATATGTGACACAGTAACTACAATGTTGCTTCTGCACAAGTTTTTACTCTTATCTTCTATGTAGGTGAATTTCAGGAACACTGAGACCTGTGTTTTGCTGAAAGGGGTGTAAGCTCCTTTTTTTACTGCTCATCCCGTTTCCTGTTGCTTACTTTATACTGTACTCTAACATCCAGTCAGATATCAGTAATTATAAAGTGTTTCCTTCTATAAAGTGTTTCCTTTTAACAATTAAAGAAGTCTTGTATAATGTTTATTTGGTGAACATAGCTGAATTATCATTCAAGTGAGCTCTAGAAAAGACATTCTTTTCTACAGTTGTCACGTATGACTGTGTTTCCTGTGTTATTACATAAGTGTTTTCCTGTACTTGTATAATGAAGCAAGAGTAGGCTTATATATTATGAAAATGGAAATCTAAAATAGCAATTAATCTTTTCTTTTTTTTAATAAAAGGTTAGTTCTTGTAAGTCTTAAAATTTTAAAAAGGATTTAGTTTGATTAGTGAACATTGTTTTAAAAAAAGAACAGGAGTACTTGTGGCACCTTAGAGACTAACAAATTTAAAATTTGCCACAAGTACTCCTGTTCTTCTTTTTGCGGATACAGACTAACACGGCTGTTACTCTGAAACCCATTGTTTTAAAACCTTCATTTTAGCTTTGTGACAATCTGTATAAAAATGCAGAGTAAAACATTCAGTTGATCAAAGTCTTAACCTTTTTGTGTGGTTTGGTAGAACACATCTGACTATTAAAATTCATGTGTAATATACTATAACTAGATTCTAGGCATGTTTAAATAATTGAATTTGCCCATTTAATTACACTTTTTTATATCTGTAATTATCTTGTCATTATTTCCGCTGCTTAAAAAGTGAATTTTATTTTAATTTCTAAGGTTTTCTTTCCCCACTTTGGAAAAACTTATTAAAATCAGGAAATTGTAATGTTAGATATTGTTGATGGTGCCCAGGAAAATGGGAGAAACCACCTTTTAATTTTGTCCTTTGTTTTTATAAAAAGTTCTCTTAAATATATGTTTAACAAAACAGTAGCTCTGCAAAAATGGTGTAACCAGCTTTTATAGGGAAGATCATTGTTTTAGATTAACATAAAGTATAAATTTAATACTTGAGTGTTTGGCAAATAGGATGTTCCCTATGTGTCTTTGTACAACTCTTACCCTGTAATGACCCTTCTTGCCTTAAAATGTATAAATGAAAATAACTTCCATAACTGGACTGGAAAAGAACTAGGAATTATATTTGACTACCAGCTATATTGGCCTGCTAAACCCCAGGTTGAGTGTTCAATCCTTGATGGGGCCGTTTAGGGATCTAGGGCAAAAATCTGTCTGGGGATTAGCCCTGCTTTGGGCAGGGGGCTGGACTAGATGACCTCCTGAGGTCCCTTCCAACCCTGATATTCTATGATTCTATGATATGAGGATCGCACTATATAAAAGAATACTGTATGCAGCAAATGGGTTTCATTCCCATGATAGTCTCTTTTCAGAGACTCTCATTCAGATTCTGGTGAAGTCACTCTTAGATGAGATGGGGTACATAGTGTGGAAATAAATTAAACACACACGGTCAGATTTTCAATGTGTATAAGTAGTAGGGCTGTCAATCACAATTAATGCAATTAACTGAAAAAAATGAATCACAATGAAAAATTAATCACGATTAATCACAGTTTTAATCGCACTATTAAACAATAGAATACCAACTGAAATTTATGAAATATTTTGGATGTTTTTCTTCGTTTTCATATATATTGTATTCTGTGTTGTAATTGAAATCAAAGTGTATATTATTTTTATTGCAAATATTTGCACTGTAAAAATGATAAACAAAAGAAATAGTATTTTTCAATTTACCTCATACAAGTACTATAGTGTAATCTCTTTGTCATGAAAGTACAACTTACAAATATAGATTTTTGTTTGTTTTGTTTTTGAGTGCAGCTATATAACAATGTAAAATTTCAGCGCCTACAAGTCCACTCGGTCCTATTTCTTGTTCAGCCAATCGCTAAGAGAAACAAGTTAGTTTATGTTTATAGGAGAAAATGCTGCCCTCTTCTTATTTACAATGTCACGAGAAAGTGAGAACAGGTATTTGCATGGCACTTTTGTAGCCAACATTGCAAAGTGTTTACATGCCAGATGTGTTAAACATTCGTAGGCCCCTTCATGCTTCGACCACCATTCCAGAGGATATGCCTCTGTGCTTATGATGCTTGTTTAAAAAAATAATGCGTTAATTAAATTTGTGACTGAACGCCTTGGGGGAGAGTTGTATGTCCCCTGCTCTGCTTTACCCACATTCTGCCATATATTTCATGTTATAGCGGTCTCGGATGATGATCCACCCCATGTTCATTTTAAGAACACTCACTGCAGATTTCACAAAATGCAAAGAAGGTACCAATGTGAGATTTCTAAAGATAGCTACAGCACTGGACCCAAGGTTTAAGATTCTGAAATGCCTTCCAAAATCTGAGAGGGACGAGGTGTGGATCGTACTTTCAGAAGTCTTAAAAGAGCAACACTCCAGTGCAGAAACTATTGAGCCCAAACCACCAAAAAAGAAAATCGACCTTCTGCTGGTGGCATCTGACTCAGATGTCTGCACTGCTTTGGATCGTTATTGAGCAGAACCCGTCATGAGCATGGACTCATGTCCCGTGGAATGGTGGTTGAAATATGAAGGGACATATGAATCTTTAGCGCATCTGGCACCTAAATATCTTGCTACAAGAGTGCCACGAGAACGTCTGTTCTCACTTTCAGGTGACATTGTCAGCAAGAAACGGGCAGCATTATCGCCTGCAAATGTAAACAAACCTGTTTGTCTGAGCGATTGGCTGAGCAAGAAGGAGGACTGAGTGGACTTGCAGGCTCTAAAATTTTACATTGTTTTATTTTTAAATGCAGGTTTTTTACATAATTCTACTTTTGTAAGTTAAACGTTCATGATTAAGAAATTGCACTACATTACTTGTATTAGGTGAATTGAAAAATACTATTTCTTTTGTTTTTTTACAGTGCAAATACTTTTAATCAAAAATATAAAGTGAGCACTGTACAGCTTGTATTTTGTGTTGTAATTAAAATCAATATATTTGAAAATGTAGAAAACATCCAAAAATATCTAAATGGTATTCTATTATTGTTTAACAGTGCGATTAATCACAATTAATTTTTTAATCGCTTGACAGCCCTAATAGTCATTGCTCAGTTGAAATCAATAGACGTGACATTTTAAATCAGATGAGGATTTCACCCATAGAGATCCTGGTCCTCAGTTTACGAGACTGAACCAGAATATATTTTAGAAGCAGCTTATTAAAGTGAGGGATTTACATGTAGATGGTTATTTTCTAGATCTCTGAAAACACTTGGAGTCTGGAGTCTCTCAGCATATTACATATAGGGGTACAATTCCTCTAAAGATCTTATTTATCTGTAGTGTGAGCATCTATCAGATCGGAATCCTTCGTGTTGGTTCTCTTGCAGATTTATATGGATGAAAGTAAGTAAGCCTTTTTCATAACAGGCAAAAGTAAACTAGATGTTTCTAATACTGGAGGCAATAACTACTAATTAGAGGTCTGGATTACAAATTGGGCCACCAGGATTCTCTTCCTGTGTGATATTGGATAAATCTATTAACCTCCCTTTACCTCACTTTACTCACCTTTTAAAATAGGCATAATGCATTGCCTCTCAGGGATGTTTAAAGGTTTAATTGGTTGATTATTTGTTAGTGTTCTCAGATCCTTGGATGCAAGAAGCTCTAGAAGTACAGAACATTTATCATTAAAATAAGAGCTTTTAACTAATGTTTATCTATGGTATGATTTAATCTTTGGGCCTGACCCAAAATGGCATGATTAAGCTGTTTAATGTGAAGGAGTCTTCTCCATAGTTTTAAATAATTATAAATGTTCAGATGCTTTTAGTCTGTACTGTGGACTCTGCTCTATAAATACTTTTAAAACTATTGAAATGCACCCCTGCTAGTTTTTTTATGTCTCTTAATTATTTCTGTGCTGCTGAACCCAATCAAGCTTAAATGAATTGAACTGCCACTATAATAATCCTGATGCATAAACCAGGAAGCGAATGAAACAAAATTATATTGGCTAGTGCTTCGTATAAATTCAAAGAATTGAAATTGTGTTCCAGTATGTGAAAAGTGGGAGAAAATATTGATTGTCACAGGACTGCCAACCACAAGTGTGTAAAATTCATGAGTCACCCACCAAAAATCACGAGATTGGCTTAAAAGCCATGAGATCTATAAACTGTTGCATTCTTTTTAGTTGCCTCCTGGGTCTTGAGTCTTTAAGGTACCCTTGGGTCATGTTTTCATGCTTTTTCTCTACAATCAGGAGGGCTAGAAAATTACTTTCTTCTAAAAAAAATTAGAGTTGAGATTCTCACATGCTTGCATCCGGTTGCGGTGTCATTAAAAACAGATCATATATATATATTGAAAGACTTTATCACAGGGGTCGGCAACGTTCGGCACGCGGCTTACCAGGGTAAGCACCCTGGCGGGCGGGGACAGTTTATTTACCTGCTGATGTGGCAGGTTCGGTCGATTGCGGCCCCCACTGGCCACGGTTTGCCGTCCCGGGTCAATGGGGGCGGCGGGAAGCCGCGGCCAGCACATCACTCGCCTGCGCCGCTTCTTGCCGCCCCCATTGGCCCAGGACGGCGAACCGTGGCCAGTGGGGTCGCGATCGGCTGAACCTGCCGCGTCAGTAGGTAAATAAACTGGCCCGGCCCGCTAGGGTGCTTACCCTGGCGAGCCACGTGCCGAACGTTGCCGACCCCTGCTTTCACATAAAATTGAGACGTGGCAATGCTGATGTCTAAAGAAAACATTTATGTAGAAGATTCTAAGCATGTTTTACACGCACTGGAAAATGAGCTTTTTGAGTGCTTGCTCATGTCAATTCCATTTTAGATGTGCGCACACCTACATGCGTGACCATCAGATATTTTTGCCTTAACGGTATCCAGATGGGTGGCTGTGGCACCCTCTTGAGTGCCGCACTCATGCCTCAGTATATTAGGCTCTGCCTGCCCTACGCCCTCTCAGTTCCTTCTTACTGCCCATGGTAGTTAGTTGGAGTGCCTTTTCCTTGCTTAGCAAGGACTAGTGGTTTTCCTTTCTTCTGATTTGGAGCCTTAGGGCCTTGTAAATAGTTTGTTTATAGTAGTTAGTGTTTAAGTAGTTGTTAAGTGTTGTTAGAAGTTAAAGTCCCCAGGCAAGGCATGCCCCGTCTCTGGGGTTTAAGCCCTGCTGGGACTGTAACAGGCCTATGCCTGTTAGTGACCCCCATAGCAGCTGCCTGAAGTGCTTGGGGGAGTCAGATGTGAAGGACAAGTGTTGTATTTGCAAAAATATTAGACCCAGGACCCAGAAAGAGTGCGACATCCATCTGAGGGCCCTCCTCGTGCTCTCTGCCTGGCTTCTGAGCCTTCCCGGCTGGACTCTACCTCTAGTACCTTGGCCTCGGTGCGTAGTGCATCCCCAGCACTGGGCTCTGCCTGACACTGCTCTCCATTGCTGGTGCCCAAAAAGAAGGCCAAGAAGCACAGCTCCCCTGCTTCAGGCAAGAAAGGCCCTGGGGTATCAGGCAAAGGACCCAGTTTGGGCCACCCACTTACACCGGAGCCACATTGATTTGCCTCCCCAGCCAGGGTCCCTAGTCCCCAAGGGATCCGCCACCGACTCCCGGGAATGGTAGGGGACCCAGACTTGTGGCAGGGCCGACGCCTTCCCAGATTCTCCTGGTGCTAGAGAGCAGAGGCCTGTACCAGCCCTGCGTGTGCCGCAGGAAGTGGCAAGGGCTCCCTACAAGGGCAAGCCAGCCGTTAGGACTCCCCAGAGAGCAGTTCAGCACTGCCGATCCACAGAGTCGAGGGAGTGCTCTCTGGCTTCGCAGCCCAGGTCCTCTGCAGCTTGCCCAAGATCACTGGCACCGTGATCGCAGTCTCCACCCTCACGACACAGGTCGCCTAGGGGGAAGCGCTGGTCACCATATTGTCAGCACTGTTCACCCTGCTCCGCCAGTTGTCTTCTCGGCACAATAAACCTGTATACATGTCTGTTTATAATTCTATAAAATTAAAATCTTCTCTCTCTAAAACAGCTCATGGTGGATTAAAGAAAAACCACACACACAAAAAACCTTCTCGGCACGGATCCCCGTCCCCCGCACCAGAGTTCAGCCACTGTTTGAAGGCACCTAAATGGTTATCTCTAAGATGTTACAGAAAAATACATTAAGGATACATTAAGGCAGGGGTCGGCAACCTTTCAGAAGTGTGCCGAGTCATTCATTTATTCACTCTAATTTAAGGTTTCACATGACAGTAATACATTTTAACGTTTTTAGAAGGTCTCTTTCTATAAGTCTATAATATATAACTAAACTGTTGTTGTATGTAAAGTAAATAAGGTTTTTAAAATGTTTAAGACCCTCCATTTAAAATTAATTTAAAATGCAGAGCCCCCCCGACCAGTGGCCAGGACCTGGACAGTGTGAGTGCCACTGAAAATCAGCTTGCGTGCCGCCTTTGGCACGTGTGCCATAGGTTGCCTACCCCTGCATTAAGATCATTTAGGGATTGAAAAATCTTAGAAGAGCTAGATACATTTTATACCAATCTCATATGCAAAATGACATTGAGGAGGATGTCAAGATTTGTTGTATATTCCAAAAATATGGCCAAGTCAAGCATAACCATGTTCGTAGCACAGGAAAAAATGTCCCCCTTGAGCAAAGTACATTCAGATTTTCTTATGTTGATTAGAAAAAATTATGTACTTGTTCTAGACTATTGCTCTCACTTTCTAGTTTTTACTAAAAGACACTACTGCTAATAGGTGATTGTACACATTGAATGTATTTTTGTTAGACATGATACACCTGACATAGCAATGTCTAACAAGGGGCCATAGTTTTAATGACTGAGAGTTCAAGCCATTTGCGGTGACTTTTGGGTTTGGGCATGTAACCCTTAGTCCCCATTATCATCAATCCAACGGGTTGGTGGAAAACAGAATCAAAATAATAAAGTGCCTCCTGAAAAAGGCAGCAGAGTTTGGCAAAACTGTTTTGCTGTAAATTCCCAACCAGCTCTACTTACCGTTTCCTGACAACAGTTGTACTGATATCCTAAAGGGGGACCCTTAAGTGCAAGCAATGGTGCATGAGTAATTGAGCATTGTTAGTAAGTTGGTTAGTTGTACTGATATCCTAAAGGGGGACCCTTAAGTGCAAGCAATGGTGCATGAGTAATTGAGCATTGTTAGTAAGTTGGTTAAAAGTATTTTAAATTCAGTATTTATGTAAATGTTGATTGATCGTTGATGTTAATTTGGGCTGGGAAAGGAGATGTGGGGGAACTGTACCTTTCAGGAGCTTGGATATGCAATTGGAAGGCAGTTGGAACTGAGATAAGGAGCTTGATAGAGATCGGCTTCAGTGAATGTCTGAGCGATTACTGAATACTATAACAAGTGCATGTGAACTGTGGAATTACCTGCAATTTATCAAGAGAAGCCATTTTGTGGATTGTGAAGTAAAAGTTCTAAAGGGAAGATTATCTGTGTCGTAATAGGGAAAACTACAATATTACATACTAGTTCTTCTGAAATGCGGGGAGGGATAGCTTAGTGGTTTGAGCATTGGCCTGCTAAACCCAGGGTTCTGAGTTCAATCCTTGAGTGGGCCATTTAGGGAACTGGGGTAAAAATTTGTCTGGGAATTGATCTTGCTTTGAGCAGGGGGTTAGACTAGATGACTTTCTGAGGTCCCTTCCAACCCTAATATTCTATGATTCTAAGTCTTCAGAACCTGCAAGATATGTCTGTGTACAATCTGCAAGTTGTACAAATGTAACATGAACCTCTTATTAGTAAGCAAAAAAAAAAGTAAAACATCTCTTATGAGGCCACCTGAGGCATGAAAATAGTCTTTGTGTAAATAGAATAAAAGGATTCTTCATTAGGGAGTTTAATGGTCAAGGGACAAATCAAAGTATCTTTCATAAAACATGTATACTGAAAGAGAAATTCAAGAAAACATTCAGGATGTTCATTTTTGTTGTTGGAGATGCTAATCCTTTCTACCAGAAAGAATAATTGCCTCCGAAGATTTTTAACTTTTTGCCAGACCTGAGATGCAATGCTAACTGGTACAAAGTTATTCTAGTCCCAGCTCCTTATCCAAGATCAGCAGTCTGCAGATATCAGTTATGTTTTTTGGGATGTTCATGCTTTCTTGCAACCAGGCATGTCCAGTTGGATTAGTCTAAAAATGAGTTATTTGAAGATGACAAGCCTTTCACTTTTTCAGCAAACCCTTTCTTTAAATAGTAGCTATGTCTTTTTCTGGAATAAGAAAAGCAATACCAGCACACCTTTCATCAAAGGCTGAATCTTTAAAAGAAAAACTAAATAAATAGCTATGTAATTATTTAATAGGTAAGAATTATTATGAGTATACTATCAAAACAGTTTGTCAAGATCTCTGTAGAAATTGAGAGGAAAGAAATTCAAACCACGGGGATCTAAGGTTCGCTTGATTCCAGCTGTTTGGGTTAGTTACTAGTACTGGCAGGATGGAGCTGCAAGTTAGACTGCTCTGGTCTGTTGCTGAGGGAAATCAGAGTTAGATGTGGTAAAGTGGCAGGCTTAACTAAAAAGAACAGGAGTACTTGTGGCACCTTAGAGACTTAACAAATTTATTAGAGCATAAGCTTTCGTGGACTACAACCCACTTCTTCGGATGCATCCGAAGAAGTGGGTTGTAGTCCACGAAAGCTTATGCTCTAATAAATTTGTTAAGTCTCTAAGGTGCCACAAGTACTCCTGTTCTTTTTACGGATACAGACTAACACGGCTGCTACTCTGAAACTAGGCTTAACTAAGCCACTTCAAGCAAGACAAAAATATACAAATTTAAAATCCTCCTGCTACTCTGAAAATATAGTTAACAAATCTCAGTTACTTGGATTTGAGGGGTTTGTGGGAGGACTTCTACGCTTCTCATCCACTTGAAACTTATTATCGTCTATTCTTTCTAGTGGTGAACAGTCATTAATAAGCTATTTTCTTAGACTTGTAAGATTTTTTTGGAGCAGGGACTGTCATTTTACTATAGATCTTGCCAAGCATAATGGGACCTCAGCTTGTTTGAGATCTCATCTAGGCATTTCTTCAGTAGCAATGTTTTAGTAATAATTGGTGAACTAAATCTGCAGCAGGGGAGTCTGAAATTTCTCTGTCTGGGTGTAATACAGCCTTTAGAACAGTGGTGGGCAACCTGCGACCTGTCAGGTTAATCCGCTGGCAGGCCACAAGACAGTGTTTACATTCACCGTCCGCAGGCAGGGCGCTCGCAGCTCCCAGTGGCCATGGTTCGCCATTCCCAGCCAATGGGAGCTGCGGAAAGTGGCGATGGCTGCAGGAACATGCTGGCCGCCACTTCCTGCAGCTCCCATTGGCCGGGAACGGCGAACTGCGGCCACTGGGAGCTGCAGGCAGCCATGCCTGCGGACGGTCAATGTACACACTGTCTCGTGGCCCGCCAGCGGATTACCCCGATGGGCTACAGTTTTAGAATATCTCCATTTGCTCCATTCACCGCTGCTTTAGAATATCTCCATTTGCTGTAAAAAGGACAGGTCTAATCTGTCAATGATGTCCAGGCCACTGAACACCTGTGCTTGAGAAAGATTTTCTTTTAGGATTGTAGGATAGATTTCAACTAGATCTGGATGTAGTTCATATCTCATTCTCATAACTTCCTGTTTATTTCATCTTCCTCTGGAATGTCTTAGTCACTTTGTGAAAGATAATTCAAATAGAGTACTGGAATACCATTTGTTTAGTAATGTATAATTTTCTTATCAATACATTGTTACGTGACATCTCATTTCTCATCCACTTGAAACTTATTATCGTCTATTCTGAACTTGATTTTTTCCCCTATTATTTTAATATTTAGTCTTCGGGATTTTTTTTCATTTTAACACTTCATACTTTGCATAATCCTGTTGTCTCATTACTGTGACAGGGTATGATTGTTTTGTTGTTGTTCTGCATTTTGTATGCTGTTAAATTTATCGTATGTCTTCTACATAAAAAATGTAAGACTTGCCTAGGTTGCAAAGTCAAGCACTTGAAAGTTAAAAAATGCTAAATTTAAGATTGGCCCCTGCAATCTTTGTTTTGATGTCTTGTATCCAATGTACACTGAATGAGATGGATCTTGTGGAAAAACTAGTATGTGATCATATAATTTAAAAACTATAACATAATGTGTAGGCACAAGGGGGCTGAATTAAGGTTGCATGAGCAACCATAAATTTGGCACTTCCTGTTTTTCAAGTGGGGCTGGCTGGAGAGCCAATAATTCTGTTATTAAAAAAAAATTAAGGTTGACTTCTTTTTTTCCCCTTCTACACTGGAACAAAAACTAGACTTCTTGAAATTAGGTGGTTAGGGCACTTACCTGACTAGCCACCAGACTGTGGAGTCAGTCTCTCTCTGGTCCAATGGATTCTTAATCATTTATACAAAGTGGAAAAGCTACAGCAGCATGGGAAGGGAGAGGGGGAGAGAGATTGACTCTATAGCCACATGATTATGACACTCACTTGGGATGTTGGCGATACGGGTTCATGTTCCTGTTCTGCCTCATTTGGAGCAGGGACTTGCATCTGGGCCTCCTACATCCCAGTTGAGTGCCCTAACCACTGGGCTATTGAGCAGGTATACAGGGAGTATCTCTCATTTTGTCCAGAAATTCCATCCTGGGCCTGCAATACCTTCCCAACAAAAGCTTTGTTCTATAAAAGGTTTGTCTTGATGAACTGGCATTTTCCAGTAAAAAATAATTGTCAAAAAATTCCTGACCAGCTCTACTTTAAAGTGCTTGACTTTGCAACCTAAATAACATTATTTGTACAGATTTCCCTAACCCTTTTAAAGGAAAAAGGCAAAAACAAATGCTGTTTGTTACAACTGTAACAACCCCCTCTGTCAAAGTTTAAACTTTGAATCTTCAACATTGCAGCCCAGACTGCCATCACTTGAGCTACAGGAGCTAAATTAGGTGACAGCAGAAAAAGGCTCTTATCTCAAAGGGGGAGAGATGGGCCTTTGGAACTATGTGAAGGGTTTTGTGACTGGATAGAAATTCCAGTCTGACTTTTCCCCCCTTAATCCATAGAACTGGAGGATTCCTGCCCAATGTGGTGTCTCAAGGTGGGGGAATGTAGGCTGCTGAGGATGTGTGTATTTCCAGAGGTGTATTTGTGGGGTGCCTGGCATGGCTCTTTCAGCTTTTTAGAAGTTCATTTTCAGTTATTTTGGCAGGTTGCCAACGTTTTCATAAGGAATGCAAGAAACAGAAAGGAAATGGTGATTTCTTTTTTCAATAATTTATCTCAGGCAGACTTGAATGTAATTTCATGGGGCAAGTGAAAGATACATCTCAAGCCCTTGAACCTTGTTCCTGTTGAATGTCAAAGGCCTGCTGCAAACTTAAGTGTTAAAAATTCTCAAAGTTGTAAGAATATTCTGTAATGGAAAGTGTTGGGTAACCTAAGTAGAGGCATCACTACCAGCTCCTCCTACAGTAAGTACTACATCAGAGTTTGAAAATGACGAAGAGTTAATCTTTAACTTTGGTTAAAAAAAAAAAGGCAAGTTGATCAATTTAAAGTTGCCCTTTAAAGGAGAAGAGGATATAGTGATGCAGAAAAGAAGGTGTGGTGAAGAGCAGAGGAAGAAAAGGAAATGCATAGCTAAGTGAAACAATTGGCCAGATCAGTTGGGTAGGGCCTATCTGCACATAAAACTTCTCGCGGGTTTTGTGTACCCATGTTAAGTGATCCACAACAAATTTTGCATGAGAAGAGCATATTCACATGCTGGCATTCTGCAACTAAGGTAGTTCTGCCTCATATCATTGCTACCACATAACACAATGATGTTTTGAAAAAAAGCACTCAGCATTCTGATCAGACCTTGTGGTACATTTCTCCACTTCTATGCTGTATGCATTCTGAGATCTATTCTATTCTGCTGCCACATTGTGGGATAGCTACAGGATTCCTTAGAGATCTCTGCCAAGCTTGCGCGAGAGTTGCAAGAGCAGACCACCTACATGAGAATTCCCCTTAGTGTGCTGAAGTGCATGACTGTTGCTGTCTGGAAGGTTGCCACACCTGATGCTACTGGTTAGTAGCTAACCATTTTGGGGTTGGTAAATCAACTATCAGAGCTGTTGTGGAGGTGTGTGGTGCTAGCAATAAGGTGATTTCACCTCTCTATTCCAGTGATTCTTCCCTTCCCTCGCGACCCCAAAGCTTAAGACTGGGCAATGCACAGAATGTTATTAATGGATTTGCAGGCTTGAGATTCACCAATTATATTGGGCCATTGATGAGTCACTTGCCTGTTCTTTAACCGCCCACCCCCACCAGGCCTCAGAATTCATCAATAGGAAGGTGTATTTTTCCAATATTAATGTGGAGTGATCTGGAAAGGTCCGTAACACCAGGATCTTCAAAAACTCTGGACTGTCTTCTGCAATGCAAAAAGTGGTCTTTATGAATAGTGTTTAAATTATATGCTGAGTAGTTGCAGAATTACTGTGATGGTGTATTTGGAAGACTGAAAAGTAGATGCAGGATCCTGATGTGGAGACTTAGAAATGTCTTCTTCATATGATAGCTGCTTGCTGTGTTATGCTCAGCCTTTGAGAGCAAGGGAAAGAGCCTTGCAAATGGATGACAGCAGGAGATGGGTCAATTTGGTGAAAACAGGCAACAGCCATATTAGAAGCTTCTACAAAATGATGCAAAGACAGAGACACAGTGAGGAATGCATTGTACCCATACTTCAAGTCTAGGTGCCACTTACAAAAGTATATACACTCTTTGCATAAGAAATTTATCAGCATTACTGAATGTGTCTTGTGTACGTGTACTAGTATAATGACTGAATCATGATTTATGTGTGTGTTCCATTTATTTTTGAGTTTTTAGTACACTTTTTGGGAATTGTGATAGTGCCTGTAATCTTGTGGGTATTTTTGTTATTTGAGTACATGTGGCTGTTGTGACCATGATGCTGTACTTTTCAATGAATTGTGCAAGATTTGGAACCATGAGTGTAATCACATTTTAACTACTTCATTAACAAAGAATACACCAAGATGAACACTGTGAGCTTTAAAAAAAATATAAAAAATTCATAAAGCTGTGCAAAGGTAGAAGGTTTCAAGGCCATGTGCTCCAAGATGGTTGTTTTCCTCCCATCATCCCTAGCAGCTGTGTCTATGAGGTGCTAACCATTTCCCTTATCAGTCTCTCTCTCTTTCCCCCTGCCTCCTTTCCCCTCCTCCCCCCCATGCTGGTGCTATGGAGAAAAAGAACAAGTTATTGTTTGTTTGAATTGTAGTCTCCATGCCAAAACTGATAAAATATTGCTTTCTTTAATTTTGGAATTCCATTCCTTCTGGTTCTTCCCAGTCTTGAGTGACCTTGGAGATGGTAAGACATTTACAACATTTTCCTCCTTTTTAGGAGCCCCCAGCCCTTTGGTGTGAGGTGGATGGCAGGGAGGAGTTTGGTTTGCAAATTTGAGGGATAGGGTACTAAATTCTAGATGGGCTGTGAGTTACTTGGGAGAAGGTGGTAGCTAACTAAAGAGGGGGCAGCAGCAGCAGGCTAGTAATTGTATGTGAACTTCTGTAGTCTGTCCATACTTTGGAAGATGTTAACCTGAGCCAGGTCCCCAAAAGACAGAGTACTCTGTTCAAAAACTCAGGAGTGGAAAGGAACCACAAGGTACACGCATAGTGCCGAGAGAGCTGTTTTGCTGTGCAATCTCGTTGCCGAGTTAGAGCACTATTTGTGCTTTTTCTCATATTTAATCCCATGGATAACCATAAAGTGCACGGCAAAATAAATAACATTCTTCAGTAACTCAAAGCATGGCAAAATGCTTTAAAATATCATTCTTTTAGGAAATATCTGTGCAGCATGATTTGGCAATTCAACTTATAGTGACTCATGTTTGCTCAAAGCTAAGTGCATTAATGACACTGTGAGCCAGAAACATGAATTTTTTTGCTTTTTCTTTTCTGAATTTACTGTTGGAGTAAAAGTGCCTTTCTTCAAATAGTTTCCCATGTGGTGCTGCCATTATGCTAGAGGGAAAAGGGTGTTAACCATGCAGATGAGGGATCAATAAGCACCATGCTGGGGAATGTGGTGGGGAGAGCAGTACACAGCAAACTGAAGTAGTCTTTCTATGTTTGCATATTTATAGAAACAAAGGTGTGGAGAGTTTGTACAGTCTCTGCTGCAGCCATCATTTTGAATAGTGGGAGTGGTGTTAAAAGCTTACGAGAGAGAGAGAGAGAGAGAGAGAGAGAGAGATTAGCCCAATATGGTGGCACCCTTATGGTGCCTGAAACTAAGTTGTTTCATTTCCCGCTCCCCCCGTACAGTTCTATTATAATATCATTCCATATTTACTGAAATTGGTCCCTTCCAAAGTTTGGGAATCTGCCCATGGCCAGTTGATTCTGTGGCTTTAATTTGGGGTGCCCCTGGATCTCCACAACTGTATGCCCTGGGGTTCACTGGTTCAACAAAGTTACTCTTGTTGGTGATTCACAAATTTTGCAAGCTTCTCTTCACTAGAGATGCAGATTTGGAACAGCAGAAAGCTGAGTTACATTAATATTAAATATATAATATTGTTTAGACAGCATGGCCTGAGATACAGTCAGCATGTTGCTAATACCCAAGTCTGTATTATCTTATCTTTGTGCTGGTGAGTCAGTCTGCATGATCTCATTTTCTGGTCAAAGCTTGCAGACTGTGAGATGGCTAGTCTTCGATAGGACTGCAGAATTAAATATGTTGTGGGGAAGAGGAATCACTAAACAATGTTTCTGTTCTGTGATGGCTTTATTTAATGTTGAAGACTGCCTTAGCCACAAGTATAAAAGGTGGGCAACAAGGGCTCAGTTTTAATGGAAGTAGAACCTGGAAGTACAAGTTTTTGCAGCGATCAGGATTGGTATTTTTAATCTTTTTAATATGTGCAAGGATAAATACATGGAAAGGATTTCAGTAATGCCTGCCCTTGTGACCTTCTCAAATCTTTCCTATGAAATGTGCTTCTTGCAGAAGGTCAATAAAACTAGCACAGCCCCACCTACTGCATGGAAATGATAGTAAGTTGACTGAGTATTAGTAAATCTAATTACCAAATTGGTGTTATGCTGTAGTATATAGCTAGTACCAATCAAGGTGGGAATGAAGACTTTTGTGTATATGTGTAGGGAGAAGAGCATCTTTTTCTGTTTGGTCTGGATTTCATTTGCTTTGTTTTGGTAAATTGCCTTAGCTGCTAATTTGGTACTTTGCTTTTATTTATGTTTTAAAATGCCTAGATGACTTTGGACATATGGCACCAATATTATTATTAAAACCACACAATCTGCATTTGTTATATAATCTTCTTCAGTTATTCATTTAACCCACTGATATAGACAACCCAACTAAGTACTCTGATTTGAAAGGTTGCCAGAGGAGGGCAGTGGCACTACGATTCACAATCTCTTAGTTGGGTAAATCATATCCCATTTAATGTGCAAATAGCCTTTGAATGAATAATTACTAATGCATTTTTACTGACTCTTCACTTCTACTGTGGATCTCATGATATCTGATATTTTATTTAAAGACCGAGCTCCTGGAAACAAGTGATTAAATGGGAATCTCAAGTTTCCATTTAAAAAAAAATAAGTTTCTTGTCCTCATGGCAGGGTGGATAAAAATCAATGATTTAAAAAAAATTTTTTTTTTTAAATCAATTTTTTTAATTAAAATCAGATTTTTTTATAAAATGCTTTTTGAGGAAAAAACCTATCTAAAGATCGTTTTAATTAAGATGCATTATAGCTCAAAGATATCTCATCATGGAATAGGGATTATAAATTCTAATTCTATAGTATGAGACAATATATTCATGTGATGTTTAGGAAAAGTTTTGTAAATGAGTTCCAGTAGTTCATGGATTAAGGACCCAATCTTATGGGGTTCCACAGGCTTCTGTATAGTGTATTTAGGTTAATCTTTCTAGCTACCCAATGGGACTCAGTGCTCAGTCTAGAAGATACCATCAGAGATGCTTAGTTTTGCAGTTCTCAAACTGTGGATTTGTGTCTCCAGAGGTAACATGCTTGTTAACAGCAAAAATGTTTAAAAAAAAATAAGTAATATATAAATATGAGAAAAAACAGACCTCAACTCTATTGTACCTCTGCAAATTTGTGTACACGGAGTCAATACCTTAACTCTCTCTAAAAGAGCAAAGTTTCAAAAAGTTCAATAAATAAGAAGATTGTTGCGGGGGAGGGGGGAATAGATCTGGACAAGGAGAAGTCTGGAGATAAATGTGAGAAGTGAGGGACATATGCTTGTTTTGTTAAACTATTATATGTTTGCTTTTGAAGAAAAAAATCCAGAAAACATAATGTTGTTGTTTTAGTTAAATAAAACAATTTAAATGTCTGTCTGGGGATGTTCTCCTCCTAATACATCCTGGCAAGAAAATCCTCCAAACATTAATCATTAACCTGTTGAATTGGAGATAGTTCACTTCCCAATGACTTCATAAATATCTGTTTCAATTACCTTTGGTAAAAAATCGTTTATTTTCTGATATAGCTGTAAAACTAAACTGAAACGTTTTCAAAATAAATCACTGTTTAAAAATGTATAGTGTGTACCTTCTAAAAATGAAACCTACATCTATTTCTGAGTTGTGAAGAATATGTATTAAGGTTATAACAACCAACAAGAATGCACTTTTATGTCGAAAACCATGATTAAATCGAGTCTTCCTGACTAGTGATTTAAATCAAATCCACCCTGCCTCATGGTCACAGAGAAAAGCTTACATATATGACCAAATTGTACCCTATGATGGGGTGTACAAACCCCACACTAAGCAACAAGGGCTTAAGGGCTCATTTTGGGCTCAGCCAGCTCCGTCCCACCAAACCTGCAGCAAATGCTTCATCTGCTGGAGGAATTAAAAGGCAGTGAATTAGCTCAGTTGGCAACAGCACAGCTCCAGCAGAGCAGAGTGAAACCTAATGAATCTGATGCAGCTGCCCAAAGGGGCCCCTCTGTGAGGAAAGGGAGGATGCTTTGCAGAGACAAGAGAGAGGGAAGTATTTTGTGGCGCTGGACAGTGGCGACTCCATCTTGCTTCCTTGGGATTTGGATTTTCCCATCAGGCGAAGGCCTTGGACTGAGGTGACCCCAGGTGGGAGCGACGAGAGGAAGAGGCCCAGGGAGGACAGCCTTAAATAGTCTTGGTTGCCAGGTTACTGGTAACTAAAAGGGCCCTGGGTCGGAGCCCGGTAGAGTGGGAAGGCCCGGGTTCCCCTCCCCACAACCTCCTTGGCAGTCTGGGGTTGTGGCTGTGACCACTAGGCCATACTTCCCAATCAGACCCTGAGTGGAGACCATTACATACCCCAAAAATCTCAAAATCCAGAAGGCAAATAGTAAGAACCTAAAATTTGACTAAAAAATATGATTAAAAAAAACCCAAACCTCTTGATTCTTTGGGTTTGACTGATGACTTTTTAACAATTGATGTTGGCAATACTGTGAAGCACCATGTTGATGACTCACACGGTGTCAGTGGGAACTGAAACACTATATTGGCATTCCCTTTTTTCTGTGCTGCTACTTTCAGAAAAAAAAAACAATGAATACAATAAAAATAGTACAACAACAAATGTTCTTCTTTAATCTGATTACTAAACACTTCGGTCTATACTAATTCACTTCAAGCAACAATCCCTTCTTTGTTTCTTATTGCCAAAGAATATAATACTGAAATAAAATATAGTGTATATATGTAACATGTTTTTCCCCACTCATCCCATCTTCATTTCAACTTCTGATGTTACTTCAGTTTAGATGAGTTACTTTATCATTGCTGTAAATGCCGTTAATTTCTGTTTTTACTTTTAAACAACCCAGATTATTTTAGTCCGTTTCTACATGGTTTTACTTAAAGCACTTTTAGAACTTTAACTTCTGCTAAAGTTGCTACATACAATATTAAAGACCATGATGTACTAATGTTTCTGGCTTTTTTAACCTCTTTCTAAACTTGTAAAGATAAACAAAAGTATTCTCTTTCACCAGAAGCA
The DNA here is from genome assembly GCF_027887155.1 of Malaclemys terrapin pileata. Lineage (NCBI taxonomy): Eukaryota > Metazoa > Chordata > Testudines > Emydidae > Malaclemys > Malaclemys terrapin. The sequence goes on along the minus strand of NC_071515.1, from coordinate 49,260,068 downwards.
GATCGATATCATATAAAAAGTTTAAAAGTCTTTGCTTTTACATTTCTATTTTCCACACATTTCTCCTCTAATTTCTCTTCATTATTTTAATTTCTTTAAGGTTTTTTTGAAATATCACAGAATCTAGCTCACACATTTGTGAAAGCATCTTGGAGAAGATACTCTTCTGCCCTACAGTTGGCAGTCAAGTATAGGGAATGCATAACATTAAGAGGATGCATTTAGGAATAGTTATTTAAAAGTGAAAAATGGTTCTTTCAAAAGTGCAAATTCTACAAGGATTACAAACTGAAGGAAAAAAACATATTCAGGATCTATATCTGTCCAGTTAAAACTAACATTTCACAAGAGTTAACTTACATATTAACTAAAACGCTCCTCTTAAAGAAAAAAAAAAACACTTTTGAGGGCTTTACAGGAAAAGTATACTTCTTGTACACATTTGCCATTACTTATACCTTACTTAAACAGTCTTGCATAGACAATGCTTTTTCCTTTAAGCAGGAGTTAAAGTGAATCAGCATATAATTGACAGGCAGGAGAGAGATGATGTGATTAAAAACTGACCAGGAATTCAGGACTAGTGTGATCAGTGCCTGGCACTGCCGCAAGTTTGCTATGAAGCCCAAGTTTTGTCCTCTGTAAAAATGAAGAAGCGGATATTTATCTACTTTTATATAGAGTGGTTGTTGAGGTTTAATTCATGAAATGTTTGTAAAGCATTCTGAGAGCCTAGAGTGGAAGAAGTTATAAGAGTGCAGAGTATTAATACAATTATGCATAAAGCTTTGTTTGCCCTGGAAAAGCATTCAGTAAGTTAATTCTCATTTTTGTTTTGTTCTTGCTTGTGAAGGAAGACGGGAGCACCATATGCAGATGGCACAGCAATATGTATTGATTATTTAGAACATTTACTTACAAAAGTTGATTTGTGGAATGATATGTCTCCTGTACATGTACCATTTTATGATGTGTTACTGGATGCTAACTTTGGTACTGTTCATATTGATTAACTTTTTTAACTAAATACAAAGATAATTCTCATTCCTTAATAGCATGTTTTTTGTCTTCAGCCTTTTAGACCATACCGTTTCATTGATCATGAGCCTTAGAATTTTTGAGTTCCAATCCCAGCTATCCCACCCTCTGTCTCACTGTGTACAGGGCTTGAGCAATTCACTTTATCTGTCTGAGTTTCCCTTTCTGAAAATGTGTGCATTAATTATTCATAATAATTAAAGAGCCCTGTGTGTAGCACTTTGTAGATGTAAAATACTCTTGGAACATGCTGCTTTTTATTATTATTCAGTGTTGAAAAGTGCAGGTTCATTTATTTGCTAATAAAAATTGCTTGCATTGGCTATCTCTACTTGGTACCATAAAGCAGTATTTTTAAAATTGGTAGAGAAGCACAATGTTGATAGCAATACATGCAGATAGTCAGAATATGAAAAATTCTTTAGGTTTTTCATGTTAAACCTTTGCCAAAAAGTCTATGCCAGAAGACTTGCGTTTATTTAAACATCACCAGCTGAAAATATTAACTAGTTAAATGTTGTTTGGTTGTAGGCAATATGCCAGCTCCTGAGCAGACCCCATTGGTGGAGGAAGGTCTGCAGCAGACCACCCAGGAAACCTCCACAGGCCCGGGCATGGAGCCAGAGACTACTGCCACTACCATTCTAGCTTCTGTAAAAGAGCAGGTATTTTTATTTTCTTCTGTATCAGTTCAGAAGTATAGTATGCTTTTTGGAATTAAGCATGTTCTACTCTTCATTTGTTTTGTTTCCTTGACCCATTCCAACTCAAGAATTTCTAAAAGGTGTTTCCTTTCCTACTCCTGGGGGACTTCTACTCCAATGCGCACACACAATTCATGTCCCCCACAGATATTTTCTCTGCAGAATAATACATTCTGCCAGAGAGGTGCTACAATTACTCCATTTGCCCTCCAGGGGCTACTGTGGTGCTAGAAGAGAGGGCAGCTGGCTCACGAGCCAGAGCAGCAAGCCACAGAGAGGGAGAGAGCAGAGGCTGCTTTTCTCACAACAATATGCCTGCAGAGCCGGGTGAGGGGGGACAGACAGAGCTGGCCACACAGGGTTGCTGGGGGATCACATAGACTGGGGTTCAAAAGGGCTAGTGGCGGGTACAGACTCGGGAAGGACAGCATTGAGCCAGATGCTGAATGGAAGTGGTGGTGGGTGCAAGGACACATGGGGAGGGGGAGTGTAGGGAAAGACTGGGACAGGGCAGATGTGCCCAAATGAATGGGAGAGGCTAGGGGATAGCCAGGGTCTGCATGGGGGAGGATCCTCAAATCCCTAACAATGCCTCCCCTGCCCCTCCCCATCAAACAAAAACTCTGTTTCCCATCACCACCACCACCCAAAACCTTCCAGGTTCACTTCCAGGCTCCTTCCCAGCAATTACTTCCCTCTCCCTCAGCTCCTCTGTTACTCCTAACTTCCCCAAGCCTTAGCACTGCTTCTGCAGGGTGTGGGAAATGCATTTCTATATTGTAGTTTAAATGATTTATTACTCACAATTCTGTATTATTATGCCTAATAAGGAATTTATTTGTCAAAAAACATTTTCTGAATCTTTTTTGTTGTCTGTATTGTTGCAGACATACTTGCTGGTATTTTGAAATAAATTACCAAAATAATTGAAACTGGCGTGATTATTTTGTGTCATTTTGACAAATAAAATATTCCGAATTTTAAAATATTGTGTGCAAAATTTTTAGCACAGAATTCCCCCAGGAAATGTAATCCTCAACAGTTTACCTGTCAGAAACTGAACATGCAGCATACATGTTCATTTATTTGCAATCAAGAGAAATAGTATGGAAATCTGTACCGTTGTGTTCGTGCCCGGAAATCTTTTTGTAAGTCAGATTTGAAATTTGGATTGAATGCAAAAAAGCTAATGGAAAACTTTGTGACTATAAGAACCATATGTGTTCTTAAGGTAGTTGTGCAGGAATGTTTCAGTAATCTGCAGACAACAGATTTGTTCAGATTTCTTGTGACTGTCTTGTGTTATTAACTTCATTTTTTAAGAGGATGGTTTTAACTGTTTGAGCTAGCGATTTACTTTTGAAATTCAAAGTTTAGATAAATATTAGAAATGTGAATGCTATTTCTCCTTCAAACACCTCATATTTATCATCATGCATTGTTCTTGTTAAGGTTTTGTTTACTCTTCTATAGAAGTCAAGGTTTCCAGAATATAATGTTTTGCTTGTTTGAAATCAAGGTCAGCATAAGTTTGAATTGGCATTTTGAAGAAAACAAGGATTTTTTTTTTTTTTTTTTTTTTTAAGGAAACCTTGTAACTGAAATACAGAACTGAAACAATACTAACATTAATAAAAGCAGTAATTGATTACAGGAACTGATACCTGCAAGGCAGACAGCCCTCTATCCTGGATTTATACATACAAAATGCAACCTAGAAATTTTTCTTCTCCAGAAGAAGTAGATTTCTGTTAGCTTTATAAAAATATTTTTATATTAAAAAAAAACCCTCAGTATGCAATTCAATTTAAGAACTTTGAACCCAAATAATTATCATAACAGTTGTCATAGTTTGCCCCATGTTAATATTAATCCTTTGCTCTTAGAGTGCTTGGGATAAGATGTAAAATCAAGATCACTCATTCTTCCAGAAATCCATGTGTTGCAAATTGCAGTACCTATGCAAACAATTTTGAGATTATGATGCCAGAGCAGTTTTAACTCAGAATTTCTTTTGGTTTGATTGACATATGTCTCTACAAGGTTTCCTGACATACCCCTGCCCCACTTCCTCCGTCGCAGTTGTTTTGAAACTTCTCTTGACAATACCTTTAATTTATTTTCTTGTTTTTACTTGGAGTTGGACATGGGGTATATATTCCCATCAAAGATTGCTTTAGGACTTCATCTAATATATTTAACTTCATATGAGATGCATGTACCATCCTACTCGGTTTTGAAAAGGGGGAGAAGCAAATGGACAAAAAAATGAGAATGTATGGCCTTAATGATGTAAACTGAATATAAACACAACAAGTTCTGTAGCAGCTTTCAAGAAATTGGCTGCTTTAAAGCAATCTTTGTTGTTTAATTCTGAAGCTTTTCCATTTGCTGCCCCACAGGGAGAAGTCCTCTCACCCCATACTTCCAGTACTTATTCCTAGTCTGAGCAGAATAAACCTTATGACTTGCAAATTTATTTAAATGAAATCAGAAAAATGTCCATTAAATTTGCACTGACACTAACAAATAAGAGGGTAGGATGGTTTATGTTGTTTGTGTTATGGTGTTTTCTACCTCTAGGCTGATGGTTCAAATCCAACCCAGAATAGTAGGAACCCAAAGTTAATTGTGCCATTTAATGGTTATCTATGTGTAATGCCAAGGTGATCTCAGTCCAGTTCTTAGAGGACAGATACCACCTTACAAATCCTCAACCAGCAAAATTAAAATTAACACTGTTGTTTGCAGCTCACCTGTTTGTTTGTCTTAACCCTAGTGCAAGTTTAACAAAATTTTGCTAGAAAAAAGGCAGAAGACTGTGTGGGCCTGGAAAATAAACTACATTCTCAGCCTTAAGAGGTGATCCTAGTCCAGCGGATCTCAAATTTCATTGCACATTGACCCCCTTCTGACAACAAAAATTACTAAATGACCCCAAGAAGGGGGACCAAAGCCTGAGCCCAAGCCCAAGCCCTGCCACCTGTGGAGGTTCAAAGCCAAAGCCTGAGGGGATCTGAAAGCTGAGCTCCTTAACCACATCAGCCCAAGGGCCCTTGGCTCTGGAGAACTTTGGCTTTGGCATGCTAAGTTAACCAACCCATTTAGACTAAATTAAATTGTATTATTTCCTGAAAAATGCTTTGTATGAATTGACATGGGGATTTTTGGCTTTTTAATTATTTTAAGCCTCATGTTGCCAACTTCGTGGGTCACAAGATATTGGATGGTCAACTTGTCACTCTTAGAGGACTCAGTATTACCATTCAGGACCTTACATCACTAACTTGGGGAAGGCATTTTGCATTTGAAGAGGGGGGGAAAAGAGACCCATTTCTGTGACCGGTTCTTTTTGTTCATTTTTAATGGCAGCTTTTGAAGATGCTCTGAAGTTTGAAAAATTAGTAATTCTGCAAAGATGGATTAGTAGGAATACTGATGTGGTCTAAGGTGCATGTTAAGTTCAGTTTGTTACAAATGGGTGGAGATATGTGTATGATGAAGTGGCAGACTTATTTATATTTTCTTGAACTTTTGTTTGTTTGTTTCAGTTTTGTTTGTTTTGTTCAGTGTTATGTCCTGAATACATGTTTGTTCATTCTGGGGCTACTTCTTTAAGGCATTGAGAACTCACTCTCTGACTGATTCTAAATTAACTGAAACTACTCAGGTAAAAGTTCTGGTTTCCTCGTGGACAGTTCAGTGAAAACATGCTCAGTGGTGATAAGCATACGTTAAAATGTATAAGAATGGGATCTAAAATAACTGACAATGTTATGACATTATATAAATCAATGGTAACCCTTCTTTGGATACTGTGCTCAGCTCTGGATGCCTCATCTGAAGAAGGCGAAAAAGAAATACACAGGAAATGAGAATGATTAGAGATATGGAAGACTTCTGTTTGAAAGAATGTCTATTGAATATGGAAGAATGAAGCCAAAGTGAACGCTAAATTTCATTTAATGTAAATCAGTTCTAAAGAACTAGCTTTTGATATGGCATAGAAAGATTGCTTTGTATGTCCTAGGTTTATAAGGCTAGGTCTTGGCAGAGATTATGGTCTCCTTGTATTCCCATTAATTGGGTTTATCATGTATTTCACTGGGTTTTTTTGTTCTATTTATATGGAAGACTGCAGATTGAACAGTAGTTTTCTCATTGTAAAAAATGTGTACTACACTAATTCTATAAAGTTTTGTATGATCCTCTTCTGTGTTTAGATACACCAGAGTAAAATACTAGTGTGTATTTGTTCATTTTTCTTTTTAGTGAAACTTATATATGTGGGTTTTCCTTGCACAGCTAAATTTAACTACTATTTCATAGGATATTTATCACCACACTTATCATTAAGATTTTGTCAGTGCTTACTTCTAAACCCACATATTTTGGATCCTGATACAAATTCAGTCTGCCATAAATTGGTGTACAGATGATTTATCTGGAATAACTGATTTGTTACCTCCTCAAAATTTCATGAATTGCTTCTGCTTTGTATATATAAGAGAAACAAATGGGAACTAAATCCATTTTGTGGCTTCAGATGTTTTTGTTCTGCTATAAGTAAAAATTCGTTATCCTTGCTCTTTGGTCTATCTTTCTCTCTTGTTAAATTAAGATATTTGGGGTCAAATTCTGTCCTCCATTATGCAGGTGCAGTGCCCACTAACTTAAATGAAAATTGCACCAGCTTAATTGGGAATAGAACTGGAGCCATACCGTATTCCCAAACAAATTTCATTGATGTAAAACTAAAGTTTTTGAAGTAATTAGCATACTCTTATGAAAACACAGTGCAACAACAAAATTAGGAAAAAAGATTTGGGGATGACCAGTTTATTTACCTAAACATTCTTTTCATGTTACAGTTAGTATATGGGATTAACAATATCATATGAAAAAACATTAGGCGGTGCACACTTGGGAAGATGCAGTGCCAATGATCTTAGAAAGTAGCTTGTAAGTATTTGTTTTGCAGAGATCATAAACTCTGGTGCAACAAAGACCTTGCTTCTGCAGAGTTTTGAAGCTCCATTGGCCAGTCATTCTGCAACCTGCCACCTTATCAGTCTTCCTGATAGAAAATATGTCTTCATAGAAAACTTTATATCCCACATACCCCTGTCAATTCTGTTCCTCTGCACCAAAAGCTCCTTGCTGGGCTCATTCCCTACTTTCTGTGAACTTCCCAAGCTCCACAGATGGGCTTACCTCCTACATACTTCTGAGATGAGCAGGAGAGGAGCGCTACTGCTGTGAGTATTAGGAAGAGCACTGTTTGGGAAAGTGTCTGCCTGATGGAGTTCCTAAGCTCCGCAGCGATCTTGCTTATGAAGAACTTGAAGCTCTGCAAAACAGCATATCCTGTTTTACAAATATCCTACTTCCTTTCCTCAGTAATCTGGGCTCTGTGTATTGTACAAATTCCCTCCAAAACCTCTTTCCAAGCTTTCCAAGAACTCAGTTAGACTCCAGGCTTGTCACTCAGGTATCTTTACGTGGCATACAGCAGCTCTATGCTCAGTTGATCAGATGTACCCTGCATAGGTGGTGTAGGATACATCACAGATCCAAAGTTACAAGAAACGCTCTCCATTTATATACATCTACACAGCTTATTGCATTTTGTAATGGTTCATAGTCGCCTCGTGAACGTCTCCTGTCGGCTGGGTGCAATCGTGCACTCTTTCCTTTCTCTGCTCCCAGGGCCGCGTCAGCTGTTGCCCTCATCAGGCCCTTCAGCTAAGTCACTCAGTTAATAGGTGAATGGATGGATGAACCGCTTCTGGGGTAAAAGGTTCAACAAGGCATGGAGACAAGGCCTGTCCCTATGCCCATGTTAATGTCTTTAGCCCTGTCTCCGGGCTCAGCCACTTCTGGGTTAGCTTTAAGTCCGTGCCTGCCCTGGTATAGAACAGTGCCTTCAGGGCCTCTGCAGTGCCTTCAGCCCCATCCCTGAGCCTTTAAATTCCAGCCATGTGCTTGGGCTTCTAAACTAAACTTGTCCCCTTCTCAGGGCTTTGGCCACTTTGCCAGTGGGGGGACTCAGGCCTGCCCACTACTTTGGGTCCCAGCCCAGGAACCCTACACACAGCAGCCATGTACTGCTTCCTTTTATGTGGTTGCTGCTGCTATTCCCTGGGCCTTTTCCCCTCTTGCCCCTTCTCTTCCCTTGACCTCAGGGCTGAAGTTCTCAAATCCTCTCCCTCCTTACTACATGCAAGTATTTCCAGAATCTTCCTTCTGGTTGAGCTTGTTTTTGAGCTCCTGTGTCCAGCAACAAGCACCCGTCCTTGCTCCTCTGGTCCCAGTCAGGAGCTGACTAGCTCAAGCCCTGCAGCTCCTTTTAACTGAGCCTGCTGTGCTTTGATTGGCTGTTTCCTTGCAGCCATTCTTGGCAGGCCTGGAGGACCCACCTTCACTGCTCCTTTCCTGGGACAGGGTGTGGTCGGACCACCAGGCCTCCAGCAGGGGTACTATACATGCAGTGTCCATGTTCAATCTATTCTTTACCTCATCTTTACATTCCTCATTTATCTTGTCTATTGTTATGTTGTGCTTTGTACGTGCTTCCCTGGGTATTCCCTCCCCTTATCTTAGCTAGTTCAAACATTCTGGGATTGTCTACATTACCCGCAGAATCGACGGGCAGTGATCAATCTAGCAGAGGTCGATTTATCACGTCTAGTCTAGACACGATAAGTCGACTGCCGAGGGCTCTCCCGTCCACTCCGGAACTCCACCGGAGTGAGAGGCGCAGGCGGAGTCGATGGGGGAATCAGCTGTCGACTCGCCGCAGTGAAGACACTGCGGTGAGTAGATCTAAATATGTCGATGTCAGCTACGTTATTCACATAGCTGAAGTTGCGTAATTTAGATCGATTCCCCTCACACCCCAGTGTAGACCACACCGTAGTCTCTTAGCTCGCTGACCCATTTACCTGTCTTAGTTAACACAAACATTGTTTTCAGTTTGCTGATCTATTTATCTGCCTAATCCTGTCTTCCAAGAAATGAGGCCTTCCCCATGTTTAGTTACTCATGTCAAGCCAGGCCTACATTCCACTGCATTTGTTTTTCTATGTTACCATTTGTTTTACTTAAATTATATTTTTGTCTTTGTGCTTTTTTTTTTTTAAAAAGTTTATTACCCAGCAACACATTTTGAAGACCACAGTAATTGTAATTATTTGAACTACCATTAATGTTATGCTCAAAGTACAAACCAGGGAATGCAAGCTTATCTCTTATGGTACAGCCCAATGGGGTGTTTTCACGGCATGTACAGTATTGTCCACAATTTCTTTTTGCTTGGCTATTAGTTGCGCAATAGGTACCAATGGCTCTATTTTCCTTAATACTAACTCAATGGTATTTATGGATAAGGGAAGTATGGATGCAAAGAGACTGGTACCCAGTGATTCCCATTCAGTGTTGTCTGTCATGTCCTCTGGCACATTCTCCTTAATCTGCACACATGGCCATAAGGCACAGGTACCAATCTGAATCAGAATTGATGTTCAAACAAAATCCATCCAGAACCCCGGCATGGTGTTGTCCCCATCGAAAAGTTGTAGTATCCCAGAGCACATACTGTGTCCCCAGGGTGTACCACCTCCTTTACTATCTCTTTAATGACTAATCTGGCCCAACCTCTGTTGCTTGCGATCAGGCTCTTTCATGCTGAGCACTCACAGAACCATCTGTGCTTGATTCATTTACAACAGGCTGCGTTTATTTCATCTCCTGCTTGTGTTGCCATCTTCATGCTGGGATAGTGCTGTTTATAGGTCCCATTCTCTCTTCTATCCATACTGTTAACATATACCAATTCTTTGGGATTCTCTGTCCATCTAGGAATAACAATCAAAATTGGCACAGTTGAATAGTTAATTTTGTGTGGTGCCCAAGATCCTGGACATTCTAGTCTTGCAAATTTTCTTCCTCAATATTATAAATTCCCTTCCACTCGTATGCTCCAGGTAAGTGTGCTGTTTTAACAATCTTGACCATTCCCCTGCTGTGCTTTATTTTGTTATTTATTTATTTAAATGCATAAGAAGTTTAGTATCATATATGCTGCACACAATTGCTTGAGAAACATTTTTATTTAATGAATTAATTACAGTATTTCATTTTAAAATTTGCGCAATCAAGTGAATATTGCTAATAGTTACTGCCTCCTGCTGCGAAGTTAAATTACTAATTCCTCCACCTTTTATAATAGTTTGACCAAATCCATTTGTTAGTGAGTTAATTTTAAGATGTCATTCCTTAATGTCTGCAGAATTCTATAGGGAGACCCCAACTTCATTGCCACCCAGTATGGTTACTACTGTGTCCCTTTTGGCTCTACAGTTTTTGTGTCCTTCTTAGAATATGCCTCCCACTGGATTTTGACATAATTGAATGTGTGACTTGATATTGTTGAACTATTTTTATATGAGATTGGTCAGGTTTCAAGCAATCTGTATGTTGTAAAATGTAAAGTGAGTGTATTTATTCTACATCTTCTACCACTGTTTCATGAGTGGGGTGTATAAAAATACCATTGTCTGGCCATGGAGTGGTCACTGGACATGGAGGAGGAACATAATTTTTAAAGGAGTCTATGAAAGAGGTACTTAATTCAGGCTGGAGGATGGGCTGGTGCATATCATTTGTTGTTTGCCACCAAAAAGAGCAGGTTTTTGTTTGCCAGTATGCCCACCAACTATTCTGGGCCTAATGAAGTACAATGATTTTGCTTTAAGAAAACCCTACACTGATTTATATGCTCTAACATTTCAAAAAATTGCTTAAAAGCCCCAGATTTATTTACATGCTATGATATTTCAAAGTGTTGTTCACTAGTGTTTTCCTGGGATGTATTGTACACTTCTAAATGATACAGCCCCTTCTCCTGATGTTCATTTTGGCCCACAGCTACCATTTAAACACACCCCTTGTAAATTCTTCAATCCCAGCAGATGCCACCCCAATGTTTGAATGAGACAAATTTTCTAGAAAGGTTGATTTGATTTTGTTTGGCCCCAGACAGCAGAGTGTAGATCCCTTTTCCATCTATTTTCACTGTACAGCTGGAGTGTGGTGTACTTCTGCAGTGGTTTTGGGACAAGGGGAATCACCGACTGGAGTGCTTTTGAACCATGGGACTATTTCCATGCCCCCTCCACATCAGGAAACAATGTTGTAAGTTTCCACCATCTTGTGGATGCAAATTCTACAAGCCATGTCAAGTCAGACCTACATATGTTAGTGTGTCTGTCTAGAAATGGTGATCCTTAAAACTTTCAGTGACAGAATTGTATCAAATATTATATGCACCAATATTTCATGTAAAATGATACTTGTAGTCTTCTCACAAATAATTTGTATTCATTTATTCCTTGGCAGAAACATTAATAGATAAAAGTTATTAGCATTATTTAAATGTTTAAACTAGTCTGTGCAAGAGATTTTGTTTAGTGTTTCATATTCCTAAATTTTGAGCATTTAAACAAAGCCTTTTCTAAAAATCAGTTAAATCCTTTAACTCCAAGATGACTTAGCTACTGAACAATTTACTTCTAACTTTACTGAAAATTAAATCATTGAGAGAGGGTTGTAGGTTATGATAAACATTTGTTTTCATACTTCAGGGGATTTAAACCTTGCTTTATCTGAAAAACCGAACTCAGCCTTAACTATAGAATAATTAGGGAAGACTCTATAATCGAAGAGGTATTGTTTTGTTTTTTTTGTTTTTGTTTTTGTTTTAAGATTTCTCATCATTGTTTATACTGTGGTTGGTGAAGATAAGCTTTGTTTTGTTTTAATTACATGTCAGTTAAGTTTTTTAATATCACCTTAATATTTCCATTAAATCCTGAAAGATTACGTCAGTGATGTAGTTAATGAAGTTATCTGAAATTGCCTTACTCTTGAAGGGTGAGTTTCTAAGTGTATCATTTTAATTACTTTAATTTAGAGCTTTCGTCTGGAAGATACTTTGTCTAACTCCTTAATTACCTTTCCCCCAATGTGGAGTATGGGGTACTGGAGACCGGGGGAGAGCAAGCTTTCCTGTGCAGCTCCTAAACTTTACAGTGTGCTGTTGCTAGAGGAAGGCTCCTAAGCTTAGAAGGTGTCCTGAGAGCCAAGGGCTGAGAGGTCTTATTTCTCTCACCCCATCCTATTTTAGCTTTTTCTTCAAGTGATCAGTCAGGGCCTGTAAATGCTCTCTCTGTAAAAGTGAGTTTAATGGTAATGCTGTAACTCCTTCCATTCCAATGGCACTGGGTTTGAGTCCTGAGACAGTGACTTTGCTAACATGTTGGAGTTTTTTTTAAATATAAATTCAGATGGGCCCCCCTTTGAGCTTCCAAAGAATGTGATGCTTTCCAGGGATTCCAAAGATTGTTAAGCTCCTCGCTACCACCTGTCTTTTAGCTTGAGGAAACCTTGTCTTTGCCTACCAGGGGTCAGCTCCCAACTCCTCCAGCCACAGACAATACAAGGACTCCCCTCTAGGTCTACAAATGCCCTGCTGTTTTTCTACAAGGTAGCAATAGGCACACTCCAACCTCTGAAGTGTCCAGCCTGTGTTCCACTGGAAACTAGCAACATTCAGATTCGCTGCTCCTAAAGAAACCATACTCCCCATTTTACCAGTTTCATCTCAGATTACCACTCTGCTTAATGTGTAGCACTGAAATATGTTTGCAGTGAAAACAATATAATTTAACACAATACAGAGATTCTTCAACATATTCAAGATTGGACTATTTCCTAGTGTCACGAGCAGTGTTCCCTCTAATTTTTCCCATGCATGTGCGGAATGAATTTTGTTATGTGCACCAATATGGAGGTGATGTAAATTCATGTGGTGGGGCCGGGGCTGAGGGGTTTGGAGTGTGGGAGGGGTCTCAGGGCTGGGGCAGAGGGTTGGGGTGCGGGGGGGGGGTGGGTTGAGGGTTCCAGATGGGGGTGCGGGCTCTGGGGTGGGGCTGGGGATGATGGGTTTGGGGTGCAGGCTGCCCCAGGTCTAAGGCATGGTGAGAAGACTCCCCCCAAGTCTCTGATGGCAGGGCCGAGGCTGGGGCTGGCAGGGAGAGGCAGCAGGTCCAGGACTGGGGGAGAGGCATCTCTCCCCACCGCAGCCCTGAGCACTTGCGTGGCGCTTAATAGGCCGTTGCACAGCCGCACAGCTTAGAGGGAACTTAGGTCACAAGACTTGATAAATTCTGTCACTGATTGTAGCATTGATACTATTGTTATATCTGACCATGCTCCTGTTCAAAAAAGAACTAGATAAATTCATGGAGGATAGTTCCATCAATGGCTATTAGCCAGGATAGACAGAGATGGTGTCCCTAGCCTCTGGTTGCCAGAAGCTGGAATGAGCGACAGGGAATGGATTACTTAATGATCATTTCCTCTGGGGCACTTGGCATTGGCTACTGTAAGAAGACAGGATGCTGGGCTAGAAAGAACTGACATCTGAAATTTTCAATGAGAATTTTGACATGGCACTTATAGAGTATTTTACCAATCCATTGGCTTCCGTGACACATAGAAGACTTAATGAAAAAAATTATATTTTGGTAGTTTTTATAATGTGCTGAGTACTGACTATCAGCAAGTCATAGTCCCTACCTTGATTAGTTACAATCTGAGTTTACAATTTCAAATTGAAATTACTTTCTTTTACATTTGCATGTTAACATTAACTAAGAACATAAGAATGGCCATACTGAGTCAGACCAAAGGTCCATCTAGTCCAGTATCCTGTCTTCAGACAGTGACCAATGCCAGGTGCCCCAGATGGAATGAACAGAACAGGTAATCATCAAGTGATCCATCCCCTGTCGCCCATTCCCAGCTTCTGGCAGACAGAAGCTAGTGACCCCATCCCTGCCCATCTTGGCTAATAGCCATTGATGGACCTATTCTCCTTGAAGTAATCTAGTTCTTTTTTGAACCCTGTTATAGTCTTGGCCTTCACAACATCCTCTGGCAAAGAGTTCCACAGGTTGACTGTGCATTGTATGAAGAAATAGTTCCTTTTGTTTGTTTTAAACCTGCTGCCTATTAATTTCATTTGGTGGCCCCTAGTTCTTGTGTTATGAGGAGTAAATAAAACTTCCTTATTTACTTTCTCCACATGAATAATGATTTTATAGACCTGTATCATATCCCCCCTTCGTTGTCTCTTTTCCAAGCTGAAAAGTCCCGGTCTTATTAATCTCTCCTCATACGGCAGCCATTCCATACCCCTGATCATTTTTGTTGCCCTTTTCTGAACCTTTTACCAATTCCATTATATCTTTTTTGAGATGGGGCGACCATAACTGCATACAGTATTCAAGTTGTGGGCATACCATGGATTTATAGAGAAGCAATATGCTATTTTCTGTCTTATTATCTATCCCTTTCTTAATGATTCCCAACATTCTGTTCGCTTTTTTGACTGCCGCTGCACACTGAGTGGATGTTTTCAGAGAAATGTCCACAATGACTTCAAGATCTCTTTCTTGAATGGTAACAGCTAATTTAGACCCGCATCATTATATGTATAGTTGGGATTGTGTTTTCCAATGTGCATTATTTTGCATTTATCAACATTGCCCAAAAACTTCACAGAAGCAGAATGACGATTGCCCAGAGGTGCGTCATGCCTTTGCAGAATGTTGAGTCCAGCTACACTCAAACCTCTGAAAACCTCTGATATGAGTGAAGGTACACACCAAACTCACAGTGCAATCTTAGCTCTATCCCCAGCATAGCAATAGGTTCTGGGAATGGTTCAGAAGGGTGGTGTCTTAATAAATAGAGAAGAAGGATTCTGAAAAGTTGTGAGTGTATTAAGTTCCACAGATTTGAAGTCCATCATGTATCTGCATACACTCCAGCTATTAGGGGTAGCTGTGTTAAGTGATGGGGGAATTTAGTTTTCACTGTAATATGAGAAGAGGTGCATGTGTACCTTCAGGGAATCAAGTAGACCTCATTTCAGTACTGAATTCTGTATGTTGTGTTAGCAGCCGTGCACACTGGGATCCGGTTGCCATGGTAATTGTCAGCGGTTTGTTGGCATACTTGACTGTGGCTTCCAGGGCTTAGCAAGGTGGGGTGCCATAAATAATCCTCCGGGAAAGAGTGAAGAGGTGGTAACATTTAGCAAGTCTGGGTGGGTTATGTGGAGTAGGCTCAGTGTTTGTATAGGCCAGGTGTAACTTCTCTTTGCTACACCTGACCTAAACCAGAGTGTTGCCTTAACAAAGAGAAGATGTTGGATTTTTCCTACACTGCTCATGTTCTCTGTTCCCCAAACTCTGCTGTAACGTTAGTTAGGATAAAGTGCTGTAATTTGTGTTATTGGCATATGGAGGCTTCGCTCAAAACGGGCCATTAAGGTTTCATTGCGGGGATGAGTACCTTTAATGCTTCAAAAGGAGCCCCTTCAGAATGTATGCATGCAACACCTAATGCACAGCACAGATTCTCTGAAAGCTGCCAGGGGCTCAAATGCACAGTACATGGGTCTTCCTCAAGTTCAGTGGCCACAGCAGAGGGACCGTATCCTAGGAACCCTTTGCTCAAATGACTCCAAATTTGGACCAATATCCCTATCCTGCACCCCTACAAGGCACAGCAAACTTTGAGACAAACTGAATAAGATGTGGATTTTAGAACACTTAAAATAGTCATCTTTTAACTGTAAGAAATACCTAACTTCTCAGAAACTGGGATGGAGATGGTTAGGCCTAGTGGTTGGTGCTGGCACAGTAAGGCCTAATGGTCAGAGCTGGAATTAGGAGTCCAAGGTGAGGCTGGAGCAGGACTAGGTACAGAGCAGCAGCAAGAGCAGGCTGGAGCAGGACTGGGAGCAGAGTAGCGGCAAGAGTAGGACTGGGAACAAGGCTGGAGTAGGCTAAGACCTGGGAAGTCTATTGCCACCATCAGGCAGGAGAGAGTTTCAAGCCCTGGAGTGATGCTGAGCAGACAGAGCTGCTGTTCCTCCTGTGGTTTGTGAGTCCAAGGACTAATTCTTGGCTTGTGGGTTGGCTGGAGCCTCACACAGGAGAGATTCATCCCTTACACAACATTAACTATAGCAGAGCTACCACTCTGCAATAATCTATATCTACCTAAACTTTTGGAAGTAAAAGCAAAGTCATTTGTAAGATAGACAGGTGAGTTTCCAGAGAAGCATTTACACACAAGTACTGAAAACTTCACAAAGTACTTTTTAATAATTTTGGAATCCTAAACAATGAATACATTTTCTTGTAACTTTCACAAAATTAAATATCTTTGAATAAAGTGGCTTAATTGTGATTATTTGTTTTCATGCCTATTAAAAAGATTTACATCTCACTTAAACTAAAAACTATGAATGTAATCTTAATTATGCTTGAGTAGTCGTAATATGGATTTGTGTGCATTGAGGAAGTTAACATTTAAAATTTCCAGATCCAATTATAAAAACATTTTCAGAAAAATCAAGCATTATTGCTTTAAGAAAATATGATAAGTTTAGGAGTGTGTTATTGTCTACAGTGGATTAATACCATGTACTTATGTAAAATGCATATATTATAATCTCAACACCTTGGTTTGTTTTAACGGGGAGCAAATGGAGAAAGGTTTTAGCCTCTTTTAAACAAATGTAGAAAAATACCATTCTCCTATTTTTATTAAAGGAAAGCATGTTATATGTATTAACTACTTGAAAATAGTCTTCTGATCAAAGCAAGAAATCTAACATCTTATTGTTGGTATAGCTATTAAAGCACACAAGCTTCAATATAACAGCCAACTTTCCTGAATACACTGTAGTACTTGAGCACAACAGAGTGAATAGAGAAGAACAGAGAGAGAGAGAGAGAGAGAAAGAGAGAGAGGTCTTACCTCTTTCTTAGAACTGATAAAAGTAAGGACCTTACAAATCTAAATTAGGAATTTCTGTTGATATGGATATGCCAGTGTCAGTAATTAAACACCCTTCCTATATGGCAGAAAGCCAAGAACTGAACATTTTCCAGTGTGATTATTTACTTTATTCCACTCAAACTGAGACTGCTATACACTGTTTGCTACTGCTTAACTCCCTTTTACTCAGTAAACATTCTCATTTACAATGGGCTTCTATCTTTAAAATAATTAAAGCTGCCACACCTTGACTATTTATTTAACTACTGAAGAAGAAACAGTGAAAGTATTTCATTTGTTTAACATGATCCAGGAGTGGATTTACCATGAAACAAACTCTGCGGTGACACGGGGCCCCCAATGACAGGGGCCCCCCAATATGTAGGATAAAACTCATCTGAAAACCTGCCCCCGAGTCCTGGCCGGCAGCGCAGCAGGGCTCAGACAGGCAGGTTGCTGGCATGGCATGGCCGGTGGCCCCACGCCGCTCCCGGAAGCAGCAGACTGCTGGCACATCTCTGTGTGCCCTTAGTGGGAGGGGAGGCAGCTCCGCGTGGTGCCCCCACTCTGGGCAGCGCACAGAGACCACCTGTCCCTGTCCCACCAAGGGGCGCACCGTGATGTGCGAGCAGGAGGCCTAAGGCAGCTGCCTGTCCACTCTGCCTCTCTCCCTCTGCGCCACTCCCAGAAGTGGCCAGCATGTCCCTGAGATGGGGGGGTGTCTCCATGCGCTGCCCCTGCCCCGAGCACCAACTCCACAGCTCCCATTGGCCGGGAACTGCGGGCAATGGGAGTTGCGGGGGCAGCGCCTGCAGGCAACGGTGCAAGGAGACCCCCTGGTCCCCGTCCCCCCCGCCTAGGAGCCATTGCCAGAGTGGTGTGTATGCCAATCTCTTTGGGAGCCATGCCTCCCAAGGTAAGTGCTGCCCCCCTGGCCCCTCCCACACTCCAACTCCCTGCCCCAGCCCAGAACCTGCACCCAAACTTCTTCCCAGAGCCTCACCTCTCCCACACCCAAATCCCCTGCCCCAGCCGAGAGCCTGCACCCAGCACCCAAACTCCCTCCCAGAGCCTGACCCCCGCACCCCCTCCCACGCCCCAATCAAGGTACCTCACTTTATTGTCATTTACTTCCCATTACTTATAATATAGAAGGAGGATGAAGAAAAAAAGAATGAAAAACGGAAGGGAGATAAGAGATAATGTTCTTTTTCTTGGCTGGGTCCCGAGGGGGAGGGCCTGAAAATGAAGCTGCACACCGGGCCACACTAACTCTAAATCCGCCACTGACATAATTGAAGTAAATTTTCCATATGATTAAAATAATCTTCACTTTGCACATCAATTAACTCTAGAAAAATACTTCAAATTATATGTTTTAAATATTCAGTATTAAAAGAACCAATGTCATAGCTTTTCTTACGCACAGGAGACCCAAGCCTTGTCAATATTCAAAGTTGCACCACCACTTAAATCAGTTTGATAAACTGAATTATTATAAATAAGACTGTTCACATTTTAACTAAATCTGTTTAAAATCACACCTTTACCTAAACCAGAGGTTCTGAAACTGTGGTCCATGGACCACCAGTGGTCCGCGAGCTCCATTCAGGTGGTCCACAGATAGTTCCCTCTAAGGTGCTCGCCTGGGTGGCCGCACACACAGGCATGGCTCCACTAATTAGTTGCCTGGCCCCTGAGAAGACGCACAGGTAAGGTGAGGTGGTGACCTTGGGGGGAATAGGAGGTAGGTGGAAGGGGGAAGTGGGGTGAGAAGAGAGGGTGGGGGGAATTTGGGACGTGCAGGGCTGCACTGGCCAGAGAAAGAGGTGACTTTCCCCAGCTCCCATGACTGCGGCTGCCGGTGAGAGACCACCACCCCGCCCTTCCCAGTCCCAGCTCAGGGGCTGCTGTGGCGCGGGAGAGAGGGCACATACATCACATTAGAAATGAAAAACTTCTGATATTAAATATGAGTTGTGTGCTTTTATTTGTGGAACAAAGTTTTTATTTATTTATTTATTTATTAATATAGCACTTTTATCCAAAGCGCTTTACAATAGTTAGCCAACCGTACAAACAACTCAGCAATTTTCAAGTGGTCCTTGAAAAAAAAAGTTTGAGACCCACAGACCTAAACCAATGCAGTTGTGACTATAGATAAGGGCCCAATTCAGCAAGAGCTCTCTGGACTAAAACATGATCTACACTACAGCGTTAGCTCATCATAAGCTTTATGCCAACCTAACTCTGTCAGTGTCTATATTACTCCCACCAATGTAAGTTGCCCACTACATTGAATTAATAACTCCACCTTTGCAAGAGGCATAGTGCTTTGGTCGACGTAGTTAGGGCAACATAATGTCTGTGTACACAATGCATTACTTACATTGCCTGTTGGCAGTCAGCCCTGCCTGGGGTTGACAGCTAGAGTCCTCCCACCCTGCCCCAGAGCTGACCTTCCAAACCCTGAGCCTAGTGATAGGCTCAATTTAACAGCAGGGAGCCTACCAGCTGTGAAATTGATGTTCTTGGCTGCTACTATTTCACATTTCAGCTCCAGCTCCTGGGGCAGGGGGCTCCAGCTGTGAGCCCCGCACATCGGTCATTTTCCCACACTACAACTGTCAGTGCCCCCCCCCAATATCCCAGTTCAGTCGGTGCAAGCATTCCAGGAAGGACACATACCACTGGCTGAAGGAGGGTAGTGTGGACACCAACAGCTGATTTAATTGCTGCGGTGGCTGTAGGTTGACTTAACTTAACTTAAGTTGATCTAATTTTGTAGTGTAGACAAGCCCATAGTCCTCATTCCATCATAGAGGGAATGCTTACAGACATCAGGAGAAATTTTAGTTTCTAATTTCTGATATTACAATAATGCTTAGTGTGGAACATTCAAAATGTCTGCTGTGTAATTAAAATCTTTAAAAGTGCATAGTTCTGGAGAAACTGGAACAAACAAATCGTGGCTTTCTAATATTTATTTTACTCTTGTGAAATTGGAGATATTAAAAGAAAACCACAAACATGCTTTCAAAAGAGTTTTAAAGTTTACATACTTTGATGGTGAGGGGTATCATCAAGAAAGTACCGAAGCTGGATTTACATAAAAACTACGCACCAAAATGTTTGTTGGTTTATCTTTTTTCCTCTGGGATACAATTTCAAGAGACTTGGATAGAGGTTTTTCAATTGTGGTTCCGTGTTAACTGTTCCTTTCATTCATATTTGAAGATATTGCATTTCTTGTTTTATTGTCAATATCAAGTTATTACTTAAATCCCCTGCTATGATGATGCCTTTCAAAATTGTAATTTCTTTTGAAATTGAAAGGCAGCTAGTTGCCAACTGCTGCTCAGAATGAAATTATAGATCTGTGGAGTCACTTTTTCTTTGTACATGCAAATGTTATGCTATAGGATTTAAAATGAATTGCTGCTGACTCAGCAAGATTAAACAGATGACTGGACCACTCAGCATTGAATTTCTTGCTTTTCGGTGATTGTTTCTTGGAGAGGAAAAATTTGCAGGAAAAAGCTTTCCCCTCGCGGTAGCTTAAGATTTTTAATAATACAGAGAACAATACAAGCATGATTGAGTCTAGGAGAAAAGCAATTCCAGCAGTTTTCAGATTTTGATTTTATCAGTTTCTTTGCTGTTGACTTCAGTTATAATTGCTCATCTGTATAGATAAGAAAACAATTTTTCACCATCTTTTGTACAGTAAATGTGCTGTGAGGTACCTAGAAATACTAGATATGTCTCTATATGGACAAAATTATTCATAAATGTCTGGGTTAATAGCATTTTCCTTAAGGTATTTAATCTTCTTTGAATAATGTTCATAGAAAATCATTTTCCTGTTACAGTGATTATATGGAAACTCCATGCTTTATCCTACCTTCCTTTTTTGCATATACATGTACAAAAGTCTTCAGTAAGGAAATAATTCTTAAATTCCTTTTCATCCAAGTTTAGCTTCACAAAACACTAAGGATCAGAGTAAGGAAAATGCAGCCCGAACATAACTGTTTCGTCTTTAATTTATTGCAGACTTGTAACCACTCAGCTATGCATATGCCCAGCACACCGAAGTCAGAGAACTTTGCCTAGTAGTACTTGTAGGGGTGGCACTTGCACCCCAGGGCTGTAGCCCCTGCCTGGCTATTTAAGGACAGCACCATCCCAAACCCCCCACCCAGTTCCTTCCTACTGCCAATGGCTAGAGTCAGAGCATTCTTGTGGTGATTTACCTCAGACTGTTTATGTCCATTTTCGCTGGGATTTTATTATATACAGTTCATTGTTAGTGTAGTGTATTAGTACCCTTAGGTTTAGTTATAGTAGTGAGGATGGATAGATAGTTACCCTGGGTGATGCCCTCACCAGGGTTTAAACATTGTCCATCATGTGGGTTATAGTGACCCCCATACATGGTGTTTGTTGTACCTGGGAGAAGAGAACATTAAAGAGAGGAGCTACTGGGGCTTCTGAAACAGCATCTCTTAGAACAGATTATGAGTCCCACTTTGGCACTTGAACATATTCAGATCATCTGGCCCCATGCTCTCCTTCAGAGCCTAGACAAGATGTGGCTCCTGGCTCAAGATTCAGCACTTTCCTTAACAGGAGGAGGGTTCATTCTCCGTCTTCAGGTCCTCCAACGAAGAGGTCTCACAAGATGAATCAGAACCATTTCAGGACTCAGACTCCTCTTCATCTTCTAAGAGAAATGCTGACCGGCACCCTGAGTCCTGCACTATGCACAATGGAGCTGGCATGTCTAACGACTCTCCAGTTCTGCACCAAAATCAATTGGTCTCTTTACAGTCTACTACAGTACTGGCCATCGAGCATCCATTGAGTTAGCTATCATCATCAGCACAGACCATATCCATTCCATTGGCATCCCGCGCAGCATCAGATTTGCTTTGCCTTTCCATTCCTGATTCCCCTGTAATTCAGGGCATAGCTTCTACATCATCATCTTCTGCTGTGCCATTGGGCCATCTGATCTGGTCACATAGCTGTCTCATCAGCATCGCCTTCTGCACCATCAGGGGCTCAGACTTCAGAGTCACAGCCAACGTCCTTTGTGGCACCCTGTAGTACATTGGCACAGATGTTGTCTTCAGCACCAACGATGTCCTTACTACAGAACCCATCACCAGGTTTGGTGCTAACCTCTGTCTCAGACGTAATTTGGTCAAGTACCAAAGTACAATGCCTATTCTGGTTCTGACGGGATCAGTTACTTATTCATCCTCGGCACTGATGCTTTCTCCATATTGGGTTCTGGATGAGGCTAATCATTTGTTTGCTCCCTCAGAGGTGGCTCCTCTGCTCCCACAGGATGACTTTCAAGGCTCCTTAAGATCTGGTTCCCCAGTGCCTTCAAAGCACTGTTCTGAGAAGGGTTCAAGGCCATCCTGAGCTAACCATCAGTACCAGGATCAGCAACGTTCCCAAAGGAGGGGTAGGAGCCCCGGCCTAGTACCCACTGGCCACCCCCAATGCCATACCTCTATTCCCAATTGCCTCCTTCGAATCCTTGGGATGTGCTTTGGTCTGAGAGATCCGGCTCTTCAATAGAATCCAGGGCAAAATTATTGATTCCAACTGCAGTTTCTCTTCCTGTGCCATTTCTATTACAAGTACAGTCCTAGATCATTCTTCCTCAGCTGGATCTGCTCGTACATGACCTTTCTCCCCTCCCTCCCCTCCCCCCCATTAGTTCCACACCCTTATTCTTACTCTCTGAATGATTGTGCAGTACAAGTCTTTTCCTCACCAGTGCCCAGTGACTTTAAGTAACACCAGGGCCTTCTCAGGCATATGGGTTCCACCTTGGGAATTCAGGCTGCATTTGCTCAGGAGAATTTGGAGCCCCAAGTCCCCATGGGAATATTGCAGCTTCATTACCACCTACAGATAAACATTCTGGAAAGCAGTATTATGTCCACATGCAGCTCCTAACTCTCTCATGGTAACAGCAGTAAATGACAGGTCACAATGGGGAAGATATAGGTCCACCCCCCAGGACAAAAAGTCCAACAGACTGGACTTGGTGGGGAGGAAAATGTATATGACTTCATTGCAGGTGCTCATTGCAAATCAGCAGGTGTTATCCAAATATAGCTTTAATTGGGATGCTATGTCCAAATTCACAGATAAGTTACCAGATGTTTCCAGGGAGGGGTCTAAGGTGTTCATTGTGGAGGGCCTTCTGATGGCCAAGACTTCGTTGCTGATGCTTCATCCAGAATTATGGCATCAGCTGAGACCATGAGGATGGCCTTGTGGTTGGAAAATTCTGGCATAGCTCCTGATGTTCAGCAGAACATAGAAGACTTACCTTTTGATGATCACTTTTTTGTTTTCAGAAAAGATTGACAAGATTTTAAATTCATTTAAAGACTTCCAGGCTTCTTTGCATTCCTTGGATGTTTATACCCCATCCACAAAGAGGAGTCAATAGAAATAGAAGCAGCAGCAATACATCTTTCAGTGTTTTTTCCATCAGTTATTCTTTCTGTGAAACAGCAAGATTTTTCCAGGATGAGTCAGATCACAGAGGAGGAGGTTTTCTAGGTCTAATTTCAACAAGCCAGCTTGTTGTCCTCCAGTGTCAAAGCAGCCATTTTGATTTGCATATCCAGGGCAGTGTTCCAATTGTGACCTCCCTGTCTCCATCACTTCAGTTTGGTATAAATTTTACTCCCCATCAAATTCTAAAGCACTGTGAGATCAAGTTATGCCACATATTTCCTATGCATTCCCTCACCCCACCCACTTACCCCATCCTTCTTCAGGAAGCCCACTCACGAGACACTACTCCTTTAGTAGGTCCAGGCTCTGCTTGCGTGGAGAATTGTAGAGGAGTATCAGGGAAAGGGGTTGTATTCCTGGTATTTCCTGGTCCCCAAATCCAAAGGAGGGATGAGACCCATTCTCAATCTCCACAGCCTTGACAAATACAGCAGATACTTGAGGTCACCCTACCAACTATCCTTTCCACACTGAAACACAGTGACTGATTTGCTGCCCTACACCTTCACATTGCTTATTTCCATATGGTGATTCTCCTGAGCCCCAGGAGGTTTCTGAGATTTGTTGTGGTAGGCCAACGCTATCAGTACACTATGCTTCCCTTCTGCCTGTTCTCATGTTTTACAAAATGCATGATTGCAGTGTCAGCATACATCAGAAAAAGAGAAATTTACTGTTTTCCTGTACCTGGATAATTGGTTAGTGAGAAGCAAGTCCAGAGAACAAGTCTAATTCAAACTGTGTCTCTTTGATTATCTGGGTCTTATATTGAACGAAGAGAAGTCGATGCTAATACCAATCAAAAAATAAAGTTAGTTGAAGTCATCAGTTTTGCTGTCAAATGGGTCCGAGTCCAGGCTCCTTAACTGATAGCTTACATCTCAGTTGGGAATTGGCTCTGATGTATGCCTTCTCTCCAACCCCAATCATCTCTACAATTGAGAATAAGTTGTATTATTGTGCGATATGCCTCAGTTACAGACACCACTGAGGAAAGTGTATTGTAAACCACAGTTTGTTAAAATGCTGCAGCAGGGGAAGATATTGAAAGAGTTGAAATCCACAGATTAGATAGAAGCAGACCTGAACATCTTTTCTTTCTCTTTTTAATAGAAAAGATTAAATGAAAAGATACTACAAATATTAAAGAGCTGTAAAATCACACTGTGTGTATTACTGTGATTATAGATTATTTCAGCTAATTAAGAGTCACACCAAGGCACAATTTTAATGTATAATGATTAATGTTTCAATATTGATGTACACCAAGTACTTTTAACTCTAGAATGCCTTATTTTTTTATTTTGGAATCACAGGAGCTCCAGTTTCAAAGACTCACCAGAGAGCTGGAGGTGGAAAGGCAAATCGTTGCCAGTCAGCTAGAAAGGTGTAGGCTTGGCGCAGAATCACCAAGTATTGCCAGCACAAGGTACAGGCCTTCATGGCTTTATTTTCCACGTATCCCCAAGTTAAATGTTTTATTCAGTTGTCTTGGGTGCTACAGATAATTTTTTCTATAAAAGTTGTTCAGGTTTCATTACTGTATTCAGCATTCAAAAATGCTGTCTCACTAGAGCTGGTATTAAAAAGGCCTCTTGCTTCATTGATTATCTTTCAGAGCAGTAAGTAAACCTTTAATTTTCTTGGGTTATCCTAAGTCATAACACAGTAGAGGGGAGAAGTTATCACATTGATTTTATGGACTTGAAAAAGCAATTGTGCTAATTTATTTATTTGCAGCAAATCAGTAAACTGATGGTTTCAATAACTATTGATATAATTTATGAGGGCATAATATTTGTACTGAATGTGTGTTTTCAAATACTTCTCAAATATTGTCCAACAGGGAGTACTTCATTTATAAATATTTGCACCCAAGTTAGGGTGCTATTTCAACACAAATCCAGACAGCATGCTCACATACAGTACAGTAATTGTGTTGCAGCATTTTTCCTGAGTAAGGTTATCTAGTTTTATTCACCTTTTTAAAAAAGTATTTTCTTGCATTTTGTTTCTGAAAATTCCTTGTATATGCATACTTTTGAATATTTTAGTGTAAAACATAATCCTGTATATTTGACACAATGTATCAATAATTATCAGTCATCTTAAAAAAATTAATTTTGTGTATAGAAGAATTACAGTCATTACAGTACACTTTTTTGTGTAATTAGAAATGTTTTTGGTTATAAATATGTGTGGGTAATTACACGTCCTCCAGAAAATTAGGTGATTGGCAGCCCTTGAAACTGAAGCCTGTTACATTCAACACTCACTATTAAGGATCTTAACATGCTCTTTCATTAAATAACTGTACCTGGGCTTCCAGTTACAATGAACCTAATAATTAACACTCACCTAGAGAGCATCTTCTTAACACCTATTCCTGTTTGTTTTGAATTCATCTTTGTGTTTCTCTACTCTTCAAACAGTGACTTCAGTTATGATTTGACGTGATCTCCTTTTATGAAGATAGTGTATTTAATGTGTAGAAATGCTAATTTCATCTATGGCTAGGGTGATCATATGTCCAAATTTGGCTGGGACAGTCTCCTTTTTAAGCTCTGTCTTGGACATCATGACTTTTTTCACAAAACTGGGCATTTGTCCCATTTGTTCTTGCCCTAAGGAGAACATTTGGACAAGAGTAAACGGGACAAATGTCCATTTTTGCCAAAAAAGTCATGACATCTGTGATGTCAACTCAAGATGAGCGGCAACGCATGGTAAGGCTCAGGCCACCTGGCATCGCCACTTACCCCGTGTCCCTTTTTCAGTATAGGGAAATATGGTCCCCTATCTATGGCCTTTCCAAATTGTTTTTGTGCCTGCCAAAAACACCTCTCCCAATGTAAGGCCAATTACACCGCTCATTTGAGATCATCTCTTATTTCATATTTGAAGTACTTCACCTATGTCATTTGATAATATTGTTACTAACATAAAATTAGTGTTTCTACTCTGTAAGGCTTGATACATACAAAAACACCTTGCATGTGGAAATATATATCTTTTTCAATGTTTTTCAGTTTCTCTCTCTCTCTCTCTCTCTCTCTCTCTCTCCCTCTCTTACACATGCACACCTTAAAAAAAAAAAAAAAAAAAAAGAGCTGGGTCTTTGCACTGCCTTATAAGCTAAACAACTAGAGCTCTATTGCCACATGAGGGAATGAGTTCTAAGGGTCCCAGATTCAAAATGGCCTGCCTCCAGTTACCTCTCATTAAAGTCCAAGTTCACCTCAGCTGCCATTCCATTTCAAAGGGAAAGACATTATCTCTTAGACAGTTAAAGTCTCTTAAATGTTTAAGGCTCAAGCCTTTAAGAGTTTTGCAGAAAAATAGTTCATACCTTCATTGCATCCAAAAGAATCAGGATGTCAGTGCAGGTGTTGAACTGACGTGGTATTATTTATTCAGTGACATAAGGGTAATATACTCCTATCTCCTACTACCACCTACCAGATAGGAAATCACATTTTGCATTAAACATAAATGCAGTTTTATTTATCTTTCGGTTCTTTCCATTGTGGTTTAATAAATGACCATTTACCTAATTAAGCTAATGAGGCTTAGGGGGGGAAATTAGCACTTAAATTAAGCCAGTTTGTCTTGTATTTGGTTTATGTAAGTAATGAGTCTAGTAAAAATCTCCAAGCACATACATCTTCTGGGGGTATTTGTGCTATAGTTTTTTCATAGCTAATTGTAAAGGTACTGTACACATTTTTTGACAGTCTTGTGATGTCCGATTTGAAATATTTGATACTTTACCAAAAAAACCCTTAATTGAATAGTAATCCAAAGATTTTAGGTATTAATGCTTCATATTTTCATAATATGGAATCCAAGATCACCTGTCCAAGGCTATACTGCTAATAAATATTTCCACATGACCCAGTATTGTACATCGAGGTTGTAAAATCCTGGTCATGCAGCAAAGTAAGAAGAAGCGATTAAAGTTGGTGGGGCAGAAACAAGTCACGTAGGGGTGACTGGGAGAAAGGGTCAACTTCCTAGCATGCAACTGTCTCCATCCCATAATGTCATCTATATCCCACAATTGTTGTGCCTTTTTTAAAAAACCCAAGAACTGGTGTGGCATTCCTTGCTATTCGCCATCTCTGACAGATGCATGGAGCCTGCATTATTGTCCTAAGAATTGAAAGCACAGGGTGCACAATCCTCTGCTATTTGCAGAGCCATAAGAAGAACAAAATCAGTTGGGAGCATGACTGTTTCTTGGAGGGAAGATTCCTAGTGAGACCCAATTCAAGGTTGTTGGCATTCACAGAACAGCTGTAGATGCAAAAGCCAGCTGTTTCTGGGGCCAAGAAACAAGCACTGACTAGTGGAATCATGTAATGCAGACTTGGGATGACTTGCAATGGTTGCAGAACTTTCAGATGCTCAAGGCCACATTCCTGGGTATGCGTGCTGAGCTTGCCCCAATCCTCCAGCATAGGGACACCCAAATAAAAGTTACACTGACAGTGGAGAAGCAAGTGGCCATTGCACTGTGGAAACTTGCAACTCTGGATTGCTAGCAGTCAGTGGGATATAATTTTGAAGTTGGAAAATCCACTGTGTATGCAAGTTGATCTGTTGTCATGCAAGTGTGCAGGCCCATTAGTTATCTCCTGGTAGATGGGACTGTGACTCTTGACAATGTGGAGGACATAGTGGATGGATTTGCAGCAATGGGTTTCCACAACTGTGTGAAAGCAATAAATAGCATGCATATCCCTATTGTGGCACCAGACCACCTTGCCACAGAGTGCATCAACACAGGGCTACTTTTCTATTGTTATGCTAGCGTTGGTGGATCTCTAGTGATGCTTTGAAAGTGCATGACACTTGCATCTTTAAGAATGCAGGACTCTTCAGAAAGCTACAAGCAGGAACGTTCTTCACCGACCAGAAGATTGCCATTGGCAATGTTGAAATACCATTAGTAATCCTGGGGGACTGAGCCCACCCCTTGTTCCCTTGGCTTGTTAAGCTGTACCTTAGCCACCTCATAAGCCCCAAGTGCCAGGTGCTGTCTCCTGAAAGTCATGCTAGTGGTTGGAGCTGAGATTAAAGCTGTATGTAGAGTTGGGATTGAGGTGAGGGTTGGCCTGAGGCTGGAACTAAACTCTGGGGGCTGGCCAAAGTCAGAACCCAGATGAGAGTCCATGGGCCAGCCAAGTACTATAGCCAGAGTCCTGATACAGGCCAAAAGTCAAAGCTAGGAGGTCAGGCGGTAGAAGCAAGGCTGGAGCAGGTCAGTAACAGGTCTGGAGGTCAGAGTAGGGCCCGGACAAGGCTGGAACGGGGCTTAGGACAAGGCTGGAACAGGGCTTAGGCAAGGCTGGAACGGGGCTTAGGAGTCTAGAGAGAGTGTTACACTGCGAAGCAGTAGGAGGGTTTCTGGCTGTGTAGTGCTGTTGAACAGACTGATTTGCAGTTTTAGTGGGGTTGGGGAAATACCTGAGCCTGTGGGTCATCTGACCCAGGCTCTGCTCAGGGATAGGATGCTGCCAGATGAGTGGAGACTCTGTGTGGAAGGGTAAGTCAATGCAGCTGAGTTATTGCCGCATGCCTGAGTGATGACTCACTGCAGCTCTGTTGGAAGGGCACCTATTGATGTTGTGTCCACCTACATCTAAAGGCTCCTCCTCCAGGCTAAGGGGAGGAACTATTGAACCCAGGACTCAAGTAAATTCAGGGGGCAACAAATGAAAAAGCAGGGACAGAAGTGAAGGTCACAGTGTCAAAAGCAGGGAGCCAGAGGGGGGACTCCTAGCAGAGAACCCCGGACAGCACCTTGCTGCTCCTCAAAGCCATTCAGGGAGCCAGTAGATGCAGCCCAGAGGAACTCTGCCCTGATACATGACTTCAGGGAGGAGCGGAAATAGGCCCCACAGTCTCAGAGCACATCCCCATCCAACAGCCCTCCTTCTCGTATGATGGACAGCCGCCTTGGCCAATGCCAGGAGAAGGTTGACAAGTAGATCTCACGACTTCGTGGACCAATGGATGGGGTGTGCAAATATAGGGGGTGTGGGGAGAAGTGCAGCCAGAACCTGAGAAGAAGGTTCTGGAGGAGCCAGAAAAGGGGCTGCAACCTTGCACACTCAATATAAATGTGTGCCAGGGTCTCCTCACGTCACAAAAAGGGCAAGCGTGTGGAGGAGGATGAATTGCACCAAATACATGCCTATACTCATGGCTCCATGAAGGAACTGCCAACTAATATTCCCAGCGGGCCGAGGGTAGAGTACTGACTGGCCCACTGGGGCTCCTCACCCTCCATAGTTGATAGGAGGTCTACCACTTGGTATTGAGGCGGGACAGGAGGATGAGGAAATGACGAATATGGAGCACGAACGCCTACAGTTGTTTCCTAGGCGCGGTTCAGAGACAGATTGGCTGCAGGTCATGCAGCCGGCTCAGGTGTTGCGGAGTGGGTGGCCAGGGTGGGGCTTGCGAGGTAGGGATCCAATGGCAAGGTCTGGAGGGAGGCTAAGGAGTACCTTTCTACAGAACCTGCTCAAGTAAGGCCCCAAGAGGCAAGCAGTAAGGCTGCCCTCACCTTCTGGAGTATACCTGGTGGACACAAGGGGTGGAGAGCCCCATGGGCTGACCGAGCACCAGGGGGTCTATCCATTCCCTCCAGTCATAGTGCAGAAGGCCTCTGATCCTGGTGGCACCAGCCAGGACCAACCTCTGGTGCACCAAGGGGGACTCCACCACCTGCACACCGAAATGGGGGTTGTGTAGCAGGGGCTCTGTGAGGAGATCCTCCCTCTCAGCGGTCGCCACTGACCTTGTCACCAAGACTAGCTTCCAGGTTCTGAGGAGGTCCTGGTAGAAGACCAGCAGCTCAGAGAGGTCTCATGAGAGACCCCTCAGATGGAGGTAGAAGAGCTGGTGGTCATATCGGTGCCCTTGGAGGCAGCTGAAGAAGGTAGGCAATAACACGCTCCATGCCAGACTACCCGCCCCACAAAGGAATCTCTGCAAGGCCTGGAAGCGGGAGATGTGGACCTGATTGTGGAGGCAGAGCAGGCCCTGTCCACCTACTCCAGGTTGACTGGAGGAGGGGCAGCTGAGGGAGCAGCCCTAGTTTGGTTGTGGGTTTGCCTCACACGAAGGAAAGATTCAACTACCGGTTCAGCAGGTGCAGAATGACAGTTGAATGTGCTTTTAGTAGATTGAACGGCTGCTGGCATTGTTTACTCACAAGATTGGATCTGAGTGGGGAAAAAATCCCAATGGTTATAGCTCCCTGCTGTGTACTTCATAATATCTGTGAAGCAAAGAGGGAAAATCTGCTGCCTGTGTGGAGGTAGAGCGAATGTCTGCGGAGTTTAATCAGCCAGACACAAGCTCTATCAGAAGAACTCAACACAGAGCTATATTGCTTAGAGAAGCTTTGAAAGAACACTTTTAATAGTGAGCCACTGTAATGCATTGCAGTGTACTGGGCTCTACCTGGCCCTGCTGTTTTGGGGGTCTGTCAGGAATTGTGCTGGGCTTGGTGTACATTTATGAATAGAACACTGTCAATGCATCTATTAATTTTGTAGTGCTTGCTGTACATTTATGATTATTACACTGTTTATCACTGATCCTATGGGTTGTGTCACTTTGTACAGTAACAAGTAAGTAGGTGCTTTCACAACTGCTAGACACTTTGCAGCGTATGTTGTGAACTAATAAAGATGAATTATTTTCCAAATAGAATTTTATTCAGCAACAAAATCAGTGCAAAGAAAATTCTGTGCAAACTAAACGCAAATACATTAATAAATTTATGGAACAGAACTTAACAAGTGGAAAGAACACTGATGTCCATTTTACCTACACAAACAGCAACCCTGGCTCTCTCCGGTCAGTGTATGTGAAGCTCTGGTTCTTCTTGACATACCCCGGGCGGAGTGGTAGGGGTAGGGATGCAGCGACTGATACCACATGGAATATTGAAGTGGGGGTCATAAGGAGGTGCTGTAATGGAGTTTTCATGAACTGCAAAGTGGGGCAAGCTTGTGATTGTTGAACCTGTAAGTCCCCAAGAGTTGGTAGCATCTGTGTTTCCTGCTGGAGAAGACCCATTATGTCCTAGTGCATCTCCCTCTCCCTTTTCCTGCTGTGATACCTGGGCTTTTCTCCAATCCACTCTTTCCTTCTCCAGGTTGTCTGCAATGTTCACCCTCCGGGTCCTTTGCTCATAGTCTGATGCAGCACTGGCTTGCAAGATTTCATTGAACATGTCATCCCGAGTCCTCTCCTTTTTCCTCCTTATCTGTCTCAGGGATTCCACAAGTACAGAGGGGGAACCCCTCAAGGCTGCAACAGCAGCAGCTGTAGATAAAATACACAGAGGTACTACTGTCAGTATAGTCACAATGGAAAGTAAAAGTAAAGATTCAGAACTCACTTCCTTTGCTCCCCATAACTTTTAAACAAGACATGTTTATTGATACTTCTGCTTCAGAGTGCTTGTGCACGGCACCATTCACAGCACCAGCCATGGTGAGTATGACCCACCGGGGATGAGGGAAATGAGGAGCGAATTGCTCAGTTGCATGAAATTATGAATCTAGGGCCAGGGCCGGCTTTAGGAAGTGTGGGGCCCGATTCGAACAGTTTTGACAGGGCCCCTACAGGGATGACTAAAAAAAAAAAACCCGTAAAAAAAACCCACGTGGGGCGTGTACTCACCGGGCGGCGCTCCTAGACTTTGGTGGCGGTTCCTTCACTCGCTCCGGGTCTTTGGCGGCACTGAAGGACCTGCCACCAAAGTGCCGCCAAAGTCCTGGAGCACCGCTGGGTGAGTAAAAATTAAAAAGGCGCCTCTAGCCAGAGAAGGGATTCTCTGCCACTTGCCCCCCACTCTGGGCGGCCCTGCCACTGGGTGCGGGGCCCTCTTAGGCGCGGGGCCCGATTCGGGGGAATTGGTGGAATTGGCCTAAAGCCGGCCCTGTCTAGGGCAATAGTACTGAATACAAGCGCCATTTGCCACAGGCGGTGATGATTTTAGCTAATATCTCACTCCTGAGGGTAACAAAGGTACAGAGAGCACAGGTGCTGCTGGCTTCCCAAAGTCATCTGGGCCCATATGCTGCTAGCCTGCATAGTACAATGGTACCTGCCATAGTTATCCCCAACTGAGGTGGGGAAAGTGTCATATGAAGAAAGAAGTAAGACTGCTCTCCCTAGAAAGAAATCATCTGGAGAGGATTGCAGAGTATCTCTGTGACAGTTTTATCGAGATGTCTTAGGAGGATTCAAGGGACATCCTTGTGTACGTAAACAAACTGCTCTGTTCCTCCCTCCCCAGCTTCCCCCAGGAATGAAAAACATAACAATGCTACTTCTCTCTGTACCGCTACCTCTCCTAGTACAAGTAAATTAATGAAAAGTAACTAGGTGTATTCTGTTAAAGTTGGCACCATCAGTACATCATGCAATAGGAAATAGAATTACACGCTTATCTGAGGATCCTTCCCTTCATTTCACATATGCTCGACTGCTGGGACTGGCTGGACTGTACTGGAATTCCAAACAGGTATTGCATGATAGCTGGTCTCCCTGGTCACATCCCCCCATCCTCCTCCTCTTTCTCCTACCTCCTCATCCTCGCTGTTCATGCCAGTGGCCTGTGACTCAGGCTCCTTGGAGGTATCCTTGGTAATCTGCAGGGTGGTAGTGGGGTCTCTGCCACCTAGGGCATGGAACTCTTTGTAAAAGTGGCAGGTCTATACCTTGGTACCGGATTGCCTGTTGGCCCCTCTGGCCTTTTGATATGCCTGATGCAGTTCCTTCACTTTTATGCAGACTTGTTGCTGATCCCTTTCGTACCTCTTCACCTGCATCCCCCATACAATCTGCTCATAGATGTCCATGTTTCTACTGGTCCATAGCTGTGCCTGCACAGTCTCTCTTCTCCCCACAGGCCCAGGAGATCTAATATCTCCTATGTACTCCAAGCCAGAGAGCATCTGGAGCCCACATGGGCAGCTGCACACAACAATGAGAGCTGCTAGATGTGCTCACCATGTTGGACAATCAGGAAAAGGCATTTCAAAAATTCTAAGGGCTTTAAAGGTGAGGGCGGTCTTCTGGTCATTGTGACCCCTGGGCAGTTGATTTCACAAGGGTGACCAGCGTATTCAGTGTCTGGTATTGTGTGACAGCTGTTGGAGGACTGTTAGAGTAAACATAAGTAACATAGTGTCCGTTCTTGTGCTGCGTCGACCTCAGTACATTGACCATGGCTCAGTGCCACTTGCAGCGATGATGGTGCATTGTCGTAACAGGGCGCTTACATCATGGGAGACAAATTTAAGTGTAGATACATGCACAACTAGGTCAATGCAACCTAACTTTGTGGTGTAGACCAGGCCTGAGTCACAGTGATGTGCCGGTGACAGAGAGGAGCAGCCCTATTTCAGCTGCATCTCAGAGCCACAATCTATTAGTATTATGTCACTTGTATGTCAAAAAGTTTCCTCTGCAATAGTTTTATTTATACATAGATAATCTGTTAGTGTCTTCAGGTTTTCATTGACACCCTCTGAAATCACAAGAATATTTATTCCTTGCCCACACTACGAAGTTATGCTGACATAGTTGTTGTGTTGGCTAGGAATGTGGGGAAAAAATCGTGTGTGCCTGAAACCACACCATCTCCCACCTTCCTTAAGTTCCCTGTAAGCTGCACAGCCATGCAGCAGCCTATTTAGCGCCGCACAGGCACTCAGGGAACCCAAACCTACTGCGGCCAGGGCGGCCCGGCCCCAACTCTGCTGCGGCCCAAACCTGCCGCACCGGGGCACCAGAACCCAGCCACAGCTGGGGTGGCGCAGCCCGGCTCAGACCCAGCCACAGCCGGGGCAGTGTGGCCCAGACCAGACCCAGGTGCGGCTGGGGCGGCCCGGTCTGGCCTGGACCCAGGCACCCAGCCCCAGCTCGGACCTGCTGGGGCCGGGGGAAGGGGGCCTATCCTGCAGCCCCAGTCATGGAGCTGCCCCGGTGGGGAGAGGCACCTTCCCCCTCCCAGCCCAGGTGCTGCTGCGGGGGGAGAGAGCTGGAGGGAGTCCTCTCTCCCCGCTGTAGCCCTGGAGCACCCTCCTGCATCCCAAACCCCCAGCCCCAGTCCCCAGCCCAGAGCCCACACCCCTAGTCCCAGCCCTCACACCCCTGCACCCCAACCCTCTGCCCCAACCTTGAGCCCCCTCCCACACTCCATGAATTTTGTTATGTGCACCAATATGATATGTGCACCAATATGTTATGTGCACTTCATATTGGTGCACATAACAATGTTCATTCTGCACATGTGTGGGAAAAATTAGAGGGAACACAGCCTCTCCCCACCCCGTACAAATCCATCCATGCCAGCAGAAGAGTGCTTCTGTCTGCTTAGCTAATGTTGGTTGGGGGAGTGGTATTACTGTACTGACACAGGATCTCCTGTCAGCTTACATCTGTACGAGGCTGTGCCTACAGAGCTTTGCTGGCTTAGGCTCTGGTGTGAAGAGAGAGCCTTAGAGACAAAAATGGTACAGCAAGATTGTTTTTGATGCTGTAAATCAGTAATACAAAATATGGAAATATGTTGTAAATGATAGATTGGGAAGAATAGTAATAAGTTTTTCAGTGTACCTGTTTGTTCTTTAAAGACTGTTTCAATGCAGCAGCAGGTAGGATAGTCAGCTTTCCAGAATCATACATCTATCAATGCACCTCACTTCTAACCAGCATTACTACTGAAAATTCAGCCCTGGGCTTCTCCTGAGCAGAGTCTGTCAGCTTTATCAGATTGTGTGATAATTCTGTGATGCAGACAGAAGTCTATACATACTCGGAAGAGATAATTAAACTTTTATTAAACAGGCTGCCTATCCTGCCATGTGGAAGGCTAGTTGCATTAACCTGTTGCATCATGTAGCCAGCTCATCTCCCTCCCCTCACTAGTTACTGTCTCCATGTAGCAGATGAAAATTTTGTACTGTTGGGAAGTAGAACTCTTAACTTTATTACACCACTTAAATATTTTTGTATTTAACTGTAAAGTACTGAATGCACATTTATTACTTGTGACAACACAAGGTGTCATTTAACCTTTTAACCAAAAGGAAACAAAACTTTGGCTGCACTTTGACAGTATACTAAATTGTCAACAAATCAACTTTGCAGGCAGTGAATGGTAGAGATAAAGACCTCCAGAAGTAGTTTTATTTGGAGCAGTTCACTGAAGCACAGTTCTTCAAGCAACCATTTTTAATTACTTCTCATTGCCATTCTGATTGCAAACAATTTCTGACACAAGTCAATTTCCTTTGGGACGTAAAAATCCAAATGATAATGGTCCCCACCAGCTGGAATTAAAAATGTGTATCTAAAAGTCCTGTAGGGCATTTATGCTGATGGAAATTCAGCCAGCATTCCTATTAAACTGAAGCATTCAAGCTAACTCTAACAATCTAATACAGTAGCTATATGAAGACTTTTGATTTTAAAATGAATGGTTTTCATAACTATTAGAATGGCTTGTTTTCTCTGCTGTGTGTAATATATCATTTCCTTTTCCACAATATAAATAAAATATAATGTGCAGATTTATTGTTTAAAAAAAACCATTCCAGATGAATTCAATAAAATATTATACACCATCGAGTATTAAACATTTTCCTATAAAAGAAAGATACCCTTCATTTATAAAATATCTTTGTGTGTGTTAATGGCATCATTTCTCTAAGAGTGTCAAAGTGTTGAGATATATAGGTGAGAGCAAGCAGACTACAAGGCAAAGTCAAGGGAATAGTGGTCCATCTGAGAAGCAGTAGCATGCAAGGCATTCCTGACTTCACCTGATTGTGTCATCCTAGCTGGTATAGGACATTCCACTGCATGCAGTAAGATGTCTGTCTAAAAGAGGCGTTTGTGCATATCAGGTGCTCTGATTTCCTTAATGTTTCTAGCTATCTAAAAGTATAATTATTATTTAATTTCTGTGTTAATTCAGGTTGAAGTTTACTCCTGAGGGCATTCTGTGCCAAAAAATTAAAAATTCTGCGCACAATAATTTAAAATTCTTCAAAATTCTGCAAATTTTATTTCTCACATAAATTTGGAGGCTCCAACATGGCATTGGAGAGCACAGGCCACTGGCTGCATAGAGGTGGGAGATCACTGTGCAGCTCCCTCCTGGGACACGGACTCAATGCTGAGGCTGCACCCAACCCTAACACAGAACATGGACCAGGCCTGCCCCAGAAACACTCCAGGGCCCTGCACTTCTGTGCCAGGGGCACCAGGTGTGGGCAGACAGGCTCATCAAGGCAGTGTCCAAGTGTGGAGGGGCTCAATGTGGGGAGATCCAGGTGTGGGTTGAGAGGGTTCTGTGTGGGGCAATCTGGGTGGGGGGGGGGATCTGGATGCATGAAGGCTTGTTGGAAGGTTCTGGGTGCAACGGTAATGGGACTCTGAACAGAGGTCCAGGTGAAGGTGGTTGGGGCTCAGCAGGGGAGTCTGGGTGTGGGAGTGATAGAGCTCAGCAGTGGGGGGTCCAGATGCTGGGGGAGTATGGCTCAGTGGGATGGGGATCCAGATGCAGCTGGTTGGAGCTCAGTAGGGTGGGTATCAAGGTGTGGGTGGCTCATCAGGAGAGTCTGGGTATAAGGGGGCACGGAGTTTGG
Source organism: Malaclemys terrapin pileata (assembly GCF_027887155.1). Lineage (NCBI taxonomy): Eukaryota > Metazoa > Chordata > Testudines > Emydidae > Malaclemys > Malaclemys terrapin. The sequence goes on along the minus strand of NC_071515.1, from coordinate 49,223,167 downwards.
GCAGATGAGGGAGCAGCTCCCTGTGCAGTGATCCCTCCCTCTGCAGCTGAGGAGCAATGGGTGCAGGAAAGGTGGAGGGGGAGGAGAGTTTGCAGAGCTTCCTACAGTCAGGGGAAAAATCTGGGGGTGGGTCTGACCCGGCCCCAGATGCCATGTAGGAGAAGAGGAAGTCCCATCCTCTCCAGTCCAGCCGGGACTAACAGCTGAATCCGGCACAGGGTAGGAGCCACCAGCCAGGTGTTCCCCAGTCCCACCCCCTGCCCCACAGTGATTTACCTCTCTGCTGGCTGCCCTGGGCACCCAAAACATACTGCTCTTGTGGCTTCCCTTTGCTTCCCCATCAGAAAGTCATTTTTCTGTGGGGAAGCAAAGAAATCTGAAGGGGACATAAATATTGCGCATGTGCAGTGGCGCAGAATTTCCCCAGGAGTAAAAGTTCCTTAGTCAAGTACACGTGGAACAATAATGTATATAGTATGGTATTTAATAGTTCAGACTTTAGAAAACTGTGATGATCATCACAGCATCCTTCAGAACTAAAATGAAGAGGATTAAGATGAATGTTGTACAGTGCTATGCTCCAACCAATGACAGTGAAGAGGGGGACAAAGACTATTTTTACAATAGACTTCAGAAAATATTAGAGATTCTCCCAGACAAAGACATTACCATCCTTATGGGAGATTTTAATGCCAAAATTGGACCTGACAACACAGGATATGAACAAGTCATGGGGACCCACGCTCTGGGAGAGATGAGTGAGAATGGAGAGAGATTTGTGGATCTGTGTGCACTTAACAACTTGGTCATAGGAGGTAGCATCTTTCCTCACAAGCGGATCCACAAGAGTACCTGGGTATCGCCAGCAGGCATGATAGAAAACCAGATCGATCATGTCTGTATTAGCAAGAAGTTCAGAAGATCTTTGCAGGACGTTAGAGTTAGAAGAGGAGCAGACGTAGCGTCCGACCATCACTTAGTGGTGGCCAGATTGAAGCTGAAGCTGAAGAAGAACTGGATAGACGCGTCAGATAGAAGAGTGAAGTTCAACGTTAGCCTTTTGAAGGATCATAAGATCAAGGAAGATTTTGGACTGATGCTGAAGAATAAGTTTTCAGTACTACAGGATCGGTCTGAGGAAGAGGAAGACCGTGTATCCAACAGATGGCAGAAAGTGAGAGAGACACTTAGGTCAGCATGCCAGGAAGTGCTTGGAATTAAGAAATATCAGCAGAAAGAGTGGATCACAGCAGAGACCTTGACTAAGATAGAAGATAGAAAGAAGAAGAAGGCAGTAGTTAATAACAGCAGGACTAGAGCAGCAAAGGCTAAAGCGCAAAAAGAGTATGCTGAAGCCCATAGAGCAGTGAAGAGGAATATTAGGAAGAATAAGAGAGATTATGTGGATGGACTGGCAGCAGAAGCGGAGCAGGCAGCATACAACGGTAATATGAAACAGCTGTATGACATCACCAAGCGACTGTCTGGAAAGTTCAGCAAACCAGAGCGTCCCGTCAAAGACAAGCAGGGAAAGTCTATAACAGAAATAGAACAACAGATGAATAGATGGGCGGAGCACTTTGAGGAACTCCTGAATAGACCAGCACCATTAAATCCACCAGACATTGACCCAGCCAACGAAGACCTTCCAATCAATTGTGATAGACCAACCAGAGATGAGATCAGAAAAGCCATCACTATGATGAAGAATAGGAAGGCGGCTGGACCTGACGATATTCCAGCAGAGGCCCTGAAAGTAGATCTGGATGTTTCAGTGGAAATGCTGTACCCCCTCTTTGAGAAGATATGGGAAGAAGAAGTGATTCCAGCAGACTGGAAAGAGGGAGATCTTATTAAAATCCCCAAGAAAGGAGACCTCAGCAATTGTGCCAACTACAGAGGAATCACACTTCTGTCGGTGCCAGGGAAGGTCTTCAACCGAGTTCTCTTAGAGAGAATGAAGGATGCCGTTGACCCACAGCTACGAGATGAGCAAGCAGGTTTCCGGCAAAATAGATCATGCACGGACCAGATAGCAACGCTTCGCATCATAGTCGAGCAGTCTATGGAGTGGAACTCCTCATTGTACATCAACTTTGTTGACTATGAAAAAGCATTCGATAGCGTGGATCGAGAGACTCTCTGGAAGCTCCTTCGGCACTATGGCATCCCAGCAAAGGTGGTCAACCTGATTAAGAACTTATATGATGGCATACACTGTAGAGTGATCCATGGAGGGCAGCTTACAAACAGCTTCCAGGTGCGAACCGGAGTCAGACAAGGATGCTTGTTGTCACCATTTCTCTTTCTCCTTGTCATTGATTGGATTATGAAGACATCCACTTATGAGCGTAGGAACGGAATCCAGTGGACGTTGTGGACCCAGCTTGATGACCTGGATTTTGCCGATGACCTTGCACTCCTTTCGCATCGCAAACAGCAGATGCAAGAGAAGACCAACGTAGTGGCAGCCATGTCATCACAGGTTGGCCTCAACATCCACAAGGACAAGACCAAGATCCTCAAGATTAACTCCATCAGTAATGACCCAGTCACACTGAATGGAATCCCTCTGGAAGAAGTGCAGTCCTTCACCTACCTAGGCAGTATCATCGACCAACAGGGTGGCACGGACGCAGACATCAAAGCAAGGATTGGTAAGGCAAGAGCAGCTTTCTTACAGCTCAAGAACATCTGGAGCTCTAGAGAGCTGTCTTTGGCAACAAAGATTAGACTGTTCAATTCCAACGTGAAATCAGTCTTATTGTATGGAGCTGAAACCTGGAGGATAATTAAAACAACCACCAGGAGGATCCAGACCTTCATAAATAGTTGCCTTAGAAGGATTCTCCAGATCCGCTGGCCAGACACCATCAGCAACATCTACCTCTTGGAGAGGACCCATCAACTTCCAGCAGAGGAAGAAATTAGAAGGAGAAGGTGGGGTTGGATAGGACACACACTACGCAAGCAGCCAACCAACATCACTAGACAGGCATTGCGGTGGAACCCCCAAGGCAAGCGGAAAAGAGGCCGTCCAAGAAACACCTGGCGACGCGACCTTCAGGCTGATAGCAAAAAAATGGGCTATACCTGGAACCAGCTAGAGCAAATGGCCCAGGATAAAGGACTCTGGAGATCTGTGGTTGGCGGCCCATACCCCGACTGGGGTGACGGGCATGAGTGAGTGAGTGACTTTAGAAAAGTCTGATTTGAAATGGCTTTTATATTACTGCAATGTATTATGTCATACCACCAAACTAATTATAAACCATGTACATTAATTTTATGATGATCAGTGGCTTTCTGCAAAAAATGCAGATAAATCACCACAATCATTAGATTTTTTTTAACCAGATTTTTATACTAAAATTTAATAATAAATAACTGGTTACAGCACTCGCTGTGATTAGAGTGTGGAAATAAAAGAGCTGGACTTGACGACTCACTATGTTGGAGAACTGAGTACACAGTAAATTTCATTTTCTTTAGTTCAGTATGGAATGACACATTTTAACTTCAGATGTAGTGGTTGACATTTTTGTACAGGGTGCAAGAATTTTATTTATTATTTTATTATATTCACAATTATCTAAAAAGCTTAGGAGGAATCAGATTTGTTCAGGTTATCGGAAGTTGGTAGCAATATAGGACTTCCCATATTGAGTCCAACAAGTGTTCATCTAGTCCAGTATTCTCTCACATTCACCAGAACAAGATATTTCAGAGGAACGTGCCAGAAACCCTGTAGTGGACAATTACGGAGTGACTTGCTTGAATCTCCATTATTTAGAGGTTGATACATTTACAGGTTTATAATCCCTTATTTAAATTTGTTAATGTATCTAATGTAACTATGAATGATCCAATTTTCCAAATAATTATTGAAATCCTACTAAGCTGTAGGATTCAGTAATATCTTATGACCGTGAGTTCACAAATTAACTATGTATGGTGTAAAGTTTCTTTTGATTTTCAATTTCATTGAATATCCTCTTCTTGTATTAAGAATAGATAGCATCCAATTTACCTTTTCCTATACCATTAATTGCTTTGTGTTCCTTTGTCACTTTTCTATATTGCATTGCTAAGACAAACAGTTCTTACTCTTTCAATGTCTCTTCATGTGGCAGTCTCTTATTTTTGTCTCCCATCTCTAGACCCCTTCCACTTCAGATACATTTTTAATGAATAGGATGACCAATATTGAATCCATATTCTATGGGAGAGTGTGTACCATTGGTTTATGTAACGGCATTGTAAAATCTTCAGTGTTCTTTTTCTTGTTCCATTCCATTCTTTCTACAACCTTGTATGTATATAAAATCTACAAATTGAGCAGAATTTTTCTTTGACCTGTCTCTTATATGTTTATACGGTGCTTAACACAGCAGAACCTGGACTTTGGTTGAGGTCTTCAAACACTGTTGGGAATACAAATAGTGAATCATAATAACCAATGCAGGATGATGCTCATGGTCTGTTTTCTGAGTGGTTACTGTAAATTTAGAATCTAGTCCATTGTATGAGTAGTTCATATTATTCCTTCCATTGTGCATTACCCTGTGATTGTTGGCACTGAATTTCATCTACCATTATGCTGCCCACTCATCTAGCTTTCTTAGGTCCCTCAGAAGTTCTTAATCTACATTATCTCATCTGCAGTTTTTGTCACCTCATGTTCACCTCTTTCCCAGATCATTAATAAAAATATTTAAAACACTGGTCCTAATGCAGATTCTGGGAGCACCTCACTGTTAACCTGTTGCCATGAAGTTCAGGGCTTCCAAAAAATAAAATTTGGCATCCCATAATGTAATTTAGACTCTTACATTTTAAATTTATTGGAAATGTGTAATTTGTCATTTTGTTTAACATGTTTTGGCAGAGGATATTATCTTGATTTTTTTTAAAAAAAACTATCCTACATATTTACTGGGCATTTTCATATAGATATAGGTGATTTTTTGAATACAGCGTTCAAAAGATGAGTTCTGAACACTGTAGTCATAAGTAATCCTAACTTTCTCCAATGGTGCCTGTTTAAAATTATATATTTATGGAATACGTTACAAATTATAGGATTTCCATGAAAAACTAAAATAAAAAACACATTAAAATGTATGTGCTCTATCTGCATGGAAAATATGTCTAGTTTGTAAAACACAGGGTGCTCAGTGTTATTACAGCATATAATGTAGATCTTCACAAATTCTTTTGTATTTAAAACAAATAAACTACTTGATCTGGTTTGTATTACATTTACACATTCTTTCAGGCCCCTCTACACTGGTAGAGCTGTGTAAATGGGGCCTTACTATGGACAAGAACCAGGCAAATTTCACTGGTCTACAATTTTTGAGAAGTCGTCTGTTTCAGAGATAAAATGTTCTATTTATTATGTATTTTGATGTGCTAAATTAAAATATGACAATTAAAACAACTGATTGGCTACTGTTTCTAAGATATTTAAAGTTTTTACATTTTATGTCTATGTATATTGTGTAGATAGTAGAGTTTTAATCATAAATTATACACCTAGGTCTTTTCATGTGTTTATGGTTGCTTTACATGATAATATTTCACCTGTCCTGTTTATGTAACACTTTAAAAATCAGCAAAAAGGTTATCTAAATAAAATTTATTATGAAACAAAAGGCAAAAAACTATTATGTACATAGTTTAGTCCTATTCAGTGTCTACTCGGCGCTTCTTGGCTTGTCTCTTGTATTCATTAAATGGAGCATCTCTTGTCACTGTCTAGCAATAGTCTGCAAGCATTGATGGGCTCCATTTGCCCTGATAGCGTTTCTCCATTGTTGCTATGTCCTGGTGAAATCAATCGCTGTGCTCGTCGCTCACCGCTCCGCAGTTCGGTGGAAAAAAATCTAGATGAGAGTGCAAAAAATGTATCTTTAGTGACATGTTGCAACCAAGACTTTTGTAGGCCTTGAAGAGGTTTTCCATCAACAACCTGTAGTTGTCTGCCTTGTTGTTTCCGAGAAAATTTATTGCTACTAACTGGAAGGCTTTCCATGCCGTTTTTTCCTTGCCACGCAGTGCATGGTCAAATGCATCATCTCGAAGAAGTTCATGAATCTGAGGACCAACAAAGACACCTTCCTTTATCTTAGCTTCACTTAGCCTTGGAAATTTTCCACGGAGGTACTTGAAAGTTGCTTGTGTTTTGTCAATCGCCTTGACAAAGTTCTTCATCAGACCCAGCTTGATGTGTAAGGGTGGTAACAAAATCTTCCTTGATTCAACAAGTGGTGGATGCTGAACACTTTTCCTCCCAGGCTCCAATGACTGTCGGAGTGGCCAATCTTTCTTGATGTAGTGGGAATCTCTTGCACGACTATCCCATTCGCAGAGAAAACAGCAGTACTTTGTGTATCCAGTCTGCAGACCAAGCAAGAGAGCAACAACCTTCAAATCGCCACAAAGCTGCCACTGATGTTGGTCATAGTTTATGCACCTCAAAGTTGTTTCATGTTGTCATAAGTCTCCTTCATATGGACTGCATGACCAACTGGAATTGATGGCAAAACATTGCCATTATGCAGTAAAACAGCTTTAAGACTCGTCTTCGATGAATTAATGAACGGTCTCCACTCACCTGGATCGTGAACGATGTTGAGGGCTGCCATCACACTATCGATGTTGTTGCAGGCTACAAGATCACCTTCCATGAAGAAGAATGGGACAAGACCCTTTTGACGGTCACGGAACATGGAAACCCTAACATCACCTGCCAGGAGATTCCACTGCTGTAGTCTGGAGCCCAACAGCTCTGCCTTACTCTTGGGTAGTTCCAAATCCCTGACAAGGTCATTCAGTTCACCTTGTGTTCTGAGGTGTGGCTCAGAGGAGGAGGATGGGAGAAAATGTGGGTCCTGTGACATTGATGGTTCAGGACCAGAAGTTTCATCCTCTTCCTCTTCCTCGTCTGACTCAAGTGAGAATGATTCTGGTGCATCAGGAACCGGCAGTCCTTCTCCATGGGGTACTGGGCGTATAGCTGATGGAATGTTTGGATAATGCACAGTCCACTTTTTCTTCTTTGACACACCTTTCCCAACTGGAGGCACCATGCAGAAGTAACAATTGCTGGTATGATCTGTTGGCTTTCTCCAAATCTTTGGCACTGTAAAAGACATAGATTTCCTTTTTCTGTTCAACCGCTGGCGAAGATTTGTTGCACAAGTGTTGCAGCATATGTGTGAGGCCCACCTCTTGTCCTGATCTCTAATTTTGCAGCCAAAATAAAGGTGATAGGCTTTCTTAACCATAGTGGTTATACTGCGCTTTTGTGATGCAAAAGTCACTTCACCACAAACGTAGCAGAAGTTATCTGCACTGTTCACACAAGTACGAGGCATCTCTGCTCATTTTGGCTAAACAGAAATGTGTCCCTTTGCAAAATCAAACACTGACAAATAAGAGAGCACGACACTGTATGATTTCTAGAGCCGATATAGGGCAATTTGTTCAGCAGTGATGTAAGCTTCATTATGATTGCATCATCCATGACTTCTAGGAATAACATGATGCAATTCATATCATGTATGACGCAATACCAGCTTCAGATTGCATCATTCATTGTTTTGCCTAAAAAGCAAGTACTGTCCAAACCCAGTCATAGATTTATTCATAGATCCAGTCAAAGATGTATTTTAGTCATTTCTGGTTTAAATTAAGATCCCTTCCCTTTATAACTCACTTATCCTCTGCCATTCCCAAGTCAAGGGTCGTATATACTGACCCAATAGCATATTTTGAAAACTAGAGCCAATCAACAATTTTAAGCATCATTTTCGTTCTCAGTGACCCAGAATTAGTAAAGTTTGATTACATTTATTTCAGAAGGATTTTGGCTGTAGAGCAGTGTTTTAAATCAGGAATCAAATGCTACAAGTTAAGTTAAGGTCACATCATTTATGGTAGCTTCCAAATCTGTATTTTAGGTCTGTTTACAGGGGAATATGTCTTTTGGATTCCAAATATGTTTGAAATATAATTCTTCTTTTCTTAAATATTAAAAGCAAAACCAAATAGCAACTGTTTATATAGACACAAAAATAAGTCATGCTTTACTGCAAAGCTGCATTACTCAATAAACCATCACTCCTTTCCAGTTGTGCTGACTTTATCAATGCTGCTGCATAAGCAAATTATTATTTTTATAGTACCTAAAAGGAGACTAAGGACTTAACAGAAACAAGCAGCAATATACAATTTCTGCTCCACAATGCATTAGCCTCACTTTTTGTAATTTAGGATTGTAACAGAGTGGAGGGGAGTCAGATGGAGGACAGGACCTACAGCAGTAAATAAATAAGTTAGCTAAACAAAGACACGCAAGTTCCTAACATTAATATGTTAATACAAAATGGAAAATGAGAAGATTGATGGAGAGAAACAGCAATTTTCTGTTTTCTAAATTAGGCACTTATGAAAAACACTACTGAAATATCAGAGGGGTAGCCGTGTTAGTCTGAATCTGTAAAAAGCAACAGAGGGTCCTGTGGCACCTTTGAGACTAACAGAAGTACTGGGAGCATAAGCTTTCGTGGGTCAGAACCTCACTTCTTCAGATGCAAGTTTTCCAATGTCTGGCACATATCTGGATACTTTAAGCTGCACACAGGCTTCTGAGTGATCAGTTGTTAACCGGCTGGCAGGAGGTCAGCGGCTGGAACCCCAGATCGGCTGCTGAGGGTGAGTGGAGCTGGCGGCTGGTAGGGCTGAGCAGGGCCGGAGGCCTGGACCCTGTCTGGCAGGGGGCCTGCGCTGGAACTCCACCTGGAAGCAAGGTGAGTGGGGCTGCAGCAGGGACCCCGGCTGGCAAGGGGCCAGCAGCCGGAACCCCAGAGCAACCGGGGTCTCAGCCCGCTGCCAGCTTGGGGTTCCTTCACCCAGGCCAGCAGCGGGCACTGAGTGGGACCGACGGCAGGACCCCGCTGGCAGGAGCCAGCAGTGGAAACCCCAGAGCGGCAGTGGGTGAGCGGCTCAGCCTGCCACCTCATGCCATCAAAAATCGGCTCGCTTGCCAACTTTGGCACACATGCCATAGGTTGCCGACCCCTGCACTATATTATTGAAAATGTATTCTTGTCGTAGATGTTTAACATGAAAATTAAAGGACAGATGAAGTGATATAATCATTCTTAAGTCACATAACAAATTCTGACAGTAAGCCTGTATAAGCAACAAACCCAAGTCCATGTGAATATTGAGTATCTGACATAGCAAAGACATGCCCCAATGATAAAAGCCTAACCAAGGAATAAAAAAGTCTCAGACCCTATATTTGCAAGTGCATCAAAAACCATCTCTTTACCTGCTCTCCTGCAAGGTGATAAGTCACTCCTGTGCTAGGCTCCAGCCAATCCACAAGCCAAGAACTGGTCTTGCAATTCCCAGATCAGGTATATAAGCCTCACAGGAGGAGCAGCAGCTCAGTCTGCTCAGTGTCTCTCTGGGACTTGGAACTCACTCCTGCCTGATGGTGGCAATGGACTCCTTAAGCCTTAGGCTGCTCCAGTCTTGCTCTTCCTCCAGCCCTGCTCCTAGTCCTGCTCCAGCTCGTCTCTTGCTGCTGCCCTGCTCCTAGTCCTGCTCCAGCCTCACTCCAACCCCACCTGGACTCCTGAATCCAGCACTGACCACTAGGCATGACTGCTGCAGCTCTGACCACTATGACCATCTCCATCACAGTTCCTGACACTTCCAGTGAGAGCCCTGACTTCCACATGGGACCTAAACACTGTCCTCCTATAGCTTATGGAGCCTCCTTTCAAATCATTATCAGAATACGTATACCACCTCACCATCATGGTCTTTCTTATGGCCATCATGTCAGCATGGAGAGTCAGTAAGCTCTTGGCCCTGATGGCCAACCCACCATACATGTTCTTCCATAGGAACACAGTGTGATGAAACCACACCCAATGTTCATCTCTTAAACAGTCTCCGAATTCCACCTAACAAGTATTCTTACCAAAGCTTCACTCTTCACCCGGAGAAAAGAACCTTCATGCCCTGGATGTTTCTAGGACTCTGCTCCACTATCTCAACAGGATCAAAACTTTCAGACTCTCATCCTGCCTTTCTGTAGCTTTGTCTGCCACTTCAAAAGGCCACGCTATCTTCTCTTAAAGACTCTTGAAGTGGATCATGGTATATTTCCGTCTGCAGTCAGTTGGTTCAAGTGTCTCTCTTTGTGAACAGCAAGGCTCACTCTAGCACGGCGACATCTTTAACCTGTTTCAGATATGTGCCACGCCCTGAGGTCTGTGAAACAAACATGTGGAGCAACCCATTGACCATTAAGAACTATGCCCTTGACATGGCTGCCAGGACAGATGCCAAATATGGAAGAGCAGGGCTTCAGTCTCTGACTGATACAGCTGAGAATTCTTACTCCCACCATTGGGGTGGGGGTGGGGTTCTGTTTGCCGTATAGCGGAATCTACACTGACACATAATTGAAGAATGAATGGTTACTTACCCTACAATAATTGTGATTCTTCAAGATGTTTAGTCAGTGTGGATCCCATGGCCTGCCCTCCATCTCCACTTTTCTGAGTCCTCAGCAACACAGGCGTTGAACTGTGAGGGAATTGAGGGAGGGTCATGGCTTCCCTGCCCTTTATTTCCTCCTGTGGAAGCACAGTGGACACTGCTAGCCAAAAAAGAAAGTGACTTAGGCCAGGTCTACACTAACCCCCTAATTCGAACTAAGGTACGCAACTTCAGCTACGTGAATAACGTAGCTGAAGTTCGAAGTACCTTAGTTCGAACTTACCTCGGTCCACACGCGGCAGGCAGGCTCCCCCGTCGACTCCGCGGTACTCCTCTCGTCTAGCTGGAGTACTGCAGTCGACGGCGAGCACTTCCGGGTTTGACTTATCGCATCCAGACAAGATGCGATAAGTCGAACCCAGAAGTTCGATCGCTTGCCGCCGAACTACCGGGTAAGTGTAGACCTACCCTTAGACTTATGAGGTGTACGTATATCTCTAGTGAGATCCACACTGACTACAGCATCTCGAAGAACCACAGTTACTGTAGCGTAAGTAACATGTTTCTTCCTGGCTCATGTATCATCACCAGCAAGCATACCTTTCTACCTTAACGTTTGGCAATATGAGACAAGCCATCAAAATGTGTGACGAATGACCAGTGTGTGATACCTCTGTTTTTTCATATTGCTCCATAAACAACAGATTATGTTTAAGTATAAAACCTCTTTTTAAGGATTCTTTTTAAGACTTCTCCCACTGACACAGCTACTGCCTCTCAGGGAGATAGAGTATCTACGCCAATGTGCAAATGCCCCCCATCAGCAGAGGTAGTGTCTTCACTGAAGTCCTGTAGTGGTTCAGCAGCGCCACTGCAGTGTTTTATGTGCAGACAAGCCCTTAGACTCTCACAAATCCTGGAAATGCAGAGAGCCCAGCTATCCAGGTACTCATCAGGGGGAGCAGGGGGAATCACTGTCACGAACTTGTGTATACAAAGACCCAGCTTTCTGTGTTAAGCTTTTTTCACTCTCACCCATCATCACAACATGATCAGCGCCATCCCAATAAATAGGGCTGAAGTTGCTTTAATCTCCAGTAGGAAAATTAGAGATCCTGACAGGTGGGATGTATTCTGATGTTTAGGGAGATATTAAGATTATGACACTGATAGCTACAATGTCTGTCATTCTGAATAACTTCTTTATATTTCTTAGAGTTTTGATGAAGGCAAGTGTTGGAGTGTAGGCTGAGGACAATGAATGATACAGAACTCAATAAATCCAAGTGAGTGTGTACAGTAAAGAGCAAATGCATGTAGAAAGATTAGATTTCAGCATTCAATCCTGGATAACACAAACCTGTTAACTCTGCACATGTGTATTAAACTAAACTCAATCACAACTTTAATATGGATTTTCATGTTTGTTCTTATGAAAATCATTTTTACTGTTTGCACTCAAATACAGCTGTAAAGTTTAGTTTGCAGGCTAAAAGCCAGCAGGGTTGACTACAGTTTACTTGGCTGACTTGTACATCTATGTGTCTAGGCACAAAGTCTACCTGAAAAACACTCTGAATTTGTGCATAACTATATGTTCATATTCAAAATTAAAATATCCTTAATTTTTATTTAAAGTGAAAGGACTCAGTTCCTTGTCTGTGGAAAAACTATTCAGGGTAATTATTTTTGAAGTGAGATAGCAGAGTACTTTTCATGAGAGTAATGGGGGTTTAGACAAATGAGTTGGAATTGGGGTAGAGATGAGAATTGCAAGCAGGGGAAGGAGTGTTTGTGAAAATAGCAGTACATTCACCCTTTCTGACAGTTAAGCTCATGCAGCAGTGGTGATGTAAGGTGACTGATTGTCATATCTAAATTCAGGTATACCCAACCTCTTGATCCCAATTTAATTCTGGCATAATGGTGCCTTTCAGGCAACATGAAATGTCTACAAGAGCTCAGATACCCAGACTTTCAGCAAGCTATGTTGGACCACTTCTTTCTTCACAGCCTTTATAGAAAATATGGCATAGCGTAAATAAAGATGTAAATCAAGTGAGCAGCTTGAATAAACATTTTAACCTAAACTTCTATTATTGTACCATCAAATGACTAAAAAGAATATCTGGCAATCTTCCTTCCCAGATCACTCCTTAGCTGTAATCTTACATGCTAAATTTCAGTCTAATGCAATTTTTTGGCATTTTGTAAAATACTAAAAGTAAGGGTTAACACAACATTGGCTTGGATACCCCCCAAGAAGTACAAGAAATTACTTACTGTAGATTGAGGGGCTAGCAGTAAAAAAAGGAGATATTAGCTATAGATAGAGTAGCTTTTCTTCTTCTTGAGACCTGGATTTGAATCCTGGTTTTGGTTAAACATGGTTCTAATTATAGTTCCCATTTGTGTCACAGAACACAAGTTGGCACAGTTGAGCATGAATGGCAGTATTTCTTCACAAGAGGACCAAGAAAAGTCCTGTATACACGCTTACTGTGAAAGATGATAACCAGCTAACTTTCTCAATTCAAACTGAGTTGCTGAGATTTTGTTGCGTAATGTGGCAGAGGTGATGAGTTGTAAAGGAAAAAAGAGAGCCAATTTAGAAAGTAGCATGATGTAACATAAATATTCTGACCAGCTTTCCATTTTCCTGTTTTTCTAGAATATTGTGGAAAACTGACGTTAGGGAGAGAGTCCTTTTTGTCTTTAAGCATAAGGGTATTTTGGAATATTTTGCAATACTCTACTAAATCTATCATTTTGCATTGACTGTTTTTAAAAGATTGTCAATTGTACCCAGTGTGTGGAAATACTTTTATTTTGCATAAATTCTTCTAATGAAATACACAGATATGCTAATTTGAATTTCTCATCCAACTGCAAATGCGGTAGTATTCAAATATATATTAAAATCTGAAAATGTTAATGTGGAGCGGAGAAGAGTTTAAATGGTCATAAATAAATTCATAATGTGAAGGAATGTACAGTTGTAGAGCTATACTGATAACATACTTATCTGGTGAGACTTTATTGCACAGGTCGTGTAGATCCTTGAGCATCTAAAATTGTTTTGTCTGTCTTAACCTTCAAAAATATGCATATTCAGTTATATAACTAGTGTTTTACTTTTCATCAGTCATAATGTGCTAGACATCAAAAAACTGCTTTGGAAAATAAGTTGCATAGAATACATCCGCTAAAATTTTTCATCAGCCTTTGTTAGTTGTAATTTATTTCAATATAGTGTCCTTCATACAGAATCTTGCAAAATGTTTTACAGCATTATATTGATGATGTCACACCTCAGGTATGCAGTGTATATAAGTCATGCACTTATCAATCCTATTGCAGATAGGTTTAAATGCCACTTTGTGTTGTGAAATACTTAGAGGCATTTCCTATGATTAATACAATAGAGTATAACTCACAATGATTCTGAATGTTAAATTGTGCAGAATAGAAAGCACGACATTAGTAACATTTACTTGAGAAACATCTGGGTTTTTTTTTAGTCTTTGCGGGTTTTTGGATAGTTTCATATTAGGAAAAAATGTTTAGTTTATAAATCCAAAATAGCTCCCTTTTTAACTTTAGTGATAAGGGAAATAAATATAACTTTTTTTCCCCTTTTTCTTTAGCTCTACTGAGAAGTCATTTCCTTGGAGATCAGCAGGTACAATCTTTTTCTATGTAAACTTCATCTCACGTTTTAAAAAAGCAATTTATTTTCCTAGCATTCTCATAATTTACTACCTGAATACAGGTCTGTCTCATCTTACACGCATTTAACATGCGCGATTTCAACTTTATGCGGTCGGCCAAAACAAAACAAAAAGAGAAAAATAACAATTTTAATACTATACCTGTAGTGCGGGCGATTTCACCCGCCATTGAATTCAATGGAATTTTGGCTATATGCGGTTTTCGCTTTATGCGCTAACCGCGGAACGGAACCTCCGCGTAAGATGAGACATACCTGTATTAACTTTTACAGCACAAATACTATGTATCTGTTGAAAGCATCTTGTGCAAAGTAGTGTTTTTTTTATATACTTTTGTTTACACTTGTGTGTTACCTTTTATTTTTGTAAAGTATATTCCAATTAGAGTATATTTATAATTTTGTGTCTGTATGGTAGTTTCTTGTGCCTTTGAATTTTCTTGAGAGAAAAGTGAAACCATAAGAGAAGCTTTTTTTGTATATTGGGTCTTGTCTGCAATTATTCCATTATGTACTATAGAGATTTACTCTTCATAGCTGATGATGTCTGTGACAATTATACCATGATGTCTAAGTTTGAAGATTGTTTGTTTGTTTTTCTTTTTGCAGCTCCTCCCCGTTTAGGCAAAGGCAAAGTTGTCAAAACAATCTTTTTTTTTTTCTATTCACTTTCTTCAGTGCATATGGCAGCTTCCCTTCCTAAAACAAGGAAGGTTAGTCCTGTGGTGTGTTGTATTCTACTTCTTATCAATCTTAGACAGTGAATGTGGATGGAAATCTTCATAGATTTTAAAATCAAAAGATTATAGATTATAACAGGGGTGGGCAAACTTTTTGGCCTGATGGCCACATCGGGTTTCTGAAATTGTATGGAGGGCCGGTTAGGGGAGGCCGTACCTCCCCAAACAGCCAGGCATGGCCTGGCCCCCGACCCCTATGCGATCCCCCCCTACTTCTAGCCTCCTGGCAGCCCCCCCGGGACTCCTGCCCCATCCAACCCCCCCCATTTCCTGATGGCCTCCCAGGCCCCCCACTCCATCCAACCCCCCTCTCCTTCCTGACTGCCCCCCCGGGATCCCTGCCCCATCCAATCACCTGTTCTCTCTGACCGCCCCCGGACCCCCTACCCCTAAGTGCCCCCCGCCGCCCCATCCAACCCCCCACTTCTCCCCCGGGACCTCTGCCCCATCCAACCACCCCTTCTCCCTGACCGCCCCCGACCCCCTACCCCTAAGTGCCCTAACTGCCCCCCGCTGTCCCATCCAACCCGCCTCTCCTTCTGGACTGCCCCTCTTCCCCTCGGGACCCCTGCCTGACCATCCCCCCAAACTGCCCTGTCCTCTATCCAACCCCCCGCTAGCTGCCCCCTTACCACACTGCCTGGAGCACTGGTGGCTGGCGGCGCGGCTGCACCAGGTCAGGCAGCCACGCAGCACAGAGCACCTGGTTAGGCCAGGCTGTGCAGCTGCGCTGCCCCAGGAGCTCGCTGCTCCACCGCCCAGAGCATTGTGCCAGCGGCGGAGCGAGCTGAGACTGTGGGGGAGGCGAAACAGGAGAGGAGGGGCTGGGGGCTAGCCTCCTGGCTAGGAGCTCAGGGGCCGGACAGGACGGTCCTGTGGGCCAGATGTGGCCCGCGGGCTGTAGTTTGCCCACCTCTGGATTATAATGATTGAATCTGACCTCCTGCATAAAACAGCCAATAACATTTCAATCAATAATTCCTCCATCAAACTCAGTAATTTGTCACTGAAGAGGCAGTCCCTGCCCTGAAGAGTTCACAATCTAAATAGACAAGACAGAGTGGGAAAAGAAATGTGCACAAAAGATTTAATTGCCTGAGGACAGTGCCAAAGCCAGGGACAGAACCCACAGTCCAATCCAGTGCCCTTTGCACTAGTTCATGCTGCCTCTAATTACAGGTTTATATCTTAAGCACAGTTGTTGGTGAAATAAAATTCCAATTATAGTTTCAGATAGACATTGGTGCCAGTTTAATAACTGACTCACTGCATTTTTTTTTAAGAACCACTTCTGTAGATGAGGGATTCCTTTACTTCCTATAAGACATGAAAGTAGACCCACCCTTTTCCAGTTTCTGCTGTAGAAAGAATCCAGTTTTAGAAATTTGATTATTTATTCAGGCTACATCATAGTTAGATAAACTGCACTTCAGAATTCTTTTAGTCTCTCTCAAGTGCACCCTGTTGGGTAACAGGCCTGGCTTCCTGCACATCAGTCTGGGTGGAACCCCAGGTCCAACCACTCAAGCTGAATCTCTAGGCTGCAGTCCCTCTGTTTTTCAGCCATGTTAACACAAAAGGCCCAGCTGAGTTTGGCACCTATACGAGTTTCCCCTCATGAGCCTGTGACAGTATAAATGTGCAGTGACACAAACAGCTCTTCAAAACAGGGCATTATTTATTCTTTTACCTAAAGGTATGTAGAACGCAAAAAGGTAAAACCAATAATGTATCTGTACGCCTATTCCCGTCACCTAACCCTTAAACTTTCCTTGTAAACTTTGGTATGTTCCATCTAGTGCAGTTACCTCCATCTCTGGGTTGGAATAAACAGTTTGTCCTGCCTGTCTCTGTTTCTCCTTGCTTGTCTGTAAGATCTCACTAACATGCCCTGGGTGCCCCCCTTCTTCTTAAGACCAGCATCTTTAAAGTTTTAGGTTTCAGAGTAGCAGCCGTGTTATTGTATATCCGCAAAAAGAACAGGAGTACTTATGGCACCTTAGAGACTAACAAATTTATTTGAGCATAAGTTTTCGTGGGCTACAGCCCACTTCTTCGGATGCATAGAATGGAACATATGCGTATGCTCAGATAAATTTGTTAGTCTCTAAGGTGCCATAAGTACTCCTGTTCTTTTTTTAAAGTTTTAGTATACCCTTTGATCCTGGGGAAAAATACAACACACTAGACTGGAGCCAGGCACAGGGTATTCCCCCCCACCCCCCCCATTAACGGTTTCCTCATTGTTTCCCAAAGGACTCTTGGTACACCTTATCATGGCCCCTTATCATTGCTATTGTTTCATTTCCTGTTGGTTTCTCCCTTACAGCCTCCTTCATTTGAATACTGCATTCAGGCATGATAATAGCACACAGGTAATCTGAGAGGCGTATGATATTTATAAAAAAAAAATACTTGGTGTAACTGCCTCATTCTCCTCAGGCTAATTTGTAATTATGGCCACCGTATATCCTTTGAATTCAGCCTACCTTTCCTCCCAACATCTTGCATTATGGTGTGGTTGAATTTACATTTGATGATATGTAATTGGTGAGATAGTAATTCATTTGGCTAAAGGTAATTTACAGTGCCCATCTTGAACCATAAAATTATTTCAGTATATTTACAGTAAAAGTGCCTAGACTTTGATTAAATATGCCTGATTCTTCTTCGAGTGATTGCTTATGTCAATTCCAAATAGGTGTGTGTGCACCGCGTGCACGATTGTCAGAAGGATTTTCCCCTAGCGGTACCTGGCGGGTCGGCTGTGGAGCCCCCTGGAGTGGCACCTTCATGGCCATCTATATAGGTCCCTACTGACCCGCCGTCTCTTCAGTTCCTTCTTACCACCTGTGGTGGTTGTTGGAGCAGCTCTCTCTTCCGTTAGCAAGCAATTCCCTAGAGCAGGGGTCCCCAACGCTGTGCCCACAGGCGCCATGGCACCCGCCGGGGCGTCTAAGTGCGCCCGCGTACTGGCCGGCGGATGAGAAACCGCTGAAATGCCACAGAGAAGCAGCGTCATCCAGAGACGTCGCCACCGAAATGCCGCCGATTTTCGGCGGCATTTCGGCAGCAACGCCTCTGGATGACGCTGCTTGTCAGCAGCATTTTGGCGGTGACGCCTACTGACGTTGCCGCTTGTCGTTGGCATTTTGGCAGATGCTCGTCCACCGCCACGATCCAGACGAAAAAGGTTAGGGACCACTGCCCTAGAGGTTGGTGCCGCACAAGAAAAAGAGGGCTGACAGGGTGCGCTCCCCTACTAGAGCAGTGGAGCATACAGGCACCAGTGAGGGTGCGTCCTGCGTCAGGACACTCAACCTTGGGTCCGCCTGGACCAGCACCATCGACTCTGGCCTCTCGGGCAGGTACTTTGAGTCCGGCCCCAGTGGACTCCCTGGTGCGGGAAGTTTTGGAGGAGGACTTGGATGCTCCCTCCACAGCGGACACTTTCGAGGCAGCCAGGGAACTGATTACTATGACGGCACAGTCCCCTGCTCCACCGGCCTGTGTGCCAGCACCAGTTTGGCATAGGGGCAAGC
Source organism: Malaclemys terrapin pileata (assembly GCF_027887155.1). Lineage (NCBI taxonomy): Eukaryota > Metazoa > Chordata > Testudines > Emydidae > Malaclemys > Malaclemys terrapin. Next base: position 49,204,628 of record NC_071515.1, on the reverse strand, counting down.
CTACTATGATGCAGCGCCGATCACCTTCGCCAAGGTACTGCTCCCTGGTTTAACTTTTTAGTAAATCCAGGAGGCAAGCCTAGCAGTCTTGTTAATCAAGGTGCACCTGGCTACTATTTCTCTTTCCACCCGGGTGCAGCAAGGCAGTCCGTATTTGCTAACCCCACGGTTGGATGCTTCCTTAAAGGGCTAGACAGGCTGTACCCCTAGGTGCAGCAACTGGTCCCTCCATGAGACCTTAACCTGGTCCTGTCAAGGCTGACTGGGGGGCCCCCTTTTGAACCTCTAGCAACTTGGTCTCTGCTTTACCTCTCTTAGAAAGTGGCATTTCTCGTGGTTATAACTTCAGCCAGAAGTGTCTGAGCTCAAAGCTTTAATGTCTGAGCCATCTTATACAGTGTTTTATAAGGACAAGGTGCAGTTGCGGCCGCACTCAGCCTTTCTACCTAAAGTAGTCTCACAATTTCATGCAAATCAGGACATCTTCCTACCAGTGTTGTTCCCAAATCCTCATGCTAATGACAGGGAATGCATGCTCCTTTCCCTAGATGTTAGACAGGCACTGGCTTTTTACATTGAGTGGAGGAAGCCATTTAGGAAGTTGACGCAACTCTTCATCGCCATTGCTGAAAAAATGGAAGGCCTGCCAATCTCATCCCAACAAATCTCTTTTTGAATCACAGCCTGTATTAGGACATGCTATGACTGGCAAAAATACCAGCTCCAGCATTGACAACACACTCCACAAGAGCGCGAGCTTCATCTGCTGCGTTCCTAGCGGAGGTCCCCATTCAGGATATCTGCAGGGTGTCAACCTGATAGTCTATTCACACCTTTACATCGTGGTACGCCATCACACAGCAGGCTAGAGACGATGCCTCATTTGGTAGAGCAGTGCTGCAATCTGCAACTTGGTGAACTCCGACCCCTTCTCTGGGAACTGCTTGGGAGTCACCTACTTGGAATTGACATGCACAATCACTAGAAGAAGAAAAAATGGCTACCTACCTTTCGTAACTGTTGTTCTTCGAGATGTGTTGCTCATGTCCATTCCAAGACCCACCTGCCTCCCCTCTGTCAGAGTATCTGGCAAGAAGAAACTGAAGAGGCGGTGCGTCGGCAGGGACCTATATACATAGCCATGAAGGCACCACTCCAGGGGGCTCCACAACCAACCCGACGGGTACCACTAGGGGAAAAACCTTCTGACGATAGTGCACACGGTGCGCACATACCTACATGGAATTGACACGAGCAACACCTCTAGAAGAACAACAGTTACGGAACATAGGTAACATTTTTTTTGTCTATATAAATAGTAATAATTGAATATGCTTCCATATTTTTCTAATCTTCCTTGCAATAAACTCAGTCTTGTGTGTGTGACATTAAGATAATCATGGTGACAAATGTAATGCCAGAAGTGTGAAATCAAGATTTTATTGCGTAATTTAAAGGTAAATTGACTTTGGTTTGTTTTTCCTTACTGTGATAGGTTTTCAGGAAGCAATTTACCAATGGGACATACCTAGACAATGATTTCAAAAACAGTTTCCTGCCACAAGATCATTTCAGAGAATATACTAGAGAACATACGTTGTTTTCTGTTTTTTTCCTTTGCATGAAGATAGGAAAAAATAAAGACCTTTGCCTCCTGGGTTTACTAAAGAAAGTTAAACCAGACATTGAGACATCACAGAATGTAATTTCTTATGAAGTGAACAAAGTAACCTTTTCCCCTCCTTTGGCTTATACTTCATTATAAGACCCTCAGACTTTCCTTTTGTTTATGCCCTTTCTCAGGTTGGGTGCTAATAAGCAAGTCATAAAATGAGGAAAATGGGCTTTACTTTTTCTCACAGTGCTTCTCACAAGATGTGTCCCTCTCAACTCTGAATTAAAATTGTGGTCTTTTCCCTCTTTTTTCCTTTTATAGATTAGATTTAAAATCTTAGTATTTACACCACTGTAATTAGTTTAAACTGTAGTCCTGGTAATCAGTTTGTCTGCCTAGGTGATTTGTGGAAGGCATATAATATTAAAAACAAACCAAAAAACAAAGCTGATACTCGCTACAGCCTAGGTTTTTGTTTTTTCAATTACTTTTATGGAACAGGGAAGTGCTTATGGGCATTCTTAGAACACTTTCTACAGGATGGAACATGGAAATGCTTATGGGCATTCTTAGAACACTTTCTACAGGATAGCAAATAAGTTTCTAACCTTGTTATACTCAGTACATCAGAATCCAACTTTTAGTGACTTCTGTGGTCTGGCAAGAAGTTAGATGTGGTTTTATATGAACATTCCTATATATCTCCCCCAATTTAAGGAGGGGATGAGGGAGATGAGATAAGTGAAAAGCTGAATTTACGAGAAGTTTTAATTGGAGGAAGATTTAATTTTTGTCCTGAAAGCATTTTAAAGTCATCAGAAATTTAACTTTTCCTTCTCTTATTCCCTTTCATATTTTCTGTTGTTAACTTTTTATCCCATTTTGCTTGTTTATCTAATGTTCCAATATCTCTCCATAGCTGAAAAAGGAGATGTCACTTGATAGGTTTCATTCTTCTTTGTCCTGTCCTCATCTCCTCCTCTGTGTTCCTCACAAACACACACATGCACATCTTAGTTGTCTCTTTTCCTCCTCAATTTTCTCATATAGCAAATTTCTTCTCAGTCATTGTTTGTCTCCATGACTTCCCTTAAAGCAGTTCTGCCCTAGTTTTTCTTCTATCTTTTTCTATTTTTCTAATCCCTCAAATCTCCTTCCATTTGTATATTTCTTTCCATCTTTCTGACTTTTTCTCTTCCTCCATGTCCCCGGAGTGAGGGTTGCACTTATCAAAGTGGTGTATCCACAGCAGTAATAGCTGGAGCGTCAGAGAGACTCTAAGTGACCCTTACTTCTATGCCTTGTGCAGGAGCCTAGAAGTACAGAGCTTCTGCTGCATGCGATTCCCCTAATACTATGCTCAATTTAAAATCTCACTGAAGCTGACTCAGGAGGATGCCCGCATCCTTCTATATTGTGCTGCTGATATTGTTTGTTAAATGGGGATCATCGAGAGCAGTGGTCCCCAAACTGTGGGGTGCGCGCCCCTCTCCCCCCCCCCGAGGAGGGAGGGAGGCATGGAGGAATGTTCTGGGGGAGGGGCGGCAGGGCGGAGCTCTGCTCTGGCCCTGTCTCCTCCCGACCACAGGCGCAGCTCCAGCATCGACCACCAGTTCCCGGCCCCACTCCCAGCTGCGGTTCTGCACCTGGCCACGGCCCCAACCACGACTCCACTCCTTACCACGGCCCCAGCCATGGCCCCGCTCCCAGCCACAGCCCTGGCTCCTGACCACAGCTCTCAAGAGGGGCACGACTGAAAAAGTTTGTGGACCACTGATCTAGAGCAATTGCTGAGCCTGAGTAGTAATGAAATAATATATATTACAACAAATTGTATCATTTACTTATAATGTAAATTGATGTAAAAGTCTTATTTAACATTGTTTACCTTTAAATTGAAGCAGTAATAGCACTATGATAGATTGTGCTTACTTATATTTTTACTATTAAGCTTTATTTTGAAGATTTGTCAGCACAGGATGCTTTACAAACCAAGATCTGGAAAAAAAATACTGAAGTTAAAGATAAATGAGAACACCACCTTAAATCATTTTTTCTTTTTTCCTCTGAAGTTAGTAATTTACTACAGAGAAAGACATCAGCACATGATAAGATGTGAACTTAAATGAAAGTTCTTTATGCACCAGTACCACTGTACAGAATTTATAACAGAGATATAACATGAAGTATGTTGTTTTGCAGATGCTCATAAATACAATATTAGATCAGCAATCATGTATAAAAAGCTATTGAGGGGTTTGGTTCTCATGATTTATGGTAACACAAAAAGCTAGAGAGGGAACAAACCATTTTATTGTGCATTCTTGCCAACACCCAGAACTCCTTTCAAAGCCTTACGGATCTTCCAGTTTTTATCACAACTGTCAGTATTTTCTAGGTGAGGAATGTGGGACTGGTGCTAAGTGTTGAGTCTGATCCCCATCATAGTAATGCCTGTGTATCAGTGCACAAGCCATTTTGATTCCCTCTTCATTCTTCCTCTGTGTCTCCTCAAATAGAGAAGGTTATTGTTGTCAATTGAAATTGATCTAGTACAGTCCATTGATATTATATAGATGGCATCCCTTGTTTTGTTCTGAGACAAAAATAAAATAAAATTAAAGATTAAAATGGTTGTTAGAGACAAATGTACAATAATTTAAATGTAGCGTTCTATCCATGGAAACTTATTACTCAAGGCTGTTAATAATATTGATCTCTCATAATCAGTCATCCAGACAATGTTGAAAGAGCTGTAGGAGGGAGACATTTCAACATCCATATATTATCCTATATTCTGTGCAACATTCATGTTGAAATGATTAGATGTAATAGCACTTCATGTCAATTCTACTTATAACATGGTCATAATAGTTGCTATAGTGAATTGATTGCAATGTTTCTGACCTAAAAATGTTCTTCCATCAAGTAATTGTGTTGATTGACTAACCAATCCTATGAATTTGTCAGCAGTTAGTAGGAAATGTTAATTGTTTTTTAATCTATAATTTGAAAGATATTGAACACCTCCTGCTCATAGAGGCAAATTAGGGAGTACAGTTTGTAATGTGGATTTTCTTTTACGGTTGCTTGCACAATTATTGAGGCATTTGATATTTTGTTTAGCTCTATATGCCAGTAAAACTCAACGTATTTCTTTTTTGCTTCATAAGTTTAGGCACAAATAAACTGTGCTTGTGTTTTAGAGCTGTCATTTGAAGCGCGTTGTAATAGCAGTTGCTTTCATACCTCATCTGTTTTTCATCCTGAGTACCACCAGTTTACCTGGTTAGTCCTTTACCAGGGTTTGGGAGAAGTTTCATTGTCTTTAGCTGTCACATAAAATTTTGATTTTTTTTTAAAGCAAATTAAAATATTCTAGCACTCCCTCCTTGTCTCTCCCATCTCAGTCTCCAGGCCCAAACTTTGGCTTACTCCAGAGATTTACTTCTTATCAATGCTCCTGTGCTAGTAAATGCCTCTGAAAGAAAATCTTTTGACCAGGTGGACTTTCTGAACTACTAACTTTTTCTCTCCTGTAGTTCTGCTATATTCCTTGCTAAAGAGCATTTATCCAGATTTAGAGTCCCCTGTCCACAATCCTAGCCTCTTACTAGGTACCACATTCTTAAAACTCTTACCTGACCTCTGCTTCTCGGGGCTCTATCTCTGGTTCCCCTGTCTGGGTGATCTCACACAGTTATGTCTCACCTATCATTTCTACACTGATTACTGACATTTCTGTTTCTCTCCATCCTAATGCACCTCTATTTTTCATCAACGTTAACATGACACTTAATCTTTCCTCCAAAACCCCACTAATTTCTCCATTTTCTGTTGCAGTTGAACACACATAAACATTGTCCCTGTATCCTAAGACCATAAACTAGAGGTCACCTTCAATTTGTCTTGCACATCTAGGTTATGTTGAGAACTTGCATTTTTTCCCCTATAGTATTTCTAAGATCTCTTTCTTTCTGTGCTGCCAGGCAAAACTCTCATCTGAGCGTTTATCTCTTGTCATGATTACTGTACCTGCTTCCTCTTCAGCCTCTTTGAGACTCGTATTGGCCCTTCAAATTATTCAGAACACAGCTACTGAGCCCATCCTCTTCATCCATTGCTCTGACAGCACCTGTTCCATTGAATTCCTCCACTGACCTATCCTGATTCACGACATTAATTTCTATTTCCTTCAAGACCCTTCAAATTGTGCTCTACCACTTGTCTTGCATTGCTTTTTATAACATATTTCCCCACTTCCTTGTCTTTTCCAGCCTTGTCTGCCCTTTTGTCAGCTACACGTGCATTTGCACACACACTCCTTTTCATGCAGTCTTCTGCAGTTCTTTTTAGGAATGGGAAGATCTCCCTGTACTCATCTCTAAGATCACTACATTATCGTCCCTTCCAATTGTCATCTCAATATCCACCTCTGATGTGACATTTACAAGAAATCAATAAATTAATGATAGCTTAGTTGAGGAGCAAATGGGCATATTTTCTCTGTTTATAATTGTGTGTGTGTGTGTGTGTGTGTGTGTGTGTGTGTGTGTAGAACTGTATCCTTCGCTTTCCCATCTTTATGCCCCTTATCTTAAATCATAAGCTCTTCATGGCAGCGAACAGCAACTTTGTTTGTCCAGTACCCCAATCCTTGAGATGCTATTGCAATATAAATATTTAATAATAAAATAACAAATTATGACCTCATGCTAGGTGTGAGAAGGGGAGATATACACTGCTGCATTTGGCAAAATTAACATGAATTTTTCCCACAGTGGTTAATCCTGTATTTTCATTGGCTTTCTTAGCAATCCTCATGGAAATACCTTTCACAAAACCAATCTTCAATAAAGTAGACAGTCTGATAATAGCACAGAAAAAAGTGGTGCTTCAGACATGGCACCAAGATGGTCAGGTCTTTCCAACCAAGAATCTAGCTACTGCAGTAAAATAGGCAGGAGGGGTCCTTGTCTCATAAGTATGCAGCTTCTGTAGTAATACCGGTATCCAGTTGGAGATTATTCTTTGAATAATGGCTTTCTGTTTTGTGTTCTTATTTGAAGTTTATACATTTTTAACAAATTACAATATGAGACAAAATAAAGTGATAAAATAGCATGTCGAAATGCCTTAAAGATTTTACCAGGATATCTTTTAAAAAAAACAAAAACAAAGATCAAATATCACCTACTGTATTTCCAAATAACCTGTAGCCTTACAAGGCATAGGTCCAAATCTATATATATTTTCAGAATATTCATGGGATCCTAAAATGGCCTTTTCAGATATAGTCTTCAGTTATGGCTTGGGATGCCAGAAGTAAGAGAAACAAGATTACTGAAGTACTGAACAAACAAATTAATTTAAAAATGTAATGGCACTGGCAATATAGCCGGCATTATGCACTTAGCCAAAGTCAGGGTTTTTGATTTTGAGATTATTTTCTTGGGGAGGATCTTGTAAAGGATACTAGGGGTAACCCACAGTGTTTGAAAAATGCCAAGAGTTTTTCTTTTGTTTTATTTTATTTTAAATTTTTTACTAGAGAGCCAACGTTGATGGTTTAATATTCCTTTTTCAGGCTGATAGCTCTAATAAATCAGCACCCCTTTAATGCTATGTATTTAATGTAGTTCTTGGAAAGAGCCTAAGTCATGCTGCATTAAAATGAATGAACCATCTTCAAAATAGTTGAGCAGTCTACATTGCTGAGAAAAGTTAATACTTTTATTTCACTATCAAACCCTTTAACATTTTATGACCAGCCTGTTATTTTGTAATGTATGCCATTACAGTAAATGTTTGAAATATCCTTATCTTTTAAAGAATTGATGGTGAATTGAAAGGGTAGGTTTAAAAATAGCAACTATTAGACTTTTATCTTCAAGATTCAAATTGGAACTCTTTGAAGATGTAAACAACTACATGCATTTCTTTTGAAAAGAGTGAAAATCAAATTGCCTCCACCTTTGTTCTGTTACATTGAATAGAAACCTACTGTATGTGAATCCACATTTCTACAAAGTGTCAACATTATCATAATGTTGTGACTTTCATCACTTTATTTTCAATTTATCTGAAAAATTCTTGAAAGAAAAACCAGTTTTGATTCCACAAGATCACATTCTGGAATCCATTATCACATAATCATATGAAACATAATTTCCTTTGATACTTGTTGAGAGAGATGACTCTTTATGGTTCCTTTTATTAGAACTGAAGAATTTTTAAGCAATGAGAACATTTATTTTAAAATACCTTTTCTAAATCATAGGAATTACCATGTCACACCTGATCCTTTGTCCATTTAGTCAGATATCTGGTCTCTGACAGTGTCTGTAGTAGATACTTAAGAGCAAAATGTTTAAAAACCCCAATTCTCTCAATTAGAGAATAACATGCCAATATGGGAAATTTTGTCTTAATCCCCACAGAGGTTGGTTCATGCCCTGATAGATGAAGGTTTTTATCGCTCCATCACTGTGTTTTTTAAAATATCCAACATTTCTTTGAATGAATCCTACTATGCTCATGGCCTCAATGATAGCTTGTGACTATGAGTTCCACAGATTAATTAATTATGTTAAAAACCAATAAAAGTTTTTTTTTTAAATATGTTGCCATTCATTGAAATGGAAAGTCCCCTAGTTCTTGTGTTATGAGACAGTGTAAATAGGAGAGCCCAATTTACTTTCATCAAGTATAATATGGTCACTTCTTTAATCTACTTTCTAAACCAGGGGTTCTCAAACTTCATTGCACCGTGATACCCTTCTGACAACAAAAATTATTACATGACCTTTGGAGGGGGGATCAAAGCCTGAGCCCACTCAAGCCTCATCGCCCCAGGGAAGGCTGGAGGGTCCAAAGCCCAAACCCCACTGCCTCTGGCGGGAGGGGGAAGGGAGACCAAAGCCGAAGCCAAAAGGCCCAGGGCTTGGGCTTCGGTCCCAGACAGTGGGGCTCGGGCTTTGGCTTTAGCCCCAGGACCCAGAAAGTCTAAGGAAACCCTGGCAACCCCATTAAAATGGGTTTGGGACCCACTTTGAGGTCCAGACCCAGAGTTTGAGAGCCCCTGTTCTAAACTGATCATTTTCATTGCCCATTTGGGGACCACTTCTATTTCTGCTATATCTTTCTGAGGCCAGGTAAACAGAACTTGACACAATATTCTAGTTGAGGAAGCATCACTGACAAAATATGTTCATTGTTACTTTTTTATCCCATTCTTTATATGTCCTAAGATTTTTTTTTTTTTTCTCTTTTGACCAAGGAGGAGCACTGAGCAGAAGTCCACATGACACACAGGTCTTTTTTTTTCCTGAGTGATTACAGTTAATGTAGGAGCCTTCATTGTGCATGAGTGTTAGGAATACTGTGAACTAATGTGCATTGCCTTGCATTGGATCGCCCTGAATTTCGTCAACCATAGTGATGATAACTGACTATTTCTAAATATTCTGTTTTGTCTCTAATCCATATTCTAATCAATAACAGTACTTTCTCACCCATAATTAACTAATTTTTCTTAATGGCTTCTTAAGACAGTCAATTTTTTTTTGAAAATCAAAATAACTTATAACAAAGTTATTCACTTTAAAATTCTAGATAGTTAAAAAATGGTAGATTAGAGAGAAGCACAAATTTCCTTCACAGAAGCCCAGCTGGTTTGTCCATATCATCTCTTCGTCTGTGTGTATTATAATTCTATTTTTAATTTTTTTAAATGAAATTTACTTGATACTGAAATAACACTCATTCGTGTCATTTCCAGAATCACTCTAGCACCTTTATAGAATTCAATTACAAAGTTTGCTGCTCTCTAACCTCTGGTATAGAAGCCAATTTTAAGGCGATTCCTTATTATTATTAGCAATTCAACCACTTCATTCTTAAATTACTTCAGAACTCTTGGGTACATACTATCCAGCCCTCAGAAATGGTTGTTCTTTACCAGAGTGTTCTAGCATCATCTCTTTTAATATCCCCATTTCTGAAATTATCTCAGCTTTATTATCTGAAATGAATAAGTCCAGGTTAGGTGTCTCCCAAACATCCTCCACTCTGAAGACTGATGCAATTAAATAATTTTACTTCTCTGCATTGTTATTACCCTTGTCAATTGCTCATTTTTTTCCTGGTAGTTCAGTCAACTTATCAATTCTTTCATAAGTTGCTTGCTTCTGAAGTACTTAAAAAAATTCTTTGTTTTATTCTCTTCAGCTATTTGCTTTATATATACCTTTTTGACTGGATTTCCATTTTCTCAGGGATACCAATTTGACTTAAATAATCTCTTAAACCTTGCAGTTTAACCATACTGGTTATTTCCTTGGCTTCCTACATCTTCTTTTGGGGCTTGATACTGCAAGGTACTGAACACTCTGGCCCCAGTCCAGCAAAACATTTAAGTATATGGTGACTACACACATGCTTAAATTAAAGTTAATGGAGTCAGGGCCGGCTCTAGGTTTTTTGCCGCCCCTGAAATTGTGCTGCCCCCAGCATGTGCTTGGTTTTCTGGTGCCTAGAGCTGGCCCTGAATGGAGTAAAGGAATCTCAGCTCCAAACATTTAGATCTGCAATACTGAGTTCATATGATAGCATTGCCTTCTCAAATATTCCTGAAGTTCAGTGGGCACTGGGTCTCAGATCCCATAAATGTGAATGTACAGGGACATTTCCTTCACAGAAGCCAGAACTAGTTATTTATGTCTATTGCAACTGGCTCCAGTCCCCCTTTGGCCAGTCACTAGTATGTAGTAAGTGAACACAAATATGCTTGTGCTTCTAAGCTAGCTGGATCTGGGTAGAGTCTAATCACTGGTTTGTAGCTCTTGTCTCTCTAGGCCACACTCCCAGGCACAGGTTTCTTGTGTGAGCCCTTTGAAATGTGGGATGCCACAGTCCAGCTGCTCTAGTCCCTAAATGCAGTTCCTCAGACCTCACAATACCCCTAGTTGCTTACACCCACTCCCTTAAAGTTCTACCTAGCTGGCTCCTAATTTAACCTCTTTGGGAACAATGGGACATGAGTGCAAGGAACACAGGCCTAGCAAAGGAATTTCTTAACTACAGTCACTTTACTCTTAAGCACTAGAGAGTTACAGATCTTTGCAAAATAATAAAAGTCCTGAGCTCCAACCACTGCCTGACCCGGGCTCCTAAGACTGATCTCCCCCTTCTTTGAATCTGCATTCTTGTTAGAATTACTGGCTAGGCATAATTCTTCCTGCCTACCTTCTGTCTCTCCAGCCCAGTCATCTTGCATGTGGCAATGGATTTGTCTTCCACCCTTCTGCCCCGAGAAGCACTTTTTCCTTAAATATAGTCTCCAGGTCGAGGAAACTCCAGCCCCTTCTCTCAGTCAGGCTTGTGTGTAGGGAGTAGATTGTTTCATGGTTATGGGCTGGTAACTGAAGGACAATCAGAGTCAATGCCCTCAGTTATTGTCTTGATAATGACTTCTGAGATCATCCTTCAAGGAGATGTCAAGCATCTTTCTTGGGCACGGTGGCTTTCTGGAATACATCATAATAACCTTGCCTTGTGCAAGGTTTAACATGGGTTTAGTACTACAACATGGAGATCACAATGGTTTGACCTATACATATCCCACTCTGTCACAGAAGGTGTCTGCATCTTAATTGCCAGCCTCATGAATGTCTGGATGCCCAACATTTCAGAAACCATATCATAGGTTAAAAATGTCCCTCTTATTTGACACCCCATTACACATTTAAACTTCATCTACATTTGTCTCCGGTCTTGAAAAACTTTTAGATAATGAAAGCAAAGCACCCAATATTTTGGGAGAAATCATGTTTATTGAATGTAAAATACTCATTGACATCTTGAAGCCATTCAGCAACCATCTTAAATGAAATTTATCTAACGGGGTTGTTGGCATCTTGTAAAATCCATTTATTGGTAGCAAAATCACTTCTGAAGGAATGAAAACATACTACTTGAAACTTGTTATTGAAATATATCTGCAGAGATTATTTTCTCTTGAAAATACAAAACATTAAAACTGATCCCAGAAGAGGAACTAGTGATTGTCTCAGCATCTAATATCTGCACTACAAAACAGAATAAATTTGGGTTTAGGTGTAACTATAGATGTTTATTTATGTTGGAATGGATACCCCCTTGTAGATGTGAGTACCCTTTCCACTTTGCCTATCATTTAATGGAGCTATGTACTTTTTTGGCAGGAGAGAATATTGTTATAATGATAACTGATCACATGAGTGAAAAATAGGGGCAAAAATGATAGATCTACAGAACAAAGGGTCTTATGCTGCTCAAAACTGGAAGTATAAGCTTGTCATGCAAATAGAATTAAAAAAAAACAAATTGATTTAATGAAGGAATTATTTGAAGGAATAGTGTAAGGCTGAAATTACACACACCTTTTCTTTATATATTAAAGTCAATGTAATTCTTACATAAGATAGATTTCCCAAACTAAAAGTTTTAATGCTCTATTTTCTTGTTAAAATACTATAATCAACACTAGTAACACATCTTTTGTAAAGCACCATTCAGTAAAACTGCTTGTGTGCTCAGAAGAAAATAGACATAATAAGGAAAGTTGTTCAAGGATTGTTTCAGATTTTTCACTGATTTATGGTAGACAGTATGGTTCTGATCTGAAATGTAATTAAAATATAGTCATAGGTTGTCCTGTTTGCTGTGTCTCAATGATTCTTATCAAATGTGAAAGTTTACATGTAAACATAGTTTTTTGAACTCTGTTCTGCAATCTCAAATTGGGATCTGAAAGTAAAGCTGGATTCTTTCCTTTAGACATTATCATTCATAATAATAAAGGTTATTCAAGCCAAATTAGGTTCTTAGAGGCACTTGTGTGTAGGCTCATTTTACTCAACTGATTTTTATGTGCATAAATGACTTTGTAAACATTTATGTTGGTGATGCAAAAGTAGGAATATAATTCAGACAGCCTTTTAATTATGTTGGTCCTGTAGTAATAAAGGAGTTAACAAATAAAAACTTATTGGCACTACAATCTGCAGATTGACACACACAGAGAATAAGGCTATGTCTACACCAGAGACCTTACAGCTGTACCACTGCAGCTGCTCTGTTGTAAGGTGTCCCATGTAGCTGCTCTTTGCCAACAGGAGAGAGCTCTCCTGTCAACATGATTAAATCACCCTCAACGTACAGCAGTAGCTATGTCACCAGTAGAACATCTCCCAGCAATGTAGCGCTGTCCACGCCAGAGCTTCTGTCGATGAAACTTATGCTGGTAGGGGGGAGAGGGTATTTTTTTCACACCCCGATGTAACAAAAGTTTGACCAACGAAAGTGCTAGTGTAGATATCCATTCAATTAGAAGGTGCCATTTTTGCAGTCACTTCATAGTAGAATCACATCTTAAATAATACGCTGCATAGTTGTGAGATATGAATCTGCATTTTGCATCAAAATAGGCAGGGGAAGTATAACAAAACTCAAAATTTTATACCACCTTCAAAAATGTAAGAAACTAGCTTGAAGAGCTTCTCATGTGTAAGGTTCAGATAAATTGCATATGATTAGTTGGTACTGACATACCAATGGAACTGTGCCTCTCCTATTATATAGCATCTAAGTTCTTTGTAACAGGTGGTTTATAAGACAATAACAAAGTACTAGAAAAGTACTGTCAGTTATATAAGCAACGTTAGCTTTAACTAATTGAACTCTGCTTTCAGATGTGCCAACTACAGATGTAAGCAAACCCAGAGTGTCTGAGAGTGTCCATATCAATACTTATCAGGTTAGAACAGAGCCAGAACAAGGGAACCTCTGCTCACCAGAACAGACATCTCTCCATGAAAGTGAGGGTCTGTTGTACTCATTTTAAATACTGAAAGTTTATTTCTTTATTGATTGTGTCAGAATTGTGTAATAGCTTTTTTTCTCATACTGGTTTTATATCTGCAGGGTCAGTAGGTAACTCAAGAAGTTCAACACAAATGAATTCTTATTCTGACAGTGGTTATCAGGAAGTAAGCAGTTTCCATAACAGCCAGAACTTGGGCAAGTCAGAAAATAGACAGCAGCATTCACTTACTGGAACCACTAGTAATCATTTGGTGAGAAACTCACGGGCTGAAGGACAAACTTTAGTTCAGGTACGCAACATAACAAATGCTTTTTTCAGCTTCGTTGTTGCTCTGAAATACATTTTGAACACAAATATATGCCTAGTTCTAGATTTTTTATTATAGGCAAGAATTAATAAAGTTCCTTTGAAACATTTCAAATTAATTAAATAGTAACATTTTTCTGGGTAAATAGTAATCTAAGTGGTAGACAGCCAGAAGAGTATTTATTTACTAAAATTATTATGCATCCAGTGTTGGTATTGTAACTGAAACCCAATAAACTCTTCTAAGTACAGCAGGCAAAAGAGTACATTATTTGTATCCTAACTCGATAAAACCGCAATTGAAGCAATTTAACTTTAGGGAAGACAAAAATCTTAATCATAGATTTATGCCTCTGTTTAAGTCTTATGTTAAAGACAGGCAATGTTTGTTTTATCTCCTTCTGCTACCCTTTGTTTTTTCAGCTCTTTCTTGAATCACAGACTGGTATCAGTCCTACTTTCTTTCAGTTTTATCTCCTTTATAATAGAACTATATATATAACTACAGATAGGATTCAACACTAATTAGTTATTAGAACTGGGGGTGAAAAAATGTTAGTATGTTAACAAAAAAAGAAGCGGAGACGCACTCAGAAGTACAAAATGGAGTGATATCAGTCTTCATATTTTGATTTGATATTATGGAATATTCTAGATGGAGAAGAGGTGGAGAATAAGTGAAGAATTCAACTAATGTGTTTTCCCAGGGAGAAAGACATAATATAAAGGAAATGTAAGAAGTAGAGAGACTGTAAATTTAATCCTTACTTGTGTGGTCAGTTTTATACTGTATTGAATGATATGCTTTTTCCGATGGCTTTTCTGTTTCAATAAAAAATGAAAATAATCACAGAGCCAAAATATTTGAAATTAATAAAACTCATTTTGTTTTTCTTCTTAAATAGCCCTCCGTAAATATTGCTGCCAACCGAGCGATGAGACGTGTTAGTTCTGTTCCATCCAGAGCACAGTCTCCTTCTTATGTTATCAGCACAGGTGTTTCTCCTTCAAGGGGGTCACTAAGAACTTCTGTAGGAAGTGGTTATGGTTCTCCATCAGTTACTGAATCACGACCCCTTACTTCTAGTGCATATTCATCCACTACATTACCTGTACAGCGAGCAACATCTCCCTATACAACACAGAGACCTGCTTCACCAGCAGCTGTACGGCGGATCGGTTCAGTCACATCTAGGCAGGCAGCTAACCCCAGTGGAGGAACTTCTCAATACCAAACATCTGTCAGAGTGGGCTCACCTCTTGCCCTAACTGATGCACAGACAAGAGTAGCTTCTCCATCTCAAGCCCAGATGGGATCTTCTTCCCCAAAACGCGCTGGCATGACTGCAGTTCCACAGCATTTGGGAACAACATTACAAAGAACAATTCATGACATTGACCACTATGGACAGCAATATGATATCTATGAGAGAATGGTACCACCACGTCCAGATAGCCTTACAGGTTAGTAAAAAGGTAAAGACGCTGCTTAAAACTTCGTGCACACTTTCATGTGTAGAAAATCAGTAATGCAGTCATAAATATACAAAGTAAACACTGTGGTGTAAAAAAAACAACAACAGTTATTCTAGGTTCTTCAGACAAGTTATAATTGCTGATGTATCAAATGGTGTATTGCATTCATATTTGTGACCGTGGAAGTTTGTAGCAAATGCCATATTTTCTCTCAATTCAACAAATTATGATAGTGATGTACAACATAGCATGTTTTCTGAACTTTTATTTTATTATGAAGTTGCAAGATTGTTCCAAAAAATATGGACTGTATTAGAAGTCAAGTTGTACCTAAATACATATAGAGCTTATAAACAAAGTTACAAGTGGTGCAGGTAATCGTACATTAAACCTAACTTTGTTTTAAAGTAATTTAAATTAGCTCATGAATCTCAAAGCACTTCACAACAAATTAAGTATTAGCATTACGGTGATGGTCTAGGCAAATGGAGCAGCTATTATATGTATAGACATAGTTCATATACAGCCTTTTTTGAGAAGGTTATTCCTGAGGGGATTCTGCACCAAAAAATTAAAAATTCTGTGCCAAAAAATTAAAATTCTGCACACAATATTTTAAAATTTATGCAAAATTCTGCAAGTTTTATTTGTCAATAAATAAATGCAGAGGCTCCAGCATGGCAATGGGGAACACAGGGCACTGGCTGTACGAAGATGAGAGTTCACCCTCCAGCCTCCCCACCCCAGGACATGGACTCAGTAGTGAGGCTGCAACCAACCCTGACACAGCACAAGTCCTGGGCCTGCCCCAGAAACACCCTGGGGTCCTGCCCCAGATGTGGGGCAGGCAGGCTCAACCGGGCAGGATCCAAGTGTGGAGGGACTCTGTGTGTGGGATCCAGGTGTGAGTTGAGAGGATTCTGTGTGGGACAGTCCTGATGCAGGTAGTTCAGTGTGGAGTCTAGGTGTGGGAGGACCTGGATGCACAGAGGCTCGTTGGAGGGGTTCCATGTGCAGGGGAAATGGGACTCTGCAGGGACTTCCAAGTGAAAGTGGTGGGGGCTCAGTGTAGGAGTCTGGGTGTGGGGGACTCAGCAGGGGGGCTGGGAGCTGGGGGAGTGGGGCTTGGTGGGGTGGGGGTCTGATGCAGCTAGTTGAGGGTCTGGATATGGGGGCTCAGGCTTGTCAGGGTGGGGGTTTGAGTGCAGGGAGTTCAATGGGGGGTGGTCTGGATGCAGGGGTGGGGGACCAGAGGCAGGGGTCTGGGTGCAGGGAGACTGCAGATGCAGGGGTTGAGGTTCAATGGGATGGGGTTGGGGCATGGCGGACTAGGGGGGTTCTGGGTGAGGGTCAGGCTTGGTAGGGGGTCTGGGTATGAGAGATCCAGATGCATGGAGGTTGGGCAGATGGGGGAGCAGCTCCCTGTTCAGTGACCTCTCCCTTGCAGCTGAGGAGCGATGCGGGCAGGAAACAGGGGAGGATGCTGAGCTTCCTGCAGCTGGGGGAGATTTCTGAGGGTGGGTCTGACATGGCCCCAGCCACTCCTTTCAGGGGAAGAGGAAGTCCCGTCCTCTCCTGCCTCCAGCCCAGCAGGGACTAGCAGCTGATCCCATCTCAAGGTAGGAGCCGCTGGTTGGGGTGTCCTCAGCCCTGGGGTGATTTAGCTCTCTGCTGGCTGCTCCAGGTGCCTGAAATGATGTACCTGTGCAGCAAGGGAGTGGTGTGTGACTGCTCTTGCAGTTTCCCTTTTCTTCCCTGTCAGAAAGTCATTTTTCTGCAGGGAAGCAAAGAAATCTTCAGGGGACATGAATTCTGGGCATGCACAATGGTGCAGAATTCCCTCTTGTTAGGTTAGTTACTTTAGACCTTGAGGTTGTACTTGTTGTTACCCTTTCTTGTCTCTTAATTTTCATTTAAAGAGCCACATGTGTGATCATGCAGTGAAAATCATGTTATTTCACTGTGAATGCACATTAAAGTGCTTGTTTAATTTTTCTTTATCACTAATAGTCCAGGCACTCCCCAATCTGTTCTCCCTGCCACTGCAGGAATTGGCTACCTGCTTCCCCTTTCAATCCCCTTCCTTTTCATAGGATTAATAATAACCTGCCAACTGATAAGGCAAAAATCAGTATTTAGCATGTAAACCTGGAAAATTTTGCAGTCAAAATTAATACAGTTTAGTGGATTTGGATAACCTATAGTGTGATAGTAATCCTTTATAGTAATAATACTTAGCATTTATCTTGTACTTTACATTTTTCAAAGTACTGTACAAATATTAACGTTTTAGTTTTGTACTGTGAGCAGTTTTACCACCTTAAACACATTGATCCATGGTCATGCACAGCCCTTAGGAAAAAGGACTCATTTGAGTAATTGACAAATCAAAACATTAGAAACAGATTTGTTAATGTTTTAATTTTTTTTTTTCCGTTTGAGAGCAGCAAGTAGCAACAGCTATAGTCTAGGATGCAGAACAGTTTCTCTTATAACCTCCACTAAAAGCTTTCCAAAGCATTTGTATTTGAAACTGAAATATTCTATGCTTTGTCTCTGTCCAAAGTTAAATTATTTTTAAAAGTTTGAATAAACTCCCTTCAGCAGTAATAAAAAGATGAGGAAATATATTTTTCCCAATATAAATTAGTTCTCATGTTTTTTCAGGGGGAATAAAGCAAAAACGCCTGAAACCTTAGACTCAAATTTATATGTGATCAGTTTTCTGACCACTGACACTATATCCACCTACTGGACCCACTCTAGGGGAGGAAATTTGGACAGGGGAGAAAAAGGTTAGTACTGCAGCAGCCTCTAGCACAATTCCAAAAAATGCACACTGCTGTAAAAGCTGAGAGAGGACATAGTAGAACAGCTGATCAGCTCCTCTCTTCCCTCTGGGTTTGTGGTCTCAGAAAAAGGTCAGTGTGTCCTGAGGAAACTGAATGCAGAATGGTTAAATGACTTGCCTGGGAGGTGACATAGTGATCTAGTGGACCTAACTGTAGGTTTAGAAGTTGGGAGACCTGAATTTTAATCCTAGTTCTGAGACTAGCTTCCTGATTTACTTTGGATGAGTCACTTAAGCTTTCTGTCCCCACCATCTAGATAATTTTTTCTGCCCCAGTTTTAATGTCCCTTGAAGCCCTGATGCCAACCAGAGAGTTTCCTCTCAGACATCATAGTAGGGCAGGTTTGAGATTTCTTTGAAAAAGGTATTAAAATACAAGTTAAGGTATAATATCACTTCTTTCTCCAAGAATCATAATTTGGAGTTGTGTAATAATGTCCCTCATTTTATCTACTCATCTGAGTCCAAATATTAACTTTTTGTGTAACTATAATTAATAGTTATTAAAACACAGTGCCTAGAATTATGACCTATGTACAGGAGGCATGATTGCAATTCCATCTGAATTTTATAAAATGGATTGGAAAAAAGCTGTTTGAAGTGTGACTAAAACACTACTTTCTCTGGACTATGAAATTTCTGTGGACTGGCACCTTTCACTGTTTCTCCTGAACCCCACCTGATTTTGTCAACAAAGCTGATCATATTTCTGTATGACTAGTTGCAGAACCTATATTTTCACTTTCTTATTTACTAACTATTATTGTATGACTGATTAATTCTGTAGTTTGTGTTTGTGTAATTATTTGTATTTAGGGAGGGATTTTGGATCAATTGTGTTTATAGTCCTGTGGGAGTGAAATCTAGCATTAGTGCAACTCTGAGGTTGCGGGGGTGGGAATCAAAATTAACAAATCAGGGAAAGACGAGTAAAGGGTGCAAAGTTAGTCTGAGAAACTGATGCATATTGAACCACAGGAGATAGGTATTCAAAGAAAAAGTATATTTGAGGGTAATCCTTTTAAAGAATATAGTTAAGTCCATGGAACTAATGAAGTCACCCAAAGACTAGGGATGAAAAGAGAAGAGGAGAGAGCCAAGAATGGAAGGAAACTTGAGAGAGCTCCAACAGAGAGAGAGAGAGAGAGAGAGAGAGAATGGAAACAAGATAATGTCATTGAAAGATGCTGAAAGAGTGGCCAGAATGAGAGGAAGAGAACCAAGGGAGGGAGGACAAGTCACAGAAGCTAACGGAGGAGTGTGTGTCTGGTATCAATGGCAGCAGAAAGTTTGAGCATGGAATATAAGCCTCAAAAATTAGCCATAAAGAGGTCATTTCAAATTTTGAGAGCGCTTTCAAGAGATTGGAATGGGCTGAAGCCAAATTGGAATGGGTAAAATACAGAGTCTGAGGTGAGAGAGGTAATACATATCTTGTAAACACAGTCTACTCAATGAGTTTGAAGCTAAAGGAGAATAAGTGAAGACAGGATAGTTGTTGGAAGAACAGGCAGAGTCAAGGTTAGGATTTTTATATTTAAAAGATGGAGATACCAGGGTATATTTGAATACACTTTTATCAGAGGAAAAGGAAGGAAGGTTAGCAGTCCAGAAAGAAAATAGGGCCTAAGAGACAGAGGGCTGGTCTACACTGGCGGGGAGGGGGAGAAAATCAATCCAAGATACGCAACTTCAGCTACGCGAATAGCGTAGCTGAAGTCGAAGTATCTTGGATCGAATTACCTGGGGTCCAGACGGCGCGGGATCGATGGCTGCAGCTCCCCCGTCGACTGCGCTACCGCCGCTCGCTCTGGTGGAGTTCCAGAGTCGACAGTGAGCGCATTCAGGGATCAATATATCGCGTCTTAATGAGACGCGATATATTGATCCCGGATAAATCGATTGCTACCCGCCGATACGGCAGGTAGTGAAGACGTACCCAGAGAGAGGGGTTGGGTATTAGGTTAGGTAGAATTATAGATACAGCATTGCTGATCTTTAACAGAATCTCTGGTGTGGAGGACAGTAAACTGCCACACAGGATTTACAGGAGATAAGGGGGAAGCTTGCATAGTGGTACCAGGGCAAAATCTTGTTCTTAGAAAATGTGCAGATCTGGCCATATATATCTTATCAGCTAGTCAAACTACCAAATGACTGAATGTATTGTTAAAAATAAAGTAAATAAATTATCTTCCCAATAAAGTTACAGTAGACTTTTCAACATACCCTTATTAACTGGCTTTTTCTACAAAAAGAAGAACAGGAGTACTTGTGGCACCTTAGAGACTAACAAATTTATTAGAGCATAAGCTTTCGTGGACTACAGCCCACTTCTTCGGATGCATATAGAATGGAACATATATTGAGGAGATATATATACACACACACAGAGAGCATAAACAGGTGGGAGTTGTCTTACCAACTCTGAGAGGCCAATTAATTAAGAGGGGAAAAAAAAAAACTTTTGAAGTGATAGAATTGATATGCAAACTAGACACAATCAACTCCGGTTTGAATAAGGACTGGGAATGGCTGAGCCATTACAAACATTGACTCAATCTCCCCTTGTAAGTACTCTCACACTTATTATCAAACTGTCTGAACTGGGCTAGCTTGATTATCACTTCAAAAGTTTTTTTTTTTTTTTCCTCTTAATTAATTGGCCTCTCAGAGTTGGTAAGGCAACTCCCACCTGTTTATGCTCTCTGTGTGTGTGTATATATATCTCCTCAATATATGTTCCATTCTATATGCATCCGAAGAAGTGGGCTGTAGTCCACGAAAGCTTATGCTCTAATAAATTTGTTAGTCTCTAAGGTGCCACAAGTACTCCTGTTCTTCTTTTTGCGGATACAGACTAACACGGCTGTTACTCTGAAACCTGGCTTTTTCTAGTTAGTTCAAGGATTGAACAAATCTGTCTGAATGCATGTTTACAATTATGGCAATATGAACTGCCATGGGATTAGTCATTTTCAAAACTAACATAATTAATTAGCTGGATGGATCTTCTATTTTATTTAATTCCATTTTATTTGTGGTAAAAACAACAAGGAGTCTGGTGGCACCTTAAAGACTAACAGATTTATTTGGGCATAAGCTTTCGTGAGTAAAAACCTCACTTCTTCGGATGCATAGAGTGAAAGTTACAGATGCAGGCATTATATACAGACACATGGAGAGCAGGGAGTTACTTCACAAGTGGAGAACCAGTGTTGACAGGGCCAATTCTATCAGGGTGGATGTAGTCCACTCCCAATAATAGATGAGGAGGTGTCAATTCCAGGAGAGGAAAAGCTGCTTCTGTAGTGAGCCAGCCACTCCCAGTCCCTATTCAAGCCCAGATTAATGGTGTTGAATTTGCAAATGAATTTTAGTTCTGCTGTTTCTCTTTGAAGTCTGTTTCTGAAGTTTTTTTGTTCAATGATAGTGACTTTTAAATCTGTAATAGAATGACCAGTGAGATTGAAGTGTTCACTTACTGGCTTATGTATGTTACCATTCCTGATGTCCGATTTGTGACCATTTATTCTTTTGCGGAGGGACTGTCCCGTTTGGCCAATGTACATGGCAGAGGGGCATTGCTGGCACATGATGGCATATATGACATTAGAGGATGTGCAGGTGAATGAGCCCCTGATGGTGTGGCTGATGTGGTTGGGTCCTCTGATGCTGTTGCCAGAGTAGATATGGGGACAGAGTAGGCAACGAGGTTTGCTACAGGGATAGGTTCCTGGGTTGGTGTTTCTGTGGTGTGGTGTGTAGTTGCTGGTGAGTATTTGCTTCAGGTTGGGGGGTTGTCTGTAAGCGAGGACCGGCCCGCCTCCCAAGGTCTGTGAGAGTGAGGGATCATTTTCCAGGATAGGTTGTAGATCGTGGATAATGCGCTGGAGAGGTTTTAGCTGGGGGCTGTATGTGATGGCCAGTGGTGTTCTGTTATTGTCCTTGTTGGGCCTGTCCTGCAGTAAGTGATTTCTGGGTACCCGTCTTGCTCTGTCAATCTGTTTCCTCACTTCCCCAGGTGGGTATTGTAGTTTTACGAATGCATGATAAAGATCTTGTAGGTGTTTGTCTCTGTCTGAGGGGTTGGAGCAAATTCGGTTGTATCTTAGGGCTTGGCTGTAGACAATGGATCGTGTGATGTGTCTTGGATGGAAGCTGGAGGCATGTAGGTACGTATAGCGGTCAGTAGGTTTCCGGTATAGGGTGGTGTTTATGTGACCATCAATTATTTGTACTGTAGTGTCCAGGAAGTGGATCTCTTGTGTGGACTGGTCCAGGCTGAAGTTGATGGTGGGGTGGAAATTGTTGAAGTCCAGGTGGAATTCTTCAAGGGCCTCCTTTCCGTGGGTCCATATGATGAAGATGGCATCAATATAGCTCAAGTAGAGGAGGGGCATTAGGGGACGAGAGCTGAGGAAGCGTTGTTCTAAGTCAGCCATAAAAATGTTGGCATACTGTGGGGCCATGCGAGTACCCATAGCAGTGCCACTGACTTGAAGGTATAAGTTGTCCCCAAATCTGAAGTGGTTGTGGGTGAGGACAAAGTCACAAAGCTCAGCCACCAGGCTTGCTGTGGCCTCATCAGGGATACTGTTCCTGACAGCTTGTAGTCCATCCTCATGTGGAATATTGGTATAAAGTGCTTCTACATCCATGGTGGCCAGGATGGTGTTTTCAGGAAGAACATCAATGCATTGTAGTTTCCTTAGGAAGTCGGTGGTGTCTCGAAGATAGCTGGGAGTGCTGGTAGCATAGGGTCTGAGGAGAGAGTCCAAATAGCCAGATAATCCTGCTGTCAGAGTGCCAATGCCTGAGATGATGGGGCGTCCAGTGTTTCCGGGTTTATGGATCTTGGGTAGCAGATAGAATACCCCTGGTCGGGGTTCTGCGGGTGTGTCCATGTAGATTTGTTCCCATACTGTAGCTGGGAGTTTCTTGAGCAGATGGTGTAGTTTCTTTTGGTATTCCTCAGTGGGATCAGAGGATAGTGGCCTGTAGAATGTGGTCTTGGAGAGTTGCCTGGCAGCCTCCTGTTCATAATCTGACCTGTTCATTATGACTACAGCACCTCCTTTGTCAGCCCCTTTGATGATAATGTCAGAGTTGTTTCTGAGGCTGTGGATGGCATTGCGTTCTGTACGGCTGAGGTTATGGGACAAGTGATGTTGTTTGTCCACAATTTCAGCCTGTGCACGTCTGCGGAAACACTCTATGTAGAGGTCCAGTCTGTCATTTCGACCGTCAGGAGGAGTCCACACAGAGTTCTTCTTCTTGTAGTGTTGGTAGGAGGGTTCCTGTGGGTCAGTGCACTGTTCAGTGGTGCATTGAAAATATTCCTTGAGTCGGAGACGACGAAAGTAAGCTTCCAGATCACCGCAGAACTGTATCATGTTCGTGGGGATGGTGGGACAGAAAGAGAGTCCCCGAGATAGGACAGACTCTTCTGCTGGGCTAAGTGTGTGGTTGGAAAGATTGACAATGTTGTTAGATGAGTTGAGGGTACCATTGTTATAGCCCCCAGTGGCAGGTATTAGTTTAGATAGCTTACAGTCCTTTTTCCTCTGTAGAGAAGTGAAGTGTGCATTGTAAATGGCTTGTCTCATTTTTGTAAAGTCCAGCCACGTGGAAGTTTGTGTAGAAGGCTGGTATTGTATGAGAGTCTCCAGTTCTCTCACCATACTCAGTGTAGTATGTTGATTGCAATGGATTTTTTACCTTCAGTCCTTTTGGTATGATGTCCATCTGTTTGCATTTGGAGAGGAAGATGATGTCTGTCTGTATCTGTGCAAGTTTTTTGTTGAGGTTGATGGATTTCCACTCCATACGGCTAAATTTAGTGCCTTGCATGGTGTCAAGTATCAGGGGGTAGCCGTGTTAGTCTGTATCTACAAAAACAACAAGGAGTCTGGTGGCACCTTAAAGACTAACAGATTTATTACTGACCGCTATACGTACCTACATGCCTCCAGCTTCCATCCAAGACACATCACACGATCCATTGTCTACAGCCAAGCCCTAAGATACAACCGAATTTGCTCCAACCCCTCAGACAGAGACAAACACCTACAAGATCTTTATCATGCATTCGTAAAATTACAATACCCACCTGGGGAAGTGAGGAAACAGATTGACAGAGCAAGACGGGTACCCAGAAATCACTTACTGCAGGACAGGCCCAACAAGGACAATAACAGAACACCACTGGCCATCACATACAGCCCCCAGCTAAAACCTCTCCAGCGCATTATCCACGATCTACAACCTATCCTGGAAAATGATCCCTCACTCTCACAGACCTTGGGAGGCGGGCCGGTCCTCGCTTACAGACAACCCCCCAACCTGAAGCAAATACTCACCAGCAACTACACACCACACCACAGAAACACCAACCCAGGAACCTATCCCTGTAGCAAACCTCGTTGCCTACTCTGTCCCCATATCTACTCTGGCAACAGCATCAGAGGACCCAACCACATCAGCCACACCATCAGGGGCTCATTCACCTGCACATCCTCTAATGTCATATATGCCATCATGTGCCAGCAATGCCCCTCTGCTATGTACATTGGCCAAACGGGACAGTCCCTCCGCAAAAGAATAAATGGACACAAATCGGACATCAGGAATGGTAACATACATAAGCCAGTAAGTGAACACTTCACTTCACTAAAATACACTTTATTTGTGGTGTAATCCTTTGATATATTATAGCTAAGGACATTAGAAGATGTTTATATTCTGAAAAAATACTTTCCTTTGAAATGCACTTGTCTTCTTTGCGTTAGTGATTAGCTTCTCTTTCTAAGTGTCTGCATTTATTGTAGCAGACTATTAATATATCACTACCATCTATTTTATTAACAGTAATTATTCCTTATAATACATATTTAAATATACTGAGATAGGCAAACAATATATATTTTTAATACAAATAAATGTGAACACGTACATCTAGAAACAAAGAACATAGACCATACTTACTGCTTCCCGGGATAGAATCACCCATCATGTGACTTTGAGAAAGATTGGGGTTCATGGTGGATAATAAGATGAATGAAAAGAGATAATGTTAAGGGAGGGTGACTTGATCAGTCTGTACCTACATGGGGAACAAGAATTCGACAATGGGCTCTTCAGTCTAGCAGAAAGAAAGTTCTTCTTCGAGTGCTTGCTCATATCCATTCCATTAGGTGTGTGCGCGCCGCGTGCACGATCGTCGGAAGATTTTCTACCCTAGCAACACCGGCGGGTCGGCTGTGGAGCCCCCTAGAGTGGCGCCTTCATGGCGCTGAATATATACCCCAGCCGACCCGGCGCCCCCTCAGTTCCTTCTTACCGCCCCTGACGGTCGTTGGAACTGTGGAGCGCTGCTTAGCTGTTCTCCACTCTCCCTAGCTTTGTTGGTTATTAGCAGTTATAGTTATAGTGTTTATAGTTAAATAGTTAAATAGTTTTAAAAAAGTTGTTATAGTTGTTCTAAGTAGCTCAGGGGATTAAGGGGGTCGTCTCCCCCTTTCTTCCCCGGCCGCGGGGCCGGGCTCATGCCCAACGCTCCCGGCTTCAAGCAGTGCGCCTCCTGCGCGAAGCCTATGCCCACGAGCGACCCGCACGACTCCTGTCTGAAGTGCCTGGGAGAGTCCCACCAAACAGATAAGTGCAAGATCTGTAAGGCCTTCAGACCAAGGACCAAGAAGGAGCGGGACTTTCGGCTCAGGCAACTCCTGATGGAGGCGGCACTTAGCCCGGACACTCCCTCTACGGGCCAGACCCCGGCGCCTAGCACCTCGGTGCGCAGTGCACCGGCAGCACCGGCTTTGACGACCACGCGAGTGGCGTCAGACAAGCCTCCCCGGCACCGGACCTCGTCGGCACCGCAAGCAGTGCCTCGGCGCCGATCATTATCCCCGGGGCATAAAAAAGCCCATAAAACGGGGACGTCCGTGCCGAAGACGCCGGCTCCCCCAGTGCCGGGGGTAGAGCCGCGTCCGCCGGTGGAGCAAAGGAAACAGGTGCCTCCAGCACCGTCGACTCCGGCACCGAAGCCGTTGAGTCCGGTGCAGATAGCGTCTCCACCGAGGCCGGCGGTGATACAGTGCCTACCGTCGACTCCAGAGACCTTCGCGGCGGCGAGAGACTTAATAGCTCTCACGGAGCCGGCACCGCCTCAACCACCGGCACCGACTGCACCGCTGACTCGCCCGGTCCAGTCGAGGGGGAAACCTGCCTTGATGCGCCCTCCATCACAAGGGCTGGAACCTCGGCACCGGTCCAGGTCCCGAAGCAGGTCCCCACGCCGCTCGCAGTCCCGGCACCGAATATCGTCTCGGCACCGGTCGTACTCGCGGCCAAGATCTTCTTCGCGGCACCGCTCTACGTCTCGGCACCGATATGATCGTCGGCACCGATCAACGTCGAGACGTAGCTCTCGGCACCGCTACGGTCGACGCTCGACGTCGAGAGGCCGCTCCCGGCACCGGGCATACTCCAGGTCCTCGTCGAGGTCCAGATCCGACTCCCGGCACCGACGAGGTCATCGGCACCGGTCGCGGTCCCGGCACCGATCGCCGGCACCGCGTGGAGATAGAACATCCCCGGACCGGCACCGTGCGGCACCGCATCCCACGGGATTCGTCTCGACGCACTCGGCACCGCCATGGCCATCGAGATCGGTGTCCCGCTCCTCTGAGGAAGTATCGAGATCGGCATACCCCCCTCAGGGTCAAGCCGAGGAGCAGGACATAGGCCATTGGCAGGAGGTAGCAGAGGACCCTGCTCATGGCCCATCTCACTGGTCGTTCTGGACCCCGTGGGCGTACCATCAGGCGCAAGGGGCTCCAATTGCGTCGACCTCTCGCTCCGGTCACTCCGTCAGAGGGGCCCCGGAGTCCACCATCTCTCGGCCTCCGCCAGGGGGCATGGAGGCCTCTGGGTCCGCACCACCTGACACCCTGGACCCAGGCACAGGTGATGCTCCAGCCCAGGAACAGGGAGACCAGGACCAGCCCTTGGATCCTGTTCCACCGGAGGCATCTTCCTCTTCTTCTCCCGATGAGGCAGTGGCGGGCACATCGTGCACAGGCCCGCCTCCAATAGATCTTCGGGCTCACCAGGATCTTCTGCGCAGGATGGCCCGTAATATGGACCTGCAGGCGGAGGAGATAGTGGAGGTTCACGACCCGATCGTGAATATCCTTGGAGCGGATGCCCCATCGAGGGTAGCGTTACCCCTGATCCGCACGATTCAAATGAATGCGGATACGATATGGCAAACTCCTGCCTCTATCCCACCCACAGCGAGAGGGGTGGAAAGGAAATACTTTGTCCCGTCTAAGGACTATGGGTACTTGTATACCCACCCCCAACCGTGTTCACTGGTGGTGGAATCAGTGAACGCACGAGAGCGCCACGGCCAGCAGGCTGCAGCGCCTAAATCAAAAGAGGCTAAGCGGCTCGATTTGTTTGGCCGTAAGATTTACTCAGCCGGAGGGCTACAACTTAGAGCAGCGAACCAACAGGCGCTGCTGAGCCGCTACAGTTTCAACTCCTGGAACTCTATGGGGAAGTTTAAGGAGCTGATTCCCCAGGAGTCCAGGGAAGAGTTTGGAGCCATGGTAGAGGAGGGCAAGAAGGTGGCTCGGACCTCCTTGCAGGCCTCCTTGGACATAGCAGACTCAGCTGCGAGGACCCTGGCTTCGGGTATCGCTATGCGTAGGATCTCCTGGCTTCAGGTCTCGGGTTTGCCTCCGGAGCTGCAGCAAACCCTACAGGATCTCCCCTTTGAGGGACACGGATTGTTCTCAGACAAAACGGACTCTCGCCTGCAGAGCCTAAAGGACTCGAGAACAATCATGCGCTCCCTGGGGATGCATGTTGTGGGCCCTCAGCGCAGGCCATTTAGGCCGCAGCCTCAGCGCTTCTACCCCCCCCCCACCTCGTCAGAGACAGGACTCGGCCAGGAGGCGAGGGCGAGGTGGTAGAAGAAGGTGGACCGGCCCTCAACCCGGCCAGAACCAGGGGCCACCTAGACCACCTTCAGGCCCCAGGCAGAACTTTTGAAGGTGCGGTCGAGGACGGCGCCCCAGTCATCCCCCAAGATCCAACCCCCTCCTTTCGGGATCGCCTCTCCCACTTCCACCGTGCTTGGTCCCTTATAACTTCGGACCGTTGGGTCCTCCGCACGGTGGAGAGGGGATACGCTATCCAATTTTCTTCTATTCCCCCCTCCCACCCCCCTTCCCCGTCCCTCTTCAGGGACCCTTCTCACGAGCAACTTCTTATTCAGGAGGTTTCTACGCTCCTGGCCATGGGGGCCATAGAGGAGGTTCCGATAGAGTTAAGGGGCAGGGGATTTTATTCCCGTTATTTCCTGATCCCCAAGTCCAAGGGAGGTCTGCGGCCCATCTTGGACTTGCGCGGACTCAACAAATTCGTAGTAAAGTTGAAGTTCCGCATGGTCTCTTTGGGGGCCATTATCCCTTCCCTCGATCCTGGAGACTGGTTCGCCGCCCTCGACATGAAAGATGCATACTTTCACATCTCAATTTACCCACCTCACAGACGCTTCCTGCGATTCGTGGTAAACACAGTGCACTACCAATTTGCAGTCCTTCCCTTCGGCCTATCCTCGGCCCCAAGAGTGTTCACGAAATGTATGGCTGTCGTGGCAGCATACCTTCGTCGGCAAGGGATACAGGTGTTCCCGTACCTAGACGACTGGCTGGTACGCAGTCGCACCAAGGAGCAAGTTCAAGCTCACGTCCACATAATAGTGCACACATTCAACGAGTTGGGCATCCTACTCAACAAGGACAAATCCACTCTAGAACCTACCCAGAGAATAGAATTCATCGGCGCAGTTCTAGACTCCAGACGTGCACAAGCCATCCTGCCAGACAACAGATTCGGCACCATCACGAGCCTCATTCAAGGGCTCCAGGCCTTCCCAACGACCACGGTGAGGTCGTGCCTTACCCTGCTGGGTCACATGGCTTCCTGCACGTACGTAACCAGGCATGCCAGACTTCGGCTTCGCCCACTTCAAACCTGGGTGTCATCAATATACCGTCCACATCGGGACAGTCTGAACATGGTGGTCACGGTCCCGAACTCGGTCCTGGCCTCCCTCACCTGGTGGCTAGATCGCAATGTGGTCTGCGAGGGGATACCATTTCACGCCCCACAACCCTCTCTGCACCTGGTCACAGACGCTTCATCTCTGGGTTGGGGCGCCCATCTCAACGAACACCATACCCAGGGCCTGTGGACTGCATCCCAGCTAGCCCTGCACATCAATGTTCGGGAACTGATGGCGGTACGACTGGCGTGCCAGGCATTTCTCAACCTCCTACGTGGCCGATGTGTGTTAGTTCTCATCGACAACACCACGGCCATGTTTTACATCAACAAGCAAGGAGGAGCACGTTCGTCAATCCTATGCCAAGAGGCCATTCGCCTGTGGGACTTCTGCATCGCCCACTCAATCCACCTCACGGCATCGTTCCTCCCTGGAGTCCAGAACACTCTAGCGGACCGACTCAGCAGGTCCTTCCAGACGCACGAGTGGTCTATCCGTCCGGACATCATACATTCCATCTTCCAGAGGTGGGGGTTTCCCCAGATAGACCTATTTGCATCCCGAGACAACAGGAAGTGCCACGTGTTCTGCTCCCTACAAGGTCGAGCTCCGGGCTCCCTCTCGGATGCGTTTCTCCTTCCCTGGAAAGACCACCTGTTTTACGCCTTCCCTCCGTTTCCTCTGGTCCACAAGGTACTGCTCAAATTGCGCAGAGACCAGGCACAGGTAATTCTGGTCGCTCCAGCGTGGCCGAGACAACATTGGTACACCACACTGTTGGAACTCTCGGTTCAGACACCGATCCCGCTTCCGTTGTATCCGGATCTCATCACGCAGGACCACGGCCGGCTGCGTCACCCCGACCTGCAATCACTCCACCTCACGGCGTGGCTGCTCCATGGTTCACCCAGGCAGAGCAGCAATGCTCGCACTCTGTCCAACAGATTCTGCTGAGCAGTAGGAAGCCCTCAACACGCACCACGTACCTGGCCAAGTGGAAGCGGTTCTCCTGTTGGTGCGAACAACGAGCCACGTCCCCGTTGCAGGCACCCATTCCTCTCATTTTGGAGTATCTCCTCTCCCTAAAACATCAGGGGTTGGCGATATCTTCAATTAGGGTTCACCTGGCCGCTATATCGGCCTTTCACCCAGGGGAACTCGCGTCCTCGGTATTCTCTAACCCGATGGTCGTTAGATTCCTCAAGGGCTTAGACCGGATGTACCCACAACAACGTCAGCCCGTCCCGACGTGGGACCTCAACCTGGTTCTCTCCAAGCTCACAGGTCCTCCATTCGAGCCACTGGCCACCTGTTCACTTCTGTACCTATCCTGGAAGACAGCCTTCCTCGTAGCCATCACCTCAGCAAGGCGCGTTTCTGAACTCAGGGCGCTGACATCTGAGCCCCCTTACACAGTTTTTCATAAGGATAAAGTGCAACTTCGTCCACATCCTGCCTTTCTCCCTAAGGTGGTTTCGCCATTTCATATCAACCAGGACATATTTCTCCCGGTCTTTTATCCCAAACCGCATGCCACTCGCCAGGACCAACATCTGCATTCCCTGGACGTAAGAAGGGCCCTGGCCTTCTATATTGACCGCACAAAGCACTTTAGAAAGACGACGCAGCTCTTCGTTGCAGTGGCCGACCGAATGAAAGGCTCACCGGTCTCCTCACAGCGCCTATCCTCCTGGATTACGTCTTGCATCCGGACTTGCTATGACCTGGCAGGTGTCTCAGCACCGCACCTCACCGCTCACTCCACGAGGGCCCAAGCCTCCTCGACTGCTTTCCTGGCACATGTTCCGATACAGGACATTTGTAGAGCGGCGGTTTGGTCATCAGTCCACACGTTTACAGCTCACTATGCACTAGTGCAGCAGTCCAGGGACGATGCTGCCTTCGGATCAGCGGTTTTGCACACGGCAATGTCTCACTCCGACCCCACCACCTAAGTTGGGCTTGGGAGTCACCTAATGGAATGGATATGAGCAAGCACTCGAAGAAGAAAAGACGGTTACTCACCGTTGTAACTGTTGTTCTTCGAGATGTGTTGCTCATATCCATTCCAAACCCGCCCCCCGTCCCCACTGTCGGAGTAGCCGGCAAGAAGGAACTGAGGGGGCGCCGGGTCGGCTGGGGTATATATTCAGCGCCATGAAGGCGCCACTCTAGGGGGCTCCACAGCCGACCCGCCGGTGTTGCTAGGGTAGAAAATCTTCCGACGATCGTGCACGCGGCGCGCACACACCTAATGGAATGGATATGAGCAACACATCTCGAAGAACAACAGTTACAACGGTGAGTAACCGTCTTTTATACCACAATCCAATGGCTGAAATTTGAAGAAAGATAAATTCATAGATTCATAGATTATAGGACTGGAAGGGACCTCGAGAGGTCATCGAGTCCAGTCCCCTGCCCGCATGGCAGGACCAAATACTGTCTAGACCATCCCTGATAGACATTTATCTAACCTACTCTTAAATATCTCCAGAGACGGAGATTCCACAACCTCCCTAGGCAATTTGTTCCAGTGTTTAACCACCCTGACAGGAACTTTTTCCTAATGTCCAACCTAGACCTCCCTTGCTGCAGTTTAAACCCATTGTTTCTGGTTCTATCCTTAGAGGCTAAGGTGAACAAGTTCTCTCCCTCCTCCTTATGACACCCTTTTAGATACCTGAAAAAAAATTCAGACTGGAAATGGGCATAAAATTTTAGCAGTGAGGATAGTTAACCATTGAAACAATTTACAAAGGGCCATGATGGATTTGCCCTCATTGACAATTTTTAAATCCAAGATTGGATGTTTTTCTAAGAGATATGCTCTTGGAATTATTTTGGGGAAGCTCGATGGTCTGTGTTGTCTACGAGGTCAGACTAGGTGATCCTTGGTCCCTTCTGGCCTCGGAATCTGTGAATTAAGAGCACTTGGGAGGACCTCATTAACTGATTATTCTATGAATTCGTAATGATTTAAATAAATACCAAGAAAATACTTTCTTATAATTGGTTACTTTTACAGTTAGCCCTTCAAATATTGGAAGGAGAACACAAAATGAGGCTAGGACCTTTTAAATTTAGAAAATACAATGTTCCTATAAATGTTTCTCTTTTTTTGTAATGAAATTGCCATTAAACATTTGACTCAAACTACATTTGTTACTGCTTAGCAGTAAAGTGTAATATTTTGCAGGTGGCATGATCCTGCTCTCTCTGAAGCCAATGAGACTATTGCCATCCATTGACTTCAGCGGCAGCAGGAGGTGAAATTATTAGTTCATTTGTGAGTAGTTTTTGCAGAATCTTGTAATCAGCTTGGCAGCACAGTATAGATTGAGGGGATATCTTGGAATGGAACTGCTACATTTGTCATCAAAGAGAGAGAAACGTTAGATAATGGCGTTTAACAGTCTGTTGCTTTCTGCTGAGCAGTCATCAAATCCAGAAATAATGATCTTGAACTGTTTTGAAGTTTTTGATACAAAACATTTAAGAACCTTAGAATATTACAACTAAACCATTTGTTTAGCAACAAGTGAAAATCAAATAGGAATATGAAACAAATTCCTATTCTTTCTTGTTTTGAAATGTTTCCATGATCTGAATAGGCAAAGTTACAAATAACATTTGAAACTTTCAGAATAAATGTTAAAGTTTCAGGAACAATTTGAATTATCTGCTTATCTAAATTACATAAAAACCCACGTTAAAAAATGTTAAAAATAGAAGTTACGGTAAAGTGTCGTCATCATCATCATCTTCCTGAAAAGTACATGCAAAATCTGAACACTTCATATTTCCTTAGTTACTTTTTAAAAAATCTCACAATAGTTTCACAAAACTTAAAAGCAAGCAATAATTTTTACTGTGGAGCACATATAATCACTTTGGCTAATTAAAAGACGAACAGTAAAATTGCTAAGGGACCATCACAATTCACTTGCTTAATGGGGGTGATTTTCTGATGAAGGTGGAGCAGAAATATGACCATTATGTTTGGAGATACCCAGACTGCTGCTTATTAAAAGTAGTCCATACTGATTTCACTGCAGTGCTTTACTTCTAACAACTCTACAAAGTTTAGGCAGAACTCCTACAAAGCCTCTGAATTCCAGCTGACTTAAATTGCCACTAATTGCATACCATACATATTTACCTTTTTCTTGCTTCTAGGCTTGAGGAGTTCATATGCTAGTCAGAACAGTCAGCTTGGGCAAGAATTACGTTCAGCTGTATCTCCTGACCTACACATCACCCCCATATATGAAGGGAGAACCTATTACAGTCCTGTGTACCGCAGTCCAAATCATGGAGCAGTTGAGCTACACCAAGGGTCCCAGACAGCACTATATCGAACTGGGTCAGGTAGGTATAGAATTGAGGTTTTTCAGCATTCCCCAAATTTAGATGATTTGCCCCAAAAATCTTTCTTGATTTACATATTAGTTTTCTACTTGAGAGAATATAAATTGTTGCCACGCTGTCAATATGCATGATGATAGATATGTGTTGCTAATTTAAAATAATAGATTAGAAGCCATAAATCAGTGAAGAGGAAGAGACCTAAATCTGAAAGACTTGCACAATAATGGCAGATAGGAGTAAGAAACAGATTAGTTTAAAATGCTCTTTATTCTTTTGTGATGTCTATAGCAAGTACTCGAGATTATATGCTGATAAGTCCGTTTTGAGCTAAACCAAGGGTTCCCAAACTTGGTTCGCAGCTTGTTCACGGTAAGCCCCTGGTGGGCCACGAGACACTTTGTTTACCTGAGCGTCCGCAGGTACGGCCGCTCGCAGCTCCCAGTGGCCGCGGTTCACCATTTCCAGCCAATGGGAGCTGCGGAAAGTGGCACGGGCTGGGTATAGCGTATTTCTTGGTTTAAACCCTCACTAGCCAATCATAGAAGTGTTGGAAGTGTAGGTCTGGAAGGGGCCTCAATAGATCATCTAGTCCTGTTCCTTGTACTCAAGGACTACTTAATAACTAGACCATTCCAGACAGGTGTTTGTCCAACCTGTTCTTTAAAACCTCCAGTGACAGAGATTCCACATCCTCCTTGAGCAATTTGTTCCAGTGCTTAACTATCCTGACAGTTAAGAAGTTTTTCCTAATGTCCATCCTAAACCTCCCTTGCTGCAGTTTTAAACCCATTGCTTCTTGTCCTATCCTCAGAGGTTAATTAAAACAATTTTTCACCCTCCTCTTTGTCACAATGTTTTATGTACTTCAAAACTGTTATTATATTCCCCACTCAGTCTTCTCTTCTCCAGACTAAACAAACCCAATTTTTTCCAATCTTTCCTCATAGGTCATGTTTTCTAGCCCTTAAATCATTTTTGTTGCTCTCCTCTGACTTTCTCCAGTTTGTCCACATCTCTCTTGAAATGTGGTGCCCAGAACTGGACACAATACTCTGGCTGAAGCCTTATCAACATGGAGTAGAGTGAAAGAATTACTTCTCGTGTCTTGCTTACAACACTCCTGCTACTACATCCCAGAATGATGGTCGCTTTTTTTGCAACAGTGTTACACTGTTGACCCATATTTATCATATCCTTCCTCTCACTTTTTACTGTTTTATCAATATAGTAGAACCCTGCTAAATTGCACTGCACTAATTCACATCTTGCGCCATAAAACACGTGGTCTCACCCAACTTCTCAAAGATTTAATCCTGGAATGCTATATTGTAAGATCCAATATTAAAATCTAATTACTTTTATATGCTATATGACAGAATATAAAATGAGATACTATGAAGTACTGTCATAAATAATTGCAGCTAAACTGAAATTCTCAAATAAAAGGAAAAGACATGGTACGTTTGTGATGCATTATTCTGATTTTAGATCTTTTGTTCACTTACTAATTTGCACAATTTAGTAGTTTGCAATAGGTCTCCCAATCATTAATCTGAATTAGGAAGGTTTTACTGTTAAGTCTCCAGAGTGATAGTTCACAATACCTATAATAATGTTTTTAAACCTTTTAAATTGCTTGTTAATAATTTTGCACCAGCTGAGGCATTCAGAGTACTATGAATGAAGCACAAGTTTTGCAGTTTCCCTGCCCCACCTGCCACAACTAAACTCACATAAGCAAAACTGAACCAGGTAAAGTTTGTTAAAGTTTTAGCTCAATTGGGAAACTGAAAAATAAAGTTCTAGTTCAGTTAATATCCTTATGTTTTTTTAGAAGAGCAGAAAATACCATAAGATCACTGTAATCAAGAAGGTTCATATTCATACCTCATTTCACACACAAGTGGTGTTTTTCTGAACCATTTGAGATTAGTGCCTTGAAAGAATCTTTAAATACAATTCAATCCCCAATTAATATTTTGCCCAAGCAAGCAGGACAAGCTTGCATTTAATTTATGAAAGGAGAGGCATTAACATCAGGAGAGCTTCTTGTTTTATTTCCCATTTTTCTTTCTTCAGTACTATAGATGCATACAATCGAATGTTATTAAACATCTCTGAAACTGTTCTATTTGTCATCAGGTTCCTCTTCAGTTCCTGGTTTACTGCTAATATATTTGACACATATAGTACTTACTACATTAAATACTGAAACACTCAATCTTATTTAGAAATAACTTGGGCCTGATCCCACAATGACTTTACTTGTGTAATCAGCCCATTATCGTCCTTGGAACTTTTTCTGTAAGGATTTATCATATGAGAGGTGCTGGAGTCCTATCCAATGATAGCTTTTTAGACCTCTGGGTATTTCAGTCTCACTTCAACTTTAATTTTGCTTGCTTTTTATTTAAACCAAGAATTGTCTCATAACAAATGTCTATAAAAGGTATCTAGCATATTTTATTATTGATTTTACACTAGGTGTTGGAAATCTGCAAAGGTCATCCAGTCAGCGTAGCACACTTGCATACCAAAGAAATAATTATCCCTTGAACACAACAGCTGCCTATGCGGAACCCTACAGGTCAATGCAGTATCGACTGTCAGAGTCCAGTTATAACAGGCTACAACATGCAACGCCAGCAGATGATGGTACAACAAGATCTCCATCCATAGACAGCATACAGAAAGATCCTAGGCAAGTCCAACTGAGCTTTCAGGAATCATGTACCATTGCAAGAATTATCTGATTCTAAAATTGTTCTTTGATTAAATAGAAAATCTTAGTAGTGCATTTTTTAGTTCTGTATTATACAGATCATTGTGATTAATTTAGGTTTAATAAGTAACAATTTATAAAATTATCCAGAAGTTTAACCAGTAAGTGCATTGCTTTTACTTTGCTACAGTAGTTGACTGTTACTTACATTTGTGTTAACAATTATTGTAATTCTCTTCCAAGTTTATTTTAGGATATTGAAAGGAAATTTCATATACTCTGAGGAACATTTGTGAACTTGAAAGGTTTCATTTGGTTTTATTGAGTATTTTTTATTAAATTGTCACACGTGTTTGCCAGGTTTTGAAAATGAGTAAGTAAATATCTAAATATACTAGATCATTCTATTTATGAACAGCTTTGGTTATAAGGAAAGTTGCTTGGAAATCTTCGGAATAAGTATACCATTTTGCAAAGGTAGAAAACAGTTTCTTCATATTAACATAGAATAAATGCATTTAAAATGGAAATGGAGACCGTTTTTCCGGTATTACTTATTCAAGTAGTCCTGTAGACAGTAATGGGCCTACTTGCATGATGGGACAAACAGGATTTGGCCCCTATTAGTGAACTTTCAAACCACTTCTTTGGGTCAACTTAATAGTGCTACACAGGACTGGCTCTAACTTTTTTGCTGCCCCAAGCAGCAAAAAAAAGTGCCGCCCCGCCGAGCCCCCCCCCCCCCCACCGAGCGCCGCGCCACCGGAACCCCCCCTCTGAGCGCTGCGCCCCGTGCCGCCCCCCCCGCCAAGCGCCGCGCCGCTGGAGCCCGCCCCCCCCCCCCCCGCCGAGCGCCACGCTGCCCCCCGCCACCCCAAGATTGGCCGCTCCTTACCGGCTGCCACCCCAAGCATGTGCTTGGTTACCTGGTGCCTGGAGCCGGCCCTGGTGCTGCAAACTTTAACAAGTCATGTTTGTGGTATTTGGCCATTGGTGCATTTTTAACATGTAGCGCATTAGCTTGCTCCACATACTAAATATTGATTTAGAACAGTTGTACTCAGACTGCCACTTGTGAGTGCAAGTGGCTCTTTGACGTGTCTCCTGCAGCTCTTTGCAGCACATGATATTAAAACACTGTGTGATTTTAATTATTAATCCATCGGAATGCTTTTACGATGTTATTAATCAATTGTAGAATACTTGGTCAGTCATTTTGCTGTGAGAATAATATATAGATATAGATAGAGGTATAGCTATGAAATAGTAAATGAAACAATGAATTCACACTACTGTGGCTCTTTTGGGTAATGGTGATTGCTAATTTGGCTCCTGAACCACTGAGGTCTGAGTATCACTGATATAAAAGATCTATTTGAGGAGTAAGGTACTGTTTCATCAGAGTAAAGATGACTGAACCAGGTCTTTAAAAGTATCAGAAAGACAAAGGGCTTGTCTACACTTGGAAGTTTACTGAAATAGCTATTCCAGAATAATTATACTGGTAAATTTCAAAGAGTAAACAAGCCCATAGACTCATTTTGGTGAAAATAAAGAAGAGGTATGCATTATTCTCTAATCTGTACATTAGAACAAAAGAGGGAAACGGTGAGAAATCTTTTTCTTTGCCTCATTAGTATATTTGTTGTACAAGTTGCAGACACAGTATTCATAGGAAGCTAATTACCATCTTTCTCCATGGCCTTGTAATACTGTAATAGTCAAAATATAAAATGGAGTCTGAGCTACAGTACATTGAGCAATAAATGCTTTGGGAAATATAAGAAGAATTCTTATGCTGTATAAAATTCCCATCTCTTATCATATCCAGATTTTGTCTTTCCCTATTATAGCCAGACCCCTCTTAAGGTAAAAAGTATTGCACAAGTTAGGTTTTATGTCTTGAAATTTGCTATGCTATAGTATCTTGACTGTTAGCAATTTAACAGCATTATAAATATTCCGTAAAATATAAAGTAATAAGAGCATTCAATTGAAGAACTAGTTAAAAAGAACTAATGTGTTGGAAAGAACTAATATTAACCTCCGGATTCTCTAAGTCAGGAATTTCATGTTTTTGTAATATGTTATTTATAGTATGATAATTTCATAGTCTGATGGTTTTTAAACTATTATGACTAGTTTGATTATCTGAAATGTTCCCTTTAAAACAT
The DNA here is from genome assembly GCF_027887155.1 of Malaclemys terrapin pileata. Taxonomy (NCBI): domain Eukaryota; kingdom Metazoa; phylum Chordata; order Testudines; family Emydidae; genus Malaclemys; species Malaclemys terrapin. The sequence goes on along the minus strand of NC_071515.1, from coordinate 49,166,167 downwards.
TTTATAAGAATATATATATAAATTGTAGAAGCAACCACACTTATTGAAAGTGCAGCCCACAGACTGAGTTTCAAAACCATATTAAAGAAAATCTTTAAAAATTATGCTAAACTCTTTATTTTTAACAAATATACTTTTTTCAGAATTACTCCTCTGGTTCTTCCTGACTCTATTCTTGCAGTTTAGTCAACAATAGTTGCTTACTAGGACTCTGGACTGAAGGAAATTTATTCTGATATGTCCAATATCTGACATTATTTACAGACTATCACCCACTGTTAACGATGCTTTTGAAAAAATTGCAGCCTACCCAATAAGGTGTGTAGGTACAAATAAAGCTGTCTTGAGTGTAGTCAGTCCCATCTTCCTTGTTTCCTCATTTAAACAAGAAATGTACCTGATTTGTCTGTTATCTCCAATGCCTGATCTTAATTTTTTTTTTGTAATATTCACTAACTGACTTTAAGATATTTTAAAGAGACATTAACAGCACAGTCATGTTACTCCAGTAGCCAGGGATGACATCTTTATCAACATATATCCACTTGTTTCATTTTAAAGGTTATCAGACATGTGGCTAGATAAAGCCCAGAGAGCTTTACAGTACAGTTTGTTTCTATTTTATCTTTAACCTGGTGGAGTGACCTCTGGAAATTTATAATCTGGCCCTTGGATTGTGAGATAATTGAGGCAGCTACCAGATTCCCTCTCTGTCTTTAAAACACCTTTCACACTTTTGGTTCTTCTATAAAATGCATTTAAAATGGAGCATCTTAAATTGGAACCTGTAGAATCCGTGGGCCTGTATCTCCATTTCAAAAATGAGGACAACCAAAAATCTGCTCTGTTATAGTCAGACTACAATGGCGAGGTTGACAAGTTTTAGACACCCCTGTTTTAAAGAGAGACTGACCAACATGGTTTATTTTACACTCCATTGTTTGGAATGCTCCTGTGTGACCGCTGGTTCTTCAGGGACAAACTACAGGGCAGACTCAAGGATGGTGCAAAAGTCCACAGAGTTGATTGAGGCAGTTCCCAACACCCCGACTGGACAGGATTTCCCTGCAACAGTCTCATTAGGCCCCTCAGGGCTATCCGAGGCAGCACAGACAGCCCAATAGTCTTTTTGTAGTAAAGCAAACAAATAGTGCCAAAACCAATAGTCCTGTGCCAGGCCTATCTTCTTCCAGAGGGCTCTGGCAGTCAGGAGTCTCTGTGGAAGTTCTGGGCTGGTCCTTTTCTCAGGGAGCACAAGATAGATCTATTCTCCCTGGTCAGTGCACCTACTGGGCTGTCCTCTTCCCTTTTTAACTGGCCCGTCATTATCTGACAGTAAGTGCAGGTATAGCAGGGCAAGGCTGAGTGGGCCCACTCTAGCTCATTAACCCTTGTTGACTCAGTGTGGGGCTGGTGTATACCCAATCACATCCCTAAATCTTGAAAATGAAATTTTCCATCAATTTTGTCATTTTTTCCATTTGGGGAATCTTGATATAGTTCTTGTGTTTCTAATGGAGACAGTTCATTCCATTTAACTGGCTCACTTGTACTCTTGTCTTGATGATGTCAGCAAGAATAAGTGTAGCTCTAGGAATAGTGTTTGTTTGCTAAGTATTGCTGCTGAGCCAACAGGAGAAGTGCAGTCCTTTTTTTGTGTAGAACCTACAAAAAAAAAAAAAAAAAGCACTCCTAAAATTCCATACCATTGTTAATAATAAATCCTTTTATTATTAAAACAGACCTTTAAAAAATCTAATTTACTTTTCACCACTAGAACTATTTCTTTGCTTTCTGCATTATAATTTGCTTTCACAATTAAACAGTTTTACCTTGTGGTTAGTGAGTTTTAACTGCTGGTTCATATGTACTATCATACTGCTGCAACCTTTACTGCCAGAAAATGTTTTAATCCAAACAACTGTTTCCATTGAAATTTGAAATATAAAATAACAATTAAAAATATATGTATTATTATTAGATTTTGTTCACATCTTTCTTAATATAGGCAATATTTAAAATGTGAACCCAAACTTACGTAATTTGTGTCTTTTAAAAGAGGATATTTAGAAGGTCAACCAACTGGATAGAATTATATGTCACATTCTGAGTCTTAACTGCTTGAAAGGATTACTTTGGAACAACATTATCATTCTGTTCTTGGAACTTTAGTTGTTTCACATGTTTGGATTTTCAGGAAGAGTAAGATCTCTGTACTGAAAGAAGAACAGGAGTACTTGTGGCACCTTAGAGACTAACAAATTTATTAGAGCATAAGCTTTCGTGGACTACAGCCCCGCATCCGAAGAAGTGGGCTGTAGTCCACGAAAGCTTATGCTCTAATAAATTTGTTAGTCTCTAAGGTGCCACAAGTACTCCTGTTCTTCTTTTTGCGGATACAGACTAACACGGCTGTTACTCTGAAACTTGTCATCTCTGTACTGTTTTGTTTAAAATTCTTTAGAAAGAGAAAATAGCCCAACAAATGTCACTGGATCAGTTCCTAAAGCTATAAATTTCATGGTCATGTCTAATGACTTGCCAGGTTTTTGGCTATGTAAAATAGCTGTGTACTTGGTGAAACGGTTACAATAAAACTAGTTGTAAGTCCACACTCCCTAGACAATTCAAGCTGTTACAGCCTTGTGGTACTTTATTTTGATATGGTTGATAATGCCACTCATATCAGTCCTGTTGATAATTCCACTCGTATCCGTTTTTGTCCAAGTGTAATTGACTATAAAACAGTAAAAAATGTGTTAAATGTTCAGAAAAAAATATTCTCTGTATGAATTACACCTGTCCTCCGCTGAATGAAATTTATAAGAGCTAGGTATCTTCATATGGGTCATCCTCTCCCTCACCCCACCCCCTTTTTAAAGCTAAGGAGGTTTATGTAGATTTCAGTGATTCAGTAAGTAGAGTTAAAGTATATATATTTCACTCTAGCTATTCAATCTGTATTCGCAATCTAACTGAAGAAGGCAATATGGACATTTATAATGTTTTTGCTGTGATGCATAAAGAATATAAAGGCTTCTCTACTGATGGGAAAACTGAAAGGTGGAATGGAACAATGAACCATTTTCACACGTTTAGTTTCCTCTTTTACGTTTGATACTACAGGACAGCAAATACTTTAGAAAACTGCTAAGACTCTCCAGTAACTATAGGAGTAAAACATATGTATAAACTAACACCTTCCCTTGAATTTGTTTATCTAATGAAGGGAGTTTGCATGGCGGGATCCAGAATTGCCTGAAGTCATTCACATGCTTCAGCACCAGTTCCCATCAGTTCAAGCAAATGCAGCAGCCTACCTTCAGCACCTGTGCTTTGGAGATAACAAAGTAAAAATTGAGGTACAGTGTTGATTTTTTTTTTCTGTTTCGCGAAGAACTGCAAACAACGAGCAAGTACACTTTTCCCTTTTATTTTGATCACAAAAGTGACTGTAACACTTGGATCTAGATCAGTGGTTCTCAAACTTTAGTACTGGTGACCCCTTTCACATAGCAAGCCTCTGAGTGCGACCCTCCCCCTTATAAATTAAAAACACTTTTTTATATATTTAACACCATTATAAATGCTGGAGGCAAAGCGGGGTTTGGGGCTGACACCTCGTGACCCCCCATGTAATAACCTTGCGACCCCCTGAGGGGTCCCAACCCCCAGTTTGAGAACCCCTGGTCTAGATGCTTTTAAGCATGTGTTTGTACTAGAGGCATGTTAATTCTGAGAATTCTAGATATATTAACACTTCTCTCTTACTATCAAGTGAAAATCATTAAAAGTGGGTAATCCAGCAAAATTGTATTACTAGTATTTAACCTGATGTCAAACCTTATATTATTTCTTAAATGTAGGCTTAACAAAATCAGCATTTAAAGAACTACTACTGATAATTAAGGGGTTCCAAAAAAATGTACATAGGCCTTCCACTCTTTTTAATGCAAACAAAGCAAAAGTTGTGGTGTGCAGTGAAGCACTAATCAAAACAACCTTGAGTATTTATGGAGCTATGGAAAGGGTTTATCAAGTGTGATATGGAGGGCAATTATAGGTACATGGAAGAACATAGTTAATGTCTAGAATTTATATAAACTTTGTATATATAAGGGCTACTGGCCATCATTTTATTCCTTTCATACAGCAGCAATAAAATATCAATTGTTGAAGGAATCTGTTATGTCATACGCATCTCACATGTGCATCTTATTCACCATTCCCCTTATACAGTGTTATTTATTTTAAAATATTTAGGTGAAAAAATGGAGATGGAGCGAATAACCTAACCAGCAAATTATATGGGAGCACAACTGGGATTCCCTTTGTTTTTGTCCTACAGTCTCTTTTAGTAGAGATCCTTGATCTCCCTTCACTCAACAATTTTTAGTGTTTTATTATCAATAATAATACTTCATGTTATGGTGGAGCACTTGCACTCTCATAGTTAAATTTGCTCCTAGTTTTTTATTTTAAGAGATGAAAATGTTCTATGTTATCTCTTGTTTGGAGTGAGAAAACCAATTTCAAGTGCTCATTGTTGTTCATGAAATGCTTGCCATTATTTAAAAAAAACAGGTTAGATATTGCTATTTTGAAATACACAGTCCAACAACAAAAAATGTCCAGTGTCTAATGGTTTCTTCTGACCCCCTTTGAAAACATACTATGGTAGACCGAGATATGAAATTAAGTGTGTGTGATTCTTCGCATGACCACTTCGGAAGAATGTTTGATAATAGTTGTAATTGTAGTTGTGTTAATTAATTAATATTGAAAAAGTTACTGTTTTAAATGCTGATATAAGTTATGTTGATACAGTGTTACTAAGGATATAAGGTATGGTAGCATAGGAGCTATGTCCACACAATGACAAAAAGTTCAGAATTATGTGATGTATCAGACATACTGCTTAACAAATCACCAAAGGACTTCAGAAGATGCTGTTGTAACCCATCCTAACACTGTATGGATTTGTCCTTCTGAGGGCTACACCATAAGTAGTAGCTTATGAGTTTGCTCCTCCCTTTATTCTCCTGGATCTAGTACTTCAGTTAAAGCACCAGTAGTTTGTTCTTTCAGATCCAGAGATTCCAGATTCTCTTCAGAGAGATACATGTGTGGAATGAACAGCTATGGACACCTGAAGCACCCAGATTGGAGCAGAGTGTAACCCACACTTACACAAAATGTCTTTGTTACCCTTAAGTGTCTGCACCATATATACAAGTTTGAGTCTGCTACGGCCTCCAAGTTAACAGACTTTACCTAGTCCTTCAACCAAGGCACTAGAGGTTCAAAATTTTAGCTTCATGAATCCTAGGTTTAATTCTGTCAGACACACATGAAGATTTGAATTTCTGCAGACTACCCGAAGCTCAGAACAAGCATCATGGGCATGAGGAGTATATAACCCAGGCTGTCACAGAGTGGCTTTTTGTGCCCCTCTCATGGCTAGATGATATGTAATACATCCCTAATCAGATCATCTGCAGGGGACTGAACCATTGACCTGAGGATGTAAAAACCTGATCCTCTACTTTGAGCTAAAGGATGATGGTCATTAGCTCAGACAGTAGCAGATTCATAAGCTTGTTTGAGGTGGAGCCACACTGTTAGCGTGGGTTGATGCAATATTTTCAGTAGAGGTGGTGGTTCGGGGCATTTTGGAATAAGTTATAGTTTACAAAGGCAGAGTACAAAATGGGGTCAGTGTATTAAATACTGACACTACTTCAATCATGTGTTAGCAAAAATGATAATTTTTGTCATTTACTGCTGGCCTTGACTGTCAAAGAAGTGACAACATAGTAGTCAGGCCTGCTGGTGGATTGCAGGTATTCATCCTGCTGCTGCAGTTGCTCCTGCCTTTCTTAAATTTCCAGAAGTTCAGGAGATCTTGTAGCATCTTTCAGGAAGATACAAGATGACTCGCAGAAGATTGCATGGGAGAACATGAGTCTGAGTCTATCTTTCAGGAAGTGAATGATGACACAAATTCACTCACAGAAGTTCTCTGCAGCTGACAGGTTGTTGTTGCTAAAAAATAATGCGGTGATCTTGACAACAGTTGGTTGGGAATTTTACATTAGAATTATTTATTGACAGAAAATGTAGTTTCTGCAAAATGTCAATTTTTCACAGGATAATTTTGATTTTGTGCAAAAAAGGAGGGTGAGGGGGTCAGTTCAACTAGTTTGTAGAACTGACCCAAAAAGTTTAGTCTTGAGTACTTTCAGCATTAAACTGCATTTCCATGTGATGGTGCAGTGCCTCATGGGAAGTTTTAGTTTACAATGCTTGACGGAATAGGGAAATTAACATAAACAGAAAATTATGTTTAGTCAAAGTCAGGCTTGCACTAGGGACCCAGCCCACCTATCCAAATCCTTGAAAGTGTAGAAATAAACTAAACATCTCCTGCGTTCCTTGCCATGTTCATTTTGCCTCCAACACAATTGCTAATACACTCAACACTCCATGAAGCATTCACCTCCATCTCCAACACATACTGGAAAGCAATAGATACCTCACTTCATCCAATTCACTCTGTCATTAAAAAGCTTAATGACAACCACAGCAATGTTAAAGCAGAATAAATTTCCAAATGAATGGGCTATGTAAACTTAAGAATGGCTATACTGGGTCAGACCAAAGGTCCATCTAGCCCAGTATCCTGTCTTCCAACAGTGGCCAGTGACAGTAGAGATATGACATCTGTGACAGTCAGATATGTTGATCTGTTAATATGAGAGAACATGTGGTCACCATCAAGTTTTAATGCAGCAAAGCAAATTGGAGTCTGTTATCAGCAGTGTCATAGGTGATGTGAAGGTGGTAAGGAGTGCAGAAGATATTTGCCTTGACTTCTTATTTTCATGCTTTCAAGGATTTAGGTGGGTGGGATGAGTCCTGATGAAATCTTAGCTGTCACTAAATGTGGTTTGTGTTTGTTAATTTGTATAGTGCAGTGGTTCCCAAACCTGTTCTGTCGCTTGTGCAGGGAAAACCCCCGGCGAGCCGGGCCAGTTTGTTTACCTGCCACGTCCGCAGGTTCGGCCGATTGCGGCTCCCAGTGGCCGCAGTTCACTGCTCCAGGCCAATGGGAGCTGCGGGAAGGGCAGCCAGCACATCCCTCGGCACGCCGCTTCTAGCAGCTCCCATTGGCCTGGAGCAGCGAACTGCGGTCACTGGGAGCCACGATCGGCCAAACCTGCAGACACAGCAGGTAAACAAACCGGCCCGGCCCGCCAGGGGCTTTCCCTGCACAAGTGGCAGAATAAGTTTGGGAATCACTGATATAGCACTTTTCTTCCGATAATCTCATTGTGTCTTTACATTCATTAAAATTATTAGTGAAACAGTTAAATTAAGTGACTTACCCAGGCTCATCTAAGCAAGGCTGTGGCAAAGCCTGGAAACAGAACCCAGGAGTACCAAAATGTACACATAAATATCAGCAAGCAACTGACTTATGTGGCTAAAATACTCCGAAGTGAGAAAAATGTTTGATGACAACGCTTTATTTTTCTTGTATTTTTCTTCAGTAGAGATAAAGATCCAAATCATGGAAGTTGCTAAGCACCTCCTGTGATGTGCTAACTTGTGTGATTTGAGAGCCCTGAACTACTTGTCAATTTCAATACTCCTCAAAGAGTATTGAAAATTACAAGAAGCAGCAGTATTTATTGTACTGTATGAGGTCACAAAATGCTCTTCTTCCTGGACAGCAATTGATTTCACTTGGAGGCTTGTAAATTCCTCTCCTTGTAAACTGGAGTGAATTTTCTGTGTTCTGTACTATTTCCTCCAGGTATTCTACTGTTCTGTGTTTGAGTGTAGGATGGTCTGTTTCAGTTAATTTCTTGTGTGTAAAATGGAATTGTGCCTATGGTGATGAGAGAAGGGGCTGGAGGGTATAGGAACTAACACTTTTGATCTATTAGGCTACTGAGAGATTGAGCTGACAGCTGTGTTCCCCAAACAGGGAAACCATAAAATTTCTGAGATTTCTAGAGGTCCTGGGGGCCTTTCAGGGAGAAACAAGTTCTGTCTCTTTCCTACTTGGGAGGTAACAGAGCTAGTGGCTTCCTAGTAAGGGAGGAGGACAGAGACACAGAAGAGCTGTGGAACTTGCCTCCTTGCTGCCCAGAGGAGCTGTTCTCATCCTGATGAATGTGAAGAGACTTTCTTCATTGGTTCCTATTTGGACTGGATTGAAGGAAGTGGAGACTGGTCTTCTTTTGGTACCTGATTTACAGGAGGAGTGGCCCCAAACTTAGGTTGGAGACACCAGTCCTATTACAGTTCCTTTTTAATTTTCTTCATTTATTTAAACTTTTCTGTAATTGTTGTTCCAGTGCAATTTTTCTAATATCAAAAGACTTCATTATATTAGGGAGAAAAATACTTCAAATCTTACTAAGAAATAGTCACACTGACCTCTTTACAAGACATTTATAATGCTAGAAAAGAGGCTGGGAATAAGGCATACATTTTTTAGCAGTGAGGATAATTAACCATTGGAACACTTTACCAAGGGTTGTGATGGATTCTCCATCACTGACAATATTAAAATTGAGATTGGATATTTTTCTAAAAGACATGCTCTACGAATTATTAGAGGGAAGTTCTGTGGCCTGTGTTATATAGGTGGTCAGACTAGATGATCACAGTGGTTCATTCTGGCCTTGGAATCTATGATTCTTCTTCGAGTGCTTGTTCACGTCCATTCAACATTAGGTGCGTGCGCACGAGCGTCAGAAACTTTTCCCTTTGCGGTACCCGTCAGGCCGGCGGGGCCCCCGCCTGAGCGGCGCCACTGCGCTGTGCATATATATCCCCACTGGCCCGACCCCCTCCAGTTCCTTCTTACCATCTGATGTGGCATTGGAACAACCTCTTGCTCTCGTATGAGAAGCAGTCCCTTAGCTTTAGAGTACTTAATTGCTGTCAGTTCGTTAGCATTCCCTTGTTGTGGACACTTAGCAGATTAGGTGCTTGGAGGCTTCCAGCACCCGCCGCGGGCCCACAGGTTTAAGGCTTGCACCACATGCCGCAAGCCTATGCTGGTTAGTGACCCCCACGACTCCTGTCTATGTTGCTGGGGGAAGCACACCAAACAGAGAGGTGTAAGATTTGCAAGGCATTTAAGCCTAGAACAAAGAAAGAGAGAAACTTTCGTTTGAAGCAGTTGTTAACGGAGGCCATCGGGACCAGAGCGCCCAACGCCGGCTCCAGCCTCCTCGGTGCGGAGTGCCCTGGGAGTCGGCAAGAAACCTGGTGCCAGATAAGCACTGCAAGCCATCAGCCTCGGAGCGAAGTAGGCACTGCTCATCCTCCCTGGTGCGTCCCAAGACTAAACCAAAGGAAGGGCGCGGACGTTCCCCACGAAGGAGACCGTTGCCATCTAAGGGCCCGGGCACCGGGAGGAGCATGATGTACCAAGTTAACTCAGTGAGGACGACGGGCTCGAGGGACTAATAGATCAACCCTCCACGCCTGACACCTTTGAGGCGGCGAAGGGCCTCATTGGGTTGTCGGCGCTGAGCCCCCTCCCGACCAGGGAGAAGCCTCCGGCACCCGGGCCCGGGGTGCCGTCGAGGGGAAAGCCGTCAATGGTGCACCGTTCGAGGACACCATCCTGGCATCGCTCCCAGAGATGGTTCTTATCGAGCTATGAGTCTGTGGACGCTCAGTTACCCCTGACGCAGAGGGAAGTCTCGGACCCGACGCTCTCCAGCACCCCCCAAAGCCCAGCACGAGGAGAAGGCGAGCCGGTCATCGCCGAAGGCTTCCAGAAGTCACCGGTCCAGGTCACAGGATCACTGATACCAGTCCCAGTCCCGTGAGCAGCGGTACCAGTCCCGTTCCCGATCGGCAAAAAGCCGCTTGTTGACCTCCTGCTGGCACAGATCAACGGCACCGCCATAGCCTTCATGTTCAGCATCACCGGAGTCCGGCACTGACTCGGGCCAATACAGTTACCTGCACCAGGCAACAGAGAACACCAGGCTGGGAGGCAACCCCAGTGGGGACCTCCAAGGCACTGGCCCTTCTGGACCACTTGGGCCTACCACCAGCGGCAAGGGGCTCCCTCCAGGGCCAGCTACTCGGTGCACAAGTCCCCACACCGACGCTCCTCCGTGCAGGAAGCTACGATGTCCAGACCACCTTCACCGAGCGAGAGACCGGAGAGACCAGCACTGAGTCCTGTGCCGCCCCAAGGTCAGCTGTCCCAGCCCAAGCTGGAAGCCCCTCGCGCAGGGGAAGGGGACCAGCATGGGGAAGCTGAGCAGCTGCTGACCTCCTTGTCATCCCCAGATGAAGCGATAGCAGGTACAGCGGTAGCAGGGCCTCTGCCAATATACCACAGAGCCCATCAAGAGCTACTGCATAAGGCTGCTCATAACTTGGGGTTGCAGGCCAAGATGACGGTTGAGCAGGAGGACCCCATGGTGGACATTCTGCGCCCAGAAGGTCCATCCAGAATAGCGCTTCCGCTCATTAAGACCATACAGTCGAACTATAAGATTATATGGCAGACCCCAGTCTCCAGCGCTCCAACAGCCAAAGGTGTGGAGTGCAAGTATTTCACCCCGTCAAAGGGGTACGACTTTTTGTTTTGCCAGCCAATCCCATGTTCCCTGGTAGTCTCGGCGGTAAACGAAAAAGAGCGCCATGGGCAGCAGGCCCTGGCCCCAAAGGCCAAGGAAGCGAAGCGCCTGGACCTGTTTGGCAGGAAGGTGTATTCCTCAGGGGGCCTCCAGTTGAGGATTGCTAACCAGCAGGCCATCCTCAACAGGCATAACTTCAACTCCTGGGTGGCAGTGGGGAAGTTTAAGGACAACCTCCCGCAGGGTTCCCAGCAGGAGTTCACGGCGGATGAAGGCAAGGCCATAGTGAAGACCTCTCTCCAGGCATCCTTGGATTCGGCAGATGTGGCGGCCAGGACATGCATCTGGCATGGTCATGCGACGCTCGGCATGGCTACAGGAGTCAGGGCTGCCGCCTGAGGTCCAGAACTCGCTCCAGGACCTCCCCTTCGAAGGGTCTGGGCTCTTTTCGGACCAGACGTACGCAAAGCTATATAGCCTCAAGGACTCAAGGGCTATACTCAAGTCGCTGGGTATGCACACCCCAGCGACTCAAAGGAAGCCCTTCAAGCTACAGCCTCCTCCTCAGCGTCACTACCAGCCTCGTCCTAGGCACGAGCCCTACCGCAGGAGAAGCGGGGATAACAGGAGGCGACGTAATAATAACAATAACAATAGCTCCAATAGGCCGGGCCAAAGCCAGGGCCAACATAAGTCCCAGCCAGGCCCTAAACCAGGCTTTTGAAGGTGCGCTCGAGGACAGCGTACCAGACCAATCACCGGATCTGTCCCCTTGTTTCCTGAACCACCTGTCTCGTTTCTCCCGTGTGTAGTCCAGCATTACGTCGGACCGCTGGGTGTTACGCATGGTGCAAAACGGATACATACTGCAATTCTCCTCCCTGCCCACTCCCCACCCCGTTCCCCCATCCCTCTTCAAGGACCCCTCTCACGACCACCTCCTGGAAAAGGAGGTTCGCACACAATAGAAATGGTACCAGAAGACCTAAAGGGGAAAGGGCTTTACTCCCGATACTTCCTCATTCGCAAGGCCAAAGAAGGCCTTCGACCCTTCTAGACCTACACAGGCTCAACAAGTTCCTGGTCAAGGCCCGGTTCCGCATGGTCTCTCTGGGCACCATCATCCCTTCCCTGGATCCGGGAGACTGGTACCCTGCCCTCGACATGAAGGACACATACTTTCATATCGCCATCCACCCAGCGCATCGCCGATTCCTGCGTTTCACCGTGAACCAGGAACATTACCAGTTCTCGCCTACCTGCGGCCCCATGGGTGTTCACAAAATGCATGGCGGTAGTGGTGGCCTTCTTACGGAGGCAGAGGATTCGAGTTTACCCGTACCTCGATGACTGGCTCCTGGTGGGCCAGTCCAAAGAGGATGTTCGGTCCCATGTACAGGTGGCCCTGAGACTATTCCACACACTGGGGCTCCTGGTCAACGTCCCCAAATCCACCCTCATTCCAACGCAGAAGGTGGAATTCATAGGGACGGTCCTAGATGCAGTACAGGCAAATGCGAGCCTTCCAGTATCACGATTCCTGGCCATCCAGTAGGCAGTGACCTCCCTGTGCCAATTTCCCATTACGACAGCCAGATGCTCCCTGAGGCTGCTGGGTCACATGGCAGCATGCACGCATGTGGTCAAGCATGCCGGACTAAAACTCAGGACACTCCCCCTGGACTTGGTAGTGACAGCCCCGGGGGACGTGCGGTGGTGGCGGTCCCAGACAGTGGTTTGCGAAGGCATCCCCTTTGTCGCACAACAGCCGGACCTGATGCTTGTGATGGACGCGTCAGACCTCAGATGGGGTGCTCACCTAGGAGACCTCAGGACTCAGGTCGGGAGCAGAGCGGTCGCTCCATATCAATGTGAAGTAGCTCAGGGTGGTTCGTTTAGCCTGCCAGACCTTTCATGCCACATTGAGTGATCACAGCATGACAGTTCTGAAGGACAACACGACCGCCATGTTTTATATAAACAAGCAGGGCGGAGCCCATTCCTCACCGCTCTGCCATGAGGCTCTCCTCCTCTGGAACTTTTGCATAGCCCACACCATCCACCTCAAGGCGTCATACCTCCCGGGGGTGCAGAACAAACTGGCGGACCACCTCAGCAGGTCATACCGTATGCACGAGTGGATGCTCAGAGCAGACATCATGTTTTCGCTCTTCCGCAAGTGGGGGTTTCCCCAGGTAGACCTGTTTGCCACCAAGGACAACGCCCAGTGCCCGCAGTTCTGCTCGTCCAGGGTCGCAGGGGAGGGGAATTGAAATACGCCTTTCCCCCGCTTCCTCTGGTGCACAAAGTCCTGCTCAAAGTGCGCAGGGACAGGGCGGCGGTCATCCTCATTGCCCCACCTGGCCCCGCCAGCACTGGTTCATCACACTCCTGGAGCTGTCGGTGGAAACCCTGTTAACCCTGCCCCTGCACCTGGACCTCATCACGCAGGACTGAGGGCGGCTCCTCCACCCCGACCTGCAATCACTGCATCTGGCGGCATGGAAGCTCTGTGGCTGAATGCTTTAGAGATCCAGTGCTCCCTCCCTGTGCAGCAGGTTCTACTTGGTAGTAGGAAGCCCTCTACCAGGGCGACTTACCTGGCCAAGTGGAAGAGGTTCTCGTACTGATGTGGGCCCCAACAGGTTCAGCCACGCCAGGCTTTGGTGCCGACCATTCTAGAGTATCTGCTGCACCTCAAGGAGCAGGGGCTGGCCCCGGCCTCGATCAGGGTGCATCTGGCAGTCATTTCCGCCTTCCACACGGGATTTTCAGGGGGCTCGGTCAACCAGCAAGCCTGAGAGGACGCGGCAGTTGGCAGGGAGGTCCTCCGATCAATTGTTCCGTGACTCCTACCAACCTCCAAAGGTAAGCTTCTGATTCACCTAATGTAGAATGGACGTGAACAAGCACTCAAAGAAGAAAAAAACGTCCATTCCAACACCTGCCCTCCTACCCCTCTGTCGGAGTCGCCAGCAAAAAGGAACTGGAGGGGGTCAGGCCAGCGGGGATATATATGCACGACACAGTGGCGCCGCTCAGGCGGGGGCCCCGCCGGCCCAACAGGAGCCACTAAGGGGAAAGTTTCCGACGCTCATGCATGCAGCGGGCGCACACCTAATGTGGAATGGACCTGAACAACACCTCTCGAAGAACAACAGTTACGAAAAGGTAGGTAACCATTTTATCTATTTGCCCCACACGTGTAAAGAAACTGGCACAGACTCCTGCACCTGTGTTTCATCACATTTGCATCTGTATTGTGTTGGATTCCTATTTCACAAGGATTAAGTATAAATACTAATTTATAGGAAAGACAGCTCAAAATTCTCTATAGCATATCTGTCTGAAAACAGCAAATAAACTTTAATAAAACTTACATTGCAGTTCAAAGGCTCAGTCCTGTTCTCCATGTAGTCAATGGGAGTTTTACCATTTACTTGAAAAATGGGTGTGGGATGAGGCTGAATTAATCTTTTGTTGGGGTTTTGGACCCACTTCCTCTGGCTGTGTCCAATTATTAGAAATTTGTGGGCATAAAATAATAATTGTTGTGGGGTTTTTTTTACTAGATTTATAATTACAAGGACTTAGATTGTGGATTTACCACTAGCTCCGAGGAAATGAGAGCGCATAGGTGCGCTGTCCCAGGAGCAGACTAGGGACTGAATTGTGACTGAGTTGCAATTCAATCCCTAATTTCATACACCTTGCTCTGGAGGTCCAGGTGAAGTAATCTGCAGCAATTTATTGTCTGTCACAGATTATACTGGTTCGGTCATACTGGATGGTGGGGGCGGGGGAGGTGCAGAGTCAAGGTCTCGACCTCCTGAGGGTCAGTAGGAGGCCCAGAGAAGTTGTGCTCCAGTCCTATGATGTAACCAACAATGCAATTAGCCATGGTAGGGAAATATGGAGTACCTTGCTCCCCAGCACAATCCTGTTGCACTAGTAATAGTAACAATGTTGACCTTAGGTAGTGGGTGAAGGTAATGCTTTCTTAATAGGTTTCAGAAGTGTAGTTTGTAGTTGAATTCTATATTTTGGCTTATGGCTCTTGGATACACCGCTAAAATATATTTTTATTTTACTTTTACTTTTTAAAATCTTGGGAGTGTTTCTGTGCTAAGGTTTGTGGTGGCAGTGTGAAGTAGAGAGGTTTATAGACAATCTGACTCCCTTTGGTGAGACTGCTTCATATGAGGTGCAGGACTACATATTTAAGAATTTCTGGGATAGTGTTTATCTGAAATCACTGATCTGTATGAAGTCTTTGTTTTCGTTACATGGTGCTTCAATTTTGTCTTTATTGGGTTATGTTTAAATTATAAAAAGTAGCCTTTTTAATGTTTGTTTTTTGTTTCTCCTATTTTAAATGCATATATAATTAAGATATTTTTTAATGGAGAGGAAAAAAGTTACATTGAACTTCAATTTAGTATCAATTCACATATACATATTAGCTGAGTTCTTGCTTATTTATTTCATTCTAGTTAGTTAGCACTGAATATTTGGGGTATGTATATTTTTACCTTTATACAGTAACCAAGTCAGTAGTATTATATATGTATTAAAGCCACACTTTGTACACATAGGGCCTGCTCCATGATTTTTTGGCCCGAGAGACTGAATTTGTTAGGTCATCCTATCCAAGAGAAAAGGACAAATATTTGTCCCCTTCATGAAAAGGCAAAAATACCCCAGTCCTTCCAGATCCACGTTGTGGGTTTGTAGAACTACTCTGAGAAAGGAAAAATCTCACAAATTAGATTGACATACTGGATCCATCATTCCTTTCCCTTCAGTCTCCATTGGGACTAAGCAGCCCTTAGGAATTTCTGTAACACTAGAGCTGAAATAACTTGTTTGTGCCAGTCTCCAGTAGGAGAGAGAACTGTTCTCAAATCTTTCAGAAGAGACTACTTCAATGAGGCCTTTATCAATTCTTCCCTGACTGACTAACATTGAATCAGCCAAGGAGAAATTGCCCCTTAAATTAGGGTGCTGGATGGAGATTTACTCAACTTGAGGAGGCTTGATGGAGTCGGTGACTCCTGGGAAGGAGCTATGAATGAGGAGAATGCCCCCTTCAATTCAGAGATAAGCAGCCAAGAGGCTGTTTTGGATTGGAGATGGCCCATAATTACTTCACCACACAAATCAGTAAAGCCTTATCTAATGAAAGCCTTAACTTTGAATTTTTCATTATTTAGATTCATTATTTTATCACTATTCTAAGGATCAGATTAATTTACTAGAATATCAAGGGTATTAAAAGCCTTGCAAAATGAACTAAAATGCTTGCATTGCTGAAACATATGAAGGTATGCAAATTACTTATCTACAATGAACCAATCTTTACTATTTAAATTGCCTATGAAACTAAACAGAATGATTAAGCAGTGAACATATTTAAAGAACATCTATCAACAACTTGCAGTTTTCCTTGAATACTTTAAATTACTGGTACATCATTTCATGAACTGTCATTTTGCATGAGTTCTTTTGTTTTTTTTTCATTTAGAAAAGGAAGTGCCCACTGGTATTAATGACAGTTGTTATAGTTTTGTTTAGATAGTTCTTTGAATAGATGGATGGTCATTCAGTGAAAAGGTCTTGTGAATGGATTTCTGATTCAGATTTCATTTTATATTAAATACCCAAAACAGCATTCAATCAAGTTATGACTAAGGCATGGAAGTGGACCTAAAACCATCACTTTTTACTTAACTCACTTTGATGTGTCTAGATGTCATTGAAATCTCATGTGGTATTTTGTTACTACATGAGCTGTATTGTTGGAGGCACAATAGGGAGATTTAAGAATGGAAAAAAAGATAATCTTTGCTCTGAATGTTCTTGCCTTACTTGGATGGAGCTAAAACTATTATGTTTTGTAATATTGCTCTTTGCATCAAAAGGAGCAGGAGTAAAAATGACTTGTAATGGATACCAAATAAATAGATAATTTGAGTATTGACAGTGTGCCTGGTGCAGTACAGAATTTCGAAGAGACAAGTTTCCAGCAACAGGAATCTTATCATATAAATAAGCACTGATTCAATCTTAATTTTTTTTTAATGGGAGGAGGGATAGCTCAGTGGTTTGAGCATTGGCCTGCTAAACCCAGGGTTGTGAGTTCAATCCTTGAGGGGGGCACTTAGGGATCTGGGGCAAAATCAGTACTTGGTTCTGCTAGTGAAGGCAGGGGGCTGGACTCAATGACCTTTCAAGGTCCCTTCCAGTTCTCCATTAATTTATTTAAAAAGGTTCCAGCAACAGGAATCTTATCATATAAATAAGCACTGATTCAATCTGTTGTATACTCTAGATACAGTATTAGAGATTGCTGACATAGTAATGACTTCATATAATAGATTAATACCTCATCAATGTTTTTTCAGTTTCATAATTAGTGTCACTATATGCAAGTGTGATACATAGTGCCAATTTGCAGTGTAGTTCTATATTGTGTTGTGGAAGTACAAACAAGTGTATACCAGACTGTCAATTGCTCTATAATCCCAACTATAGTAAACTAGATAACAGTAAGGATTGAATGACTTTAGGGTTTTATTTAAAAAAAAACAGACTTTTTGTTAAACAGATGAATAAAAAAAAGTCCAAATTCACCAGCCGATCATGTATTTTTTTTTTTTTGTCTACATAAGAAGAGTTGATCTGATCAGTTACAAAATTTGAATTATATTACTGATGGTTTTGCATTTCAAAATTCCTTCTGAACCTTTTCTGCTTATTTTAGGGGTAGGGATGTGTGCATGTGTATGTATGTATGTGTGTGTGTGTATTTAAGATGGAATATATATATATATGAAGGCACCTATCATCTTGCAATCTAAGCACCCCCCTTAGATAATTTGACATATTAGATTCCATCTTAAAAATTTCCATTTGATAGATTTGGCTAGATCCTAATACTGTGTATTTTTCAGAATTGTGTTATTCTCTTGGGATAAATCGACATACTAAAACTTTTCATTAAATTTTCAATCTTCTTTGAGTGTTTGTCCCTATGTGGAGTGCACTTTATATGTAGTGCATTTTAGGTAGCTCATGTGCTCCATGCACTCAGTTCTGGAGAATTCTTCCTAGCAGTATCTGTTTGGATCACACATGCACCCCTGCTCTCCTTGTGCTATGCACTGTGGGCATAGAGGGGCTGCTGCACTGTCGCCATCTCAGTTCTTTGTCACCACTTGTGGTCTGGGATGGAGCCTCAGTGCTCACCGGAACTCTTCAGCCTTTTTCCTGTAAATAGTTAGGAATAGTTAGTTTATAGTTTAGTTAGTTTAGATTAGTATATTTTGGGGTGTGATGCTCTCACTGAAACTCCCCCCTGTGTATGCTAGTGATCCCTGCTCACACCCCACACACTCCCTGTGTTCCGCCTGGGGGAAGCCCATATTCCTTCCAGGTTCAGTATTTGTAAGTCATTTCTGTGGATGACCAAGCAGCTGAGGGAGGTCTGCCTGGGATGCCAGCTGGTACGAGTCATACTCTCTGGGTGAAGCTTACCCACCATGTGCAGATGACTCAATGCCTTCCAGGACCTGGTTAAATCTGTGGTGGAGACCCTTCATATTCCTCTGGAAGATATCCAGGAGGCTCCATATAGACTGCTGGACATTCTGCACAGCACAGGCCCAAGCGGGTGGCACTGCCAATTAACAAGGTCATCCTTGAATCAGCCAGCTCACTCTGGCAGATGCTGGCCACCATAGCTCTGGGGTTCAGGTGAACAGAGAAGAGTTATTTTGTGCTCATTAAGTGATCAGGATTCATTTTCTTTCACCTGGCCCTTGACTCACTGGTGATGAGTGACAGGCCAGTATATCTAATGAGAAGGAGGCTAAAAGAATAGACTTCTTTGGCAGGAAAGAGCACTCTCTGGCCTCCCTCTGGTTCTGGCTTTCAATCTGCCAGGCACTGCTGATCATGTACGACTTTATGAATTTGGTCAGCCTATTATAGATGGTAAAGAAAGTACCTCAGGACAGTTGGAGCAGTTTCAGGTCCTAATTGATGAGGGAAAGCTTCAATAGAGAAAATAGGCTAGTCAGTTTCATTTTTGCTCCTTGTAGATTTCATTTTCTGGTTCTCATATGCTAATACAATGCTGCAGTATTTGCGTTGCAAACAGTGCTGAGGGATTTTTAAAGATTGCTTTAATTAGAATTTATTATGTAAACAATGCTATTAATCTTGTTTTGAGCCAGATTTAACCCTAAGTTTTCCCTTTTGTTTTTCTTTAAGTAACATGTATGAAGGTTTTCCTACAATAGTTATTATTTTATGTAGTTGTTTATTTAATACATTTTTGTAAACTAAATCTTGCTCCTAAAAAGGGACCTTCTGTATGCCAAAACTCTCATTTAAATGAAGTTATATAGCTGGTATTAAAACGCTATAATTTAGCTTCTCTAGCATTACTGTGGTACTCTTGGAATTCCTTATAGAGGTATTCTTAGATGTGGAATGTACTGTGGTATGGATTGTAACTTGCAAACAGTATGTAAAGATTTCAATAATGATTGCTTTATAAATATCTAAAAATAGTTGTGTATAATGGAAGTGCCAGTAAACACTTAGCTGTGCAATAAAATATGAGTGTTATATTGATAAGTCCCCATGTACAACAACATTTCTTCTTGGACTAGAAAGAGAATTTTTATTTTCTTTATACTTTTTTTCATTTTATGTACAAAATGAAACTTATTTAACTATTAATTTGAACTAATATTGAGTATTATTTTCTAGGTATGTAGGTTAGGAGGAATCAAGCATCTGGTTGACCTTTTGGATCACAGAGTCCTTGAAGTTCAGAAGAACGCTTGTGGCGCACTGAGAAACCTTGTTTATGGAAAGTCGACTGATGAAAATAAAATAGCAATGAAGAATGTTGGTGGGATACCTGCCCTTTTGAGGTTGTTAAGAAAATCTATTGATGCAGAAATAAGAGAGCTCGTAACAGGTATGTTTTGGAAAGGAAATAGCATGTGGTGAAGTAAATTATATTTCTCTGTGGCAGTTGAAGCTAAATTATTTGGCTGGAAAATGCATGCTAACATTGCAGGATATCCATTAGAATTTTCTTTGTGCATTACTAATTTGGTCAATATATAAATCTAGATCATTTGATTGTGATTATTGTCACTTAAATATGAGTTGTATACACCCACAGATACATTGTGAGAAATGTAGAATAACTAAACATCCAATTTAGGGATACATTTGATCTACAGATGCAGTCCTTGATTCCTGCATGTGAATGTTGTTGTATTAAGCTCTATTATTGATCTTGTTACATTTTTAGGATTCTACTGACAACTATTTTAAACTTGATCTTGTAGAATTCCAAAAATGGACCCAGAAGTAAGCATGTATTTTGGTATTCTGGTTCCTTGTTTGACGTAGTGTTAGATATTTTGAATTATTTAGTTTTTTTAGTTATATAGCACTTCCTTGCTGATGTTTATTGTTGTCAGTACCACAGTAGTTTATATTTTATACTTAAAGATAATCTTATAGAAATATGATAATTGTATTGGTAGATACTTGAATATATGTAGAGGCATACTATTATAGACATTTGTTTCTGTGATTAAATGCAATTTGAAATACACTAAACAGCTGTAAGTGTTAAAATGTGTTCAACACGTATAACACTTACACAGCATTAGCATTCACAATGTGTGAAACAAACATAAAACATTCAGCAAAATTATGCGAAAGGTTGTTGAAATGTTACCTTAACCAACAGCTAAGGTAAATTATTTAACTGTTTGACTATGGTGTATGTACTGTAGCTCTAGAATCTCAGCTACAGATGTTCCAACTTTTGCCAATTACATCTGGAAATGTATTATGCTTATCAGTATGCCAATGCACTTCTAAATATATCATAATAAGCATCAGTTGTTTTGAAGCAATTAAACAATGAAAATTTAAACTCTCTTGCATCTAGTTTAAAAAAATCAACTTCCATTGTCTAAAATAGAACACATTTGTCTAAATCATCACTCGATTCATAAATCTAGAAGCATTTAATTGCCTGAAATCTAGTCGCTTAGATGTGTATTTCTATGACTCAGCTTAAAAATTTAGTTGTCCAGTATGCATCAGAGGGCTCTTGGCCTTTTGTGTAACCATACAATCAATCAAATCAGAATGCGAAGCTAAATTTTCGACTGCATATCTCTTTTGTAATATGTAATACTGTCATGGAAAAAGATGTTCTGGGAAATTGCTTGATGTATGACAAAATGTTCCATTTGCAATCTAGTGAAGTGATTTTAAAAATGGTATGTTCCTACAAATATCCATTTCATTATATGCACTAAATGGAAAGTAAGTACACCTGGCTGTACATTTAATAAATCACAGTATCTTGAGGTCACATCATACAAAGGAGCTCCATTTTTATCAGCACAAATTGCAGAGTAAAAAGTAAACAGACACAATTTATTACGGAATGTAAAGATGAGTTACATGCTGATATTATGGAGTTAAAGACCTTATAAGAGCATAAGAAAGCCAAAGAGGTTTCACTTTCCTTTAACTGTTTTGTTTCAGCAACATTTGATAGCCCTTCTTTTTCTATGTAATTTTTTTGTCCATTTAAAATGTTAATGTTCAATTTAAAATACTTGCAAAATACAGTAATAACTTGATAGGGCATCATGTTAACTGGTAATGAAAATATCCTAAGCTATAGAAACTCATTATCCTTCAGACTTCGGAGTTTTTTCTATCAGGGATATGGTTATTTCCTTATAAAGAGGAGACAGTCATGTTATTTAATGATTCTTAAGCTAAAATGAGTCTAGCTTGTGTGTCGTGTTGTACCAGATATGTGCTGGATACATCTGAATTGCAAATTTCAGAGTAACAGCCGTGTTAGTCTGTATCCGCAAAAAGAAGAACAGGAGTACTTGTGGCACCTTAGAGACTATAGTACTATAGACACAAGTACTCCTGTTCTTCTTTTTGCTGAATTGCAAAGTTAAGGCTGGTTTCAGATTTTCAGTCATAGACGGAATTCAGTCTTTTTATATTGTATGAAGAATACACTATAATCTTTCACAAAATTACAGCACGTAATTTGTGAGTAAAAATAGAATTTTCAAATAAATCTATTCATTTCCATTTTAATTAATTTCAACTGGATGCTTTAAGAAAGGTGATCTTGAGTCTCATAGATTCTTCAGGCTCCTTTTTAACAAAAAACTACAAGTGACATTTTCAAAAGTGCTGAGTGTTGGGCTAATTCTGCCCCTATGGAAGTTAATGGCATTGATTTCAGTTAGAGCAGAGTTATATCAATGCTAAACACTTTTGAAAACCCCACCATATAGACTGTAGAAGGTTAGAGATTTTTTAAGACATTTTGAAAAGTATCAGTATATTTAAAAAAAAAAATTTAAAGCATTCAAGCAAAAATATCCAATAATTTCAATTATTTGATTAACAGTTGCAAAACCTAGAAATACAGAGCTATGGATGGCAAACCACACCCTAGCAGTGCCTCATAAATCTATTCTTACCTAGACATAGCATAATAAATGTTGAAAAATGTCTGTAGTACAGGTCTACACCACAGGGTAACACTATGGTCTCTCTCGAATTTCAGATAAATCCCAGCATTGTTAATTAGTGCTTCAAAGTGTTCATCACATTTCCTTCATTCTGTAATGAAGAACAAGTGTGCATTTTTTCATAAAAGGGTTTTCATGGTTTTTTTCCATCAAATAAATTATGTCTGTCTCATTAGCAATCTCTCAGTACTAATTACGTTAGGAATCCTGAAAAAGGGAACAATCACCATTGGTTTACTGTCTTTAACTACAGCACATATGTTCTAGCATAATGGGTTATGAAATCCTACCCTCCAGTGTCATTTCTTATTGTATGGGATGGATGCAACTTTTCTTATTATTTCAGCTAAACTAAGAATTATGTAGAATGAATGTTTTTTATCTGTTTGGATTTCTTTTTCTTCACACGGAGGTATTGGCTTATGATTTTTGGCACGCTAATAAAGGCAAGCCCTTGACTGTGCAAATAGTTTCTAGAACATACCCAACATTTTTAAAATCTGAATTCTAGAAACTTGAAATTTCAGGGAAAGAATTTCTCTCAAGAAAACAACCTGATTTGGGGAGAAATTGCTAATGCTGAATAACTGGAACCTGCCGTTATTTAAAAACTAAGTGATATAATAAAGTGATTGAAAAGGCAAAAAAATATGGAGATAGAAAGATAGAAACCATATCCAGAACTAAATATAGAATCTGCATTTGGGTTGCTGTGTAAGGATCCTACGAGTTCCAAAATAGCCCATTATTCATATTAGTGCAAAGAGTTGTTTATGAAAATATTATGAGTTATGTTTGAAGCACACATTGCACAGTAATATTCCTAAAATAGTTCCTAATCATTCCTAAGATATCAATTAATCAAAACAATTATTTTACTGAAACAAATATCTGAGGTGAGATTTTCTGCAGAATGCTTAAAATTGAGGAGCATTGCAGGAGCTCATTCAGACATTATCATCTGTTCTCTAAGATGCAAAAATTATTTCAAAATTAATTTTAAAAGTCTCCTTTTTTGTTAAACTAGGTAACCTTACAGAAGGTTTGGCGTAAAACTGGGTATAGAAATTTAGCCTAATTGCATGTTCATACAAAGGAATTTTACTGTGTTAGAGAAAGTTAAGACACTCAGGTTTTTGGCAGTATTGTTAAGTTTTCTGTTATCAGCCTTTCTAAAGGTTTTTGTTGGAGGTCTGGAACTTTGCTGTATCAGTATTAACTTAACTATTTTTTCCATCTATGTTCAAATAATTGTTAGGAATCATGGGCATACTGAAAGAGTAAAACCTAGGAATAAATATGCATATTCTGTGTCCCATTAATATATCTCTGTGATGGGGTGTACCAGGCCATCATAGCCCCCTGCTGGAGACTCTCCTGGTCCTACCACACCCTATCTCAGGAAAGGAGCACTGAAGGTAAGTCCTCGAGGCCTGCCTAGAGAAGCAGCATAGATGCAGCCAATCAGGGCCCAGCAGGCTCTGCTAGAAGGAGCTGCAGGGCCTGAGAAGCTCAGGGGTGCTTGTTGCTGGTCACAAGAGCTCAGGAAGAAAACGAGAAAACAGGTTCTGGAGGTACTTGCATGCAGGGAGGAGGAAGAGGATTTGAGAACTTCAGACCTGAAGTCAGGGTGAAGAGAAAGGAGCCACCTGGGAAAAGGCCCAGGGAACAGCAGCAGCAAACTGAAGGAAGCAGTACATGGCTGCTGTGTGCAAGGTCCCTGGGCTGGGACTCGGGGCAGGGGCCGGGCCCAGGGACCCCCACCAGCCTATGAGCAAAGTGATCTAAGGCCTGGGAAGGACAAGCTCTGTTGGAAAACTGAAGTGAAAGGCAGGACTTAAGGGAGCCCTGAGATGGGGTGAAGGCCCTGGTGACGGCAGACAGTGTGTCGAACTCTTTGCTACCCCGGAAGAAGTTTATCCGTTTTAGACTGCATGACTTGGCTGGAGGGCTGAGTCACTGAAGACCCATCTAGTAAGGTCAACAACCTACGGGCAGCGCCTGGCGCAGGAGAACTTGCAGCATCACACCCAGCTAACAGGAGACACTCACAAGAGGCAAGTGTCCCTGTCACAATCTCCCCATAAAGAATGAAACAATTCAAGAATATCAGACCTTTCTTGAGCCTTCAAAATGGGACAAAACCATAACCGCTGCATGTGATTTAAATACCCTGTGGTGGAAAAATTAGTAACATCATTTACCTAAACTACAACAGTAATTCAGAACTAGTTATGAGCACTATGATTTTCAAGGTGTATTTCATTTATAATGCATCCTTTTAATGCTGTTACAAAAGCTAGAGCAAGAAGAATTAGTATGCGCATAGGAGCGGTTATTGACTCTAATCAATCTATACCGTCTCTGGGTTTCATTTTTAAGCATCAACAGTTAATAAAAAACAAAATAAAGTGAAGTTTGCAAACAATTAAATGAATATCAACAGACTTTCCAGGAGCAAGGAATTGGCGGGGGGGGGGGGAGGGGACGCGGGAGGAATGTGATTTTGCAAGTGATATTTAAGGATCTTTTCACCATGATATTTCTGCTACTATTGTATTCCTAGCCATTTTGCTAATATAAACAAAAAAGGTGTTGAGGGTTCCTGATAAACTGTGCTTTGTGGAGGTTCTAGGTTTTGTCAGTACACAAGGAATTGGAAATTACTTTGATGTATATTTACCTAGAAAGACTAATTAGCTAATAAGTGACAATTATAGAAATCGAGAGACAGTGGTGGTGGTGAAATAATATCTGTCATTGGACCAACTTCTGTTGGTTAATGAAACAATCTTTTGAGCTTTCACAGAGCTTTCACAGAGCCGGGTAAAGAATGGTGTCCCTAGCCTCTGTTTGTCAGAGGGAGGAGATGGATGGCAGGAGAGAGATCACTTGATCATTACCTGTTAGGTGTCCCAGAGAGAATGAACCTGGCATTGGCCACCGTCGGTAGATAGGATATTGGGCTGGATGGATCTTTGGTCTGACCCAGTATGGCCATTCTTATGTTTTTATGTTATGTAGCTCTTCTTCAGGCTCTGTGTGAGCCCAAAAGACCCTAGAGTCTTTATGTATAATGTTTCAGGCTAAAGTTATACTGACTACTTAAGTTCAATACATCATGCTGTTTTCAGAGTAGTAAGCATTTTAAACAAGGTCAGTGATGGATTTGATGCCGCAGAGGAATGTTCTTCATGGGGGGTTGGGAACTGGGATGCCCTGAATGATACCTGCAAGGCATTTTTCAGATCGGCAGAGTCTCAAGGAGTGAGCTGAGGAGGCGGACAGACTGGTGTGTCAGGGAGCTGGCACACAGTTTAAACTCCAGCAAAACTCTCTCTGGCTGAGGCAGAGGGGTAACACTGGCTCCTGGTTCTGGGCACCCTGAGAAAGCATCACACAGGGATAGATAGATAGGGCTGAATCAGCAGGATGTTGCATGTTTAAATTTAATAACAACTCAAGACTGTCAAATAACAGGCTCAAATGGAATTATTTAATCAAAGATTACAATAAGAGATTCGTATAAAACTATACAGAATACTGAAAGAAGAGAGACATCACTCTTGGTGTTAGATAGAGTCCTGGCCTATGTCTCTCTCCCCTCTGTAACTGGTAGGATGATGGCAGTTTTCACTCCCCAACCTAGTTTTCAAGTCCTTTGTTTTTTATAGGGTGTGAGACACAGAAGCTCCTTTTTGGAGAGAAAATTGTTTCCCATAATTAATTTTACTATGTATTCTTTGTTTTTGACATTACTGGTGGAATTTCTTTTATGGTGCTCAGTTTACCTGATTGATGAGTAAAAAGGAATCTCTAATCAGGTCATTATTTCTACGAGCTGTAAAAACTGACAGTTTTTAATGAGTTAAAAACATCTTTCAGTGGGCCATTATTTCATCTATTACAGAAAACATCTGCCATAAAAATTATCCCTTATTAATCACACAGTTTTGTTTATTAATCACCCAGTTTTTTTTATTACATACTTCTGAAGACACTTTTAGTAGTTTGAGGGTGTCTTTTCCCTGGACACCTGGATTCCCCACATCTGAAGATGCTGAGGATAGTTAGATACAGCTCAGTACTCCATCACATACAATTCCTGAATACAGGTCACTCATAGGTTATAAACCAACACCCTGACCTTACTATTCAAACACACTCTTTGCTAATACCATAAAGATTTTTTGGAGAATAATTAATGTGTGAATGAATTTAACATACAAAAAGGAAAAGAGGACTAAAAGGATTAGTATTTACTAACAATGGTGTTTCACAGGGCAAGGTGGAAGGGACAGGGCTGTTCACTAAGATTCTTGGGTCTCAGCTTTATCTTCCTGTAATCACTCTGTTTACTGTTAGCCAAAGTCATTAGGAGTTTAGCTGGAGGAGCGTTCAGAGAGTAGCAGGCATATACTGGTGACCTGGGAAAACTGAGTCCAATTCCTTGGATTCTGCTGTTAATCGATAACCTGCTCCCTTCTGAGCCTATGGCACAAAGAAATGGGAAGGAGATTGCTGTGAGCACAAGGGGTATGGAGTATCTGTATTCAACCCTCACAAGAAGGAACAGGTGTCTGTGGTGAGTTACTCAGTCAGAGGTTCTGCACGGGACTGGAGCCAATGGTGAGTGGGCCACCAGGGCTGAGGGCTCATTCTGAGCAGGCTCCAGCTCTGCTCGAAGGGCTGGAAGGAAAATGGGGGAGAGAAGGGAATGGGAAGGCGAGGGTGAGGATTAAAGCAGATGGCCAGGCTGAAGGGGCAGTAGGGAAGGTCAGCATGAAGGCAGGGGACAGGCTGTGGAAGCTCTGGGTTGATGTTGTCATGAGGACAGGGCTTGGTTTGAATTTAGTGGACTCTTATGCATTAGGCTGACTACTACTTTATGTAGTCTGATTCATGGGTGATAGATTGTTGGGGACAGGAGGTGGAGGATGTTTGCTTGTTTGTAAAGGGGCAGTGGTACTGGTATTTTGAGGCTGTGAATGGTTGGTGGATTTTGAAGGTGTTTTAACTGTAGTGTTTTGTCCCAGCCTCTGTGTGTGCTGGGGGAAAGACAGAGAGAGCAGCACCAGACAGGGTGAGGAGCTGTGGCCAGAAGCCAGGAGGAGAAGTGCAGTGTGAGAGACCGGAGGGGAGCTGCCTAAAGACACAACACGTGTGTGAGAGCCAGCAAGCTCAGAACAGTACAGTACAGACGGTCAGTACAGAAAGCGGAAAACCCACTGCGAAGCAGTGACAGACCCAGCCAGGCAGGACCCCATAGAGGGGTGTGAACAACAGCTCTAGAAACAAGATGGGCCTGTAGGGAGTGGCTGAGACATGCTGTAAAGGGAATGAGAGACAGTCACAGAGACCCTAGCTAGGGAGAGTAAATGGAGTAGCTGGGAGGGGGCCGAGCTGTGGGAGCCCAGTAACCCCCATCCCCATATTGCCCTGATACAAGCCAGGCAGGGAGTTGTAAATAGAATTTGCCTGGGGAGTTCTAGCAGCCTCTGAGCCAGGGAGAGGGTGGAGGATCCTGTGGGGTAACTGCAGCCGGATCTGTGGAGGCTTTCCCAGTCCAGTCCCAAGGCAAAGATATGCATGAGCTGTGCACCAGACAAAGGCAGCCCCACTTCGCAGCAGGCCGGGCAGTCCTAAACTCAGAAGAGGACAGGTATTTTTCTTTTCTCTTTTTCTCCCCATTTTCATTTGACACTGGACTGCCAGGTCGGTGAGCGGACCACTCCCCCCCCAATGAGTATTCAGCCAGTGCATTCACCCACTTAGGAGGTGGGTCTTCTTCATTCACTCATACCTACTGGAGAGAAAGAGACTTACTGTTTGAAGTGTGGAGGGGGTTGTATGGATACCTGCAGAGTAAATACTATGCTTTTTCATCTGGATGTAGGAAGTAGTATAAGGATTGTTTTAGTATATTTAAAACCTTTGACCTGCTTAGTATATTTTGAAGCTGGCTAACAAATTTTCTCCTGTTTTTAGGCTGTTTCCGGGAAAGATAAAACTGTTTGATTTTGATTTGCTATTTTGTGTGTGTGCCCTTTTAAACAGATTAGTTCAAGATATAGCTACTACCCCAGTTAAGAGTATGTTAACTATCTAGTAACTGCGAGGAAGCACCCCACCTCACAGACACATCTGACATGGGTAAGAGGAGCAACTGGGGAGGAGGTACTGTGACGAAAGGGCGAGGCGATTTGGAAGCTCCTTCGCCATAGTCTTCAGTTTTGAGGCTCAGTCCTAGGGTCTCACAAGCAGCTGTGATGTCCCTCAAAAGGGAGGGTAATTTGTAATTTGGTTGCAGCCTTAAACCCAATCCCAGAGTGTTCTGAGGACCCAGTAGGCAAGGCCCTGCTGGTGTAACCTCGCTAGGTAAATCAGGGGAAGAAAGTCCCCTAAAATTACTAGTGTCTTACCTTCTCACAGGTGGGAAACTACACCAAGATTCTTCCTCTGGATAACATTGGGGGTCATGAGAGACGGGTTGTTTCTCATCCCACTGGAATACCTTAGAGTGGGGGTAGCATCCCATTTTACAATTCCCCTGCGCCTAACTCTGTTAAATAGATCTGATGTGGCTTTTGATTACACTGTTCTATGGTCCATACTGAATCTGCCTACTCAACACCCTCCTCTGTAATTGAGGTACTGCTCAGGAATCTCTTAATGTGGAGCACCCATAAGGACATTGCTCAAAGATTACTTACCTTGTACAGTAATTGGAGTTCTTCAAACTGTGTCCCCCTTTGGGTGCTCTACTACCTACCCTCCTTCCCCTCTGCCTTGGAGTCCTTTTACCACATTTTTGTGGTTGAAAAGAGACTGGAGTGGTGGCAGGTCTGCCCTCCTGTTCCACTGTCCATATACCTTCATACCAGAGTATGAGGATGTCTAGAGCGCAGGCATGAGCCTGCAGATACTGCTGATGAAAAGCTTCAGTCAAGAGCGCACAGGTGTGCACACTTCCTGACGTCAAGCACCAATAGGGAAACACATCTCTAAGAACTCCCATTACTGTACAAGGTAAATAACCTCTCCTTCTTCACCAGCTGTAATTTTCAAATGGTCTTCAAGTGTAGCCCAGTAGAGCACATTTTAGTAGTGTTTTCTAGATCTATATTATAGTAACAAAGTCTAAAGCCAAAAGGAAAGGTCAAAAGTACATAACTGGATACATGTTCAACAAGGTAGTGTTTGTGACTGACACCACCTAGGGCACTACAAATAGTTGGGATCCCAGAACACTCCCAAACTGCAAACTTCTTGGCAAAAAGTGGACACATCCTCAGCATCTTCTCCAGAATGAACTCCAGCCATCTCACCTTTATCCACAGCTTAAGTTTGAGTTTAAACAGGTACAGGACAAACTTAGCACCCTCTGGGCCCAATGATGCACATTTAATTTGCAAACTGATGGCTCACAACCGTATCATCTCACTATTTTACCACAGGAACATCACATACACTTTGATTCAATCTGGTGGCAAAACAGAGCTTTGCAGAGCCCCCACATGAGAATTTTAGGTCAGAGGAGCAACTATTTAAAAACCCCTTGCCACCTCTCTCCTGTTAAAGACAGGAATAAAACTACTTGCATAATACCATCCATCCCAGACACAGAATCTACTGGCAAGTTTAAAAAAGAAAAGAAAAGAAAAGAAAAAAAAAAAGCCCTCACTGTTAACAGTATAAAAAGTTACTGAAAGATTTAAAAGAATCATCATGAATACCTATTCATGGTCCATTGCCAGTAGTTTGTCACCTAACAATATTAGTGCAGGTCTTAAACCATAATGAATAGTATGAATGAAAATCTAAGGATTCTAGATGACAGAGTTGCCCTTTTTCCAACCTTCTCAATACTCTTGTCTCCAAAAGGATAGTTAAAGACAAGGCAATAGTTGGAGAGAATTTCCAGTATCAAGAAATGGCTTCTTGAGTAAAGGCCTAATATTCACTCATTTGAGAAATGTTGGCACCCCATCTTCCACAGGGAGGTATTAACCTTAACTGTCAAAAAAACCAATATGTCCCCACTTGCTTTTTACGAGCAATGAGGAAAATGAGTCCAACTCTCAGCTTATAGATTAAAGCTCCCCTAGTACTTTCAGAATCTCAGTCAGTAAAACTGGCTGAATCCCAAATAGAAGAATGTATTTAACTTGTCCCTCTAGAAGCAGAATTTCTCCCATGACAGCAACCAAGCCTGCCCAAATCAAGTCAAACCCATTCTTGAAGTAAATGGAAAATTACTTACTATGCAGAAAAGGTGATTGTTTCCAAGTGGCTTCAACAGTCAGGATTCAACGGATTGTCAACCATTCAAAATTATTGTATATTTTTGTACCACAGAACCTCAAAAAATGTTTACTATTTTTAATGCAATAGTGCACAGACAGTCCAAACAGGATCAGGATCCCACTGGGGTACACGTTGACGAATCACGCAAAGAAACTGTCATAGTCTTGAAAAACTTACAAGCTATAACTAGGAAACAACTTTTAAAATGTGACAAGCTATTTACTTCAATGTTAATGAGTGGAAATATTCATCTACTGTGGAAAGCAGTCGTGTTATTTTCTGAATTTCTATGCTTGACAGATCAAAAAAAGTAGGAATGAATATTCTTGTACAGTCGTATCATTCTACTGTGGATCACTGAAATAACTTTTTTAAACTATGTCTCCTCATTTAATTTGTTACTAGGTTTCACTGAATGCTTTATTTTCTAACTAATTTAGTAAACCATAGGTTAAAAAGCTCCCACACTTCTCTTAAATACATGACCATTCAGTTAAATTCCTGCATTTTCTGTTGCATCTTTACCTTTGAAAGAAGCAGGGCCTGATTGTGTTTCCAGAGATTTTGTAAAAACTCTCAAGTATGATCAGAACCATTTCTTATCATTTGAGATCATTCTTGTGTATTCTTCATTATATTTAAAGAGTTAAGACTAGGTAGAAATCTATGAACCGTAATGAATTTTTCTGTTAACAATTCACAATTATCAATTGCTATGGTAATATTTTTTTTAAATCAAAAGATACTTTTGGTTTCAATTTTATTTTTACTTGATGTCTGAATTCCCAGTAACATTGTAAAGTGCATGTCTGAGGTATCTTAAATGCCTGGATGAAAAGCAGGAGAGTACTGAACCCAGAAGAAATGTCATTGATTTGTTACCAGACAATTGAGTAACCTTCATTTCCAGGACTGATGATTGCAAGTGAGAAAACATCAAACTGTCTGAAATCATTATGCTTTTAAAACAGTGTTTGTTGGAGATGTTGCTTTTTGAAAAGAAGTGATCCAGAGAAATCCTGGAGAATATTATTAGAAGTAAATATCTGGGCCTTTCTTCATTAACTATGATAGGATCTAGACATCTTTTAAACACTGATGTAGTATTGTCTAGCATATGTCCACAGAGCTGTAATTTACCTTTATTTATGCAAATATGGTGTATAGAACATTACAAAATGTTATTAATTACATCTGAGATAGAAATTAATAAATTACAAAGAAGTTTTGCAGGGAGCAGTTGATGGTGAATACATCCATTTCAGACTCATACCATACTAGAGAAATATGGTAACATATGGACAGGAGCACCACCAGCTTTTCCGCCGCCCTAGGGCGGCGGAAGGTCCCACCCCCAAAATGCCACCCCCGACAAAGGCGGCAGAAGATCCAGCCGCCGCGGTCACCACCCCCCAAATGTTAGCGCCCTAGGCGATCGCCTAGGTCACCTAATGGGTTGTGCCGGCCCTGACTGGATCCGTTCCCTTTCTCCTTTTATCGTTAAAGATTTCTAAGCCAAATTCTGACCCCTCAAAAAGCCCAAATAGTCCTCCTCCCCGTCCCAAGGCACATTATAACATGAGTGGAGACACTCGACAGCCAATATTTAATCCTCAAGAATTCAGCAGAATTATAGAATCATAGAAATGTAGGATTGGAAGATAGATCATCTAGTCCAGTCCCCTGCACTGAGGCAGAACTAAGTATTATCTAAACCAGGGGTAGGCAACCTATGGCACGTGTGATTTTCAGTGGCACTCACACTTCCTGGGTCCTAGCCACCAGTCCGGGGGGGGCTCTGCATTTTAATTTAATTTTAAATGAAGCTTCTTAAACATTTTAAAAACCTTGTTTACTTTACATACAACAATAGTTTAGTTATATATTATAGACTTATAGAAAGAGACCTTCTAAAACCGTTAAAATGTATTACTGGCACGCGAAACCTTAAATTAGAGTGAATAAATGAAGACTCGGCACACCACTTCTGAAGAGTTGCCGACCTCTGATCTAAACCATCACTGACATTTGTCTAACCTGTTCTTAAATACCTCCAATGACGGAGATTCCACAATCTCCCTAGGTAATTTGTTTTTCCTACGGTCTAACGTAAATATCCCTTGCTGCAATTTAAGCCCATTTCATGTTGTCCTGTCATCCATGGTTAAGGATAAAAAATTTATCACCCTCCTCTTTATAACAACCTTGTATGTACTTGAAGACCGTTATCATATCCCCCTTCTCCAGACTAAACAAACCCAATATTTCAATCTTTCCTAGTAGGTCATGTTTTCTAGACCTTGAATTATTTTTATTGCTTTCTTCTGGATTTTCTGCAGTTTGTCCACATCTTTCCTGAAATGTGGTGCCCAGAACTGGACTTGGTATTCCAGTTGAGGCCTTATTAAAGCTGAGTACAGTGGAAGAATTACTTCTCATGGCTTGCTTACAGCACTCCTGCTAATACATCCCAGAATGATGTTTGCTTTTTTTGCAACAGTATTATATTGTTGGCTCATGTTTAGCATGAGAACCACTATAGCCCCCAGATCCTTTTCTGCCATAGTCCTTCCTAATTAGTCATTTCCCATTTTGTATTTGTGCAATTAAATATTCCTTCCTAAGTATAGTACTTTGCCTTTGTCCTTATTGAATTTCAGACCATTTTTCCAGTTTGTCAAGATCATTTTGAATTCTAATCCTGTCCTCCAAAGTGCTTGCAACCATTCCCAGCTTGGTATCCTCTACAAATTTATAAGTGTACTTCCTATACCATTGTCCAAATCATTTATGAAGATATTGAATAGAACCAGACCCAGGACAGATCCTTGCGGGACCCCATTAGACATGCCCTTCCAGCTTGATTATGAACCATTGATAACTACTCTCTGAATATGCTTTTCCAAACACTTGTGCACACGGCTTATAGTAAGTTCAACTAGGCTATACTTCTCTAGTTTGTTTATGAGACGGTCATGTCAGACAGTATCAAAAGCATTATTAAAATCAAGAAATATCACCTCTACTGCTTCTCCCTATTCACAAGACTTCTTATTTTGTCAGAGAAGGATATTAGTAGGGTCCTAAGAAATTCACGGCCATGAAAAACACATGAAATCTGACCATGAAATCTGGTCTTTTGTGTGCTTTTGCCCTATACTATACAGATTTCACAGGGGAGACCAGCATTTCTCAAACTGGGGGTCCTGCCCAAAATAGAGTTGCAAGGGGGTGGTTGCAGTATTGCCTCCCTTATTTCTGCACTGCCTTCAGAGCTCAGTGGCCGGAGAATGGCAACTGTTGGCTGGGCTCCTAGCTCTGAAGGCAGCGCCTCACTAGCAGCAGCGCAGAAGTAAGGGTGACAATACCATACCATGCACCCTTACTTCTGCGCTGCTGCCTTCAGAGCTGGGTGGCCAAAGAGTGGCGGCTGCTGACTGAGGGCCCAGCTCGGCAGGCAGCAGTGCAGAAGTAAGGTGGGAATACCATACCCTGCCATCCTTCCTTCTGCACTGTGCTGGCAGTGGCTCTGCCTTCAGAGCTGGACCCTGAGTCAGCAGCTGCCACTCTCCAGCTGCCCAGCTCTGAAGGCAGTGTCACCGCCAGCAGCAGCGCAGAAGTAAGGATAGCGGTACTGCACCCCCTCTACAATAACCTTGCGCCCCCCCCCCCATCTCCTTTTTGGGTCAGGACCCCTACAATGACAACACTGTGAAATTTCAGAATTAAATAGCTGAAATCAGGAAATTTACTATTTTTAAAATCCTATGACCATGAAATTAACCAAACTGCACTGTGAATTTGGTAGGGACCTAGATATTAGATTGGTTTGACATGATTTGTGCTTGACAAATCCATGTTGACTGTTACTTTATCACCTTATTTTCTTTTAGGTGCTTACAAATAGATTGCTTGATTATTTACTCCATTATCTTTCTGGGTACCAAAATTAAGCCGATTGGTCTATAATTCCTTGTGCTGTCCTTATTCCCTTTTTTATAGATAGGGAATATATTTGCCCTTTTCCAGTCCTCTGGGATCTGTCCCATCCTCCACGAGTCTCAAAAATAATTATTAATGGCTCAGAGATCTTTTTAGCCTTCTTCCTTAGGTATTCTGGGATTTATTTCATCAGGACCGGTCAACTTGAAGACACCTAACTTGTTTAAGTAATTCTTTCTTTTTCTATTTGAGCTTCAGATCCAACCCTTTTACATTGATTTTCACTAGGTTAGCCATCCAATCACTAACATTTTTGGTGAAAACTGAAACCAAAAAGACATTTAATACTTTGGCCATGGCTGCATATTCTGTTGTTGTCTTTCCCTTCTCATCGAGTAATGGGCCTGCCCTGTCCTTGGTATTCCTCTTGCTTCTCATGTATTTGTAAAATGTTTTCTTGTTGCCCTTTATGTCCCAACCTAGTTCAATCTCATGGTGTGCCATGGCCTTTCTAATTTTGTCTCTATATGCTTGTGTTGTTTTTTTAATATTCAGCCTTCATAATTTGGTGGTTTCCATTTTTTTTTCCTGGTGTAGCCAGGGTGGTCTCTTACCAGACTTCCTCTCTTTCCTACACGTTGGGATAATTTGCTCTTCTGTCCCAATTAAAATCTCAGAAAACTGTCCACTCTCCTGAACTCTTTTTTCCCTTAGCTTTACTTAACTTACTCATCTACCAATTCTTTGATTTTGCTAAAGTCTGCCGTCTTGAAGTCCATTGTCTATATTTTGCTGTTTTCCCTCCTACCATTCCTTAGAATCATTATCTCTATCATTTCATGATCACTTTCGCTCAAACTGCCTTCCACTTTGAAATTCTCAACCAGTTCCTCTCTATTTGTTGTTATCAAATCTAGAATAGTCTCTCCCCTGGTTGCTTTTTCCACCTTCTGTAATAAAACATCTCCAGTATATTCCAAGAATTTGTTGGATAATCTGCGCCCTGCTATATTATTTTTCCAGCAGATGTCTAGCTAGTTTGAAGTCCCCCATCACCACCAAGTCCTGTGTTTTGGGTGATTTTGTTAGTTGTTTAATAAAAGCCTCATCCACCTCTTCTTCCTTGATAGGTGGTCTGTAGTAACCCCTTGTTTTTACCCCTTTTACCTTTACCCAGAGACTTTCAACACGTCTGCCTCCCACTTCTATCTCAACCTCAGTGCAAGTGTATACATCTTTAATATGCAAGTGTAAAGGTGTGGGACTCACCCCTGCGGCACCTCCTGCTGGTTGTCTCAGGGAATTAGCTCTTTTCCAGCCTGGGCCCCCTCTGCAGGCTGGTGTCCCGCTTGTAGCTGGCCCCGTCTCCCTCCCGGACCCCGGTGCCCCGTTACCCTGGGGCTTGCCCCCTGGCAATACCCCACCAGTCTCTATGGGTCTCCCCTCTCTGGGAAACCCCCCAACCCTCTAATCCCCACCTTGCCTCAGTCTGGGCTACTGCCAGTCATCACCAAGCCCCCCACTCCCTGGGGCAGACTGCAGTGTAAAAGCCATTCATCATAGGCAAGGGGGGTTTGGACCTGCTGCCTCCACCTATAGCGGAGCTGCCCCTCTGCAGCCCTAGTACCCTCTAGTGGGCCCTTCCTTCAGCCTGGTGCTCTGCTAGGCTGGAGCTCCCCAGCTCCCTGGCCCTTCCCCAGCACTGCTCCACCCTCAGTACCTTCTCTGCAGACAGCCAGGCCTTGCTCCCGTCAGCCTCCGGAGCACCCCCGCTATGGGCTTTGGACCAGGCTCTGCAGCCTGGGGAATTGCCAGCCTGGAGAGAGACTCCTTTTGGCCTCTGGCTCACAGCCTTTTTATACCGGCCAGCTGTGGCCTGATTGGGGCGTGGCCCAGCTGCGGCTGCTCCCCGAATCAGCCTAGTAGCTGCTTCCCCCTGCAACAGCCCTCTCCCAGGGCTGTCTTAAGGGCAGGACCGGGATACCCACCCTGCTACAGCAAGGCAATGCCATCTCCCTCTTTTCTCGGCCTGTTCTTCCTGAACAATCTGTGCTCTTCTATACCAATATTCCAGTCAAGTGAATTCTACCACCAAGTTTCTATGATGCCAACTATGTTGTAATTGTGATTATTCACTAATATTTCTAGTTCTTCCTGTTTATTCCCCATACGTCTTGCATTAGTATACAGACATCTAAGATGTTCATTAGATTTCCCCTCTGTGTTCCATCTTGTCTCTTCTTTGTCCCTGTTATGATTGCCACTCAGATTCGGATCCTTCACCCAGGTTTCCATGTTTTGGACTCCTGGTGACATCATCTGTGCAACCATGCATTCACCTCCAGGATGTGTCTATCTCTGGCTGGGACCTTACCCTTGACTGGAAGGATAGATGAGAACACCACCTGCGCCCCCAACTTCTTCACCCTCATTCCCAGAGACCTGTAGTCACTTCTGATCTGATCAGGGTCAGACTTCGCAGTATCGTTCGTACCCACATGGATGAGCAGCATGGGGATGGATGATCCTCACCAATCCTTCCATAATGTGTCAGATATAGACTTTTGGCAGGCAGCACACTTCTTAGGATGCCAGGTCAGGCCAGCACTGGATCCCTATGTTATCCTTAGAAGGGAGTCATCGATCATCACCATCACCACCCTTTGTTTCTTCTTGAGAGTGGTGGCCATAATGCTCCCAGCACTGATGGTACATGGCTTCTCCTACTCCTCCCCCGTTGGGAAAGATTCCTCATCTCACATTGCCAGGGCAGTATACCATTTTTTTCTCTCTATGGACGGTGGGTTGAGAGCAGAAGTAAAGCACTGCCCGCTGCCAGAAGTAACCAGCAGCCAGCCTCTTCCCTGTGAAGGAACAGTTTCCTTCTCCCCGATAGTGCTACTACAGTCCCCTCCAGCTGGAGTACTTCCTCAGCCTTGGAGTTCTCCTTATGAATGCTTTCAGTGAATTTCTCATGTGCTCAGTCTAGCCACCTCCTTCTGTAGCTCTCCCACCTGTTTTCTGAGAGATTCTACCAGTAGACAACTCTCTCACTTGATGGTGCCCGCACCCAGGATTTCTATGATGAGGAAATGCAGGCCACAAGTCTCTGCAAATCCTCAGCAAGACCTGAGTAGAGGTATCCATGGTCAGTTTTTCTGTCTGAACACAGATGCAGGTGGAGGAGCCAGGAGCAGTGTTGGCATTGGCAATGCGACCTTTCCTGAGACATGCTGATTTTATTCTTTCTCCCTCCTACAAACTCCCCTCAGTGGCTTCAGTGCTGCACTCTGTCATCCAGGATGTGGCTTCTGAGAAATGGGAACAAGTGTTCATAGCCCCTTAGCCACTGTTCCATGTTCTGGAAATGCCCATTTTTCCATTCCTCGTGGTTGATGCCAAGGCCTTATCTTCCTGTATTATCATAGATGTAGTGACGTTTCCAACAGAAAGTAGGTTTCATTGCACAAGGTTTGAGGTCACAGTAATTGCCATCTTACCTTTGGTTTCAAAAGCCCTTTATGTAAGTTGTTGGAGGGTTTTCATCCTTTTGCTTACATTCTTTTGAGCTGAATCATCCTCAGAGTCTCTTCTTGTATCTCTACACAGAAAGATCCATGTATGTTTCCACTGTCAGCTCATGCCACATGCGACACCATAATTGGGATCTCAAAGTTGTCTTTGTATTTAACTGACAGACCTTCCCTTACAAAGGTCTCTAAACCTCCAGAAAGGTAATGTGATATTAGAACATTGAATCCCATAAGGACCCTCCTTTCCCAGTTTCCTTGCTCCTCTGTGTAGTCATCATCATCCTCTCACTTTAGTTTTACATCCCAGAATGAGGAGTTTCATTAGTTCTTGTCTTCTTCTTGCAGGAAGTTCCTTTGATCTAGAGGATCCTTTTCATCCTGTTGGGGAGAGTCCCAATAAGCAGACCTCTTTCTGCTGGCCCAGGATTGACACTTTCTGCTTCTTTTCTGTGGGTGAAAATCTCATATCATGTGTTGGGGGAGTCGGGAGGCCTCCTCTTCACATACCAGAAAAGGAACATGATCAGTTCCAAGTGTATAATCAGATTTCTTCCAGACTCTGATCCATTGTAGTTTTGCTCAGCTGCTTGGCTAGTATCCTAGAAGAGCTGTCTGCCTATTTCTTTCCAGTTGGAGACAAAGGGAGTTTTTCTGCAGGTTCTCCCTGAGAAACTCTATGTGGATTTTTTCTGTCCTGTTCTAGACTTCTGCCTACACAATCTCAAGATTTGTCAGTCTTCATTTCAGATAGAAATGCCCAAATCCAGTCTCTAAATCAGTGTTTTTCAACCTATTTACCATTGTGGGCCACATATGCCTCCTACAGTGTGTTATGTGGGCACATCCAATACTACCTGTATGACCCAGTTGATGTCACATGGGCTGCAGCCGTGTGCTGATTGGGCCACGGGTTGAGAACCATTGCTCTAAGCCATCCTGTCTTCGTTGTTCAGTGGACCTAATAATATACACCCTTTGAGGCTACAGTAGCAAAATTTTGGCAAAAAAATCCAGTTGTTGCTAACACCACTGCAGCTCTGCCAATGACCATAACAATGGACGTTCTAGTGCAGAAAAGGCTCCTGTAGCTCATATCATTCGCTTGCTGTTGAGATCTGCTCTGAGCAGGATTAGACCACGTGGTGTTTGCAGAAACTTCATCTACACTAGAGTTTTCATCCATTATCCATTCATGCCATTATCACTGTGAAAGCTTCAATGGTTGTAAACTTCCGCCAAAAATATGGCAGACAAGACTCCATGCATTTTGTAGTCTTCAAGCCCTGGAGGAAGACAAAACAAAGGAAGACAGGAGTTGACATTCTGTATATTTCCAAAAAATAAACAAAAGGGGGAAAATTAAAACACCCTCTGACATTCTTATTACACCATAAAGAAGACAAAAGGGCACATGCCCATATTTAATCAAT
The DNA here is from genome assembly GCF_027887155.1 of Malaclemys terrapin pileata. Taxonomy (NCBI): domain Eukaryota; kingdom Metazoa; phylum Chordata; order Testudines; family Emydidae; genus Malaclemys; species Malaclemys terrapin. The sequence continues at coordinate 49,126,718 of NC_071515.1, read as the reverse complement.
CCTTTGCCAGTTGCCTTTAAAACAAATCAGCTCTCCAACATACCTGTAGTTTTAAATATATATACATTTTAAAAGGAACAGAAAAACCTTGAAGATTTTTTTCTACTTTGTCATAAGCCTTGACTGCACTACGAAACTTAGGTTTTAGGTTTCAGCGATGGTTTCTGAAACTGTGCTGGTATCAGTTTCTTTTGGTCTGCGTTTGTATTTAAATCACTAAAAACTGATTCGGATTGCAACTACTACAGGTACTTTTTGTCAGCAATAGGTAATTTTCCTAGTATAAACAAGGCTAAAAATGTGTAAATGATAAATAATACAGTTAAATCTTACCTCCTGTACAAAAAACATCTATTGCTGACAACAGATTGCTGAACACATTTTGTCCTTGCAAGTATAGCGAAGGATAAAGTGTGTTCACACCATTTTAGAAACTATGGTTAAAACCTGTAGCCTAAGTTGTCAAAATGGTGCTATATATATTTTTTTACATGGTTACACTTGCAGTTAAACTGTGTGCAGCTATGCCTGTTGCTGCAAATTCAGTGTCCGCAACAGGTAATTTTGTTACTGTGGACCAAACCTTACTGTGCTCACTCAACACGTCATCCTTTTCTTAACTACACAGAATACAAAGATATTAGCACGTGTTTAAAACCAGTTCAAAAGTTCATGAACTTACTATATTTCATTAACTGTATTTTAAAACAAGCACAAATTGGGTACAGAAATGTAATTTTTTTTTCACTGTGTAAGACCAGGGTGAAAGAAGGAGACTGCAGGCATATACATCTTGCTAAGCATTAATTTGATAGGGGATGAGAAGGACACACCGTTTGATATCTAAATAGAAAAATGCTATTTTTGGTTGCTTTTCATATTGCATTTTATATATTTTTGGTATTTCACAGAGGGCTGCTGTTGATGGAACTAAGGGAAATATTCTGAGATTCTATTTTTCTGTTCCACTTTACTGGCTTCCCCATTTTCCTGAATCTTTCCTTCATTTCTTCACAATAATGAATTTCTTCCATTACAGCTCCATTACTTGTCTTAAATTCCCCACTGCTACCAATGCTGAGACTTGACCTCTCCTTTATACTCTGTATTTCACTGTTTTGTTGAGTTCTCTAAATCTGATTCTTTTTTATTTTTTTTTTCCTTTCTGTCTCTACTTTTTGCCCCCTACTCCTCTTCTGACTTCAAGAACAGTTCAGACTCCACAAACTGAAGGCATACCTCCCACAGTACTTCAGTAGCTCAAATATGGACAAGGCAGGAGGAGACTGACTCCTTACTCCAACAGCCCAGGGCCAGATTGAGGTAATCCAAGACCTAGCCACACTGTGACATGGGGAGTCCTCTGGCTTCATTTCTATGGCCTCATCCCCACACCATGAGCTTTCCCTGCCTCTCCACTTGGACTCTCCCACTGTCATAGCACCTCTTTCCTTCCTCCCAATAGTGCCCCTCTCTTCAGAATCCCAGAGAGACAGGGAAAGACTGGGAGTAGCAGGGAAGTATTTACACCCTAGCAGCTGGGGTTTAGCTACTTAAATAGGTAGGTGAACAGGATCAGCTGCACTTTTCTACTCTCAGTGTAAAGGGCAGTGCACCACAGGTAGGTGTGCCAGTGGTGTCCATCGTAGTGCCTTTTGGGAAATTTTTGCAATGTGTTGTGGGATAGAAATGACTTGCCGTGGGGTCTCTTGAAGCTAGGGGTCAAGTTCCCAGCATGCAACTTTCTCCATCCCATAATGCCATCCATAATTTTTGTGCCTTTTTAAAAAATCCCATAAATCCTCGTGGCACTTTTTGCTGTCCACCATCTGACAGAAGCATGGAGCCTGCAGACCTCTGCATTATTCTCATGAAAGTTGCAAATACAGGATGCACAATCCTCCTATATTTGCAGACCTACAGGTAAAACCACACAATGTGGGGAAATGATTTCTTCCAACACAGGGTGCTAAGGGACACAGTGAAAAACAATTCAAGGTTATCTGTGGCATTCATGGAGCAGTTTCAGATGCTGGGGAGTCTCTTCTGGGCCCATGACTGATGGGATCACATTGTAATGCAGGTTTGGGACAATAAACAGTGGCTGCAGAACTTTTGGATGTGAAAGGCCATATTCCGGGATCTGTTTGCCAAGGTTGCCCTTGCCCTCCAGCACAGGGACACCAGAATGACAGTTGCACTGACAGTTGAGAAGTGAGTTGAGAGACTCAAAGGCAGAGCAAGAAAGCCAAACAGCAACCTATAGGCCAAATGTGGTCCTGAGAGATACCTAGAGAAAGGGTCTGGGTGGGGATTGCTGGCTGAAAGAAGCTTGGGCTTGTAAACTAAGAAACTACTCCTTTTGTTTCTGGTTCCTCCTGCATTTGGAGCAGCAGGACTTTGTACATTCCTTGTAAATAAACAAAACCACATAGAAGAAAATACCAGGCTCAATCATCAATTTCTTCTCCCAACTGGAACATAGTTTTACTGCAAGTTAATCTTTGTGAGGTCAACCCTGGAAGGGAGCATATGTATGTTTACCTTGCAGTAAAACTCAAGTGTCTGGTCAGTGTGTTTTTACCTCAGCCTAGATCATGCATGTTAGTTACCTAGAGATTAAAAAAAACCCATCATTTTTATCAGTGAAGACCAGGCCTTAGAAAATCATATCAAACATACAGTATTTATAGATTAATTCAGAGCAGCCCCCACACCCTTCAACATCTTGTAACTCTAAAGAGTTAGAGATGAAAGCTTTATACCACTGGAAGAGGGATGACTAAGGCCTGGTCTACCCTAAGAATTTACTTTGGTATAGCTATGTCTCTCAGGGATGTGAAAAATCCACACCCAAGAGATGTAGCTATACTGACCTAACCCCTAGTGTAAACCAGCGCTAGGTCAACAAAAGAATTCTTCTGCCTCTTGGGGAGGTGGATTACCTACACCAACAGGGGAAAGCCTCCCATCGGTGTAGGTGTCTATACCAAAGAGCTACAGCACCGCAGCTGCAGCCTTTTAAGTGTAGACAAGTCCTAAGCTTTCAAAAGGGACACAGATCCAGCTAACCCAATAACCATTATAGAGATATTGGACTTTGATCTTGTCACCACTGCAGAAGTGAATGTTGCCCAGCCAGCATTTCAGAGCAGTGAAATTTTGGGGGTGAAATTCCACATTTAGGGGAACGTATGTTTTTTAATATTAAGCTATGTCTACACATGTGGTAGCATGTAGAGTACAAGCATTACACAGGAAGCTACATCCTGCAGTGAAAGGCTTTAGTGGGGGAGGCAGTGGAAAAAGGTGCCAGCAGCTCCCCACTCCAGAGTTTTTTCCTGCTGCCTACCCCTTCTCAGAGCCTTTCCCTGTGGTGAAGAAAAGCACCAGCAGCGGAGAGGCAGTGGGATTCTGCACTGCTAAAAATTAGTAGTGTAGACATGGAAGGCACTGCTTGGTCGTGTAGAGAGCCGTGTACGGTACATACCCTAGGATTCGGGCATATAGGATACTCCACTCACCTAAGACGTGCCTCACCATCTACACTGATATTTCTACCCGTGCACTCTCTCTACTCTACATGCCACCCTACATGTAGATACAACTTTAGACCGAGTGATGGAGAGGGATTCATGCAGAGTTCAGGTAAGGCCGTCCAAGGTACATAAGTACAATTTGTTGTCTTAGTCTGCAGTTTCACATGGATATTAACTTAATGTGTGCATCATAGGTGAGACTGGTAGAAATATCTATTATGAGGTTACCCAGTACATCCAATTATAAGATCCTATTTTCAGTTGCTTAGTCAAATTTTAACCATTTTGGCTGAAATTTCCCATGCTGGGGTGTCTGCCTCACGCTTAATTTCAGCCAAAACTGTTCAGCCATTTCCGAGAACAAGGGTAGAGAAACAAGTTTTTCTCGTGTTAAAAAATGCTGGCAACCTTTTTTTTTTTGTTTTTTGTTTGTTTTTTTGAGAAGTTCTAGCACTACCGTGTTTTGGAGCAGGAACCTTAAATTTGGCAGAGGGTTTGGCTTTTGTTTCAGGGATCTGCCTTTTGCCATTCCTGTGAAAATCCACTCAAAGATGCTGAATTAGAAGCTTTCGAAAAATCTCAATTGTTCAACGGGAAGCCAGTGTACGAATGCATCCAGTGCCCCAACTGGGTATCTCATAATTGAAAATCACAACATAAAACAGAGGACTGCTCATAAATATATCTGCCTTCACTCACCCCAACTCAACTGCCTTGAAAAAGATGGGCTTTGCTGCATGCCTGAAGGTTTTGCTCTGTCACATTTCTCTGTGGCCAGAAATGTTTGAATAATGAAGGGAGAATTAACAATGTTTTAAGGGTTTGGTCAAACTGAAAAATTAATCATGTCATTTATAATAGTAGTTGTAATGGTCTATTGAGGAAATGCCGTTTAATAACTTTCTCTGGAGGTTTGTACACTGCTATTCTGCTCTATAAGTAGTGAAATACGATACATGAAAAGTAAATTAAAAATACATCCAGTGAAGGATGAATACTAACTGAGAAGTTAGATGAATTTTCAAGCTGTGTTTCCTGGTGGGAGAAAAAATTATGATAGAAATGCAGTGGACTAAATACTGCTTAAATTATTTACTAAACTATATCAGTCCAACTGATCGCAAATGTGTGTGTATAAATTTGTCGTTCCTTAGATTTGGTTTCAGATTTGGTTTAGTTTTTTATAAACTATATGTCTGTAGCAGGGTGGCAAGCTATCGGACCCTGGATAGGAATAAAAACTAAAATAATTTCTGTTGACACACATAATAGGTGGATCTTGTTAGCGCCAACAAAAGCTGTGACAGCAAAGGTCCTCAAGGGCAAACCCTGGGAACTGCCAAGTTTGGGGAGAAAGTTTAGGCTAAAGTTGTTTGTTTCTAAACCTTTTTGTTCTCTACTGTAGCATGCCTGTCACCCTAATTTACTTTACTCATGAGGAGGAGGAATATAATCTAATGATTTGAAAACAGGGCTAGTAATTTATTTCTACTCTGCTCCTGCTGCACTGAATTGCTCTGCAGCCTTGGGAAAGACGCTTAATTTAAAAGCTTCAAAAAAATTTTGCCTCTCAATTTTTGGGTGGCCAGCAGCATTCAGCTGGAGTTATGGATCTCAGCATTCCTGAAAATCAAGTGCATGGGGTCTCAAATTGGTCACCCAAAATCAGAAACCACTTTTGAAAATTTTAACCTGAATTGCCCTGTATGAGTCCCTCACCACCTTTACTCCTTGAAAACTGGGGTTGGTAATTCTTGCCTCTTTCAAGAGGGTACTGTAAGGATTATAATAGCTGTAAAACTTTGACAGTGAAAGGAATTAGAAAAGTGCAAAATAGTATTGGTAACAAGAACAAACTTTACTCTCCTTCTTTCTTAAAACTTTTGTCTTGAAATGATTTAAAGTAATTGCTGTTGCTATTAAAAGGGTCTGTGCCATATTAGAATCTAACAGCATGTACTTTATCTTGTTTGTTGTATTGCTATTATGAAAGGATATCACTCTTGTATTCTCTGCCTTCTCATCTGTCTTGTTGTCCCTTAGGGTGGATGTCTTTTCTGTTTACTATTTTCTTAATAGCATTTTTCATGACCCATCAAGTGTCACCCCTTCAGTGAAGATGGAGGGGATGTGGTTTATTACTTTTTAAATGAGGTAGTGAGTGCACAGATATTATTAATTTCATTAGCTGTCCCCAGAATTTTTTTCACTGCAAAGGGATAAGTAGAATTGATCAGCCTCTTCCTAATGCTTTTTCTTATGATTATTTTTCATATAGTGCTGGTAGAGTGTAACCACTACAGCAGCACCAACAAAGTGCTTAGTACAGCAGAATATTATTTCAGCTACATATAACCTTGCTAAAGAGGGGAAGGAATAAATCACTGGTTTCTTTCCAGTTCTCTTTGATGCCAGGAAATTGTTTGTTAAATTGTATCTATTATGTTTTGATTCTTTGTTTTCTATGGTAAAGTTTGGTACTAGATATGCAACTTTTGGAGCATTCTTCCTGATGATAAAGTTGCTAACTGCATGTCTTTTGTATAGAGTCTAACCCCCAAAAAAGTTTTTCATTTGTTTGAGTACAGACTGACCATTTCTTTTCAAATAGCAGAAATTAAAGCAACGTAAGACTTCTGTCCCAATCAGTAAGTCATCTCAGATGAAGTGGAGTTGACCAGAACATTGCATCTTAAATAATGTTGGCTGTAAATTGTGTTCTAAAACAAATACACATGACCTAAGCTTAAATACAATTTTAAAACTTCTACTGTAAATTATTTTTATACTGAATGGAATTTGGCAAATCTGATTCCAAGTGTTTGTCTTTATGAACAGGAATAAGTGGATTTACTCCTGTGTCTATGATTATTTAAATTTAACCCTGAGTAGTGACAGTCAGCTTTTGAAATAGTAAAGGTTGTATTGGCATGTTGCTAAAAGCAGAGGAGCACCTAACTTGCATACATATTTACCTACCATACAAAATGCAAGTATTAGCCAGGAGTCAAATACGGGATATCAGAGCAGGTGGAGAAATGATATTCTTCAAAGGTCCATGTATTTGAGACACAAAATGAGACACCACTCACAGTGTATTGTGAAGATGATCAAAATTACATCATGTATGCTCTGCTGAACTCCTGGGGCTTGGCTTCTCCCGTTGGGTTCAGATACACCCATGGAGTCTGCTGGGCTCTTTGGGCTTAGTTCTTTCATGACTGTAGCAAAAAAGAAAAGTGGTAGTATCTCCTAAGCAGTATTCATTCATGACTCCAAAATGAGATGTCATTCACAGTAAATTGTACAGACCTTTGTAATGTGATTTTCTCTTTTCTTACATGCTCTGGTCAGTAGTGAAATAGTTAATGTTGACATTTAAGTTATCATCACTGAGTTTCAGAGTTAACATCTTACGGTGAGCTGAGATCAGTTTACTTCTCAGATTCACTTTTTAAAAATTGAAAACTTAGATTCTGCACGCAAGATGGCATCTGAAGAGTAGTGAATATATGCAGCATGCCACTTGACTTAGAACCCTAGTATTAAGTTAATTTTCCACACAGTTGGCCACCACTGTTCTTTCTCATCCTCTGCCAACTTTACAGCATTTTCTCTGCTTCTCTCTCTCTCTCTCTCTCTCTTTTTCTCTCAAATTGAAGAACTGTGAGTTGGTGCTTGTAATTTTGTGGGGAGTGCTGGGAAGATTTTTGTCTGAGAGGAGTTGCTAGTTTGGTTGGTTGTTGAGATGTGTAAGGGTTTAGCAGTTGGAGGTACAAGTGTCAGGATTGTGGTATTTATCTCCGGGGAGCATGTAGGAATATTTGGCAACTAAGTTGGGGTTCTGGGTATCTCTGTATTGTTACTAGAGAAGCACAGGAGAATCTTCCTCCTGGCTTCTAGAATGTGATGGGGAATTTTCCCTCTCCTGACAGGTAACACAAACAGGGCTGTGTCCTCCTCAGTGAATCTTTCTTTTGTACCCCATCAAATCAATAAAGGGAGTTTCTCTAAGGTTCTTTTTTTCCTTGATGTGAGAAGTATATTACATTCACTTGTGCACCTGCTCTCTCGCGCTCATCCCCCCCCCACCCACCCCAGGGACCCACCAGCTTACCCAACATTAGGTCCATTGTGATAATAATCACATGTTCTGTCTGTTCCATCAGGAAGTTTAATTTGTACACTGCTGATCTGAAATTACAGGTATGCTCCCTGATGGATCAACCAGACTGAGGAATGTTGAAGAAAACATATCCCACAGTTTAGGAACCACTTTGTCTCCCCAACCTGTAAAATAAATCTTTTAAGGGCAACTTTGCAGACCACCTGTTGGTCATATGTGGAGAATAAAGGTTGCATTACAGAATTAATCCACTATATTTCTTTTGGTTGTATATAGGTAAATTAATTTTCCCCTTTGTTTAAGGAGATAGATATTATGTGGTTACTATTGGTTTATATTTGTTCACTGTAATCAAAGTTACCAGTTATCTTCTGACATTAAATCGTACAATGGAATTCCCTTTTTAGGAGTTCTCTGGAACTTGTCCTCATGTGATGCAGTAAAGATGACAATCATTCGAGATGCTCTATCAACACTAACTAACACTGTGATAGTTCCACATTCTGGATGGAATAATTCTTCCTTTGACGATGATCATAAAATTAAATTCCAGACTTCTCTAGTTCTGCGCAATACTACAGGATGCCTGAGGTAAATCACCCTATTCAAGATCTCTGTTAACACAGTAATCAAGTTATACAACAATGTATTCAAATTCCTTTTAAATGGCAATTTCTTAAATAATATAGTTGTTACATCCTTTTTAACGCTTTTAGTTCTTCCTCGCATGCCAATTAGTAGGAAAAGAGCATAAATTTAGGAGCTCAGAGGTAATATTTTATGAATGTATTAATGCTGCTACTTGGTAAGGATTAAGCTTCTACTGTTTTTGTGCTCATAGCTAATCTTTTCCATATTAATCACCACTGTCTTGATACTTGAAGGTACTGTCTATGAAACTTATTCTTTCAAACCTTGAATTAACTTGAGTAAAGCCATCTCTACAAAAATCATGTGATACAGTTCACATCACTAATAAGATTATATAAAATCTAAAACTTAATTTTGATGAAAAATAAATTTTAGAGGCATTTATTTTTAATGAAAAACCTAAGTAAGAAAACTAGGAGTGCTTTGTTAGATTGAATTTTTAAACATTACTGACAGCAAACAATGTATATAAATTAAATGGACACTATCAATTAAAAATTGTTCTATTGAATGAACTTTTTTTACCTGCTATTGTTACAAGTAATATCTGAGATTACTATAAATGAAAGCAATTAGAGACAAATGTGTTTTTTCTATTTTTTTTAATCCATTTACCTTCTGCATTTGACACTTTATGTATAGTCAGTTTCACTGTTTCCTCTCTTGTTTAAGTGGGTGTTTCAAACAGCAGTAAGAAAAAAAAGCACTTTTAAAAATAGGAAAACATAAAACCACAAAAAATGACAGGGAATTCAGGGGCCATGTGCAGTACATGAGACTACTTTAAAAAAAATTATATTATCAACCGACTGTATAAAAAGACTTTCCTTCTGCAAATGATTTGATTAGACCATTACTTGTATATATGTATGACTCTGAATACCATACATAAATATACAGTATATTGATTGATATTCTTACTGCATTTTAACACTTTAGGAATCTAAGCTCTGCAGGAGAAGAGGCAAGGAAGCAGATGAGGTCTTGTGAAGGGCTGGTTGATTCTTTGCTATATGTGATCCATACATGTGTGAACACATCAGATTATGACAGCAAGGTGTGTGCTTATTTTAACTAAGTAATTTCTAGGTATCAGACTAGTTGTCTGATGTGCCGTTTTTGTTTTGGATAGTGCAAGTCAGCCACAAAACTCTTGAGCTCTACTTATTTTTACAAAACCTTTTCCACCCCTACATTTATTTATGCACAAAATCAAATTCTGTTGTGGAACACAAATTTATTTATTCTGTGTGTTTAATTCTCACGATGAAGCACCCATTCTTTGGGGGGGAGGGGGAATAATAATTTGCACTTACCATGCTTTTTATCTTCAAAACTCTTTTTAATAAATGCTTAATTAATCCTCATACCACTCCTGTGAGGTAGACCCCTATTATCTCCAGTTTTATAGTTGAGAAAACAAGCAGAGAGACTATAATTTACCCAGAGCCATAGAGAGAGTCATTGTGAGACTGACAATTGGAATTTGGGAGTTCTTGTTCCCCAATCCTATGCTCCAAAAATATTTTCACCTGTACTTGATTTGTTTTATATGCTGTTTCACCATTTGTGAAAGTATATTAATTACAGGATATCTCCATACTTTGGGTTCCAGACAGTGGAAAACTGTGTGTGCACACTGAGAAACTTGTCCTATCGCCTAGAATTGGAGGTACCTCAGGCACGTCTGCTGGGTATAAATGAATTGGATGACTTGTTAGGGAAAGAATCACCCAGCAAAGATTCAGAGCCAAGCTGCTGGGGGAAAAAAAAGAAGAAGAAAAAACGAACTTCACCAGAAGATCAGGTTTGTATTTTTCTTCTATTATAAAAACATCAAGTATTGTTTTTCCAATAGTAAAATACTGTGTCCAGGAGAAAACTGACCATACCCAGTAATATGGTGACTATATCCACTTTTTAAAATTATGATATAAACATTTGATTTCAATTTTGCTTAAACCTATATACTTACAGCTAATGTGTTTTTCTTTCTCAGTGGGATGGAGTTGGCCCTATACCAGGATTTTCAAAGTCTCCTAAGGGTGTGGAAATGCTGTGGCACCCATCTGTAGTAAAACCCTATCTAACACTTCTAGCAGAAAGCTCCAACCCAGCTACTTTAGAGGGCTCTGCAGGATCTCTCCAGAATCTTTCTGCAGGCAACTGGAAGGTATTGTATTAAACCCATCCCATAATCCTGTGGCAAGTGAATTTCCACCTCTTCTACTACACTTGTACTTCAACTAAGTGTTCCCCTTTAACAACGTCATGACATCTGAGCAGGGTAGAATATGCCATTTCCTAAAGTGCATATGGTGGTTCTCCATTAATCAGTGTTATTAGTGGTCCTACAGTGCACCCCTCCTGTGTTTCTCCATGAAACCCAAAGTCCTGAGATATGCTCAGTGGCTCCTCTGAGGTGGGTATTTTCCTAAACTCACATTGAAGTCAATGGAAATGGAGGATCCTCAGTATCCTGCGCCAAATGCATCACTTCCTTAAGACTTGCCTGCCCTCCGTTTAGCAAAGCAAAGGAAATGTCAAAGCATAAGCTAGAGTCAAGCACAGTGCATTCAGACACCCCGGCAGTTCCGTAATTCCTATCCGAGGCCTGTCTGAACACAGAACCAAACGTGCCAAATTTCAAGATGTCTTTGTGATGTGGGCACACATACTTGGAATTAAGATTAATTTAGGGAGATTCCATTCTTATTATTTTTTATTATCTTATTATTAATTATTTTCATATCCTATTTATTCTTGGTATTCTTTTGTCTAGAGAAACAACAACATACAGTTCGATATTTTGTATTTTTGTAGCCCTTTATGTTAAACACTTACACAATAGTCTAATAATCACAACTGTTTTATGAAATAGATAAGCAAATACTATTGTCGTTTTACAGAAGTATAATCCGAGGGAGAGAGGTTAAACAATTTGTCGAAAACCACTTATGGTGTTAATGGCAGACCTGGGTCTGGCATTCAGGAGCTCAAGATTGCTGGGCGTTGGCTTAAATCTCCAACTGTACCACAGCCATTATTTCATTAATAGTATTCATAGTTGTCATAATATAAAGTTCTTCTGGTTTTCATTTTTAAATAAATTTACAAATAAAGTCTGTGAGGGGAAAAACATTGGTAAAGGTGAGAAAGAGAAAACTTTATACACTTCTCTTGGTCTCAATTTCCTTACAGTCCTCTCCATTCCACTCCTTTTCACTTTCACAGGGAAAGGCAATGAAGAGCTAGCAGCAGAAAATGGGTGGCTATTGGGAATGGCATTAAAATCAGTTACCACTATTTAGAAAAAAAAATGAAAACTTGTAGGTTTTTCCCATTGAATACGTGTGCCAAAAAAAAACTTTGAACACTGAATTGTGGTGGAAAATGACTGCCAAAAAGACCAAAGCCAACTAAAAAAATGTACAAAATAATAGATGCAAGTACCACCTCTTCCCAAGTATCAGAACATGGGTATTACAGTAAATGATGGTAGTTGATACCTAATTGGTTATTAACAAGAGCAGGGCATAATTTTTATTATTTGCTGCTATATTCCAACTGTGCACTCCTGCTTCTGGCCTCATGTATGGTGCATTGCAAAGGCACCACATGATATCTCTTTTTAATCACTTTTATGTATTTATCATAGAAATAAAAATATTCATTGCTTTCTTTGCTATACAAAAATAGCTGACAGATATCATTTGGGATTTTCAAGCTTTTGTGACTGACATTTTTAATCAATCTTTTTCCTGAAATACTATTCCCTCTCTAATAGATTTAACCTCCTTTGTCAGTAGATTTCTTTTATTAATTCATATATTTAAACATTCTTCTACAAGGAGAACAATTTCAGTGGCACAGAGGCCTAACTCCCAGCGCCAAGTAATGGGAACTGGGCACCCACTTCTTGTGTCTGCCTTTGGAACTTTCCCACTAAAACATGTATGAATTGTAATACAGTAAAAGATAATATTGGTGCTGTTTTAATATGGTAGGTGTGTAAGTAATTGAGTTTTGTGTAATAGTTTGCAGCATATATTCGAGCTGCTGTCAGAAAAGAAAAAGGGCTTCCAATCCTTGTGGAACTTCTGAGAATGGATAATGATAGAGTTGTTTCTTCTGTGGCAACTGCCTTAAGGAATATGGCTTTAGATGTTCGCAATAAGGAGCTTATTGGTAAGTATATGTAACTATACTTAAGTATGCAGGGATAGCAGCACAACGCAATCCTTCCTTCAGTGCTTGAAGAAAACTTATTTTAGGATGAGAATACACCATGTGAGCTAGTTGTGTATCAATCATATCACATCATTAGAGTCACATACATTTTAATCTTCTTGGCAGAAATAGCTTTTTGGAGCAATATTGTCTTATTTGTTTGTCTTTAGTCAACCTGTGCAGCCAGTCCCCTTACAGCAAAAAGAAGTTGCTTGAATTCAAACTGAATCATACAAGAAGTTTCATTGTAAAACATGATGAGAAATACCACTCCCCTTTCTTGACGCTAACTAGTAACCTTCTCAAAGGGCTACTGGGTCCTGTATCATAAAGGGATTTAACAGGTCTCAATGCACAAATAAATGCTTTATTCTGACAATATCAGATTTGTTTTGTTTTGTTTCTCCTGCCATAATAAGTGTTTCCACCAGAAACCAGCTCCAAGTCTAAGTATACATATATATGTAATTGACAGGGCTGTTCTTCTAGAGATAATTCATTAATTATTTCCCTTTTCTAAACTAATGATGAACTCTCTTCACCTCCAACCTGTGCCTTTCTGTTCTTATATACTTTTCCGCTGAAATATAAGCACTTATCCTGCCCTAGATATGAAACCTTGCAATACCAATCACGGGAAGTGGAACAGCATATGCTGCAATGCCTCACCCTTGACTGTTCTAGTCTAAATTAACTCTATCAACATTTGTCATGATGCAGAAAATCTTAATTTTTGAACAGGAAAAAATGTCTTTCTGGCTTTGTTTTTAGACTAGTGTGGTAATTAGGCCAGTGTTCCTTGTACAAATTAAAGGTACAGTTCATGCTCAGAAATGTAAATGCTACTGCAAGTACAGTTTTATAATAATTTTATTTATAAAGCTTCTCCATCCTGAGTAGTCTGGGTGATGTGCAATAATTTTGTGATCATAAAAATGATCTTGCCAACTATAGATCAATACTCACTGCTTTGTGATTTAGGTAAAGATTATTGAGAAAGATGTTGGTGACGCAGCTTTGGTAATATTAACAGTCTTCAGATTCATAGATCAGTCTAGGGGTCTATGTATATCCAGGCATGGGATGGAAACTACAATAGCTGCATTGGTCAGTGATCTTCTGTTGATGAACAAATAGAGTTTGTGTTGATTTTATTAGACCTATACATTGTCTTCAGTCAAATATAGTTGATCATACTATACAGCTGATCATAAGGCATTAACAGGCTCTAAGTTTTGGCAGGAGTAGATGAGAGCCCCTTTTAAGTGTTTTTACTCCTTTTTACATTGGAGCACCAGCAGGTGATTGTGGGCTATCATTTATGCACCCTGAGACTGGAGGTAAGGCAGGGTTCTATTTTTTCCCCTCTCTTTCTCAATTTCTATGAGGCGAACAAGAAGGCAGTAAAAAGATGGGTGCTACAGTGTCTGCAGCATCCTGATAATACCCGGCTGGACCTCTCTAAATGTATGAAAGAGAGATACTGGCATAGTATTTTTCCTTTGTTAAGCCTCCAGACATGCTGCAAAACCGATCTAGTTTTCCACAGAAATTTGAGAAGGGGATGGAATTATTGATTGGTATATGGTGATTGTTTTTGTGTAGTTTTGACTATGATAGTGGGGTTAGTGGCAATGGAGGGTACATCTATACTCTAAAAAAAGACCTCTGGCCCAAGTCTCAGAGTTCAGGTCAATTGACTGAGGCTTATGTGGCTCACACAATGGGCTAAAAGCAGCAATGTAGATTCACAGACTTGGACTGGAGCCGGGGCTCTGAGACCCGCCTTTCTTGCCACGTCTGAGTTCAGGCTCAAGCCTAAACATCTAGTCTGCTATTTTTGGCCCCATAGCACAAGCCCGAATCAGATGACCTGGGCTCTGAGACTCGCTGCCATGGATCTTTTTTGCAAAATAGACATACCCAAATTTAACTGGACTAATATAATTATTCTGGGAATTTTAAGTCTTGTATGTAGACCCCAGAGTTTGATTTTTTTTCCAATCTAAATAAATAAAATCAAAATAACATTAGAAATACTGAGAGGGTTACAATTTTTGTTTCTGGAATTTTGCAATATACTTTTGCCAACTTTGTCTTACGTAACTCTGCATTTCCTAAATTTGTATGTGAAGAAATATTTAACAAAAATGAGGTTTGGCATGTTTTTGCTTTGAAAAACATATTTGCAAAAATTAATTAAGTTTCACTTTAAAATAGACCTGTTGTAGTTGGAAAATGTGTGTACCTAATGTTTTGCACATATCTACAAACAATATAATAATCAAAATCTTCCAAAAAGTAGATAGATAAGATAAACAGATGAAAGATCCAACCAAGGAAAGAGGAGAAAGTGTCTAATTATGGAAATAATAAAGTTATATATAGGTGTTGTTGTTTTTTTTTAAATAAAAGCCTTGAGGAAAAATCTGTTTGATTTTAAATGTGGAGATATAAACACTCTAGCAAATGTCAAGGTAGATTGAATTCCACACCCTAGCAGGTACTACACCAAAGGTGCCACCACTTCACCTTTTGGTTAGCTCCCTCAAAGGCAGGTGGAGTCACAGTATCAATATATCCCAGGTTGTCTGGTTTTAAAAAATATTGCAGTTTTCTAGTATGCTTAAAAAGAAGTTACTTTCAGTAGCATTTCTTTTGTGGTTAAGGATCAGAATTTCTCCCCTGACATTATGCAAACACAAAGTTAATACCTGTATGTACAATTTATCCCATTATTCACCATTATATATAAATATATGTCTTCAATAAAAATAATATTTACTTTAGCTTTAGTTAATTTCCTTTGTTTGCAAAGTGATTATTCCTGTTTGTCAGTTGGTAATTGAAATCTGAAAGAGCTGAGATCTAATCTTTTATGGGTGATAAATGAGGTGAACAGAATGTCTGGTAATACCTCCAAAACTACAGAAAGGCTTCTGCACACCTCTCTAAAAGGAAATCTCAGTATGAGCCCACTCCTCTCCCAGTGATGAGAAATAATGTCATTTTTCCTGTAGCAATTCCACTTCTGATCAATAATTCCTATTTCTAAACTATCCAGTATTAAGGCCAAGTTGTGCCTTCTATCCCACTTTATTTAGCCAAATTCTTTATTGCATCTCTTCCTATATGGATGTGTTAACAGATATCCTATAGTGTACATAAACATTGTTAAACAGTTTCATTTGTGCTATTTTCTGGTCAAGTGGTGGTTTGTGTCCATCTAAAGGCATAAAGAGTTTTGAATAATCATAGTATCTGTCAGCAACTAAGGCACGACTTGAATTAGGGGAAAGGGTAAGTGATAGCAAGTTCCAACATTTTCTCAACCTTTTATTCTTTTATTCAACTTTTTTTTAAACTATCACAATCAGAAACAATGAAATGTGATCATGCAATAATCACCTATCAATTCAAGTCCTGTCTAAAGAAGACTGGAATATGCACAAGTGTAACGTCTTACACATTTCTATAAAATTTAAGTTGTTTGAAAGATGCTTTAGTAATCTTTTTGTAACATTGCTTCTCTCTTGCTATAAAACAACTCTGCTAAACATCCTTAACTAAAATAAATAAGCTCACAGATCAGTGTATGTCTGTGTACATTGGCACATGGCCATAATATTTTTTATCAGTCTTTTCCTAATCCAGAAGAAAAATGCAATGTATTTTTCATTTAGCAAATTACATTACAGTGTCTCTTGCCTCTGTGTGCAATCTGAATTATTTCAGTTTTCCACTTAGTGTTGATTTTTTATTCTACTTTCCTCATTGTTGCTTTTAGACATATATTTCTTGTCAGAGTGCTTATGTTTCAAATGTAAATTGCAAAGTGCATTTCCTAACTTGGTTTATGGATTTTTGTAGGTAAATACGCTATGCGAGATCTGGTGAATCGCCTTCCAGGAGGCAATGGCCCAAGCATATTGTCTGATGAGACTGTAGCAGCAATCTGCTGTGCTTTGCATGAGGTCACCAGTAAAAACATGGAAAATGCCAAAGCTTTGGCTGACACAGGAGGAATAGAAAAACTGGTGAACATAACAAAAGGAAGGGGTGACAGGCAAGTGGGCAGCTAGATTTGGAAGCAAAATGTTTCTTTCATCCATTTCAGATAAAAACAAGAAAACAAAACTTGTAAAGTGAATTTCATGCAGAAAAAGGATTTGTTCCTTTGGTTCAGGTTTGCTGATAAGACGAGCAGTCTCCCACAGCTGCAAACTGTATTATTTCCATATAGTACTTGCCAATCATTTACATTGAACAGCATTCTCCATATAAAGCTTCTAGGGGCTGTACGGTAAGTAATATACTGTAGTCAGATTCATTGGACCTATAAAAGTATCTGAAAATGATGTTATGAATATTACACACACACACAAAAGTTAATAGAACATTATTAAGATTTGAAAAGTCAGGCAAGTAGAAGTTAGGAAATGCCAGAATTAAGATTGCCTATGGAACCCTAATCTGGCCCCCTTGTGCATAACATTATGATAAAGTATTTAATTATATATGATCACATATTATTTTTTCCATAGGACCTCTGTCTCAATCCATGCACAGCATGGAGGTTGCTCACTTAATGAGCAGCTCCTCAATATTTTGTTTTCTCCTCATTGTTCAGTGTTTGGTCCTAGGTCCTAGGTCTTACTGCACACTACCCAAATCCTGCTCTGAAAAAAAAATTCTTAATTTCTTCATGGGCTTTTCTCTGGTGCTCATCACTGTAATATCTGAGTGCTTCCCAGTCATTAATTAATTTTATTTTTGTAATAACCCTGTGAGATGAGAAGGTATTATCCTCTTTTTACAGCTGAGGACCCAAGGCACAGCGAGATTAAGGTCAACAGTATCCACTAATTTTGGGTGCCCAATATGAGATGCTTACAGCCTAATTATTCAGAGTACTTACGATTACATAGCATTTTATATGTTCAAAGCCCAGCTTCCATTACCTTTAGTTGCAGTTGTGAGTACTCAGTACAGCTGTAAATTAGACTCCAGGGGTATCAAGTTGGGCAGCCAGAAAATGAGGGGTGCCTAAGTAATGACCACCTGTGAAAAGTTTGAATGAAATGATCTGACTAGTATCACATGGAAACTATGTGGTAGAGGGAGTGATAAAATCCAATTCTTCAGGGCAGCATTCAGCTTCTATTACCATGAGGCCCTCCTGTCTGTTGTAGCAGACTCCTGCCTCATTCATGACACACCTTCCAATTTGTGCAACAAATGATGCAGGGATCCTAAAGACAAGAGCCTCCTTTACCACACCACCCTGATTTATTTCCAGAGAAGGTCCATCCTGCGCACTGAATGACCAGCATTAGATGGGTATGGGACATTTTGCCCATAGGTTTCATATATATTTGCTGAAAGCAGAGGAATGGTGAAACTCATAGATCTTGGTTTCCATTCTAGGCTGCGGAGGAGACAGTGATCTAATGGGCACAGACACTACCATTTCCTCCAAGCTTGACCCCTTCTGCCCCATCCTCTCCAACCTTTCCCGATCTTGTCTCTACCTAACCATTAGCTCCATGCCCTGTCCCAGTCCCCTTGCCTATCCATTCCCATGGCTTCTTATCCCAGCCCCAATCTCTTTGACCAGTCAGTCCCTGTTCCCTACTCCTGGCTTCTTGTCCAGTCTATGGCTCACATTCCTCCTTCCTCCACACTGACACCCAGTCCCAATCTATCTGCCCAGGTTTCTCATCCAATTTCAGTCTCCTGGCTCCTTATCCCAGTCTCTTTGAGCAGTCAGTCACAGTTCTCCACCCCTGAACCTCAGCTGCTTCTTCTTCAAGTAGATGCAGCTCTGTATTCCACTTAGGTGTGTGTGCACCAGAGCCATAAATTTTACCTAGCAGAATCCATAGAGGGGAGGCACTCATGCCTTGTGCCGTAGCATCTCATTTAGCTATATGAGGCAATGTCACCTTGACCTCCCTCTGTTCTTTCTTCCGCCCCAGCTGGAGTCAGAGTTCTGTGTGATTTTCACCTCGCAAACCCTCTATTTTTAGTGACTTTTCTAGTTGTATATAGTTAATTAGTACCCTTAGTATAGCTTGCACCCAGATGGTCCAGTAGCAAAGATGCACCTTCATCCCTCTCCAAATGTGGCTCAGGATGGTTTACCATCCAACTCTTCACCCCCTAAACAGATTGGTTCATCTTTCTTAATTGGTCCTGGACTCCTTGCAGTGGTGGATATGTCCAGAGAATGTTTGCCAGGGCATTCCCTCTGGCCCTTGTGAACCAGGTCTGCTGTCACTGATGCCTCCCTGATGGGCAGCACACCTGGGGTTGCTGAAGTTCAAGGTCTGTGGTTGGAGCAGGAGTCCTTATCAATTTGCTGGAGCTTCAGGTCTTCTACAATGCATGTCATGCTTTTCTGGACCGTATCGGGCTCAATGGTTCACATACTTACAACGATACCACCACAATGCATTATGTGAACAAGCAAGGGGGAATGTGTTCCAGGATTCTGTCCCAAGAGGCAATCAGATTGTGGCAGTTCTGCATCAAGGAGAGTGTGATGGGGCAGCTGCCCCTCACTGGTAGGGGTTAAAAGCAGCCCTAGGGAGGCTGCACTGGAGGCAGCCAATTAGGGAAGGATTGACAGGAGCAGCCAACAGCCTCATATAAAAAGGGAGCTGCAGGGCAGAGGCTGGCAGTTCTCTGCTAGGAGCCCAGGGAGAAAGGATTGTGTCTCTGGAGGGCTGAGAGAACTGCTAGCACCCTGGACAGAGCAGTGCTGCTAGTAGGGACCGGGGGAGCGAGAAAGCTCCTGGCTGGCTGCTGAGGCCCTGAGGCAAGGTCAAAGAGGATGCTGGGGCATGAGGAAGTGGCCAGACAATTCACTGCAGTAGCCCCTAAGGGAAATGGCTAAACAGTGGACTGCAGGTCCCGGAAGTGGGGAGCACAGTATGTGTCGCAGAAAAGGATGCTGCATTCCTTGGAGAGACATGGGTCCTAAACCAGGAGTGATAGCAGCAAGGCACCACCCAAAGAGGGCGCATTAACATGCAGAGCTAATTCCCAAGACAGCCAGCAGGTGGTGCTACAGTGGTGAGTGAAGCCCTTTACAGAGAGCACTAACCAATAGCTGACCAATTGCCCAGAGTCCTGAATCATCTCGTAGACCATCTGAGCAGGAATTTTTCCCTAAAGGTCTCAGAAGAGAAGTGTCCTCTGGGTCATCTTCATAGCGTGGGCATTCCGACAATCGACCTGTTTGCTACAAGGGACAACAGGAAACGTCACCTGTTTTGCTCTCAAGAGGCCTCAGTCTGGGCTCCCTGTCTGATGCTTTCCATCTTAGCTGGCATTTGGCTTGCCTGTGTGCTTTTCCCCAAAACCCGATCATCCCACAGATCATCCTCAAGCTGAAAGCAGATTGGACCAAGCTCATTCTCATTGTCCCAACATGGCTGAGGCAGTGCTGGTTCTCTGACTTTCCCGCATTGTCAGTTCAGTCTCCCATACCCCATCCTCTCCATCCTGACCTGCTCACAAAGAATCACAGTCACACATTGCATTCAGTCCCCTACATCTCACGGGGTAGCTTCGTGGCTAAATGAGGAGGAAGAGCAGAGTTTGGTGACAGCTGAACAGGCCCTACTCAACAATAGAAAGTTTTCTACCAGAATGGCCTATTCAGCTAAAAGGAAGCTGTTTTCAGTGTGGTCATTGGCTCATAAAATTCAACCAACACTAGCTTCTATCAATGACATCTTGGGGTACCTGCTGCATCTTCAGTCGTTGGGACTTGCACTTAGCTCACTGAAAGTGCATCTGAGGGGGGTTGGGGCAGCAATGCCTTATATAGCCAGGGGAGGCTACAGCCTCAAGGTGCGAGCGATCCCCCTCTACGGATACTGCTAGGCAAAATTGTCACTCATTGCACTGGGCCATGCACACACCTAAGTGGAATTCACGTCTGCATCACACCTCAAAGAACCGCAGTTAAGTAACCGTTTCTTGTCAGATCTGTCTCCTCTCTTCCCTGCCCCGTTCCTCACCCCTACTGGTCCCTAGTCTCAGCCTCTTTGCCCAGCTAATCTGTGTTTTTTCACTCCACCATCCCAGCACTAAGTCATGGTTTCTCTCTCCCATCCCCCTCTAGTCACTCTGTGGGGATGGTGCATGCACAGTCCTGTCAGCAGTAGAAGCTATGAGGGGATGGAGCATGCTCAGTGAAGATGAAATCTTTGGGGAATTTAGCTGCTAAAATCTAAGTCTCTACTGAGAATGTGGGAACTGCGATTTGTTGGTTTTTTTTTTTAAAGTTTATAACTTGGTTAAACTGGAGTAGATTTTAACAGGGACAGCAAAAGGCATATCCCTGATACAAAGGCTACCCCCTGCCATATTTCAAGTTCCTGCTCCAATGCATGGGGGCGCTATTGCTTGTCATAGAAAAAGTCCCCAGAATTTTTTAACGTGGCAGAAGTGTATTTTTTTCCTTGCCTTGTTCCTGGAAATTGCTGAAACTTATAAATAAATAAATAGCCTGAGGCAGATACCTGACACAGAACATTTCAGCCCAAATGGTAAAGTGTGGCAAAGTTATAAGAAACTGAAAACAGGATCTTATAATGGGAAGAGACAGGCAATGTTATTACTAGCTACCAGCCCTGCCTACAATAATCTTTATATTTGTATAGGATGATTGCTTTAAAGGCAGAAGTGTAAATGATTTATTATGATATATTTGAATGTTATTTTATGTAACATATGCTTTCATGAAGTGTGCTGGATTGACAGCCCTGGAGAGAGAAGTTTATTCACAAACACATACACCACAGACACTAGCAGTCCTGACTACCCCATAGAGTATGTCTACACAACAAAGAAAAACCCCCGGCTGGCCCATGCCAGCTGGATCAGGCTCGGGCTGTGGGGCTGTTTCATTGCCATGTAGACTTCCGGGCTCAGGCTGGAGCCTGAGCTCTGGGACCTAGAAGTTTACAAAACAATGAAACAGCCCCGCTGCCTAAGCCTCACGAGCCCAAGCCAGCCGCTGCTTTTTTTTTGTTTGTGTTGTAGACATACCCATACTGCTTTTTCATGTGTTTCAAGGCTCACCTGAAGGGATCACTTCTAGTGTCAAGCTGTGTCTTACAGTCCTATACAGCCTCTTTGCTGAGACTGCCAATATGACTGTTAGTTGCAGTAGTGGAATTTTTGTGACATGGTAATCTGTTCACTGGGCCTTAGGCTGAGACTACCCAGCCCATTTCACATAGTGTTTCAAGCTGTAATGCGTACATGCACTTTCTTTACAAGAGTCAATCCTGTATAATAATAGAATATTCTTTATCTTCTTAGATCATCACTTAAAGTGGTCAAGGCAGCAGCTCAGGTATTGAATACATTATGGCAATACCGAGACCTCCGTAGCATTTATAAAAAGGTAAATTACAAGTATGGTTCTGACAAAATTAGCATTCGTCTGGAAACAGCTTCACAATGATTCTGAACCATTTATTTTAATGAAATGTAATTCATTTTGACATACTCCTTTTCCCACTCCACAGGATGGATGGAATCAGAATCATTTTATTACACCAGTATCAACATTGGAACGAGACAGATTCAAATCACATCCTTCCTTGTCTACAACAAATCAGCAAATGTCACCTATCATTCAGTCAGGTCTGTTAATATCCCTCTTTGTGGACAGGTTGCCTGAAGGGCTTTTCCATTTGAGGGGGATCTAGTATGTCTCTTTTAGAACTTCAGGGTATCTTTGAATGTGCCTACCTTACTTTCAGTGATATTACAGTTTTTAGCCCTTAGATTACTTATCAGTCTTGCTTTTCAGACCAGTGCATTGGAATTAAGGGTTTTCTTTTATATTTTGTTACAAAACAAAACACAGTATGATTTATGCATATAATATGTATATACTATAATAATACTTCCTTCAAAGTGTTTGTTGTTAGGAGACATGAATCCCAGTTATTAGGAAGAGACTGGTAATAGTAATGGGAGATTTGATCATAAGAAATATAGATAGCTGATGACCAGGAGAACCGCTTAGTGAATTACCTGCCAAATGTGAAGGTTGTGGATCTCTCAAGACATTTGGACAGGCATATGTGCAGTGCTGGGGAGGAGAGATTCTGGAGGCCAAATTTAGGCTGCTAGATAAGACATTGAAGTCCAGGACCTACACGGTGGCATTCTCTGAAATGCTTCCAGTTTCACACACAGGGCCAGTTAGACAGGCAGAACAGCAGGGTCTCAATGCATAGATGTAACAAGGATATAGGGAGAAGGGGTTTAGGTTTATTAGTATCTGGGAAACCTTTTCGTGAAGGAGGAGCCTATACTGGAAAGATGGGCTCTACCTAAACCAAAGCAGAAACCAGATTGCTGGCATGTAAAATTAAAAAGGGTCATAGAGGAGTTTTTAAACTAAGGGGCTGGTGGAAAGCCGATAGATGCAGAGGAGCACACAGTTCGGACAGAAACATCCCGTAGGGGAGGGTCTATTAATGGGGATACTCTATGTTGATAAAGTATAGGTAGGAACTGAAGAGAAACAATCAAATGAAAAAGTCCCCATTCAATTGCATCACATAATGGTAGGCAGCTAAAAAGTGACAAATTTTATAAGTGCTTGTGTACAAATGCAAAAAGTCTAAATATTAAGATGGGTAAACTTGAATGCCTAGTATTAAATGAGGATATTGATATAATAGGCATCACAGAAACAGTGGAACAACAATAATCAATGGGACACAGTAATACCAGTGTGCAAAATATATAGGAATGACAGAGTAGATCATGCTGATGGTGGAGTGGCACTATATGTAAACGAAAGTATGGAGTCCAATATAGTAAAAAATCTTAAATGAATCAAATGGTACAATAGAATCTCTATGGATAGAAATTTAATGCTTAAATAACAACGAGTATAGCAGTAGGAATATAGCATTTGACCACCTAACTAGGCTGGTGATGATGATTGTGAATTCTCCAGATTAGAGAGGCTACAAAAATAGAAAACTCAATAATAATGGGGGATTTCAACTATCCCTGTATTGACTGGGTAGATGTCACCTCAGGACAGAATGCTGAGATAAAGTTTCAAGACAGCATTAATTACTGCTTCTTGGAGTAGCTAGTCCTGGAACCCGCAAGGGGAGATTTAGTCCTGAGTGGAGCACGGGATCTGGTCCAAAAGGTGCATATAGCTGAACTGCTCAGTAGTAGCAACCATAATATAATTAAATATGACATCCTTGTGGGAGGGAAAATCCCAAAGAACCCCTCAGTAGCATTTACCTTCAGACAGGGGAACTACACAAAAATGAGGAAGCTAGTCAAATGGAAATTAAAAGGTACAGTCACAAGAGTGAAATGCCTGCAAGCTGAGTGGAAACAGCATAACAGAGGCTCATGTTAAACGTATACCCCAAATTAAAAAATATAGTAAGAGGACCAAAAAGTGCCACCATGGCTAAACATCCCAGTAAAAGAAGCGGTTAAAGGCAAACAGAGCATTTAAAAATCGGAAGTTAAATTCTGCTGAGGAAAATAAAGGAGCATAAATTCTGGCAAGTCAAGCGTAAAAGTATAATTAGGTAAGTCAAAAAAGAATTTGAAGAGCAACTAGCAAAAGACACAAAAATGTTTTTAAGTACCTCAGAAGCAGGAAGCCTGCTAAACAATCATTGAGGCCACTGGACAATCAAGGTGCTAAAGTAGCACTCAAGGAACACAAGGCCATTGCAGAGAAGCTAAATGATTTCTTTGCATTGGTCCTCGTTGCAGAGGATGTGCGGGAGATTCCTACACCTGAGCTAATCTTTTTGTGTAGCAAATCTATGGAACTATCCCAGATAGAGGTGTCATTAGAGGAAGTTTTTGACCAAATTGATAAACAGTAATAAGTCACCCAGACCAGATGGTATTCACCCAAGAGTTCTGAAAGCACTCAGATATGAAGTTGCAGAACTACTAACAGTGGTATGTAACCTATTACTTAAATCAGCTTCTGTGCCAGATGACTGGAGGATAATTTAATTTGACGCAAATTTTTAAAAAGGTTCCAGAAGCAATCCTAGCAATTACAGGCCAGTAAGCCTAACTTCAGTACCAGGCAAATTGGTTGACATTACAGTAAAGAACAAAATTACCAAACACATAAATGAACACAATTTGTTGGGGAAGAGTCCACACAGCTTTTGTAAAGGGAAATCAAGCCTTACCAATCTGTTAGAATTTTTGAAGGGGTCAACAAACATGTACACAGGGATATAATGTACTTTGACTTTCAGAAAGCCTTTGACAAGGTCCCTCACCAAAGGCTCTCAAGCAAAGAAAGCAATCATGGTATAAGAAGGAAGGTCCTCTCATGACAGGAAATGGTAGGAATAAATGGTCAGTTTTTAGAATGTAGAGAGGTAAATAGCGGTGTTCCCCAAGGATCTGTATGGAACCAGTGCTGTTCAATATTTTCATCAATGATCTGGAAAAAGGGGTAAATAGTGAGGTGGCAAAATTTGCAGACGACATAAAATTACTCTGGATAGTTAAGTCCAAAGCAGATTGCAAGGAGTAAAAGGCTCTCACAAAACTGGGTGACTGTGAAACAAAATGGCTGATGAAATTCAGTGTTGATAAATGCAAAGTAATGCACATTGGAAAACATAATTCCAATTATACATGCAAACTGATGGGGTCTAAATTAGCTGTTACCACTCAAGAAAGAGTTCTTGGAGTCATTGTGGATTGTTCTCTGAAAACATGTGCTCAATATGCAGCAGCAGTCAAAAAAAAAATCTAAAAATGTTAGGAACCATTAGGGAAGAGATAGATAAGATATCTAAAATATATATAAAATATCATAGTGCCACCATACAAATGCTTGGTACACCCACACCTTGAATACTGCATGCAGATGTGGTCACCCCATCTCAAAAAAGATATATTGAAATTGGAAAAGGTTCAGAAAAGGGCAACAAAAATTATTAGGAGTATGGAACAACTTCCATATGAGGAGCGATTAATAAGACTGGGACTTTTCAACTTGGAAAAAAGGGGGCGTATGATAGAGGTCTACAAAATCATGAATGGTGTGGAGAAAGTTAATAAGTATTTTTTACCCCTTCACATAACACAAGAATCAGAGGTCACCCAATGATATTAATAATGGGTAGCAGGTTTAAAGCAAACAAAAGGAAGTACTTCTTCACACAACGCACAATCAACCTGTGGAATTCATTGCCAGGAGATGTTGTGAAGGCCAAAAGTATAACTGGTTTTAAAAAAAAAATAGATAAGTTCCTGGAGTATCGGTCCATCAATGGCTATTAGCCAAGATGATATGGGATGCAACCCCATGCTCTGGGTGTTCTAAGCACCTAACTGCCAGAAGCTGATAATTGCCCTGTTCTCTTGATTCCCTCTGAAGCATCTGGCATTGGCCACAGACAGAAGATAGGATACTGGGCTAGATGCACCATTGTTCTGATGAAGTGTGGTCGTTCAGTGTTCTCATGATTCGTGGGTTGTTGAAGACATTTGGCCTCACTTGTACCAGACAATATTTTTTAGAGTGGTGATGATTCTGTAACCAAACTCATTGTCATATCTCCAGCTATCACTCTCATTTCCCTAAGTTTTTTCAGACACTGATGCTCTTTCTTTCTCTTACCTCCTTTTCATCAGTTGGCAGCACATCTTCATCGCCAGCACTGTTAGGAATTAGAGAACCTCGTTCTGAATACAATAGGACACAACCTTCTATGCAGTATTACAATAGCCAAGGTGATGTCATTACGCATAAAGACACATATACTGGTAAGAGACCAGTTAGATTTATGCTAAACAAAATGCTTCTAAAATACTCTTTCGGCCTGGGACAATGTACTGTGTGCAGTTAAAAACTAGTGATTGGACTATTTTTGTTGCATTCCTCAGCAGCAACAAAATTGTCTTGAACAATAATGCTATGTCAGTTGTTCACCATTGATTCCTTGAGCAAATCACTTTCCTCCCAGATATGACCGTTTTATACTGTTGTTTTGCATTTGTTGTTTTAAAAACAATGCATCAATGTAATAAAATTTGAAGCCAACTTAAATATTGTGCTGCAAAGGAATTTGTGTAAGTAAAAACTGGTATGTATCTTGACATCTCAGCTGCCCTGAGATTCAGTTACTTATGCTTCTGTACTTTTTACATTGTTTTTTTGTTCATTTTTATTTATTAATTTTACTGTGTGTGTGTCAGAATGGGATTTTTGTTTCGGTTATTTTTTGCTGTTTCTCTTAGAAATGCCCAATTTACCCAAAAAAGAAGAGATCAGGTTACATATTTGTCTTTAAAAATGTGGAAAGGTTGTGGTTCAGTGAATAACAACACATGTGGGGCTTACCATTTAAAAGTGATCTTTGATTATACCAAACTGAACATTTATAATCAAACCATGTTGTTGAATATTTATTTTTATTTTATGTCTTTATTCATAAATATTAGGGGGGAAATATGCCAAGACTTCATATTCTCCCTGATCTCAACTGTCTTAAATATTATTATGCTCCCCAAGTAAGGCAGAGTAAACAGGGAAAAACACAAATTCCTTATTTAAAAAGCTGGTTTATTAAACAACAACAACAAAATCCTGAGGCAATTTAACTGCTGCTGAGGGACAGATCTCATTTGTGCTGTTGTCTTTTAAGCTGTGATTTCACACTACTGTTTACTAATGATGTATGGTTACTATGGCAGTAAATGGGTGTTTTACATCAGGAATGCTACATTGCAAATACAATGTTCTTTTCTAAGGAAATGCCTGTTAAAACATATATTGTGAGATTTATTTGTCCGGCTGGCATTGTTGTAAAGTAACAGTTTTTGCATAGACGCATCACATAACTTTTTTTTTTGGTTTGTTTGTTTTTCGGCCAACAATAAACTAATTTGTTATAGGTATGGGGTTTGTTCCTTTCGAGGTAGATGATAGATGGCATATCACCATTTTACATAAGGGGAATCTAAGGTGAAAGCTAATCGTCAGGTAATTTGATCAAAGCAACAGGTAGAGTTGATGGCAGAGCAAAGATTAGAATTGAGGAATTTGTGGTTTCCAGTCTATCTTGAGCTCAAAACATCCTGCTCGCACTTAACTTATTGTAGCCCACACTAACACCATGATGTTTTGTTCCCTGTAATGGCTAAAACATATATAAAGGATTATGTGAGTCTTTTCCTGCATTTAGATAATTACCTGATCTTTTAGTTCAGTCAGTAAAGGCTCATGCTTTACAATCCAGAAGTCCTAAGTACAAGCCCTCAGAGTACATATCCAGGGGAAGTCATTTTACTGCCAATGTTCAGTTACTACTCCCCTTTATGATGATTCATTTTTGATTTTCACCGAGGGTAATGTATCAGAGGGGTAGCCGTGTTAGTCTGAATCTGTAAAAAACAACAGAGGGTCCTGTGGCACCTTTGAGACTAACAGAAGTACTGGGAGCATAAGCTTTCGTGGGTAAGAACCTCACTTCTTCAGATGCAAGCTTCTTGCATCTGAAGAAGTGAGGTTCTTACCCACAAAAGCTTATGCTCCCAGTACTTCTGTTAGTCTCAAAGGTGCCACAGGACCCTCTGTTGCTTTTTACCGAGGGTAATGATTTTGCCCTCTAGTGGCAACACCCTAGGAAGAAGATTAAGGTTCTACTGCTGCTGACAGCTAATGGAGATTCTCTTTTACCCCAACTAGTAAATCTTCTACTTTTGGACCCATAAATCTTGTTTCAGTTCCAAGCTGGGATAGATTCCTCACTCTAAGTTATTTATAGATATAAACGGAGGGCAGAAAATACTCATGCTTCACCTATCTCTGTGGTCAGGTGCCTACTCTCTCTTCACCTCAGACTTACTGAAGAAAACCTATTAAAATAACCACAGAAAACAAAAACATTTCCCAACTGTAACTTTAAATATGTTCCAATGGACTCTGCCTTCATGTTCAGCATAAGGAAAACCTCAATCCCAGTGCCATGGAAATAAATTAGAAGGAAAGGTTGTAGATTTTATTTAAAAAAACAAAACACAATAATATGCAAGGTGCACGTTTTACCCACTGTCATTAATACTTTAGATGTCATTACAGTAGTGACACTATCTTGATATAGTAGACCATGTCAGGCCCTTATAAAACAATTCCACTGATTTCAACACAGGGAGGGACTAGCAAGATGTGAAAGTTTCTAAATATACAAGTGCCACTTTCATTTGTTATAGGCACTGTAAAAACTAAAGTTGTTGACAGACATTAAATGATAAAATACTATATTTTCTTACAGGGTCCAGCAAACCTTCACCGATTTACATCAGTTCCTATTCCTCACCAGCAAGAGAACAAAATAGACGGCTACAGGTAATTTTTGAAATCTCATTTTAAAAGAATACTGATAGCAAGGCTCAACATATAATGATAGTATTGTTTGTTTTAGTAGAACTAAAGGGAGAGTAAAATGTGAATAAAAGCACTTCTAATAAATAGTTTTTTAGAGAGTGTTATTGTAACTGGAAATAACTTACCAGTTTATTGCCTCTGTATTTCCTTTTTTTAATCACTTGACTTTAATTATTCATCTATTCTTGTTGTGACTGGTTTGTGAGACCCATTTCCTGACTTGCCTTTTTTGTAGTTTCTGAAGGGAGAGTCATAATCCATGCAATCTAAAGATACTTTTGTTATCTGAATGTTTGATAGTAAATATGGCTGTGTCTACTTCTCTTCCCCCCAGACCTGTGATTCCATGTGGGTTTAGTTGCACTTGTGGAGGGTGTAGAGTAGATGGGGGGGTGAAGAATTTTTTCCTCTATTTCATCTAACCTTTGGTTAGACTTCACACTTGTTCTTTAAAAAAAAAAAAAAAAAAAAAGTCTTCTGTGGGATACTGGCCCAATTGGTGGAGCTGCACCCACTGAGAAGTATGGGTCTGAAAAATCATAGTGACTTAAAAGAGTAACATTTTAGAGATCAGTATGCAAAGACATCACTGCACCACTCCATTGCGTGAATGGATAATACATAGCTACATCTATGCAATAAAGCCTATTATACACACAACTCTGAAAACTCACCCAAAGGTAGAAAAAGAAACTCAAATATTTTTCCCTCAAAATCTAATTTTTAAAAATTAATTTTTTATTTGTCCATTTTGTCAACAGCATCAGCAATTGTACTACAGTCAAGATGACTCCAGCAGAAAGAACTATGATGCATACAGATTATATTTGCAGTCCCCACATAGCTATGAAGACCCCTATTTTGATGATCGAGTTCATTTTCCAGCTACTACAGATTACATGACACAATATGGACTGAAATCAACCACAAATTACGTAGACTTCTATTCCACTAGACGGCCCTCTTACAGAGCAGAACAATACCCAGGGTCACCTGATTCTTGGGTGTAGCATCAGAAAGTTTACACAGAGGAATGCTATAGCTTCTAATCTTGCTTGGGAAGAAATGGAATGGCCTGTTTGCTGTTTGGATGGTGAAATGTGAAAGTGAAGTAAAAGGAGGAACAAGGAGGAGCTTTTTTTCAAGGACTTATCAGGAAGGTGAGAGAGAAATTGGAAGGGAGAACTTCTTGCTCTGTTTAGACGTTAGATCTAATTGTAGTTCCTGTAGTCTGGTGAAGGTGTGGGCGATGTGATGAAAGGTTTGAGAATTGAGTAAAATGAATTTGGAAAATGTGTAGGTCAGATAAAATTAAAGCTGATTTTTAAAATGTGAATAAAAGTCTTGTTATGATAGTTTGTACAGAAAAATAAAATGGATGCCCTTCTTGTTTTATTGCTATTACTAAATGTCGAGATTGTATGCTATTATGTCTTGTAAATTTCTTTCATTGGTGTAAATATGGAAACGCCATATTGGTTAAAAGTGCCATCATTTGTTATGCAGTGTGTCATTTGAAAACAGATTTGGAAAGCTGACATCTTTAAACAAAAAAAGAAAATACAAGGAACTGTTATAAATTTAAAAATATATCATTTTTGTTTTTGAAATGAATAGTGTAATTTTGAAGCACAAAGTACAGTCACGTATATCTACACTTTTCTCATTCCCTGCCTCTTTCATAGGATACTTCACTGCCATTTTCAAGAAAAATAAATGTGGAAGTCTCATCCATGGAAAGTTGTTTCCTGCTCATTTTTTATTTTGTGTGTGTAATATACAAAACAAATACAACAAATGTGAATTCTAATTGCATGTTGTAAGAAGTTTAAATATCTCTCACCATTTTGGCCATTTTCCCAGTTTTCTATAGTTCATACATTTATTATTTGTCAAGCTGGTATACCAAAGCATGAAATTATGCACTTGCCTCCCTTGTTTTTTCCTCTAGCCTAGTGTTTTTACTTTCTCTGTTTGATGAATCCAGGATATTTCACAGTTTTATCGTGTTTCTGCCAGAAAAAAAGTTGGAATAGATTTAAGCCCCTTCTTTTTCCTTCACAGAAATTTCATCCAGCAACCTGACCATCTGGCCTATATTCCACTTGCTCTATTAGAATTCTTGTGTAAAAAACAGTCATAAATCATGCATTTGTCCCATGCTATTGATGCTACTAACCTTCTTATATGTATTTATTACAATATTCATTTGCCATTGTTTCACTTTCTTTATAGAGCTCAAAGTGCTTTACAAGTATCAACATTTCACTGTTGGGGTAATTGAGGCAGAGAAAGATGAACTGAATTGCTTAAGGTCACACAGCAAGCGAGCAGATAGAATCCAGTTCTCCTGACTCTGTCTGCTAGAACACTGCTGCCTCTGTGTTAGTGAATGAAAAATTCCCAACAAAATTAATAAGTTATAGGCCAAACTCTGACAGCTCTGCAACCCATCCCCCACACAGGTTACCGTATGGTTGCATAGGTATAATCATGGGCACAATTTGCCCCCAGGTCTGCAGACGGTGCCTTCTGTTTCCAAAAAGATCTATTTTTAATGCAGAATGTCTTAATTTATTCCATTTTTAGTCTATTGTTATTAGGAGCCACCTCTGAACAGATCATTTAGCAGACTGTTAATTAACTGTCATCATAGCAATTTACAGCTCTTGGGTGCAGAGAATATAGCCCAAAGAGTGGTAATTCCACTGAGCCACCCCTATGGGTTACTCATATGTTTGTGTGTATTGTCTATTTAAAAAATTGACTGTAAACATCTAAATGTGTGGTGATGGGCTCTGTACAAATATCTAATAAAATAATAATACCTCATAGTGCTATACTGTGTTAAGAGCCTAAAGCTACATAATAAAAGAACTTAAAAGGTGGCAAATACTTTTATTAGGAAGTATTAGCAAGGTATTTCAAGATCTCCCACCCCCTACAGTCTGTATCTTTTTAGCTTGGATTTTATCATTTGCTTGTTGAGGGAAGGCTTTATGATTTAGTTTACAATTTTGCTTCCTGAAGCTAGATGTTTCCTCTGTGGATGGTTACAGTCCATGGTGTTCTTTTCTCAGAATCCAGTTGTGGTGGTGCTCCAAGAAAGACTATGGAGGAAGTCACTTGAGTACTGAGCAGTAAAGTGCTGAAGTGACTCTGCCTCTCTGCTGAGACTGAGTTCAGAAGCAAGAGACCAAGGAAATCCCTCCAGGCCTGGTTCGTCTGTGACGTAGCACAGATATCATTATGTCTAGACTGTTCCTTTTTGGCACACTGATTTTTGTGATCCAGTTAGACTTTCAGCCTGGTTTCAAAATGTCAGGTGCACAATTATGAGCTGAATTCCTTTGAAGAGAATCAAGTTCACAATTGTGCATTCAGGTTGACGTCTCCAGGGAGGACAATAAAAATGGAAAAGGCATACTTAACTAGAACAAAAAGCAGATGGCCTTGGGAAAGGGGATGCAAATTTTGAAATTAAATGCCACCAAGAAGCTGGGAAACTATCATTTTTGTATACACCTTTCACAGCATTAAATTGAAAACGTGGTACAAGAAAAACAAGAGTCAAAACTTTATTCAAAGCAGCAAATATAATCCTGAATGGATTTAGAAGATATGCAATGGAGACTTAGTAAGAGACATACACATCTCTCTTGGAGGATTCATATGTGGAAATAACTTTTGTGGAATAAGTAAGCAGGGGGCAATTTAAAGGATAGTTAGAGGTATTACTGAGGGCCCTTAGAGAGACAAAGTAGGGGAGGATGACCAGAGACAACTGATACCAGTAGGCTGGGTCTGATGCTGTCCTACCAAAGGGTCTAAGGTGGTAATCAAGGAAGGGTTCCCATTTTGAGATTCTTACTAAAAAGGCCACAAAAGATACTGTTTTCAGGTCTGTCGTCCTGTCTGCAGGGGAAACGCTTATTATGGACAAGAGCCAAATTTAAGGGACATAAGGTGACAGTTGTGCATACGGTTTTACAAAGTGTCCATGCCTACCCTAAGGTGTTAGTCTGATTGGGATAGTTACATATAAATAAGTGTCCAAGGAAGGCTAGACAAAACATGAATTTTAAGGATAGATTTCGAAAAGGAGAGGAAGAATGCTTTTCTTTCACTTAGATAGGAGCTGTTTCAAACCTAGGATTTGTCTTCACTACAGAGGTACCTGGGGCCTTTCTTGGGTGTTGCCCCAACCCATGTCAGAGATTATGCAGGGAACTATGTAAAATCTAGTCAGGTTTGAAAATTTAGGACCGTGATTTTAAGAGACTAATGGGTTCTAGAACTGTTATGGGGATGAAGCAAAAACACTTGGGAACGAGTTTGGATGTGAGCAATGAATGAAAGAAAAATAAAAAATTAAATTGAGTTGTGGTCCTGGATAAATTAGTGCAGTTATCAACAAATGGTGAGGAAAAGACACGTTTTTGGTGTGGGGAATTTGAAATAACTGTAGGACATCTGGAAATGTCTGAGATGTGAGTCGATAGACAAGAAGAGTTCAAAGCAGAGTGAAATCTTTGTGCTGTGTGGGCATAAAGTTGGTGTCTGATGTTGAGAGCAAATGAGGCTGCCCAAGGTACAAGTAGAAATATTCCCTCCTCCCAAACGTTCTTTCTAAAGGGAAGTGGGAGTAGGAACGTTCTCTATTTATAAATATTACATAGCAATAAATGTCAGGCTTATAATGTTTTCATCTAGAATCAATAATTTATAGTGCTCTATATTAGACTTTCTTCTTTCAGATGAGGGGTTCAATGTCTTCTACTTCTCCACTGACCTACCTCTTGTTCCTCTCTTAGTCTTTGGAACTGGATAGAAATTACTGCATTTAAGAATTCAAAATTATGAACATTGTCAAATACTTTCCACTCACAATGTCACCTTCCTTACAACTATTAGAATCTCGTGAGGAACTTGAGTTCTACCTACTTAAAATAATCAACCACCATTTGTAAGAAAATAATCACCACTTATACAGGACAGGACTGCAGTAAATGTGGCCCAGGCATAGGTTACCTAAGGAGGCTGTAGAGTCCCTGTCTTTGAAGGATTTTAAGAAGAGGTTAGATAACGATCTGTCAGGGATGGTCTAGGTATATTTAATCATGCCTCAGCAAGGGAGGGTGGACTAGATGATATCAGATCCCTTCCAGCCCTACATTTCTATGTGTAACACTGTTGCAAAAAAAGCAAACATCATTCTGGGATGTATAGGCAGGAGTATTGTAAGCAAAACATGAGAAATAATTCTTCCACTTGGCACTGACAAGGCCTCAGCAGGAGAACTGTGTCAGGTTCTGGGTGCCCTATTTCAGGACAGATGTGTACAAGCTGGAGAAAGTCCAGAAAAGAGCAACAAAAATGATTAAAAGTCTAGAAAATGTACCTATAAGGAAAGATTGAAAAAAATGGGTTTGTTTAGTCTGGAGAAGAGACGACTGAGGGGATACCTGATAACAGTTTTCAAGTACATAAAAGGTTGTTACAAGGATGAGGGTGAAAAATTGTTCTCGTTAAACTCTGAGGATAGAACAAGAAGAAGTGGGCTTAAATTGAAGCAAGGGAGATTTAGGTTGGACATTAGGAAAAACTTCCTAACTGTCAGAGTAGTTAAGCACTGGAATAAATTGTCTGGGGAGGTTGTGGAATCTCCTTCATTGGAGCGTATTAAAGAACAGGTCAGGCAAACACCTGTCAAGAATGGTCTAGTTATTAAGTAGTCCTGCCTTGAGTGCAGGGGACTGGACTAGATGACCAATTTAAGTCCCTTCCAGTCCTACACTTCTATGATTCAATGATCAACACACTGGCATGAGGAGCCATCAACAGAACTGATAACTGCGGGGACCGAGCAGCATGAAGTTCATATTTCTTTAT
The DNA here is from genome assembly GCF_027887155.1 of Malaclemys terrapin pileata. NCBI lineage: Eukaryota > Metazoa > Chordata > Testudines > Emydidae > Malaclemys > Malaclemys terrapin. Next base: position 49,091,833 of record NC_071515.1, on the reverse strand, counting down.
GGTATTATTATCCTACAGAGAGAGACAACAGGAAGATGGATTTCAGTCATTAGTCTGAAGCATGTTAATCTGAAAGAGTGGGATCTGGAAGAATTTAACGAGTGTGCGTGCTATTCAATCTGCTAACTGAATTAGAGGCAAAGCACAACAAAATCTTTTTATTTATTGATAAGCCTCGTGTTGTAAGTCATTTTGTCACACACTATTTAAAAAATAAAAAAGAACGAACAGATTAGGACTCAAAACATGTTTAACTACATTACGGCTACATGGGAGAAGCACCTGTGAACAGCCATTCAGAGGAGCAATAGAAAGATATTACAGGAGAACTGACAACTTAATGCAGAGGAAAAAACTTGAGTGAATTTTAAGATGCTATCAGATGTTATAGGACATTACAACTTTTTTGCAGAGTCTTGTATGCTGCTGGTAGAGCTGGAAAAGTACTCCAATACTTAATTAGTTTCCAACTCTTGGACAGTGCTGCAATTTTAGAAATAACTCCTCGCCCCCTGGTTGATATATAAAATTTCATGATGCCTATTTCCACTTACACCACAAAGTTGTTGTTGTTTGCAGAACATTGAAAAGATTTTTTTTCTTTTGTGGAGTTCATGTGCACCAATCAAGCAGCTGCCTGGAAAGAATAAAGTCTTATACAAAACTTTAATTATCTCAGCTCTTTTGATGAGTGTACAATACCTCTGCTTCACTGAGGTTTCTGCTGTATGGTTAGTTATACATTTTCATATCTAAAAGTTTGGTTTTTGTTTGCTGTGCTTCCTAGTGAAATGTTCATAAACCTTTTAAAAAGCTGCTGACATCTCTTGCCAAACGGTACAAGAATCATCTATTCAAACTGTTCTGCTTCTGTACTTCTATTTCTCTTGTCCCCTATTTGTTACCAAGGCCATTTAAAATAGGATTTAAAATGTATTTGCGCCTTTGCAAAATCACTGGTCAACCTCCATTTGTTACATCATAATTGTTTCCCAGACATGTGGTCTGGGGACACAGACAGAGGGGCGGGAAGACCTTCCCTCCTTGGGGTTATGTGAAACCACCAGACAACTTAGTTGACCTTCAGGGGAGGTCTAGGTGCATATTCATAGAATATTAGCGTTGGAAGGGACTTTAAGAGGCCATCTAGTCTAACCCCCTGCTCAGGGCCAATCCCTAGACAGGTTTTTACCCCAGTTCCCTAAATGGCCCCCTCAAGGATTGAACTCACAATCCTAGGTGTAGTAGGCCAATGCTCAAACCACTGAGCTATCCCTATTCTTCCCAACTCCTACATAAACACACTTGGGAAGAATCTTTCTGCAACTTCCCCAGCACTGCCAGTGCAAAACTGCAGGATTTTCCACTTTATATAAAATCATTTCTAGTTAATTAGTGGTGGCTCAACTGTTTGTGGTACTGAGCATCTCATCTGTATTCGCTCTGTGTCAACACCCATCATGTTATGAACACCACATTATGGCACTCGGAATGTAATATGATATAATCATCATCATAGCAATGTTTGGATTCATTAAAGTCAGGATGAACTTAGCCAGTCAGCTAAGCGCTATGTTTTCTACACCAGATTGCCCAGTGTGTGTTTAAAACAAACAATGAAGCATCCATTTGAGGGATTTTGTGTTTGTTTTTTTGTTTGTAACAAATGAGGTTGTATTATTATTTGCACAATTGCATATTATGCACAATTGCATAATTGCACAAAGCTAAGCTTTGGGGCTCGAGTTCACAAAAAAGAGTTGCATTCCTATGTGATATTAACTGTTCTTAATTTGAACCTTGCCATTCTCAGCTGGTGATCATGGAAATGTTTTATTCTAAATTATTTCCATCTCCCACCAGTCCCTGAAGTGATTTGTTAATGGATTTCACATGAATTGTACATCTAAAACAATGGTCTGTTTTTCACTAAAACCTGAATTTTAGAAGTTTATTACAGAACAAATTCACTTCCCGTCTAAGTACAGTTCTTTGGTTAATTTTTTTTCTTACATTCAGGTTGTTATTTAAAGCTTTTACTCAACACTGGGTAATCATTTATGCTTCAAGAAAACAGTGGGACTTGAAGGTGGTGCAGAGAAAAGGGTAGCTGTGTGTCGCAGTAAGGTTTAAAAGCAACCATAAGATTCCCACTCCCCAAGCTCCTGAACAATATTCCAAAAGCGAAATGCACATCTAGAATGCTGATTCTGCCTGCACCATTGTAGGAGCACTCTAGCAGCTGGATATACATTAATAATATCTTACACTGACATGGAAACTTTCATCCCAAAGGATCCCAAAGCACTTTGCAAAGAATGGGACAAGTTCTGAATAACATTAATTTCCAGCATCCCTCATTGACTCCAATAGTAGTTGCTGGTGGGCAGAAGCTCTACGGATTTGGTCATATGTCTATCAACACATGGAAATGTATCTCTGTGAATCACTTAATCACTTAATTACTTAATTAATGCCACCACCTCTGGGATGATGGGAAGCAGCCATTTCACAACATTCTGCACAAGTGTGTGTTGGGGAATTCTGCTTAAGGGAACAGAGTGCCCTTTTTAAGAACAGAGTAGTGAAACTGTTAATGTGTAGGCTGAGCAGAGAGGTCCTCCATTTTTAAGACTTGTGCTAGCACCATCCTCCAAAAGACAGACTCCAATCCCAATCCAGACTGATAAACCATTCTGTGCTGCAAACAGCAGCCTGAGAGAAGCTGCTGCCTCCACCTACCAGGTTTGAGGACAGTACCCTAAGCCCATCAGCTATCAGGTGACCAGAGCAAGGAGGAATACTAGTAGTCTCCAGAATAAGAAGAGGAGACATGCTGCTGAAAAAGGGAGAATTAAAGGAAAGCAGCAGAAAGTCAGGCCAATCTGGGAGACTTAGCCTATTTTTACAAGGACATTAGTGTCTTAGGTTACTTGTTGCAAACTAGACCAGAATTAAACTCCAACCATTAAAAAGCTGCATTCTCAAAGGCATAATAAAGTGGAAATATGTGAACCAGGGAATAAATCAAGTTGACTCCTCTCCCAGCAACCAAAAAAGGCAGATGAGAGGAGATTTATTGAGGACTTCAGGCTCTTGACAGGGCTATAATTACAGATTCTATAGCTATTAATCAGGTATTTGCAGAGTACTTTGGATATATCTTCACTTCTAACAATCCTCATTCGCTAATGGATATAAACAACTATTTAACTCAAACATATCTGAGCAGGTTGTTAGAAGCAAGGTCTAGATAAAGGTGTCTCCACCAAATATGTTAAAAAAGGATTTTGATTAATTTTTCTATGTAATTTCTTTTGATGGTGTCATTTTTCAGTAATTTCAAGGACTTCATTAAGTGCCAGGCAGAGTTTCTAGGACATGGACAACTTGACAGCTCTGATAATGATCACAATGTTCATAAAAGGGCTTTTTTTAATGTTCCTTTGCCCACATGCAGGAATGGTTTGACTTGACCAGTGAGCAATTCAATAAACATTTGCAGTTCTCAGGCATTCAAGTAGTTAATTATATGCTACCAAGTAGGTACTGTAATATATCTTGTTATAAAGTCATAGTCCAATAAAAAATAAAAAAAGGTTGGTGCAGGTCGGTACAGTGACAGCTACATACCACAGGGCTATTGAACAGGTGCATTCTGACTGGGTTTAATTAGACTTGTTTGCTGTTTCAGCCAGCGAGAGGCAGAATGGCCTACTGAATTAACAGGAGGTGACGGGGACGCTCTCAAGTGTCAATCCTGATTCTGCTATTGATTCTCTTTTTCTTTCTCCATAAGTAAAATGGTCATTGTAATACTGACGTTTTACCTCATTGGAGTGCTCTGAGGACTAATCAATTTATGTCTGTGCAGGGCCTTTAAGATGTAAAGTGTTTTGTTATCAGACACTGGTTTATACTTATGAGTGTATATTTTGATTGCACATATGCATAATTTGATTTTTTGTTTTGTTTTAACTTTTATCAACCAGTAGTGCTGAAGCATTAGGAAATTTTAATTAGCTCTCACCAAATAAACATCCTATGTTTAAAAATACTTAGCCCTTTAAAACTTTCAGTGAAAGATTCTGCCACTCTTGACACAATGAGTTTTATCATTGATTTCAATGGCAGTATTCAACATAAGTAAAGGCAGCAGAACTCAGCCCTAACTGATTAATCCTCACATTTTCACTGATGTAGATAAGTGTGTAGCAATTATTATTAACCTCATTTTGCAGATGGGTAAAGTGAGAACAGAAAGGCTACATGACTTGCCAGGCTCAGGGAGGAAGTTGTTGTCAGAACCAAGACCAGAACTGAGTTGTTTCTTGTTCTTAGTCTTGTTTTCAGAATATTAGACTGCACCAAGCTCGGGCAAAGGCATATCTTTGAACTAGAACATAGGTGTCCCAGTCTAAAAGAAAATATGGTCCCTTATTAATTTTCTTTCATCTGCTGGCATTTCACTGGATTTATATGAATATGAGCTATCTCTGAGATAGTAACATATAGAACCATCACTGTGACAGGATTACTAATGGGAACTCTAAAGCCTATGAAACCAGAAGACAAAAAGAACCCAAAAGTGACATTACTTTTAAACTTCGATTTTTAAGTTAATCTCACGATTTTCAAATGCCTGAGGTTGGCAATACTGTGACTCCGTAGCATCCTCTGTTCTAGTCAATGATATACTCAATGAGGAAGGTATAATCTCCTCTCAGTGGATGAGAGTATATTATATCAGTGTGCTGCAACTTGCACTGGCCCTTTCTAAGATCCATTTCTAAGAACCTGTTTCTGATTTACAGAGCTCTGAATGGGATAGGCCCATGTTATCACAGAGGTACCCTCTGGTACCCACTAGAGCAGCTGTGCTTGTCTGCAAGAAAAGAACTAAAAAAGCTAAGATAAAAATGGAGTGTCCAGGAAGTAAGGTATTTTCTACAGCCATACTCAGCATATGGACCATCTTCCCAAAAGAAATCAGGAATAATCTGATCATTGGACCTTCAGTCCTTACTATACAACCTATCTTTTCACCACAAATTTCACAGAGAACTACATTAGAAGAAAATATGGTGGGGTACTCAGACAGCATGACTAAATCCAAAGCAGATATAATAGCCATTTTATTTTATTTATATGCAAGAGTCTAAGACACAATGTCAAATTCTGCCCTTTAATAATACTTAGCATTTATCTAGCACTTTGCAGCCATAGATCTTTACATTTTACAGATGGGAAAAGTGGGACACAGAAGTTAAGTGACTTTGAAGTGGCTCCCCAGTTGATTTTTCTTTTCTATTCAGTGAGTGTCAGACCAATAAACCACCTAAAAAAAGGCATCATGTCCATATGTGATTGATTCAGAAGACCTAGGTTAGCTCTGCCATTGGCTTATTGTATGTGACCTTGGGGTTTAGAAGTCAGTCTGCTGCTTTTTCCAATAGACGCTGCTGCCTCCAGCATGTATCTATTGAAATCAGTAGAGCCCCAGCCATGCCTGTAAGGACAGAATTGTGCCCAAAGTTTCTAAAGTGACTTACAACAGGTCGTGTTGAACCAGATACTGTATCTTGGGACTAGCAAAGCAGATTGAGGTTCCTAGTGATCTGTTTTAGTGGTTAGCATGAAACAACTACCAATAATGGGATGGGTTGCTTTTTTCTGAATGATTTATTAGTCTGTATGAAATAATCCATTGTTTATCTAGAATCACTAGATGTTGTCTTCCTTGTGCTACTCCTAGTCACACGAAGAACAACAAAGGGAAACCAGAATCAAAATCCTAGTTGGACCAGACTATAACACCAAAGCCTGGGACCAGCGTAGCTATCTTTATCAAACAAAACGCTAGAGATATCCATTTCATTTAAAAAAAAAAGAAGAAGAAAAATCCAGTGGGAAGCCACTTTTTGTATTTCCAACGTAAGTTTGTAAAAATTGAAAAAACTAACAATCCTGTTTCTGAGGTCAGCCAATAGGAAACAGCAAACATTTTAATTTCCTGATATCTGATGGGGTTTGGAGGTTGTTTTTCAGCTTAGGGCTAGCTTATCAAGATCACCCTAAGCAGCAGAATTTGACTTGAGATCTGACTGTTTGAGAAGGGTTGTCCTGGGTCTGGTCTGGTTAAGGCTCACATCGAGATTTTCTGTGCATGACACACCAGCACCTCATGGTTTGTGTAGCCATTTACACATAGGCTAAGCGACCATAAAATGCCACAGTTCTAATCTTGGGAGTGTTTTAAGCAGGGATGTAAATGACTGCACAAGACACAAGACAATGGTGAATGAGGCATTCTTTGGTTGGCTATAAAGGATAACATGGAACACAGGTCTGTTTACTTTTGAAGGACAAGGCTATTAGACGATCTCATAGTATTTGTCTAAGGATGGCACAGTTGAAAATAGTGTGTGAGTAGTGTAACACACTGACTTAGTGCGTGTGAGCAAGTTTAGGTTTTAGTGACCAAGACAGCCTCAAAGACTTTCTTTTTAGCTCAAGTGCTAGAGGCCTGAGAGCTAGGTGATTAAGAGCCCAGGTTCGGTGTCCTCTGAGACTGTCTCAAGGTGCCTATTAATGTGTATAGCCATGGCTCATTTAAAATAAAAGGCACCCCAGATGGGATTTGGACTCCTTTGGACCACAGATGCTTGGGATGAGTTTGTCTAACACTGGCTTAGTATATATGATCACATGTCTCTCTAACATGTATTTTGCCTGGGTTGTTACACTAAGATTTCAGCTACACTGCTTTGATCATGTAATTTGTCTGTCTATATTACTGCATGTGCTAATGTGCTGTATAGGAAAGTAAATCATTAAACTAGGTCTAGGTTGTTTTAAAGCTAGTAACTGAGATCCTCTTCTTGTGGTTCTCTCACTTATCAATAGCTTTGCACATCTTTTCACTAACCTTCAGAAGTGAAGAAGATAATAAAGACAAACAGTATGTTTCTTGGTGTTTATATTAATGATATAAAGTGGAAATGCTGAGTGACTAGAGAGCAGGGAAATTTGAAAATCAAGAAAAGAATAAAACAAATCTGTGAGATCCTTATTAAGATTTAATTTTTTATATAAAACACTGAGTTTAGAGAGTCATTAAGCAGAGTGAAGATAATTATTGAAATTCCCACTGTGGGAAGGGCATTATGATTAAGTGTGTGGAACTTTAATGTAAATCCCTTTCTCATATTCTTGTATTATTTTGATCATTATTGTTCACAAGACTATTTGCTTATGAGAAAGCATCCAGCACAACAGGCAGCTTTATTATCATTACCAAAGAGCTGGCACATAAATACTTCCAATATATCTCTTTGGAGAGAGATTTGCTTAGCCTTTGAGCTGGGTATGTGTTACATGTTTTTGGGGGTGTGGTTTCGAGGAGTTTTTCATTTGCTTTAGCCATAGGGACAAATAATAGGTTTGTGAATGTTTTCCCCCTACTTTCTAAAAGCCTGAGGATTAGTATTTCTGCAATGTTCAGATGCCTTTTAACTCAAAGGAACAGTTTACGATACAAGTATATTAAATGTGCTATGAACTTCCTGACATAAACATGCAGAAATGGTCTCCTGAGGGACAAAATAATAATAATGAGGAACTAATTGAGTTGGAAGTATCTATTGTTTTTGTCATGATGAATTCTCTACTGTGGATAGAGAGAAGACCATTAAACTTGTATTTCATTAAAGATTTCAGAGCTGATTTTCAAACCAAAGTAGACTGCTTATTTTGAATGTCTATACAAATAAACTCTCTTATTTCACAAACACCTGTTCTTAAACAGACACAAGAATATCCAACAGTGATTATTTATTTTAAGGTAAGCTAAAACTTGGCCATGTCTTTCCCCATGGGAATTGAAATATTATGTAAAGGGATATGGTTAGCACAGCATGATTAGATAAATACATATGTTCACTGGCTCAGTGTGCCAGAGGAGGAGGGAGGGGAGATGTCTACTCCACAGTTTGAGCTGTGAGTAGCAGAATAGAATGTGTACTCTTTAGAACTGTGTGAAGAACATGCCTGTTTTCATCTTTCTGCAGACAGAAAAAGCATTAAGTACTTGCTGGTCTTAATAGCACCCGTGAATGGAATTGCAGTGGAGATACCTGCTTCGTATGGAATGACTATTTGTTGAAAGGGGTGAGTTCTTAACAGTACATGGGATATGACAAATGTCTTATTTTCTTGTTTTGAACCCTAAGAGTGTTGACAATAGTCCAGACTGCCAGCCAAATTAGTGTTTGAGGTTATCCTATAGGTTTGAGAGATATTTGCTTCTAGAAAGCCCTTTTTCCAGTGAAAATATTCTGTTCAGATGATCAACTGAGATTTATTGTCTGAGACTGACTACTGTAGCCTTCAAATAACAGAGCTGATCATCTAAACCAAGTATTTCCATTAAAAAGGCCTTTCCCTAGAGCCAGATAGAGAACAGAAAGATATGCAAATACACTACAGATCATTTCTTTCCCCATTTTTGTTCTCCACAAGAGACAGATTCACCTCCTGCCAGTGCAGAACTCACCTTTTTTTGGCGTCAGTGCCTTGGCCTGAGAGACTGGGAGCTGAAGCCATATGTTCCTTATAGTCTCTCTTATGTTCTGTTTCCTCCACTCCCTATGCTTATGAATCCAAGATATGTCCCACCTTCTCTATTTTTCGTTTAAATATTTTATTAAATATTCACTGCATAAAATGCTACCAATCCTGTATGTTCAGTCATATGATATATCCAGGATTTCAATTTGTTAACATACACAGAAACTGGGCGGGGGGGCGGGGGGGGTGGAGGGCTTGGGAGGAAACATGGACCTAAACATTGTCACTTTCCTATTGCACATACCTGCTGTTAATGATGTCTGGTTGATATTCAAACTATTGCTAGTTTACTGCTTTCGGTGCACACACATTTTCTTGCTAACACTCATCCCTTTTATCTGTTGCACCATTCCAAAAACCAGGCACATTGTACAGTACCCTTTTTAATGCCCACAAGTACACTGTGACCCAGAAAAGTGAGGGCAATACAGTATCATTTTAGGACGCTTCTCAAAATTTCTCTGCATGTCCCAAACCAGTGAACCAGGTTACCTGCCCTGAAATGCTTCTCAGCTTGTGGGGAAGTAAAGATTGGCAGATATTCAATGTATCTTATTTAGAGTATAAAATAATAATCCGTGAACTAAATAGGATTATAGGCCACAGGTTCTGCATGGTATGTTTCAGCAGATCCCCTGAATTGGCATCTGAAAACTTACATCCCAGGTCTAGCTTCATTTCACTTTAGCTGCGCTAGCCAATGTATTTATTTCTAGGGTGCAAATTCCAGCTATGGTTTATCTTTCTTCTTCCCATCTTTCCTAGGGAGGCAGCCCATTCCATTTGCTAGAGTAGAGAATTAAGAGTCAGAAGACCTGGGTTCTCTTCCTGCTCTGCCATTGACTTATTGTGGAAAACCTGGGCAAATGGCTTAAACTCCGTACCCCCAACTTCCTCATTTTTAAAAAAGGTAATAACAATACTCACTTGCCTTTGTAAAAGGACATCAGATCCTCCAGAGAAAAAATATAAGCACATTATTATAACCTAGGGGTAATTGTGTCATAGTGTTGGGAGGGTGTGCAACAAAGGAGCAAAATTTCAGACCCATTCCATTCAGTATCCAACCACTTACCACAGCACAACAACATTCTAAGAAGAGGCCCCTAAAACCATGGTCCCTGCACTTGTGCATGTCCTAATATAACAGGCAAGTTAGGATGGCTCCCATGAGAAGGGAGAACAATATTTTGGAGACATCCACCTTGTGTGATTCAAACTGCATCTCACAGGGGAGCTTCCTTAATTAGTATCATTATTATTCATTCCGTACGGTAAGTATTCCTGGCTCTGTACTGACATATCAGTATGTGTTTCTTTCCTGCCCAGAAAAGCTTACCATCATCTTAAACCTTGCACCACATTATAATTTTATAAGAGAAATCTTCAAACTAACCTGATAGGGAGCAAATTCCAGTTCTTCATCATGTGACCTAATCAAAAAGGCTACCTCAACAAACTCATGAGTTTTGCCACCCTGTGGCAAAGACCAATGAAGAACATCCATATTTACACAGTCTTTGCTGGCCATTCCTGTTCATCCTATTGCAAAGTTATTTACCTAAGTTTGTCATTGACATAGTGGTAATTTTTAGAATTGGCTGCAAATTGATGTATCAAACAACTTGCAACCAAAGCCCAATACCTGCAAAAATAAGAACTCCTCCATGACAACTGGCACCTGCACTCCCACTTCGCTTACTATGGCTCTCAGTACGGAACTACAAACTTCCTGCTCTCTGATTGGTTGTCAGTAGGTGAGCCAGCCAAGAGACAACCAGTATGTGATAATTACTGTAGCTGGAGCCTGATGCAGTCTGCCATCTGCAAGGGAATGTGTGAGCATGGCAGCTGCCTGCCTGTTGTTTGCAGAAAGAAGGACTCACTAGAAGTGGCAGCTTTTCATCAATCTAGAGCAAGAATGAAAGGTTTGATGCTTTTTAAAATACTTCTTCACAGGGATCTGACGCAGAGTCTTACTTAGGCAGATGTCTCAGAGTCTGTTGTGGAAAATGAGAGCTTGGCATCTGTCATATGAACGTCTTATCTAACAGGTGGCACTGCAGCATTTGCCAAAGCCAAAACACAGGCATACTCTTGCCTTCATAACAAACTGAGTACAGTGTATATACAGAACGCTGATGCTTGTACTGTTGGACTTACATTAAAATTAGCTCAAATTCATTGGAGTTCCATATCTGCCCAAAAACGTCAATTTTTTATTAGATGGTCAGCGACAGACATGGGCTGGAAACAAGACACCTACAAATTTCAGGGAAATTCTAATCTGAATTCTATTGCTGGCCACTCTGTGGGCCAAACCATAAACTGGGATCTGAACATTGGGGGAGTCTGAATCCAGAGCTACAGTTTGCAGCCCAGTCCCATTTCTAATCAGTAAGATTTATTTGAAATAAATAAATCATTGAAAGTCATTGAAAGTAGCAAATACACATGTGAGGAAAACACCACAAATAATATGAATCTGAATTCTCGCCCCCCTCCCCGCCATCTTCCAGTATCCAGGAGTCCAGTTTCTGTCCTACGCAATAAGTCCTGGAGTGAGCAGGCTGAAAAAAATCTTCATCAGTTCATCTGTTCATGAAAGGCACTGGATTGGCAGCTTTATTATTATTAATTATTGGCAGCTCTCTCCCACTCACATAGAGCAGCTACATGGGAAATCTTACAGCAGCACAGCTGCAGCAATACAGCTATGTCCCTGTAAGGTCCATAGTGTAGACACAGCCTAAGTAAATATCATTCTAACTTCTGTTTAATGTATTTCTTCAGTATGTTCTTAACTGTGCCAAGGAGCTTCTGCTTCTATTTAAGGCAACCAGAACTGGAAGGGGATGCTGTTAAATTGGGTCGCTTGTTCTTGGGGAGAAGGAGCTTGAACAGTGACTTCAGAGTAGCCTAAATCAGGAGTGAGGTAATTGTCTAAGCCCAGAGTCGAAGATGAAGAAGTTGCATTTCCCCTTGCGCTTGACAATACAAGAAAAGGATGGCAGAAGCAGGGCTGGCTCCAGGTTTTCTGCCACCCCAAGCGGCAGAAAAAAAAAAAAAAAAAAAGACGTCACGTCGTCAGGAGCTCAATCGTGCCACTCCATTCTTCGGCTGCAGTTGGGCGGCGGGTCCTTCAATAACTCCCTTCCTCTTCGGTGGCATTTCAGCAGCAGCTCAAAGAGGAAGAGAGGGACTGAGGGACCCGCCACCGAATTCCCGCCAAAGTCCCGGACATGCCGCCCCAATAGCGGACTGAGTGTCACCCCTTTGTATTGGCCGACCCAAGCACCTGCTTCCTTAGCTGGTGCCTGGAGCCGGCCCTGGGCAGAAGAATCCAGTGTAGGCTCAGGGGGAGGCAAATGAGCAGCAGGGTGGTTGGCATGGTCATAATATCACAATGACACTTTATCAGTCATCTTATCCAGCAGGTGATACTATATTATGTGAGATTCTGTAACCCCATGTTTAAAAGTTAGGCATACTAAAGGGCTTTGGGATAAACCTTGGTAAAACATCTGACTGGGTTTTGTGAGTGAGGTGTAGGAGAGCCAAAAATAATACTATTTGATGTGCTGTTATAACCAACTCCAAAGCAGTGCAAAAAGTAAACAAACAGCATTTAGAAAGAGTAAAAAGTAAATTTGACTTTTGATATTCCTTGGAGTTTTGATTGTGCAAGGTGTTAATGATTAATACAGATAAGGATGATTGTTTTTTTTAAGTATCTGAATTTTATATGGATGATTGTCCCTGCCAGCATTTTGTGGAAAGCATCTGACTCTTAACACTACTTTTCATTTTTGTGTTTAATATTACACACTCCATTTTATAGTAGCATAGTGACTAATAGACTTGCTCAGTTAAGAAACATGCCATTCCCCTTCCTACCCCCCCAACTCCACCACAGCATCTAAAACTATGTTGACATACAGTGTGTAAGTAAAACTGAATTAACCCATGGGGTTATAGATGGTACTTCTTGCTCAATTAGCTGCCATAGCAATTTGCTTTGTTACAGTTCATTCTTTGCCTCACTGTAGGATTTCATTTGTATCAATATTAACTGTTTGCCTTGGTAAAGGTTGCACAACAACATCTGCAACTTATTATTCCACTGGTCCTACCACAGTAATAAAATACTAAATACCATCTTCTTCTCACTTCAGGGACATGGTGAGAAGTACAACAGAGATACTTAACTGAGATTAATTCACTGGAGCTTCCATTTGCTGAGATGGTGATTTCAATTACTGCAGTGTTTTACAAAAAATACACAAAACTAACAAAAAATACTAAATAACCCCCCTCCCCCTCACACACACACACACATCTTAGTTCTGCCTCTTAGATTATTACCATTTGTAAATAAATATGCATAAAAACTTTTGCTATCTGCCAGTTTGGCAGCTCAAGTGTATGTGCTACAGTGAAGCAAAGGCCAATGTAATTTGCAGATGAAAGCGCCTCAATGCATGACTCTTCCATCTGTCTTTGTTATGGCCTGTATGCCACCTAGAGGCAAATGACTGAAAAACTGTAATCAGGTTCCAGTTATACTTCTTAAAAGGAGAACTTGCTCATTTTTAAGAACAGACAAATGGCTGCAAAAAAATGAGCATCAATTCTGATGTCCTGGCGTTTAGAGCAGGAAATATACACCTCTACCCCGATATAACGTGACCCGATATAACACGAATTCAGATATAACGCTGTAGCAGCGCTCCGGGGGGCTGAGCATTCCGGCGGATCAAAGCAAGTTCGATATAACGCAGTTTCATCTATAACGCAGTAAGATTTTTTGGCTCCCGAGGACAGCGTTATATCAGGGTAGAGGTGTACTGGCAAGTCATTTCACTTAAGCATCAGCATGTGAACTACTTAGACACTGATATTAAGTCTGTATATATTACAGTTAGGCACAAAAGGTGTTGGCTCTTAGTAGTGGCAGATGGACTTACATGCAGTGGCATAATTCTTGCTAGTCTAGGGAGGATTCACATGTCTCTGTTGTCATTGGGATTTATTTTGAGACTAAACCTGAGATGGTTGGAGTAAAAACCCTGAGTAATATATTACGGGATGCTATGGTTATGCAGAATATTCTACAGGCATGGATGCTAGGATAGACCTCATCTTACTTAGGCCATGTCTACTCTACCAATTATAATATAATATATGGAGATATACCTATATCTCATAGAACTGGAAGGGACCCTGAAAGGTCATCAAGCCCAGCCCCCTGCCTTCACTAGCAGGACCAAGTACTGATTTTTGCCTCAGATCCCTAAGTGGCTCTCTCAAGGATTGAATTCACAACACTGGGTTTAGCAGGCCAATGCTCAAACCACTGAGCTATCCCTCAGTGATGTTGACACCTAAAGTCGACATAATAAAAATCGCAATTTCATGTTCACACGTGCTCTGTCTGTTGGCAGATTGCGTCCTCAGTGGGGGCACCATCATCAACAGTGTGAACAATGCACTGTGGGTACCTATCACACTGTCCTTCTGTCGCTAGGTGTTGTGGGACGATGGAGCGGATCACAGCACATCTTGGGACAGTGCTAAATGTCCTGTTATGCATTGCTTTCTGTCCCAGCACTCCATGGGCTTCCAGCTTTCTTTCATGGCATTTTTTCAATGGCCCTTCTTTGCTGTGCACCGTGGCATCTTTGTGAGAAGGGATGGATCCTGCACAGCTCTCCTATGCTCTGTTAACTGTCATGAAGACATCGCAGATGACAGTGTGGCTAATCATGAAGTTCCTAACTGAAGAAGACTCACAGGTGATATGGATAGGAGCAATTTTAGATTGCTTTTGGCATTCACAGAGCAGGTGCATAGGGTAGATCTTTTGGGCTCATGAAACAAGCACTGAATGGTGGGATCGTATCGTCATGCAGGTGTGGGATGATGAGCAGTGGCTACAGAACTTTCGGATGTGGAAAGCCACCTTCCTGGAACTGTGCGCAGAGCTCGCCCCAGACATGCGGCGTAAGGACACTAGAATGAGAGCTGCCCTCTCAGTAGAGAAGCATGTGGCAATTGCTGTGTGGAAGCTGGCGATTCCAGACTGCTACCGGTCGGTCGCGAATCAATTTGGAGTGGGGAAGTCGACTGTTGGGGCTGTGTTAATGCAAGTGAGCAGGGCAATAAATTGCATCCTGCTATGAAGGACTGTGACTGAGAAATGTGGATGAAATAGTGGATGGCTTTGCAGAAACGGGTTTCCCTAGCTGTGGAGGGGTGATAGATGGCACACACATTCCAATTTTGGTGCCAGACCACCTTGCGACGGAGTACATCAATAGGGAGGGGTACCTCTTCATGGTGTTGCAGGCACTTGTGGATCACCGTGGGCATTTCATTGACATCAACGCGGGGTGGTCGAGGAAGGTACATGACGCACGCATCTTCAGGAACACCAGCCTGTACATATAACTGCAAGCAGGGACTTTCTTTCCTAACCAGAAGATTACAGCGGGAGGTGTTGAAATGCCCATAGTGATCCTGGGGGACCCTGCGTACCCCTTACAGCCATGGCTCATGAAACCTTACAGGGGACACCTGGCCAGCAATAAGGAGTGATTCAACAACAGGCTCAGTAGGTGCCGGATGACAGTTGAATGTGCCTTTGGCAGATTAAAGGCCCGCTGGTGATTCATTTACAGCAGGTTGGACCTCGCTGAGGATAATATTCCTATGGTCATAGCCACGTGCTGTACGTTGCATAATCTCTGTGAAGCGATGGGTGAAGGGTTTGCTCAGGGGTAGAGTGCTGAGGCAGACCACTTGGCTGCTGATTTTGAGCAGCCAGATACCAGGTCTATCAGAGGAGCCCAGAGGGGAGCTATTCGAATCAGGGAGTCTTTGAGGCAGCACTTTGACAATGACCACCAGTAATATATATCTCTGTCTGAGTTGCTTCAATGTTACATTACATGTAGTTTTCCGAGGGGGCAATGCTGACATTTGGGGCCTTATATTCCTGTAATAAAGTGATTAAAATGCCTGTGCATGTATTGGCAGTGCCTGCAATCTCCCCTTGTAGAAAAAAAATAAAGATGATTTACCATTATAAAAGTTTGCTTTTATTGCACAAGAAGCAGCACACACAAACACATAGATGCTTGGCAGGAAAGGAGGAACCAGGGAAGGGCAGACTTTCACAGCTGTGTGTAGGTCCAGCTATCATTGTGAAAGTTGTCCAAGGGAGTGGAGTGAAGAGGAAACCGAGAAGTCCCGGAAGGTGAAAAGGACTGTGCGGGCGGAGTTTGGGGGGACATGGAAAAGAGCTCTGAATGTGCTGCAGTGGAGGTCGAGCACTGATTTGCCCAGTCAGCAGCATTATTAAGGACTTCAGCATCTGCGTTTGCTCCTCCATTACTTTAATCATCCTCTCAATAGAGTCCTTAAAAAATGCGTGATTCTCTTCTGTCCTGCCATTCGGCTTCTCAGCACTCCTTTTGTTCCCTTTTTTCGGCATTGGAGCACTGCAGGACCTCCCAGAACATGGCTTCTTTGCTGCATCTTGGGCGTTTTCTTATCTGGCAGATGTATCCGGCCAGGGTATGTGGGGTGTTCCTGAAGGCCACATCTGGTGAAGCACAGGGGACAGTGCACAGAAGTGAGATTGTTCAATTCACACACAGCATTGAAACATTTCTGTTAAATACACGTTTTGCAACATTGCCATCATTTTCTCACTCACCCTAGCCAGGCACACATCTCTGCGAACACCCAAAGCATGGTGGGTGTTGGGGGATGGGGGAAGAGGGGAAGGTGCTCCACATGGGGAAAAGAGCACACACTCTTTGCAAGAGTCATGGTACAGTATTCTAGGGAACAAATTCTTAAATTCTCCCACACTTTACCACAGGCGGGGGTAATTCTAGCAGACATCTCACTGCCAAGAGTAAGCAGGGAAACGAGGGCACATCTACTCCATGCTTGTGACTTCCGCCCTGCTCCCTATGCTGCTCCCCTATGTGCTACTTTGATCCCCACACAAGTGATTGCTGAATGGCTTGGGAAAGTTTCCTACAATGGGGGGGGGGGGAGGAACAAAGCTGCTCTGCCAAGGAAACTGTGGCAGAGGATTACTGAGTACCTCCAGGAAACTTTCCTGGGGAGATCTTGGGAGGATTCCTGTGAGATCTTGGCATGCATAAATACCCTAAACAACACCCTAAATAAAAGTGAGCTTAAAATGTGAAGCTTTGCAAATAGCAGAATGCAGTTGAAGTTGTGGCTAGACCTTAAAAATCACAAGAACCACAGTTATTTCACTTAAAAACAGTGCCTCTGTTCCTGATGTAAAGGTACAAGGGAGGAATTTTGCCACATATATCTACGATCTCCTCTTAAAAATTGCTTTTGACAAGATAAGGGTGCTGCAGTCTCTAAAGGCTTAACAGGACTCCCTGCCTGTCTTGTGGATGCTCAGGAAAGCGTATTATAAAAAAGGGAAACCCGGTCAAAGCAAAGGGTGTGTCTTGTCCCCTCCTAGCTACTTAAATCAGGGAAAGCCTATAAGAATTATTGCTCAATGTTTTTCAGTTGATGTGCTTTTTGTTCTGCGGACGATAAAACAAATCCTGAGGAAAGGGTTTTGTAAGACTAATGGCTCAAACTTTACTTCCCTTCCCTGGCTGGTGAAACACCCACCAGCTTACACTGCCCAAACAGTAGTTCCTGCAACTCTCAGTCCAGGTCAGTCCAGCCAGTTCTCTCCAGCCCTGAGTGATGTCACAGATGGGGAGAGGCTTCATTAGGCTTTACTAAAATCGTTGCAGCTGCCTAGTAAGCAGTATATGTTAATGTGCTATGGGGAGTGTCATGTACTTCTGTACCAGATATGGACTGGCTACAGAGCTTGCTTATACAGATGTGTTCAGTATAAGACCCTTTAATGCCGGCTAGATATGGCTCAGTTTAGCTTAAATAAGGTATTTTACACACAGTACTACTTATTGGCTGAACAGTATAATGCAGTTTAACATTCTATTACATCACCCCTCTTTAACTTCTACATTCCTACTATTTACAATATTTACACTATCACACTGTCTTTGAATTTCAGTAGGAATCAGTCTAAGGGTACATCTACACTACAGCGGGGAGTCGATTTAAGATACGCAAATTCAGCTACGTGAATAGCGTAGCTGAATTCGACGTATTGCAGCTGACTTACCCCGTTGTGAGGACGGCGGCAAAATCGACTTCTGCCGCTTTTTGTCGGCGGCGCTTACTACCACCTCCGCTGGTGGAGTTAGAGCGCCGATTTGGGGATCGATTGTCGCGTCCCGACGGGACGCGATAAATCGATCCCCGAGAGGTCGATTTCTACCCGCCGATTCAGGCGGGTAGTATAGACCAGACCTTAGTGTCTGAATTGTTCTGGTTTTCTAATTACATGACCCGTACGCATAACAACTTAGTTGACTGACCATGGTCGGTTGGAATCCTTGAGTCATCTTCTTGTTCAGCATCTGCCATCTGTAGAGTTTGTTCTGTTGACTGTCGTTTCTGAGGAACAAACTGTAGATGTCAGTGGTTTCTGTTGACCTCTCAACTGTTGGTCTCAACCACATATGATCTGGGCACTGAATTCTTTTTCTTTACGACAGCTGAAGTTGTCCATCCCTTTTCTCCATCCAATTTGAGGCAAACACAGTCACTGGGGGCTAGACCTGGCAGTTTTTTAACTGAGTGACGTCTGTTGTAAGCGTTCATAAGCTCTTTTAGCCTGTTTATCCAATTTGGCTATTGTATTAATGTCTGTCACTTTTGCAATAGATTCTTTTCCAAAGTTGGAACAGTAGTTCTGAGTTTTCTTCCCATCAGAGGTATGTTGGACTATATCCAGTAGCTGTTAATGATGTCGATATGTAACTCAGAAGAGCAAGGAATGGATGTTCCTGCTGTAGGATTTTCTTAGCTGTCTGTACAGCATGCCTTCAGCCTCTCCATTCGCTTGTGGGTAATGTGGACTGCTAGTAATGTGGGCTGGTAGTAAGGTAGGCTGCTAGAATATGATCAAAAATCGTATTTTGTTCAGAGTAACTTAAATTCTGCTGCAGTGAATTGTGGTCCGTTGTCTGTCATTGGTTGTTCTGGAATATAGAAATGAGCAAAAGTGAACTTTAGTTTCTCAATAACACTGTGAAATGTTATGTCTTTCATTCTTTCTATATACCTGGAAAAATAGTCCACTACAACCAGGTAATAATGCCCTCTGAATTTCCATAAAACTGCAGCTAGTCTCTTCCATGGTTTGTGTGGTAGAGGTATTTGTACACTGTAGGGTTCAGCATTGTCGCAAGTTGATTTGTACTGGATCTCCTTTCAAAAGTCCAATATCAAATCTTCCATTGAGTTCTTCCACCTTTCTCACTAGACCCATCATGGGTTCCACTCTGTGGCTGAGAAGATTGCTAGTCTTTGATCCTTTGAATACATGCACTCTGAATGCATAGCTTTTATCTTTGTAAGTTGTTCCTGTGGTGAACTTGCCTTTTCCTTCAGAATACCTCCAGGCCTAGACAAAGCTGTGACAAGTGATTTCAGCTCTGGGAGTGGTTAAAGGATCGGCAGGTAGAAATCGATCTCTCGGGGATCGATTTATCGCGTCTCGTCGGGACGTGATAATTGATCCCCGAATCGATGCGCATACTCCACAAACCCAGGTAGGAGTAAGCGCCGTCGACAGGGGAGCCACGGCGGTCGATTTGCCGCCGTCCTCACAGCAGGGTACGTCGGATCAGATACGTCGAATTCAGCTACACTATTCCCGTAGCTGAATTTGTGTATCTGAAATCAATCCCTCCCCCTCGTAGTGTAGACGTAGGATGTCAGTTCCCAAGTCAATTTTAAAGTCAATAGTCTTTGCCATGAATATTGAAATTCACTTTCCAGGCGGGTTCTGTCCTTCACACATGATAAATCCCAGAAGCAATGACTCTTGACACTGTGGAATGGTGGCTTAGATTGCCCTAATACAAACACAGTTAGGCAGCATAGTACGTGTGGATGCCCAAACTCAACCACCTGATACATGACTGTGTTGTGAAAAAAATATGCAGTGGGCAGAACTTAACTGTATTTGTTATAACTGAGCCAGATGAGTGTGTCACGAACTGGTCACAAAAACACTGTTGTACTTATAGTGCTATTCTGATCTATTTAGGTTCTTATATGGCATCTGAGTGTCTTCCAGAGTTAAAAAATATATAAGAAGACTAACATCTGCCAAATGGGTTTCCTTCCCAGTTCCTTTCATGGGGGCAGAGTGGATGGCATGTGTAGGTATTTGTTGTTTTGTATATGTTAAAGTGCATGAGTAAAGCAAATCTGCAGAAGTGTGCCTTGCTTTTGAGCTGGAGCATAGTGAGGTTTTTGGGAGCAGGGCCGCCCAGAGGGGGGGGCAAGTGGGGCAATTTGCCCTGGGCCCCACAGTGGCCCCCCAAGAATATAGTATTATATAGTATTGCAAATTTTTTGTTAATGGAAGGGGCCCCCAAAATTGTTTTGCCCCAGGCCCCCTGAATCCTCTGGGCGGCCCCGTGTGGGAGGTTTCAGACCTTAGGAGAGAGAGCTCTAGCCACTAAGAAAGCCCTTTCTCTTGCTTCACCTTTGTGGTTGGTGACCAGTTCCATTTTCCCTGAGCAGTGCAGGTGTCAAGGATAGTTGAGATCCCTGAGGATGAGCCAGTGTTTTAGGCCTCTGGCATGGATCCATTAGCACTTTGAAAATAAGAACCAAGACCTTAAAATGAATGTTGTGCTGTACAGGGAGCCAGAGCAGAGCACTGGGAGGACATGCTCTTGGTAATGTGAACAGATGGCTCCAGCATTCAGCTCCAGTTGCAGTTTTCTCAGTTTATGCTCACAAACCCAAATAAATTGCTTTGCCATAATCCAAATAATAGGAAGCAAACACAAGTATTATCATGGCCAGGTCTGTTGCAGATGGGACAGTCTTTTAGTTGTGCCCTCTGTCTCCTTACACACATGACCCCATTCTTTTTTTCATGCTACCCCCTACCCCTGGAACAGCCTCTCCTTTTCTCCCTTCACAGCCCTTTTCAGATCTTGTTTCTTTTGGCTTGGTTCCCTCCGATTACTGATCTCAACTCCACTCTGTCTCCTCTCTCATGCCTGATAAGATTGAACAGCACAAAATAGAAATAAAACCAATAACCTGAATTCTCTGTAAATACTATCCAGGAAAGGAAGCAAGAATCAGAGGGCCCCAGTGTGTGGGAGTTGGTGACTGAGGGTAGAAATAAAACACTGTTCTTGTGAGTGTGACTCGAGCGATTGCTTCTGTGATGTAGACTTCAGAAGCCTGTATGGCAGGGGTTCTCAGACTTTTGTACTGGTGACCCCTTTCACACAGCAAGCCTCTGATTGCGACCCCCCTTATCCATTAAAAACACTTTTTTAAATATTTAACACCATTATAAATGCTGGAGGCAAAGCAGGGCTTGAGCTGGAGGGTGACAGCTCGCGACCTCCCATGTAGTAACTTCGCGACCCCCTGAGGGGTCCCGACCCCCAGTTTGAGAACCCCTGCTGTATGGCATTTGCATTCTGCTTTGCTTCACTGTCACCCACCCTTGCCCACTGCATTAGTGTGTGTGTTGAGAAGCAAACTGGTTTGTTTCTAGAAGATAAACACCTCTGTCATTGGAAAACTGCAAAAATGAGGAATTTGGGAATCATATTGAAATGAATGTATCACATAGCCAGGAATATGTACAATCAGTGAGAGTAGAGAGAACATATTGGACAAGGTTCAGAGTGGTTCTGTTTCAATCTGTTCTTATCCCTTTTGATTTCATTTACATAGTATTATTTAGTGTGTGGTACTTTCCACTCAAGTAAGAAAATAACTCGCCTGTCCAGAAAAGCGTATAGTTTAAAATAGACAAGTATCGTAACAAACTATGACAACAGACTACAGTGGACATAGTTCTTATAGTGTAGGAATGAGGACAAATCATGGAAAGAGAGACCAGCTCCTTAGGGTGCATGTCGGTTTGGGAGAGCCCACTTCACCTCTGTTATTCCAGTATCCTGTCTGAGGGTATTCTCCACTTTTCCATTAACAATACAGTCACAGGGTGAGATTTTCAAAAATGCCTACAGCTGTTAGGAGCACAAATTCTATTAAGTGATAATGGAACTTGTGCTCCTAACTGCTTAGGCACTTTTGAAAATCCCACCTGCACATCTTTCAGAAGATCTTTCAGTTTAACCTGCATCTCAAATGTACTGTGTAGTCATACAAAACCATGTAAGGATGTTATAAATCAGAGTGTTGCTGGTATGGACTATAAAATGCAAAAGTTTATCCCAATTTACACTAAAATTAAACCTGCACCTGCCTGTGAAGCACTTTGAGACAGAGTGATCATTTTACAGTTGTTTCTGAAGATAAGCAGGGATCTAGCTAGTAAGTACTGTGAAATCTATATGCACACTGGCTGATCCACAGGATATCATAAACTCCTGTGGTAGACCTTTACTATTAAACCCAATCTGATTGCTAACATTGTGGGTGTGGTCAGACATAGAGATCTAACAGTGTGTTAATAAAAGGCTTTATGAAGAACAATGAAAACCTGCCAGTCACCAGTAGAATTGTTGCCTCAGAAAATTAAACAGCAGACACTCATAGTTCTGTCAATGAACAGAGGAGAAAACAAAACATTTGTTCTTCCACTAGGAAGTTCTGTAACTGTAAATATTTTTAAATTGGTTCTTTACCCAAAGCAAAGAGATTTAATCATTGTAAGAATGATGATCATCATAATCAATCCTCAAAAACATCCCCAAGGAAAATACTAAGAACATGGGCAATACTTTACCTTGAAAGACTTGTTGGCTCATGCAACCCAAGCCAATATGAAAACAACTCCTGCTGTCTGTGGGATCCAATGAGCTTAACAAAAGGGTGTAGAATTGAGCTGAGGGTGTGGGCAGAGGAATTTTTCACCTCTATAGGGAAGCTCCAGCAATAGCCAGTAGTGGATGTGCTGATGTGAAAAATTATCAAAAGGGGGTAGCACTTCATAAAGGTGCCACAAGCGAAGAAATAAATAGCTCATTTAAAGATATTGCTGTGCTGAAATACCAATTGTCTTCTATACATTATTTATAGGTGAGGAGTGACGCAACAGAGTAGATAGGGAGACCAATTAATGTGGGTGGATACAAAATTTCAATTGCTGGCTACACCCTTTCTGAACACAGGCCAGTCAAAGGACATAATAATACAGTGCTCACTAGCAAGGTATGTTGTTATATATAAAAATAGAAAAAGAGTCCTTGCTTCAGTGGTTAGACTAGGCAGAAAAATCAGTTATAAAAAAATGTTATGGGTATGGCAGAAATGCATAAGTGAGAACATTAGAGTTGTCTGGTCCAAACAGCCTAGAGGAATGCAACACTATCCTGCCACAGGGGGAAGCCAGTCTCAGTCATAGAATCATAGAATATTAGGTTTGGAAGATAGCTCAGGAGGTCATCTAGTCCAAACCCCTCTCAAAGTAGGACCAACAACAACTAAATCATCCCAGCCAGGGCTTTGTCAAGCTGGGCCTTAAAAACATCTAAGGATGGAGATTCTACCACCTCCTTAGGTAACCCATTCCAGTGCTTCACCACTCTCCTAGTGAAATAGTGTTTCCTAATGTCCAACCTAGACCTCCCCGACTGCAACTTGAGACCATTGCTTCTTGTTCTGTCATCTGCTATCACTGAGAACAGCTGAGCTCTATCCTTTTTGGAACCCCCCCTTCAGGTAGTTGAAGGCTGCTATCAAATCCCCCCTCACTCTTCTCTTCTGCAGACTAAGCCCTGGTCTACACTATGGGGTTAGGTCGAATTTAGCTGTGTTAGGTCGATTTTAAAATGGATGTGTCCACACAACCAACCCCATTCCGTCGACTTAAAGGGCTCTTAAAATCGACTTCTGTACTCCTCCCCTAGCGCGAGGGGAGTAGCACTAAAATCGACCTTGCTGGGTCGAATTTGGGGTAGTGGGAGCGCAAATCGACAGTACTGGCCTCCGGGAGCTATCCCAGAGTGCTCCAATGTGACCACTCTGGACAGCACTTTGAACTCCGATGCACTAGCCAGGTATACAGGAAAAGCCCCAGGAACTTTTGAATTTTATTTCCTGTTTGGTCAGCGTGGCGAACTCAGAAGCACTCAGCAGCACAGGTTACCATGCAGTACCCCCAGAATCGTAGAGCGTAGAATGTTTCTACGCTCCCCCTATCATCTCCGTCCCTGAGATTATCGCAGATTAGAAAGCGAAAAAAACGCACTCGCAATGACATGTTTTCCGAGCTTATGCAGTCCTCCCACACTGATAGGGCACAGCTTAATGCATGGAAGTATTCAGTGGCAGAGGCCAGGAAAGAATTAAGTGAGCGCAAAGAGCAGAGGCAGGACATGATGCTGAAGCTAATGGGGGAGCAAATGGACACAATGAAGCGTCTGTTGGGGGAGCAAACAGACATGATGAAGCATCTGTTGGAGCTGCAGGAAAGCCAACAAACCCCCGCTGCATCCACTGTATGACCGCCTACCTTCCTCCCCATGTTCCATAGCCGCCTCACCCAGACGCCCAAGAACGCGGAGGGGGGAGGCTCCGGGCACCCAGCCACTCCACTCCAGAGGATGGCCCAAGCAACAGAAGGCTATCATTCAAACAGTTTGATTTTTAGTGTGGCTCCAATAAGCAATGTGACCTTGTCCTTCCCTCCTCCCCATCCCAGCCGAGCTACCTTGTCCGTTATCTCTTTTTTTTTTTTAATTAATAAAGAAAGACTGCATGGTTTCAAAACAATAGTTACTTTATTTCGAAGGGGGGAGGGTGGTTGGATTACAGGGAATTAAAATCAACAAAGGGGGCGGGTTTGCATCAAGGAGAAAAACACACAACTGTCACACCGAAGCCTGGCCAGTCATTAAACTGGTTTTCAAAACCTCTCTGATGCACAGTGCACCTTGCTGTACTCTTCTAATCGCTCTGGTGTCTGGCTGCTCAAAATCGGACGCCAGGCGATTTGCCTCAACCTCCCACCCTGCCATAAATGGCTCCCCCTTACTCTCACAGATATTATGGAGCACACAGAAAGCAGCAATAACAATGGGAATGTTAGTTGCGCTGAGGTCTGACCTAGTCAGCAAACAGCACCAGTGAGCTTTTAAATGTCCAAAGGACATTCTACCACCATTCTGCACTTGCTCAACCTATAGTTGAACTGCTCCTTACTACTGTCCAGGCTTCATGAGCCATGGGAGCAAGGGGTAGGCTGGGGTAGGTGCGACAGCACGGTGCTGCCGGCTGGGAGAGCAGCCTGAGGCAGAAGCCTCCAGCTCGCATGATACTCCAGGCAGGACTGAATCTCCATGAGATGAAACTTAAAGAAGAGAATGACCTGGAGTCTCTGGCTCCCATTTGGTGCGCTAAGAGGAGGATAGCCATGTCTGTCCAGGTGCCCCGATCGATCTCACCAAGGTCTGCCAGGAGCACCCAGGAGACGTACGACGGCTATCAGTCCTACTGAACCATCTGCTGTGAAGGCAAGGAGCTGCTGCTGTGTAGTAATGCAGTACCGCATCTGCCAGCAGCACCCAGGAGACGTACGGTGACGGTGAGCTGAGCGGGCTCCATGCTTGCCGTGGTATGGCGTTTGCACGGGTAACCCAGGAAAAAAGGCGCGAAACGATTGTTTGCCGTTGCATTCACGGAGGGAGGGAGGCCTGATGACATGTACCCAAAACCACTCACAACAATGTTGTTGCCTCATCAGGCATTGGGAGCTTAACCCAGAATTCCAATGGGCAGCGGAGACTGTGGGAACTGTGGGATAGCTACCCACAGTGCACCGCTCTGTAAGTCGATGCTAACCATGGTAGTGAGGACGCACTCCGCCGACTTAATGCGCTTACTGTGGACATATGCAATCGACTGTATGAAATCGGTTTCTAAAAATCGACTTCTATAAAATCAACCTAATTTCGTAGTGTAGCCACACTTACCCCACTCTCCGTCACCCCTCTGCAGTGATTACAGCTCATCCAGACCTGAGAATCAGGCCACATATCTGCAAAGAGCCTCCCATAACCGTCATATGACTAACCCTCAGCTCTACTCCCCAGTACCCAGAACAATACCATACCCTCCCCATGAGCACCACAACTCTGACTCCAGGATGCCAAAATCTGAAGCCTGATCAAGCTAAGATTAAAGAATGGTCAACCAACAGGCAGTCATTTATGATATGACCCTCTCTTACACTGCTCCCTTCAGAATTGGGGCCTTGCATTTGTTTGAGATCTGGGCCCATTTAAGACTTACCCTGAGCTGAATACTGGAGGCAGCTGCATCTAGCCCTTCCCTGCTGGAGACATGGTGGAAAACCTGCAGGACTTTTGAGGGTGTCAGAGTGCGAATTAGAGTTCCTGGTGAGAGCAGTCCCCAGTGTAGGCCAATCCTTAGGCATCACAGCATCCTATCTATAGCTATAACTATTCCTTTGTACATCCCTAGTACTTGGAATCATCCTTTCGTGTAAGTTTCCCTGTTGGTAATAAGCAGATTTTTTATTTTTTTTATTTTGCTACTTGTTCTTCACTGTATTGCTTTACAGAGTGAATCATAACACAGGTTTTCTGACATTTTAATTGGTTAATTTCTTTTTCCAAGTTATTTGCTCAAGATCGGTGTGGGCTCATTTTTCTCAACTTTGAAGAGTGTGAAATGAACTGTCCCCTTACATATTCCCATACAGCAATCCCACACCACCAGAGGGGTTTGATCTCCATTAGAGTTAAGTGCAAAAGACATCTGGCTCATTATAAAAAGCTTATAATCAGGTTGCTGGAGTGGAGCACAATTCATTGATCGTCTACTGAAATGATTCAGATTGTCAAGTAACACTAGAATCAGCCAGCTCATCCCCTGTGTGGTCAGAGAGAGGGATAGGACTGAGATCACTATCTAGCATGAAAGGCTAAATTACTTTTGACACCAGGAAAAAAAAAAGAATCATGAGTGGTTGACATGGGAACAAAATGTATAATCCTTTTTATTTGGCTGTAAATCCCCCCACACACACATTTCTATTGATCCAGATCCTATTTAAAGCTGTCAGTCACTTTCAGAGATGTTAATGGGTTGATTTAGCGGAAGAGGATTAATCCAATTCCAAATTTTGCACACACTTATAATCCACTATAATGAAATAAGGATCAGGCCATTCAGCAACTATCAAAAATTATTTGAGGACTTTAATAACCCAGCCAGAGGTTAGGGGTCTATTTCAGGAGTGGGTGGGTGAGTTTCTATGGCCTGCAATGTGCAGGAGGTCAGACTAGATGATCACAATGGTCCCTTCTAACCTTAAAGTCTTGTCTATTTTGTCAATATCATTAGGCATTGGAAGTAGTGAATGAGCATTTATTAACAGCTACAGACATGTTAATTGTAGTGGGCTCTGGTCATGCCAGCAATACTAAAGGTTGCAAAACAAGTTCCATTATAACCCCCACACCCACTTTTCATACCCCCATAACATTCTGCAACACTCCCCCTTTGGGATGAAGTGTTCTATTCTGATTCTTTGTCTGAAGGTGAGTTTCCTATAAAAGATTGAGCAAAACGATTTGAGCCATTTTTGAGTTTGGGACAGTGGAGGGAAAGTTTTTCCACTGTAAAAAAAAAAGTTAATAAATTCTAACCATTCTAACCACACTTGGTTGAACTGGGCTAAAAATGGCTGAAGTTTGAAACTTAAAATTGAATACATGGATAATAGCCCTCACTGAACCTAATGACTTGACTAGATTTGATAGAGGAAAAAGTTATTCACAATTGAAACATCACATTTGAGCATGCTCATTGGGCATCTGCTAATAATTTAATGGAGCTCATTTGTGCCTTGGAATTCACTGCACTTTTTCCTAATTCCTGGAACAACCTGCATGAGGGAGATTTTAACTGTCCCCCTGATACACACATGGAGCTAGATTGTGCAGTTTGCATTGAGTCCTGTGTGTTAAGAGCTGATGTAAAGAGTTGCACAAAGAAAGCCAGTTAGAGTGTACTACAAATGTTATGGTTCTAGAAAACCACAAGCGATGCTATGTATTCTTGAGCACCACCCTACTGGCCCCTATCTATCAACTATTTGTCTAAATATATATATATGTATGTATAGACACAGAGCACTCTCAGAACACTATGTGGAGGCAGTTTTGGGGCACCATCTGGAGAAACCAGTCCTCAGGAGACATAATATCTCCGAAGGCTGCTGGCTGTACACTCTGTATCACATATTAGGATAGTGAAGATTGCTTCTCCCAGTGTGCTGACCCTGCTATGTGCACAGTGTGGAAGGTGGTAGTGGGGTTCCTATGTCCCTGTCTCCTTTTCACCTTTTTCCAGATGATAAGTTCCTCAGAAGATAAAAGGACTGAGCAATCCCCGTTCATGAGGACTGCTTTCATGCTTTGCCTTTGTACAAGCTGAATAAAGGGGAGGTTTCTTGCTCACTTTCCCCACTCCGACCCACACACCTGAAAAAGGATAGATTGTAATCTAGCCCACAGAAAAAAATTCTCCCCAAATCTGCCATAATGTCAGGAATAGGAGTACGGGCATGACAAAATTCCTGATTAATCAATTTTAGGATCTTTCCACAGTAGTGATAGAATTCTGAACACTGCCAATTCTAACCTATACTTTTTTTAAATTATTTTTCTCTCTTCTTTCATGGTGTAGTTACATCAGCCACAATATAACTCCATGCCACTGCACTGCTAGCCAAGCCTCGTTCGAAACTGTGTCCAGCCAAACATGAGCAGCAGCAATTCAACCTTTTCCCTCTCAATTCACATCAATGAGGTAGAATTTCAAAGTCTAGCTTAGACAATGTAAGTAGTAACATTATTAAACACATGAGACATTTTTGTTTCATTAAACCTGGGAAATGAAATGCAAACACAACATAAAGTTTCCACAGTTACAATAAAAACGTCTAGAAACACACAAATTAATGTTCTGGATGCTGTACTAATTCCTCTGTGTTGTGTGTGTGTGTATGTATGTATATATATATATAATTTCTGTTCTTCTTGTTACATGTGTTATTAAAATATAATAGTTTATGTCATAAATTCACAAAATGTCCAGTGTGGCCAAGTTAACATTGTTAGAACCTTAATATTTTTTTGTGATTTATAACTGTGTAGCTCTAATGCTGCATTAACTGTTTGTAGCATTTTGGAGAGGGGAATGGAGGTGGGACGATCTGTGCCAGGGAGAGGACATCTGATGAGTCACAGAGGATGGAAGCAAAGTGGAAGTAATGTCTTATCTTCCTCCATTGCATACAATTCAATAGTTATAGTGAAAAGTGCCAATAACTTTTTAGCATTTGGTTTATTTACAAATTTTACCATTGGACCTTCCATGTTGTTGTTATGTATAGGGAGAACACTGGGTTAAATATCCAGTTTTCAAGTTTTAATGTTATATAGTCACAAAAAAGTTATACATCTCCTACAAATATCACAAAGAAATGATTTTCAGTCTTTTAGATTCCTGCAAAGGACGTTCAACAGGCAGTTACAAGTTAATAGAAAATTCAGGTGCATTATCCAAGTTGAAATAGTTTGTATTTGACGGTCACTCTGCGAATTTTCTACTTTTATTAAGAACTCCACATATCACTATAAGTGTAAAACAAAATACAACTTTAACTATGAAACCCCTAAGGCAACTCCATAGTGCCTTATGTAATGGTACATACAAAACACCGACTTACACCACCTCTTAATTGGATCTTGTGCATGCATATATGGAAAACAAAGTGCTACTGGCTCAGAAAACTATGAATAGTTTTGAATAGTCTATTCACTGCTTACAGTATCTATGACCTAATAATACTGACACCCTAGATAGACCAAGTTCAAATGTATTTCTGACCATCACTGAATGGTGTGATCCTTATAATACATATAAACACGTACTTACTCTTAAAACATTAATTTCTCTGACAGTTTGGGCAATGCCAGTAATATAAGGGTCCAATCCTGCTAACAAACACTTGACTAACTCTAGGGATAAAGTTACTAAAGTGTGTAAATGTTTGCAGGATCAGCTCTTTAGCATTAATGGTCCAGGAAATACCTGTATCACGTGCAGTTGTCTGAGAATTTGAGTCTACTTATATATTCACCACCATGAAGGACATCAATCACGTGTGAGTTCTTTTTATACAAGACCCATTAGGAAATCAGGGTAAGCAATGCTAGAACATTATCATTGAATTATTGAATGTCACATGCCCTCTAGTGGCAAACAATACTTAGGAAAATTTGCTCTTTTGTGGTATTTCTTAAGAGAAAATAGAAGAGAGATGAAGGGAAAAGATCTGCAGCATTGCCAACCCCAAACATTCAAAAATCGTAAGATGGGCATAAAAATCACAAGATTTTAAAAAACACATGTTGGGTGCTTTTTATTTGCCTTTTGGTAGTATAGGCTTTAGAGTTTCTCAAGGTTTTTGTCACATTCATGAAGGCTAGAAACTCTGAGATTCTCACATAATCAAATGAATCCAAAAGCTGGGACTTTCAGAAATGCACCAAATATTGGGAGAACTGACAGTTGTGGTTGTGACGATCCAGCAGCAGCTATGGAACCTGTGCAACAGTTTGCATAGAGCTAAGAGGGTCTGTCACAGATGGGCCATTTAGAATTGGTTCTCTTACTCTCCCCAATATGTTGATATTACACGCTTTTCACAGGCCACTCAGGTTAGATCAAACAAGTCGAGCCCAGTATGACATAAATAGGTCTCTGTCTGGTCATTCTGTGAGAGCAGCCATAATCCATGGTCAAAACTAACTAATAAAAGTAGATGCTCTATTTACACAAAGAACAGAGTTTGCTCTGGCCAAGGCAACAGCATAGTGCCTAGGCTTGTCACAAAATTTGGATCCAGATCTGAATCTGGTTCTGAATTCCTCAGAGTTCAGGAGAGCTATTTGAGCCCCTTGTAGAGATATGGGTTACCTAAAAAAGTATAGATATGCAGCCAACACACGTAGATATTTGTGGAATGTGAAATATGATATATACATGAGTTGTCTGCAGTGTTGTTGTAGATGTATTGGTCCCAGGATATTACACAGACAAGGGGGAGGTAAGGTAATGTCTTTTATTGGACCAATTTCTGTTGGTGAAAAAAACAAGCTTTTGAACTACACAGAGCTCTTTTTCAAGACTGGGAAAGGTATTTGGAGTATCATGGCTAAATACAAGGTGAAACAGATATTGTAAGAGACCACTGAAGGTGAAGTGGCCAGTTAACACCTCTACAATCATAGGACAAAAAGTAGAGGTTAGTGGGTTACAGATTGTTGTAATGAGCCATAAATCCAGTGTCTTTATTAAAACCATGATTTTTAGTCTCTAGCAAAGTTATGAATTTAAGCTCATCTTTAGAAGGCATTGTGCAGGTTTCCTTTGAGGACAAGGACTGAGAGGTCATATATGGAGTGACTGTTTTGTGAAAAATGTTCACTTACAGGTGATATGGTGTTTTTGTCTTTTATCATTTTTCTGTGTGAGTTCATTGGAGAGCATAGTGATTGTCTGGTTTTACCCCCAGAGTTGTTATTAGAGCATATAGTTCATTGGATGAGGTACACCACATGTTGTGATAGGCATGTGTAGGACCCATGGATCTTGAAAGGTATGTCATAATAGTGGAGATATATGTCTGCGGGTTTTGCATGTGTTGTTCTGGCAGGGGCTGGTGCTGCTTTGAGTTGGTTGGTCCTGGTCTGTGGGGAGCTTGCTTCTGATGATGAACTTGGCAAGGTTGGGGATTGTTTGAAGGCCAGAAGAGGGGGACTTGAGGAAGATTTTTTTTCAGGATGTGGTCCCCATCAAGTATGGCTTGTCATTTTTTAATGATACCCTGTATGGGTTCCAGTGTGGGGTGGTAGGTGAAAACTAAGGGTGTGTAGTCAGAGGTTTTTTTTCCATATTGAAGTATATTTTCTGGGTATTTGAGTGGCTCATTCCATGATAAGATCTATTTTTCTGGTTGAATGTCCTTGTTTGGTGAAAGCAGTTTAAAGTGTAGTAAGTTATGTATCCCAATCTTTCTCCTCGGAGCATGTTCTGTGGTATCTGAGTACCTGACTGTAGATAATAGATTTCTTGGTGTGTTTGGAGTAGTTACTGGATCTGTGAAATAAGTGTGGTGATCCATGAGTTTCTTGTATATAGTTATCTGTAGGGTTCCATTGTTGAAGCTGATCATGGTGTCCGAGAAGTTGATGTTGGTGTGGGAGTGCTCTAGAGAAAGTTTGATTGATGCGTGCTGGTTGTTGAAGTTGTGTTGGAAATCTATGAGGAAGTTTAAATCATCTATCCAAAAGATGTAAATATCATCAATGTATCTCAGATATATCATTGGTTTCATAGTGCATTTGTCCAGAAATTCTCCCTCAAGGTAATCCATGAAGACGTTACCATATTGGGGACCCATCCTAGTACTCATGGCTGTTCCCATGATTTGGACAAAATGTTTGTTGTTAAATGTAACATAGTTATGGGTGAGGATGAAATGGATGAGTTTGGCAATGTGTCAGCGATGCCATCATTATAAGGGATGTTGGCAAAGAGGAAAGTGACATAAATTGTGGCAAGGATGTTCTTCTGTGGGAGATTTTTAATGTTGTGGAGTTTCTGGAGGAAGTCAGTTGTGTCCTGGAGGAAGCTGGCCCTTTATGGTGAGTGGTTTGAGGATGGTTCTATGAGTTCTGATATTCCTTTATTAATAGTGCAATGGCCAGATATGATGGCTCAGCATCATAGAAGGTCACTGGAGTGGGTCTGTGGGAGATGAGGATGTAGAGTTTCTCTTGGAATAGTTTGGAGAAATATCTGATGAGGTCCTTAATTTCCTGGTTGAATTGTGGTGTGGGGTCCTCTTTGAGTTCTTTATAGCAGGTAATGTCAGAAAGTTGTTGGTTGGACTAATTAACGTAGTCCTCATTGTTGAGAATTACTATGGCACCTCCTATGTCCACTGGTTTGGTCGCTATCTGGTAACTGGATTTCAGGGACTGCGTAAGTATGCTCTTGGCAGTGGAGAGATTGTGGTGGATGTGATGTTTGTTAAGGATTTCATAGTCAATTTTTTTCCTGACGCAAACAATGTAATGATCAAGTGGGCTGTCCACTGCGGGGTGTCCAATCAAATGATTCTTTTTTCTTATGCCTGTCTGTAGGGACATGATAGTTGTGGGTGATATTATCATTGTTGTGAAATAATTCTTTCTGGCAGAGTCAGTGAAAAAATTCTTCTAGTTCTCCACATTAGTATAGTATCAGGTTCTGTGATGGGGCAGAAGTTCAGTCCCTTGGAGAGTACAGATACTTCAGCTCTGGTTAGGGATAGTCTTGATAAATTGATGATGTTGAGGTGTCGTGTAATGTCCATGTGGTGGGTCCTAGTGCCATGGTTTCTCCCAGAGATGGTGTTCTGTGGGTTGTGAAGTTGTTGTAGTGGTTCCACTATTTGATTTTCTGTTGGATGATTGTCATGAGGGTTTTTTTAAAGTTGGTTTAGGGTTTTTGCATGATTTCCAGGTAGGTTTACTGATTTTTCCTTCCAGTGTGTGGCAGTAGCTGATGATGAGTTCTCAAATGAAGTCACACGGAAAAATTATAAAAGACAAAAACACCATATCACCCGTAGGTGAACATTTTTCACAGAATGATCACTCCATATATAACCTCCCAGTCCTTTCCTCAAAGGAAACCTGCACAACACCTTCTAAAAATTACCCTGGGAGCTTAAATTCATAGCTTTGTTAGACACTAAAAAATCATGGTCTTAATAAAAACACTGGATTTATGGTTTATTACGACCATTTGTAACCCACTTTTTTGTCCCATGACTGCAGAGATGTTAACTGGCCACTTCATCTTGAATGATCTCTTACAATATGTGCTAACTATTTATGCTAAACAATCTGTACCACCTTGTATCTTTCCCAAACCTGAAGAGCTCTGTGTAGCTCAGAAATTTGTCTCTTTCACCAACAGAAATTTGCCCAATAAAAGATATTAGCTCTCTAGCTTGTCTCGCTAATATATATATATATATGTGAACATTTATCTAAGTATTTATATGAGCTATGAGTCTCTCTGAAAATCACCCTTCTTTACTTGTTTTTTTCCATGCTTTTAGGTTTCTTAACTGTAATGTTGCTTAGAATTCATATGGTTCGACTTTATTATTAACTACCATGATGACAGGCACCTAAAAACCTAAGACATTGAGCAACTTTAACTTAAAGGTAACAAACTTTGTTTATCTATTAATCAAAAATGAGTCATGTTACTGCATCATAATGCTTTTTAGTCTCCATTGTGCTCCTGCCACATAGATAAATGGCTGCATTGACTCCATTAAGAGATACATTGCCTGTCACTGGCGGAGCTTAAGAAAAAACTAATAAGTTTTCACATTTCCGATGTCACACACAGGCGTGAGCAGGCTCAATTTACCAGAGAGAGGCCAAAGATCAGTAATTCTGGAGTTTGAAAAGATCCCAAAGAAAATGTAGATTAGAGAAACTGCTCTAATACCATGCGGGAAGGATGTGAGCGAATGATATTTTTTAAATGAGAGCACTGAATTCTGAAATTAATCACAGTGTGTAGAAAGATCTGGCATAGGTTTAAAAAGATAACCAGGTCTGTAGCTAAAGTATATGTTTGAAACCCAGGAATCTACTTGGTATGATTGTTCTGGATAGCTTTTAGCCAAGTTAGATTACATTTCCAACAGACTGAATGATAGGCTGACTCTTGATTTTGCCAAGTGATTTTTTTTAATCTTTTGCAGTCAGGAAGGAACTTCCCTGTAACATTCTATGCTGTATTATGCTATACTATACTAACTAAACTTGGTTCTTATACCATGCTCATCACTGTAGTGTCTGAGCACCTTCCAGTAATATATTAAGCAACATGTCTATACAGCTGTCATGTGTTGTTTATTCTCTAACCTTTCCCTAAGGGAAGAATTGTGTGCAATGGAGTATTTTGTTTTGGGTATGGTGTATGTGACAGGGTCAGGCCAGAGGGCTACGAGGAGAGTGATAGAAAGTAGATACATTAGCCCTAGATTAAGTAGGTCCCTTTTCCCTGAGTAAGATAATAGGCTGTTCCAGAACAATCAGGAAGTTGCTGGAACCAATTATGGCAGGCAGGCTAATTAGGACACCTGGAGCCAATTAAGAAGCTACTAGAATCAGGACCAATTAGGACAGGCAGGCTATTCAGGGCACCTGGTTTAAAAAGGACCTCAGTTCAGTTAGTGAGGTGCGTGCGAGGAGCTGGGAGCAAGAGGCGCACAAGGAGCTGAGAGTGAGAAGGTGTACTGCTGGAGGACTGAGGAGTACAAGTATCATCATGTGGAAGGTCCTGCGGTGAGGATTAAGAAGGTGTTGGGAGGAGGCCATGGGGAAGTAGCCCAGGGAGTTGTAGCTGTCACACAACTGTTACAGGAAACACTATAGACATCTGTGATCCACAGGGCCCTGCGCTGGAACCCAGAGTAGAGGGAGGGCCCAGGTTCCCCTATGCCCCTCAACAACCTATTTGATACAAGAGGAGTTGACCTGGACTGTGGGTCCCACCAGAGGAGAAGGTCTGTGGCCTATCCCCCGACCCACTAGGTGGGTCAGCAGAGACTGCAGGGATTATTCTCCTCCCTTTCCCCATGCTGGCCAGTGATGAGGTTAGCTGAGTGAATGGCAAGTTTGAGCCACTAGCAAAAGTGGCCAAACTGAGGGCTGCTGTGAATCTCTGAGGCGAGCAAATCTGCCAATAAGCACAGGACCCACCAGGGCAGAGGAGGAACTTTGTCACATGTGTTTTGGGTTTTTTTAAAAATATATATGTTGCTGTGTATTTATGTTAAAGAAGGCAAGGACCTTGCACTAGGAGTGGAAGGTGGTGTAGTTTGTGATGGTCTTTAGTTCTGATGGGAGTTCATTCCACAGTCTCGAACCAGGTCCCAAGGAAGTTCTGTCTTGCACACATGAGCTTTACCCTTATTGTAGGATGTATCATTGTGTCAGAGGAACATAGTTATAAACCACAATATTCATCCCAGAACTTTGGGCAATCTTTTAAATATCCTAGACCCAGGCTATGCAGCACCTTGAAGATAAGGATGGAGACTGAATTTGATTTGAAATTCTATGGGAAGACAGTGTGGATTTGTGTGGTAGCCTCTGTTGTTGAGGAGATATGTTGCAGTGTTTTGAAATAGTTGGCATTTCCTAAGCACTGAAAGCTTCATGCCTGGTTACATCACATTGCTTTAGTGAGTCAAGAAGTGACAAAGGCATGAATAACTGAGACCAGATCATCACCCACCAGGACAGCATGGAGTCTTCTAGCCAACTGGAGATGACAGAAAACATTCT
The DNA here is from genome assembly GCF_027887155.1 of Malaclemys terrapin pileata. NCBI lineage: Eukaryota > Metazoa > Chordata > Testudines > Emydidae > Malaclemys > Malaclemys terrapin. The sequence continues at coordinate 49,055,648 of NC_071515.1, read as the reverse complement.
TTATGGAAGCTGCTATGTGAAGCTTAGTGTCAGCAAGGAATCCAATAGTATTCCTTGACTACAGACTAAACTGACCAATTATAGGTGTGTATTTTCAACCACAGGAGACTATACTGTGGCTGCAAACAGTTCAAAATGCTTTCTTCTATCCACCAGCATCACCTCTGTCTTGCTTGGTTTCAACCAGCTGTTCTTCCTCTATGAGCTGATCTCATTCAAGCACTGAGACATCTTTGTGGTAGTGCTGTGGTCATGTGTGGTGAAGGATAGGTAGAGTTGTGTATCACCTCCATACTGCTGGCACTTGGATGTTGTCTGACCAGTTCACCTAGAGGTTGCATGTAGAAGCAGAGAGAATTGATCCTTCTGGGAATCCAGAACTGAGGGGTCTACTAGTGAGGTGCATTTACCCATCATTATTTGTTGGGAGTGTCCCTCCAGGAAGGACTCTGACCATTTTAGCACATTACCCTGGACTCCTACCACCTTTCTCAGACAAGACAGCAGTATCTCCTGGTCAACAGAGTCGAATGAGTTCCAGGAGGATGAGAATGGAGGTACATCCTCTGTCCACTGACAGAAGGAGATCATCCATCATCAGTGCCATTAAAGTTATTTCAATTCCACATTCTGGCCCGAATCCAGATTCACTGGGTCTTCTACTCTTCATCCTGTGGGTGCAGTGTTGTCATTCAGCAGGCTTTGGAATTTGTTGGAGTCCATTAGTCTTCAATTATCCTGATTTGAACATGGTCTTTCTTGCTGCCTGAGAGCTGCAGCGTTTCTTATCGCTGCCTTAATGAGATGATTGTCTGTCCAAGACTGCAATTGGGTTGTGATGTCCTTGATCTTGACAGTGAGGCGGAAGATAAAGTCCACAGTGTGACCAGCTATGCATGGTTTGCACCAGAGATGACCTGTGGAAGTCCTAGGGAGGCAAGTGAGAAGATGAATTTTGGGGCTTTTGCATCTGTAGCCTTGTCAGTGTGTGTGCTGAAATCTCCCAGGACAAGAGGTTTGGGGTATTTTGTCCCCATTGCCAACAAGTTATGAATCTTTTAGTGTGCGGTGGTCTGTAAATGAGCACAAAATCTATATTAATCTTGAAAAGGCAGTTGTCACCAACACTAAAATAATCCCAGAGTAGCCAGCTTCAGAGAACAGTTCCAAGTGAATTCTTTACTAGTTTCATGTGGCATTTTGCATCTTTTGTCTAAACTAACTGTCATGGGATATATAGATCCCATGCTGGCCTGGCAACCAAGGAGTTAATGCAGCAACCAGCCCTGCCAATACTGATTGGCAGCCTCACAGCAGCTAAGAGAATAAAACAGCTGAGAAGCAGAGGGGTGGGGTGGTGCTAAAGGAACAAGCAGGCTAGAGAAGGACAATCTTGCCAGCAAGCTTATAAGAAGCCTGCCAGAAACAACACCCCAGAGCAGAGATGACTGGACCAACAGGCTGGAAAAACCTACAGAACCAAGGGAGGTAGGAAGGAGCTCAGGGCAGAGCAGGAGGAGTTGTTGAGGTTTGATTCTGACTGCCTGGTTAAAGGGCCCTGAGCTGGAACCCAGTGGAATAGGCGGGCTTGGGTTCCCCTACCGATCCCTCCACAAAGACTTAAGAACCAAAGAGGTTTCCAGATCCCCTGAGGACCAGCTAACCTCGCCAAGTATAAGGGGAAACCCATATACACCAGTAGGATTGAAACTAACACCCCTCATAGCCCAGAATGGGACCACCATAGAGATTCACAAAACAGGGGCTGACTGACCATCCCACCAGACCAAGTGCACTCTGTGCCACGCTCCGTCTGACCAAAGCACACCAGCTCACACTAACCATCCCATTGTCCTGCTTCTATTCTAAGCAATCCCCAATGTTTTAGAAAAACATTTATTACAAAACAAATCCCATTCCAAATCCAGTCAATCGCAAAATTACTAACATCCAAAATCTAACACCAGCACATGAATCTCTTTGAATGCAAATGCCAAGTTAACTACTCTCTGAAATCTGATACTTATGGGCTTGATCCTGCTCCTGCTGAAGTCAACCACTGATTATAGTGGGAGTAAGAGCAGACCCCAAGTCTACAATCCCAAGGTTGTGGCAATGCCCCTCCCAACTCAATGAGATCAATGTGTATGACTTTCAATTAAATTTACAAAGTCTAATAAGAGAGCATCAAAAGATATGGGGAAATTTTTTCTCAGCCTAATAGCCAAGCTAATAAACACTGTCAGGAAATAGCTAAACCAAAAAGTCTAGAGGAGCTAGAAGAGATCAAATAAAACCAGAAATAACTTACTAATAGTACTTCTCTAGGAAAAGCAAAGCTGGGATCAAGGAGTTCCTATTTAATGGCACTTATTTGACTCTGGTATCACTTTGGGCATCAAACTGATGTTATCTATCTGTGCTCTGAGATGTATTTCTCTCTGAAAACTCCGAGGACACTCTCCAGGAATATGATAAAGTCTGATTCAGACTTCGGAGGCAGTAGAATCACAATAGAAGAGGGTAGCTTCTATTCATGCTATTGTTTTCATTCATTTGTTGAACTATGGAAAATTGAGATCCTACTATTCAGTTTTTCATGTGGGGAAAAAGGGGACTCGTTACTCCAAATAGCCTCCCACCCATAAGCACTGACTTTTATATTTGCCAATGAGTGCTTTTGAAGAGGTAGGTGTGTTTGGCGGGGGAGGCACTGCCAGTTTTGGGGGAAGGCTATTTTCAGCATATTTATACACTTCTTTCATGTTATAGTTATTGAATGGGTGTTTATCATTGGTATCTTTACTATTTTAATAATGATTAAATTCTTATGAACTACATAATTACATTTTCATGAATTACAGTATATTACATTCATTGCAGTAACCTACAAGCTGTCTTCACTAACATCCCAGTTTAAAGACATTACGTCTTACTGTAGCTTTCTGCATGAAACTATCAGCAATCTTATTTACATCTAGTTCCCTGGTACGGTCTTGATGCACGTTAAGTACACATACATTATTCAGTTGTGTCTGTCCCATTGATGACTGGAGATGATTTTTAAGTCTTCTGAAGCTGGAGAATGAGCGTTCTGCAGTTCAGGATGATACAGACACGGTGAGAAGGCTCCTTATACATTTGCATAGTGCTTCAGAGTACTGCACATGACTCCAAGATCTCTTTCTTGATGGGTAACAGGTCATTTAGTTTATTAGATTGTATAGTCAGGATTATATTTTGCCGTGTGCATTACTTTGCATTGAACACTGAATTTCATCTGCCATTTTGTTGCCTAGTTACCCAGTTTTCTGAGATCCCTTTGTAACTCTTTGCAGTCAGCTTTGCATTAGCTATCTTGAGTAATTTTGTATCAGCTGCAAATTTTGTCACCTCACTGTTTACCCCTTTTTCCAGATCATTTATGAATATGTTGAACGGCACTAGTCACATTATAGGCCCCTGGGGGATACCACTGTTTACCTCTCTCCATTCTGAAAATGGACCATTTATTCCTATCTATCTTTTAACAGGAGTGCCTGGCAATGCTTTGGAGATCATCTAACAATCCTTAATTTCATTTAATGACAAGCATTTTATTTTAATCACCCTGCCTCTGTTTATAAACAAATTCCCTGTCCCAAAGGCGGAAGTTGGGAGCAGTGCAGAACTTATCACATTCCACACTCCACACACTGTCTAGGCCTAAGGCATGTGCTGTTAGCAGACCTCAGGTACAAAACTCAGGGGGGGGCCAGGAACCAGTATGGCTCATAGGTGCTGAGCACCCCCAATTTTTTTTTCCATGGATGCATGAGCCCCGGAACACCCACAAAGTTAGAGCCTCTGCTCCCACCTGTTAGTGAAGCCTTCTAAAATAATTCACAATTTGACAGTGAGGGATCAGAGCCCCATTGTGCCAGACACTGTCCACACACAATCCCCATTCCAACAAATGTAAATGTATGATAAGTGACAATAGGTGGAGATAAACAAAAGGCAGGCATCTTCCCACACATAAGATCTAACAACTTTTTTATGAGACTTGAGATTCTCGAGGACATTTATGCACCAGTTTCAAAAAGGACTATTATGATGCATTTTCCCCAATAGCACAGTTGCATTATGCACAGGGTTCTAGCTATAATATCATTCCCTAACTTGATTCTAGATGCATGTTGTCCTCTCTACATTAACCAAAACAGTGTGTTAGAAAACTGATGCCCCTATCCATACCAGATAATCATGAGCCATCACAATGAGAACATATCTGTTCCTTAACACTTCCCCTCCCACATATCTTTTGAGATCTGGTTTTATCACTGTTGTTCATTCTCTGTCCTCCACACTATTATTCCCTGTTTCTCCAGCACCTCCCATCCCAACTTGAGCCTGGCTATGAGAGCACAGGACCTTCTCCCATTGTAGCCCCACATCCCTGGTGACAGAGTCCCGGGGTAAAGGGAGTTTGTTGCCCCTTGGTGCTGCTATTGGAGCCCAGAGGGTTATAGTCCATGGTCTTGAGCTATAAACCTTAAGCAAGGGCTGCCTCTAGCGGTAAGGCAGCTCATCCACTCAGCTAAGCCATCTCCACTATGGCAGTTCATTAGTGGGGAAATCACATGGTGCAATTTGCAAGCATCAGTGACTCAGCCATGTACAGGGAGGTAGCATATGCACAGGATGACTTGTGACTTCCTGGGAATTGTGGAGTAAAGGGATCAAATTTAAAAAATGTTTTAGCAGAACTTTTTCAAATGTTTATACACTATTTTAAACCCCAAACACTTTAAGTTCCCTCCTCACTAGAATATTTTATTTTGTCAAAGACCCACCAATCAGTAAACCAAAAAAGGAAATGTGCCTACCAGATCAGTGGGAATGTGTGCTGGGAAATATAAGAAATGCTGATCAGCTCTCCTGCTTATTAATCTAGACAGGAGGCACAAGAGGATTTTCTGTTTTGTTTTGATAGAAATAAAACTTTTCACTATCAACTTTTAAACATGTTATAAACATTAATTAATCCTCATAATCTTCCTTTGAGGTAGGTAAATTTTATTATTCTGGTTTTACAAATGGAGAAACTGATGCAGAGAGATTAAGTGACTTGTTCAAGACCATAAGGGTTGTGAGGATTAGAACTCAGGAGCTCCCAGTTCCACACTCAAATCACTAGATTATTTTCTTGATGCAGAGTGTTAGTGCCTACTTCTCCCTGAAGTGTGACAGGGTTAGAGGAATTACATTTTCAGATGCTCAGTTGCATGTACAAACATTTGCACACCATCCTTTGGTGAAAGTTCCAGTACCCCAAGTGTCAGAAGTCCCAATGGTTTGTATCTGTACATAATAAGCACCACACCTTGAGACAGAATAATCCCTATATTAAACCACTTTTCAAGATAATCTACTTTAGTTTTCTAGTTAATAAAAGTCATGTTAAAATAACTTTCATATTCGGGATCAGGAATGTGTTAAATATTGGCATTCTGTATGGTTATATGGTATAGATCGGGGTCAGCAACCTTTCAGAAGTGATGTGCCGAGTCTTCGTTTATTCACTCTGATTTAAGGTTTTGCGTGCCAGTAATACATTTTAACATTTTTAGAAGGTCTCTTTCTATAAGTCTATAATATATAACTAAACTAGTGTTGTATGTAAAGTAAATAAGGTTTTCAAAATACTTAAGAAGCTTCATTTAAAATTAAATTAAAATGCAGAACCCCCCAGAGTGGTGGCCAGGACCCGGGCAGTGTGAGTGCCGCCGAAAATCAGCTCGCGTGCCGCCTTCGGCACACGTGCCATAGATTGCCTACCCCTGGTATAGATCACTTTAACAAAAGTTAACCTAAAAATTATGGGATAGCATGAGCCATTCTAAGTCTGTTTTCAATAGAGAATTTGTTCCTTATCTGCTCCTAATGTATTTTATTAAGAGACTACATACACTTCAAACTTAACACAACTCTGTTTAGTTAACTTTAATGAAATTTTATGAGTTCTAGGCCAAAGCAGTATGATACCTGATATAAATTGGCTAGTGAATGCAATTCCTGTACAGCTGGCCTCCCAAAGTTAAAAATAACAATATAATTAAACCATTAGACTCGACAATTTATATTGCAGAGAATCATGGAGGTGAATTAGAACATAAATGTGGGCGAGAATATGATTTTTTAAATTAGACTTAAATACTTGTTATACTGCATACCAGACAATTTGTTTAAGAATAAATAGAAATGGTTGTTTAAAATGCTTGTAAGAGCATCAAGGAAATATCATGATCACTTGGGTCAGGAAAGAAGAATAGGTCATGCAAGGAATAGAATAAATGGAAATAGAAAGGATAAGAACCATAGTAAGAACTAAACAAACACTATTGACTGGAAGATAGATCCTGACCTTGAATGTGTTTGACATCAGTCTTTTATAGACTGTGGCTTGAAATCTCACCCCTGAAATCAAAATGAGGATTTCATATATATATAAAATATATATATATATTTTTACACAAAGAGCCTGGACACTGGGGTGCATATGACTAAGGGGTTTAATAATATCAGATGCCGCTGGAGTCACAACAGAGTTGCTTTTGTAGCTGAGATTAAATAAGAAAAAGCAGTGTTAGTTGGGAAAGTAACCTTTTGTGTTATAGTGTTTTTATTTAGCTGTTTTGTTTTGGCTGCAAGCTTATTACTTGACACCGTGAAACATGAGTCATTCATATGTAGATGAGTGTATTCATCTTTAGATGAGTGTAGATATATACAATATAACTTTATTTTGTACAAAATCTTTCATAGACTCCATATCCTAAAAAGTTTTGCAAGAGCAAAATTACAAGGAAATGGACTGTATTATAGGCAGAGCTGGTAGTGATGCTTATGGTTAAGGTTACCTAAGACTTTTCATTATAAGCCCCTGTTTTCAATTGCATATAACTTTGTCAAACTTTAATTGTTCAGGCTGAAATTTACCATACCATGTTTCTGCTTTAGTTTCAGTTATTTTGCTAATAATTCAGTGAAAAAGTTTCAGCTATTTTCAAGGAAAGGGTTGGAAAAAATAGGTAGTTTTGCCCGTATTAAACATTTCTAACCATTTCTTTGAAAGTTTCTTGTACTAGCATGTTTTGAAGCAGTAACTTAAAATTTGGCAAGAAGGCAGTCTTGGGTCAGGGAGGTGCTTTTTATTATGCTCCTATCAAAATACACCCAAATTCGTCTGAGTTACAAGCCTCCAAAAATTACAATTTGCAACTTGCTTAATAGAGCTTGTTACATGCTTGCTGCTAAAATTGCTGTACATTCTGGGCGCATGCAGCTAAAGAAGTGAACCCAAGAACCACATATAGTTTCCCTGAATGTAGGAACAATGACTGGGAAATCAAGAAAAGTAGCCAAGACACTGAAGAGAAGGAGAGTACACATTTCCTGTATATTAGAGATAAAATGGAAAGGGTCAAAATCCATTATCACAGGGAGGATTACAAAATAATGTATCCTGGCTCAGTATCAAGGAGGAATGGACTAGGAATAATGGTAGCAGAAATATTACAGGATATAGCAATGAATATCCAAAGGAAGAGTGACCAGCTAAAGAAAGTTAGAATAGCACTGAACAGAGGACAAATCTGCAACACTACATGCAGAGACACTCCACAGATTGGTGTATATGTGATGAGAAGGAGAAATTCCAGATAGCGTTTGACCAAGTGATAAGTGAAGTACCACAAGCTGAGGAGCACTTAATTATCAGAGCAAATCTCAATGGACATGTGGGAGAACACAGTGAGGGCTATGACAATTGTCATGGAGAACAAAGCTTTGAAAAAAGAAATGTGACGGTGAGCCTACATCATGGATCAGCCTTAAGCCCTTCCTACTTGTGACTGTACTGGACAGTTTGACACAGGAGATTAGGGGAGAGGCTCTCTGGAGCATGCTTTTCACTGATTATATCATGTTCCCTGAAGATAAATATGAACCAAAAAGGGACCTAGAGCTCAGGAGAGCTGAAAATGGCTTATAAATCACCCAACAAAAGACAGAATACATGCAAAGCTTCATTGAGAGGAACAATGAGAAGCCAGTAAAACTGGATGGTATGGAGTTAAAGTCTGTGCAACAATATAAGTATTTCAGTTCAGTGTTGAGCCGTGATGGGAATGTGGATGTTGAAATTAGGAGTCTCATGAAGAGCACTTGGTGTAAATGGAGGGCTCACTGAGATGGCTGGGTCATGTCAGATGATGAGATGTGGGATATGTTGGCCAGAGAGTACAAGAGGTAGCAGTCATGGGATAAAGACCACAATAAAAGATTGCTTGCAACACAGAAGGAGGACATGAAGAAGGTTGGTGTCAGCTTGGAAGACTAACTTGACAAGAGCCCTTGAAGTAAAAGAGCTGCCAACCATTATTGACAGGACAAGGAAAAGGTGAAAAGAGTTATATACAAACTCTATATGGGGGATTAGATGACTGAGGGGATTTACAGAACAACTAGAGATGGATAGTGTTCTTAGTACTGCTATGGCTGGCCGGTCAGATAAGTATACTTGGGTGCTCTATAAGAGGTCCTGTATGTCTGCATAGATGACCTGGGCCTAAGGCCACTATTGGATGCAGAAGTGAGTCAGTGAACAGTAGTTAGCACAGTACACAGCAGAAACCGGGAGAAGTAAATGCACCCTGAATTCACAGGCCATGTCACAACTAGGGCTGTCGATTAATTGCAGTTAACTCAAATGATTAACTTAAAAAAATTAATCATGATTAATTGCATTTTTAATCACACTGTTAAACAATAGAATACCAATTGAAATTTGTTTTAAAAAATTGGATGTTTTTCTACATTTTCAAATATATTGGTTTCAGTTACAAACAGAATACAAAGTGTACACTGCTCACTTTATATTATTTTTTATTAGAAATATTTACATGGTAAATGATAAACAACAGAAACAGTATTTTTCTGTAGGGCAATCTCTTTATCATGAGAGTGCAACTTACAAATGTAGATTTTTGTTTTGTTACATAACTGCACTCAAAAACAAAACAAGGCAAAACTTAAGAGTCTACAAGTCCACTCAGTCCTACTTCTCATTCAGCCAATCGCTAAGGCAAACAAGTTTGTTTACATTTACGGGAGATAGTGCTGCCCACTTCTTATTTAAAATGTCACCAGAAAGTGAGAACAGGCTTTCACATGGCATTTTTGTAGCCAGCATTGCAAGGTATTTACATGCCAGATATGTTAAACATTCGTATGCCCCTTCATGCTTCGGCCACCATTCCAGAGGACATTTTTCCATGCTGATGACACTTGTTAAAAAAAAACTTGTTAATTAAATTTGTGACTGAACTCCTTGGGGGATAATTTTACGTCTCCAGCTTATTTTACCCGCATTCTGCCATATATTTCATGTTATAGTAGTCTAGGATGATGACTCAGCACATGTTCATTTTAAGAACACTTTCACAGCAGATTTGACAAAACGCAAAGAAGGTACCAATGTGAGATTTCTAAAAATAGCTACAGTTCTCAACCCAAGTTTAAGAATCTGAAGTGCCTTCCAAAATCTGAGAGGGATGAGGTGTGGAGCTTGCTTTCAGAAGTCTTAAAAGAGCAACACTCCTATGCGGAAACTACAGAACCCGAACAATCAAAAAAGAAAATCAACCTTCTGCTGGTGGCATCTGACTCAGATAATGAAAATGAACATGCTTAGGTCCACACTGCTTTGGATTGTTATTGAGCAAAACCCGTCATCAGCATGGACGCATGTCCTCTGGAATCGTGGTTGAAGCATGAAGGGACATATGAATCTTTAGCGCATCTGACATGTAAATATCTTGTGACTCCGGCTACAACAGTGCCATGTGAACACCTATTCTCACTTTCAGGTGACATTGTGAACAAGAAGCGGGCAGCATTATCTCCTGCAAATGTAAACGAAGTGTTTGTCTAAGAAATTGTCTGAACAAGAAATAGGCATGAGTTGACTTGTAGGCTGTAAAGTTTTACATTGTTTTATTTTTGAATGCAGTTTTTTTTACATAATTCTACCTTTGTAAATTCAACTTTCATGATAAAAAGATTGCACTACAGTACTTGTATTAGGTGAACTGAAATGCTATTTTTTTTTTACAGTACAAATATTTGTAATAACAATAAATATAAAGTGAGCATTGTACACTTTGTATTCTGTGTTATAATTGAAATCAATATATTGGAAAATGTAGAAAACATCCAAAAATATTTAAATAAATGGTATTCTATTATTAACAGTGTGATTAATTGCGTGATTAATCGCAATTAATTTTTTAATCACATAATTAATTGTGATTATTTTTTTTTTGATTGCTTGATAGCCTTAGTCACCCCAGGAGCGTGAGGCTCAGCAGTGACTAGTTCAGCCTTATGTGCAGCACACACTACTAGCTGTGTGAGGGAGGGCATAGAGTGGTAAAGTTTTGGTGAAATTGGGTCCAGTATAGTCTTGATCCACCTTTGAGTGTTCTGAAGTGGACAGGGTACTCTCTCTAGAAGAGCTTTTGAACTCCACCAACAACTTGCTCATTGCACTTGCCCAATTGCACGGCAAAGCAGCAGATGTCATCATCAGGGACACAGAATTCATACTTCTCCAAGCAGCAGATGTCATCATCAGGGACACAGAATTCATACTTCTCCAAGCTGGAGATAGGTCATTAAAGAAACGTATTGAATCCAGATCAGAAACATTGACAAAACACAGCAATTTATTTTTTACCAGATGGCATCTATAAAGTTCATATGTTTGAAGCAAAAATTAATTTTTCTAAAAGGGAGATTGACCCCCTCAAACTGTAATAAGTTCAGCTTTTTTTCAAGTGTTTCAGTGCTTCAGTGAATATTCAACTGTAGTGAACTGCTGAGATGACAATATTGAACAAATATCCAGTCTCAGAAATCTTTGCCTAGCCAGCCCCAGTCTCCTCTCCCAGTCATCCTGTCCTTCTGAGCTTCTTGTCCCAGTCATGAAGGTGCTAGAGCCATTTTTGCTGAAAAATTCCCCAAAATATCAGCTCAAGGCAGACACCCAGCCCAAATGGTTAGAGTCTGACAAAGTTATAAGCAATTGAAAACAGGGTCTTATAATGGGAAAAGTTGGCCAACTTTAACTATAAGTGATACTATCAGCTCTGCCTATAATAAAATCTGTTGTATAAGCAGAGAAACACAAACAAAACAAAAAGCTTATGTAAAAAAATACTCTCATCAGTGATTGACACTGCATAGCCTTTCTTGTTTTCAAAATTAAATTATAGTTTGGGACAACTCATTCAAAGGATTTTGCACATTACCCAATTGACCTCATGTACCATTATTTCAGTGTCTTTTAGCCTTTAATTCTGCAAAGTAGCCCTGGGTAGGGAGGGGCATTCTTCAACTCTGTTAATATTCACATAAACCATCAATCTATTGGCAGAGAAATGAAGCAAAATCAACAACTGAACAGCATCCGCAGACTGCTCACTAAGTGCATACATTATATTTATCTGCTGATAATATGTTAGTCTGTTTTCCAGGACTGGCACTTCTATTCCCACAGTGCAACTGAAACAATTTCTGTTTGTAAGGCTAACATATTAAAGAGGCCAGAATAAAAATTTCCGTGTTTAATAAATTTAACAGACAGTAATTATATCTGAGGTACAATTCAAATGTGCATAGCCTTCACTCGCACACTTGGAAGTGGAGACTCCTATTGTGATGACTAGGACTCACTGTTTAATTTACGAGCCACCAGTCAAACATATTTGAAAGGATCCAAATAAAAGAGCAGAGATTCCCGTATCCATGTCATGACCGGCTGCATTTGGATAATAAAAACAAGTGGATTTTTCAAACTTTCGCTCATTGGTCACATGTATCACAAAGGAAAACAAGAATAAGTGGAATTATTTAATAAGAGCAGGGCAGCAGACCTTCCCTGTACTTTTGGCTATCCTCAGCACTTTGCAGAAAAACCTTTGTCTGATATTCAAAATGATGAAAGACCTTCCTTGGTTGTTCAGTATTATGCATTAAGCAGATTAAAGCAGAATGGAAGGAGAAGACTATATGATTCACATAATGAGAATAGTGAAGCTAATGTTAGGGGGATTAAGATGAAATGTTAGCATATTGTTTCCTGCAAGTGTGGGAAAACCAGCAGGATTTCTTTGACTTAGACTGGAAAGTCTCAGTTTTGGTCTGAGGGAGTATCACATTTTCAAATCATACCAACAATACTTACTTCTTCTTATTTACAAGTAAACTATCCAATCATTAGTAGGCTGCATGATGTGCCAGAAATATTAAGGTAATGTTCCGTTTGTAAGAAAATATAAAGCCTAAGCAATTAATAGGGAAGCTAACATATAGTATATCTGGTTAAATTAGCAAAACAACTAGATCTGAACAGCCTGACACTGAAATAGAAATAAAATCTTCAGAGCAGAGCTCGAGTAGCAAATAATGTCTGGATGGGACATTTCTATGATAGCTGAGTGTATATAGTTATTCTAAGTTAATGTGGCATGTCTAATCTGTGTATAATGTACTTTCTAAAAAATAAACTGTCCCAGATATAGCAAGAAAAAATGGATACTTTTTTTATACAATTGCAGTTAATCCCAAACTGTACACATTTAAAGTGGAAAAAGCCTTTCACTTTACTGGGTTGATAAAGCACATTGAAGTTGCCACAGTGGATTTAACTTAAAGGAAATTGTTTGTTTTTATTATTAACAGTGTAAAAATGATTCTTTAGTAAACTCTCCAGTAATCTATTCTGTTCTATTTATACTCTCATACCACACTCATCCATCAGTAGTATCTGAGTGCTTTTCACGTTGCATGAAGTAAGAGTAGATGGTGCTGTTGCTGCTGAGACTGAAAAATTTGCATAAGCCAATATGCAAATCAGTTCCAGGAAAGGGAAAGTTTGTCATCTTAATTTTTTACCTTGGCAACTTTTTTAAAATGCCTTTTTTAGAAACCAGAAATCATTCTGACAATGTAACTTAAGAAAATCAGTTAATCGTGCTCTTTTATAATTAAAAACTTTGGCCTATATATTTAAACTCTTGCACTATGCTTTCACTACTTTGGGTGGATTACTCTTTTTTGCTAGTTCAGATGCTAAGCCAGTTGTATCACCTTGTGATGGGGTTTACAAACACCACACTGGTGAGCAAGGGGTTAAAGAGTAGCTCTGGGCCCAGGCGGCCTCATCCAGTCACACCTGCAGGGCCTGTACAAGCTGGAGGCAGGGCTTTAAAGATTGGAGCAGGAATGGAAGGGAACAGACAACTGTCCTGAACTCTCAGGGGAAAATACTACCCAGGAGCGCCTTGCCTGAGGCCTCAATACACAGACCAGTGAAGAACCTACAAAAGAAAGATAAGTGACTGAGCGAACAAGTCAGAGATTGGAGAAAAGTTACTTACTAGGGTACAACTAAAAAAATGGGTAAGAAATGGTCCAGAGAGGGTGGAGGCTTAGCACCCCAAAGGGCCCTGGACTGGAGCCCTGGACTGGAGCTTGGTGGAGAGGGTGGACTCAGACTCCCCTACCCCTCCCACAAGACCATGCAACATCAGGGGCCTTCACCTAGGTCAGAGGCCTGCTGGAATAGGCTTTGACTACTCCAAGCCCCAGCCCTTGCTACCTCTGTGCAGGAGGGGAGGACCGGAAAACCTTGAGGCAGGGCCATCGAAGGGCAGAACCGAATTTCTAACAGGAAGGCAACCTATCAATCCCTGCCTAACCACTAGGTGGCACTATGGGTGGTGGTGCACCTTCTACACACCTATTTCAGAGTTAGTTCAGACATTTAGGCTATGTCTACTCTATGAGCTTAAGGGCATGATTCTCAGCTTGTGTAGACATACTCGTGCTAACTCTCATCTGCTCTAGCATGCTAAAAATAGTAGTGCATCCAAGGTAGCACAAGCAGCTGCAGCAACGGCAAATGCTAGCCACCCTATAAGGTTCAGGCAGGACTGTACTTGGTGCAGCTAGCATGACGTTGCTACTGCCACTGCCTGTGCTCCCCAGCTACATTACTATTTTTAGCATGCTAGCTCAGATGAGACCTAGCACCAATATGTCTACACAAGCTGGCAATCACACCCCTAGTTCATAGTGTAGACATAGCCTAAGTGTAAAGGTAGTTGACAATTACTAGAATGAAAAGGGTTTTTGGTCAAAAAATACTCGTATTAAAACAATAAATTTCAGGACAAAACTATTGAGGTTTTTTTTAAATGTATTTTTATGTGAATTTTCTATGATTTTTTAAATATTTTATCAATTTGTATTATAATATTTTATCAAAACGATTTTAAAAATGTCCATACATTTTGGTAACTTTTTTTATACAAAAAATTTGCTAAATTTTGAAAAAAAAAAAAAGTCTCTTTTGAACTCTGCATATTGGAAACAACTTCAAAATTTTAAGAAGTGTAATTTTCTGAAAGCTCCTCTTTTAGAATCTCAACTATTAGATGGGCTGTACATTATTGATAGTGAAGTCACAATGCTCTGCTTGTTTCTATAGGGTCCTTATAAAGGTTACCATTCTTTCCCCATGCCTCTGCACCCTTGGATAAATGCACACCTGTTCATTCATAGAATTTAATGCTGATTAGGTTTTTTTAAGCATTATGCATGAGATTATGTGCTGTGCCTCTTAGAAGCACAGCACAAAACTCAGAGCCCAGGGGCATGTGGGGCTAAGGTCACAGCTGCCTCCCCGAACTGCTCTATGGGCGGTGGCATTGTCCAGAATAAATACATGCTATGTACTGCAACCTTGCCCCAAAACACCTCTCTGGTCCCTAACACCACCATTAGGGTTTCTGATAGTGTCCTCAGTTCCTGTGCTGAGAGGCTGGGCCAGCTCCAGGGTTTTTGCCACCCCAAGTGGCGAAAAAAGAAAACAAACAAACAAAAAAGCCATGATCGCAATCAGCGGCAGCTCCACCGCGCCGCTTTCTTCTTCAGCGGCAATTTGGCGGCAGGTCCTTCCCTCCAAGAGGGACCGAGGGACCCGCCCCCGAAGAGCCCGACGTGCCGCCCCTTCCCCTTGGCCGCCCTATCCCCTTGGCCGCCCCAAGCACTTGCTTGCTGGGCTGCTGCCTGGAGCCGGCCATGCTGAGCGGAATTCTCTCTGGCCAGATCTGGGGCTTTTAGAGCTTCTTAGGCTTAGAACTTCAGTCCTTTTGCCCAGCATAAATCGATCAGAACAAGGGAAAGAATCTAACTCTATGAAGCTCACTTCATGTGCCAATATATTTATGCCTATATCTGTAATTTTCACTCCATGCATCTGAAGAAGTGGGGTGTTTTTTTTACCCACAAAAGCTTATGCACAAATAAACTTGTTAGTCTTTAAGATGCCACCGGACTCCTCGTTGTTTTTGTGGATACAGACTAACACGGCTACCCCTCTAATACTCTATGTCATAATTAATTCTGTCTCATCCCTTAACAAAAGCAAATAATTTATAAATGTTTTCAGGCTCAGTCCCTGTAGTATAAATGAATGAACTAACCTGTACTTCTCCACTCTCTGTGGTAAGCTCCACTGTGGTTCAGAATCTGCTGAAGTGCTCCTTCCACTCAGGCCATTCTCAAGACTTAACATAATGGAACTCTTGGGACATTTTCTTTTGTCCTATTCATACTGGTTCAAAATTAGTCATCTTCTGACAACATGTTCTGTAGAAATGCGGAAAAAACACAGAAAAAATACTTGTAATTCTGGACAAGATGCTTTATGAATAAGCAAAACAATATGATCCCTGAAGCTACTCCTTCTCTTTCTCTATTTCACTAACAAGATGCTACCTAGAACCTTCCCCAACCCACTTCCCCCAGTCTGGGTTCCTGCTACAGTTTTAAAGAAATAGGACAAACATCCTCACATCATGTAGTTCAGAATTTTTATGGAAGCTTGCCCTAAAGGAATGTACCTCAGGCACAGGCTTTTGGGACATTGAAAAATTAAAAATAATATTTTAAGACACAAATCTTCTTCCTTATGAATAAAATGTTAAATTATTAAAAGTGAAATAATTAAAAAAAATTCATTAATGCTCATGTTTGTTTACTTTTTGCATGTCTCTTCACATGCACAATGAATATAGTCAGGTCAGTTTCACTTTGTAGCAAGTTTCTAAGCTTTTGGATGGTCTTTTAAATTCTATTGAATTTATTTTTAATTCCTGAAGTATTTCATTTTTGTAAGAGTTTATTTTACAAAATCTAAATTTTGGGGCAACTTTGACTTTAGTGTATAGTCTCTTTCAAAGTACCTATAGTGTCCCTTTAATGTAGTTCAGACCAGTCCAGTAATTAGCCCAGAAAGTGTGCACCATAGGGCGATAGCTTTTAGAAGACAATATTTTACTAGCATTTTTATTTTAAATTTAGTGTAATTTAAACTGTAAAAAAAAATTTATCCAATAAATAAAGCTTCAAGATTAGATTTATCTGCTTGCTGTCTTCATTGTAAGATTATTATGATAATCAGACATCTACCTTGGACAATCTAATTTCTGCATAGGATGAAATAGGATTAACTAGTGGGACTATAGCATTATAAGGATGAAATAGGATTAACTAGTGAAACTATAGGATTAGAAGAGTTAATAATGGGGTTCAGAGAGCCTTACTGCATATACTTATTTTCAATTAATTGTAGTTATGTTAGTGTTAGGTTAGGACCCAATCCTGCAAAATGGTTCCATATGAGTTACGCTCGTGAACATCACTTTTGCAAAACCAGACTTTATTTCCAGCAACCTACTTAATTTGAACTGCTGATGAGATATTTCAATAAACATGGTACCTTGATGTTGAACTGAGACCACAAGTAAAACAGCCTTATTTTTCAAAAACAGGGTAGCATTTAGACATCTTCATTGACACCGACTGTGTTTCAGTTGTATGTAATATTCAGTTGGGTGATATTCTCATTAGTATGTTGTACCTAGCTTGCTGGATTTATATTTAAACAGGGGAAAAACCCTGATGAAATAAAACCAGAAGAATATTGTTTCTAAATATCACAAATGTAGAAATTGCTTGTGCCACTCATTGCTGGAAAATGTTGACCGAAATCCATTATTGCTGATTTTACATATTCATATGTTAAATTATGCTGGGGAAAGCTAGTTGTTCTTGGCCCTACTGTTGCCTTGATTTACATTTTGAGAGAAGAGATCGGAACAGAAGGCTGTGTTCAAGGCCTGGTCCCCACTAAGTCCCCACTTCGGACTAAGGTACGCAAATTCAGCTACGTTAATAACGTAGCTGAATTCGAAGTACCTTAGTCCAAACTTACCGCGGTCCAGACGCGGCAGGAAGGCTCCCCCGTCGATGCCGCGTACTCCTCTCGGCGAGCTGGAGTACCGGCGCCGACTGCGAGCACTTCCGGGATCGATCCGGGATCGATTTATCGCGTCTTAACCAGACGCGATAAATCGATCCCAGAACATCGATTGCGTGCCGCCGGACCCTCCGGTAAGTGAAGACAAGGCCCAAGTTGATAGTAGATACGTGGCATGGTTTCCTATTTCCACAGGAGTTCAGCTAGGCTGTGTCCTGCCACCATCATTGTTCAATATTGGTATTGATTGGTTAGTGGATAAGTTTAAGAAGGCAGCTATTGGCAGCATGGAGCTGAACACCATTTTGCTTTGAGACCTCTAATACACAGAGGATGTTGCCCTGCTAGTTCAGGTGAATCACTGCAGCTGATGGCCAGTCTGGGCAGGCAAGAAGCAGTATGCATTGTTTTGGTTATTAATCCGGATAAAACAAAGTCCCTTGCCATTACCATCAGGCAGCCTCCAATACTAGATTACAACTAGCTCAGTACAGTAACTCCTCACTTAATGTTGTAGTTATGTTCCTGAAAAATACAACTTCAAGCGAAACCATGTTAAGCAAATCCAATTTCCCCATAAGAATTAATATAAAGGAGGGGTTAGGTTCCAGGGAATTTTTTTTCCACCGGACAGAAGACTCTCTCTCTCTCTCTCTATATATATATATATACACACACACACAGTATAAGTTTTAAACAAACAATTTAATACTGCTACACAGTGATGATGATTGTGAAGCTTGGTTGAGGTGGAGGAGTCAGAGGGTGGGATATTTCCCAGGGAATGCCTTACTGCTAAATGATGAACTAGCAATTGACTGAGCCCTCAAGGGTTAACTCTCACACTCTACAAGGCAGCAGGAATGGAGGGAGGGTAGACAGCATCGCAGACAAAGAAAGAGACACACACCATGTGTGCGTGTGAGAGAGAGATGCGCATTGCCCCTTTAAGTACACTGCCTTGTTAATTAGATCGGCTTGCTGAAATGCAGCTGCTGCCAGCAAGCTCCCTCCGTCCTGAGCCCTGTCGTGTGTCCCCCCGGCTCTATGGAAGATGGGGTAAGCGGGGTGCAGAAGCAGGGGGGAGAGGGAGATGCTGACATTAGCCCCCTCTTCCTCCCCTCCCCCCCTCCCCCGCACAGCAAGCAGAAGGCTCAGGGAGCAGCTCCAAGGCAGAGGGCAGGAGCAGCACATGGCAGTGGGGGGAGGGACAGCTGCAATTGCTAGCCTGCTGGGCAGCTGCTGCACAGGGAACTTAGAGGAGCGGGGAGCTGATAGAGGGAGCTGATGGGGGGCTGCCAGTCCACCCTGGTTCCAAGCCCCCACCAGCTAGCTGCCACGGGCTGCTCTTCCTGCAAGCAGTGGACAAAGCAGGCGGCTGCCAAACGACATTAGAAGGGAGCATTGCACAACTTTAAACAAGCATGTTCCCTAATTGATCAGCAACAAAACAACGTTAACCGGGACAACTTTAAGTGAGGAGTTACTGTATTAACCTGTGTCAATGGGATATTGAGCAGGTGGCACTGTCAAATGCTTGGGAAGTGTCATACAGTGATACAGTCCGCAAGGTCAGAGGGAATGCACAGAACGGGGCAATTTAATGAGAATTTATCCCTAGTCATCCCGTCCCATATTCTGGCAGTCAGAGGTTTAGAGACATCCAAACCATGGGACTGGTTGCCTGACCATCTTGGCTAATAGCCACTGATGGACCTATCCTCCATGAACTTATCTAATTCTCTTTTGAACCAGTTATAGTTTTGGCCTTCACAGCATCCCCTGGCAATGAATTCCACATTTTGACTGTGTGTTGTTTGAAGAAGTACTTCCTTATATATGTTTTAAACCTGCTGCCTATTAATTTCATTGGGTGACCCCTAGTTCTTGTGGTTTTTAAAGGGGGTAAATAACACTTCCCTATTCATTTTCTCGATACCATTCATGATTTTATAGACCTGTCATATCGCCTCGTAGTCGTCTCTTTTTTAAACTGAACAGTCCTGGTCTTTTTAATCTCTCCTTATATGAAAGCTGTTCCAAACCCCAGGTCAACAAAGAAGCAGGTCAAAGGTATAGGTTTGAAGTTCCCATCTGATAAGTCGCTTTAAAGATTCAGTTTTATCACATAAGCAATTGTGTATGCTTGTGTAGATTGGTCCTTGCCAGTCCACTGAAAGTGATATTCCAAATGCACAGTTTCATTTTTTCCCTATAAACCACCATTTTTCATCTTCATTTTACAAAATGAAAAATGCACTGTCTGAAGATTTGCATGTTATGTGCCTAGCATACCCATATTGTTCAGATTGTGTCACATTTCCTGGTGGTTCGGGGACACAGAAACTCAAAAATCAATGTGTGTAACAGGTTTCAATGATTGGAAGAATATGTTAAAGTCAATGTCTGTTCATGGGAGGAGGAAACAACATCTACAGTCACATAAGGCAGCTCTACAGTTTGTGAAGGGTCGTAGTATCAATGCATGTTTTGATAAACAAGCATCTGAAAATATTAGGAAATGGCAAGAAGTACTAAAAATATTGCTTTACACTGTCAAAACTTTAGCTAGTTTAGCTCTCCCCTTCCATGGCCAGTGCAAAGTGTTAGAGCAACAGTTGTAGTATTTACTTAAGCCTCACTAAGCTACTTGCCAGGCATAATACAACTTTTGCCCAGCATAAGAGTGACACCAAGAGAATCAAATACTTGACCAAAACAATTACTGATGAACTTATAAGTCTTTTAGCATCAGTTACCAGGAGGCTCATACTCAATAGCTAAAAAGAAGCTAAGTTTGTTCCTGTTATTGCAGATGCAATCATGGATATTAGTCATGTTGATCAAATGGCCATTTTGCTTTGGTAATATTGATCATACTGAAGGAAAGGTACATATAAAAGAGCATTTTGTAAGCATTGTGGCAGTAAGGGAGGCAGATGTTGCATCATTGTGTGACCAGTTAACTAATGTTTTATTCTGCAAGTATGGATTAGACTCCAACACATTTTCTGGACAGGGTCATGATGGGGCTAGTGTTATGGCAGAACTCATGGAAGATTTCAAGCAAAAGTGAAAGAATACCTTTCAGGCAAGGGAGACAAAATATACGCACTATACATCCTTTGCCCAGCACATCACATTAACCTAGTTTTGGTGCATGCTGCTGAAGATCAGGTCTGGACTGGCCTTAAGGTTTTCTTCACAACTTTGCAGGAAATATATAAATATTTCACAGACTTTTATTATCAATGGGAAAAACTAATGATTGAGTCTAAAAATATTCTTTATCTTCACACTCTTGCTGAAGAGAGTACAATTTTGCAATGAGAAGAGGAAACTGATGATGCACTTCAGGCCCCTGAAGAAGTTGACAGGAGTGATGCAGCAGGTAACATTGAATAGGTTTTGGAAGAATAAAGGAGAGAGACCTTTACATCTAAAGGCACTCTGCAAGACTTGATAGGCAGCTTGAATGAAACCACTGAGACAATGATAGTAAATTTTCAAACTATAATTGAATGTCTAGAAGATGAAACTACCTGAACACAGGGGTAGTGAGGACATACACTGAGCAAAAAGCAACCTGTCTTTGATGGATTGGATGCTCTACCTCAATCTGTCATGGTGGCATAGGAGCTTAGTTGTCATGACTCCAGCATTTGGAATCCTTTAGTCAAAGAAAATTGATCTGTTCCAAGTCCTCCGGACATTTGAGAGTATAGTGAATGAGCTTCGCAAACTCAGATCTGAAGAAAAGTATGAGGAAATTGTAAAAGAATCTCAGAACAGGTGGGAAGCAATGGGCTTTGAAAATGTAAACTATCCAAGCCATAGGAAGATATGTGTATGCCGCATGGATGATGAATTTGCACATGATTCTGCCTTAGAAGCAAAGGATAACCATTTGAAGGAATATTTTGACGTTTTAGACAATGTTATCACGGAACTAAGAGCTCCATGTGATTGTTTTCAAGAGGTAGCTACTCTATCTGGTTTCTTCCATCCCAGGTGACTTCAGAATATAACTTCATAAGAATCAAAGGAAAACATTCTGAAATTCATGGCAAAATACTTATATTTTTCTTTAGACTTGATACATGAGATTGTCTTTCAAGATGTATTATTTTACATACAGGTGTTAAGTTTGTCACTTAGAGTGCAGAGCGACTTGAATTTCATAGTGTCAAGTTCTCTTGATGATGTTTTACCAGAAATGAAAATGTTGTGTCCACTTTTTCTCACCATACCAGTTGAAGTGGCTAATGCTGAATGTGCAATGAGCATAGTAAGACATGCCCAAAACTACGTGTTCAACACTATCACAGATACAGCTGCGTGACCTTGAGCTCCTCCCTCTTGAGAAAGACCAGACAGCAAATTTGGATCTGGATAGCATCACAGAACAATTTGGCAAGGAAAAGTGTCACCTTGGTGCTAGTTTCCAATAATTGGAAATATGCAAGTCAACACAATTCGCATTTGTTTTATTTATTTATTTTTACCTTTTATGTTTAAAAAAGCTTAAAGTGACATGACCATTGGGCCCAAGGCTGCTTGTTTGGTGACCATGTTCTGACCCTTAAATGTACCCCTGGTTATAGACAGTGTTGGAGGATGTTTTAAAGATATGGCTGCTTGTATAGCAGCAGCTGCCATTCTGTTACAGGCCCTTCAGTAGCCTCTGTGGAAATGTTGTGACATCATGCATACCACAAATCTGCAGATCAACAGAACTATGGTTATACCAACTTAATTGTATGGTAGTGAATTCTGGTTGCAAAGGAAGGCTGAAGAGTGGTGGATTGACTTTTTCATTCTCATTGTCTTCATCAGCTGCTTCATATTAAGGGTCAGGACAAGATCACCAGTGAGGCTATTCGTAGCTGAGCCCAGTAACTTCCTCCATCAGCATTGGTTCGCTTTCAGAGCTTTTCTTGGTATGGAAATAATTTGGCTGAAATTACACAGCGTGATATCAAGGAATGCCGCTACATGGTCAACGATCACATGGTTGCCATAAGCTTCAGTGACACAATAAGATCACCAATGATGAACACAGACTGAACATCCATCCAGACAGCCCATTATAAGGACCTAGCCAGAGACTGATTCCAGGTGACACTCAATCTGTAAGGTGGCTACATTCCTATGGGATTTACCTTGATGATAATAATGAAATATATAATTTTGTATTTGGAGTTTTTATTAATATTAGCTCTCTTTTTAAAAATTATCATACTCTTTTGTGTACTTTTTTGTAGGTACCATACTCAATAATTTCCAAAATACTGGAAAATAGATAGTGGTGAAATTCTGGCCCCATTTAGCATGAGCAGAAAGAGTGAATGCATTTCAACCTGCATGACAGAATAAAATTACATGGCTACATAGTCAACTTTCAACTGAAAATTTCTTTAATAATTGAAACTTTATGACTGATACCACAAAGAATCAGTTGGGTTTTTAGAAATGTTGTGCGCTATTTATTAAAATGCTAATACCATTGGAATACTTAATGTCTGGTATTTTTCACCATACTGTCACACTGTCTGGAGTGGCTCACGACCCTGAGTGCCTACCTCAGGACAGACTGTCAAAAAACAGAGCAGACACCCCAAGCTGGTAGTATGTTCTATAATTAGATTTCACCAAGCCAGTAACAAATGTGAACTCCTAGATCACTATACCAGTCTTACCATGGAGTCACAGACAGTCTGGAGTTTGGAGAGTCTAAGGGAACTACCTTGCCACCCAGACAAACTAGACTTTATGATAAAAGATCACTTAAACCAAAAATCACATCACATCAGGTTGCTCCCAATCCCAAGAAACCAGTCACTTACCCCAGATCATTTGGTACTCTAGATCTTACACCAAAGACAACGCTAGTAGCCAATTCTATAGTAAACTAACTAATGATTTATTAGCTAAGAAAAGGAAGTGAGAGTTATTAAGAGGTTAAATCAGGTAAAATATAAGTAGAGGTGAGTCACAGTCTCTAATTCCAAATGCTGGCAGTGATGTAATCAACTGCCAGTTTCCCAAAAGTCTCTCAGGGCTACCCAGAATAACTCTGTGGATCTCAGTCTTTTTGTTCAGTTATTCCACCCTGTTAGAATCCAAATAGTCCAGAGATGAAGGGTGTTTCCTTTGATCTAGTCTTATAGCTTCTTCTCACAGAAAACAAGCTGACAGTGTCACTACCTACGTAAGCTTTTCCTTTGGTGATGGAGAGTGAGAAATGCATTTTGAGTCTTTGACCTCCAATCATCATACACAATGACCACTTGCTTTGAAATTAGCACTTTTCTGTTAAAAGTTCTTCATTTGCTTTTCACAAGACTTCTTTCTCCTTTGATGACTTTATATAGTTACAGGGGTAAACACAGTGTAAATGTTTGCTACTCCATTATAACAGGATACAGATAAGTAAAAACAATGCATGTAAAATTCCATTAGTTTTCATGGAGTTTTAATACCAAATACACTCTTATACATTTAACAATTATTTTGATCTATACTAATACACAAGTGAATTGACCTGGGGCTTTCGCATGCACTTGCACCTGATCTGCCAGCATCATACATACATTATTGTTTCCCAAATGGGAGCTACAAATTTTAGAGTATTATTGTTTATCATTCAGAAAATAAAATAAATTAATTTTGTTCTCTTTTATGCCCTCCCCCCATCAAAGAACAAGGGTTTTTCCCTACAGATATGGTACAGAGCCCAATTCATCCTTCTCCATTGAAGTCACTGCCTCCCTTACATGTGTGTTGAATTTGGCTCAATGTCTGAAATTTACATTAGGTCATGGAATGAAAATTTTGAAGCTTTAAACTGTAACTCATGACAAGTAGCAACCACCAAAGGCCAGGAATGTAACATCTGGCCAGATGAATTCAAAAGTAGATGAAGCAACACTCTGGTGTGCTACAGTTGTCTAATATGTTACAATATTTTGAAAATATTTGAGTTCCTAATGGACTCTATCTTGCACTTTAAGAATAACTTTTATGTGAGTACCGCCATTCCGTTTTGTACTGTTGCTTTCATACCTGAACACAGGTTTACAAATTTTTTTTCTTTAAGCACATAAGCTAATTGTAAATACTTAAGGAGGTTTAGTACCTTGAAATGCGAGTGCTTCTTGCTAAGTTAGCTAGATGGCTAAAACCCTCACTAATTTAGATCAGTATTTAGGTTTTTAAGAGCAAACAGAGATTTGTAGACTAGAATAATAAAAGTAGATGAATAAAAGGCTTATAAATACTTATATTAAATTATCATTATTTTATTTTTTGGCTAAAAAAAAAGTCTTAATCCATGTACAATATTTGCTGAATTTCACCATTAAAAGGATTTAGCAAAAAAATTAAGAGACAAATCTGTCAATAACCAGATATTAATTCAAAGAAATAACAAAAACCTAATTTCATATGTCTGTCTTTTCATACATGGTGAACAACTGATAGGCTATTACTAACTCCTTCTAGGAGGTTTGGAAAATCTAGTCACAATCAGAAGACAATCTTTTAAAATGTTGTTGCTTCTCCCAGCAACGTCGTTGCTATGCTTCATTGGTACTGCTGCCCTCACCACTCCTGCTGATTTTCTCTCTGTTTATGACAGGACAGTGGATTCATGGTGGAAGTGATTATGTGAGAATAGTGAATAATTGGAAAACTTAATTAAGTGAGGAATAAGCAGCAGGAACAGACAAACACTTAAAATAAAAATCTCCTTTCAAGTAAATATGTGTATATTACAAATTATAACACAGAGGCAGGATTGTCCTTAAATGCATTTTTCAGTTTTCCATAAGTTATCTGCAGGTCTTTAATGGAAAAATTGACAGCTTTAATTCAGCAGGGTCACTTTGGCGAATGCCATGTAGAATATTTTAAGTCTTAAGTCAGACGGGGGTCTACAAAGCTAGCACAAAGACATGGCCAGCATTCAGAGGGAACAGCAAAGAAAAAAAAAACACTGCTTTTGTCCTTTACTGCCTCTTTATAAAGACCGTCTCAAAGTCTGTCAGGCTGGTCAAAAAAGCAAATACACATTCTTTGTCTAAGGCAGACTGTGCTTATTCATTGCTTGCCAAACACATTTTAAGAATGTAATTCTAGCATATATTTATAACCCTTGGTACACACCCCATACATACATCATGCAAGAATATTAATGATCACTGAGTTTTCCAATGACATATTAAATGCCACCTTTTGGGTATATATCATGACAGTGTGTTAGATATAGTGAGCATGTCAGGCCTGACAAGAGTTGCTGACACAGGGTACTGAACCATCAATGAACCTCAGTGTCACACTGCTGCTTTGATCATATCACTCCTCTTTTTGCATTCCTCCTCTGACTCCCCCTTCTCTATTGCATCAAACATAAGTTGCTCTATTCACATTCGAGGCCCTTCGCAGCCAATCTGCATGCCACTTATCTCTCATTCACTATTGAGCTGTCGATGCTAATCTTCTACCAGCCCATGATGTCAGCTTCCGTTGCCCCACATGTTTGGGAGATGCTACCTCATTATTAAGGCACTGTGTTTTCAGTTTTTAATTGTTTAAAATTTCCTGGGAATCCATCAGTGTTTATTACAAACATTTAAAATGGGTGAACATGAGTGCAAAAAAATTAACTTCACAGTTTTCTGGGTAAATATCAGGGTTAATATTGGAGAATGGGAGGATAGAAAAAAGCAACAGAGAAAAGTAAGAGTATTAAAAGTAAAATCAGTTTATTTCATGAACTGTACATAATATGGATACATATGCATCCACATGCTTGTGTATATATCTTCCACTACCTTGCCTTAATTTAATAGACAGCCTCACATTTAGACTAATTTATTAACAACATAAACCACATCTAACTAATGTAATGTATTGAATTTTCTTAACATAATCAGTATTTTCATGTACTTGAGTGGTCTAAAATTCAGGTGAAAAATTAGTAAAAATTGGTAGCTATTTTAAAACTCAAAAATTATTTTGCTAACAATCAGTAAAAATTGAAAATGAAAAGTCTATTCATTATCTACCTTCAACAGGACCAGATCTGGGGTAGGCAAGCCAGGCGATTGCCCTGGGCACCAACTTCCAGGGGATGCCATGCTGCTCACTTTTTTTTTTTTCCTCCTCCACTGATTGATTGGATGGCCATTTTTGCTCCTGTGATGAGCCAGCTGTTTGTGTGTTTGCTTGCTTGGCAGCTGAGGCAGTAGCAGTGGGGCTCTGAAAACAGCCTCCACCCTGGCCAGCAAAAAGCTTACCATCACTCCTGACCTTCGGATCCCTCCTCAAAACTCTCCTTTGCCCAAAAAACTAGACAGTGGTTTGGCTGCTGGTGTGAAATGCCTATCATGTTGACCATTATTGCCTCTTTGTCTCCTTGTACTCCCCCATTTAGCTGTATCCATTTGTTGACTCTTGTCTGGTAACTAGAGTCCAAGATCCTTGGGGCAGCAACTATCTTTTTGTTCTGTGTTTGCACAATGCCTAGCACATTGGGATCCTGGTCCATGACAAAGGCTCCTAGGTGCTACAGTAATACAAATAATTAACAATGATAAAGTTTTACTTTCTCAACTAAATTATTGACTATATTTTAATCTACCCTTACATCAATATAGATGTTTTCAGATTAGGGCATCAGGCTAGGACTTGGGAGACTAGAGTTTAATTCCCTACCCCACCACAGAATGCCTGTGACATCTTGGACTAGGCATTTAGCCTCTCTGGGCCTCAATTTCTCATCTGTAAAAATTGGGATAATAATACTTCCCTACCTTAGAGGGGTATTGGTATTGTGAGGATAACAGCATCAAGAGACTGTGAAGCACTTTGAGATCTACTGTTGAATAAGAGCTAGCTATTATTATAATTTAGTTAATTATCCCAGTGAAACAAGCAATGCCAAGGGTACTTGTACTCTAGACAATAGCAGAGCTGTAGGACAGTATTACAATATTAAAGCAGTGGGCCTCAACCCTTCCCACACTGTAACCCTATGTTACAATGGAAAAAAATTTCAGAAACCCTTATTCTAGGGGAAAGGGGTGGTCAGGTTCACAAATCACCCTACACCTGTTTGGAAATTTCTTGGAGGCCATAATCCCCAGGCCGAGAAGCCATAATATAGAAACAATAATATTCCTGACTATTGATAAGCTCTTTGAGCATCTGCTCCTGGGGGAGATTACTGCAAAGTTGCTAATGCTCAGCATGTACCCCCAAAACAATGTAAACCTGTGGATGATACCAACCTGAGATCTTATAAGGTTCCAGGGTAAGAAAACTTTGACTCTTTCTTGCTTAAGGAAAGAGCCACAGAGTGATTAATTATTGCACCTGAGAATATTTCTTTAGTTTAAGCCCAAAATTTAAAGTGTACTTTCAAAAAAAATTCTCAAGCTAAATATTAAATGAAGTATTTTGTAGTTTTTTTACAATGCTTTATTCAAAACAATGTTTTGTTTGGATGTAAAATATTCCCCTGCACTGTCACGCCAACATAAACAAACCCTTCTACAACCAACCTCTTCCCAATGCCAAACAGGTACACCACACACATAGCTCTTCCTCTCCTACTCCCTAAACATACCCCACAGTACCACACTCCTCAATCCCTAACACCTATACCCCACAAACCTTTCCTCTCATTCCTCCCCCACTGTACCTGTACCCACACTCTCATTCCTCCCCAACTGTACCTGTACCCACACTACCCCAACCCTCATACCTAAGCCACACAAACCTCTTCCTCTCATACCCCCAATCCCTTCCCCCTACACCACGGTCCCTGTCTCCTGCCCCTACCCTTTTCCCCTATAACACAAAGACCAGTTCCTCTCCTACCACCACTATACCGCACAGCCCCTTCCTCTCATACCCCCGTTGTACCCATCCAGCCCCTACACCCCACAGCCCCTTCCTCTGCTGCCACACAACACAACACAACACAACACAACACACCACCCGCACCCGCGCCTTTCCGCCAGCGCCGCCCACACACGTTCTCCCCGCTCTAGCGCCGCTGCTCTGCGCTGCCCTGTCAGGCCCCCGCCCCCGGCCCTACCTCCATAAAAGGGAGCGCCGTGCGCCTGCTCCTAGCCCGGACTCGCCTCTGCAGGCTCGTGACTGGCTGCTGCCTGTCCACACTTACCCACCCCTGCCATGGCGAAGGAAGCGTCAGCTCCGCCGTCCACCCTGAAAGGCGGGCGCCCTCCAGCAGGTAGGCGCCCCTGCTTAGCAGGGAAGCTGCTTGGTTTCCTCTGGTAGCTGCTCCGCGCAGTTGTGGTTGGGTTAGAGGGGACGGGGACACACAAACGTACACGCCTGATTGCGTAATATGCTCCAGGGGTGTGTGTTCTCTCTCTCTCTCTCTCTCTCTCTCACACACGCTCACGCTCTACCTGCCTGCCTGTAATTGTGTAATGTGTTCCCGTAGTCTCCTGTAAGATCCCCTCCCCGTCGTGCAGGGTCGGGGATGCAGCGAGGGGTGAGACTCCAGCACCCCTCCCTTCTTCTGGCCTTTGCGCAGACCTGACGTTCAAACTCTGCCTGGCTGGGCCATTCTCCCTGCCCTTAGGAGCCCCTCGGCAGCAGAATCTGGCCCCATGACCAGCTCTGCGGCCGCTGCTGCCGCTCCCCAGAGGGAGGGGGGTGAAATCCAGCCAATGTGAGCACCTGACAAGGTATCAGTCATCGCTGAAACTCTCGTGGTTCCCACTCGCTCCTGGAAAGACCCCACGCTCCCACTTCCTCCGCACCATGTGTTCACGCGAGTTTGCTGCTATCCTGGGGTTTCTCCTGATAACTAGATTCGACTTCTACAGTTCTGTCTATTTGAGAATCCCAAAGTGCGTTACAAGTCGGAGTGGACTTGCTCCTGTGAGCTGAGAGGATGGAAGTATTTTGCCAGTTTTGACCAGGGAGTTCAGCAGATATTTTTTTGAAGTGATTGGGTTATTTTGGGTCCCTGTTTTGGAAAGCAGGTTGTGGTGTGGGCATCCAAAACTAGTAGCTGTTTTAAAAACTTGGGTGTCAAGTTTGCATACCAGGTATCAAGCAGAGCTGCGAATAGACTCAGTCCTGAGTCCCTGACTCTGGTGTGTTAACAAGAATTTTCATCCCTTTTGAGTCCTGGTCTGCTGGTTTGCATTTTCCTTTAGAGAATAACTAAGCTTTTACAAATAAAAAAGGTGAAAAACAATTCACACTGACGAAGGGAGTGTGTGGAGAGGTTGAAAAGTGTACCATGTCTTCAAATGTCCAAATTTGACAATGTCCCTTTAAGGAATTACAGCCACTTTCTGGATTACTTTACAAAATTATAACCCAGATTTTACACAGCTAAAGCTCTCACTAAAGTCCATGGGCATGTGCCTGACCTACATCTAGAGAATTGGGCCCTTAACATTTTATCAACACCCCTCTCTAGCTGTAGTAGCCTCGTCTACTGTCATTATTGCATTTTAGGCCTGGATCCTGCAGTCTAGTCTGCACAAGTGGATACCTGTACCTATGCAGCACCTCAGTGATTTCAGTGGAGCACATTGTGGGGACAAGAATCCATCTGTGACCTTCAGATTTCAGGATTGAGGCATTGGATTGCAAACTTTCTATGACAGGCAATGCATTCCACTCCTTGTTTGAAGGGTATTGTACTTTTATAGCTGCTGTATAAATTTTGAGTAACGGTTGTCTGTAAATGAAAGCTGTTTTTCTCATCTCTCTTCTCCTGTTTATCAGGTGAAATCACATATGACTGTTTGGGACTTCATAATCAGGTCCATAGTCCTGAATTGAAACTCTCAGAGTTGCCACAATCCAGTGTTTGAGAGGAGGAGAAGGCTGATAATCTTACTCAGGAATGTGCTATAAAGGAATAACAAAATATGTGATTGATGCATTTAAATAACTGAATTTAAGTCTTCTTTGTCAGCATATAACAGGAAACAAATAAGTACTCTGAGATGTTATGTTAGATGGTGCTTTTGATCACATAACCTGAAGATCATTAATGTGGTACTAAACTGCTCCTTTCAAGCAGTTATGATTTGTCATAATAATAGTTGGCATTTATTTGGTGCTTTAAATATTCAGAGTTGTACAAACATTAATCCCTATGTACACTAGCTAATTGTGTGAAGACCTACTGTACTTCGGAAAAGTTCATTCTGATTACTACTCTGTAGCTGCCCCACGTGCACTAATTCCACATACTAAAAATTCTCCAGTTCTTGGTGAAATATAAAGTTATGTTCAAGAGCTTCTTTTCTAAATCCACGAAGATTAGTCAGTTAATGCACATTAGACACTAATTTACTAAAATTCATTTTTAAAATGCAAAATAATTTGTCTTTAAAAGCATATTCATTCTGAATGGTATATCTATTTTTAGCCTTGCAACTTACAAAATAATTGTACACCAGTAGATTACTTTTTTTTTTTAAATGCCCTGGTGCCTTGGGGGTCCCAACCCCCCCCCGGTATTCCTTTAGCCTATTCTTTCATGCAGTGGGCAGCTTTGTACGTTATGTACGTGCTTCTGCATATATGTATCTGGAGCCTTACCTCTCACTCACATAATTTTCATTGAAGTTTTATATCCTACTGTCAAAATATTTGCAAATGCTTATTGTATATTTCTAAAGATGGGCACAAGCCACATAATTTGGATCTAGGTTCAGATCTGATTTTTGGGCACCTCCAGTAATTTTGGGTGTGTTTTTGAACAGGGGTAAGGCCCATTATTAAAAGGCACTAAATGCCCCCTTCTAATTAAGGCTTCAGCGCACTATAGAAAGGCCCTAATCTTGAAATCTAATCCATGATTTGGAAATTCAGGTACAAAAATTCAGGGCATTTTGGACCTAGGGTTCCAGTTAGTCCTGATCTAGTCTAAACTAAATATCATATGTATCCAAAATATGTCTGCTCTCACTGAGGACTAAGACTGGAGCAAGTTGAATTTTAACTATAATCTATATTATCAGTTAGTAGAAGAAGAAAATTATCTGAAAACTCTTAATGCCAAAACCTCTTCTCTCCCCAAAACTGCCAAAGTTGTGAGACCCTCAAATCTCTCCCCACAAAGTTCACCTTTTGGCTAAGAATGAGCATAAGCAACTTCAGCTTAAAAGGCAACTTAAAAAAAAAAGTTCCAAATGCCTCCTCAATTATAACTATAGCTGTTGTTCCTGCAACACTATAGACAGCACAAAAGACCTCAAGCTGCATTTTCAGTAGGTAAAGCTAAGTTTTCACAAAAACAAAATAGCTGTTAAGAAACTTACAAAAAATAAAGCAAATGATCAGCAACCACATACCTGACACAGAATTCTGAGCGCTCTCAACTCCAATTAATTTTAATGGGAATTGAGGGAACTCTATACCTTACAGAATCAGGCCCTTAAACTTTGGATTCTTTTTATTAGTAGCTTGTCGATAATTGATTTCTTATTAGAGGAGATTTTCAAAGCCACAAAGAGGAGTTAGGTGCCCAAAAGAATTTTGGTGGAAAGCGGGTATCCATTTGCCCTTTTTGGCTTTGAAACAACTCCTCCATTTATAATATGTCTGGTAACCATCTGAAGCACACTTACAATAAAAACAAACTATTGTTGAAGTTACAATATTAAATCAATAATTTTCCCTCCATGCTGTAAAATAACGA
Source organism: Malaclemys terrapin pileata (assembly GCF_027887155.1). Classification (NCBI taxonomy): domain Eukaryota; kingdom Metazoa; phylum Chordata; order Testudines; family Emydidae; genus Malaclemys; species Malaclemys terrapin. Next base: position 49,023,510 of record NC_071515.1, on the reverse strand, counting down.
CCTATGTTTTTTCCTATTTATGTTGTATACATTTGTTATCGTAACATTTAATCCTGTTAAGGCCAGGTGGACCAGTGATGAGCACAAGGATGACTCTTGGTGCTAGTCTGGAGGGGAAATGTATATAAACTTGTATATAGCCCCCTAAATATGCAACTTTAGTGGGAAATGGATGCATTTTGTGTCACGTTCATCAGACATTGATTTCTGCAATAAACTTGTAAATACACTTAGAGCTGGTCTTGATGAAAATAATACTACTTATTTGATGGAATTCTGCAACCTGCTTGAAGTACTTTTAAAAACCATTTTCCTTTCCTGCTTGTGCCATCCCCATAAAACTATAGATCTGATGGAAACGCTTGTCTTGGCTGTTTTAAATGCAGAATAGGAACCTTGCCATAGTGAAACAACTAGATTAAATTAACCAAAAATCCGTTCAGCTTGTTCTTATTTACTTTGACAGTTATAAAATTTACAAATATTCTTGTGCACAGGAAGAAGGTATTTGCTTTGACAAGTTATCTGAAATATCTTTACATGCTCCTTTACAAAGTTGGATTTGTCTGACATTGCTCAACACTTAAATTGTCATTGTTAGGTCATCTGTAGCTTAATTAGTACTAATTGGTTTTGTGATTGGCAGGCATTTTAATAAATTATAATTAATCTTGAAAGAACACTAGTGCATGATAAATATGCAGTTGATTCCTATCTGCATTATAACTTGTATTATGCATACAATTTTATTCTGGGGTATCTTGAGTAAATCATGTAAACAATTTTCCTGCTATTACTTGTCTGCTGTGTTGAAAACTGATGTAGAAGGACTCTACTTTTTTATTTAATTAATAAATAAATAAATAAATAAAAACTATAAACAATTACATCTAAGATCTCTGGGAAGGACTGCATGAGGGCAGCCAAATTTTAGAAGAGTATAGTTTCTATTCCTAAGGATACGGTTTTTAGATTGCAATAGCTTGAACTTACTCTGATTATGCTGTAGTCCAAAAGCTTAAAGATAGTCTTGGGTGGTTCTCTGGGGCTCATTTTAGGTTTTCAGCTTCCACCCACACTGCAGAAGAACCATAAGAGTTCAAAATAACTCTCTTGAGACTTAATCTTTTATCTTATTATGAGTTTTCCTCTATCAGTTTTCCTGAGTATATGTTGTGCAGTCTTTTTTTTTTTTTTAATCAACCTTGTGATGAACAGTTCTGTAGCTGTTTAAGCTATTCACATAGTGTAAATTGTTGTCTTCTAACAGTCAAATCTGGAGGTAGGAGAGTTTCCAAAAAGCAAGAAAATGGAGCTGTTGAGAAAAATTCCAAGAACTCTGGAAAAGAGAAGACAAGGTATTTCATCTGCAGTTATGCCTTGATGTTTAAGGGTAAAATTAACAGCAAGTTGCATCAGGTTTCCAAAAAGAATAAAGCTTTGCAGTTTTGAACAGTGCAATTAGTAAGCACTAAACTCTGCAGTATACAAATGAGAGGCAGATTTGAAGGTAATCTGAAAAGAAAAATAATTGGCTTGTACCCTTTTTTGCTTCTTTATATTCTCCTTTTTAAAAAGTTTTTTGTTTATTTTAAATGATTAGGGGGCTGGAGAAAATGCCTGCCTTCAAATGAGAGATATAAAGACCTCAATCTCTTTAGTTTAACAAAAAAGTGAGTTGATTAGGATGCATAAGTACCTTCACGGGGACAAAATGTCAGGTACTAAATAGCTTTTTAATCTAGAGAAGGAAAAGCATAACAAGAGCCAATTTCTGGAAGTTGAAGCCAGACAAATTCAAATTAGAAATTAAGCACAATTGTTTTTAACCGGGAGTGTGGTCACTAGAATGAACTATTAGAGAATCCACCATTTCTCTCATCTCTTGATGTCTTCAGATTAACTAGATGCTTTTCTGGAAATCATGGTTTACCCAAAAGACAAATTAAGCTTTAGTCAAACACAAGTTATTGAACTCAATACAAGCATAACTGGGATAAATTTAGTGGCTTGTGGTCCCTTCTGGCTTTAGAATCTAGAACTCTGTAAATCTATTTTTTTTCCAGTGTTTTTAATATTAGAAAATCTGATCTGGTCTTACTTTTCCTGAAACAATGGGTGCATTGCTGGGAAATGGGGCTAAGGTGGCTTTAAGCACCCTCCTGACCCTGAACTGTTCCAGGGGCTAGAGTGGCCCCCACTATACCTTAGACAGCCCTAGGGGCCTATATGTTAAAACAGCTTCCTGAGGCTGCCATATGGGCCACAGAGCTGTGTGTTGTAGCCCTGTAGGGTGACCAGACAGCAAATGTGAAAAATCAGGATGGGGTGGGGGGAGGTAATAGGAGCCTATATAAGAAAAAGACCCCAAAATCAGGACTGTCCCTATAAAATCAGGACATTTGGTCACTCTATAGCCCTGTCCCCAGAATGTCTCTTCCATAACTAGTCCTGTTCCTAGCATACCTTGTAAGCCCTAGCTTAGTGGGGAGTTCTTGGAAGGCAGTCTTACAGATGTCCTCCATTGTGACAACACAGGAAGAATCTACCACAGCTGGAACTGGTGGTGCTAGTTACCCAAGTCCAAGCCCAAGCCCCCACAACCCCCTGGATAGCTAGGCCAGACTGCTGCGAGTGCAGCAACATCTACACTGCTATTTTTAGCTTGCTAGCTCAAACTGAACTAGTGTTATTCCCAGTACAGGTGGGCAGACTCTCACCTTCCAGCTGCAGTGTAGACATGCCCTAAGTCTCCATGTAGACAAGCCCAGAATGACTTGTTCAAGGTCACATAGGAAGTCTGTGGCTGACCTGGCAATTAAACCCAAGTTTTGGCACTAAATCTGATCTTTTAAAATGCTGTAACTTGCTGGAAATCCTCTAAATTACAGATTTATTTTTTTCCCCCTCAAAGCTGAGAAACAAATTGCCACTAATTGTTTTGGCAGACCCACAGAAATCAGCACTGCACTTCCCTTGCTGGCTCTGAAGACATTGAACTAAAACACTATTCCTGGAACTAGGCTGAGGTGACAGCATTGATTCTGGCACACACAACTAGTAAACAAAGAGCTAATTATAAAATCCATTAGAAACTGGAAAGAAATAAATGATTACTGGAGTATATTTTACACAGGGGATAGTGAACTTTATTTTCAAGATGTAATTATGTAAAAGCTACAAATGAGGTCTCTTTTTTTAACAATAAAATACTTTTTTTAAAGTAGCTGACTGTTTCATAATGCATGCATGTTAACTTGTTCAGGAAACTTAAGCGTCATGATAAATGGAGCAAAGACTGTCCCTCATTCACAGAGAATAATCCAGTGATTTAGGGAAACAGGACAGTGTGGCTTGGAGGGCTGATAATGTCTTGAAGTTTCTACTCTCTAGATCACCGATTCAAATGTGGCTCAGGTTGGTGGTAATATAAATCACTTCCATCTGACACCTGTAAAGTGGCCTATATGAAATGAGTTGATGTCCTGAGTCTAGCTCCTACTAGACTCATAACAGGTATCTCATCATAGTGGGCACTCTGGTTGGCAGTCTTAGCCAAGAGACTGAGGTTTGAGGAGGTTTGGAGACGGGACTATTCATGCTAGTGGTGGCCTCTCCGGGTCAGGGTCTGGCACAGTTGTAGGGCCACAGCATCTGTGATATACATGTCCTGTTAAAAGAGGGTTTCAACTGTCAGACACCTTTCATGAGAAATGCATTCATGCAATTTCCCTAAATCTCACCACTTGAAATCTATCCAGAGAATGAATACTTTAAATATCTTTAGTAGGTCAAAGTTAAAAAGTTTAATGGCAGATAATTTAAGGGCCTACTAGTGCAACTTTCTACTGTGATTAGTCTCCTTGGAATTTGCAGTCACTGAGGGCATGGCTACACTTGCAGATGTAGAACGCTTTGAGTTAAACCAGCCTTTGGAGAGCACAGTAAGGAAAGCGCTGCAGTCTGTCAACACTGACAGCTGCAAGCGCACTGGTGTGGCCACATTTGCGGCACTTGCAGCAGCATTGGGAGCAATGCATTATGGGCAGCTATCCCACGGGGCACTTTTTCCCATTCTGGCGCTATGGCTTGTGGAAGGGGGCAGGGGGTGTGGGACATTCTGGGTCCTGTCCCAACGCCCCGTGATGCATTGGCTCACATCCCAGCATTCCCTGTGCTTCTGTCCACATTTGGCACTATCTTTCAACGTTTTTTGTACTGCGCCCTCTTCCCTTTCGGTCTGCGGGAATGGAGCCCGAACTGCTGAAGAATATGCTGATGAGTCTCACCAGCATATCACATTTGGCAGTCGAGTTACTCCTTAAGATCCAAACGGACAGTGAGGACTCCAACGATATCCACTCGAGTAACGCATACGACACGAGATTGCTTGTGGCATTCATGAACATGCTCACTACCATGGAACGCCGCTTTTGGGCTCAGGAAACAAGCACTGAGTGGTGGATCACATCGTCATGCAAGTCTGGGATGACTAGCAGTGGCTGCAGAACTTTTGGATGAGAAAAGCCACTTTCATGGGACTGTGTTGAGCTCACCCCCACCCTGTGGCGCAAGGACACGAGATTGAGAACTGCCCTGATGGTGGAGAAGCGGATGGCTATTGCAATCTAGAAGCTGGCAACTCCAGACAGCTACTGATCGGTCGCTAACCAGTTTGGAGTGGGAAGGTCGACCATTGGAATTGAGTTTGCAGAGCCATAATCGTATCCTGCTCAGAAGAACAGTGACTCTGGGTAACCTGCATGACATTGTGGCTGGCTTTGCACAAATGGGTTTCCCTAACTGTGGAGGGGTGATAGATGGGAAGCATATTCCAATTCTGGCACCAGCCCACCTAGCCTCTGAGTACGTTAATCGGAAGGGGTATTTTCTCTCTGGTTCTCTAGGTGCTTGTGGATGTCCATGGGCGTTTCATTGATGTTAACGCAGGCTGGCCCGGAAAGGTGCATGCATCTTTCGGAACACTGGCCTGTTCAGGAAGCTGCAAGCCAGGACTTTTTTCCCAGACCAGAAGATCACAGTAGGGGGAAGTCGAAATGCCCATTGTGATCCTTGGAGACCCTGCTTACCCTTTAATGTCGTGGCTCATGGAAACTCTACATGCAGAGCCTTGCCAGCAGCAAGGAGCGGTTCAACAGGCTGAACTGGTGCAGAATGACTGTGGAGTGCCCTTTTGGCTGTTTAAAGGGCCGCTGGCGCTTCTGTATGGGAAGCTGGACCTGACCAATGAGAGCATCCCTGCAGTTATATCCACTTGTATAACATTTGGGAAGGGAAGGGTGAAAGATTCACTCAGACATGGAACTCAGAGGTTCAACACCTGGAGGCTGAATTTGAACAGCCAGAGAGCAGGGCTATTGGAGGGGCCCAACATGGGGCTGCAAGGATTAGGGATGCCTTGAGGGAGCAATTTGAGGCTGAAAGCCACCAGTAATGTTTGGTGCCCTGCACAGGAGTGAAGTGCAGTGGTTCCAATGTTAATAGGAATCTGTTTGCGCTACGCTGACTTGCAGTGCCTGTTGCTTTCCTGGGATAAAGTATCTTTTACTCAATGCAATAATAAAGAATATTCGTTTTCAAAGCCAAAAAATCAATTTATTGAAAAGAAACAACTGCTTGGGAAACAGGGCAAGAGGGTGGGGTGGGGAATGGTACAATCACAGATTTGTATATATCCTGTTATACTCAGCCTTCCTGTCTGGAGTGCTGTGCAATGAGTGCTGTGCTTCAGGATGGCTATATTGCATGGTGATCGAGGTTGAGTGCAGTGGGTAAGTGTCATAGTTTTCAGGACTGGGTGGTGAAGCTACAGATGTTGGAGGCAGCTGGAGGTGATAAGAACCTGGATTTTGGGGAAAGTGGGTTGGAGGTGACATGGGGCACAAGGGAAAGTTTTGTGATAAGGGCTGCGGAGGGGCAGGAGAGGGCACAGTAGTGCCCCGCCTGCATGGCTACGAGTGCCTGGATCGAGTCTGCTTGGCACTCCATGATGCTTATCAGCTGATCTGTGCTTTGCTGCTGGAGCTCCACGCTTTGTGCCAGCGCTCCTCATTCTGCTGGCAGATCCACCTTTCACTCTCCCTTCACTCCTGCACTTTTAGATTCTCGTTAAGGGTCTGCTGCATAATTTCATGCAGCATGTCTTTGCTTCTACGTGGCCCCTTCCTAATTCTTTGGAGTCTTTCAGCCGGTGATAACACGGACAGCTGAAATATCAAGGTGGCATTTGTAAAGGCAAAATGCAACACTTAACAGAGGCAGCATTGTTCACACCAAACAGAGCAATGATTCCCCCATACTTAAGGGAAAGCACAGTCTACACAATAGCATAATTTTCCCGTCCTAAGTGAGTGGACATAAGCCACGGGAGCCCCAAAATGGTGAGTAAGCACAGGGTCAAGGGGGACTGATTGTTTCATGGCTATACTGTTCTCTGGGTTTTTGTGCCTTGGGGAGAGCAAACAGCTGCAGGGGGCCCCTATACTGAACACTGTCTCCACATCTTTCACCGGAGTTCATCCTGGAAGATATCTTGCTGCTGAAGGTGACCTGGGAAGCAAGGGAGGGTTTTCTACTACAATGTGGCTTCCACCCTGGCCTGTGTGCGGCAATGGTCCCCCCGCAACCCTCACGGCACACTGGCGCAGCCATGTTAGCCTGATTGGGACGAGGACCACAGTGGCTCTCCCAAGAAACCTGCGCAAGCACATTGCCCAAGTTCTGGATGAGACCTTTGAAGAGATCACTGACAGATTACTGTGATGAGAGCACATCAACACCCTATTCCTCATCTGGGTATGCATGCAACCCTAATCCTCCTTGACCCAAGAGCCTGCACCGAATAACTTCCTTCCCAAAATAAAAGCCACTTACTGGGCACCTCCTCTGGTGTTTATCCTGCCCCAAGCACTGGCCGCTGCAACTGGCTACCTTCCTTCTGGCTGCATGCATCTAGGAATCCTGGGGTGTCTTCCTCCTCCTCACACCCTCGCTCCTGCTTTCCTTCTCCTCCTGCCTTGTTGAACTGGGCTCTGAAGTGTCCATGGTGATACTGAGTGGAGGTGGGGTCGCCCCCAAGCATCATGTCCAGCTCTTTGGCAGGTTGCAGGGGCAGCACCGGAGTGGCGGTTTGCCTCACAGGCTTTGCTCCAGGTGGGGGTGTTCTCTCTCTCCCCTTCCCCCCCTCCCCCCCGACCTGCCTGTAATTGAGTAATGTGTTCCCGTAGTCTCCTGTAAGATGCCCTCCTCGTCGTGCAGGGTCGGGGATGCAGTGAGGGGTGAGACTCCAGCACCCCTCCCTTCTTTTGGCGTTTGTGCAGACCTGGTGTTCAAACTCTGCCTGGCTGAGCAATTCTCCCTGCCCTTAGGGGCCCCTCGGCAGCAGAATCTGGCCCCATGACCAGCTCTGCGGCCGCATTCCACAGCTCCTTCACTTTAACCCTGCACTGCAGTGCATGCTGGTCATGGCCTCGTTCCATTATGTCGCTTGATATCTGCCTGAGGGTATCTTAATTCCTATGGCTGGAGCGCAGCTGGGACTGGACAGTTTCCTCCCCCCAAACACTGAGGTCCAACACCTTGCCATTGCTCAATACTGGGGATCACCTGGCATGTGGAGGCATAGTCACCGGGAAAGATTCGCTGAGAGCTCTTGATGCCTGGCTGAGCAAACAAGAAGGGGATTTTCAAAATTCCCAGAGAATTTAAAGGTTGATCGCCTGAGGGCAGGGCAGTAGTTCAAAGTGATGACCAGAGTGGCTAGAACAGGCATTGTGGGACACTTCTGGAGGCTGATCAGAGCACATTAACAGACCAGGGCATTCACACTGCCCCTGAGGTGCTCCAGCGGGGGTGCATCAAACATTATTCCACTCGCTGAGGTAGATTACCAGGAGCATTCTAGCTGTGGAGTCAGAGCACTCTATGTGCCTTGCCAGTGTGGACACATTATGAGTTAGAGCACACAGGGCTGCTTTAATGCGCTCTAACTTGCAAGTGTAGCCATGCCCTTAGGGTGCCAGGGACTGGTTCTTGGTTGGTATGTCTATTTGTTGAAGTATTTTAAATTCACCATTGAGAAGTTCATTTATTATTGCTGCATCTACAGAATAAACCTCGGTGTAGTTGCATCTTCCTAATCAGGTGAGGATTGTCTTTTAATGGGCTAGTTCAATATAGGTAGCAACAGAAAAATAATCAGTCCTAGTCTTCCCATTTGCAGAGACCTCAATCAGAGGGAACACTGTAGACTCAAGTGAAAATGCTTCAAATACATGCACTTTCTGAGGCCTTGGCTACACTCAGGAATTCACAGCACTGCTGTGGCAGCGCTGTGAAGCACGAGTGTAGTTGCACCGCCAGCGCTGCGAGAGCGCTCTCGCAGCACTGTATGTACTCCATCTCTCCGAGGTGAGTAGCTTGCAGCGCTGCGAGTAAGCGTGCAGCGCTGCAGGCTCAGATCATACTGGCGCGTTACAGCGCTGCACTTGCTGGGCTTGGGGGGGGGGGGGAGCATTTTCACACCCCTGAGCGCAGCAAGTTGCAGTGCTGTACAGGGCCAGTGTAGCCAAGGTCTAATAGATAAACTTTACTATCATCAAATCTGTGTGAAATCCATAATTTTGTTGGAGAATTTCACACAAATATTGTTGCCATTTAACTTCATATGATTTCACAGCCTCCAAATCTTGATATATTTTTTTTTCTTTTCTGAATTTTGATAAAATGTCTATGCACTGGAAAAATGCAAACAATGAGTTTTGATGTAAAAGTCATCTTAGCCTGACAATAGACCTATTTTCAAATTAAAGTGGACTTTTTTGTTTTGTTTTGTTTTCTAAAAACATTACTAATGTTTTCCAAAATAATGAACCCAGTTCTGAGATTGGGCAGGTGGCGGGGAGGGAGAGCAGTAAAAATTGTAATTCTGAGGGGTACATCTACATTGCAATAAAAAAAACCCATGGCATCAAGTCTGAGGCCAGGTCAATTGACTCCGATTCAGGCTGCAGGGCTAAAAATAGCAGTTTATGCATGGGGGCTTTACCTGGAGCCCAGGCTCTGAGAAACCATGAGGGTGAGTGGTTTCAGAGCCTGGACTCCAGGCCAAGCTCCAACATGTACACTCCAGTTTTTAACCCTGCAGCTCAAGCCCCGCAAGCCTGAGCCAGCTGACCTGGGCCAGCCCTGGCCATGCCATATGTCTTTTATTGCAGTGTAAACCTTGTGACTTCATGAAACATTGCCAGCAACATACAAAGAAATTATTACTTATCAAAGAGGCCTTCTGGGGGATCAGGCACGATGGAAAAGTATTATCTTGTTTCTAGTTTCCTGTTACCGAGTTCAAATTGAGAGGAAAACTATGTATCCGGCAATTGTAGGGAGATGATCTTAAACTCTTTCTCGTCTCTCTCTCTCTCTCTCTCCCTCTTCCCCCTCCTCCCCCCAATATCATAGAGCAAGTTATAGCTGAATAACAAAGGCTATGTTTATATCTTCACTTAAAAGAAACTTTGAGAAGAAAAGTAATTTGTGGAGACAAAAATCCTGAAAAAATTTCTTTTGCTTTGCAGCTCAATTGTTAGTGTTACAAAAATGCAAAATATGGGTATCTTACTAGCTGATGCACTGGAGAAAGTAAGTATATGTAGTGGAATAGGGCACACATGCCTGTTTAGTCTTATAAAGAGATGCTGATATGGTGTTATAACATAAAATTTGATTTATTTTAACTGCTGTAATCTGATGGATGTGGGGCTATGTTCTGGATTCAACTAGCTATTTAAAAAATTATTCTAAAAATCAATTGCTGAGATGGTTTTTTGTTTTTCTGTGGAGGCTGTGATATTTATAAGATGTAACTTTGAACTCTCTTCTGTACTCCACTGTGACTGTTAAAGATCTGCATGTATTTGTGTTCTATTGGGTAACAAGACACTATCGTTTGAAGTTTTTAAAAGGGCCATATTAATTTCAGATTTATTTAAAAACTTGAGGAAAAATAACTGAGACTGGCACTGGAAGTTAATGGCAGAGCTGGGAATAAAATCCAGATCTTCTGGATTCTAGTCCTGTGCCTTAGCCACAAGATTAACTTAACTCAGATTAAGTGGGCTACCCACACAAGCAAAGATCACCTCTATGAAGCAGCTGAGGGAAGTTCACAACATTATAAGGACAGGTGCCCATCAGCCCTGATAAGTTTAAAACAAAACAAAACCACAGCAAAATAGACACCAAGAAGGCAAGACAGTATCAGCAAAACAGCCACAGGTGATCCACTTGGGCATCACACACAGCATACATCAGAAGTGGCCCCAGCACTGTCCAATAGCCCATGCCACCATCCTGGTTGAGGACTAATGTGAGACTTTGGAGATTCCAGTGCTGTTTCCTGACCTCTGCCTTTGCAAATACTCCCATGGTACTGCAGTTCTCGGTCAGACTGCTATGAATAGAGCATCTTTCTGGCAGTTTTGGTTGCAATCCACAGCAACATCCAGTGCATTTCATGGTGGTCCACTGTAGGACTCCACTTGTAGTTAACACATTTGAGAGAACCTGTTTTTACAAGCTGCTTCTTAACTTGCACTCCTCTTGCATATGATTTTTAAAGATTCTGCCTATATTAAACAAACATGATGTCATTAAAGTCCTAAGCCTGAGACAATTCTGTTCTTAGTTTTGAGGCTTCAGTAAGCATAGGCAAATACATTTTCAGCATATAAATTTTGTATGTAACATTAACTCATTGGAACAAATCCCTGGTGTGTGACAAGCTCAGCAAAATCACATCTGAGATTAAATTCGCTCAGACTTCTTTGTTTCCTTTTCTTTAGAACTAGCAGTACACATGGCTCTCCATTCTCCTTTCTCCTCCCGTCTTTCCCCCATCTCCTAACTCCTCTGTTCTAATTTAGCATTCCTTCCACTCTCTCTGACCTCTCTTGATTCTTCAGACATGCAGTTTTTCTCTGGGATTGGGAAGAGGTTCTCAGATATCACAATGGGCTACTGTTGTAACAACTGGAACTTGAAAAGATTGAGAGTGACTTTAACAGCAGCTGGAATGCTGATTGGCTCTGCTTGGCACCCCTTGTAGTAGTGTCTGTCTCTCATGTCATTTATTCACGTTAACCAGGCTGAAGTAACTTTGACACTGGTATGTATGCAGTGTAGTTGGTGACAACCAGGTGGGAGTCTTCACTGCTAGTCAAACACATGGAGCTGCTATGTCTCAGATATATACTGTTCATTTCAATGGAAGACACTTAAGATTGGTCTGCTAAAATATAAAAGCTTTAATAATAAAAAAAACTCTCAAGACTAAATTCAGCAGAGAAATAGCCAAAAGTCTTTCTGTTGTGACTTTTTTCTTTTAATCTTTCAGATCAGCCTCAAATTTCCTGCAGCAGCAGCACAGATGGCCTATCAAAAGCCACGACCAGCCCTGGAGAAGAGTATATGGTCCAAGAGAATTTACATTATCCAACAACCTCGGAAATGTTAAGCTATAAAGCAAAATAGTCATGTCTGCTTGACAGTGAGCTAGTTTAACCACAATCTGCTATTAAATCCTGTTTGCAAAAGGACAAAAACATAGGGAAATAGTTTGCTGGCTGAACTGTATTGTATTTTTCTTTCATTTCTGGCAATAAAACACTTCATAAGTATACTAATTTCTTGTTACATGGCTTCATCCACCTGACTTTGTAGAATCTTCTATCTTTTTTCATAAAATCTTCAGTCATATCACAGAAATTTGAGTTGGAAAAGAGATGGTTTTCTTTTATCTAGTCAATCCCCCCACTGGCAAAGGATTGTTCCCTGCATTGTAGGGCTAACTCATGTCTTGATAACAAGTCCTGTGTAAAGGATAATGGGTTGTGCTGCTCCAGGAGCAGACTCCGAGGCACAGTTCCCGCCCCTATCTGGTGCTGGGGTGGGTAGTGAAGAAGTAATTTGTCCCAGATGTAGGCTTGGTACAAATTAGTTCCCCAGCACAGCTCTTCCCACTCCCAGCCTACCTGGAAGGGAGGGGAAGTAGTAGTCCTGTAGAAGCTGCTTTTCTTTACTGTACCCCCAGCATTGCACCCCATAATATGGGTAGCCAGCATGGGAGAGTGAGCACTTTGTACCTCCTTACTTCCATGCATAGGCGTGTTGGGCCATACTATGGCCCAATGTTCTTAGAAGTCTGCTTCACGTTTCTATAAGTCTCCTCATATTAGTTGTATGAGGAGAGGAACTGCAGGAACATGGCTGTAACTATGTTGTAACTGATGTATTAAGAAGTTTTCTTTGAAAATAGTTTTAATCAATGTAGTTATGCCACCAGTCGCCTAACTTACAACTTCTGTGGGTGAGACAAGCTTTCAAGCTTAGGCAGGTGACTTGGAAAAGAGCTCTGTGTAAGCTCAAAAGCTTCTTTCTCCCAACCGAAGTTGGTCCAATAAAAGAAATTACCTCACCCACCTTGTCTGTTTAATATCCTGGGACCAAAATGGCTACAACAACACAAGTTAGCAACAAGATGTTTTCCTTAAAATTTCCCACCATTGCAATAATGGGGTATTTTTCTGCTTCTGGTAACAACAATGGTAGTGTAGATTGGCCACTGGTGTCTTTACCACCATGTCATCTAGATTTGCTCTGAGCAGATGACCAGGTGGCTTAAAAAAACAGAAGGCTGCCAACTCCTTCTCTACACTACAGTTTTCATGGTTGCTAACATCAGTAGAATCAATGCTGGGAAGTTTTAGAGGAAAATGGTTCAGTGTAGACACTGACAGGACATAACTTTGTATTAAATAATCTGAGACATTTAAAAATGTGACTGCCTGACCTCCTGAATATATATATGATAGGTGGCCCAGGCAGTGAGTGACTCTACTTACTACTCTAGGTTGTCCTACACTTTCCACTATCCTGTTTTCAGTTGCTTATAACTTTTCTGGACTTCAACCATTTAGGCAGAAATCTTCCATCCTGGGTGTCTGCCTTAGGCTAAATTATATATATTTTAATTTCAGCAAAAATTATTCACCATTTTTTCAGAACAAGCTTAGGAGGAAATTTGTTGTAAAAACTTCATTACATGAGCAAAACAATTGTTTCATTGAGAAAGCTCTAGTACCTCTGTGTTTTGGAGCAAGGACTTTGAAATTTGGCTAAGGGTGGAGAAATTGTCCTGCTGTCCCTGTGAAAATCTGCCCAAATTTGACCAAGCTTGGAGCATCTGAAAATCTCTGTTCATACAATTCCTTACCTACCTTTTGATTGTTGTATTAATCCCCAGGCTGCCAAACAGCAACAGCAGTAACCAGCTTGCACTCTGCTTCCCATGACTGGCTGTGGAAACAGACCATAGGAAGTTCAGCCTCAAGGGTTTGACAGACAGCAGGCTCGTGGCTCCTGATTGGCTCTCTGCCCTCTGTAAAGTGTCTGCCCACCCCGGTTGTCTAATGTGAGCCACCACCCAGGCTGCTACGATCATGGGGAGTCTCAGTGCCCATAGGACCCACGTGTCTGCGTCTGCATTGAAGGCTTCTGTAGCAAAGTATGGACAGGGCAGGGGGTGGGGCAATGCTTAATTTGCTCTGGGGCTTGCCAGGGCTGAGTCCCAGCACCTCTAGGCTTGGTGGTTTATAGCTGCAGTATCTCTGGGCTCCTGATGAGCAGCTGCCACTCAGCTCTGAAGGCAGCGCTGCTGCCAGTAGCAGTGCAGAAGTAAGGGTGGCAATACCATAACATGCTACTCTTGCATCTGTGCTGCTGCTGCTGGTGGCAGCACTGCCTTCACAGCTGGGTGCTACCCAGCCAGCAGCTGCGACTCTACAGTCACCCAGCAAGTGCATAATTTGTGACAGGGCTTCTTTCATGACAAATGAAGCATGTCAGGGAGGGGGGAAGGGTTCTATGGGCAATGAAGCCACCTCTTGGCAGGGTCTGGGTCTCCTGTGTGTGGGACACCTGCAGGGAGCAGAGTTGGAGTGGCTGTGGCTGGTGCAGGTGGCTCAAGTGTACTCATTTCAGCCAATCCCTGGCTGAGCTGGGAATGGGGCCCGCTTAGCCCCTTCCCTGCCCTCCTCAGCCCAGAGCTCACAGACTGCAGAGGGAGCCATAGTAGACTGACATGCCACCTGCTCTCCCAGGGCTGCCGTTGCCCCAGTCCACAGCTTTCCAGAGCCCCCAGCCCTGACTCTGTATTTGAAAATATAGAAAACCCCAAAAATATTTAAATGGTATTCTAATCTTGTTCAACAGGGTGATTAAAACTGCAATTTTTTTAATTGCTTGACAGCCGGTGTGTGTGTGTATATACACACACAATGTCTGTCTGTATATTCACATTGAAAGAATTTTTAGGCTGCAAAGTTAAGCACTCAGATATCAGGAAATGCCAGAATTAGGGTTGTCTGTGCAACCTTAAATTGGTTCCTTTGTGCATTTGTATTATGATTAGGTTTGGCAGAAATCAATTTTTATTTTTTAAACCTTACTATAATCTGAGTATTTTTTTTCAATTTTATTGATTTAAATTTTCACAGCTGTAAGACACTGGGGGTGGGGGGGCAGACAATTATTTGGTGACAGATGTTGAGATTTATAACCATTAAAACAGAAATTGTGAACATCACATGTCAAAAAATACAAAGTGAATATCCATAAATCAAACTCTAAGAAGTTCTAAAGCAATACTTTTCTTAGGAACATAAGAACAACAATACTGGGTCAGTCCAATCGTCCATCCAGCCCAGTGTCCTGTCTTCCGACAGTGGCCAATGCCAGATCCTTCAGAGGGAATGAACAGAACTTCGCCTATCTGCAAATTTCAGTTTTTATTGATAGAAATATTTTTTGTCAATTTATGGCAGTACAGTGAAATTGACATTTGACACCCATAAAAATGTAATCCCTACAAGCCTAATTATGATAGTCTTTAATTACATTATCACAACTCCCACTCCCCCCGCCCCTAACTGTCTTATTCAGTACTCAGTATGGATGGTATTCAGAAAATTTAAATTGCTGATAAGGAAGCTATTTTCTGCAAGATCCTGGCCTCACAAACACAATAGATGTCAATCAGAGCTCAGCTGTGAATATATAAAATGCTAATTCTCTGAAAAATTGGATCCTAGATTTTTCAAATGGGGCACTCAAAATTAGCGTACTCTAGACATAAATATCTGAGCCTCATTTCCTCAGTTGTAAAATGGGGATAACAAACTACTTTATACAGGGATGTTGTGGAGATAAATTAATTTAACAGTTAAGCACTCAGATATGATTACTGGAGGAAATCAGTAATTCTGAATTCAATGCAAGGTTTGAATAGCATGCAGTAAGTGAGGCATAGGGTCACACCTTGAATAATGAGGGTAAAACAAAATATTGAATAGCTGCTCAGTGAGCAGCAACCATCCTGTGCACTGAATGAGGCTGGATTGGAGGGAGAAATAGTGTGAGATCATATGCATAGGCAACATTAATTCTGACATTTTCTAAGTTTTGAGTGCTTGACCTTAAAACCTGAATATTATTTTAATGTAGTCTTTATACATAATATATAGAATTTATAAGCATTTTAACAAAGGTACATTCTGTCCACACTAGTTCAGCCCACGTTTTGAAGGGCCATTTTTTCCAGCCTCCACGTAACTTTTAAAGGTAAGGTAGATATGTCATTTTGGGAAGAGTTCTGTATTTAAAATTTTATTGGCTTCTGTCTTGTCCCTCTAAGTAACACTTTTGTTTCCTTAATATGCTTCAGGTATTACTGATTATAAATAGTTTAAATGTGTTGTGTGACCTCACAGTCCCTTTTTTGGTGGGTGAGCATAAGCAGGCAGAGTTCATGGAATGATGACGACAGAGGCAGGAGCTCAGTAACGGCAGAGCATGTATTTATTACTGGAAGAGGGTGCAGATAGGCAGTTCTCCAACTGCTGCTGGTGCTGCTGACTCCAAAAAATACTTTCATTTCACTTTACACAGGCAGGAACCACCCCTTTACCTGACCTGTCGCTCAGGTTACTTCCTCAATCAAAGTCCTCCTTCCCCTGAGAAGCCACACCCTTTAGGGGCTGTCTGTGGATGTGCCCCACGCACAGACCCAGCCAGCACAGTAGCTTGGTTAGTTACACACACAACTCTGTAAGCAGCTATCCTGTCAGGTAAGTCAGAAGTTTTTAATTTACTTTATATGTACTTCAGTGTTAGTTATTGAGCTTATGGAGTAGCTACGGTACTTTGATCATATGGGGCACAGTTCTTGTGCTCTGTAGTCTGATGAGTGGAAGTCTGTTTTACTGACTAGACCAGGGATGGGCAAACTATGGTCCACAGGCTGGATCTGGCCCACCAGCCATTTTAATCCAGCCCTTGAGCTCCCGTTGGGGAGCGGGGTCTGAGGCTTGCCCCGTTCCAGTGCTCCAGCCAGAGAACAGGGTCGGGGGCCGCTTCACACACCTCCCAGAAGCAGCGGCATGGCCCCACTCTGGCTTCTGTGCCTAGGGGCAGCCGGGGCATGCTGCCTCTACCCCAAATGCTGCCACCACAGCTCCCATTGGCCAGGAACTGCAGCCAATGGGAACTGCAGGG
This sequence comes from Malaclemys terrapin pileata, assembly GCF_027887155.1. NCBI lineage: Eukaryota > Metazoa > Chordata > Testudines > Emydidae > Malaclemys > Malaclemys terrapin. The sequence goes on along the minus strand of NC_071515.1, from coordinate 49,006,881 downwards.
GCAGTGTCTGTGGACAGGGCAGCTTGCAGAGCCGTCTGGCCATTCCTCCGCATAGGAGCTGGGAAAGGGACATGCTGCTGCTTCCGGGAGCTGCTTGAGGTAAGCACCACTTGGAGCCTACACCCCTGAGCCTCTCCCAGTGCCCCAGCCCTGACCCCCCTCCCGCTCTCCAACCCCCCATCCCAGCCTGGAGCACCCTCCTACACCGCAACCCCTCATCCCAAACCCCACCCCAGAGCCTGCAACCCTTCTTGCACCACAACCTCCTGCCCCACCCCGATCCCCCTCCCACCCTCCAAACCCCTCGGTCCGAACCTGGCGCACCCTCCTACACCTCAAATCCCTAGCCCCACCCCAGAGCCCACACCCCCACGCAAAGCTCTCACCCCCTACGACCCCACTCTGCTGCCCCAGCCTGCACCCTGAACTCCTCATTTCTGGCCCCACCCCAGAGCCCACACTCCCAACCAGAACCCTCACCCCCCCTTCCAAACCCCAACCCCAATTTTGTGAGCATTCACCACTCGCCATACAATTTCTATTCTAAGATGTGGCCCTTGGGCCAAAAAGTTTGCCCACCCCTGGACTAGACCCAAGTCCAAAATATAGCATACAAATTAATTAAAACTTTCTCAGACGGGTGAAATGATTCCATTAACACTGCAACAAAGCTAAAAATAGCTATAGTGGACTTGGTGTAAAGTCAATGGAAAATATGGGATATCTAAAATAAAATGTCAGTAAGATTTTGAGGCTATTTAAAATGCTGTTTTCACCCTTCCTGATTCTGAAGGCAAATAATGGCTGAAGGGCTATTAAAGGGCCTCATCCCGAGAGGTGCTGAGCACTTGTAATTCCTACTGAAGTCAACGGGAGAAGCACCTCTAGAATCAGGCCCATGATGGGCTACTTGCATTCTGGCTCAAGGATGTCCTACCACGGATGTGGGGGAGAGGAATGTTTTCTCTTGGCTTGAGTTCCTCTCTCTCTTCCACCATAGGGAACAATTTTCCTTTGGAAAGAAGAGCAAATGATGAAGCCTCTAGTTCAGGCCTATTTTCAGTAGGCCCAGGGGGGAGGCAGTCCAATATGGCTTTTACTTCTGGAGGAATTCTGTGCCACTGCGTATATGCAGAATTCATGTACTGTGAAGATCTTTTTTTTCTCAGCGGAAAATACATTCCGCCCAGAAGTGATGCAGTTACGCCTTTCACTCACCGGGAGCTGCTGTGGCGCCAGAACAGGAAGCAGCTGCTCCTGGTCGGAAGCAGCTGCTCCTGGTCGGAAGCAGCCCCAACTGCGGAGAGGGAAGAGAAGAGGCCCTGTTCCTCACAGCACCCTGCCCATGGGGCCAGGTCAGGAGGCACAGGTTATGCAGGGACAGTCATAATAGGGCATATGGGACTGTTGGGATGGGGTCACAGATTGGGGTTCAGAAGGGCTAGTGATGGGGGACAGATTGGGGTGGGGGGCTGAGTGGGAGTTCAGGGACCCGTGGATGGGGGAGGGGAGCAGCTGAGTGGGGGTGCAGGGACACATGGGGATGGAGGAGGGGGGTGCAGGTACACATGGGAATGGAGGACGGGGGGTGCAGGTACGCATGGGGATGGGGAGGAGGGAGGAGTGCAGGGACACATGGGGGTGGGGGACAGGGATGCAGGGACACAGAGAGAAGGGGCAGATGTGCCTGACTAAATGAGAGAGGCTAGGGGTCAGCCAGGGTCTGTACGGGGAAGGCTCCTTAACAATCTCTCCCCCCCCCCCAAAAAAAAAAAAACCCTGTTCCATACTTCTCCCACCCACACCCAACAACCCTCCAAGTTCACATCCAGGCTCCTTCCCAAAAATGACTTCTGTCTCTCTTAACTCCTTCGTTACCCCTGACTCCCCCAAGCCTTTGCACTGCTTCTGAGGGGTGTGGGAAATATTTATCTGTATTGTAATTTAAATTAGTTATTACTCATTTAAATTCTGTATTAATATGCCTAGTAAGGAATCTATTTGTCAAAAATATTTCCTGAATCTTTTTTGTTGTCTGTATTTTACAGACCTACTTGCCAACAGCTAGTTTGAAATAAATTACCAAAATAATTGAAACTGGATGATTATATTATGTTGTTTTGACAAATAAAATATGCATAATTTTTCAGAATTTTAAAATATTGTGTGCAGAATTTTTAAATTTTGGGCACCAAATTTTATTTTTTTTGGCACAGAATTCCTCTAGGATCAGGCTTTACAGATTTCCTCTTCCTGATGCCAACCTGGGAGCCACTTCACTCCTGGCACAATTTAGAGCCTGTGCTAAATTGCACCCAGTTATCAGTGGTCCCAAGGATCCTTTCCAGTATGTAAGGATCACCTAGCGGTACCTTGGTCCTCTTACTTTCCTCTGGGAATGCCTCCTTTACCAGGAGCCGGGAAGTGGGTGGCATAGAGTTACTATGCTGGCTCTGAGCTACCCCAGAAATCTCTCTGTCTTGAGGGACTTTCCCAGTAACCAATTAATCCATCACTGCAGCCCTCCTTCGTTGCTGAAGTGGCATAAATTTCTGTTTTTAATCTCTCTTCCCCTCCCCCCCGCAGCCCCCCGAAGCTAATGTCATGTCAAAAAGGTGCTGATTATGGACTTTCACATGCAAAAATAAAGGAGCTAGTGTTTCTTCTAATTTTTTCTATTTTTATAAATATAATCCACAGGTTTTGGTAGAGTTAATCCTGATTTAAATGATTTTAAATTCAAGAGGAGACTAAAACCCAAAACTATATTCTGGGATTAGAGTAGTGGTGAAGAGAATGTATAAAAAAGGAGGCTATGGCTACACTACAGATTAGGTCGATATAATTTATGTTTCTTAGAAGTGTGAATAAGATGCCACCCCCCACCCCCCAAAGCAACGTAAGTTACACTGACCTAAGCACCAGTGTGGATAACGCTATGTCGGTGGGAGAGCTTCTCCCGCAAATATAGCTACTGCTGCTGTTTGGGGGTGGATTAATTAAGTCGACTGGAGAACTCGCTCCTTAGAGCATCAGCATTAGCAGTGCTATAGAGGGCTGGTGAAGCTGCACTGCTGTAAACTCTCTAGTGTAGCCATAGCCTCATTTTACAGGAAGCAGACACAGTCATACCTCCGTTACTGTCGTAAAACGTGTAATTCTGCTCAGTCAAGAAATTGTATCTTCAAGATTTATCTTAACTGCCATTCCCTATTGTCTAGTATAGACATATTCTCTGCTGTTTAATTTTTATCTGCTTTTTGTGTTCTCCTGCTTTCTAATTTCCATAAATAAACTTTGATTTATTTATAAGTGGAGTTAATGGCTGTTTTGGGGAACAATCAGGGGAGCCGAAGCAATGGTCTATGCAGGGGAGAGGGAGTGGAGGGTACCAAAGAGCTGGTAAGGCTCCCTGATTCTGAGCGCTGGCTAGCCCCAATGCAATTTTTAGTTGCTGCTAGGTTGTTCTAAGTTGCATCACTGACTTAGGGTCTTTAATGGACCCTATGCCAGTAGAGGAGTGATATAGTGGAGCTCCACACTGCTACACTCTCTCCCTGCTTCCAACATACCCCTTCCTCCCCTTGCTCTCTATATTGGAGGGGGAGGGGACCACAAGCAAAGGAGCTAGCTGCATGCAATTATACATAGCAAGGAATTACCCTTCAGAAGGGAAATTACCTGCTGGGCATTTGTGGCCAGATTATGGTCACTGTGTGCACCCTGAGAAGTACAAAGGGGCTGTAATGTAGTAGAGATTCTGTCCCAGTAATGACCCCCTCCAACCTAGCCCCCACCCTGCAAAGAGGGGCTGAGATGGGATAGAAGTTTCAGTCAAAGGATGGGCATAAGTGTCCCAGTCTCAACTCACTTCTGCTAAATCACTAATTGCAGTAGAGCTGGTTGAACTTTTTTCACAATGAATATAAATCAGAAGCTAGGAACTGTAGAAAATTGATAAGGCAAGCAAAGGGACACAAGGAGAAACATATGGCCAACAGAATTAAGGATAATAAGGACTTTATTATTTATATTACTTTAAAAAATAACTAAACAATTTATTGACAATGCATGACAATTATAGAGAAATTTGCATGTTTTTTTGAAGTACCAGCATTGTTCAGCTCTTCTCTCCTTGCTCTCCACCCCCATCCCTGCCCAATTTACATCCTTCGTTTCTTAATGTTTCTTTTTGGTTTGTTTGGTTGTGCAGAGCCACTTGTGATATTGTGGTGGGTCACTTTGGAGTGCTGGGTAGTTATAGCCTGTCTACTGTGAGTATTTTGTTTTATTTAACTGTAGGACTCTATTGTTCTTTAATGAAAACAAAACAAAAAAAGCCATGTAAATTGCAGCTACATTTAGAAAAAAGGGAGAAAATAAAGTTTGTCTGAAGGAAAGGAAAAAACTTTGTAGGGTAGAAAGGCTATTTTCAGGCTTCTTGGAAGTTACTGTAAACCAGTAGTTTCCAACCTTTTTATGCCCAAGCTCACTTTTTGAATTTAAGGGCAACCCAGGATCTACCCCACCCTTTCCCCAAAGCCCCGCCCTGCTCACTCCACCTCCCACCCCCTGTCGCTTGCTCTCCCCCGCCCTCACTCATTTTCACCAAGCTGGGGTAAGGGGCTGAGGTTCGGGAGGGGTTGCAGGCTCTGGGCTGGGGCCAAGGGGTTCGTTGTGTGGGAGGGGACTCTGGGCTGAGTCAGGGGCAGGGGGTTGGGGTGCAGGAGAGGGGATGAGGGGTGCTGGATCCCGGAGGGGGCTCAGGGCTGGGGTGCGGCCTCTCGCTGGATGGCACTTACCTTGGGCTGCTCCCGGTCGGCGGCATAGCGAGGCTAAGGCAGGCTCCCTGCCTACCCTGGCCCTACGCAACTCCAGGAGGGGCCGACACAACCCTGTGGCTCGTGAGGGGGGAGGAGGGAGACACATGGCTCTGCGCACTGCCCCTCTCTGCAAGCACCACCCCTGAAGCTCCCATTGGCCTCAGCTCTCATTGGCCACAGCTCCCCTTTTCCGGCCAATGGGAGCTTCAGGGGCAGTGCTTGCAGGCAGGAGCAGCGCACAGAGGGAGACTCCTGCCTCCCCTCTCTTGGGTCTGCACTGGCCACTTCCGGGAGCGGCGTGGGGCGGGGCAGGCAGGGAGCCTGCCTTAGCTGCAGCTCAACTGCGCCACCGGAGATCGCAATCGACTGGCAGCTTCTTTAGGATCGACCAGTTGATCAGGATCAATTGGTTGGTGACCATTGCTATAAACAATGCAGAGTGAACAAAAATGAAATATTCTTGTCAATATCCTTTTAATTTTTAACTTTTGGTGACAAATATATTTCACCCCTGTCTGATATTCTTTAATCATCTTGACAGTTGGAATAACAGCAATATAGTATAGTTTAATTCTTATAGTGCTTTTTGATCTATAAACCTCAAAACATTTACAAAAATGGGTAAGACCTCAAGCCAAATGCCAATGAATTCTATGGAAAAACATCCATGGGAATTCAATAGATACTGAGTTGGTTACTGAAGGTGAAATTTACCTCTGTGCAGAGGGTCTTACCAATTCCCTCATTACTCCTGTTTGAAGGCTTTAAGTGAGCATAGGCCTTGTGCTGGCCTTATGCAGGCATGAATTTTACCCTTTACAAGGCAATGTCTCATTCTCTAAGCTCAGGGAATTCATAGTTTAGGCAGTTCATGATGGAGATATGATGGAGTATGGCAGCAACCATAAAACTATGCTTTTAGTCATATTGGAGTAAGTCTTTGATTCATATGTAATATTGTAATTTAAGTGTTGAAGATTCAATAAATCATTGAAGATTTATCCAAGAATGGACAACAATTTGACATTCTCCCATCCCATTGGTGGAACAAGAAAAAAAATGTAATCTAAGTCATGAAACTATTAATAAACAGCTTTACATAAGAACCTATTCCCTTGAGTCTGTCAAGCTCTGCTTCCAACCTTGAAAAAATGAACACCAAGGTACAAAACCATTCCCAGCATATGAACCTTCCCCCAATATTAAAAATATATACAGATCAAGATACACTGTAAAGTGTGTGTTACATCATCTTCTAGTGACTGGTCCATATATAAGATAAGGGACCTGTTATAACTCCCAACTAAGCTCTCCTTTAGCTGAAGTGGCAGAGGTCTGTGGTTTTGGGTCTCAATCAGGGTTCTAATTCCAGTTTCTTCTGTGTAATTTATATTGTAATTGCCCTAATATTACATACCCTCCCCCCTAAAAAGTTCACAGTCAAACTGGCAAATATGCTTTGAGAGCCCAATAATGCATTCTTGCAAAAATGTCTGTCCTCGCTGGTTGTTACTCCTTGGGGTCCATTGCTGCTGTTCCTTATTTTCCCTTTCTGCAGCTCCTAGACTACCCTCCCCTGTCGTCTTTGGTATTTACAGGATGAGTGCTGGTCTAGCAGACTTACCACTGGCCATGTCTGCATTGCCATGATACATAGTTTTTCTGGTGTATGGTGGGATCTTTCACATGCTCCCAATGATCTATCAGTCTTGCCTCTGGTCTATCTGGCTTTCCAGGGCATCAAGCTTTCTGGATAGAGAGGGAGCTGCCAAGTCAGTGTTCTATAGAAGACTTTATTATACTAGGCAGATACTTTTCACAGTCATCTGCAGCTACTGAGACAAAGAAATTATAGTCTTCCTTTTGCTCAATGGCTGGTTTCCCCTTATGCAATGGACACATGCTGAAATTGATGGATTCAGCTCTCTGAAAGCCCTGTTTATAACTGATGGTACTGGATACACACTGTTAACTGACTCCATATCTCACTGTCATATCTTACATGATCTTGAGAGGTCTAGCTTCATATTCAGTATTTAACAAATACTCTGGTGTTCATCACTAGTTTGGGGAAATGGAAAATATATATTCTAACTATACAACAATACAATTTACTCTTCACTGGAGCATAAATGTTTCATTAAACAATTTAATTTGCGGTCAAATATTAGGGCAATTTCTATATCTTATTGTGTTTGTCATGGAAAATTACTTGTGGGAGGTTCAGTCAAGTGCTCCAGAAGCCTTTGTGATCAAGAGATTGGAAAATGGAAGGACAGTCTTTTTGTTCTGCGTTTGTACAGTGCCTAGCACAACAGGGTCCTGGTTTGTGACTAGGTGCCCTTAGGTGCTACTTTAATAAAGTGGATTGAGGGGAAGGGAGGGAAGAGGAAAGGAGACTAAGAAAGGAGGAGAGGCTAAGATTCTGAAGTTTTTGTGAACACTTCAAACTCTAGCAGAGGCTAATTTAAACTTGTTTTTCTTTGCTGAGAGTTAAGTGGACATTATTCAAAGGACACGTTAATGATTCACAGTCATGTCTAGAAGAATCTTTTGATAAAAGATTAGGGAAACAAGGCGAGTGAGGTAATATCTTTCACTGGATCAAAAAAATATATGATCTCACCCACATTGTCTCTTTAATGTCCTAGAATCCACATGGCTAAAACTGCACTTGAGAAAAGATTAACATTAGCTGCTAATTATACCTGCCTTTTTTATGCCACAAGATGTTGCTGTTCGCCTACAATTTATACAGCCTCCACCAGTTGAGCTGTCCAGTGACAACATTATAGTATCCTCCCATCACTGAGCCATTCTTTTTAATCCACACACAAATTTTACTGCAACAATTTTAAAGATCAAGCATTAAAAGCGAAGATGTATTTCTTTCAGTATCATGCTAGGGTTTGCACAAACCACAGAGGACTTGACCCAGAAAATGAATTATAAACCTATATAGCACATCTTTTATAGGGGGGGAGGGAAAGGGGGAAATCACATTTCTTCTTACCATCTCTAGTATCCACCCACACATACCATCTTCATATTTGAACAAGTTAACTACAAATGAAATATAATCAAAATAAATTAGTGGCAAACATACTACTGTACATTGGCATTGAATTCAGAGGAGTAGATTACAGAATCTTGTTATTTTGCAGATCCTGTGTATTATACATTTCTAACAGAACAATCTCAACACCAAACTATCGGGGTATACTACAGGTATTTTGGAGGAAAATGTAGGCAGTGAGATTTTAGGAAATTTATGAAAATGCAAAATAAAATGTTTTATGCAGTGTTGTGGTAGCAGTGTTGGTCCCAGGATATTAGAAAGTGAGATAGACAAGCTATTGAGCTTGCACAGAGCTCTTCTGTGGGTCTCTCTCACCTACATAAGTTGGTCCAATCAAATATATTACTTCACACACTTTGTCTCTATAATAGATATGTACATTTTATAAGGCAAAATGATTTCTCAGCAGCACTTCATAATCTGCTCTAGTCACTATCAGAGTTAACATAGACTGGTGCATGTAGATCTATATATAGCGGTTCAAAGTCAACACTGATGTGAACAGACACAACTTCATTGACTGCACCCATTTACACAAGGTCTGAATTTGGTCCAGTTTCTCTTCTGCCTTTAATTTATTTCTAACTGTTGTTTCAGAAGTTCTTTTTTGTAACACCATAGTACACTTATAAAGTTTGTTGACAATACAAAGCTGGGCGGGGGGGTTGCAAGTGCTTTGGAGGATAGGATTAAAATCAAAATGATCTTGTCAAACTGGAGAAATGGTCTGAAATAAATAGGATTAAATTAATATATTAAATTAGTATATAGGTAAATAAGGACAAATGCAAAGTACTCCAAGGGAACAATCAGTTGCACACATACAAAATGGGAAATGACTGCCTAGGAAGGAGTACTGCAGAAAGTGATCTCGGGGTCATAGTGGATCACAGGCTAAATATGAGTCATTGATGTAACACTGTTGCAAAAAAAGCAAACATCATTCTGGGATGTATTAGCAGGAGTGTTGTAAGCAAGACACAAGTAGTAATTCTTCCACTCTACTCCACGCTGATTAGGCCTCAGCTGGAGTATTGTGTCCAGTTCTGGGAGCCACATTTTAGGAAAGATGTGGACAAATTGGAGAAAGTCTGGAGAAGAGAAACAAAAATGATTAAAGGTCTAGAAAACATGACCTCTGAGGGAAGATTGAAAAAACTAGGTTTGTTTAGTCTGGAGAAGAGAAGTCTGAGAGGGGACATGATAACAGTTTTCAAGTACATAAAAGGTTGTTACAAGGAGGAGGGAGAAAAATTGTTCTCCTTAACCTCTGAGGATAGGACAAGAAGCAATGGGCTTAAAATGCGGCAAGGGCAGTTTAGGTTGACCATTAGGAAAAGCTTCCTGTCAGGGTAACTAAGCACCGCATAAATTGCCTAGGGAGGTTGTAGAATCTCCATCATTGAAGATTTTTAAAAGAAGGTTAGATAAACTCCTGTCAGGAATGGTCTAGATAATACTTAGTCCTGCCATGAGTGCAGCGGACAGGACTAGATGACCTCTCCAGGTCCCTTCCAGTCCTATGATTCTATGTATTTGCATGATACATTTTCAGTCTGGCTGCATTCAGAAGGTCGGGCTTGAGGATGGTTGTGTTCAAGGGAGGCCTTTGTTAACTTCAGAAACTACACAGATCTGACATCATCAGCTCTACAGGACTGAAGATGTCCTCTGGTTAAGGGATTTAGAAGCCTCGTTGGCAAAACTGGAATTTATGTTTTCTAAAGTCAATAGGTCAATGGCTTGTTTACACTACACAGCTTTTAGCAACACGGCTGTGTCGTTACAGCCATGCTGCTAAAAATTGGGCAGTGTAGCTGCTGTTTGTCGGCTCTCCTGCCAACAAAAAACTTCCACTCCCCAATGAGCGGCATTTGCGTTGTTGGCAGGAGAGTGGCTCCTGCCGACAACACGCTGTTCACACTGGCACTTGTTGCGGCCAAACTTTTGTCTTCCGAGGGGAAGGAGGGGGGGAAGTTTAACTCTTCTGAAAGACAAAAGTTTTGTCATTCAATTGTCATTGTAGACATAGCCTAAGAGCTTCACTGAGGAAGCTAGTAGAATTAGTAAGGTGCTCTCTCTCTCTCTCTCTCTCTTTCTCTCTCTCTATATATATATCAGAAACAATGGTGTCCAAAGTCTGTATTAGCAGCTAAGAGGATCAGTCTTTCCTTGAAGGCTAATAAATTCCTAGATACATCTCAGTGGAGCAATGGACTAAACATTGCAAGTAGCTATTTATAATCGTATATGGGACCCTATTGCAGATATGCATGTGGAGTGATGATTAAAGAACTTGATGGTGCTCTTTATAAACTTCTTAATCAAACAGAAACACTAAGATAGGATTAAAAATTGTGTGGGAGTTTGATGTGATTGATGGAATCTTTGCAATGATGGAAGGTCATCTTAAAATACCATTAAGAAGATTCTGAAGCTAACTTAGATTAGATGATTTTTTGATGAAATAGATGTGGTGTCACTTCTTACATTCAGCAACATATTTTCTCCAGATTTGATGGCACATTTTTTTTAGAAAAGCCACAGAAGGAAAGAAAGAATGAGCAAGACTATATGGCACTTTCCCTTTCCCATTTCCTGGCTGCATTTATCTTGTCTTTCTTATTTAAATTTGGTACTAAAAAAAGCACTGAAACAGAATGTGCGAGCAACCTGGCAATAACTAGACTTACAGTAACCACCCTACACCATTAATACTGGTACACAAATCAAACTAATTCTCCCAGAAAATAGCATAGAATAATCAAATAGAAGTAACTGTCAAGAATGATGGCTTGCAGCTGCACCTGCCCAGTCTCTAGGCAGCGTATGAGCACAGATGAGCCACAGCAGGGCTGTCTCATTGGCTGCTGAAGTCAGGAAACCCACTTTTAAGCCCAACAGCAACAACCAATCTCTGGCGGCTTACTGTACAGGCCTGCAGCTGTGATCTCTTCTGTGTCTGTCTTGCTCCAGCTCTGATCCTACCTTGTTACCAGCCTTGTTCTGGCCCTGACCAGCCCAACCCAGCCCAGCCCAGCCTTGTCCATTCCACTCCAGGCCCTGATTCCCGGTTCCTGACTTTGACGTTTGGTGCTGTTCGTGGCCGCTGACTCCAGCTCTGACTAGTAGGCAAGACTGCCTATATCTCGGTTTCTGACAGTAACAACTAATCTCAGACAACAGAAAAGGAAAACTCAAGAAAAATTTTCACCCCCAAATCTTACCCAGGAACATCGCCTCATCCATCTTAAAGAATGCAGTTTTTTGTCCTGTCTACTGAGTTTTGTGTGTCACAGACTGTGTTTAAGTGATTAGATTCTGGTGGTGTCTATTGCTGTTAAACATAGTCTAGAGAACTGTGTGTGAGCACGCTGGGGGCATGTCTACGACTTTGCTTCCACTGTGACCAGTTGTGTCAAACTGTACTAGGAGGAGAGAATCCTACACATTTTCTGAAGGAGCAGCAGGGATCATTGCTGTGTGCACTTTCCCCAGCTCACTTGAAGGCTTTCTTCTGCCCTACATAGAAATCATGCCTCCAGCCACCACCAAAAGGGCATTAAACTTTCTCTTCCCCATGTGGCTTACGATCTGGGATCCTTAATTTGTCCCTAAAATCAAAAACAAATATAAAAAAATACAAAGTATTTGTAACAAATCTTTGAAAGAACACTCCCCAACCCTCATTTATTTCCAGTATGGCTTTCTGAGGGACACAATCACTGGCAGGGAGGAAGGATCATAGTAGCAATGAATTTCTCAACTCCATACTGGACTAAATTTACATAACCATAAGAATGGATTATCATTTGTTCCATCTGAGAAACTCTAGAGGGTCCCCTTTGAGACCTTCTTTCTCTAGAGACTCTTAGAAATCTAAATGAATACCTCTACCTGCCCATCTGTATGTTGGACCCATGCCACAGATGTGGCTAATTCCTGAATGGCAAAAAGTGTAATTATAGGAATTATAAAACACCATTGTTCATAAGCATGGTTGTCCTTGTTAACAGTTTTATCGACTATATTTTTATCAGTTAAATGTTTCCAGTGCTTCTAATTTTTCAAGGAGACTCAAAGATTTTTTTACATCTGGGGAATTTCCTCAGAATAAGGCTTAATTTTCTACTAATCAAAATCATTTGGCACTACGGAAAATAAATTGGAAGCAGAGTTTTCCACTTATTAATTGATTTCCAGACATACAACTGGTGCTTCTTCAAATTGAAAACATTTGCCTTTCCGTTACTTCTGATGTTTATCCATCATTCTTCACTATTGTTCGAGTACTTATAAAAATGTCACATACATAAGTTTGTGATAAACTTTGGGTTCAAAACTTCCTCCCTTTTGGAGCATGACTTCTAAACTCTGTACCATGGATGTTCTTCTGTAATCTGCTCATCTCTTGCATATGTGTGTTTGGTATGTTCCAAAGCAGAACTTTTGAGCTAGTACTACTGACACTCTTCACTAAGGCCTCAGTTTAACAACGCACTTAAGCACCTGCTTAAGGTTAAGCACATTTTAAGTCTATCTCTATTCAGCAAAGCATTTAAGCACATGCTTCAGAGCATTGCTGAATTGTGGCTAATGCTAAGTAAATTCATTGCTTTTGCTATGTATGTACCATCCATAAGCAATGAAATTCTGCAAGTCACAGGATCTTATAAATCTCTTATTTCCTCCTTAGATATCAATCATTCCTTGTGAAATCAGATTCGTAAGTGAGAGACTCCCAAGATAAAATATAGGGCAAAGCTCATCTAATAATTTCTGTCTCCTGATCAAGATTCTAGATATAATCAGTTTTTTGATACTGAGAAGAGGATAAGGAACGGAAAGGAGAGGAAGGGAGCCTAGCAAAGCATTGAATCTGGATGACTCCAGTCGATTGGCTTGATCATGTTCTTGAGATCTTGTTATAGCCTTCTTTTGTAATAACTTTGCTGCCACTAATTGTGTCGTTATATTGCTTTTTCTTCTGGTAGACCTTCCAAAGCAATGGGAACTCTAGAGTGGCAAAAGGCAATAGATTAACTACTCTAGCAGGAATAGGAAAAGCCATGCAATCACTGGAGGATAAAAGGACTTTAGAATCAGTGAGCCAAATCCCGTCCTCAGATAATCACTTACAGTTCTCAATGATTTCAGTGAGAGTTACAGATGCAAATTTAAAAGCAAAATTTAGCCCACTGAGTCCTTTAGGAATCTGAGCATCCAGATCAGCCCTTATTGACTGAATACTGCAAGGATGTAGCTTTGTCCTTAGGACTCATGGATTCAATGATTTTCACATTTTAAAATATTTATTAATGGTTTTTACCGCTTAAAGACTCTTGCATCTAGGCAAGTAGATATAACAGTATCAGGTGATCCATTTGATGAGGCAGATGAGGGCTGCCAAGTTAAAACCTGAGCTGCATGAAAAAACTAAAAGTAAGTAGGAAATCTCACAGATCTAATGATTTGTCACAGGGGCTCATGTATTCTGAGCAGGAGGCTACTGGTGGTACATTCCTCAACAGGCAGCTGCCATGAGTTACATGCAATTAAGTACATTTCAACAATTTAATTTTCCAATGAAAAGAGATTTTAATTAAAATAATGGTATCTGTGAATGTTAGTATTTTTTACAATAAATTTGTTACTTTTGTCTTTTTCCATAACAAACCACTCCCCCTACTCAGATGTTATTTCATCCCACTGCAGAAAGTGAGCAAGAACTCCTGTAATTAACTAGCTTTTTTGCACTCCCTCTACTGGAGGGAAGATGGGAAACTAACTTGTTCAAGTGTTTACAGTGTGATACATTGATGGCCACCTAGGAATTTAGGGTTGTGGTCACTATGCTGCAAACCATGGCCTCTTGGAGCTTCACCCTGGCAGCAGGAATAGAACCTACATCTCACTTGCTCTGAAAGTACAGGTCCTGCTACTTTAACTAACGTGTCAGCAGTATGTAGGACATGTGACACACTGTCCAGTGATTCTTACTCCATCCAATAGTGGGTAGTGGAGTACATATACACTCTAGCCAGTTCATTATATTTTCCCAGTGTGAGCAGCTAAATTAGAGGACTTACTCTAGCCCACTGCAGTAGACCCCTATAATATCTGGAACCTAAGATCATGGGTTCCGTTCCTCGCACTTCATGTGTGTAGTTGGCTGTTTCTGACCAGAATGTCTCTGGCTGTATGCGTTCATGGATTGTTCCACTTGCATGAACTGAGTAGTAACAATTTCTTTTATTTTTTTTCAGAGTTTAGTACCCATTGCTTCTTTTCCCTTTCATAAGAGCAACAACAAAAAACACCATTGTCTCCCCCCTCAGCCTACAAAAATGTACGAAAGTTAAATAAAGAATTAATATTAATTTGCAATTGACTCATAAAAAGGAAAAAGAGAATCTGATGGGCCACTTAAATCTCATCTTGCAGTACAGTATCTCTGACTTTGCTTTAAACTGCCATATTCATTGTCAGCTTTTGTTCTGGAGCATTGTATGAGATTTTCAGTTTTCTTAATTTCTTTTCAAGCACTGACTGTTCCAGTGAGATCATTGATGTTGACCCTAGCTCAAGATTAGTTTTTAAATAGAAAAATTGAAGAACTTGGGTGTAGGCAGGCATACACACCCACAAAATACAGGTTTTTTCCCCCTAAGGGCAATAATTCCTGTGGTATAATGACAGGGTTTTATTTGTTATCTTTCTTCTGTATGCCTTGCAGAAATGAAGTGCTGGCAGACTGGCAGTAAAGCAAAATTGACTAGCACCCCGTTCTCTGAAGTGCTGTATGCCAGGCCAGGCCTTGCACAGAGGTCAAGTTTCTGGTAAATTTCACTTTGCTGCCAACCTGCACACAGAGCAAACAGAACAGAGAACTGGAGGGGGTTGGGAAAGAGTAGACATAACAGGAGCAAGGGTTAGGAGAGGCAACAAAGGTATCAGAACTGGAAAAGAGAGGATGAAAGAAAGTGTAGGGAACATATTATTAATTGAAAAAAAAATATCGAACAGAGTGACATTCAGAGGTTTTTTAGTTAATGTTTATTATTTTTATTATTTATACAGTGCCATAGGTTTGCATGGTATGCTAAAGCCAAAAAAGATAAATTCTGCCTCAAGGAGCTTAAAATTTGCTGCCTGTTCCTGCAAACACTTACTCATATACATAATTATTAGTGTGTATTCCATATAGAGAAAGTGATGCAGGAGATGAACTGCAATTCTGCAAATACTTATGCATATGAACCACTTGATACATGTGACTGGTACCACTAGGGTGACCAGATAGCAAGTGTGAAAAATCGGGACGGGGGTGGGAGGTAATAGGAGCCCATATTAAAAAAGCCCCAAATATCGGGACTGTCCCTATAAAATCAAGATATCTGGTCACCCTAGGTACCACTGAAGTCATTGGGACTCTGCACAGGGATCTAGTCACACAGAAGAGCTTGTGGGATTGGAGTTAGAATATCTACCGCTCATAAAGTAGTTTAACAAAGATATTATTTGTAACTTGATTTTATGTTTTATTTTCATTTTTGTGTTTTTCTCTTGTAAAGTCAATAAAATATATTTTATTAAGTATTTTTCAGTAAGTCAACAATCTTCTAACAAAAAGTACATAGGCAAAGCAAAGAAATCGGATTTCTTAGCTCCTTGGGCTAGGGTGACCAGATGTCCCGATTTTATAGGGACAGTCCCGATTTTGGGGTCTTTTTCTCATATAGGCTCCTATTACCCCCCACCGCCTGTCCCGATTTTTCGCACTTGCAGTCTGGTCACCCTACCTTGGGCCCAATGTTGCTGGTCACTCTGCTGCAGTATTTATCATCTCAGGATGAAGCTCTCGGTGATCAGAACAGCTCTCTAAAAACCTTGAGGGCTTGCATAATAAATTTGAGGATATAAGGGGAGCCATAACCTCTGTGAAACAAAGCTGGAAAATCCGTTGGCTCGGACAAATTATCTGAACAACTGAGTTAAAGGGGCAGACAGGGGAATAGTGCAAGTGGAAAAACAGCTGTCGACTCAACTCCTCCCATGAGGAAGCTACTGATGAGAGGAAAGATTTTTTTTGTGATCAAACGTATTTCTGTACCGAGAGACAAGTAAAGAACCTTCACAATCAAGCTACAGCTAAAAATATCTGGATCTTGAGCTTCCCTGTGGAACAGCAGGACCTAAATCCAATTGACTTTATTCTTAATGGAATCCCAAAGCTCCTTGACTTAGATACAGAGGACTATCACATTATTCAGCAATACCTCAGGATCCTGACCAGGCACACATCACAGAACACTGGACTTGTAAGTCTCCTGGTTTCTTGTTTTAGATTTCAGACACAAAGAATCGTAAAGGCTGCCAGATCCAAGAAAAACATCTCCTTTGAGGGACAGAAAATCTCCTTTTTTCCAGAGATAGGCCCAATCAAAAAAAGAAAAAGGAGGGAATGGAATGTGATCAACAAGGATTCTCTACAGGAAGGAAGAGAAGCTGATGTATCCAGCCATACGGTGAGTTGTGCACAACAATCTGTCCTTCTTTTGGGATACGTTTTCAGCTACTAAGTTGTTAGAGAAAGTCAAAATGAAAACATAAGCAGCAGACAAAATTTAACTGCATCACGGTTAGGACACTAACATTCCTTGTTTCTATTTTGTTTTGTTTTTCTATTACCACATATGGTATTCATGTTTAAATATTCTGTTAAAATGTAACTTTTGTATATAATCCTATGACATGTTTATCAAGACATCCATGGGCTCTATCCTATACCTCTTACTGGCATTGTGGAAAGGCTCTGTGTACACTGTGGCAAACTGGATGTTTTGACACTCTAATGATTATTCAGTAGCTTCATTAAGACTAAAAATGTAGGCTTTAATAAATTAAATATGAAAATGAATAACTCAATCTGCACAGGAATCCCCTATTTTTTATATTAAATTAAGTTTATTTTACTCTGTCCCCATATTTTCAGTGTGTTGCAAAATTTTTTATTGGTAATGAATTGGTAATGAATAATAGCATAATAATAGTAGAAATTGCATGAGGTGAAATTGGTACCTAGGCAGGGGATAGTTGGGGTTTGTGGTACCTGCGGAGGTGTGGGAGGCCGTTTGGGATTGTGGGATTAGAACATTAGATGGATGTTTCTGCTAAAATGATCAACTATGAAAAAACTGATGATGACATTTAAATTGCCATCACTAACATTATGCCTTTGCTGCACAAAAAAGATGTTTTACATCAAGATCTAACTTGAGATAGCTATCCTGATGTAAAATCCTAGTGCAGATAAGGCACTGTAGTGATTATCTTGTTTAAAGTAACCCACAGATGGGGGTACGGAGTTGGCCTCTACTTGTTATATAGAGGTAAAAGCTACCTGTGCCTTGTTTACACAGGGATTTTACATCAAAATAGATATCTCAATGTAAAAACACACCTATTTTTGCAGCAAAGATATAGCTTATGTTTCAGAGTTAAAACCCCACTAGAATGATTGTGGCAATTCACGCACTGGGCTCAGACTGTTTTAGGCTGTCCTCAGATACATCCGTATGTTCAGAATAGTACTCCCCTTGACCTCAGTTGCAGTTGTGAGGGCTGCAAATCAGACCAGGAGTCTCAAGTTGGGCATTCAGAAAATGAGGAACACACAGTTAGTGGCCATTTGTGGAATGTCTGGTTCAAGCAACTTGCTCAGCAGCACACAGGAACTTTGCGGCAGAGGCAAGGATAGAATCCAAATCTCAAGCATGGTATTCAACTTTCACACACACATTCCCAGCCCCGCTAACTCTCTACAAATCCACTCTCTGGATCATCTTTTCTCCTCCTTCAGCTCTCTGTCTTATTCGCTGAACACCTTCCAACATCTGCAACAAATGAGGCAAGGGGTGTACAGATAACAGCCTCATAAGTACATGGCCCCAGTTCATTCCGTGTCCACCGTCCATTCTGTGCAGTGAAAAGAAAGTGTTGGGCAATCTTAGCTATAGGTCATCACTACCGCTGCCAACTATAATAGCTACATGGTAGGTCAAACCCCACCTTCTTCCATGTTCAGTGTAACACAGTAGTTCCCAAACTGTGGGTTGTGACCCCAAATGGTGTTGCACTATCAAATGATCCTTAGTGTGTAGAGAATGCCATTTTGCTCCGCACAGCATGACCTCTCTTGTGTGGTGCATGTGAGCTCATGATCTGTGGAAGACACCATTTTCCTCTACCAAATGGCATCCTCAACACAGCTTGACCTCACATGCACCTTACATATGAGGTCATGCTATGCGGAGGATGCCATTTTGCAGAGGAAAATGGTGTCCTACATGAGGTGTCACCTCACACATATAGTGCATGTGAGGTTATGCTGTGCAGCGGATGCCATGTTATTCTTCAAAATGGTGTCCTCCCTGGTGTCTAGGGTCCCAGGAGGAAATAATTCATTAAAATGGGGTCAGGCTAGCAAAAAGTTTGGGAACCCCTGCTCTAACCTTCCCACTTGCTTTCAAACAAACAAAAGTAAAAATGAGAGAAAACAGATTATAGAATAAAGTATTAAGACATTATGAAAGGTGATACAAATATATTTGAATTGAAACACAAACAAACAGCATAGGCCTGTGAAGACTGTGATTTGGAGGGAGATACCATCACATTTGGGTTGATTTTAAAGCAGTTTTTGAAGTTTCATCCTCTAATAATGAAGAATTTTTGCACTGTATTTCATTAAGACATTAAAAATCTTCCCTTTTTTGTAATCTGCACTATCCAAATTATCTGGGTATTGTTTAGTACTATATAGCACTGATAACATGTGACATATGACAGCAGTGAACACCAGGGCACACACACCAGTTAGAACACACATACAACATACACCTAAACAAGAACACGCAGTGAAGAAAAGTTAAGAACATAAAATTACAACAAGCATCATACACAAGTTCATAACATGGAACATTGAGAGAAGATAACAACAACATGATAACATGATAAAGCAGCGCACAAGCGACCAGGGAGCTTTGCGAACAGGGGCTGCTAACAGGGAGTTTCGCAAGGGAGTTCTCCAGGTGAAGGAGGAGCAATACAGCAACCTTTTGGGCTGACAGGGGGCTGCAGACGGGAGTTTGACAGAGGGAGGCTTACGATGGTTCGGAAGACCCGCAACACCTGTGCCAGCACTGCTACTGTCTCCTCCACCTGTGCCTGTAGCCAGACAGAGTGCCTAAGCATGGATGCCTCTACCCAGATCCTGGTGTGGTTTTGCAAAGACTGTAACTTGCAATTTCCACTTACGGATATCCAGGCTGGGGGGACCATCCAATGTGAAAGGTGCCTGCTGGTGGAATCTCTCAGGCAGCAGGTGAGAGAGCTACAGGAGGAGGTGGCTAGGTTGAGGAGCATCCGTATCCACGAGCAATTCCTCGACAGTGTCCATGTGGAGACAGCTGAGGTAGCTGTCCCAGTACACAGGACTGCTGATACACCACTGGTGGAGGAGGAGATGGCTCAGGGTGGACGCTGGCAGCTGGTTACTTCTGGCAGCAGGCAGTGCTCCACCCTTGCTCCGAACCCTCCTGCCGTGGTTATAGGTAACCGTTATGCTCTTCTTGATACAGGAAAGAAGGAATCACTCCCTACAGTAAAGGAGGAGAAGCCTCGTACCCCTAAGGCTGGAGAGTCTGCTGCCACCACTGCGAATAGGAAACGTAGGGTAGTGGTGGTCGGAGACTCTCTGCTGAGGGGGACGGAGGCGCCCATCTGTCGCCCTGACATTTCATCTCGAGAGGTATGCTGCCTGCCGGGGGCCCGTATCCGAGACGTTACGGAGGCATTGTCGAGGATTATCCGGCCCTCTGACTACTACCCCATGCTACTCATCCATGTGGGCACAAATGATACTGCGCGGTGTGACACTGAGCGGATCAAGAGTGACTACAGGGCTCTGGGAGCACGGGTGAAGGAGTTTGGAGCGCAGGTGGTATTCTCTTCAATTCTTCCTGTTAAAGGTAGGGGCCCGGGCAGAGACAGATGCATCATGGAGGTGAATGCCTGGCTGCGAAGATGGTGTCACCAGGAGGGCTTTGGCTTCCTAGACCACGGGATGCTATTCGAGGAAGGACTGCTAGGCAGAGATGGCGTTCACCTTTCGAGGAGAGGGAAGACCCTATTCGGACACAGACTGGCTAACCTAGTGAGGAGGGCTTTAAACTAGGTTCGACGGGGACAGGTGAGCAAAGCCCACAGGTAAGTGGGGAACATGGAGACCGGGGAAATGAGTCGGAAACAAGAGGGAGTGTGGGCTATATTGGCAGAGAGAAAGGAGAGTCAGGAAAAAACTGGGAGGAAAGATCAAACCAGTATTTTAGATGCCTATATACAAATGCGAGAAGTATGGGGAATAAGCAGGAAGAACTGGAAGTGCTAATAAATAAATACAACTATGACATTGTTGGCATCACTGAAACTTGGTGGGATAATACACATGATTGGAATGTTGGTGTGGATGGGTACAGCTTGCTCAGGAAGGATAGACAGGGGAAAAAGGGAGGAGGTGTTGCCTTATATATTAAAAATGTACACACTTGGACAGAGGTAGAGATGGACATAGGAGACGGAAGTGTTGAGAGTCTCTGGGTTAGGCTTAAAGGGGCAAAAAACAAGGGAGATGTCATGCTAGGCGTCTACTACAGGCCACCTAACCAGGTGGAAGAGGTGGATGAGGCTTTTTTCAAGCAACTAACAAAATCATCCAAAGCCCAAGACTTGGTGGTGATGGGGGACTTCAACTATCCGGATATATGTTGGGAAAATAACACAGCGGGGAACAGACTATCCAACAAATTCTTGGACTGCATTGGAGACAACTTTTTATTTCAGAAGGTTGAAAAAGCTACTAGGGGGGAAGCTGTTCTAGACTTGATTTTAACAAATAGGGAGGAACTCGTTGAGAATGTGAAAGTAGAAGGCAGCCTGGGTGAAAGTGATCATGAAATCATAGACTTTGCAATTCTAAGGAAGGGTAGAAGGGAGAACAGCAAAATAGAGACAATGGATTTCAGGAAGGCAGATTTTGGGAAGCTCAGAGAGCTGATAGGTAAGGTCCCATGGGAATCAAGACTGAGGGGAAAAACAACTGAGGAGAGTTGGCAGTTTTTCAAAGGGACACTATTAAGGGCCCAAAAGCAAGCTATTCCGCTGGTTAGGAAAGATAGAAAATGTGGCAAAAGACCACCTTGGCTTAACCACGAGATCTTGCACGATCTAAAAAATAAAAAGGAGTCATATAAAAAATGGAAACTAGGACAGATTACAAAGGATGAATATAGGCAAACAACACAGGAATGCAGGGGCAAGATTAGAAAGGCAAAGGCACAAAATGAGCTCAAACTAGCTACGGGAATAAAAGGAAACAAGAAGACTTTTTATCAATACATTAGAAGCAAGAGGAAGACCAAAGACAGGGTAGGCCCACTGCTTAGTGAAGAGGGAGAAACAGTAACAGGAAACTTGGAAATGGCAGAGATGCTTAATGACTTCTTTGTTTCGGTCTTCACCGAGAAGTCTGAAGGAATGCCTAACATAGTGAATGCTAATGGGAAGGGGGTAGGTTTAGCGGATAAAATAAAAAAAGAACAAGTTAAAAATCACTTAGAAAAGTTAGATGCCTGCAAGTCACCCGGGCCTGATGAAATGCATCCTAGAATACTCAAGGAGCTAATAGAGGAGGTATCTGAGCCTCTAGCTATTATCTTTGGAAAGTCATGGGAGACGGGAGAGATTCCAGAAGACTGGAAAAGGGCAAATATAGTGCCCATCTATAAAAAGGGAACTAAAAACAACCCAGGTAACTACAGACCAGTTAGTTTAACTTCTGTGCCAGGGAAGATAATGGAGCAAGTAATTAAGGAAATCATCTGCCAACACTTGGAAGGTGGTAAGGTGATAGGGAATAGCCAGCATGGATTTGTGAAGAACAAATCATGTCAAACCAATCTGATAGCTTTCTTTGATAGGATAACGAGCCTTGTGGATAAGGGTGAAGCGGTGGATGTGGTATACCTAGACTTTAGTAAGGCATTTGATACGGTCTCGCATGATATTCTTATCGATAAACTAGGCAAATACAAATTAGATGGGGCTACTATAAGGTGGGTGCATAACTGGCTGGATAATCGTACTCAGAGAGTTGTTATTAATGGTTCCCAATCCTGCTGGAAAGGCGTAACGAGTGGGGTACCGCAGGGGTCTGTTTTGGGACCGGCTCTGTTCAATATCTTCATCAACGACTTAGATATTGGCATAGAAAGTACGCTTATTAAGTTTGCGGATGATACCAAACTGGGAGGGATTGCAACTACTTTGGAGGACAGGGTCATAATTCAAAATGATCTGGACAAATTGGAGAAATGGTCTGAGTTAAACAGGATGAAGTTTAACAAAGACAAATGCAAAGTGCTCCACTTAGGAAGGAAAAATCAATTTCACACATACAGAATGGGAAAAGACTGTCTAGGAAGGAGTACGGCAGAAAGGGATCTAGGGGTTATAGTGGACCACAAGCTAAATATGAGTCAACAGTGTGATGCTGTTGCAAACAAAGCAAACATGATTCTGGGATGCATTAACAGGTGTGTTGTGAGCAAGACACGAGAAGTCATTCTTCCGCTCTACTCTGCTCTGGTTAGGCCTCAGCTGGAGTATTGTGTCCAGTTCTGGGCGCCGCATTTTAAAAAAGATGTGGAGAAACTGGAAAGGGTCCAAAGAAGAGCAACAAGAATGATTAAAGGTCTTGAGAACATGACCTATGAAGGAAGGCTGAAAGAATTGGGTTTGTTTAGTTTGGAAAAGAGAAGACTGAGAGGGGACATGATAGCAGTTTTCAGGTATATAAAAGGGTGTCATAAGGAGGAGGGAGAGAACTTGTTCACCTTAGCCTCTAAGGATAGAACCAGAAACAATGGGTTTAAACTGCAGCAAGGGAGGTCTAGATTGGACATTAGGAAAAAGTTCCTAACTGTCAGGGTGGTTAAACACTGGAACAAATTGCCTAGGGAGGTTGTGGAATCTCCGTCTCTGGAGATATTTAAGGGTAGGTTAGATAAATGTCTACTAGGGATGGTCTAGGCAGTATTTGGTCCTGCCATGCGGGCAGGGGACTGGACTCGATGACCTCTCGAGGTCCCTTCCAGTCCTAGAATCTATGAATCTATGAAACTCACAAATTAACAGCAGTGGGCAACCCACAAGTCCGTATGCAAATGATTTCCCCCCCGTGCGACCCTATCGGCTTGCCTTATTAATTTGTATTTGGCTTCTGTTTTGCATTGTTGATGTTAAGGGTAGGAGGACAGTCAAGACAAACCCTAGCTGGGACCCTCGCTACAGCAAAACCAGCCTGGCTGAGTCCCCCTCTCCTCCCACTAGCGCTGCTAATCGCTCCCTTATGGGGTGCCTCTTTCCAAGCAGTAGTAACTTTGGAGTGTGAGGGCCGGGCTCTGTTTGCAGACGGAGCCCGCAGAGGGGAAGAGGGGCTGCTCAGGGATCTCACGGGCCCAGCCAAGCCCCGGACCGGACGTGGGAGGCTGCAAGGCAGAGCGTCGGGCGTACTTGGCGTAAGCTGGGTGCTATTCAGGAGCTCGCTCCCCTCCCCCAGCAGGAGTCTGTCCGCTGGGGGGAGGGAGGCGGCCGTAGGGAGAATGCGTAAGGCGGCGGTTGTTGTTGCCGCCTGCTTCCAATGAGCTCATCCCGCTGGCTGCCTGCGGAGGAGCCCCGCTCGGGACGCGCCGAGGGCCAGGCAGAGGCGCCCGGAGGGGGAGAGGGGCTGAGGAGCCGGCCCCCGCGGGGAAGGGAGGTGAGTGCCGGCCCCGCCGCTCGAGCGGTGCCCCTGGCCGCGGAGGGGTTTGCAGGGGCTGGGTGGGGCTGGAAAGTGTGTGTGAAAGTTTCAGGCTGGGAATGTGCATGGGCATGTCTGTGCCGCTGGGAACCCAGCGCCGCCGCGGCTCCGCGCCTGGGGACCCGGCCTGGGGCGGGGGAGGAGCTGCGAGCAGGAGACCTGAGGGGGCTGCTGGGGCTTAGCAGCAGGGCGCTCTGCTAACAGGTACCGTGGGGTGAGGTGCTGAGCTCGGCTCTGCTGAGCTGCAACGCCGGGCACGGGCCTGGGGAGGCTGGGCTGGGGCTGGCGCCTGGGCACTGGCTTTGGGGGGCTGGGCTGGGCGGCACCTGGGTACGATATGGGTGAGTGGTCTGGGGCACCTGGGCACGGTATGCGGGATGGGCCGGGGCTGTCACCAGGGCACGGTATTGGAAGGAAGAGGGTGGGTGTGGGCAGTGGCTGGCTCCTGCACTTGGGATGGGCCAGGCTGGGCTGGAGTTGGCATGTGGACACAGTAAGCAAGGGGGGAGGCAGGGTGGTGGACAGGCCTGGGCTCAGGCTGGTGGGTGGACATAGTATGGGGGTGGGCAGGCTGGCACCTGGACAAAGTATCATAGCAGAGGATAGGTTGGGGGAGACTCCTGGAGGTAGTACTGGTGGGGGCTGGGGCTGGTACCTTTTACCCTGTTTTTTTGGGGGGGGGGGGCTGAGTTGGGGCTGACACCTGGGCACAATTTGGGGAAGGTCTGAGCTCTGCCTGGCATTTTGGCATAGGTAAGATATGGGAAAGGAAAAAGGAGGACCATTGATGGAAATGGCCTTGCCTTTGCTCAGGCATTGTTGGGTGAGTGAGGGGGGGCGGGGCAAAAAGCAGGTGTTGGTTGTAGCTTGGACTCACATCTGGTGCAATGAGGGAACAGTTATGTTAGGCAGACCTGTCCCTTTTCAGACTGAAAGTTGAAGGCTCCTATTTATGCAGATTTTATAGAATCATCGTGTCCATGGATTTTACACACAAGGACACGGCCTATCCCTGTCTTCTAGTTCAGGAATTTTCTAATGTTACTGGAAGTGGAGGAGTCCATGAGAATAAATAAAATCTACTTTCTGCTTAGCCTGGGAACTACTCTGAAATCAAGAAATCTTGATCTGATAATGCTTGCTCTGTTTTTAATTGATATTTGAGGGAGGGGTAGTTAAGAAGTTTACAAAATTGCTTTGCATTTGTTTCATCAAGTATATACAGCAACTGCAGCCACATAGAAGGAATGGGCATATGCCACCATGTCATGTGACATGCTGCTGTCTTGCCCTATTGTCAAAATATAAACTGAACTACCCCAAAGGAGGATATGAAGCATTTCAGGCAGCATGGGGGAGAAGGCAGGACTTTCAGTTATTCACTTTTTCTGCATTAAGAGATGGTACTATCAGAGGTGGCTTTGTTGCCTGAATTTGTAAATCCAGGTCTCATCATCTCGTCCTAACTAAAAAGAATAAAAAGACATGTTAGCTGATGTGTTACTGTGCATTTGCGGCTCTCAACATAATCTGCCGTGAACTGAGAGGCATGGCATGAAACCAAAACAATAGAAATCATATTGGATTTGTTTCTTTAACGTGTACTTCACATAATTTTCTGTAACCTCATTGTAATGACTTAACACTTCCGATGTCAGTAACTGGCACAGAAAGATGAAATAATTCTCTGTGGTGGATGGAGGGAAATCTGTTTTTTTGTGTGAATAAGTGTACTTGGAAATAGAACACAGCTGAAAGGTATACTTCTATGGGGAGGGGGCTAGGAAGAAGGGAGTCTGGATCATCTAGTTTTTGATACTGATTTTGTTCCTGTCATGTGGCATCTGCCAAAGTGGCACTTTTGTAGTTTACTTTGGAAGCTAACTATCCTGGTTGGCAAAGCAAGTGTGCTACTGCTTTACTACCGGGAAAGCTGAGATTTCTTTTTACAGAAAACTTGTATGGTTGGTAGGAGTGAAAGAATTTGCAAGTGACAAGAAGGTGCTCATTTATAGTATTTGAGTCCTTTACTCATCAAGACTATTTAAAGAGTCTTAAACTGGGTAATCACATTGCATGTCAATTGTTTTTAAAGTTCCTATGTCAGCCAGATTTTTTGGTGGCTATTGTCTTTACATATATCCTGATGGCTTTAATTTTAAAAGTATCTGGAAGTAAGGGAAATAAATGTGGTATCTTACATCCTTCAGAATTTCCTCCCAGTGTAGATTCAGATACACGACTGCCAAAAATGAACCTATTCATAGATTTCCTAATTGTTGTGATTTGATAATAGGTGATGGGGAAATAGTGTCATTATTAAATTATGCTGGGAAAGCAAGTGAATAACTGTGAATAAGCTTTGGGTTAGCAGTGTAAACAAACAGGTATGGCAATGTATATGAGATTTGTTTATTTGAATGCTACGTTGTGCGAGCTGTCCAGCTTTCTTGGTTTAGCTAACCACTGGAATGTCCAAATGATAAATTACCGGGTATGTCCACTCTAGAGCCAAAACATATTTGGTTCATAGCCAAGCTTGCTCAGCTTCCCATAACAGTCTTTATAAAGAGACATTTTGTCTCTCCAACCACAGTCTTGTAGTTGGTGCCATGGCAACTTTGTGATCTAAGGGTATTATTTTAAAGACATCTGAGCAATCTTAACTGAACTGTTCACTTTTTCTTTAATAGTATTTCATATTAGGATTAATACTTGGCAACAAAATATTAATCAACAACTCTTCAAACTCGCATCTCTATAAGAATATGATCGTGACCTCCTGTTGTGACACCTATTAACACTGCTGGAGGTTAAAGTTTATGCCAGTGGTAGTATTCTAAACACCTAATTTTGCTCTAAAGGTTTTCTTTTGGCTAAAAGATGGTATTCAAAGCCCACTGATTTTTCTTTTATCTTCTAGAAAATGTGAGGAAAAGTCAGTTCAAATGTTAATTACGAGAGCGTGCCCCACCCCTCCCAAAAAAACAAAATAGATAATGGATGGATTGGTTGTTTGGGGTGGTGGTTGGTTTTTTTTGGTATTGCTCTGAGTTCCTTTGCTTTAACATGAAGGTTGGCAAGCTATTTATCCTGCACACTATAGTAATTGGGTATAAAAATACACATATATAGTCTTTTACCTAACAAATGTCTAACTTTTTATATTTAAAGAAGTGTGCAGATACAGGAGGCATTATCATGCTTCAGATTGTAGGCACTCCAAAGTAGTCATTGGGGATTACTATACCTCTAGTGTGTGGACGAAGAAAAGGAATGATGTGAAACAAGGACTAAATCACACCAACAGGTGGATAATTCTCAGAGACCATTTCATTTTTTATTTAACTACTCTTTTTGAAATAGGAGATTTTAAAAACCATCTGGGTACAAAGGAATTGTAAACTCTGATCTCGCCTCATGCCCTCTCCCAAAGAAGGGAGGTAGATAGAGGCATCAGTTTCCTAATATTCATAATAATCAACACATTCTGTCACACTGCCTAATTAACGTTAGGTGCCTACTTTTTATTGTATTGTTTTTATTGCTCTTTCATTATTCTTTTTTAACATGATTGATCAAGCCTTTTGTCATTTAAATCAGATAAATTTTGTAAGGAGACATTCCAACACTTGTACCTGGTTATACTATAATATAATTCATGCTTGTATAGTGCTGAAACATACATCCAAGGATCTCAAAATGCTCTGTCAATATCAATAATTTAAGTCTTGCAGCACCTCTTTTAGATATCCCTAATTTACATTGGATGAAACCAAGGGACATAGGCTAAATGACTTGCCCAAGATCACACAGTCTGGCAGAATCTAAAGTAGAACCCAGATTATCTTGAGTCCAATAGTTCATCAAAATACTATCTTTTCCCCTTGATCTCTTCATCTTTGAATTTTATTGCAGCACCTAAACTAACATCCTGCCTCTTGCTTTTCTGTCCAATGGCTTCATAAAAACACTGATCCTGAAAAATCTGCTTTTAATGTATTTCAGGTTTTTTCACTGATCAGATGATACACATATTGTGGGCTTTTTAAAAATTCCTTTTCATTGGACTAACACAGTTGCCACTTCTATATCTTAAACTGGGAAACGTATCCATCTTATCTTAGTGTACATTTATACAACTTGATTTGATGGTATGCCATCAGCACTTTTTTTTTTTAACACTATCAGTATAAAATAAAATTCTGATATGTTTATTTGTTTATTCAACTTTTAAAAGACTTGCTTGATACTTAAAAGTATTTTGGAAGTATGATACCAGTGGAGGTAACACTAGCATTGGAAAACTAGGCAATTCCATTAAAGGGACACCATAAACTAACCTTTAGCTATCAGCTAACTGCTTTATCAGAAACTGGATTTTTGTATTCTTTAAATAACGTCCTGAACTTCTTTATTAAAAATTCCCTTTAAAAAAAGTTGTTCTCTGCTTCCCTGTTGGTGTTCATAAGAGTTTTTATATTTATTTTTTTCCCTCCAGCAAGGGAGAGAGTGACTGTATCCAAAGTGGTGTCAAATATGTAAAATTGGGATTTTATCAAAGGAGTGGAAGGGAGTTAGGCTCCCTGCTCTCATTGAACACCATTGTAGGCTCCTTAAAAAATCCCTGCCAAGACTGTAAGCTCTTGAGGCCAGGGACTCTCATCATTTTGTGTTTGTACAGTGACTGACATAATGGAATCCTGATCTGTGACTGGGGTTTCTAAGCTCCATTGCAATACAAACAATAGGTGAAAATAAGAAAGTAAACAGGGAAAATAGGGACTTTTAAAATGTAATTTTCAGTTCTAGTAATCTTTGGTATTACATAGAACCATAGTGGGTACAAAATTACAATTAAGTGTGGATTTGTGGTCTTCCTCCTTTCCCCTCCACTGTTTTGTGTCTCTTTAAAAGCTGGAACTGGTAAATTATGTAACTCTGCTGATTCTGTGTTGCACGTTTCCTAGGGTCAGATTCGACTCTGAAGTCAGTGGAGTTACTCCCACTTGCAACAGTGGAATTATGTTAGTTCTGAATTTGGCCTTTGGTATATATGTTGCTTTCTGACGGGAGTCTCCAGCATTGTTTCATTCACATCTTTTTTTTGTTTTCAAGCACTTCTTCCACAAAGACTATCAGTGTTAATCCACCAAAGAAAAGTGCACAACATAAGAGTGAATAAGTGATATCTACTCAACTATGAGTTTTGATTATCGTGTCAGCAGTACTGCTGTTGAGTCATTAGAAATTACTTTCATGAGTAGGGGCTACTCGTGTGTTAAATGCCTTCTCCTGCAGCCCCTTAAATCATAAGCACCTTGGGACAGCGATAGTGTGTGTCTTTATGTTTATTCCACACTGAGCACACTAGTATTGCAATAATCTGACCACAAAAGGCTAAAATGAGTAGTTCTGAGTTCCACTGTGAATTTTCTTAACTTAAAATTGTGTGTGTGTGTGCGCGCGCGCACGTGTGTGTGTGCAAGTTGTTATGGTTTCCTTTATTGTGTGTATGGCATTATGATAGATCTCTAAAAGTCACAATTTTGAAATGAGGCAGGAAAATGACTTATAAGGAATGTTGCCATTTACTTTAAAATAGGTTTTTACGGAAAGCAGCAGAGTTAAACTAATAGTGTGGGAAAATACATCAGCATTTAAAAATTCTAAGTGAAAGTATAACAAAATCTGAAGACCTTGTAAGGAGGGTCCCCATCTCGCCCGCTCCCCCCAGCTTAAGTAAGTGGATCTACTCTTGTAGCTCAGTTGGTGCAGTACTTTTGTGCATATAGTGGTGACTCAGGTTTTGTTTGCACCTCTGACTTCCTTCTGCAAAGTTCATTCATTCATTCATTCTTTACATGTCTAACTAAACAAAGTGAACGCTGGTACTAGCTGCACATACTGGTATATAAAACACAACATCAGACAACATTGGGTGGTGACCGAGTAAACTTGCTATTTACTGAATCTCTTACAGGGACATAAATGTAATAAATTGCAAAGAAGAAAACAGGGTAGCCAGTAAGATGGGATGATTGTGTCTTGGTTAAATTTAGATCTTAAAGGAGCGAAGCTGGAACTTGTTAGTAACACAGGAAACGCCCTGAAAGAAAGTTTGTTTGTTTAGTGTGTGAATGTAAACTTTGCAGTTTTATGGCTGAAGGCAGACTATAGGGAGGCCTGATTACTTTAGCAAAGTTTTGAAACTTCTTGTGTTGTATTGGCTTCTAGTATTTAATATTTAATGCACTTAATTTAGTTTTAACAAACCATAGGTATTACATAAATTAAAAAACTGACAGCTAATTGTTTTGAATTTGACTTAGCACTTAAACTGCAAAAGTCTTTAATTGCCAGAAAACCTAGAGACTGAGAGTTTTTCAGAATTACTTCAATTTTGCTTCATTTGGAAGAATTACAATGTGAACTAATCTAAAGACTTTGAATTGTGCCCTTACCTATTTCATTCACTTACAATAAGACAAATTTGTCTTTCATTGCAACTGTGTTTTCTTTTTTGCCTTTAGGAGATGGGCCTGAACCAAAACTGTGAACACCCCTAAACTTCTGAGAAGTTAAGATCTGAATGATGATGCTTGAGCCCATCACTAGTTTCTACATATTCACAGACTTTAAAAAAAAAAAACTAACAACGTTGCTTGGAGAAGTTATTGATAGGTAGAGCTGGCTGAAACTTGGAATTCCTGGTTTGCAGTAAATTTTGAAATTTGGTTTTATTATGATTTGGGCTCAAGCTGGGTTCCCTCGGGCTTCCAGGTTCCTTGCTGCGGAGCTGGAACCCAGAATGCCTGGGGACCCTGTCCCTGGGCAGTCTGCATTGCAGGGTTACCCCAGTCGCCAGCAATCTGTCAGGTGAGCTGGCAGGAAACCAGTCAGGGTTCTGTCGGACAGTTGCTGAAGCTCAGAATCTTCATAGCAGCTTGCACCATGGAAATGCTCCAACACACTCCTCCTGCTAGGTTTTGCAAGGGGAGGCAGTGTAGAGCTTATGGTGGCCCTGAGCTGTGCTTACACTGGGGAAATTCTTCTCTGATCCCTTGCAGTGCCTTTTCATCTCCGTCTACTGCTGGAGTGGCACATAGGGATTGAAACAGGGGAAAGAGGCTTCTTGGGGGAGCCTTTGTTTTATTAATTGGGTGCTCTGCTCTGGTTCTTCTCACCAGTTTCATTTTCCATAACAGCTTCTGGCAGGTAGGTATATGATAAATCTAAAGACTGCATCCTTCTGTCTGGCAGAAATGAGAAGGAGCTCTTTCTTCATCCTGCTGTTGGTGGAAGTGATGAGAGGGGATGCTTTCTCATACTTTGCTCACTATTGCAGCTTTTTTGCGGGTGAGGAGGGAGGGATCTATTCTGCCCCTACCCCATTTAATAGCTTTATCTAGGAGGAGAATTCAATTGATGTGATTTGTGCCAGTTTCTCTGTTGCCCAGGGGGTTCTGAATAGTAAAGAAACTAACCAGAATCTTGTTAATTTCACTCTGATGCTGCTTCTCTTCCTTTTATAAATTACTGAATGCTCAATTTACATTGGTCACTAAAATGAGGCAGGACATTTGACACATTCTATAGGAATCCGGAAAGATTTTCTTTTCCCCAAAAAGCACAGTTGACTAGATGTGTTCTGGGTTATTTTGTCTTCCTCTGAGGCATCAGGGATGGCCAGGGCTGGAAACAGGACATTGCATGGGGAAGACCACTGCTCTGAGGCCGTAAAAAAATAAAAATAAAAAAAATGTCTCAGGTGTTTGGCTGGCGTGTCTTGATCCTATGCTCAGGGTCAAACTGATCACCAAATTTGGTGTCAAGATGGAATTTTTCTCCCAGGTCAAACTGGTAGGGATGTTGGGGGTTTTTCACCTTCCTCTTCAGCATGAGGAGTGCATTACCAGATAGGATCAAGTGAAGATATCTTGCCTACTCAATTCCTTGCCATTGCAGGAGCCTCAGACATTCATGGGACCTTGGTCTCTTCTCTTCTGTGCCTGTGGCACACAACTCCGGGTATGTCTATGCTAGAGCTGGAAGGTGTAAATGTAACTGAAGGAGACATAGCCACACGAACTCTAAATGAGCTAGTGTGCTAAAAATAGAAGTGTAGCCATTGTGGTGTGAACAGTGGGCGGGGCTAGCCACTCAAGTACAGTCCCATCTGAATCCATAGGTAAGTACTTGAGGTGGCTAGTTCCTCCCGCTGCTTGTGGCAACGTCACCACATTTCTATTTTTAGCGCTCTAGCTAAATCAGAGCAGAGTCTTGAGCTGGACGTCCGGGTCTAATGTAGACATACCCTCAGACGCCTGAGGGCTGAAATGTTTTAGGCTGTATCTATACTATGCTGTTTATGTTGGCATAGCTATGCCAGCATAGCCCTCTAGTGTAGATGTTGTGTATGCTGACAGAAGGCGTTCTTCTGCTGACATAGTTATACCACCTCCCTAAACGTCATTAGTTATTTTGCCCCTTCCCACTTCTTCACTAGTGTAAAAGGTACTTAAATAACATATAATTTGAACAATAAATCAGTAACAAATATGTATGTACTGTATCTGAAATATTATTGCTCACAAAAAGCTTTGTTAAAGTGGAATTAAAGCCCTTGGTTGCACAACAGTACCCATTGCTTCCCATACCCTTCTAGAATGTGTAACTACAAATTCAAATATTAAAAAACCAGGAAATGCCAGGTTAATGTCTCTGTGCATCTCCTCAAAGGATGATGATGATTTTTTTTTGAAAAAACATCTGTTGTTCACTTTCTAAATGTGTGATTTTTTTTTTTTTTTTTTTTCTTTTTTTTTTTTAAAACACTTTACAAACTTTTGATTTCAGTGGAACTGTGCTTATTTGCTTATGTACTCTGGTGGAGGATCTAGCCCGTGTGTTTGAGCATTGCATTGCCTCTTACTCCCTGGTTTTATGGCCAGTTAAGAGTTGCAATTTTCCCTTTTTAGCATCTGTTGCTAATAGATCCATTTAAGCAATTGCGTTCTGTGAAGGTAATAGTTCTATCCATATTCCATTTCTAATGTAAATTCTAAAATTTGGTTGTATGCTTCTATATTAATCATAAGAACCTGAATGAATGTGAACAGTTTTGCCTTGATGACTTTTGTAGTTGCCGTCTTACAGTCCCAATTATTGGAGGCAGGGTAGGGTGTGTGTGAATCTTATCCTAATCAGGTGTCTAAGAATATTTGAATCAGTATGTTTGAATTATGAGAGCCAAGATATATATTTGAAAGCCAAATTTAAAATCAACTTAAGTATTTAACAAAAAATGTATATGATGTTTTGTTTCTAGGAATGGGAAGTAGAAAGAGCTTATGCAATAGACTTTTTGTGACGCTTGACAAGGGCCAATGTAATTCCATATTGGCACTTTTAGTTAGCATGCTTCTACACTGGGTTCCAGCAAGTGCAACAGCAGGCTTGCTGCTTAAAGAATAAAGAAAGGCTATCCTATGACTGCTTGGGAAATAGGCCAACTCCAAGATCAGGTTATGGAGTAGATTGGTGCCGGCTGAAGAATCTCAAAGATGACTAGAGTGGAAGATAGACTGGAGGCAGATAATTGTGAACAGTCACAGGAAGAAATTGAAGATAATCATGGGAACTGGGAGCCTAGATGAAGAACAGAAACTCAAATCTAGGAAAGATTGAAATGGTGCTAAATGAAATATGTAAATGCTTTGAGGCGCTTGCAGCCATCATCGTTTTAGCCTCAGTCGAGGGCATATGCTTGACAGTAATT
Organism: Malaclemys terrapin pileata; assembly: GCF_027887155.1. NCBI lineage: Eukaryota > Metazoa > Chordata > Testudines > Emydidae > Malaclemys > Malaclemys terrapin. The sequence goes on along the minus strand of NC_071515.1, from coordinate 48,973,279 downwards.
GAGGTGCTGTGTAGCCTTACCAGATTCATCACTGATCATGAAAAATCAAATAGCAATGATCACAAAAAAGCCACCTTCCATCTCCAGATTCCTTTCACGTGAGGCTCTGGCCACAGTACTTCCAGAATTTTATCACGACCCCATGGTGGGTTTCTGCAACTCTTAGGCTAGACTGCAGCAACCTGTCTAAGGAGGTGAAGCTGAAGGGACTATAACATGCTAGTGTTCCATAACCTGCATTTCCTTCCTCTGCAGATTCAGTTTAGAGTTGTGGTACCATTTAAAAGTCTTCAATGGGGTAATACTACAATATTTCAAAGATTTTTTTTCTCCTTCGGGGACCTACCATGGCAACTGTGGTCATCTGGCTTGCTGTTTGTTTAGATCCAGACTCACCTATGGAGTTCCAGGAGTCCCATGTCTGAAGACTCCTCCCCCAGCCTAAGGGGAGGAGCAACTGAACCCAGGGCCCATATGATTTTGGGGGACAATTAATAACAAAACAGGGACAGGAGTGAGGTCATAGAGCCATAAGCAGGGAACCAGAGGGGGACACAGAGCGGAGAACCCTGGACAGAGTCCACTGCTCCTCAAAGGTATCTAAGCAGCCAGCAGATGTGGCCCAGAGGAACTCTGACTGCATGTGTGATTGAAAGGAGGAACAGAAATAGGTCCCACAATTGCAGAGTACCATCCCTGTCCAGCACCTCCCTGTCCAGCATCCTGGTTTTATAGATTGCCAATGCCAGGAGGAGGTTGACAGTTTTTTATGCAAAAAATCAGTTTAGGTTTATTTTAAAGTCCTGTTTAGGAAGCATGAAAATCAGAATGAAGGGAACCTCAAATTTTAGAGGACTAGACATGAATTATTCTAGTAAAGTGTCCTGAAATTGACAGAGCTACACGGGAAGGATGTGTTTGGTACATTTGAAGTTAGCTAATGTGCCTTTTTCTTAGTGTTGCACTTTATACAAGTGAAAGCATTTCTCTTGTTTTTGTCTTATGGTTTTTCCTTTACTTGCAGTAGTTCTTGCATATTGTTTTCTGTCATCTGTCTAAGTTAAATTGATCAGGATCAAAGAAAAATCTACTGCAATTTTTCCTTTAATCTTCTATATCTACTAATCGGGAACCCTCTTCTACCCAGTGATTTGTCTTGATTTGGTATCACAAGGCTTTTCAGGATATGAAGGAAGATTTTAGAAGAACAGCCTCTACATGTATTGCGCGGCATCTTGGACTACAGCTACGTTTCCTGTACTAGATTGGCAGAAGGACTAATAAGCTGTCAAACTGACTACAGTAGATGTACAAGGTAGTGATTTCTATTAGGGCTCTCAAGCAATTAAACAAATTAATTGTGATTAATTGCGCTTTAATAACAGAATACCATATATAGAAATACTTTTTGATGTTTTTCACATTTTGAAATATATTGATTTAAATTATAACACAGAATACCTAGTGTACAGTGCTCACTTTATATTTATTTTTTATTCTAAATATTTGCACTGTAAAAATAAAAGATATAGAATTTTTCAATTCACTTAATACAAGTACAATTAGGGGGGAGGGATAGCTCAGTGGGTTGAGCATTGGCCTAAAGTGAGAACAGTCGTTCACATGGCACTGTTGTAGCCAGCGTCACAAGATATTTACGTGCCAGATGCACTAAAGATTCGTATGTCCCTTCATGTTTCATTCACCATTCCATTGGACAGGCATCCATGCTGATCATGGATTCTGCTTGATAACGATCCACAAGCAGTGCAGACCAATGCATGTTCATTTTCATCATCTCAGGAAATGCCTCCAGCAGAAGGTTGATTTTATTTTCTGGTGGTTCGGGTTCTGTAGTTTCCGCATCGGAGTGTTGCTCTTTTAAGACTTCAGAAAGCATGCTCTACACCCCATTGCTCTCAGATTTTGTAAGGCATTTCAGATTCTTAAACCTTGGGTTGAGTGCTGTAGCTATCTTTAGAAATCTCACACTGGTACCTTGCGTTTTGTCAAATCTGCAGTGAAAGTGTTCTTAAAACAAACAACATGTGCTGGGTCATCATCCAGACTGCTATAACGTGAAATATATGGCAGAATGCGGGTAAAATACCGAGCAGGAGACATACAATTTTAATTAATGTATTATTTTTTAGTAAGTATCATCAGCATGAAAGCATGTTCCTCTAGAATGGTGGCCAAAGCATGAAGGGGCATACGAATGTTTAGCATATCTGGCACGTAATGCTGGCTACAAAAGTGCCATGTTAACATTTGTTCTCGCTTTCAGGTGACGTAAATAAGAAGTGGGCAGCATTATCTCCTATAAATGTAAACAAGCTTGTTTCTCTTAGTAATTGAACAAGAAATGGGACTGAGTGGACTTGTAGGCTCTCAAGTTTGAAATTGTTTTGTTTTTGAGTGCAGTTATGTAACAAAATAAATCTGTATTTGTAAGTTGCACTTTCATGATAAAGAGATTGCACTGTGGTACTCGTATGAGGTGAATTGAAAAATACTGTTTCTTTTGTTTATCATTTTTAGAGTGCAAATATGTAATGTAGAGTGTCATAAAATAATATAAAGTGAGCACTGTACACTTTGTATTCTGTGTTGTAATTGAAATCAATATATTTGAAAATGTAGAAAAACATCCAAAATATTTAATAAATGTCAATAGGTATTCTCTTGTTTAACAGTGCGATCAAAACTGCGATTAGTTGTGATTCCTTTTTTTGAGTTAATTGTGTGAGTTATCTGCGATTAATTGACAGCCCTAATTTATATATATATGAAAACATCCCTTTTTATGATACTGCAGACAATCATGTGCGCTGTTTGTCTTGTCTGTAGATAAAGTAATGTCATTCTGAGATGCAGCAAAGATGTGGTGTGTGTTTGTTTTTTTGTTTGTTTTTTTTTTAACATTTTTAAATCTAGAGTCTCATAATTTCTCTTTTGCTCTGTTTATTTTTGCTTTACTGGGCTGTTATATGTATCTTCCTAGATCTGTAGATGGAAAATGGATTCTACATTTCTTTAGAAGTCTCTGTGGCCTCTGTGGTTTATCATGTACAGATGGGTTCTGTTGCACTAAACCACTTTGGAAACTGTTAAAAATAGGGTGGGGGAGAAAGAGTTGAAAGCAAGACTGTCTAGAATAGTCATCTAGCAGAGTTACCAAGGTGCTGTAGCAGAATTCTCAGAATGCTGTCACAGATTCCAAGGGCAGAAGGGACTATTGTTATAATCTAGTTGGACCTCTTGTATAACACAGACTATAGAGCTCCCCCAAAATATTTCCTAGAGCATTCCTTTTAGAAAAAACATCCAATCTTGATTTAAAAGCTGCCCATGATGTACAATCCATTATGACACCTGATAAATTGTTTCAATGGTTACTTACAGTCACTATGAAAAATTTACGCCTTATTTACAGTTTTAATTTGTGTAGCTTCAATTTCCAGCCATTGGGTTGTGTTATACCTTTCTCAGATTGAAGAGCCCATCATATTTAATCAAATATTTAATTGTTCCCCATGTAGATACTTATAAACTGTAATCAAGTCTTGCCTTAACCTCTTTACGTTAAATAGATGGAGCTCTTTGAGTCTGTCACCATAAGGCATGTTTTATAATCCTTTAGTCATTCTCTTGGCTCTTCTCTGAACCCTCTCCAGTTTATCAGATCCTTCTTGAATTGTGGGCACCAGAGCTGGAGACAGTATTCCAGCAGCAGTCGTACTAGAGTTAAATACAGAGGTAAAATAACCTCTCTACTCCTATTTAAGATTCCTCTGTTTATGAATCCAAGGATTGCATACAGTCTTCTGGCCACAGCATTACGGAGCTCACGTTAAGGTGATTATCCACTATGACCCCCAAATCTTTTTCAGTCATGGCTTTCCATGCTAGAGTCTTGATTATTTTGGTCAAATTGTCATCTCAGAATGTGCAGAAGCCTGCCTTTTATGTAATTATAGTATGAGTTTGGCCAGTGTGAGCTTGCATTAAGAGGAATAAAAGACTTAGCAGTTTAAAAGAGAAATTGTTAACAGCCTAATTTTCAAATGTGTATCTTAATCAGGTGTCGAGACTCCATATTTTGACACCTAGATGTGTAAATTATATTTTATATCTCATCGATCTTGAAAGCATTTTAAAAAAGAAATTAAGTAACTTTAGCCAGATAGATAAGGCTTCAGGCAAATAACAAGGGTAAATAACTTTGTCTGGGCTGTTTAACACAGGGATTCTCAACCTTTTTCTTTCTGAGCTCCCCCCCCCCCCCCCAACATGCTATAAAAACTCCAGGGCCCAGCCAGGGAGGGTGGAGTGGGACTCAGGGTCACCAGGGCTCGGGGCTTCTGCTCTGCGTACGGTTACTGTGTTTCAGGTTCCCCAAAAGAGGACACTGCCAGAGGGGATAGGGGAGCTGGGAAAGGAGGAGTTGGAGGGGGGTTCCCGTAACCCCTCCAGCAGCCCCTCCTCCCCTAGCCCCTGCACTCCCTCATGGCTTTAGCCCCCTGCACTCACTCCACCCACCCCTCAGGCATTTGGTGCAGCCTGTCTCTTACCTCCAGCAGCTGCACGTAGCTCCTCCCTGGGAAACAGCTGCGCAGCCCGTCCTTGTCCTCTCCTTCCCACCAGGCCTGCAGCATGGGGATCAGCCCCCCCACTGCGAAGTGCAGCCCCAAGCCAGGGCCACTTCTAGCATGATAAAAAAAGAGCAAATGAACACGTGTCCCTGCAATATCAAAGCAAACTGTATACTTACCAGAGGTTCCTTCCCCTGCATCAGGCTCGCCCCTGCTGGTCTGGAGGGACTGGCTCGACTGCTCTGTGTATATATAGAGTCAAAATAGGTCCTGGCTCGCTGTTCCCCATACTCCTCTCTACCGTTTCCTTGAACAACAGCCCCTCCTCACAGTTCACTCCAGGGGCCTGTGACTCCAGCTCCCCCAGAGTATCCACAGGGCTCTTGTCGGTGGTGGTGGTGTCTCTGCCAAGGATGGCATGCAGCTCTTAGTAAAAGCAGCATGTCTGTGACTCTCCACCAGAGCAACTGTTAGCCTCCCTTGCCTTCTGGTACGCGTGCCCCAGGTTCTTCGCTTTCACACAGCACTGCTGTGGGTCCCTCTTGTAGCCCCTGTCCCCCGAGCAATCTGCTCATAGATATTTATGTTTCTATTGCTCTATCAAAGCTGTGCCTGCACAGCCTCTTCTCCCCACAGACTCAGGAGATACACAACCTCCTGTGTACTCCAGGCAGGAGTGTGTCTGCAGCATGGAGCCAGCATGGTCAGCTGGGCAGTTGCAAGGTGAGCGCTCCATGGTGAGCAAACAGAAAATGGAATTTCAAAAATTAATGGGGCTTTAAAAGGGGAGGGGCATGTACCTGTACCTGGCCGCCAGGCAGCGGAGTACAGAGCGGTCATGGTGGGGTATTATGGGACACCTCCTGGAGGCCACTAAAGTGGACATAAGTAATGCAGTGTCTATGCTGACACTTGTGGAGGTGGAGTTATTACAGTAACTCCTCACTTAAATTCGTCCTGCTTAACGTTGTTTCATTGTTATGTTGCTGATCAATTAGGGAACATACTCATTTAAAGTTGTGCAATGCTACACTCTTACGTTGTTTTGCTGCCTGCTTTCTCCACAGCTGGCAGCCTCCCTACGCGCCCCTCCCACCCGCTGGCAGACCCCGCGGATCAGCGCCTTCCCCCGCCTCCTGTCCACGGCAGTCAGCTGGCTTGTGGCATTTTGGAGGGAGGGGGGAGGAGTGAGGACTCGGTGCGCAGGCTCCCCCTGCCTCCCGAACACTGCAAGCCAGCTGATTGCCCCGGGCAGGAGGCAGGGGGGAGGGAGGAGGAGCCTGCGCCAACTCCTTGCTCCTCCTCCTGCCTCCTAAATGCTGCAAGCCAGCTGATTGCCCTGGGCAGGAGGGAGTGGGGGAAGAGCAAGGACTCTGCGCACAGGCTCCCCCTCCCTCCCCTGCATCCCAGATGCAGCAATCAGCTAGCTTCTGGCGTTTAGAAGGGAGGGGAGGGAGTGGGGAGGAGCTAGGACGCCGCGTGCGAAGTAAAGGGAGAGAAGGTGGTGGGTCGAGAAGAGGTGGGTCAAGGGTGGGGGTTTGGGGGAAGGGGTGAAGTGGGCAGGCTGAGGGTTAAGCCCCCCGCCCCTGGTGCTTGCAGAGTAGGGGAAGCTGCCCTGGAACCTAACCCCCCTATTTACATTAATTCTTATGGGGAAATTGGATTCACTTAACATTGTTTCACTTAAAGTCACATTTTTCAGGAACTACAACGTTAAGTGAGGAGTTACTGTAAGTCAGTATAGCGGGCGAATTACAACATTTAATGGAGAGTCCTGTGGCACCTTTAAGACTAACAGAAGTATTGGAGCATAAGCTTTCGTGAGTGAATAGCCACTTCGTCAGACGCATGTGTCCTTGCATGCGTCTGACGAAGTGGGTATTCACTCACGAAAGCTTATGCTCCAATACTTCTGTTAGTCTTAAAGGTGCCGCAGGACTCTCTGTTGCTTTTTACAGATCCAGACTAACACGGCTACCCCTCTGATACTTAACATTTTAATGTGGATGCTTAGAGAGTTAGGTCGATGTAAGCTGCCTTGTGTTGACTTAACTCCATAGCAATCAGAAGCTGAGAGGATGGGGCCAGCCCGTGCAGCTCCAAAACTGTGATAGCCTCCAAGAGCTGTAGAGAGCAGCCCTGATGTCAAGACTTGTGGGAGGTGCTGCTAGTGGAAAGGAAATTATCAATAAGAATTTTTCTGTTCCTTCTCTTGTCCCCCCATTTCCCAATCTGACCAGGTGTTAAACTCCTTTGTGTGTCCTACAACAGGTCGTCCTCACTCCTTTTCTACTTCCTGTGAAGATCCAGCAGCCTCTGGTTCACCCTTAATGACCCTCTCAGATGAAGCCTTCCCTCCCTTTGTATTTGAGGACGTTGGAAAGCAATAAGACTGTTTTTGTGTTCCTCAGAGAAAGTTTCTCCCTTTACTTTCTGCTTCATTGCAAAGCAGAAATACAACTTCTATCTCACTTTTCTTTCCATTCCATTTCATTCTTACATTTCACCATTTGCAGCCTGCTCCTCCTTCTCAACAAGAAAATGGCAAGTGATCTCTCTCTCTCTCTCTCTCTCTCTCTCTCTCTCTCACCCAGTATTGTAACTTTTATATGGCAGACTGACACAGTTTCCAGATCTGGAAAGGGCTTTTGGTGGGAGCGTAGCGGAGAAGCGGAACAGTTCTGAAATGGTTTTAATGTGATTTTAGGTTAGAGTAGGCTGATGTGAACATGCTGAAGATCCCAGACTGGTAAAGAGAATAGCTCCATCCATCTATGCCATGGAAATTTTTTTGTCAACTGATGAGCAGATTAATGACTGGAGGGGACTAATGAGCTACAGGGATGAGAGGAGGAGTTAGCCTTGTCCAGAAACCTGGCTGACTGGAGTTTCTGTTGAATGAAAAATTCCCCTGCATCATTCCATAAGAGAGGATCAAAATTTGAACCTACAGAAATGAGCTAGTGGCTTCATGCAACAGCATAGAACCATCATAAGTGGCTTGCAACCCCTCATCCCCACTCCGCAGTGTGAAATCAGGGTCCATAGTTGGGGCACTGCCAAGAGATTTATCTAATAATAGTATAGACATGTTCTCAGAATATTACTACACTGGGAGTTATACTACTTGACCTTCCAGTTAGAGCATCTTAATTCCTCTCATTTTTTTCCTGGCACTGAGGTTCCATTCAATGGATTTCATGCTCAGCCATCTTATTTGAAATGTCTTCATACAACTTGGTATTTCAATTCTTGCTCCCTAAACTGTGGATCCTGGAAGCATCACACCAAAGATCCACCAGTGCTGGTGATGCTGCCTCTGGTCAGCTGTTAGCACATTGAAATTATATCTTATTGAAGGCTATCGAAAAAAGAGTTGCTGTTGTTTAATGCTGCCTGCAAAAGGAGGGGGGAAATTCTGAGCAGGCCTTTCTGCAGTGATAGGTGACTTCTAGTTAGGAAACCAAATAGGAAGATGGCAAGAAAAGAGCATGGGGTCCTTGTGTTTTATATGACTAGCAGCCCTTTTTCTCTGGATGAAGACTAGCACTACAGGTCTGCCCTATATCCCATTCACGTGAACCAACATGTTACTATATTGCTCCCTCTGCTACACACAAGTGATGGGTTTTTGTATGTTGATAGAAAGAACAGGAGTACTTGTGGCACCTTAGAGACTAACGAATTTATTTGAGCATAAGCTTTCGTGGGCTACAGCCTTCTTCATCGGATGCATAGAATGGAACACACAGAAAGAAGATATTTATACATACAGAGAACATGAAAAGGAGGGAGTAGCCATATCAACTGTAAGAGGCCAGTCAATTGAGATGAACTATCATCAGCAGGACAGAGAAAAAAACCTTTTGAAGTGATAATCGAGAGACCCATAGAAGATGTGAGCATATTTTAACATATTTGAACATGAGGAAATAGATTCAGTTAGTGTAATGACCCAACCATTCCCAGTCTCTGTTCAAACCTAAGTTAATTGTATCTAATTTGCATATTAATTCAAGTTCAGCAGTCTCTCTTTGGAGTCTGTTTTTGAAGTTTTTTTTGTTGCAAAATTGCCACCTTCACGTCAGTCACTGAGTGGTTAGAGAGATTGAAGTGTTCTCCCACTGGTTTTTGAATGTTATGATTCCTGATGTCAGAATTGTGTCCATTTATTCTTTTGCGTAGAGACTGTCCGGTTTGGCCAATGTATATGGCAGAGGGGCATTGCTGGCACATGATGGCATATATCACATTGGTAGATGTGCAGGTGAATGAGCCCTGATGGTGTGGTTGATGTAATTAGGTCCTATGATGGTGTCACTTGAATAGATATGTGGACAGAGTTAGCATCGGGCTTTGTTGCAAGGATAGGTTCCTGGGTTAGTGTTTATGTTGTATGGTGTGTGGTTGCTGGTGAGGATTTGCTTCAGGTTGGGGGGCTGGCTGTATGTTGATAGGGGTTGAGCAGAGGATGGGACTGAGAGTGCCTGAGAAATTGTGGACATTGATGACAAGGAGATATTCATCATGTTCATGGTGGCAATCCTTGTGGACACACACCAAAGTGGGTAGTCAGCAATAGGGTAAAATAGCAGCAAAGTAGAAAACTGGGTTACTGGTAGATAAAAGAAATATATAAAATCTGGAAAACCAAATCTAAAACCAGGCTGGTGGCAAAAGTACTGTTGCAGTGCTTTCTTCTAGCTAACATGAGAGTGAGAGGCAGGTTTTTCTCAGGATTCCTCATCTTTTCCCTCTCATTGTATTTTAATACCGCATCAGGGTCTAATTCTCCTTCTCAGTAGCTGTAGTGGTATATTGGAAGCCTCTGTCTTTCTAAGGCCTGGTCTACACTACGGGTTTAGGTCGACTTTAGCAGCGTTAAACCGAATTAAGCCTGGACACGTCCACACAACGAGGCCCTTTCTTTCGAATTAAAGGGCCCTTTAAACCGGTTTCTTTACACCACCTCCGACGAGGGGATTAGCGATAAAACCGGCCTTTGCGGGTCGGAATTGGGGTAGTGTGGACGGAATTCGATGTTATTGGCCTCCGGGAGCTATCCCACAGTGCTTCATTGTGACCGCTCTGGACAGCGCTCTCAACTCAGATGCACTGACCAGGTAGACAGGAAAAGACCCGCGAAGGTTTGAATTTCATTTCCTGTTTGCCCAGCGTGGAGAGCACAGGTGACCACGCAGAGCTCATCAGCACAGGTAACCGTCATGGAGTCCTCCCAGGATCGCAAAAGAGCTCCAGCATGGACCGAACGGGAGGTACGAGATCTGCTCGCCATATGGGGAGATGAAGCAGTGATAGCTGAACTCCGTAGCAGTAAAAGAAATGGAAAAGTATTAGAAAAGATCTCCAAGGCCATGAAGGACCGAGGCCATAACAGGGACACACAGCAGTGCCGCGTGAAAATTAAGGAGCTAAGGCAAGCCTACCACAAAGCCAGAGAAGCAAACGGAAGGTCCGGGGCAGAGCCGCAAACTTGCCGCTACTACGCGGAGCTGCATGCGATCCTAGGGGGTGCAGCCACCACTACCCCAACCGTGTGCTATGACTCTCTCACTGGAGAAACACACAGGGAAGACGGTTCGGGGAACGAGGAAGATGACGATGGAGGTACTGTAGGTAGCTCACAGCAGCAAGGAAGCGGAGAAACCGGTTTCCCCAACAGCCAGGATATGTTTGTGACCCTGGACCTGGAACCAGTAACCCCCGAACTCACCCAAGACCCTCAGGGCACACAGGAGACCTCTGGTGAGTGTAACTTTGTAAATATTTGTAAACATTACAAAAAAAAAAGCAAGCAAGTCTGTTAACGTGTATGGGGATGGAGCGGAAATCCTCCAGGGACATCTCCAGAAAGCTCTCCTGGTTGAAATGGGGTGATTTTATTAAGGGGGACATTCAGAGGCGCCCGTTCCTGCTCTTCTGACCAGAAATGTTCCCCGCTGTTAACCACGCGGTGGGGGGGAGGGGTGAAGTGATCATCCCAGAGAATCGTGTGTGTGTGTGTGTGGGGGGGTGGTTTACTTGTGTTTGTGCCGCATGTTAACCGGGAAACCGCAGCCCCCTCCTTTTACATTGAAACCCCATTTTAAATGGACAACCCAATTCATCCTTGATATGGGAAATGCGCTGCTGTTTGCAACCTTTCCCGCATGTTAAGAAGGTTAAAAAAGCCAAAACACTGTGGCCTACGATGGCTGCCTGCAAGCCGAAATATGCGACCTTGTAATGAAAGAGTGTACCCATTGTTCCCTAAAATGTGTCTTTTTTAACCACCTCTCCCTTCTCCTCCACCAGCTGCAAATGTTTCTCCTTCGCAGAGGCTCGTGAACATTAGAAAGAGAAAACGTAAGACGAGGGACGAGATGTTCACGGAGCTGCAGATGTCCGCCCAGGCTGATAGAGCACAGCAGAATGCGTGGAGGCAGTCAATGACGGAGATGAGAAAAGCCCAATATGAACGAGAGGAGAGGTGGCGGGCTGAATCGCGGGAAGAACAGAGCAAGTGGCGGGCTGAAGACGATAGGTGGCGTCAGCTTGCAGACAGACGGCAAGAGGCAATGCTCCGTCTGCTGGAGCATCAAAGTGATATGCTCGAGCGTATGGTTGAGTTGCAGGAAAGGCAGCAGGAGCAGAGACCGCCGCTACAGCCCCTGTGTAACCAACAGCCCTCCTCCCCAAGTTCCATAGCCTCCACACCCAGACGCCCAAGAACACGGTGGGGGGGCCTCCGTCCACCCAGTCACTCCACCCCAGATGATCGCCAAAGCATCAGAAGGCTGGCCTTCAATAAGAGTTAAAGTTTTAAAATGCAGTGTGTCCTTTTCCATCCCTCCTCCCCCACCCATCCCAGGCTACCTTGGCAATTATCCCCCTACCTCTGTAAGGAACTAATAAAGAATGCATGAATGTGAAAAAACAATGACTTTATTGCCTCTGCAAGGGGGAGGGGAGGGTGGGGTGGGGTGGTTGGTTTACAGGGAAGTAGAGTGAACCGGGTCGGGGGGGGGGGGTTGGAGGGTTCATCAAGGAGAAACAAACAGAAGTTTCACACAGTAGCCTGGCCAGTCACAAAACTCGTTTTCAAAGCTTCTCTGATGCGCACCGCGCCCTGCTGTGCTCCTCTAACCGCCCTGGTGTCTGGCTGCGCGTAATCAGCGGCCAGGCGAGTTGCCTCAACCTCCCACCCCGCCATAAAGGTCTCCCCCTTACTCTCACAGATATTGTGGAGCGCACAGCAAGCAGCAATAACAATAGGGATATTCTTTTCGCTGAGGTCTGAGCGAGTCAGTAAGCTGCGCCAGCGCGCTTTTAAACGTCCAAATGCACATTCCACCACCATTCGGCACTTGCTCAGCCTGTAGTTGAACAGGTCCTGACTCCTGTCCAGGCTGCCTGTGTACGGCTTCATGAGCCATGGCATTAAGGGGTAGGCTGGGTCCCCAAGGATCACGATAGGCATTTCAACATCCCCAATGGTCACTTTCTGGTCCGGGAAGAAAGTCCCTTCCTCCAGCTTTCGAAACAGAGCAGAGTTCCTGAAGACGCGAGCATCATGTACCTTTCCCGGCCATCCCACGTTGATGTTGGTGAAACGTCCCTTGTGATCCACCAGGGCTTGCAGCAGCATTGAAAAGTACCCCTTGCGGTTTACGTAGTCGGTGGCTTGGTGCTCCGGTGACAAGATAGGGATATGGGTTCCGTCTATGGCCCCGCCACAGTTTGGGAATCCCATTTCAGCAAAACCATCCACTATTGACTGCACGTTGCCCAGAGTCACTACCCTTGCTATCACCAGGTCTTTCATTGCCCTGGCAAATTGGATCACAGCAGCCCCCACCGTAGATTTGCCCACTCCAAATTGATTCCCGACTGACCGGTAGCTGTCTGGCGTTGCAAGCTTCCACAGGGCTATCGCCACTCGCTTCTCAACTGTGAGGGCTGCTCTCATCTTGGTATTCTGGCGCTTCAGGGCAGGGGAAAGCAAGTCACAAAGTTCCATGAAAGTGGCCTTACGCATGCGAAAGTTTCGCAGCCACTGGGAATCGTCCCATACCTGCAGCACGATGCGATCCCACCAGTCTGTGCTTGTTTCCCGGGCCCAGAATCGGCGTTCCACGGTATCAACCTGCCCCAGTGACACCATGATTTCCACATTGCTGGGGCCTGTGCCTTGTGAGAGGTCTATGGCCATGTCAATTTCCTCATCACTCTCGTCGCCGTGCTGCAATCGCCTCCTCGCCTGGTCCGGGTTTCGCCTTGGCATGTTCTGGCTCTGCATATACTCCAGGACAATGCGCGTGGTGTTCATAGTGCTCATAATTGCCGCGGTGATCTGAGCGGGCTCCATGATCCCAGTGCTAGCTATGGCGCCTGGTCAGAAAAAAGGCGCGAAAGTAGTATCTGATGGACCAGGAGAAGGAGGGCGGGAGGGAGGGAGGGAGGGAGGGAGGGCCAAGTGACGACATGGCGTACAGGTACAGGAACAGGGAGAAACACAAACAACTGTCACACAGAATGGTCCCCCCAAAGATTAAACTGGAAACCCTGGGCTTAGCAGGCCGTTGATTTCACGGAGGAAGGGGAAGCAAATGAACACAGAATAAATCTATTTTTTACATCTTAAGGTGGCAGCCGACGCTGCAGCATGAGTGACAGCCATACCAGTACGATGATGATGGGTACCAATCATAATATACCATCATCTGCCAAAAGGCAAGGGGCTGCTGCTGTGTAGCAATGCAGCCCCATGTCTGCCAGCCCCACGTCCGCCAGCACCCAGCATCGCCCTCGGCCTCTTCTGGGTGCTTAGCAGACAATATTGGGCAATTGGCAGAAAATAGTACATTATGACTGGTAACCGTCATCATCGAGACAGTAGCATGTCTGCCCAGGTGGCCATGATTGACAGCCACTCCAGTACGACGACGACGGGTACCAGTCATAATATACCATCGCCTGGAAGGGGCTGGTGCAATGCAGCCCTACGGCTGCCAGCCCCACGGCTATCACTCATGCTACACCGTCTACTGCCAAAAGGCAGTTAGCAGCTGCTGCTGTGTAGCAATGCAGTCCCACGTCTGCCGGCACCCAGAGGACATATGGTGACGGTGAGCTCAGCTGTGCTGAGCGGGCTCCATGTTGTCTGCACAGGTAACCCAGGTAACCCAGGTAAAAAGGCGCGAATCTATTGTCTGCCGTTGCTGTGACGGGGGAGGGAGGGGCCTGACGACATGTACCCAGAACCGCCCGCGACACTGTTTTGCATCATCCGGGCATTGGGATCTCAACCCAGAATTCGAAGAAAAGGCGTGAACCGCTTCGCGGCTCGAGCTGTGGCGCAAACGTAGTATCTGACGGCCTAGGGGAAGGAGGGAGGGGGGCCGAGTGACGACATGGCGTACAGGCACAGGGAATTAAAATAAAGAACGGTGGCTGTGCATCAGGGAGAGACACAAACAACTGTCACAGACTGGTCCCCCCCAAAGATTAAACTGAAAACCCTGGGTTTAGCAGGCCGTTGATTTGACGGAGGGAGGGGGAAGCAAATGAATACAGAGAAAATCTATTTTTTACATCTTAAGACGACGGTGCAGCGTGACTGATAGCCCTCGGCATCTTTCTGGGTGCTTGGCAGCAAATACGGGGCGGTGTATGACGATGGTCTTCAGGCCTATTGCACGAGCTGCTGCTCAGGGAAGACTCTGCTAATGTGCGATGACCCGACTTGTAATAGGCCGGCTAACAGTCATAATACACCATTTACTGCCAAAAGGCAAGCCCCACGGCTGCCAGCACCCAGATCGCCGATGAAGGCTACCAGTCTACTGCACCGTCTACCGCCAAAAGGCAGTTAGCAGCTGCTGCTGTGTAGCAATGCAGTCCCACGTCTGCCGGCACCAAGAGGATATATGGTGACGGTGAGCTCAGCTGTGCTGAGCGGGCTCCATGTTGTCTGCACAGGTAACCCAGGTAACCCAGATAAAAAGGCGCGAATCTATTGTCTGCCGTTGCTGTGACGGGGGAGGGAGGGGCCTGACGACATGTACCCAGAACCGCCCGCGACACTGTTTTGCATCATCCGGGCATTGGGATCTCAACCCAGAATTCCAAGGGGCGGCGGAGACTGCGGGAACTGTGGGATAGCTGTGGGATAGCTACCCATAGTGCAATGCTCCGGAAGTCGACGCTAGCCTCGTACTGTGGACGCGGTCTGCCGACTAGAGCACCTAGAGCATTTTATTGTGTGGACATACACAATCGGCTGTATACAACCGATTTCAATAAAACCGGCTTCTATAAATTCGAACTAATTTCGTAGTGTAGACATACCCTAAGTCTGAAGTCAGAAATCTGCTATTGAATTGAGGCATAGCTTTCATGTGTCAGTGAAGTGTTGGGAAGGTGGCATAGCTCATAGGCAAGGTTAATGCAGTTAAGTTGTTGAGTGAACAAAAACACAGAATTTCAGCATGGGATGTAATTTTATTGTCTGTGTAAGTATCAGTCTTAGTATCTGATTTTGAGAAACATCTGCAAAATGTAAATATTTGACTGTACGAATGTGTTTATTTGTAGTTTCGTAAGAGGTCATTTTTTCTTAGTTACTAATACCCATTTTACAGCATGGTTTGTTTTGGTTTTGGCAGAATGCAGCCTGTCATTCAGTTATAGAAGTGTATTAGATATTTCTGACTTTTAGTGTGTGAAGCTTTTTTTTTTCCCCCCTGCATGTCTGTAGCAGTTTTTGTTCATTAAATGATCTATAAAGGCTATAGCTCATCAGATCATGTGGTGCATTTTTTTTAAATGAAAACTTTTTATGAGTAACCCATTTGTTCTTGAAAGATGTGAGATTGACAGCTCTAGAAACAGGTCCTCTGTTTATCTATCATATATAAAAAGATTATGGCAACTTGACGTCTAATCAATTTCAAAAAGTGAATTTCAGGTACTACAACTACCCCTGGCTGCCTTGGCCAGTTATGGATTTTTTTTTAATTTTAAAAAGTTTTTCTCTTCCCTCTTGCTGTGTGAAAGACATATCGAAGTAGGGGAAACTCACTTGAAGATGGGAAACTGTCTACACATAAGGAATGAAATGCTGGTCCTGTTGAAGTCAATTGGAGTTGTCACTGACTTCAGTGAGGCTAGGATTTTGCCCAAATGCTTTGGAGTTCTATGGCTGTGCCTCATTATCTTATGTGACATTTTAAAGCTTTACTGAAATGTGTTACAAAGCTTTGATATTTCTTATGACCGTATAGTACTTAAAGTAGTTCTGTTACTTGCTCACTTCTGCTGGTATTTTTAGACTTGGGAAATCTCTCAAACTGTTGAAATGAAGGGAGTGAGAGCGGGAGAGTCTTCTGATGTCAAACTTTCCATTGCTTCTGTATGAGTTCTGGCTATAGTTTTTCTATTTAAACAAAAACAGTATAAAAATGTAGTGGGCCAGCCACACTAGTATAGAAGACTTACAAAAGTTGTATGATCGTTTGATCATTGCTTGAAAACATATTTTTATCTAATCCAATGCTGCTTATTTGGGTACTGGGCATGGGGGAAAAATAGGGACGTCGCTTTTAAAATACAGGATAGATGGGGTGCCCCTGAACCTTCAATTCTAAAGATATTTGATTGTGTTAAGTGCTCTGTTGCCACCAATAGCAAGACTAAGAGGGATATTCAGCATATGCCTTCTTTCCAAAGTAAAATCAGTTATTTACAAATTGCTTTTAATGATTTAGGAATGGAGAGGAGTTTAAAGTGGTAGAGCTTGAGAAGCTATCTAAATTCAGGAGGAAGCATAGTACTTTTGTGAGGGGGGGATTTGCTAGTCGGTGAAATGAAATATTTGTGAGAAATTGGGCATGTAGTAAAGCCAGTAATTATGGAGCCATGATAGTGACTCCATAGGTGAGATTGTAGCTTTCTGTTATAAATCAATGTGATTTTATTTATTTTTGGATTCCCATCAACAACCTCAAAAAGAAAAAGAAAAAGCTGCTGCCTTTCTCTTGAAATTTCTCATACATGTTCTTTAGGGTAAATCTACACTGCACCTGGGATTGTGCAAGATGATCAGATGTTTGAGAAGGAGCTAGTAACAGGAGTAGCATATGGACTCCTTGTCCCAATACTTACAGAATATTAAATGAAAATTCAGATACAAAGTACATATAAAAATATTGCTTATATCAGAATCTTATACTTGCATACTCGTAGAAAGACGATGAATAAGTGGTATAAGGTAATGGAAGGCACAGAGTTAAGTTACAGTGGCATCTGGAGTGGGGAAGGTAGGTGCAGAGAGAGAGTTATTTTTCTGAAGTTAGCTTATGTATTTTTTGTGATCAAACATCTAAAGGCCTCTATCTAACTTTGTAAACTTTGGTAGGATATCTGATCTTTAAGAATACTTAGTGAGTGTGTAAATCATAAGGAAAATGAACATTGTGTGTGAAGGTAGTATGTGCCATTACTCCCATTAGATAAAAATACTATAGGACTGAATTACTTGGATGCATACAAAGGTAATCAAAACTTTATGATATGTGAAAATGTTTAATAATTACACAAATTTAAGGCATGTTAACTAGTAGTAGAGTATATGGTGCAGTAATAAATTACAGGAAAGTCTATTAATATAAAAAGAAAGTTAGGAGACAGTGGGTTACTAAAGGAGATGAGTGGGCTGTAGTGACTGAATAATATTTTTAAGAGCTTGAATGATTGCTTTGCCTCGATATTCACCAGGGAAGCTGCATGTTGTTACATCAGAAATAGAGGGGAGAGCCAACAAATAAAATTATACAAAGGAAACTAAAACTCCAAATTTGGTTATTGTAATTCAGACTAGCTAATTTAAATTTAGCTTGGAGAGAATGATTTTAAAGCTACAGTCGTAAGTGTAGCAAAGTACAGACCAATTCAGGGAGAGGAGAGAGAAATTTTTTGTGCAATGCATATAATTTTTTCTGTTCCATATTAGTTTTTAGTGCATTTATATAGAGTGTTAAAGTAATTTGTATTAAGCTGGCTTGAGGGAAGGGGCGAATACACAGATTGGGCTCATACCTTTTTTGGTAAAGGATGATATGACTAAAGTATAGCATGGAAGGCATATTAAAGTAGGACAAAGTTCTGGCTGTTTAAATGTTTTAACAATAGCCAATTCTGAAAGACTTGGATTGAAAGTGACGGGGGAGGGGAAAAGGGGCATAGTGTACAAGTATGTAGACTGAATTTTTTTACTGAAATAATCCATTTGCTAAAGGCATCAATGGAAGCAAGTAGCTTGATGAAGAAATGTCCAGTATAGTCTTTTTACTGAGGAATAGTTATTTTGTTGGATTAAAGTGGTAACAGCTACTGGTCTCCTGGGCTAAATGTAGTCTCTGATAAATTGCATTGTCTTGGGCTGTCTCTTAAATGTTCTTGTATTTGTATTTTAACACTATTGTAACCCTATGGAAATAAAGAAATTTAGGGTGTAGAGTAGGAAGCATTGCCTCAGGCCTGGTCTACACTGGAAACTCTTTGTAGTATAGCAGTGTCAGTTGGGAGCGTGGCATTTTTGTTTTTTGCTACATTCTGTACTGATAAAAATTGTAATGTAGATGCAATTATAATGGCATAAAAGTGCTTTTGCAGTTATAGCTTATTTCTCTAGGGGAACTAGTATAAGTTATACCAGCAAACCCTTTTTAGTGTAAGAGCTACCTTAAGGTGAGAGCAGGGGATGGAGTCAGGAGACTGAGATTATGTCTACACTGCATTTAAATACCTGTGACTGATCCATATCTACTGACTTGGGCTCAAGTTACTGGTCTGTAAAATTGTGGTGTAGATGTTCGGGTTTGGGCTCGTGGGGGTCCTAGAGCTTGGACTCCAGCTGGAGCCGGACCCTCGTGAGGTTCCAGAACTTGGATTCCAGCCAGACCCCAAACAACTATAATACAGTTTTACAGCCCTATAGCTCGAGCACCATGAGCCTAAGTCAGCTGACATGGGCCAGCTATGTATGTTTAAATGCAGTGTAGACAGTGGCGTTGGAACAATTTTTATAGTGGAGGTGCTGAAAGTTATTGAACAAAACTGTAAATTGTGTATATGATGGAAACCACTTCAAGCCAAGAGATACTGCCACACCCCAAGTTCCAGCACCTTTGAGTATATACATATCTCAAGGATTTTCCCACCTCTGTTGCTGGCTTTGTGTGAACTGGGCGAGTGGGGGCTGTCACTAAACATCTCTGTTTCTATTACCTTTCTGTAAAGTGGAAATAACACCTTCCCTACTCAGAGCTTAGATGTAAATCACAAACCAATTAATGCTAGGTTTCATATATCTAATGCTCTTCATCTTCTTTGAAATGTTGTTGCCTACCTTTGTGCTAATATTTTTGTGAGAAGAACCTGCCATGATTGAATGGGTAAGAGAACTAATCAGGAGCGGATATTAATCTGGCATTTCAGCCTTCAGCCACAGCATGTAATACAATTCTAACTATTTAACAAGGGTCGGGAGGCTATGATCAGCCACAGGGTTTTCAGAGGGAAACCCATGACTGCTGGTTTCCCAGAAAGCAACTGGGAAAGAGAGAATAGTATCTGTGTGAGGTAAGTTCTGAAGCAAGCTCAGGAAGTGTGCTGCCCTCTGATTGGCTGGCATTTTTACAGGTCTGTTAAAAACTTGGGGGCATACCAAGCCAGTTGAGGGAAAGACTGTCCGAGAGAGAGAGAGTGATATGAGTTCCTGGACTGCAGGCCTGATTTATGTTGCCAGACTACCATTAAAGAGAAGTGGAACCTCATTGCTAAAGGTGACATTTACCAGGAAGCTGGCCAAAAGAAGCCTTGGCTCTTAAGACCCACATTTATATCTGGAAATAGTTGTTTTCTGTTTATGTGACCTTTGTGCAACAATATATTACTTCTGCAAATAAAACGGCTTACCTGAAGGACTCTGTCAAACCAAAGACTCTCAAACTTCTTTGGGTGGGGAAGGAGGGGAGAGACATTCTGAAGATTATTTTATGTGGACACTGCAAAACTTGTGGCACAAGGAGGGATTCATAGAGAGATGCTGAGTATCTCAATTGGGAAAACAATAGGTGTCATTCTTAGTGATTGTTTCTATAAGTGGATGCAAAATTTTAGAATTGATGTTTTATATGAAAGGAGGTGGTGATATGTGTGTGAGGAGACTAGAGAATATGCAAAATATAAATCTATGCATTCAGCTGATTGTCTGTAAACTAACTCTAGTGTTCTGTGACAACAGCGAAAGAAATTATACCAACTGGATTAAAGATGCCGTTTCAGACTTTGTTAGAACTAGAGCATAATTTCTAGTACTTAAAACTTAAGTTTTTAAGCTCTTTATGTAAAAGAATGATATGCAGGTTAATACTTTATCATTCACCAAATACAACCAAACCATTTTCAATTAATGTTTGTTATGATTCATGTTTTTTGTTAGTTTTTAATGAAAGGGGGAAATTTTGACCGTGTGTGGCTGGTTAGAGGTGGGTGACTGTATGTTTTGGGTAATCCATTGTTAACGCCTGAATGTAAATCTTTGGATTAAGTGTTACTTCATCTTAAAATCTGTGTCCTTGTTGATTTTTCAACACTCGTGAAAATGGTTATTATTCATTTTATATAATACTGTAACTTTGCATGGTGCTTTATAGCAGTGATTCTCAAATTTTTGTACTGGTGACCCCTTTCACACAGCATGTCTCTCAATGTGACCCCACTTATAAATCAAAAACACTTTTTATATATTTAACTCCATTATAAATGCCGGAGGCAAAGCAGGGTTTGGGGTGGAGGCTAACAGCTTGCGACCCCCCCCCACATAACCTCACAACCCCGTGAGGGATCCCGACCCTCAGTTTGAGAACCCCTGCTTTATAGAATGAAAATAGACATTGTCCTTGCTTTGAAGATCTCTCATTGTAAATTAACAGACAAAAGAAAGAAGATGAAGGGACACATGAATCTTTAGCGCATCTGGTATGTAAATACCTTGCGACGCCGGCTACAACAGGGCCATGCAAACGCCTGTTCTTACTTTCAGGTGACATTGTAAACAAGAACCGGGCAGCATTATCTCCTGCAAATGTAAACAAACTTGTTTGAGCGATTGGCTGAACAAGAAGTAGGACTGATTGAACTTGTAGGCTCTAAAGTTTTACATTGTTTTGTTTTTGAGTTCAGTTATATAACAAAAAAAAATCTACATTTGTAAGTTGCACTTTCATGATAAAGAGATCACACTACAGTACTTGTATGAGGTGAATTGAAAAATACTATTTCTTTTGTTATTTTTACAGTGCAAATATTTGTAATAAAAAATGTGAGCACAGTACATTTTGTATTGTTTCTACATTTTTAAATATATTGATTTCAATTATGAAAAACATCCAAATATTTAATAAATTTCAATTTATATTCTACTGTTTAACAATGCGATTAAAACTGCGAATAAATCATGAGTCATTTTTTGAGTTAATTATATGAATTAACTGCGATTAATCGACAACCGGTCTCAATGGGTAGTGATCAATGGCTCGATGTCTACTTGGCAGCCGGTATCAAGCGGAGTGCCCTAGGGTCGGTCCTGGGGCTGATTTTGTTCAACATCTTTATTAATGATCTGGATGATGGGATAGATTGCACCCTCAGCAAGTTCGCGGATGATACTAAGCTGGGGAGAGAGGTAGGTATGCTGGAGGGTAGGGATAGGGTCCAGAGTCACCTAGACAAAAGAAATCTGATGAGGTTCAACAAGGACAAGTGCAGAGCCTGCATTTAGGATGGAAGAATCCCATGCACTGCTACAGGCTGGGGACCGACTGACTAAGCAGCAGTTCTGCAGAAGAGGACCTGGGGATTACAGTGGATGAGAAGCTGGATATGAGTCTTCTGTGTGCCCTTGTTGCCAAGAAGATTAATGGCACATTGGGCTGCATTAGTCGGAGCATTGCAGCAGTTTGAGGGAAGTGATTGTTTCCCTCTATTTGGCACTGGTGAGGCCACATCTGGGGTATTGCATCCAGTTTTGGGCCCCCCACTACAGAAAGGATGTGGACAAATTGGAGAGAGTCCAGTGGAGGGCAACGAAAATGATCAGGGGGCTGGGGCACATGACTTACGAGGAGAGGCTGAGGGAACTGGGCTTGTTTAGTCTGCAGAAGAGAAGAGTGAGAGGGGGTTTAATAGCAGTCTTCAACTACCTGAAGGGGAATTCCAAAGAGGATGGTGCTTGGCCGTTCTCAGTGATGTCAGATGACCGAACAAGAAGCAATGGTCTCAAGTTGCAGTGGGGGCGGTCTAGGTTGGGTATTAGGAAACTATTTCACTAGGAGGGTGGTGAAGCACTGGAATGAGTTACCTAGGGAGGTGGTGGAATCTCCATCCTTAGAGGTTTTTAAGGCCTGGCTTGACAAAACCCTGGCTGGGATGATTTAGTTGGTGTTGGTCCTGCTTTGAGCAGGGGTTTGGACTAGATGACCTCCTGAGGTCTCTTCCAACCCTAATCTTCTATGATACTATGATTATCACTTGTCATTTTAGTGGGGAGAGGAAGGGAAATGGACAGTATTGCCAAGTCGCTGTGTAGTCTTGAATTATGCAAAGTTTTGCTGATTTAATTCCACATTGCCCCTCACCTCCATCTTCTCGAGGAAGTGAAGCATATTCTTATCTCTGTCCTAGACATGTCGGATGTAAAGGTTTAGAATTTGTTTTGTATTGATAGCTCAGGATTATATAATAACTTCAGATTCCAGCTAAGTATTGAGCTTCTGCATTCATGGCAATAGAAATTGTACACCTGCAGACTCCTGAAGTAAAAAGTGAATTAAACAGAGTATGCAACTCTTTCTGTTCTTTCACAGTGCCACCAGCTTGGTTTTGTCATTCACAATATTGCTGTCAGATTTAATAAGACTATATTTTGTGATTAGGTAATGCAGGTTTTCTACAATAGTTTTTTCTTCCAGCCAAGTTATTTAAAACAATCCTGTGAAAACCAAAAAGGTTCACTGTTTTGTTTTTATTTTAAAAGATTGTGAAATCGGCATTTTATTCTTGTTGCTATAGCTTATGAGGCTATCCTATAGTTTGTAGGCAAAAATGCTCTAGTTCTTTATTTCTACCTTTTTTTCATTGGAATATGATACTGACACTTAAATACGTGGCATAGTATTTGGAGTCTTAAAAAAATTAAAAATGGGGGATGGGTGGCATGTACATTTCATTAGAGTACAAATAGTTGCTGTAGTGTTTCTATTCTAGTCTGTCCCTAAGGTATTTTCCCCTGCCAATGGGACACAGATTCTTTTCTCTCCCCAAGCCCTTAGTTATTTTGTATCTCCATTAAGAATCAGACCCAAAGAGAGACTGCTTGGAAACAAGAAACAATTTACTTCACATTTGAACCAAAATAAGAGCCTGGCTCAGCATCAGCTATGAGGATTGGCCAGTTTTATCCATGTAAAATACATTCAAAGGGCTTTGCTTTTCTTTTCAGTATGTGTGCAGCACATTGTCTCTTCTACCAGTAATGAATATGAATAGATTTGGGGGGGAAAGGTGCCTTTTTGAATCAGAGAAAAATCTCTTAGATTCAAACACCCCTTCTCTTTCAAAGCATCCTCTCCACTTGTCTAGTCTTCGAAGGAGTCGACTGATAAAAGAAGGAAGACAATGACTTCTGACATTTGCAAGGTTAGAAAAGAAGTAGGAAATGCCATCCCACTCTACTTTTGAGAGGTGAGAAAAGCATTCAGGGCTGCTACCTATGCATTAAGCAGCAAAAAAGAAGATATGCACACTTCCTATTTCATCCATGTCATTGTTTAATTAAACATTGAGTGCAGGATATCTTTGAAATGTTAGTAAAGATCTTCTAACTTACTGTTTATCACCTCTTACTGTAGTAGCTATAGGCCCTATGATTGGGGACTTCAGTATAACTATCTGTTAGTACGGGCTGTTCTACCCTGGGGGGGGGTGGTGATCAATCTAATATACGCAACTTCAGCTACGCTATTTGCGTAGCTGAAGTCGAAGTATCTTAGTTTGACTTACCTGGCCGTCCTCACGGCGGCAAGTCGACCGCTGCAGCTCCCCCGTCGACTCCGCTTACTCTTCCTGCTGAGGTGGAGTACGGGCGTTGATTCGGGGATTGATTTATCGCATCTAGATGAGACGTGATAAATCGATCCCCGATAGGTTACTACCTGCCGATCCAGCGGGTAGTGTAGAGGTGGCCTAAGAGGCAGCCCCTGCCTGTCCCCAGAAGCTTACGGTCTACATAGACAAGACCTACAAAAGGCAGTTTTGTTAACCCCATTCTATTGAGGCACAGAAAGAGTAAGTGATTTGCCTAATATCATTCAAGCAGTCTGTGGCAGAGCTGGGAATTTAACCTGGATATCCTGAGTCCCAATTGAGTGCCAATGCACAAGGTGATCCTTTCTGTCTTGTTTTGTTTTAGAAGTTAGCACCAGAGGACTTTTTTTTAAATTGAAATTGTTCCTTTCTTTGCTGCTTTATGGTTTGTGAAGCAAGCCTGGCAGTTTGTCTGTGTGGTGGTTTATTCATTTGATTGTTTTTTCTTGGCTCGTCGTTTATCATGGAAATATCAGGTCTGGTTTTACTTGAAAACCTCTTGTTTGTTGTGAGTTCTAACATTTTAATTGAGGGATTGGGAGTGCTGAATCTTGAACAAAGATATCCTGTATCCAAACTGTTGTTTAGTATGAAGGTAAAACTGTTGCTAACAAAAGCAAACAAGAGTTTGAAACTAAAAATCCCTTCCCCTTCCAATTGTTCAACTTTCATTCTTGACTTGCAGTATGATGAAATCACTGGTTCTCTAGTCTTTATTTGGGGATGTCTATTGTAGGGAACACTTTTTGTTATATTACTTATTCAGCCTCACCATGCTTAGTAATGTTGTGAATCTTATGTAGCTAGGATGCTGGCTATTACAAGCATTCTCTGACATAGTAGTTAAAATAGCTGCAGCAGCTGGTGACCTGTCCATACAAGGGCTACCAAAATCGCTGACACAGCTGGAGCAGAAAGCATTGGCAATGATGGGGAAACTTTTGAAAAATTTGTTAGTGGAAACATTCCTGAAGCATCTTCTAAAACTGACAGTACCTGAATTTCTAATGTTTAGAGATAAGTAGAAAAATAATCTTTTGAAAGTAGTCATTCAGGTCTACTATGTAAAGAAGCAAAAAAGGACAAAAATCCACATTTTGTATTTGTAGATCACCCTTGAACAGACTTCTATCATGTCACTACTGAGTCAGGATTCAGAATAGGCTCCTTCAGTCTGAACTCTGAACAAAGCCAGGAAAAGTCTAAAAGTCCACCCTGCAATTCAGAAACTAATAATTTTAAGCAGTGGGCACGACCAGATTAATGCTTTCCCCAACCTTAATCCTTTATCAAAACTACTAGCTATCAAATAGATACTTTGTTGTTGAGTCTCTGTCCCCAGTGTAAATGCTGTCATTTCTGAACTGCTTTGGGGCTACTGGTTTGGAGAAGGGTTTGGACTGGAATTTGTGTGCTTAAATGCATGTTACTTCTGTGCTGTCCGTAAAAGCTGAGTTAAGCAAAGGATGTCGGCACAATTTCCAGTGCTCTTATGAGTTCTGTTTTTATTGCTTTCTTCAGTGCCCAATTTTCTCCTCATTTGTAAACCTATTCTTAGTGGCCAGCTGTTCGGTCAAGTGTGTCTCACTAAGCTGCTGGCTCTCTGCTTTATTGCAGGTCTTGCCAGACCATGTATCAGGGTGGAATCAAGCTTTGAGCTTTAAATTCCTACTGTTTTTCCACAAATGGGAAATTATATTTCACTTCATTGTATCCTAGATATCACGCCTTTCTGCTTTGAACCAAGATGCATTTCTTGGATGTTAATAGAACAATAAAGACTTGGCTACCTATATTAAATGCTGGGCCCACATTTTCATAAATGACTAATGATTTTGGATGCCCAAATGGAGATGCTTTAAAGGACCCTGATTTTTAAGAAACTGGTGAATCCCTATCTTCTGAAAATCAGGCCTCGTGAACATGCCTCCACTTAGGCGCACAAAATCACTAGTCACTTTTTAAAACTTGGACTTAGGACTTCAGGAACTTGGGGCATGGCTACACTTGCAGATATAGAGCGCTTTGAGTTAAACCAGCCTTCGTAGAGTGCAGTAGGGAAAGCGTTGCAATCTGTCCACACTGACAGTTGCAAGCGCACTGGCGTGGCCACATTAGCAGCTCTTGCAACAGTCACAGAGAGCAGTGCATTGTGGTAGTTATCCCAGCATGCAAGTGGCTGCAATGTGCTTTTCAAATGAGGGGGGTGGGGTGGAGGGGTGGAGTGGTGTGTGACAGGGAGCATGTTGTGTGTATGTGGGGGGAGAGAGAGTGGGTTTTTGGGGGGGCTGAGAGCATGTCAGACAGCAAAACAGACCGCCTACCTCTTCTCCTCCCCCCCCCCCCCCAGCATTCCACAGTAATGGTTGCTTTGTCTTGGAATAAGCATGCTGGCTGTCAGAAACGGAGCTTTCAAAGGGCATATCGGCATGCCTGCAGTGATTCCAAAACAATGACAAGAGTGACCACTTGACTTAAGGGGGTTATGGGACGTTTCTGGAGGCTGATCAGAGCGCAGTAATGCAACACCTCGTTCACACTGACACCCAGGCGTTTCAGCCAATGCGCACCAAGTGTTAATCTTCTCGCCGAGGTGAAGTTCCAGGAGTGCTGTAGCCCTGGAGTCAGAGCGCCCTACGTGCCTTGCCAGTGTGGACGGGTAGTGAGCTAGGGCACCCGGGGCTGCTTTAATGTGCTCTAACTCTCAATTGTAGCCAATCCCTTGGAGAGATACTGTGATATAATACATAAGATTCCTCAGGGCATATGAGACGGTTTGCTGCCTCTGCCCCCTTCCTGAATAAGGGTGAGATTTTCAAAAACACTCAGCACTGGTCTAGCTCTGCATTGACTTCAGAAGAAGCTGAGTTAGGCACGGCAATATCCTGGGTGCTCCCGCATAGATTTATAAATCATATGAGCAAGTGGCATTCAGCAGACACAGAATTTATGAGAGTCCCACATTTAATGACTGGTGTATTTTTCTCTTACTAAAATGTTAGTCTAGGTTTTTAAGACCCCCCAGAATGTGGAAGGTACAATCTATCTATTTTTTGTATTAGTTGATATACCATTTTAGACCAGTCCTCCCTCAAAAACAAATAAATGTCTTTTGTGTATATTGATATACCTTTATTTTAGAAGGGAGGTCCTCATGTTTAGAAAAATAGATTATCTATAGTAACTTTATGTAGGGGGTTTTATTTCTCATATTCTTCTGTGGAATGGATCTGGAAAGGAGGTGCAATGGGACCATCTTTTTCCATTTGCTTGACAGTAGTTTCTACATGCTGAATAGTCAAAATAGTGTATAAGCAAGCATACTTGAAAATGTTCCTATAAACATTGTCATTGACAAGAAGCTCTAGTCTTTTATTGGCATTTTACATAACTTTAAGAATTAATGGTGACCTGGAAAGGATTTTTTTAAAAATGTAGTTGGGGTACACTTGTTTGAAAATTTTGCTGCTTCACAGTGAATAAAGAAGACATGAAAGGGTAAGGGGTTGGGTTACATTTTTTTTAAGATTAAAACCCATTAAGTGACCATGACCAGAATCATCACATAAGTGTTCAAAACTTTAAAACACTTACCGTCACAGTATATGAATCTTCACTCTCTTAGCTTTTGTGGTGGTATCATTTTACTAGTTCTTTTTTTCCCTTTTCTTTCAGTCGTCATACAGTCTTCCAGGCTAGATAGGATGTGAATTTATAATCTTAGCGCCCCTTCCCCTCCATCCCCCCCCAAAAAAGCAGTTTGTAATAGGCTCAGATAATGCAGAACTTTTTTACAATTGACTTTTCATCTAAGGAACCTTGTTATCAGACTCCCTAACATTAGGCTGTCATTCCGTCCACTTCAATACCTCCATTGTGCCATAGTGCACTTGAGCAATTTTGTGATATGTCTTGCAATAATTAATCTAATATGTGGACAAAGTTGAAACTTCAACTCATAATATCCTGATTTAAACTAGAAGCTGTCCATAACCAAAGCCCTGGATCCAAACAGTCCTGACCTTTGTGGTTCAGGCCAGTTTACAATGATTGAGCTAATCCGGGGGAGGAGAGCATTTTGCAAAATATCACTTAAGTGTGCACTCTTATCAGGTGCTGGAAGAGAAAATAGATGCTCCACTCAGGATGCTACTAAGAACGCCAGAAAGGTCTATTAAAAATGTGTTTGTGAACTGTCAGACTCTCATTAAGCAGCTCTCCAGTACTTCTTTATGTAAAGGGAATGGTTTCTTTCCTGAAAAATGATATTGATTCATATCCTTGTTCACAAGATGGCGTGATCCTGCTGGGAATCCCCAAATGCTAAGCTGACTTTGGCTAAATGTTGGAAAGACTTAAAAGGTAACCACAGAGGATAATTCCTTATGGTTGAAACTCCCAAGGCTTGACTTCACAGTTACAGTCTGTGCTAAATTCTCCTCTCATTCCCTGGACTCCAGTGTCTTGCCTAAAGATTTATTAGACCACAAAAGTGAGTAAAATCTGAGGCACAAAAATAAGTTAGTGACCACTTAGCTTGCCATGAATGCTAACTACATTTATATTTTTCTAGAGTGGCTTAAGCCTGGAAGGGGAAAATTCAGGCAGATGAAATAGCATGTGCTCCATTACCCGGATAAGTCATTATTTTCCCCCCA
This sequence comes from Malaclemys terrapin pileata, assembly GCF_027887155.1. Classification (NCBI taxonomy): domain Eukaryota; kingdom Metazoa; phylum Chordata; order Testudines; family Emydidae; genus Malaclemys; species Malaclemys terrapin. The sequence continues at coordinate 48,944,817 of NC_071515.1, read as the reverse complement.
CCTCTTATTAACCTTTGTCATAATGGTAGCAGCAATCAGAGTGAAGATCGCTAGTCTCCTACTTAAGATAACTGGCTTGTCCAGTCTCTATGAGCAGTGATCACCAAAGAAGAACTTCAGAGGTCCCGTGCCTGAAACAGATTTAGTCCACAGAAATTCTTTTGGAAACTGGACTCTTGTGTACTGAGGGGAGAGGGTAACCAACTCTGATGGGTGAAGAACTTGATTCCATGGAACAGATAACAGAACATTAACTGTTCACATGGAATTCAAACGAGGAACAAATCATCCACCTAAACTAGGGATGCACTTAGACATCCCCTAGGGTACTATGCCTCCCCCCCCAAACCAACCCCCCCTGATCTGCTCCCCTACCCCCAAAAAACACCCCACCCCGTGTCAGTCAGTTTGAACTCAATTGAAGCTCAACCCTGGAGACGACGGTGGTTCTCAGAGCCTGGGCTCCAGCCTGAGCAGGAACATCTGCATTGCTATCTTTCGCCCTGTGACCCGTGTCAGTTGACTCAGGCTCTGAGACTCACTGTTGCAGGGTTTGTGTAGTGTTTTTGTTTTGCAGTGTAGGCGTGCCCCGTATCTTTCCAAGACCTAGTTCGTTAGACTTTGGCATGACCCCTAGCCCACAATCCTTGGAGATAAAACTGTCAATTCTGTGAACTGACTGGAAGTCTTAATCTTGGAACAGCCAAGCAGGTGAAATCCCTTGAATGTACTATGGGATCTGGGAAGAATGCATTAAACTCCAAATGCTAGCTGGAGAGTTCACAGGGGCACCTGGATAGTGCAGATGATACGGTGTTGCAGGAAGAACTGACACACAAACATGTCATAGAGGGTGATGATGCTAGCTGTCTTTAGCATGGCATGTGACTGCCAGAAACCAACACCTTTGGGTTGGACAGTTGCGGCTTCTGTAAATAGTGGCATACAAAGAACAGAATGGTCCTGTCCTTTTAGGTGGGCAGAAAGAAGTCTAAACTCTATATCAGTGATCTAGATAGATCACTCAATTAGATCTACCTGTGGGTTGATTTGAGAATTTTATGATAAGAGTTGGGCCATTTGCATAGAAGGCTGACAAAAAAAACAAAAACAAAAAAACCCAGCTGCCAGTAAAGACCATTATTGCAATGTAAGTATTAGTATTTTGTCTTTTAACCAAGTTTATAAATCAACATTATTACCTGTATTTGTGACAATATCTAATGGGGGAGGTGACATCGATGATTTCTAGTAAGTTTTTTGAAGAGTGATTTGTAAGAGGTCAGGGCAAGGCACATATACTGGTGAAGATGTTCATCTGTCAGGTGATTGCAGTATTGTGGTTTTTTTTGTTTTTTTTTTTATATAATGTTCATGGTAGAAAACCCAGATTCTCAGAGAGACATTGATCCAAATATCGTTAAAAGATAGATGGCTAGATTCTGGCTATTCTGATAAACTGCCGCTGCTCTCTGGCTGCCCAGCCATTGCTTAATTTGAGCCAGGGCTTGCTGGGGCTGAGCGCCGGCACCTCTTTCATTACAAATTAAGCACTGCCATTAAGTTACTTACTAAGGAAATCATTATAAATGATCCGCAGCGCTTCACTGTTCATGAATTTAATTATAAACTTTTTTTTAAGGTGAACTGGTGGGCCACACAGGAAGACTTGGCAGGCCACATTTGACTTGAAAGAGAGGATGCTTTTCGTCTGCTACAGGGCAGGATGCCTACTCCCAATCCCAGATGTGATCTGTAGTCCACGAAAGCTTATGCTCTAATAAATTTGTTAGTCTCTAAGGTGCCACAAGTACTCCTGTTCTTCTTTTTGCGGATACAGACTAACACAGCTGCTACTCTGAAACCAGTTAAAAGGATGCAAGTGTCAAGCAAGTCCTTTTGAATGAGGCCTCGCTCTTCTTGGGGCATCAGTGCACTTGAGGCCTGCCTGCACTAGGATTTTGTTACTCTCTGAAATAGTGGCAACAAAGGTTTTGTCCTGCCTATGTGAGCGCTTACACCATTTTAAATACTGGTTCAAAGGAACTAGTTATTAACAGTGCAAGCAGGTCCCTGTGGTAGTCTAGTTTTCATATTAATTGTTCAAATGTGGAAGTCATCATCTGGAGAGGGGCTGCTGGGAAATGATTGAAGGATACACAGGTGTGAAATTACTGATCCTTCAGTGACTGAGTGGCTTGATGTCCTATGGCCTGCATTGGCACAACTGGATCACAGAAAACAGGTGAGAGTTTCACTGTGGTTGCCAGCAGAGGCACTACAGGTGAGGGTATATATGGGAGAAACTGCCTATATACCTTTGTTGGTTGTGTGTGTGTGTGTGTGTGTGTGTGTGTGTGAATAATAATGACAGAAGAAAGGAGCTGCCAATCTATGGAAATTGACTAGATAAATTTTTAGTAATTTTTTAGTGCTTTAAAATTTAAAACCTGGATAACACTCGAGTTGGCTTTGAGGAATCTGCAATATAATGAAACTTGAAATGACAGAGAACCCTAATAACCTATATTTATACAGTATTGCTTCTGAGAAGTGTTATAAATATCCTTCTTTAAAGAAACATCTCTCAGCATATTTGTATTCTAATCTAAAATACCACACAGTGAGTTATTCTTCATTAGTGTAGATTCCAACATCGTCTCTGATGAAAGAGAGGAGAGAAATAGTTCCAAAACTGTGTATAACATTCAGTCCAAAAGATGGAATATGATGCATTTTGATGAAATTTTCTAAACTTGAATTATTCATGAGTATGAATTCAACAATTTTCAATTTATCCAACATACAAGGGATTATTATTCTACTAGCACTAGATAACTAGATTGCCTATAGTATAAAACTCTGTATTCTATGTGGATGAGCTACATTATATCTTGTCTTTTAGAAAATACTTGCCTTGTAGCAGATGTTCCTTCATTAGGAATTTGTGGAAGTATGTATAACCAGTTTAACCAGTTTATGCTGCCAAGTTAAACACTCTTTCCAAATGCCATCATCTATATTGTTACACCATTATATACACTTTTTAAATAAATATAATTATCCAAAATATTTTTCTTATTTTTTTAGCATACTGCCTTTTATAGAAATCTTAAAATGACATTACAAGGCAACACATGAAAACTTTTATGAGAGTTTTGGCTCTGGAGTCTTGGATTTGTGTGAAATCTAGGTAGGGATATATGCCAGGAGTACAAGGAAAGAATTAGAACTGTGTTTATGTAGTACTAAAACATACACTTAATTTGTAGAATTTACACATGTTAATGGCAGCACATGACCAAAGTGTTTTTGTAACTCAAAAATGTGAATTTTATTCTGTTTCAGGAAGAGGAAAAGGGTTTAGAAACAGAAACCCAAGTTTTGAAGCTGCTTCTGCCTAGGGCAGGGGTTCTCAAACTGGGGGTCGGGACCCCTTAGGGGGTTGCGAGGTTATTACATGGGGGATTGCGAGCTGTCAGCCTCCACCCCAAACCCCGCTTTGCCTCCAGCATTTATAATGGTGTTAAATATATAAAAACAAGTTTTTAATTTATAAGAGGGGTCGCACTCAGAGGCTTGCTATGTGAAAGGGGTCACCAGTACAAAAGTTTGAGAACCACTGGCCTAGGGTGAGCTGTCAGTGTAGAAGCCTGATATTTGTTATTTTATTGTTTACCTCCTCTTCTGCCGGTCCTCCCCACCCCCAATCCTAAATCTGAACCTACATCAGGTCTCCAGTAGATTTGTCTAACTTCTTAACAAAAAAGTTCCCCTCTCCTAAATTTATCTACATTTAGGAATTGCTGCCTCCTGATGTTTCCTATCTTTAGAAACATTGTCCAGAAAACAAAATTACTTCTATAGCAAGAAATCAGTTTAATATATTGCATTTGTGCAGCATTCTGTGGGCATTTGGTCTACAATTTCTTTTCCTAAACATATATAGTCATACGAAGTTTGAAATGCTAGACATCATGTATGTATCCATGTAGCAGAACTCGGCAAATTATTCAACCTTTTAAAATAAACTTCCATTTCCAAGTATTGTTGAATGATATTCTCTCTCCTCCCCCCCCCCCCCCCCAGCAAAGGAGACTCCTATTAGGTGTTCACATCTACTATAAGTGCTGGTGGTACGTGTGCTGTAATATTTTAAAATTACTGCCGTAGGCATACACCACTGGGAATTTAACCTACATCTTTGGTTTTACAAATAAATGGAGCTGTCTCAAGATTGAAGTATACAAATAAAACTAGCCTCTAATGCAGGGCTGAAAAAATGTGCCAGACGTTTACTAATCAAAGGTCCATAGGCAATTCGTTGGAGGGGCATGAAGGGTTGAGTGCCCCTCCAGCAGCTGGCCCAGGTGGGGAGTGGAGGGGGCGGAGCCAGAGCCTGAAGAGAAGGCGCGGGGCCAAGTCCTCTTCTAGTCATGCTGCCTGGGACGCTGCCCGGTGCAGCCCAGGAGCTGACTGGGAGGGGTTTCACGCTTCACCTACCTTTTCCTCTGAAGCTCTAGGCATCTCCCTCTACTTTGTACTTGCACAGCCTTCTGGTTATTTGTTTGTCACATTCAGAAATAGAATACTGCATAGAAGGCAGATTAATTGTTCACCACTTGTCAAACCTTTACAGTATATCAGTACCTATTTTGATGCTAAACTATAAATTAGTGTCTTATGTAGAGACAAAATATCCTTTTTGCTGTTACTTCATATTACCAAGGATAATAGATCAAATCTGTCCATAATTTAAGACCTACAGCTAGTTAATAGCAAAATCTAATAACCATTTTTTAGATGTTTATAAAAAATACCTGTTGGAATGGTGTATACAGTGTCTTCCTTGTTCCTTCTATTTTTGTGTACAGAAAGCTAGTACAGTGCCATTAACTGAAATGTGTGGCAAAGGCAAGGCACAAACTGTACAGCATTTGCAAAACTGGTTGTATCATTACTGCTATATTGGTTTCTCTTTGGGATTGGGGTGTGGGAGGGGGTGCAGGCTCTGGCTGGGTGGTTACCTCAGGTGGCTCCTGGAAGCGGCCGACATGTCCTGCTCTTAGGCGGAGGGACCTGGGGGCTCGGTGCGCTGCTCGCCTAGGAGTCGGACATGCTGGCCGCTTCTGGGAGCAGCACAGAGCCAGGGCAGGCAGGGAGCCTGCCTTAGTCCCACTGTGCGGCTGACCGGACTCGCCAGGGTCCTTTTTGACGGGCTTTGCGGTTGAAAACTGGACACTTGGCAACCCTAAGCAGAGCTCTTAAAATGAGGATAGGGATCCTAAGAAGTTGCCCAGTGTATGGAGGGTGCATGTCCGTATGTGTATATTACATTGAATGGGTCTAATTCTCAAAGCCATGATGGTCCTCCACACTTACTAATGGCACAGGGAAGGAGAAAGACAGGTTAGCTCAGCAAATTGTTAATGAGATACAAAGACTTCAAATTCTAGGTCTGTGATTCCTTTTTTTTGGGTAACTTGTTAGAATTTATCATGATGTCTTGATACACTTAGGAGTGAAATGCAACAAATCTGATAAAACCCAGTGATGTCTGCAATGATGGAAAATAGCTTCCATATGAAGACTTCGGCAGAAATGACAGCCTCAGTAACTGATACCCTATTACACTTGCTAGAAAGATTGAACCATAATGCATACACACGAGGGGCAAATTTAGGTTGCACAGGCAACTTTCAACCTGTCATTTCCTAACTTTTTTTTATGCTTGACTTTATAATTTTAAATTCTTACTTGATTTCTGTACATAATTTCTTAAGTTTTTAAAACATACAACTGAACAAATGGAAATTCTGTCATACCACAGCCAGCCAACTCTCTTTAATGGTGTTATACTATCTAACTTAGGTGCTAACACATTTTAAAATACCACATAATTAAAATTAGGGCTGGCGATTAATCGCAGTTAACTCACGCGATTAACTAAAAAAAATTAATCGTGATTAAAAGATTAAATTGCGCTGTTAAACAAAATAGCAATTGAAATTTATTAAATATTTTTGGATGTTTGTCTACATTTACAAATATATTGATTTCTGTTACAACACAGAATACAAAGTGTACAGTGCTCACTTTATATTATTATTTTTATTACAAATATTTGCACTGTAAAAATGATAAACAAAAGAAATAGTATTTTTCAATTCACCTCATACAAGTCTGTAGTGCAATCTCTTTATCGTGAAAGTGCAACTTACAAATGTAGATGTTTTTGTTACATAACTGCACTCCAAAACAAAACAATGTAAAACTTTAGAGCCTACAAATCCATTCAGTCCTACTTCTTGTTCAGCCAATCGCTAAGACAAACAAGTTTGTTTACATTTATGGGAGATACTGCTGCCTGCTTGTTGTTTACAATGTCACCTGAAAGTGAGAACAGCTGCTTGCATGACATAGCTGGTGTTGCAAGGTATTTACATACCAGATATGCTAAACATTCGTGTGCTCCTTCATGCTTTTGGCCACCAGCAACCTGTCATCAGCATGGACGCATATCCTTTGGAATGGTGGTTGAAGCATGGAAGGACATATGAATCTTTATTGCATCTGGTATGTAAATATCTTGTGACGCCAGCTACAGCAGTGCCACGAGAATGCCTGTTCGTACTTTCAGGTGACGTAAACAAGAAGCAGGCAACATTATCTCCTGCAAATGTAAACAAGCTTGTTTGAGTGATTGGCTGAACAAGAAGTAGGACTGAGTGCACTTGTAGGCTCTAAAGCTTTACATTGTTTTATTTTTGAATGCAGTTATTTTTTTGTACATAATTCTACATTTGTAAGTTCAACTTTCACAATAAAGAAATTGCACTACAGTACTTGTATTAGGTGAACTGAAAAATAGTATTTTTGTTTTTTACAGTGCAAATATTTGTAATCAAAAATAAATATAAAGTGAGCACTGTATATCTTGTATTCTGTGTTTGTAATTAAAATCAATATACAAGTATTTGAAAATGTGGCAAACATCCAAAAATATTTATATAAATGGTATTCTGTTATTGTTTAACAGTGTGATTAATTGGTTTCACAGCACGATTAATCACGATTAATTTGTTTAATTGCTTGACAGCCTTAATTAAAACATACTGGCTAACACATATCCTTTTTAAAGTACCTTTTTCCCTTCACGAGGTCTAAGATACATCCCCGATTTACTGATTTGTTGGCACTGGTCTCACAATCTGTTCAGTAACTTCCGTGTTTAATGTCTTCATTTATAATGAACACCTTACTATGTTCATCTTGTGGAGGTGGTAATGTATTCTTTTCTGAGGGGAGAAAATACAAATGATCAAGTATATTGAATCTAATGTAGGTGGGTTTTTATATATACACTGTGAAGTAAGCTTTTTACGGCAGTGGGTTTATAGTCCCAAATCTAAGTACACCTCTACCCCGATATAACGCTGTCCTCGGGAGCCAAAAAATCTTACTGCGTTATAGGTGAAACCACGTTATATCGAACTTGCTTTGATCCGCTGGAGCGCGCAGCCCCCCCCTCCCCCCAGAGCACTGCTTTACCACGTTATATCCGAATTCGTGTTATATCAGATCACGTTATATTGGGGTAGAGGTGAAGTTCTTTGACATATTTAATGCAAAGGCATTGTTCTTCCTTTCTCCTCTGCAGCTACATACTTGATTGATGAGTACTGTCTTTTCTTGAAGTTTCACTCATTCCATATTTCCGGGGGAGGGGAGGATGGTTGTCTCACCTCTACACTATTTCCCCTCCCTCTTCCCCAATTTCATGTATTTCATGTCGTCTTCTCCATGCTTCCACTCTCATCCTTCCTCCTCTTAGCAATAATTGCCCAAAAGTCTGGGGCTGTGAGGAGCTGCTGCTACTATCACTTATTTCTAAGGCCTCTGCAGAGAAGATCATCTTCTCTTCTGCTCCGTTGTACAGGTGGAAGCAACCGACAGAGGAGGTGGTTATGGATGGAGAATTGAATTGTTACTGCTGCAGCACTATGTGGTGGCTGGAGTCAGGCACTGTAATTACTCTGCTTAGGTGTTCCCTAGGACTATCTCCTATAGCCTCTATTTAAGTACAAAGCCTATAAGGACCACACAGGAGAATGGCAGTTGAGCCCCAGTTTCAATTTTGTAATTTTTTCCCCAGTGCGCTACCTCCATTTCCCAGACAAAGCTTCTGTGCTGTAGGGGTGCCTTCAGTTTAGCTAGATATAGAACTGATGCAGGCACAGAATTTTAATCTGAAGACCACTTTTTTGATCATTTTAATATTTCTTGCCTATAATTGTAGGGGTCAAGTCTGGGGAGAATATAACACTTTTTGTTTGTTTGTTTGTTTGTTTACAAAATTGTGTCTTGGTCATATGAAAGGGAGATACAAACCTATTTCTCCCAAGCTGGCTTTCTCTACACAGACAGATGTGTTGAGTGTTCAGGATAAAGAGGGGTCTGTCTCTGTTTAAAACCAATGGTATAAAACTTTTTATATAATTTTATAACAGCTTCTCCCTGCTTCCCATATCGACATCCAAAATCCTGATATAGCTGCAATATTGTTAGTTTTCAAGAAGTTCTAGACTTCTTTCAACAATATTTAAAATCCATTCTGGTTCTTATTAGTGGTCTTCTCTTTGCCATTTGAATTTCAGCTGAGTCCAGTTTTTCCCTCAATTTTATTTATGTTGGACTTGTAAAAGGCCACTGAAGTTCTTCTTTGAGTAGATGCAGCTGTATATTCCACTTAGCTGTTTGCACACCCAGTACACCAAAGCAGAGAATTTTGTCTAGCAGTACCCATAGAGGGGCAGTGCTTGTGCCTAGTGGCTGTAGCCCCTCACGTGGCTATATGAGGTGGTGCTGCCCTGATCCCCCTCAGTTCCTTCTTAGTACCTGTGGCTGGAGTTGGAGCTCTGTGATTCTTAACCTCACAGTTCCTCAGAATCCTTGGACTTTGTTGTGCTAGTTGTATATAGTTAGTAATACCCTAGTATTCGTGTTAGTTTTCCCTTGGTGATGCCCTCACCAGGGTTCAAATGTTGTCTGTCAGATGAGGGGCGATCCCCAACTAGGGTGACCAGATGTCCTGATTTTATAGGGATTGTCCCGATTTTTGGGTCTTTTTCTTATATAGGCTCCTATTATCCCCCACCCCCTGTCCCGATTTTTCACACTTGCTGTCTGGTCTCCCTATCCCCAACAATGACTCTTTCACAAGGTGTTTGCTCTGCTTAGATGGGGTCACATCAAAGAGTGGTGTTTGATCTGTGAATCATTCACAAAATTGACTCAGGTGGCTAGAGACCTTCGCCATGAGGCTTGCTTCGTTACCAAGGCCTACTTCGGTCATAGGTTGCCCTTGATCTCGGTGAGTGGTGCTGGCTCAAACAAATTGCTCTCCTTTGAGTGCGCCGAAGAAAAGGTCTCATAAAACCAGTCGGGACCGCTCCAGTCCTCGTGGAGTCTTATTCCTCCTCCAGGAAGAGTACAGCTGCTACTGGCATGTGGGATTTCCTGCGAATAGGAAACGTAGGGTAGTGGTGGTCGGAGACTCTCTGCTGAGGGGGACGGAGGCGCCCATCTGTCGCCCTGACATTTCATCTCGGGAGGTATGCTGCCTGCCGGGGGCCCGTATCCGAGACGTTACGGAGGCATTGTCGAGGATTATCCGGCCCTCTGACTACTACCCCATGCTACTCATCCATGTGGGCACAAATGATACTGCGCGGTGTGACACTGAGCGGATCAAGAGTGACTACAGGGCTCTGGGAGTACGGGTGAAGGAGTTTGGAGCGCAGGTGGTATTCTCTTCAATTCTTCCTGTCAAAGGTAGGGGCCCGGGCAGAGACAGATGCATCATGGAGGTGAATGCCTGGCTGCGAAGATGGTGTCGCCAGGAGGGCTTTGGCTTCCTAGACCACGGGATGCTATTTGAGGAAGGACTGCTAGGCAGAGATGGCGTTCACCTTTCGAGGAGAGGAAAGACCCTATTCGGACACAGACTGGCTAACCTAGTGAGGAGGGCTTTAAACTAGGTTCGACGGGGACAGGTGAGCAAAGCCCACAGGTAAGTGGGGAACATGGAGACCCGGGAGATGGGTCGGAAACAAGAGGGAGTGTGGGCTATACTGGCAGAGAGAAAGGAGAGTCAGGACAAAACTGGGAGGAAAGATCAAACCAGTATCTTAGATGCCTATATACAAATGCGAGAAGTATGGGGAATAAGCAGGAAGAACTGGAAGTGCTAATAAATAAATACAACTATGACATTGTTGGCATCACTGAAACTTGGTGGGATAATACACATGATTGGAATGTTGGTGTGGATGGGTACAGCTTGCTCAGGAAGGATAGACAGGGGAAAAAGGGAGGAGGTGTTGCCTTATATATTAAAAATGTACACACTTGGACTGAGGTAGAGATGGACATAGGAGACGGAAGTGTTGAGAGTCTCTGGGTTAGGCTTAAAGGGGCAAAAAACAAGGGAGATGTCATGCTAGGAGTCTACTACAGGCCACCTAACCAGGTGGAAGAGGTGGATGAGACTTTTTTCAAGCAACTAACAAAATCATCCAAAGCCCAAGATTTGGTGGTGATGGGGGACTTCAACTATCCGGATATATGTTGGGAAAATAACACAGCGGGGCACAGACTATCCAACAAATTCTTGGACTGCATTGGAGACAACTTTTTATTTCAGAAGGTTGAAAAAGCTACTAGGGGGGAAGCTGTTCTAGACTTGATTTTAACAAATAGGGAGGAACTCGTTGAGAATGTGAAAGTAGAAGGCAGCCTGGGTGAAAGTGATCATGAAATCATAGAGTTTGCAATTCTAAGGAAGGGTAGAAGGGAGAACAGCAAAATAGAGACAATGGATTTCAGGAAGGCATATTTTGGGAAGCTCAGAGAGCTGATAGGTAAGGTCCCATGGGAATCAAGACTGAGGGGAAAAACAACTGAGGAGAGTTGGCAGTTTTTCAAAGGGACACTATTAAGGGCCCAAAAGCAAGCTATTCCGCTGGTTAGGAAAGATAGAAAATGTGGCAAAAGACCACCTTGGCTTAACCACGAGATCTTGCACGATCTAAAAAATAAAAAGGAGTCATATAAAAAATGGAAACTAGGACAGATTACAAAGGATGAATATAGGCAAACAACACAGGAATGCAGGGGCAAGATTAGAAAGGCAAAGGCACAAAATGAGCTCAAACTAGCTACGGGAATAAAAGGAAACAAGAAGACTTTTTATCAATACATTAGAAGCAAGAGGAAGACCAAAGACAGGGTAGGCCCACTGCTTAGTGAAGAGGGAGAAACAGTAACAGGAAACTTGGAAATGGCAGAGATGCTTAATGACTTCTTTGTTTCGGTCTTCACCGAGAAGTCTGAAGCAATGCCTAACATAGTGAATGCTAATGGGAAGGGGGTAGGTTTAGCGGATAAAATAAAAAAAGAACAAGTTAAAAATCACTTAGAAAAGTTAGATGCCTGCAAGTCACCCGGGCCTGATGAAATGCATCCTAGAATACTCAAGGAGCTAATAGAGGAGGTATCTGAGCCTCTAGCTATTATCTTTGGAAAGTCATGGGAGACGGGAGAGATTCCAGAAGACTGGAAAAGCGCAAATATAGTGCCCATCTATAAAAAGGGAAATAAAAACAACCCAGGTAACTACAGACCAGTTAGTTTAACTTCTGTGCCAGGGAAGATAATGGAGCAAGTAATTAAGGAAATCATCTGCAAACACTTGGAAGGTGGTAAGGTGATAGGGAACAGCCAGCATGGATTTGTGAAGAACAAATCGTGTCAAACCAATCTGATAGCTTTCTTTGATAGAATAACGAGCCTTGTGGATAAGGGTGAAGCGGTGGATGTGGTATACCTAGACTTTAGTAAGGCATTTGATACGGTCTCGCATGATATTCTTATCGATAAACTAGGCAAATACAAATTAGATGGGGCTACTATAAGGTGGGTGCATAACTGGCTGGATAACTGTACTCAGAGAGTTATTAATGGTTCCCAATCCTGCTGGAAAGGCGTAACGAGTGGGGTTCCGCAGGGGTCTGTTTTGGGACCGGCTCTGTTCAATATCTTCATCAACGACTTAGATATTGGCATAGAAAGTACGCTTATTAAGTTTGCGGATGATACCAAACTGGGAGGGATTGCAACTACTTTGGAGGACAGGGTCATAATTCAAAATGATCTGGACAAACTGGAGAAATGGTCTGAGTTAAACAGGATGAAGTTTAACAAAGACAAATGCAAAGTGCTCCACTTAGGAAGGAAAAATCAATTTCACACATACAGAATGGGAAAAGACTGTCTAGGAAGGAGTACGGCAGAAAGGGATCTAGGGGTTATAGTGGACCACAAGCTAAATATGAGTCAACAGTGTGATGCTGTTGCAAAAAAAGCAAACATGATTCTGGGATGCATTAACAGGTGTGTTGTGAGCAAGACACGAGAAGTCATTCTTCCGCTCTACTCTGTTCTGGTTAGGCCTCAGCTGGAGTATTGTGTCCAGTTCTGGGCGCCGCATTTTAAAAAAGATGTGGAGAAATTGGAAAGGGTCCAAAGAAGAGCAACAAGAATGATTAAAGGTCTTGAGAACATGACCTATGAAGGAAGGCTGAAAGAACTGGGTTTGTTTAGTTTGGAGAAGAGAAGACTGAGAGGGGACATGATAGCAGTTTTCAGGTATCTAAAAGGGTGTCATGAGGAGGAGGGAGAGAACTTGTTCACCTTAGCCTCTAAGGATAGAACCAGAAACAATGGGTTTAAACTGCAGCAAGGGAGGTCTAGGTTGGACATTAGGAAAAAGTTCCTAACTGTCAGGGTGGTTAAACACTGGAACAAATTGCCTAGGGAGGTTGTGGAATCTCCGTCTCTGGAGATATTTAAGAGTAGGTTAGATAAATGTCTATCAGGGATGGTCTAGACAGTATTTGGTCCTGCCATGCGGGCAGGGGACTGGACTCGATGACCTCTCGAGGTCCCTTCCAGTCCTATAATCTATGATTCTATGATTCTATGAAGCATGTCCTTCCAACTGCTCCCTGATACTGTGTTGGGATGCGAGAGGCCCTGTACCGTCAACTCAGGCGGTGGCCTTGGAGTGTCTGTTGAATCTGGTACTGACAAAGGTGATGCCAGCACCAACTGTGTCCATGTCGCCAGCATATCATGTGGCGGCAGACTTCCTCTGCCTTTCCATCTAGAGGTCTCCTTTGATCCAGGACTTCGGCAGGGCTATGGCATCCACAGCTTTGCTGCCTGGACAGGCCACTGAACCTTCGGATCTGGTGACACTGCAGCCCGCTGTTCCTTTACTGCAGACCATGCAAGTGAGTCCGGTGGTGGGTTTGGCACAAGGGACCTCCTTGGCACTGCGAAACTCCTCAGCATCACTGCATTCCACTCTGCTGATGTTACCATGGCAGCATTACCTGCTCCCCACCTTGGTACTGTTGGCTGTTTCGGTACTGCCACTAGCTTTAGTACCAACACCAGTTCTAGCACTGGAGACAGTTGAGGGCTACCCTGGGCCAAATGAGGTGTTTCAGCATTTGCACCGATCCCTCCCTCGCTTTGGATGATGGATAAGTCTGACTGGTTGCTTGCACCATCGAGGCTGGCTCAGAATCCCCAGAATCTCAAGACTTCTTGGCATCCAGGTCAGCATCATCCTCCCACTCTCCATTTCCTGGCCTACACCTGGGACTGTTCATGGAGCAGCATGGATACCGAGATCTGCACTCTTCCTGCAGTCAGGATGGGGGCCTGTGGCCTGGTGCCTGCTGACCACCAATGCCTTACCCTTATGTCCAGCCGCCCCCATGGAACTTATGAGATGCTCCTTGATTGCAGAGGTCGTACTCCTTATCCAACTCTAAAGCGAGATAACCAGTCATGTCAGTGGCTGGGGCTGTTAACCTGCCACAATTTCAGGTGCCAGTTGTTCCCCCACCCCACCTCGGGGAGCCTTTAGAATTGCCCCGTCCATATCTGCCTGTTCAGGAAAGAGACCCATCATTGGCACAGTTAACTGCCTCTTCCTCATCCCCGGATGACCTGGCTGTGCCTGGCTCTTCCTCCCTTTTTGTGCCTCAGGACTCCAAGGCCTACCAGGACCTTTTGCAGTGCATGGCTGCTTCCCTGGACATCCAGATGGAGTTCCTGCAGGAGAATACCCGTAAGTTGTTGGACATCCTGCAGCCATCTTCCCTCAGGAGAGTGGCTTCTCCTCCTCAACGAGGCATTCCTGGAGTCTGCAAAGGTTAATTGGAACACACCGGCTTCAGTGCAATCCATGACAAAGTGTTTGGAGAAACACTACTTTGTCCTGATGTAGAGATCTGAGGGGTTCTACCTAGCTCCTAATTCACTCATCGTAACTGCCATGAATGACAGAGTTTGACAGGGCAGATTGAAGTACACTCCTAAGGAAAAGACCTCTAAAAGGATGGACTTAATGGGTAGAAAGATCTGTACCAACTCTTACCTGCAAATGGGGATTGCAAACCAGCAGGCACTGTTGTCCAAATACGATTTTGTAAATTAGACGTGTGTCTAAATTTACAGACCAGCTGCCTGAAACCTCCAGGGAGGAATTTCAATCATTTATTGCCAAAGGCTTCTGGGTGGCCAAAACATTACTGTAGTCCATGCTAGACATAGCAAATGCTTCAACCAGAATGATGGCCTTGGTGGTGACCATGAGCAGGACATCCTGGCTGCAAAATTCAGGCATTGCTCCCTATAGAGGACGTGCCTTTTGATAGTTGGATCCTCTTTTTGGACAAAACCAACAAAAATGTGTACCCTTTCTAGGGCCAACCCTATATTCCTTGGGGATGTAAGCTGGCAGTGCAAAGATGCCAGAGGTCAGCAGCAGCAGTACCACCTGCAATGCCCCTTTGGGCAATTGTTCCCTCCTCAGAAACAGCAGGACTACCCCAGGAAGGGGTATAGGTCCGAGAGGTGGAAGCATTCAGGTTGTCGGTTTGGCCAGTTGACACACCCTCTTCCAATGCCATCAAGTGTCTGTTTTTGACTTGTTTGTCCAGGGCAGCAGTTCAGTTGTGACTTCCATTACCCTGTTTCTCTTCTTTCATCTCCCCGCTTCCCCACCCCTTTGGGAACCGGCTAGCATGCTTTCTAGATGTTTGGAGCTCGATTACTGTCAACAGCACTGTCAAATTGGGTTATGCTATCCAGTTTTTCCTCAACCTCCCTGCATCTCACGATGTGGTGGTTCCATGGTTGAATGAGGAGGAAGAGTAATGTTTGGCGGCTGTTTGACAGGTTCTACTTACTAATAGGAAACCCTCTAGCCGAATGTTCCAAAATAGGCCCAGTTTTCGATCTGGTCAGCCAATGCTGGCTTGTAACCAGGAATAGTTGTCGCATCTTCAGTTGTTGAGCCTTATGCTTAGCTTGTTGAGGGCATATCTAGTGATGATCTCAGCCTTTCATCTCCCCATTCATGGAAGATTGATATTTTCCAATGTAGTGGTAGGGAGATTCTTGGAAGGAATTCTTTGTCTCCATTTGCCATTGTGGGAACTGGTTCTCTTGTGGAACCATAACATGGTCTACATATCAGAGGGGTAGCCGTGTTAGTCTGGATCTGTAACAGCAGCAAAGAGTCCTGTGGCACCTTATAGACTAACAGACGTATTGGAGCATGAGCTTTCGTGGGTGAATACCCACTTCGTCAGATGCATGTACATGCATCCAACGAAGTGGGTATTCATCCGTGAAAGCTCATGCTCCAATTCGCATGGTCTACATAATTTTTCACTCAAGATGTTTTGTAAGGGCTTAAGTGGAGAGACATTGCAGAGCATGGGCGATGAAGCTATGCCTGTAACATGCACTGCTAAGGAGTCTTATCAGCAGGATGGATTTGATTTAAATCAGTAGTCAAGAAGACTTTGATTTAATCATGGATTTCTACATAAAAGTGCATTCTTGTTGGTTGTTATAAGCTTAATACATATTCTTCACAACTCAGAGATAGATGTAGGTTTCATTTTCAGAAGGTACACACTATACATTTTTAAAGTGTTTTATTTTGAGAACTTTTCAGATCAGTTTTACAGCTATTTCAGAAAATGAATGATTGTTTGGTTATTTCATTTACCAAAGGTAATTGAAGCAGATAGTTCACCTCCCAGTGACTTCTTAAATATCTCCAATTCAACAGGTTAATCATTAATATTTGGAGGATTTCCTTGCCACGCTGTATTAGGAGAAGAACATCACCAGACAGACATTTAAATTGTTTTATTTAACAAAAACAATGATTATGTATTCTGAATTTTTTTCTTCAACAGCAAACATAACATTTTAACAAGACAAGCATATGAATTTTTGAATTTACTTAAACATTCAAGTTTTTTAAAATCAGGTTTGTTTTTCTTAAAATTGTTTTCAATTAAAATAGGTAAATGAAATAGTTTAAAAAAAATTAAATCGACTGTGTCAGTCAGGTCAACATGAGAAACTTAAAATATTGGCTTCTGCATCTAACTCAGTGGTCTTCACCTTCATTTTCCTGTTTGTTGTTCATCTGGAAAAGAACAAGTTTTCCTGCTTTTTCAGGTCCCAAACTTTTTTTCAGTTTGGAATGAATCAGTCCAAAGCAAGAAAATATTCTCTCTCTACTGGCAGAAGAAGCTACTGCTGTTAAAAATGAGATTATCACTTCAACAGTCTCTGAATCCAAGTGCTTAAGTGACTTCCTCCAGTTCACTGGTGTGACTTTCTTTAAAACATCATTAGCAAACATATATTTCTTGAATGGTTCTTATACCCAAGCTGGCTGTCTTTGATGGCCTGCTGCCATTATAGGTTTTCCCTTCTAGTGAGAGAATGGTATGATAGATCTCAAATCAATGAAGACTACACTCAGAAAGACCTCAAGACTTCTGGAATATGCTGCTCAAACAGTTTCACTTTTGTTTCTACTGCCTGTCCCGCACTTCTCACATTTCTCTCCAGACTTCTTCTCCTTGTCCAGATCTATTCTGCCCCCAACAATCTTCTTCTATTCATTTAGGGTTACCATATTTCAACAATCAAAAAAGAGGACGGGAGGAGCCCCGCCCCTGTCCTAGCCCCGCACCTGTCCTGTCCTAGCCCCGCCCCTGCCCCTTCCATTCCCTCCCACTTCCTGCCCCATCAGAACCCCCAACCCTTCCCCCCACTCCTTGTCCCCTGACTGCCCCCCAGGACTCCACCCCCTCCCTAAGCCTCCCTGCCTCTTGTCCCCTGACTGCCCCCTCCTGAGACCTTCCCCACATCCTAACTGGCCCCCTAGGACCTTACCCCCTACCTGTCCCCTGACTGCCCCAACCCTTATCCACACCCCCACTCCCTGACAGCCCCCCCCCCAGAACTCCTGACCCATCTAAACCCCTCTGCTCCCTGTCCCCTGACTGCCCCCTCCTGGGACCCCTGCTCCTAACTGCCCTCCAGAACCCCACCCCCTATTTATGTACAGGCTTGACTACCTGCCCTTTCCTGGTTATTATACGCGGCCAGTCCGCATCCACATCCAGTAATTAAAAAAAATAAATAAATAAGCCTCCCTGTTCCTTGTCCCCTAACTGCCCCCTCCTGAGACCCCATCACCTGTACCCTGACTGCCCAAAACCTTACACCCCCAACCCCCAGACAGCCCCCCCCCGAACTCCTGACCCATCCAACCCTCCCCCCCTGCTCCCTGTCTCTTGACTACCCCCCCACCAACCTCCCTGCCGCTTCTCTGACCCCCGGCCCCCTTACTGTGCTGCAGAGCAGCGCGCTCGACAGCGGGGGAGGGGAGCAGGGTTGGAGCTCCAGATGGCCGCGATCTGTGAATGCAGGGTGGGGGGAGTGAGGGAGGGAGAGGAGGGGAGTGGTGTCAAGTTTCAGGAGAGAGGAGGGGGAAGTGAAGGAAGGGCTCTGGCTCTGGCTGCCGGAGCCCCGGCTGCTCTGTAAGCCGTGCGCACGCTCTGTATGTCGGGGGAGGAGGGGAAGTCCGGACATTGACAAATTCCCTCCGGACGCTATTTTTAACTCAAAAAAGCCGGACATGTCCGGGGGAATCCGGACGAATGGTAACCCTAATTCATTGAACTTTTTGAAACTTTGCACTTTTAGAGAGAGATAAGGGATTGACTCTGTGTACACAAACTTGCAGAGGAACAATCGGGTTGAGGTCTGTTATTTCTCACCTCTATATATTTATTTAAAAACATTTTTGCTGTTAACAAGCATGTTATCTCTGGAGACACAAATCCACAGTTTGAGAACTGCAAAACTAAGCATCTCTGATGGTATCTTCTAGGTTGAGCACTGAGTCCCATTGGGTAGATAGATTAACCTAAATAATATATAAAGAAGCCTGTGGAACCCCATAAGATTGGGTCCCTAATCCATGAACTGTTGGAACTTTTCTTAAACATTACATGAATATATTGTCTCATACTATAGAATTAGAATTTATAATCTCTATTACATTATAGCTCAAAGATATCTTATCATGGATCTTAATTAAAACTATCTTTAGATGTTTTTCCTCAAAAAGCATTTTATACAAAAAAAATCAAATTTAAATTAAAAAATCCGATTTTTTTTAAATCATTGATTTTTATCCACCCTGTTTATCAGTGCAACTTTTATTTAGATTATCTTTTCAGTATCTAACAAAGGACTTTTTTCTCCTCTAAGATCTTGTCTTACTGTAGGAGAATTGGCCATGATTCAAAAATTTACCTACTTCTGTGTATGTCTTCACCTCCCCCGTGCAAAATTTACATTTGCAGTGGAATGATTCCAGGTTTCTAATTTATATGAAACTTATGCTGTACAGGTTATTCATGGAATCCTAAGGAGTGTTTGCTGTGGTGACTGTTTTTGTATAGTGTTTTATAAAATGGTGTATAAATTGTTCAGAAAGTTAAACTTTTCAGATAGAAAACTGATTATTGTTGCTTTTTCTGTTTATTCCGTATGGATTTTGTATAATTCTCTGTTACAGTATTCTTCTTCAAGTAGTGTCCCTATCGGTGCTCCACTGTAGGTGTGTCTGCGTCCCTGCGCTGCTGATCAGAGAACTTCGGTAGCAGTGTCCGTTGGGCCTGCACATGCGCTGTCTCTCATTGTACTAGGCCAGGAGGCTAGCCAGTGCCCAGGCTAACTGTCCTTAGTTCCTTCTCAAGTGCCCCTGGCTAGAGACAGAGCCTTTAGCTGTCATTTAGCAGGTTGTTCATCTTTAGCTTTTAGAAACCCTTTAGCCTTCTTTTGGCTTTTATTTGACCGAGCCTTAAAAACCCACAACAAAGAAAAAAGAAAAGACATTGTTCTTGTGTCAGCTTCCGGCTGGGAGAGGGGAACCCCCCTGGACCAGGGTATGCCTGGCTCGCCGGGCTTCAAGAAGTGGCACTTGCAATGAAGCGATCCTGGTCGTGGACAAGCACTCCAAGTTCATTTGCTGCCTTGATGAGGGCCACATCCAACAAAGGTGTTTCCTCTGTCAGCAGCTCCGACCGAGATCATGCAAGGACAGAGAGCTCTGCCAAAAAATCATCTTTATGGATGTGTCTCTCTGATCCCAGCCTTCCGGAGGACATGAATCTTCCCCTTAGATTTCGACTTTGAAGGACAGTGGGTCGAAGAAACAGTCCGAGGACTCCTCTCACAACTTGAAAAAGAGAGTGGGGAAGTCCTCTCAGTGAGCCCAGGGATAGCCAAAAGTGATCATCATCTCACTTGGTATCCTGGGACCAAGATCCTCTGGCACCCATGCTTCGCAGCGACCATCGGTGTCTGGTACAGTTAATAGGCCCATAAACCCTTTTGGCATGGGCACCTAATCTTTGGTAGAGAGAGATGAGGGCAAACAACTTAAGACGCTCCCAGTATGTGAGCTGTTGGTGGTACCATCCAGCACCGGAGAGATCAGTATGGCAAAGTTCCCATCTCCCCCAGCTCTGCCACTAATGCTGGGACACTCGGTACCAGCAGAATTCTATCAGTCTGGTGCAGTGGCGTAGCTAGGAGCGGAAGTTTGTGTGGGGCCCAACTTTGGAATGGATGGGCAATAACAGACTCTGGTAGCTCAGCTTCTCCCCTGACACCATGCCCTGAATTGTCCTAGCCCTGGTGGTCCCAGACAAAGTGCTTCACCTGCCAAACTAGGCACATGCATGGGGCGGCTCAAAAAATAGCAAGGCAGAGCTATTGGAGTGTAGCTTTCTGCAGGGCAAGTTCATAACTCCGTCCTGGATTTCAGGTGCCTGAGTGATACTCCAGAGCCGCTCTGGCAGCACTACACCCCTGCTCAGATTTGGGTGAGCCTGGATGCTAAGTGGGTGGGCTGTGATCCACCCAGGCCCACCTGTGGCTACGCCCCTGTTTCGGTGAACTAGCTATGTTGGAAGCTCCTAACTATCTACCCCTCAGTATCAAGATCACAGAATCGACCCATGGTTGACCAAGGGGCATTTTTCCCCACAATCATGCCATGCCCCTCTGATGACAAATGATGGTTCAGATAGTGAGCTGGACTGGGTTTCTCTATACTCTACCAAGCACCATATGGGACCCAGTATCAACAGGGTCTGGGAATGTACCACCACCATCTTGGTAAAGTTGCCCGTGGGCACCTGCACCAGGCCCTATGCCACCGCAGTGGCCATACTGGGATCCTGGGCGACAACACCAACAGCCTGCCTCGAGGCACCGAGCATTGCCTGAGAGCCTCCCAGGCATGCCACGTCGGCTACAGTATCACAGTCCTCAGAACCCCAATAAATGGAGGAGCAAGAGGTGGACACAGAGGAGGAGGTCACACCCAAGGCCATATCCTCTTCTTCCCCGGACAAAGCGGTCATGACGTCACCACCTTCCATGGCAGATGACTTCTGCTTGGTCCAATAGCTGGCGAAGAGAGTGGCGGACACCCTCCGGCTACCATTGTAGGAGGTTAAAGATATGCACCACCAGCTTACCCACATCCTCTGCTTAATTTACCTCCAGCATCACCCTACAAATCAACGAGGCCATCCTAGACCCAATTAAGATGGTGTAGCAAACCCGGCCTTGGTGGCCCTGACATGCAAGTGGGTGGACAAAAAATATTGTTCCCACAAAGGAATCAGAGTTTCTATTCACCTACCCACCGTTCAATACCATCATGGTGTATGCTGTGAACTCTAGTAGCAGACAGAAACACTCTAGGACAACACCCTGTGATAGAGCCTGGAAGCACCTTGATGTCTTTGGTAGGAAGGCGTATTCCTTTGCCACCTTACGGTTTTGAATTGCCAACTATTAGGTGCTCACAGCAAAGTACAGCTATACAAATTACAATAAATTACACTACTTTATTGATAAGCTACCAGAGAGCTCTCAGGATTCCTTCAAGGCCATGATCCAGGAGGAGCAACTGGTGGCAAAAACATCTTTGCAGTCAGCCCTAGACACCACTGACACAGCTGCCAGGACCATCTCCATGGCTGTGGTGATGAGATGGGCATCGTGGCTGCACCTCTCGGGTTTCCCAAAGGAGGTGCAGACCATGGTAGAGGATCTTCCCTTTTAGGGTGTGAAGCTCTTTTCCGAGAAGACTGACACCTCTCTCCACTCCTTGAAGGATTCCAGGGCCACTCTCAGGTCACTGGGAATCTATACACTGGGGCAAAAGAGACGTTTTATCCCTCAACATCAACAGAGTCCTTAATTGTCCCAGTTCCTGTCACAATGGAACGATTGGCCCCAGCGGAAAAAGGGAAAGCCTTTTGGCTCCCAGTCCTTGACCCAATAACCTGGCCCTAAACACTGCTTTTGATGGGCAGGTTGAGGTACCGTGAGACCACTCCCCACTACTATGTGACCATGCACCCATTTGGCTACCATATGGCAGCGTTCCGCAGTACCTGGGAGTGCTAACCTTGGACAGATGGGTCCTAGAGATCATCAGATCTGGATATTCCATCCACTTCACCTTCCTACCCCCTCCACAACACCTTTCCCTTTCCTCCTTCGGGGACTCTTCTCACGAGAGTTTACTATGGTGGGAGATTGGCTCTTAACTACAGGAGGCAGTCTAAGAACCAGTACCTCAACATCTACGAGGCAAGGGGTTCTACTTTCGTTATTTCCTAATACCCAAAAGGAAGGGAGGTTGAAGACCCATCCTGGACCTCAGAGCTCTCAACAAGTTCATCCAAGCTCAGAAGTTCAAGATGGTCCTTATCGATGATCCATTCCATCACTGGAACAGGGAGACTGGTTTTTGGCCCTCAACCTACAAGATGCCTACTTTCCCATTTCAATACTACCGGCTCACAGACGTTTCCTCAGGTTCACCCTGGTGCACGATTATTACTAACACAGTCCTTCCCTTCGGACTTTCATTGGCCCTGAGAGTATCATCTTTGACTAACCTGACTCTGAAGTCCCAGCCCTCCCAAGAGGGTACTGCTGAGGTGCACCAACAGGGACACTACTCGAAGGAGAAGTTACTCACCATGTGCGGTAATGATGGTTCTTTGAGATGTGTATCCTTATGGGTGCTTCATTACCCTCCCTCCTCCCCTTTACTTCGGAGTTCTCACTATGATTCTGCAGTAGAGAAGGAATTGAGGATGGTTAGCCTGTGTGCGCTGGCTAGCCTCGTGGAACAGCATGAGGAGAGACAGCGCATTTGCAGACCCAATGGACACTGCTACCAAAGTTCTCGGATCAGCAGAGCATGGACGCAGACACATCTACAGTGGAGCACCCATAGGGATGCACATCTTGAGGAACATTGTTACTGCACAAGGTGAGTAAATTCTTACAGTACATACTATTAATAATTACTTTATTTTGTGGTTGCATGCAGTATGCTTGTTTGATGCTTAAAAGAAAAGAGAGAAAAAACAAAACCTGTAGAATTGTGTTTTTCCAATAGAAGATCCTTAAGCAAAAATGAGATTGAGGACTCTGATACTTTAGGAAGTTTAATGAAAAAGTTATGTTTTGGGACGATTCTTCTTAGAGTAATACCCTTGTGCTCTCTTTCATTCATTGTTTCATATTCATTTCCATGAAAACTAGAACATTTGTTTAGAAATTTCTATTCCAAATGTTTCTTCTCTTCTTTTAGTCTGTAACTTTCTGAAATTAATTAGCGCTGCAGAAGTTGATACAGAAAATTAGGTTTTTTAGACTGTGGAATGGGAAATAAGGAACAAACTGGAATTTTATTTTTAATGCAAAATTTCTTGGTAGTGATGACTCGGAATTGTGGGGCAAAACAATGCAAAGATGGTTTTAAATAAATTGGCTTCTTAGTGGCATGAGTTGTGGGGGATTAAGTTAGTAAAAATATTTGCTTCATATAGAAGTTCCATTGTACTTTCTGTTTATATCAGCGTTTGAACGTGCTGATAAGTTTTACTGTCAACAGTGTTTTTTTGCCACCTTCACACGACCTCAAGTAGGTATTGTTTTGTCTAAATTTATTTCCCTCCTCCTTGATGAACTCTGGTCAGGAGCAGACATTCTTTTGCCAGAGTGTCTTACGGTAAGTTATCCAGGTTTAGCCTCATAACCTTAATTATATGTGGAATGTGGAGAATGCTGTATGTTGTTTTTGCTTTATAACAAGATAGCGAACCCTTAATCACTTGGTTCAAGTATTAAAACATTCCTTGCAGCTTCAGTATTTGGTTTGACCAATGTAACTTGGTTATAGAAAACTAATGTAAACCATCAACATGTTTCAAATGAATACCCTCGAGTTTAGTTTTATCTTCCTCCTGTCTGTTGCAAATTTTTTTGGGGGTGAACTTTCATTATTAATGATGTATTTAAAGTTTTGTTTTTTTCTTCCTTCCTTCAGGAGCAGTATTAAAATGTTAAAAGCGGTATTAAAAAAGAGCCGAGACGGTGCAAAGGGGAGCAAGAAAGAATCAGGTATGAATATTGAAATATTGCTATACTGTAGATCTAATAATAACTCATGAATTCAGAATTTAACAGTTTTGTAAGTGGATATTTTAATTTTAATATTTTCTTAATGAAATTACAATTCTTCAAGTATATTTAAATAGAGTTTAATTATTTTAATTAAATAAATTAATTTTATCATTAATTAAGACAAATTAATGATAAAAATTACTTAGATTCTTTTAATTAAAAATTGATAAATACTTGTGCTTTACAGACATTTGCTCTAAGTAACTAAATATTGTTTGAGATATTATGTCCCAAATGTGTACTTTGATATAGTACTGTCTGAAACCCAAAGAAAGGCTTTATTTTATTTTTTTGTAAATTATAGCCAATGTCATAAACCCACTAATTCTCTAGTTGTCCATAGTTAAGACTAGGATTTAGTCATGGGTATTTTTAGTAAAAGTCATGGACAGGTCATGGACAATAAACAAAAATTAACAGCCCGTGACCTGTCCATGATGTGTACTATAAATACCCCTGACTAAATCTTAGCTGCGGGGCAGGGTGTGCATGTGCTGCTCTGGGAAGGGCCAGGATGTGTGTGTGTGCTGCTGGGGGGGGACACCCAGGGGCCAGTGGCACCAGCTGACGGGGGCCACTGAACAATGGCTGTTCCCGCTGCCCCTGGAACCACTGCTCAGGCGGTCTCTGGGGCCAGCCACGCTGGCTGCTGTTCAGGTGGTCCCTGGGGCCAGCTGCCCAGGGCTGCCTGAGCAGCAACCAGTGCAGCTAGCCCCAGGGATGCTTCGGGGCACTGGTGCGGCTGGCCCCGGGGCTGCCCAAGTAGCTGGCTGTGAAGCTGCTCCAACAATGGCCGGTGTGGCTGTCCCCAGAGCCAGCTGCTTGGGCGGCCCTGGGGACAGCCATGCTGGCAGCTGCATAAGTCATGGAGCTTGTGGAGAGTCATGGTATCCATAGGGTTGCCAACTTTGTTTGCAGAAACAACCCCCCTTCCCAAGGCCCCTCCCCTTCTCTGAAGCCCCTCCCTGCCCACTCCGTCCCCCCACCCCCCGTCGCTCGCTATCCTTCACCCTTCTCACTCGCTCATTTTCACCGGGCTGGGGCAGGTGACTGGCGTGCGGGGGGGGGGGGTGAGGGCTCTGGCTGGGGGTGCAGGCTCTGGGGTGGGGCTGGAGATGAGGGGTTTGAGGTGCAGGAGGAGGCTCCGGACTGGGGCCGAGGGGTTCGGAGCATGGGAGGGGACTCCGGGCTGGGGCAGGGGCCTAGAGTGTGGGAGGGGGGTGAGGGCTCTGGCTGCGGGGGGGCGGGCTCTGGGGTGGGGCTGAGGGGTTCGGAGTGCAAGAGGGGGAGTGGGGTGTGGACTCTGGGAGGGAGTTGGGGTGTGGGAGGGGGCTCAGGGTGTGGGGCGGGCTATGGGTGGCGCTTACCTGAGGCAGCTCCTGGAAGCGGCGACATGTCCTCTGGCCCCTGAGTGCAGGGGCAGCCAGGGAGGCTCCGCATGCTACCCTCGCCTGCAGGCACCGCCCCCGCAGCTCCCATTGGCCATGGTTCCCAGCCAGTGGGAGCTGCGGAACCAGCGCTTGGGGCGGGGACAGCACGTGGAGCCTCTCTGACTGCCTCCGTGCCTAGGGGCTGCAAGGATGTGTCGCCACTTCTCGTGAGTCTCTCGGATCCAGAGCAGGCAGGGAGCCTGCCTTAGGCCTGCTGTGCTGCCAATGGGACTTTTAACGGCCCGGTCACTGGTGCTGACTGGAGCTGCTAGGGTCCCTTTTCAACCGGGTATTCTGGTTGAAAACTGGACACCTGGCAACCCTAGGAATCTGAGACTTCTGCAACCTTTGTGATAGACACAGAGCCCTAGCCGTAATATCTTTCAGGAAAAATAAGGTAGGTGACCTACATTTCTAAGCCATGTCTATATGGGGACATTCAGGAAAGTAGTTAATTCCCCGTAAAAAGGTGTGAAGTCAATGTGTGTAAATTGAAGCATGTTAAAGCCCTTTCGGATGCTCATGTTCAGGAATAAAGTGGCTTTAGCTCACTGTAACATCCTCTGGAGAATATAATTTATGCTCATTGACTTTACATTTTTAGTTGATTTGCCTTAACTTTCCTAAGTGTCCTGTGTAGACCAACCCTAAGTTTCATTAAAAAAATACAAAACAGAGAAAACACCCCAAACGAACAATTCTGGCTGCCTTCAGGTCTCAGGAAGAAGAAAAGGGCATCATCTTTGTGGCTTAGCAGATGGTGGGGATAAGCAGGCTTCACTTCAGACTGCAAGCTGCCTGAAAAAGTGTATTACATGCTTCCAAATACCATAGGCCCCTTACTACATGTCTGTCAACCAAAAGAAAAACCCACTATGTTACTAAAACATTATTAAGGTTGCAAAGTCAAGCACTCAAAAGTTAGAAAGTGCCAGAATTAAGGTTGTCTGTGCATTTGTTCCCCTTGTGCATATGCATTATAATACAGTCTTTAATTATATGATCATGTACTACATTTCCCCACATGGACTACTTCCTCATACAGTGAGCAGGATGGACCTGCTCTGGGGATGAATCAGGGTTGTGTACTGAAGATGACACTTGTCTGCAGCACCTCTGCTTCATTTGTTGTAGAAGTTGGAAGGTGTGTAATGAATGAAGCAGAGGACTGCAGGAAGAGAAATGATGGTTTCATGGTTTAAAATAATTGAATGGGGAATTGATCTACCCCTGATTGTGCCACAAAATTCCTATGTGATGCTAAGTAAGACACTTAAATCAAATTTTTCAGGTGGTCACTAATTGTGTGATCCTCATTTTCTAGGTGCTTGACTTCTGATTTGCAGAAGTGCTGTGCAGTCATGACTGCAACTGAAGTTTATAGGAACTATGCTTTATATCTTCAAATTGCTATATAATGCCAAGTATTCTGGAAAAATGACATCCTAGGTGTGTCAAATTGGGCACTCAAAATTACTGTATACTTTGGACCTTAATTTCTCTGTGCCTCACTTTACTATCAGTAAAATAAGAATATTATCCCTTCATCTCACAGGGGTGTTTTAAATAAATTAGTGTGTGTGAAGCATTCAGATACTTTAGTGATGAGAGCCCATAAGGAGATTAAGAATTCTGTCAACAGAGCAGAATTTGAAGTAGCAGGGTGTCCTGTAAATAAGGCATGGGGCCACACGTCGATCAAGAATAAAACAAAATATTGAATACTTACACCGCAAGCGAGCATCATCCATCCTGCACTGTCAATGAGGCAAGGGTGCTGTGGAAAAAAAAATAGTATGTAATCATGTAATTTGACTGTATCATAATGCATATGAACAAGGGGACAAAATTAAAGTGGCATAGACAACCTTAATTCTGGCATTTCCTAACTTTTGAGTGCTTGACTTTGCAACCTTAATATTCTATTCATTTAGCTTTTTGTATGTATTTTCCTAGCTTTTTTTATTATTATTAAAAGAAAACTGGAAAAAACAAGAAATACCATCATGTAGTATAATATGATATAGGTCATCAGAAGGGCTGGAACTTTTAGATCTACTACACTACCACTTGAGCTAATGGAGTAACTTGATAGCAGTAGTAGATTGTTATCCTCTCTGGGTTGGTCCAAAGGGAGAATGGAATATTATGCCAGTGGGTTTCAGACATTTGTTAGTTGCAGAGGAACTATGAAACTTGGGGATCTTGAATTCCATTCTAGACTCTGGAGGTGAATGTGATCTGCTGGTACAGGTCTTCTGCCCATTTACCCCCCGAGCTTGACCCTTTCTGCCATGTCCCCTTCAACTTGTCCCAGTCTTATCTCTTCCCCCCCACCCCTGCTTCTTGTCCCAGTCTTTTTTCTCTATTCCCCAAGCTTCTGATCCCAGTCTCCTTGCTTAGTAAGTCCTAATTTTACCCCTCCAGACTCCATGTCCCAAGCCTAGTCTTCCCCAATTCCCCCCCCTCCATCTCCTTGCCAATTTAGTCTGTTCTCTTTCCTCCCCCTAATTTGTTTCTTTCTCTCTCCATGGTCTCCAGTCACATGCTCCCACACCCAAGTTTCTCATCTCCATTGGTTCCCAGTCCCTGTGTCCCTTCCTGGACTTCTGATCCAGTCTGTTCCCTTGCCTCCCCTGGCTCCTTGTCACAGTCTGTTTGACCAGCCAATCTGTTATCCCCCATACACTAACTACTTGTCCCAATCTTCTTGCCTGGCAACTCCCAATGATCCTCCCTCCCCCGCTCCTCATTTGTTCTCCATGTCCTGCTTCCTGCCCCCAGTTTAACTCCCTGGCTCCCAGATGTAGTTTTCTTGCCATCCTCTAGTCCCAGTTTTTGCTCCTCTCCCTTCTCGTCCTAATCTGCTCTACCCTTCCTGCACAGTGCTCTAGGTCCTATTTTTGTCCCCTCTGCATTTGAGTCAGATGGTTTCATCCTCCGTGCTGCCTGTGTGCGAACATGGAGTTCATAGAGCATCGTAGAGACAGGCTCCCTGCTCTCAGTTCAGTGCCCAAACTCATCCCCACAACTCAAAGCAGCCATTACAGGGAAAGTATGACTTCGCCCCGGTAGCTCTGATCTGGAGGAAGAATGTTGAGTCAATGGCACATGCACAGTCTGGTCACACATAGGAGCTCTGAGGGGAGCATGCTAAGTGAGGATGGTATCTTTCAGAGATTATAGCTGTTAAACTCTAATAAGGCTCTAAACTCTAGCGAGTCTCTACTTTGGCTTAAAACTTGTCCAAATTTGGGCACATTTTCCTTGGGATAGTAAAAGGCCCATCCCTGACAAAAAGGCCACCCCCTGCCAGATTTCAGTGTCTGTGCTCCAAAGCAGGGGGGATCTAGAGTTTGCCATAGAAGTGGTCACCAGAATTTTTTTAATGTTTGAAAAACAATGTATTTTGTTCTTGCCTCTTTCTCAAACCATTTTTGAACCATTTTGGCTGAAATTTTCCAAACAGCCCCCAAACAAACAAAACAATAAATAAAAACCCAACAACAAAAAACCCAGCCTGAGTCAGGCACTTGGCATGCATGATAATGTCACCCCAAATGGTTAAAATTTGGCAAAATTAAAAGCAAGCGACCCAGGCCACCTTTATAGGCAGTACTGCCAGCCCCAGTACAGGCCAGTGCAACATTTACAGTTTTTAATCTAATCAGTGAGCTTTTTTTAGACACATACTTTGCCTAATATGACATTCTCATGGGTGGATGGCATGGTGCATTTTAAATGATGCAATTTAGTTTTGTAGTAAAATGTTGAGGTTCTTAGTACTTTCACCATCTGCTTAACACTTTTTTGTAATAAACAGGAGATATCAGTGAGGTTTTTTTATCAGCTCATCCTACTTGCTCCATCTTTCCTCAGAGGTTTTAATTTTTAACCTGATAAAGCAGTAAGTCTTCCAATGGATCTGTAGCCATTCATTCTTTTTGGCAACACTTCTAAAATGGGTATTTGTTTGTGCAGCCATAGTGATTGCACCAGCTGTATCTAGCAACAGTTCAAGACAGTAGGTGAATAATGAGAAACTTCAGGATAAGTTAATTAGGCAGAATATAATTACGTATATTGTGATTTGGTTAGAACACTCCAATTAATGCCATTGCTCTTGCGAATGGTTTTACATCATCTCTTCAAAGAAGTAGTCATTAAATCACAAGCCTCTGCCCCTTCAACTCCCCAGTGTCATACTGGGGCATTGCTTAAATAGGTAACAATCTTTCTTTTGATTAATATCATTATTTTTCTTATTAGGGACTGTGGCAGTCGATACACTTAAAGTTTAGAACTTCTGCATTGACATAGTACGGTTGTTCAGACTCAACCTGGTGACTTTTTTTTTTAAATCCTTGTGATTTATACAGTTTTCTGTTAGATACCATAAGTGATACAATAAATATAGGCTTATTGTATTCCTTAGATCCACTCATCCGGTTGAGTTGGCTTCTCTTTTACAAGTTCAAGCAGACTGAAGCAACTAGTAGAATTTTCAAAATTTCATGTAACAGCAACTGTGTGTTACAATTCATTCTATTTAATTGTGAGATCTCTGTTTTGTACTGCTTATATTCTCGTATATATTCCTCATTTAAAGTAATATCTAATTACTAGTAGAGGAGCATATTTCTCCTCTACCTATCAAAGCCATTTCATGCGTTTTTTGTCTTGAGTGTCAAAGGAAAGAGGCCAATTATATCATTTAAGTAGGGCTGTCAAGCAATTAAAAGAATTAATTGCTATTAATCCTGCTATTAAAAAAATTAATGGCAATTAATCACGTTTAATTGCACTGTTAAATAATAATACCATTTATTTAAATATTTTGTGGATATTTTCTACATTTTCAAATTTATTGATTTCAGTTACAACACAATTCAGAGTGTACAGTGCTCACTTCATATTTTTTATTACAAATATTTGCACTGTAAAAAACAAAAGAAATAGTATTTTTCAATTCACCTAATACCAATATTGTAGTGCAATATCTTTATCATTAAAGTTGAACTTACAAATGTGGAATTATGTACAAAAAAATAACTGTACTCCAAAACAAAACAATATAAAACTTTAGAGCCTACAAGTCCACTCTGTACTACTTCTTGTTCAGCCAATCGCCCAAACAATTTTGTTTACATTTGCAGGAGATAATTCTGCCCACTTCTATTTTACAATGTCACCTGAAAGTAAGAACAGGCATTCTGGCACTGTTGTAGCCGGCATCAAAAGATATTTACGTGCCATATGCACTAAAGATTCATATATCCCTTCATGCTTCAACCACTATTCCAGAGGACATGTGTCCATGCCGATAACAGGTTCTGCTTGATAACAATCCAAAGTGATGCAGACTGACATACATTCATTGTCATTATCTGAGTCAAATGCCACCAGCAGAAGGTTGATTTTCTTTTTTGGTGGTTTGGTCTGAAGTTTCTGCATCAGAGTGTTGCTCTTTTAACTCTTCTGAAAGCATGTTCCACACTTTCTCCCTCTCAGATTTTGGAAGGCACTTCAGATTCTTAAACCTTAGGTCGAGTGCTGTAGCTATCTTTAGAAATCTCACATTGGTACCTGCTTTGTGTTTTGCCAAATCTGCTGTGAAAGTGTTCTTAAAATGAACAACACGTGCTGGGTCATCATTTGAGACTGCTATAACATGAAATATATGGCAGAATGCTGGTAAAACAGAGCAGGAGACATAGAATTCTCCCCCAAGGAGTTCAGTCACAAATTTAATGAACACATTCTTTTTTAACGAGCATCATCAGCATGGAAGCATGTCCTCTGGAATGTCCTCTGAAGCATGCAAATGTTTAGCATTTCTGGCACATAAATATGCTGTAATGCTGGCTACAAAAGTGCCATGCGAATGCCTGTTCTTACTTTCAGATGACGTAAATTATAAGTGGGCAGCATTATTTCTCGTAAATGTAAACAAAGTTGTTTTTTCTGAGCAATTGGCTGAACAAGAAGTAGGACTGAGTGGACTTGTAGGCCCTAAAGGTTTACATTGTTTTGTTTTGGAGTGCAGTTATGTAACCACCAAAAAAAAAAAAAAAAATCTACATTTGTAAGTTACACTTTCACAATAAAGCACTACAGTACTTGTATAAGGGGAATTGAAAACTACTATTTTTTATCATTTTTACAGTACAAATATTTGTAATAAAAATAATATGAAGAGAGCACTGTACACTTTGTATTCTGTGTTGTAAGAGAAATCAATATATTGAAAACGTGGAAAAACATCCAAAAATATTTAATACATTTCACTTGGTATTCTATTGTTTAAAAGTGCGATTAATTGTGATTAATTTTTTTAATCTCGATTAATTTTTTGAGTTAATCGTTGGAGTTAACTGCGATTGACAGCCCTACATTTAAGTATTCTAAACTTCTGAATTTATCAACCTTATGAATCACCAATCCCTCCCCGCGCGCTTCCCTCCCCCCCCCCCCATATATGCATGCATACACACTACCCTCTTTTTTATTTAGTAAATTATATAAACCTCCACCTCTTCAATTTGGGGTTTTAAGAATAATGAAGTTGTATGGCCAGTCACCTTCATAGGTGATTTTAAAAAACTGATTTAAGAACAAAGCTGTTTCTCTTAGCCTTAAAAGAGACTACTTTAAAAAAAAAAATCATCTTGTGCAATAAATAAATAAGTAAATAAATAAAATCCATCTGGTGGGCAATATATTCTCTGGGAACTAAAGAAAATTCTTGTGATCGTTGTTCAAGTCATGAAATCTACATTCCCCAATGTGGTCTCTTTCTAAGTGACATAATGGTGAGAGCCATGCTGGAATAGAAGAAAAATTTGACAGTTGGATCAAAGACATCAAGAAATGATCCCAGTGCAAGACAAAAGACATCCTGTCAACTTTGTGTGTGGTGGTGGTGCTGCTAACTTGAAGTCAACAGCTAGCTTTGTTTAAATATAGTGGCTTATCGATTCTGTGTTAAGGCCCTGATTGGTGGATTTTCCATCTTCCCTTAAACCAATTTCCATCTCAATATTTTAAAGAAAAGTTAGGCTGTTTGGAATGGAGACTAGACCAGTCTCTGATAAAGGCTGAAGCTTGAGACACATTTCTCCTTTAAGTGGATTAGAAAAAAATATTTTGCTACCTTACCCCATCTGTCTGGGTTGGTGTTTGCAGAATGCAGATTTAATCTCTTTACAAACACAGTGCTACTTCCCTCCTGAAAATTAGTCTTACAAGAAATCAAAGAGCTCTATTTTTATCAGTCCAGTGTTATAGGAGTCATCAGTTGGGCATGCACAAAGCATGCATTGATTTTAGTGAAAATTGGTGTCATTTGTGGGTTTTTTGTTTTTTGCATTTAATTTGTTTCATTGACATTTTATATTTTGTCCAAAGCAACCAAGATGTGCCACAGAAAAGTTATTACAGCGTGTTTTCTAATAAGTTCCACAAATGTATAGAATCTGAGGAAAACAAGAATCAGATTGAAGTTTTTGGCTGTTTGTGAATGGGCATTATAATGTTTATTGGACACGCAGTAAATCTAGTGATTTGAATCTTTTATTTTTTTTACACATGTTCTGTATCTGTAAATCTATCAAAGGTTCTTCTTAGTTTAAGTTTTTACCTTCTTAGTTTTCAGTTTCGCTTACCTTGTTATTTATCATCCTAGTCTCTTTATATAAACATCTTTGACCTAAAGGTATAATATAATATAGAATAAGTATTTGAGTGTGCAGAATCTAATGATTAACGTTTTTACTTTTAATAGTAAGTTCTATTGTGCTTGAAATATTCAAACACCTTTTTGATATATTCTGAAGGATAAATCAGGTAAAAAGTGTGTTTTGTCAAAAAACAATCATTCTTGTGTTGAGCAAATGTTATGTGAGGTTGGAAAGTAGATTTTAATTAAGAAACTTGGACATTGCTCTCATTTTAATACATTTTTTTGGAAAAAAAATTCAGTGACTGTTGTGCTTTTTGGGCATTTGCTTTGGAATCCTTAGTTTTGATTGCTAAAATAATGTCCAGTCATATTGTTTTGCTTTTCCTCCTCCATTTAGGATTATTTTATTCTAGGCCATAAAAAGCTTGACCTACAGTACAGGCACAGCACTTAAATACCAAATACAAATGCACCTAAATTCGCTGACATGAGAATTTTGTTTAATCATTGTAGCTAAATTGCCACTTTCATTTATAATAAAGCAAAACGGAGTTGTTTGGCAAGCAAAAAATTATTTATTAGGCCACCTACTTAGACCTTTAAAAAGAAAAGTTACACCTTTTTGAGAAGACTTCTCTGTAACAGTAAGGATTTGTGTCTCAGCTGAAGCTGTTTATTTAGAATGTGTATTTGACCCTCACCTTCCCTATGTGATCTCTCATTAAACATCAGTGTTTGATTAACAGTTGTAACTAAGCCAACAGTAAGTAGGGCTTCAGATACCCTTTCATCAAATTCAGGGTTTGAAAAATCATTAAATAAAATATGTTTGCATTTTAAAACTAAATACGCAAATCCAGTTTGCTTTTGGTATGTAAGCCCTGTATGATAGGCTTTGAATTTTAAGTGAAAAGGGTCTTTCTTATGCATGAAGTTCTGATACCATTAGTGGAATGTTGAACTTGTGCTGGAATCCTTTCAAGTTTTAGTGTGACTTTTGGTCAGTCTTCTAAAAATGTCTCACAACAGAAGATGCTTTGTTTCATGCTAAAAATATGGAGCTGTTTTTGATTATTCTGCGATGCGTTGCCCATTTTCTGTGGCTGTTGGCTATTATTTAAGAGTTTAGTACAGTGACTTTTTTTGCTGAGCAAGTAGGTATTTTGTGTGGTGAAGCAATTCTTTTTTCCAGAAACTAACTCCAAAGAGATCTTCTAAGTATCAAAACTAGCTTTGATATTTGGGTATTCACAAGCGATAATTATTTCAAATGCCCTAATTTCTATTTCTCACTTTCATTTCTTTTAAAAATAGTTGTCTTTAACAGTAACATTTTGCTAATGCAAAAACCTCAGTTACTGTTAGTGGTTCAGATTTGGGGCTGTTGGAGAAGTAATCCGTGGGCGGGAAGTAGATATTGAGGATGAACAAATGGGTTCAGATAAAAACAGACTGGTACAGATTTTCATCCAGCCATTGAACTTCTTGTTTTAAAGTTTGCCCTGGGTTGGTTCTGATTTAATACATTTTTACTGCAGTCCAGGTACCTAACTCCTGATGAGTCTTCTCCTCACAGGCTAGGTCCTTCCTTTGTCTTGTCCCTCCGTACTTGGTGTGACAGGAAAACACATAGTTGGATGATTTCCCCACCTCACCCCTCAGAGATGTCGCTTAGGTGACAGAAGTTAGTTTTCTTTTCCCAGGGCCAGGGCCTCGGCCTCATGCCTTGGGCAATGACTTCTCATCCAGTTCCCCAGGGTTGATAGTGTTGTCGGTGGGAGTGAGTCTCTGGTTCCCAAGGGTGGGGACCTGATGCTCTGGTGCCTCAAAATCTTTAAAAAAGAACAGGAGTACTTGTGGCACCTTAGAGACTAACAAATTTATTAGAGCATAAGCTTTCGTGGACTACAGCCCACTTCTTCGGATGCCACAAGTACTCCTGTTCTTTTTGCGGATACAGAGTAACACGGCTGCTACTCTGAAACCTGTCAAAATCTTTAGGTAATGCTCTGGAAGCAAATTCTCCTACCCATCCCCTAACCGTGGGTCCAGGGTGAGTCTCTTGGTCCTGGGGACAAAGGCCTGATAGCCTGTCCTCTCCTGTCCCAGGCAACATTCTTACCTGCTTTGAGCTGCCTGGTTTTAATTTTAAAAAGATGAAATCTCTGTAAGAGACAACTGAAGCTTTATCAGCATATAGTGATTAAAAAAATAGGCGTGTAGAGAACAGATGGACCATGCCGCCCTACTCCATATACCAGGGGTTCCCAAACTGGGGGTCAGGACCCCTCAGGGGGTCACAAGGTGGTTATATGGGGCGTTGTGAGCGGTCAGCCTCCATCCCAAACCCCGCTTTGCCTCCAGCATTTATAATGGTGTTAAATATATAAAAAAGTATTTGTAATTTATATGGGGGGTCGCTTTCAGAGGCTTGCTATGTGAAAGGAGTCACCAGTACAAAAGTTTGAGAACCACTGCCATATACTTCACCTGTTCATTCCCATGAAGAAGAAAAATCAGGATGGGGAGGGGGGGGAAATGTGAAGCAAATTGGGTTAAAAAAAAATCATATTTGAACCTTCAGTAATCTTTCTGGCACCTGGAATTTAGAGATTGTGATGGCGCACACTGAGGTTTGAAATAGCATCTGACAGTGGCATGTTATGAGGGAAACCAAATCTTTTTTCTTCAGTACTCAGAGTTCCCCAGTAATCTGTGGAATCTCTTTTCTCCTCTGTGTGTGTACACCCATTAGTGGGAGTTATATAAGTTTTCTTATATATATTATGAAGAGTCTCATTCAGCTGCATGAGACTGTTTTTAGCAAAGTAGAAAGTACTTCAGAATGTTGGATAATCCTGTCTTCTTAGGTAGTATTGATCAATGGTATTGTATGGGCACACAACCTGTTAATTTGTAGGTTTCTGGGAAGTCTCTTCACTGCTCACTTAGAACTTTTACAGAGATGTCATTGAACTGTTGGTGGCAAGAGAATAGGAACCATATGCAAAGAAGGCAAAATGAACTGTTACTGGTTTTTATGATGTTCACAATCATGCTCTCTCCCGCTCTCCCAAATACAATTTTTGTCCTGTCTTAACCAAAACCATATATTAGTACTTCCTTCCAGCTAGCAAAGTAATTACTGTAATGATAATCTGAGAAAGAGAGAGAGCTGTGGAATTTCAGACTATAGTATCTCCTCCGTGGGTTATACTGTAAAATAACTTGAGAAAATATATCTTAAAAAATAGACTACAGTGATTATCTGTGGATATCAAAACTCCAGCAAAAATTGCAGCCAGAGTTCCCTTGTTTCCTAAAGGCCGGGGAAAAGATATAGGTCTTGCATGTGCTGTCAGTAAAGACACAATTGTGAGGTCTAAAGGTCTGGAATAATGACAAAGAGTTCCAGGTTATTTAGGACATTATAAGTCAACATCTTAAAATCAACCCAGAAGCCAATAAATAACCATTGTGGATGATAGAACACAGGTTTAATGTGCTTGTGAAAAGAAATGCCACTTACCATGAAAAAGTACTTGGGCCTGCTAGTGAAGGCAGGGGACTGGACTTAATGACCTTTCTCACACACACACGCACCCACCCACCCCTACCTACCTACCTACCTACCTTTAAAAAAAAGGAGAGGGGGGCCACAGAATTTCTGCTGTTATGGCCCATTTTTACATCCTTTCCATATGGCAAGAAGATTGGTTTTGTTTTTTTTCTTATGTGGCCTGTGAGCCTGTCTCAGTTCAGCATATGTGGCAGCAGGTGTGGCTGATTTTTATTAAATTAATCTTTGGTGTTTGAAACTAATATCTTCTTCTTGAATGTTATAATAATTAGAATTCCAAAGTCTCTTCCACACAATACAGCTTGTATATAGAATGGGGAAAATAAAATTGTTTTTATTATGCTTAATCTTGAAATATATACCAAAAAAGCCTGTAAAGGTTTTCATTCCTGTTATCCTCTGTTTTCAATAGGATTAGATAAAGCATTTAGTTTTAGGTCTGTTAAAATTCAAGTTCTGCATTAAGTATAATAAAAGTCTTACATAATCATTACATTGTAGTCAGTTATCCTCATCTTCTTTTTTTTTTTTTTTTTGGTCTCTTAAAATTGTTAATCTTATTAAACCTTTTAGTTGCATCCCAATATGTCAATAGGATTCGAGTTTAATTTTCAAGCCCTCCCACCTCCCGTTTTTTTTTTTTAAATTGTAGCAGTTTCCATGGTTACTTTGACCACTGAATAGGACCACCTAGTTCCTTGTGATTCATGCCCATGGAACTATGTTGGCCAGAGACACGTTGGCAGTGGAAATGTGTACAAATAAAAGGTTTATAAAATAGAGATTTCACAGGACTACTTGTCTTTGTTTAGTTTGACATTATTAGAAAACTTGTAGACTGTCACCTTCCTGTTATTCCAGGGCTGCTGTGTAGACACTGGGCTGGAGAAGTAAAATATAAAAATATCTAACACTGAAAACATGAAGCTAAAATAATTTGAATTATTTTTAAAATGGTGGGTGAGTAATTGTAGCTTTTAATATGTATCAGTTTATGGCAACTGGTTACATCCTGGGATACAGGTGCAAACTGGTGTTTTGGCAGTGATTATGTATGCATTTCTAAAGTGCTCATCTCTCTAACATGTAGGTGCTTTCTAGAAAGCAGAAAAGTATTCTCTCTCACCTTATGTGGTCATTAATTTTGGATCTGTGCTATCACCAGTCTATACATCCAACTCTGAAAACTGCTAGTGGAGTTGTGAGAAACTAAACCAGGGGTCTCAAACTCCCGGCCATCTGCAGCCCAAGAACCTCCCCAGTGTGGCCCGGGTCTCTCCCTTGGCCCTGCTGTCGCCCCCAGGTGCTCCCACCACCTGTGCGTCACCTGGGGCTCCACCCATCACCGGCAGCGCAGTGGAGCTGAGTGGCTTCCTGCGCGCTCGCTCCAGTGGCTGCCAGCCCCTCCCTGTGTTAATATATGGAGATATTCCTATCTCATAGAACTGGAGGGGACCCTGAAATGTCATTGAGTCCAGCCCCCTGCCTTCACTAGCAGGACCAAGTACTGATTTTGCCCTAGATCCCTAAGTGGCCCCCTCAAGGACTGAACTCACAACCCTGGATTTAGCAGGCTAATGCTCAAACCACTGAGCTATCCCCCCACCGTGGCTCTAGGCAGGGCTGTGACTCCACGCGCTGCCCCCGCCCCGAGCGCCCCTGCGGCCAATGGGAAGCTGCGGGGACAGTGCAGCAGCATGCGGAGGCCCCCGGCCCACCTTGGAATCTCAGATAAGCGCCGCACCCCGATTCCCTTCCAGAGCCTGCACCCTCACCCCCTTCCCATACACTCCTTCCTGCCCCCAACTCCCTTTCAGAGCCTGCACCCCTCCTCTTCCCCACATACCCCCTCCTGCCCCCAAACTCCCTCCCAGAGCCTGCACCCCAATCCCCTACCTCAGACCTCCTCCCCCACCCAAACTCCCTCCCAGAGCCTTAGGCAGGTGGGGGGCGGAGTTTGGGACAGCATGGGTGACATTATTGGCACACTGGGAGGATTTGAGGACTGGCACTTGCCCTAAGGTAAATTGAGTTTGAGACCCCTGAATTAAACAATTTACTGCTTCAAAATAGTGTATTTATTTTTCTGTGGCATTAACACTGTGCATCACTTCAGATCTGACAGTAGTGCCAGTTTATAACAAATATATAAATATAATCAGTGAAACATGTGACATTCACTGAGAATATTGCCTTTATTTGAAACTCTGAAAATGCTAATTACTTTATTTTCTGTAGGCAAATTGCATTCTGAATTACTTTGGTATTTGTTGTACTGCAATT
This sequence comes from Malaclemys terrapin pileata, assembly GCF_027887155.1. Taxonomy (NCBI): domain Eukaryota; kingdom Metazoa; phylum Chordata; order Testudines; family Emydidae; genus Malaclemys; species Malaclemys terrapin. Next base: position 48,905,816 of record NC_071515.1, on the reverse strand, counting down.
TGGAATACCTAACTTGATTTGCTTCTCTGTATTCCAAATACTTCTCGTGTTGGTGTTTAAAGACCACTAAACTGAATAGTGCTGTCTTTATCCCACCTCGCCCCAGGCAATCTTGAACAATCTGCCCAGCATATTTTTGGTATCTTTTTTTCTTTTGCAAGTGTTTAGCCGTTACAGTTATTGCATACAAACTGGCAAATTGAAGTGGCATTGGTGCCAGGGCACTGTGACTCTGTGTTGTTCCACAAGGAAACCGCTTTAAGATGGTATGTAGATTGGCATGGGGCAATTGTTTAAGAACAAACAAACAGCTAGAATGCATTGTATATGACGTTTGGTAGAAATGAATAAGATGCCTCAGAACTGATTCTTATAGCTATTTTAACTTTCACTGTCGTCAAAATTGGTTAATGGGGTGCTAGCAGATAGTAGCCAACCTGGAAGCAGGATTTTCACACCCAGTTCTTTGTCTTTCTCCCCTTTGGCTTCAACTATGCCAATTATTTGAAAATACTACATGAAAGTTTTAACTTTCCTGAAACTAACCATTCCACAGGTCCAGTCCCTGCTTGTACTGTTTGAAGGGCCTTACAGGGGGTACAAGGCATTCAGAAATGTCATTTCCCCAGTGAATTAGAGGCCCTTACAAGCCTCCCTCACCTCAGGGGAACTTTGGATGTGTTCTAGCCAAGCCATGTCTATGTCCCAGGGCAGAGTTCAGGAGGCCTCAAGTGATGAGATCTGTTGGGCTGCCTTCTCTGCTAGGTTCATACCCTTTTGAGAAACTTCTAGCTGAATTGCTTGCATTAAGTAATGCAGCATTTCATCAGTGGGTTGGAGGGGTCCTTCAGGAGCAGCCAGAGGGCTGATTCTTTCCTGGGGTGTCTTGCTCCCCTCTGACTGTGCTCCTTCCCCATTGTTCCTAATGGTCTCCCCTTTTAGCTTAGCCTGTCTTTGTACCCAGGAGGGAAAACAGCCCTTGAGAAACTAACACTTGCTAGTCAGACCCATTCATCCATAGTGGTGGCAGTGGCATAGAGTGAGGTAAGAGGAAATTAGTTTGTTTTCCTATCCCCCCCCCCAAAAAATGTAACTCTTATTTCATTATGGCAACAATGCACTCAGTGTCATAGTGAGCAACGATCTATGAATGAACATAAGTGAGAGCTTGCTCTCAAGTTGAGAGAGCTGGAGTGTGGGTAGAAGGGTTTCTGTGTTTTAATTTTGTGTTGCTCTTGAAATCCAAGTAATGGAAATCTGGTCTGTGCTGCTATCCCAACAGACATGATCATAGGTGTAATCAAAATAAATATCAGCAGCATGCTGATATAATAAAAATTGCTGAGACAGAATGGTCTATGTACAAATGTTAAAAATTCTTGTAAAGTTACTGTTGTAGCCAAATTTATTTATCACGTAATTTCATTGAAGATAGTCCTAGTTTCACTCCTCTGAATTTGGCCCTATTGCACTAGTTTTCATTTAACAGCCTAATCTTTCAAAGAGTTAGCAGCAAAGGCAGACTAAAATAATTGCTGTTTTTATATTTAAAAAAAGTGTGAATATAAAACACTGCTAATTTATTTCACAGCAATAAAATAGAAAAAATGTGTGATCAAATGTTTTCCTGTTTTTTTTTATTTTTATTTTCTACAAGAGAAAAAACTCTTTTTGTTCCTTTTTCTGTAAGTTGTTTTTTTTTTTTTTTTTTTTTTTTTTGCACTCTGTCACCCCCATCACAGCTGGAATGCTTGCACAATTTCCAAATTGCAGCCTCTGTAACATGTCTAGTGAAAACCTTAGCAGCAATGTCAATATTTTCAAATTGCAGTTAGCTATATTTGCATTTTGCTTGCTTGCTCGCTCACTTTTTTCCTTTATCCAAAGACATAAATGGAATGTGAGCCCCTGCTTCTCTGTGTATCCTACATACACCTAGTCCAAGAAACCACTAATTTTATATTCACTGGTTTTGTCTTTAAGGTTATAAATGAGCCTGTCACATCTAATCGTAATCTGTATTTAGAGTACCAGTCGCCAAGGTTGACGTGCAATAGGTGCAGAGTTGATACTAAAAGTGTGGGTTGGATTTTCAAAAGTGCTTAAGGGAGTTAGCTGCCTAGCTTCCATTGAAAGTCAATGGAAATTAATTGCCTAGTTCCTTTAGGTGCTTTTGAAAATCTCACCCCGTGAAGTTATAAATCTGTAAATTAAAATCACTAGTGTTTTGTTTCATTATTTCTTTGGAAATATCTTTTTTACACACAGTGTGTTGCAACTTGCTACACACTGAAGTGTCTCTTCTAGGGGGTTTTGAGCCAGTAGAGAAGCTTCAACAATAGTCACGAAAGGCACTTTAGATAAATGTAATTGTATATTTTCCTTAGTTTTTTTACAATTTCTATTCTTCATTGTGATTGAACTAAAACTCAATCCCTAAAAAGTGTACCCTACCACCAAGCAGTTCTAGCTTTGTTGGGGCTGAAAATTAAGAGAGAGGAGCTGAAGATAAACTCAGCATTAGGAAGGTGGTATGTTAGCCTGCTATTGTGTTTTAGGACTTACAACTCAGTGAGAGAACTTTGAAATCCAGAGTGAAGTTCTTGCAATTCATTCATCCTACAAAGAGAAAGCATATCTCACTGTATAATTCCTAGAGGTAAAGTTTGAGACTATGGTAAGATCTGTATGAACCAGACTTCCTGAGATGCACTCATTTTTGGAAATAGGAAACCACTGTGGATTTAGAACTTTTTGCCTGTTAAATGATTGTGCTGAAGAGCAGTTATCTTTAACTTCCATGTGTGCTGTTTCAAAGCTTGCTAGTTGACAAAAAATCCCATTTTTTCCCCTCCAAATCTAGGAAGATTACATACTCTCTGCAATTTTGTAATTAAAAATGGTCAGAAGTTTTCTTATGGTACAGTTTGGAAATACAAGAAGATGCTTTAAAGATAGTATTAATAGACTGTATCTGATGGAAAGTGCTGAGTAGGGTTACCATACAACCGGATTTCCCCGGACATATCCGGCTTTTTGGTTGTTAAATGGCCATCTGGGAGGAATTTTTAAATATCTAAAAAAGTCCAGGTTTTTCGATATTTAAAAATCCCTCCCGGCTGGCCGGCATATGGACGTGTGGTAACCCTGCCGGAGCAAGCCTCTGAGCGCCCGTCCCAGGGACTGCAGGGCTCGGAGAGGTTCTTCGCCGAGGCGCCGCTAGGGGTTCTTTAGAGCTCGGCGCCACGTTCACAGCTCGGCGCTCCTTGAGCCCGGCCCCATCCAGGGCCCCCCCCGGCCACAGCCCCGGGTGGCGAGTGCCAAGGCCCTGAGGCGCTGCCCTGCCCGAGCTGCAGCCGTGCCGGGGAGCGTCCGAGGGCTGCAGCCAGCGCTGGAGCTGCCGGAGGATGAGTTGGAGCCGGCCCCGCACCAGCGGGCTGAGTGGGGAGTTGTCCTGGGAGAAGTTTCCCTGGGCACCCAAGTCCATAACCTCCCTCCGTGTGGTGCCCAAGCCCGTAACCTCCCTCCCTGTGGTGCCGCCAGCATGGGTGCCCTTGGGCTCCCGGCTTTCTGCCGGCCAGAGCGGAGCCTGCAGGGAAACTTCTCCCGGGACAACTCCCCGCTCAGCCTGCTGGTGCGGGGCGGTCTCCAACTCATCCTCCGGCAGCTCCAGCGCTGCCTGCAGCCCTTGGACGCTCTCCGGCACGGCTGCAGATTGGGCAGGGCAGCGCGTCAGGGCCGAGCCCTCACAAAGGAGGCTGCCTGGCAAGGGGGGGAGCACGGGGATTTCCTCCCCTCCCCTCCAGCTGCCGCTTCGCGCCCGCCAAGGCTACGAGCGGGACAAGGGAGCCTCCTGCAGTCACAGCAGGAGGGAGGGAGATTCCGGGAGTGGCGGACCCTGCAGCTCCTAGGGCCAGGTGCAGCTCTCCAGTTGGAGCGGGAGGGGTTGCACCCGTGACTTCAGGCGGGGTTGGGGCTTCCACTCCCTGGTACCCCACACAAGTCAAGAGCAACTCTCCCCTCCCCCCTTCAGTGAAGCAAGGGCAGGGGATAAATTTAAAACTGGATCCTGCCACATCTTGTGTGGTGTGGGACCAACCCTCTTCCCCTCCGCTGTCTGGACAGAGAACATGGTGGGGGCAGTTAGGGGCAGGGGTACCAGGAGGGGGCAGTCAGGGGACAAGGAGCAGGGCGGGGAGAGGGTGTTGGGAGTTCTGAGGGGATAAGTCAGGGGGCGGGAAGTGGGAGGGAGTGGATGAGGGTGGGGGTAGGGTAGGGCTCCCCCCATCCTCTTTTTTTTTTTTTTTTTTTTTTTTATTGTTGAAATATGGTAACCCTAGTGCTGAGGAACAGCTGTTAAAAAGGTTGTAGGTCTTGATGGCTACAAAATGAACAGGAAACTTGACCAAACAAGATCTGAATCTAATTGAAGTATTACCTTATTGTAAGTAAATAAACTTGATATGAGGAATTGGTCATTCAAAAGAAGCGTCTGTTTTCTGTATAACTCGAATTTATCAGGTTCTTTTATGGCAACCATCCTTGTGATATCAATGTGCCTTGACTGTGGTAGCAGAGCATATAGGCTAAACTTTACTCTGGACTTTACTTTCTCTCTCATTTGTCAGGATATATATAATATTTTTGCTTTACTTTTTATTTTTGTGAGACTGGTTCACTTTTAACTATTGTTTTGAGTTTAAAATGATCTATTTTTATTATTTACAATTTGAATAATTCATAATGTCTTCATTAGGAAATAAAATATCAGATGCATTTTGGTATAAAGCTTTGTTTTTGAGTTCTATTGATTTCTATTTGAGACACTGAGGCCTGCATTACTAATATGGCCATACATATCTGGCTTGTCTGCCTTGCCTTTTGTTTTCCTTGCTTCATTGTTGTGAGCCGTCAGGCTTTTGAAATGTATAGCAATCCGGTCTGCTATTGGACTAAAATCTTTTTTCTTGATAGGTTTCCCCTCTATTAGATAAGCACACTAATTTGTCATTGTGTTGTGAACCAACATTTTTTTATTTTTTCTTAAATAAAAAACCATTTATTTATCAAAGCCCATGTCTTGGATTTCACAGATATTAGCAGAAAAAAAGGTCAAATTTGGATTTGCCAAATTTGAGTGTCCCTTCCTGTAGACCTTTTTTCATAAGGTTATTCGTGGCATAGGTTGAAAACTCTTTGATTTCCACTGTTGTGATTTTACAGACAAGCATGGCTTTCAGGGCGTCACAGCAGTTGTAAAATACCTTTTCGGCTGTGGAAATATGTGTGTCTTACTATGGTAATGTGGTTTTGCCTCGAAGGGTAAAATCTAAACAATAGCAATCTCATCTAAAAGCTTATTTTCTGAATGATGTTAGGAACAAAATTCTGCTTACTTGCTCTACCTTCTGTGTATTTGTGAGGCTTTTTGTTGATGCCTAGATACTATAGTGATAGGAATGTTATAGAGAGGTGGTCTTTTTCCCACCATGGTAAGAGTGGTCTGACTCTAGTATACTTTTGTTCGTGGATGGTGCATGTTCATACCAATATTGTAGGCTATATTTCAGTATAATTGTCTCACTTTTATTTCAGTGCATTTGGTAAATCACAAACAACATTTTATTTTCAGCAGGTGACTCCTGCCCAGAGAATGTACTGCACATTATTGCGACATCTGGCTACAGTGCAGATTCTCCCATTGGTAATCAGCCTGTACCTGAGGATATGTATAGACTAAACTTGACTAAAGGAGTCTCAATGTCTTTGCCATCATCACCTTTGCTGCCACGCCAGTCTTACTTGATGCAAACAAGATCAAACAAAAAATCCCCAGGTAAAACTTAATTGATAAACTAAAATATATTTGTAACATTTCATACATATCAAGAGCATTATAAAGTTTTTTTCTCTATTTAAAATAGTGTTAATAAAGCTACTGTAATGAAACCAGGAGAAATTGATGTGCGTTTGTATGGGCCTACGGAAAGACATGAACAACTTGTGTTCAAATGGAATATTTTCTTCCTTTCAAAAGCACAGAATTGTTCTAGCTGGTTAAAGTTTAATACAAAATCTAATTGCCTTGAAATGTCATCTGAATATGTTTAAAAATTTAATTGTTAGAGTGTGAGTTTGTACTTCAGATATGTAGAGGTAGCTATAAATCTGTATCCTGTTTTTGCTTGATTTTTAAGTGCGGTAGTGACTATATAGTGTCATTGTGACATGCATTTAGTGATGGCTGTAGATGCGTGTTTAATTTGAGAATTATCTTCACAGTTTGTAGCTACTATTTATTTTCCAAAATAAATAAATGTATGTAAAATTTTAAGCTGTTGAAATCATGGCAACTAATTTGTTACTACTAAGAATATACCTCCACCTCGATATAACGCTGTCCTTGGGAGCCAAAAAATCTTACCATGTTATAGGTGAAACTGCGTTATATCAAACTTGCTTTGATCCACCGGAGTGCGCAGCCGCCCCCCCCTCCCCCGGGGCACTGCTTTACCGTGTTATATCAGAATTCGTGTTATAGGTCGTGTTATATCGGGGTAGAGGTGTACAAGTTTTGAGAAGTAATGCGCATGTATACGTCTCTTACTAAATTAGGTATACTCTCTAGTTTCCTTTTTATCTGCATTCTGTTCATTTCAATCATTCCAACACACTAGCATCACTTGAGTTCGGACGGCTTGATGAAGCTTTCCAAACTGCTGGTATCTAGGGAGATAGGGAATGGTTTTGAAGTTCTGTTGTCCTAGTATTTGTATCTGTGAACTTGAGTATCATGACAAAAAATTGTTAGGTTGTCAGTACAATAGATGCTTCTTGGCAACAAGCCATGATATGTAAAAATGAAAGAGAAACATTTGTTTAAAAGATTATCAGACAAGTATTCCAAAATACTACTAGGGTTTTTAACAAATATTCTTAGAGGATTTACTTACATTATCTAAAATTCTTTATCATCCCAATCCTTCTTGTAACCTCTTTCTTTTTGGCACTTGATGTTTAAAGTACCATGTTAGCTTTAAAATTCGGGTAAAATTACTGAACCAGCAAATAGCATATTTCAGTTCTGTATGATTTTACAAATGATTTGTATATTGACTTAAAGACCTTAGGTAAAATCTTGGCCCAACTGAAGTCAATGGGAGTTTTGCCATCAACTTCAGTGGGGCCAGAATTTTGACCCCTAAAAGTTAACTATATTTCAGAAAGATCCAGTGTTTTTAAGGCATCTCAAAATTGCGTGATCTAATGCAAAGTAACTGAAATTTTTACGGCTAGTGTAATAGACTACTTATCAAGGTGGATAAAAATCAATGATTTAAAAATAAAAAAAAATTGGATTTTTTATTTAAATTGGATTTTTTTTATAAAATGCTTTTTGAGGAAAAAAACCTATCTAAAGATAGTTTTAATTAAGATCCATGATGAGATCTTTGAGCTATAATGTAATAGAGATTATAAATTCTAATTCCATAGTATGAGACAATATATTCATGTAATGTTTAAGAAAAGTTTTGTAAATGAGTTCCAGTAGTTCATGGATTATGGACCCAATTTTATGGAGTTCCAGGGGCTTCTGTATAGATTATTTAGGTTAATCTTCCTATCTACCCAATGGGACTCAGTGCTCAGTCTAGAAGATGCCATCAGAGATGCTTAGGCCCCGTCTTCACTGGCAAATTTCTGCGCAATAAAGTGGCTTTCTGTGCTGTAACGCCCGAGGTGTGCACACTGCCACGCCACTTAGTGCACAGAAACTACGCAGTTGTAGCGCTCTAAAAAAACCACCCCGACGAGAGCTATAGAGCTTTCTGCGCTGGGGCTACAGCGCTGCAGTGCCAGTGTAGACACTGTGGTGACTACAGCGCTGCGATTGGCCTCCAGGAGATGTCCCACAATGCCTGTTCTCACCTCTCTGGTCATCGGTTTGAACTCTATTGCCCTGCCCTCAGGTGACCAGCCGTCATCCTCACCCCGTATATTCCTTTTCAAATTTGAAAGTCCCTTTCCTGTTTGCTCAGTGGTCTCAGCACATCTTTCCAGGTGGCCATGCCTGTTCCACGCACCAGGTGATTCCCCATTTGGAGCAATGCTGAGCTGCTGGACGTCATCGGCATTTGGGGAGAGGAAGCTGTGCAGTCCCAGCTGCACTCCAGCCGTAGGAATTATGATAACTACGGACAGATTTCACGATGCAGGATAGAAAGGAGCATGGCTGGGACACATTGCAGTGTAGGGCAAAAGTGAAGGAGCTGTGGAATGCCTACCACAAGGTGAAGGAGGCAAACCGCCGCTCTGGTGCTGCGCCCACGAGCTGCTGGTTCTACAAAGAGCTGGATGCGATACTCAGTGGTGACCCCACCTCCACTGCGAAGGCCCCTGTGGATACTTCGTTGGCTCACGTGCCAGTTGAGAGTGGACCGAGCCAGGAGGAGGAAATCTTGGACAAAGAGGGGGAGGGGAACCCAGAGGCAGAGGATGGCTTGGATGACCCATGACCCCCAGGATGCCCCGTGAGCCCCTCCGCCTTCCCACAAGTCTTAGCGGCAAAAGAGAAAGAGGTGCTATGTGGGATAGCTGCCCAGGGTACACCGCTCCAAATAGCACTGCAAGTGTGATCACGCTATTGCACAGGCAACAGTCAGTGTGAACACCAAACAGCAGTTTGCCTTCTGCACTCTCTGAGCGGCACTGTAACTGCCGACGCTGTAACTTTTCCAGTGTAGATGTGCCCTTAGTTTTGCAGTTCTCAAACTGTGGATTTGTGTCTCCAGAGATAACATGCTTGTTAACAGCAAAAATGTTTTTTAAATAAATAATATATAGAGGTGAGAAATAACAGACCTCAACCTGATTGTCCCTCTGCAAATTTGTGTACACAGAGTCAGTCCCTTACCTCTCTCTAAAAGTGCAAAGTTTCAAAAAGTTCAATGAATAGAAGATTGTTGGGGGCAGAATAGCTCCGGACATGGAGAAGAAGTCTGGAGATAAATGTGAGGAGGGACAGGCAGTAGAAACAAAAGTGAAACTGTTTGAGCAGCATATTCCAGAAGTCTTGAGGTCTTTCTGAGTGTAGCCTTCATTGATTTGAGATCTACTTCACCATTCTCTCACTAGAAAGGAAAACCTATAATGGCAGCAGGCTGTAAAAGAAACCCCGTTTGGGAATAAGAACCTTTCAAGAAATACGTTTGCTGATGATGTTTTAAAGAAAGTCACACCAGTGAACTGGAGGAAGTCACTTAAGCACTTGGATTCAGAGACTGTTGAAGTGATAATCTCATTTTTAACAGCAGTAGCTTCTTCTGCCGGCATAGAAAGAATATTTCTTCCTTTGGACTAATTCATTTCAAATTGAGAAGTAGTTTGGGACCTGAAAAAGCAGGAAAACTTCTTTTCCAGATAATGAACAAACAGGAAAATGAAGGTGAAGACGACTGAGTTAGATGCAGAAGCCAATATTTTAAGTTTCTCATGTTGACCTGACTGACACAGTCGATTTAATTTTTTTTAAACTATTTCATTTACCTATTTTAATTGAAAACAATTTTAAGAAAAACTAACCCGATTTTAAAAAACTTGAATGTTTAAGTAAATTCAAAAATTCATATGCTTGTCTTGTTAAAATGTTATATGTTTGCTGTTGAAAAAAATCCAGAATACATAACGTTGTTGTTGTTGTTTTAGTTAAATAAAACAATTTAAATATCTGTCTGGTGATGTTCTTCTCCTAATACAGCATGGCAAGAAAATCCTCCAAATATTAATGAATAACCTATTAAATTGCAGATAGTTCACCTCCCAATGACTTCATAAATATCTGCTTCAATTACCTTTGGTTATTTCATTTACCAAAACAATCATTCATTTTCTGATATAGCTGTAAAACTAATCTGAAAAGTTTTCAAAATAAATCACTTAAAAATGTATAGTGTGTACCTTCTGAAAATGAAACCTAAATCTATCTCTGAGTTGTGAAGAATATGTGTTAAGGTTATAATGGCCAACAAGAATGCACTTTTATGTAGAAATCCATGATTAAATCGAGTCTTCCTGTCTAGTGATTTTAATCAATTTGATTTAAATCAAATCCACCCTGTTACTTATTGTTTTGTTTACCCTGTGACTTTCACACACGGGTGTTAACTCATTCAAAACATATAGAAATCTCAAGAAATCCTCTTGTCTTGTTCTTTGGTTTCAGTGTTTCACAGTGGAGTGATTTTGAAGTTGTTAGGTAACTGCCTGTCATTTAAAAGCTAGCAGCTGTTAAAATATTTTTCATTAGTGGATACGGCTGCATTGTTCCATAGGAATATACCAGACATATACATTATCCTGTGGGTATTGGAGACCTGGTATACCATTCCTTTTGAATGTTGGAGAATTTGAACTGGCAAAGGAGGAAGATTTTTTTTGTATAAATATCTGTCATCTGGATGGGGCAATAAGAGATGAAGAGGATTCCAGCAGTATGGCTTTCACAGCCATTTTCAGTGTTATTGTATCAGCAGTGTATGTAGCATGGTGATATTCCCATCTCAGAATGTGGTTGACTGAAAAGGGAGATAGAAGTGAGGAGCTCACAGAAGAAAGTTTTTGTTTTGTTTTGTTTTTTAGTTTTTTAAAAAACAACAACAAACCATAGTTGAATACACCTTTACCTCGATACAACGCCGTCCTCGGGAGCCAAAAAATCTTACCGTGTTATAGGTGAAACTGCGTTATATCGAACTTGCTTTGATCCACTGGAGTGCACAGCCCCGCCCCCTGGAGCACTGCTTTACCGTGTTATATCCGAATTCATGTTATATCGGGTCGCGTTATATCGGGGTAGAGGTGTATAATCAAATGTTGGGGGAGATGGCGGAAGCAAATTTTAAGGAAATAGTGATACCTATCCCACTTTACTGGGAGACAGGTATGTCACAACTGCCAAATGGTTTGTTTATTTTGTCTGTAATTTTGTTATCAAGTGTAAGACGTGGCCCTGTACTGCTATAATTGGTCACATGTCTTAGGACTGCTTTTCTAAACTAGCTAGGGCTTATATGTGGATTTCTTAAATTGAAACTCCATTAAGTGTTCCACTGGCTAAATAACATATTATCTGAGTCTTGAAACAGTCTGATTTAGGAATTGAACCGCTGTATTGTAGCCAGCATTTTATGGACTCACTTTCTTCTTACCTTGTACCATGTCTGTATACATTAATAATATGAAACCCACAGGATAAAAATGTAAATTTGAGTTGTCCAGGATGTAAAACAGACTTGTCTTATTTTTTATGTGCTCCTGCCATCACACTGTTATAAATCACAATTTAAAACTTTCAACAATATTGGTAACTTTCCCTTCCTGTGTAGGAAAATTTGGTTGGCACTTATGTTCAAGAAAATGACAGTGTTTTTGTCCCCTTTTATTTAAAGTAAATTTGCACACTTTATTTTAGCATATGTTTGTGTACTTTATTACAGTCTTTTTCCAGTCCCATTGCTGAATTTACTGATAAAATAACATTTAGTTTGCTGGTTAAGTACACTACAGACATTTTTGTGCATAAAAGTACTAGCATAGATAAATAGTTTTAAAATAATTTGTGGAGACCCAATCTGACCTAGAATGTTTTCTATAAGGTAATGATACATCCTTGAGTCATTTGAATTATTTAAATTAAAATTCAGTCACAGAACAAGACTCCAGTTTGAGATGTCTGAAACAAAGAAAAGTTCAGTGTAAAATAGTTTGGCAGCAGCTGTCTCCTTCCTTCCCAATCTCCCATCTCTTTCCCTTTCCCTGCCCTCTCCTTTCTGTCTTGGCTTTTTTGGATGTTTCCCAACACCTGTTAATATAATGGTGACTCCAGGCTTTCTTGATGGTGCACACAATGCTGGACTCAGATATCTGTCTGTTCAAGCATCTGTTGAGCATCTTGTGTTCAAAACCTCAGCATTTTGAGTGGAGATGGAGAGACCATTTCTTTCCTACTCTCTTCTTTCTCTCCCATGATAGTCCTAAATTGTGTGGGAAAACTGGGCCTTCAGTTGTTATAGTTTGACTGAGTGTTATCTAATTAAACAGGAATAAATTAAGTTTAAATTGGGGGGGGGGGGGAAGGGAAGAAAGGCAGGACAGTAATGTGGGTCACATCAGGCCCATTCTGACTGGGACAGCTATGCTAGGTGGCCAGGTACAGCTGAGGAGAGATATGATTGCTCTCTATAAATACGTCAGAGAGAAAAATACAAGGGAGGGAAAGAAGTTATTTAAGTTAAGCGCCAATGTGGACACAAGAACAAATGGATATAAACTGACCATCAACAAGTTTAGGCTTGAAATTAGGTAAAGGTTTCTAACCAGAAGAGAAGTAAAGTTCAGAACAGCGTTCCAAGGGGAGCAGTGGGGGCAAAAAACCTAACTGACTTGAAGACTGAGCTTGATAAGTTTATAGAGGGGATGGCATGTGGCCCATCAGTGACTACCAGTAGCAAAAATCTCCAACAGTTGGAGGCAGGACACTAGATGTAGAGGGCTCTGAGTTACTACAGAGAATACTTTTCCAGGTATCTACCTAACGAGTCTTGCCACATGCTCAGGGTCTAATGATCGCCATATTTGCGGTGAGGAAGGAATTTTCTCCTCGGTCAGATTGGCAGAGACCCTGGGAGTTTTTCACCTTAGCATGTTGTTTAATGTACTACTGGAAGGTACTTGAATACCATTGTGACGAAGGCGGAATAAAAACCTATACAGAAAGTACTGGCCTTTAAAGCTGAATTTGCCAGCAAGTATTTAGATTGCAGCTCCAACTAAATGAGATGTAGGTCTACTAATCAGGCTAAACCATGTTGAAAGAGTGTTCGGGTGTATGCAGGGGCTGTTTAAAAACACACACACTGAAAAATAACCTGGTTCCTTAGCACTGTTTGAGCCCCAGTATACACAGGCTTCTTGGGGTGAGGCAAAGGAAATACGTTTTTTTAACAAGTTCACTTCTAAGGCTTGTATATACAGAAACAAGCCTGACACACACACACTCTCTCTTTCTCTCTCTGTGCGTGTTTATTTAATATCAGACACTGTTATAAAACATATAGTGTATCAAGCAGCTAAGTACATGATGTTCCTTTTTTTCTTTTCTTTTTTTTCTTCTTCACTGTGGAAGACTATATTATCTTTTTTGATGGGCATGTGGAAATCCTATTAGTGTTAAGCAGACATCAAGAGGAGAATATACACTGACATCTATTAGTGAAACAGTATGCCTGTCTTCGGTGTGCTTTTCTAATCTTGGTATTAGATTTGATTTGTGTGTACTTTGGGGTTACACTAAGGTCACTAGTACAGTAGCTATAACAGAGTTTTTAGTTGTTTTTGTTTTAATATTTGTGGGTATGAACTTAGAGCTTGTGAAAGATTCTGCATTGAGAACCATGGGGGTAAAGACCTCTTCTCTTCCCCCCCCCGCAAAAGGCAGAGCACAGGACATGGCAGGGTAAGTTTCTTAATACTGTGCCTCATCCCTAATTTGGAGGTTTGAAACTGCATTAGTACCAATTATGTCCTTTTGTGATGAGATGACATGCTGGGAACTGGATTGAGATCAAAGTCATTTCACCTAAGGCACGAAATAGTCAGCAGGTGGGAATAATGTTCATTTACTAGACTTGGTCAGGAACTTGGATATGAAAAACTAATTTCCATAGTTTAGAAAGTGCATTGTTAGGGGACCAGCATGTTTCCTCCACAATGGGGAAGTCTTCCACTGTATGGAGAATACTAAGTCAGTGTTTCTTAAGCTGTAGTCTACAAACCACCAGTGGTCCACTGAGCACTTGTGGATCATGTAGGGCTGGCTGCTGTACTTCTCTCTTACATCTGCTGCTTTAAATATCCAGACTCACTGACCTATGTGGTATTCTCCTGTCTATGAAATGAGTATGGTCTCAATAAAAAGCCTGGACTCCTACCTTTCAGCTGCTTCTATAGGAGGACCAAGTGTAGCAGCATCCTCTGGGGAATACTGTAGCCAGGGCTAAGATTGAGCCAGTACATGGGCTTTATGGCATACCAGTATCTCTCTGAAACTACTGTTTCTTCTTCGAGTGCTTGCTCATATCCATTCCATTAGGTGTGTGCGCGCCGCGTGCACGATCGTCGGAAGATTTTCTACCCTAGCAACACCGGCGGGTCGGCTGTGGAGCCCCCTAGAGTGGCGCCTTCATGGCGCTGAATATATACCCCAGCCGACCCGGCGCCCCCTCAGTTCCTTCTTACCGCCCCTGACGGTCGTTGGAACTGTGGAGCGCTGCTTAGCTGTTCTCCACTCTCCCTAGCTTTGTTGGTTATTAGCAGTTATAGTTATAGTGTTTATAGTTAAATAGTTAAATAGTTTTAAAAAAGTTGTTATAGTTGTTCTAAGTAGCTCAGGGGATTAAGGGGGTCGTCTCCCCCTTTCTTCCCCGGCCGCGGGGCCGGGCTCATGCCCAACGCTCCCGGCTTCAAGCAGTGCGCCTCCTGCGCGAAGCCTATGCCCACGAGCGACCCGCACGACTCCTGTCTGAAGTGCCTGGGAGAGTCCCACCAAACAGATAAGTGCAAGATCTGTAAGGCCTTCAGACCAAGGACCAAGAAGGAGCGGGACTTTCGGCTCAGGCAACTCCTGATGGAGGCGGCACTTAGCCCGGACACTCCCTCTACGGGCCAGACCCCGGCGCCTAGCACCTCGGTGCGCAGTGCACCGGCAGCACCGGCTTTGACGACCACGCGAGTGGCGTCAGACAAGCCTCCCCGGCACCGGACCTCGTCGGCACCGCAAGCAGTGCCTCGGCGCCGGTCATTATCCCCGGGGCATAAAAAAGCCCATAAAACGGGGACGTCCGTGCCGAAGACGCCAGCTCCCCCAGTGCCGGGGGTAGAGCCGCGTCCGCCGGTGGAGCAAAGGAAACAGGTGCCTCCAGCACCGTCGACTCCGGCACCGAAGCCGTTGAGTCCGGTGCAGATAGCGTCTCCACCGAGGCCGGCGGTGATACAGTGCCTCCCGTCGACTCCAGAGACCTTCGCGGCGGCGAGAGACTTAATAGCTCTCACGGAGCCGGCACCGCCTCAACCACCGGCACCGACTGCACCGCTGACTCGCCCGGTCCAGTCGAGGGGGAAACCGGCCTTGATGCGCCCTCCACAAGGACTGGAACCTCGGCACCGCTCCAGGTCCCGAAGCAGGTCCCCACGCCGCTCGCAGTCCCGGCACCGAATATCATCTCGGCACCGGTCGTACTCGCGGCCAAGATCTTCTTCGCGGCACCGCTCTACGTCTCGGCACCGATATGATCGTCGGCACCGATCAACGTCGAGACGTAGCTCTCGGCACCGCTACGGTCGACGCTCGACGTCGAGAGGCCGCTCCCGGCACCGGGCATACTCCAGGTCCTCGTCGAGGTCCAGATCCGACTCCCGGCACCGACGAGGTCATCGGCACCGGTCGCGGTCCCGGCACCGATCGCCGGCACCGCGTGGAGATAGAACATCCCCGGACCGGTACCGTGCGGCACCGCATCCCACGGGATTCGTCTCGACGCACTCGGCACCGCCATGGCCATCGAGATCGGTGTCCCGCTCCTCTGAGGAAGTATCGAGATCGGCATACCCCCCTCAGGGTCAAGCCGAGGAGCAGGACATAGGCCATTGGCAGGAGGTAGCAGAGGACCCTGCTCATGGCCCATCTCACTGGTCGTTCTGGACCCCGTGGGCGTACCATCAGGCGCAAGGGGCTCCAATTGCGTCGACCTCTCGCTCCGGTCACTCCGTCAGAGGGGCCCCGGAGTCCACCATCTCTCGGCCTCCGCCAGGGGGCATGGAGGCCTCTGGGTCCGCACCACCTGACACCCTGGACCCAGGCACAGGTGATGCTCCAGCCCAGGAACAGGGAGACCAGGACCAGCCCTTGGATCCTGTTCCACCGGAGGCATCTTCCTCTTCTTCTCCCGATGAGGCAGTGGCGGGCACATCGTGCACAGGCCCGCCTCCAATAGATCTTCGGGCTCACCAGGATCTTCTGCGCAGGATGGCCCGTAATATGGACCTGCAGGCGGAGGAGATAGTGGAGGTTCACGACCCGATCGTGAATATCCTTGGAGCGGATGCCCCATCGAGGGTAGCGTTACCCCTGATCCGCACGATTCAAATGAATGCGGATACGATATGGCAAACTCCTGCCTCTATCCCACCCACAGCGAGAGGGGTGGAAAGGAAATACTTTGTCCCGTCTAAGGACTATGGGTACTTGTATACCCACCCCCAACCGTGTTCACTGGTGGTGGAATCAGTGAACGCACGAGAGCGCCACGGCCAGCAGGCTGCAGCGCCTAAATCAAAAGAGGCTAAGCGGCTCGATTTGTTTGGCCGTAAGATTTACTCAGCCGGAGGGCTACAACTTAGAGCAGCGAACCAACAGGCGCTGCTGAGCCGCTACAGTTTCAACTCCTGGAACTCTATGGGGAAGTTTAAGGAGCTGATTCCCCAGGAGTCCAGGGAAGAGTTTGGAGCCATGGTAGAGGAGGGCAAGAAGGTGGCTCGGACCTCCTTGCAGGCCTCCTTGGACATAGCAGACTCAGCTGCGAGGACCCTGGCTTCGGGTATCGCTATGCGTAGGATCTCCTGGCTTCAGGTCTCGGGTTTGCCTCCGGAGCTGCAGCAAACCCTACAGGATCTCCCCTTTGAGGGACACGGATTGTTCTCAGACAAAACGGACTCTCGCCTGCAGAGCCTAAAGGACTCGAGAACAATCATGCGCTCCCTGGGGATGCATGTTGTGGGCCCTCAGCGCAGGCCATTTAGGCCGCAGCCTCAGCGCTTCTACCCCCCCCCACCTCGTCAGAGACAGGACTCGGCCAGGAGGCGAGGGCGAGGTGGTAGAAGAAGGTGGACCGGCCCTCAACCCGGCCAGAACCAGGGGCCACCTAGACCACCTTCAGGCCCCAGGCAGAACTTTTGAAGGTAGAGTTAAGGGGCAGGGGATTTTATCCATTCCAAACCCGCCCCCCGTCCCCACTGTCGGAGTAGCCGGCAAGAAGGAACTGAGGGGGCGCCGGGTCGGCTGGGGTATATATTCAGCGCCATGAAGGCGCCACTCTAGGGGGCTCCACAGCCGACCCGCCGGTGTTGCTAGGGTAGAAAATCTTCCGACGATCGTGCACGCGGCGCGCACACACCTAATGGAATGGATATGAGCAACACATCTCGAAGAACAACAGTTACAACGGTGAGTAACCGTCTTATTTTTCTTCAGAATCTGTTTTTATTTTTGAAAAAGTGGCTGTTATGGTTGCAAAGAAACCTGAAATATGAACAGTGTGTACTTGATGCAGAGATGTTTATTGGTCAAGACACACAGCTCTGAAATGTATGATTATGTCCTCATTCATCTTAATGCTATGTTAACTCAGATTCCCAGACATGATAACTTAAATACTAACACCGTTAACTATTTTATTCCTTGTGTAAGAAAGGAAAGGCTTGATTACAGATCTCCGCTATTTGCTGTGTCTGAGGTCTCGTTTTGGTGTCACAAGTGGATGTATGGAGATAGCTCCACTTTTTTTTTTGGTCCTTCAGTCAAGAAAGCCAAGCCTATGGAGCTTCATAGAGTCCCTGAGCATATCCAAGACCTGTCAAAGAGGAGCCAGTGTGGCTCAGAAAGCTTGCAGAATCATATTTTGAATATCTGTAAAAAATATTGCAATTGGCATCTCATTGTGGTTAATCACATGGTTTGACCTTAGTGAGCAGAGCCTGGTGAACATCACCACCTTTTTTCCTTCCTCCCTCCCAGTTAAACCCCAGATAGCAGTCATAAGAGGAGGGGACAGAGGAACCCATAGCTTAAGTCGGAAAAGAGCCAAGAATTGCTGGTGGAACTGAAGTTTCTGGTTCATTTTGAATCAGGAGCTTCCTTAATGCAGTACTTGAGAGAGGAGGTTGGCAAAAGAACGGCGGGAGCAAGGGCAGGGAGGAGCCTGTGTGAGGAAGTGAAATGATAAAAGATGGTGAGGTGAATCTATTTTGTAAAGAAAATTTAACATTAACGACATAAACATTAAATTATGTGCAGGTACACAAAGTAATATAATCTTCAAAGGGATGATATGGAATTATGTATTGAATAATAATTGGGAAGGGAAATAGGAACTCAAGTGCATTTTGATTGGATGAGTAGATTACTGGCGAGGTTATCGGACTTCACTATAGAGCGGATCAGAACGGTAGATGGGCCATCACTGATATCTTGGACTTTTCTTTGGCCAGTTCCTCATGGTGCAGTGATGATAGTGCTCCAAGCTTGAACTAGGGAAAAGCCAATTAATGTCTTTAAAGACATTAAACAAATGCAGTTCACCTTTCAGGAGGAGCAAATCTCCTCCTGTCACCCCGTTACAAGTGTAAAATGAAAATTTTGTTTGAGCAGTAGGTGCTGAAAGTTGTAACGAAGAAGACTAAGAGGACCGTTCCACACACGTCAGAGGTGAGCTATCTGTTTTAGGCCCCAGTCCTGTATGTATTTCCTCACATGCTTAACTTTACACATGGGAGCAGTCCCTTCTGATTACAAGGGGCTGTGGTGTGTTTGCAGGATGTTGGGACTATTCATAGATTATATTAATTTTTCTTAAAGACTGGAAAGGACTGGTGATGGTCTTCTAGTCTGATCTCATTCATGACACAGTCCATAGAACCTCCCCCAGTAATTCCTGCATTAAGCCCATAACTTTTCTTTTAGATACTGCATCTTTTAGAAAGATACCCAGTCTTGATTTAAAGATTTTGAGTGATGGAGAATACACCTTAATCCTAGACATTTGTTTTCACTCCTGCCTCCAGGCCTTCCCTGGGATTTGAACTCAAGATCTTTGGCACTGTAAGAGAGCACAAGATCTGTACAGATCACCAGACTATCTCTGTTATTAAATCCAAAGAAGTCTTGCTGATTTTGGGCTGCTGAGTTGCCCCACCGGGTATCTTTTAGTGTCAGCGTAACCTGGGAAACTCTGGTGGGTTGGAAAATGGAGCTCATGACAAGGTTGGAGGGTCAGTATTTTATGTATCTCAGGCTTTCAAAGTAAGAAGCTCTGAAAACTCTTATAATTGTCATGTACGCAGCATTAAATGATGCATTCTGGAATATCACAGCTAAGTGGAGCTGGCCAGTGAGGAATTTGCAGAATGTTTGTTAGATCTCAGTGCCCAATACTTTTCTTATCATGATTGGTTGCAATATTCAACACGGTACTTGAGTAAACAGAATTTTCATTTTACATTTACGATTCACTTTTGAATGGTTTATCTTTGAGCCACAATTAAACTGCTAATGTGTCCCTTTCTAGAGTAATATACTAAAGTTTATTACCATTTGCCGCTCTTCCCTGTAGTAATTCATTGTATCTGTTCGGGGCTGTAAGCACTGCTAGTCAGTTTAAATTGGCTAAAGAAAAAAGTTATTTCAATGAGTCCCAACTGCTCTGCAGCTGAAAAGTGAGATCAAGATGTTAAAATATACTCTAATGATATTTCAATTCTGAATTGTCACTTGACAGGCTCTTGCTTATTAATCTGGTTCTGATTAGAATGTTTGCTCATTGTTTTTCTGCTTTGCTCTATCTAATTATAGTGCTATTTGCAGTTGAGAGTTGAATTACTGTCTTCCGAAAGGAAGCGGTTATGTTTCTGAAGAATGCATTTTGAGTTGCTTCCATATCACAATTTTTAAAGTGTTGAAATAGCACCCTCTGGTGGTAATTTATAACTAAACATTTTATTTATTTTTTTTATTTATAAAATTTACTCACATACTCCTTGGGCACAAACAGATTTATTTTTAATTACTAAATTAATTTTCCAATCCATAAACTCCTGGACCGCAGATTAGGATGTAAATATATTCAACAATCTCCACCCCGAGTGGAAGTCTGAAAGAAGAGGCCATATCGTGAAAGTCTGCAGGACACTGTCTGCAGTTGTGGAATGAAACGCTCCTTCCAGAGCATCCAGTTTGCAGGCCCTAATCACTGAAATCTAGACGTCCCATCTGATCTCAATTGTTGCATCATAGACAGAAAGATGGTCTCTCACTGGGCCAGTACCCAAATGGTAAAGGGTTTGTGTTTCTTTAAGAGCAGTTTCAAAACCTTGAATTACACCTGGAAATCAAAAAGAAGTCAACATAGTCTTCAGGGAATTAGTGTAATATGGTCCCTGATGCTGATGCTGCCATGCAGGTGAGCAGGATCATTCTGCATAAAATGCAGATTGAGTGGTCTTCAATGGCAGCCCCATTGATTACATTACAATAACCACAGCAGAAGGTCACAAAGGCATAAATAACTGTGGCAAAGTCCATATCTAAGAGCAATGATTACATTTGGCTTTTCAGATATGCATTAAAAATATAGGTGCCCCCCAAGAACCAAGGAGTAGTTGGGGACTTACAAGCATTCCTAAATTGTGTGCCTCTTTGCCTAAGGGTGGGCAGAGAAGTAGACAGCGCATGCACCACTCCTGCAAACTCTTGTTCTGATAGGCTCATTTGTCATCAGAGTAGCATCTCCCACCACAGTAAAAGGAATCAAGAGACTGGAAAACTTGAAATACAATCTAAGCTAAACGAAAACAGATTTTTACTCTGAAAGAAACTACTGAAATTATCAGTATTGTGTGGCGTTTAATCACCTTTCAATACAAATACTCATCAACTTTCATTCAAGCATTTCACAGCACATTACGAGCATGAATTAAGCCCTCTGAGGGTAGGTGAATAATTATCCCTATTTCACAAATAGGGGAACTGGCGCAGAGAGAGGATAAGGTGTGTCAGCAAGGCAATGGCAGAATCTAAGCATGCTGCCTGGGTGGAGGTGTTTTTTTGTTCATTTGTTTTTTATTCAGATCACAAGACATTATGGCCTAGTTTAAATTTAAAGGGACACTTTCAAGGACTGAGGGGCTATAGGATCTTTTTAAATATAACTCAATAGCAGAAATGTTTTCCTTTCTTTAAAAACAAAAGTTTTTTAAAAATTTAAACATTTCCTGGCAGTATCCCTAAGTTATACATTGCAGCATTTTAATCAGACCTGAGAACTAAAAAGTGAAACTGACCAGTGTGCTTATTTCACTTTAAATATTCCTCTCAGTGGCTGGGGAGGGGGAGAGGAACAGTAAAAATTGTGAATGAAAACTCGTCATTGAAACTAAAAAAAAAAAGAGTAAATTAATCTAAAATAGTGGTACAGTGTAGGTAGAGTTAAAAATCAGTTTTCCCCTTTCTTCTGGGAAATAGCTTGAGAATTTTTAAGGAGCAAGTCCCCCTGTCTGCTTACTCTCTTCTCCTCTCCCTCCCCAAGGTTTTCCCCCCACCCTGAAACTCTAGATATTGTAAACTTTATGTCCATGGGAGAAAAGGAAAACCAGTCTGATATGGAAGACAGACAGCCTGTTTGTCTATCTATCAATATTGATCATTTAGAAAATAGGGGAAGAAAAATAACATGTACGTCCGTAATAGTTTCTTACAGGGCAGGATGTGAAAACAGATCAGAAAATGTTTATACTGGCAAGAGACAGAGCAAGAGAGTGGTAATGACGTGATTTCATTTAGCCTGTTGACTGGCTTAACTGATTTTAAATCGTTGAAGAAGGGTCTAGTGTTAAGGAAAGTCATCGTTCCAGTAGATATTCTAGTGAGAAACCAACAGATAAAAAACCACTCATAGTCATATCTTAAAAGGTAGAAGTAATGCAGTTCCTGCCAATGCAAGGTAACAGTTTTAAATCTAGTCTGGACGAAACCCTAGAAAAATTCAAAGTAATGAGGTTTCCATCATGTCCCATGGGAGTTATTCCACAGCTTACATTTTCCTTATCTTGATTTCATGTCATTACTCCTGGGTAAACCCCATATATCCTCTCCACTCATAGGGTTTCTATTCTTCTCAGTCATTTTGGCTGTATTTTGGCTGCACCTGTACAGGTGGGTGGAGTAGTTACGCGCAGTTTGCACTTTTTGTGCATCTGCACAATGCACAGCCAGAATCCTGTTGGATGAACTCAGAGTGCAAGGTGTATTTGGTAAGTCTTGTTAGCAGTGGCGCTAGATAAGCCAAAGGGACAAGAATGTGGCCATGGTCTCACCTCCACACCACACAATGCATGCTATATCAGTATTTAACCTTGACTGCAGGGAACTTCTATGATGCCACTCCCCGAAAATAAACTTACGCTGTTTATTGCTCTTGGTTCTATTATCCTCTAGGACTGACATTTTCAATTAAAAATAATTATTTTTAATGGGAATTGGACATCCATATCCCTCAGGCAGCTTTGAAAACCTAAGCCCAAGAGTTAATGCTCTTTCTTAATATTCCATTAGTTACTGAGGATAGAAGTTAGACTTATGGAAGAAATTTTGACAGAAGCATCCTTCATTCCTCTTTTGAAAATGGATTGTAAATTTACAGTACAAGCCATTAAAAAGGTTAACATTTGTCAACTGTTATGAAGAATTATCACACAGGTACTACAGCTATCTCCTGTTCAAAGTATAGAGAAAAACTGGTAATCTTAGATGCTGCTGCATGGTAAGTGTTGCCAAATGCTGACTCTATAATGGTGAAAAGCAACAGAGGGTCCTGTGGCACCTTTAAGACTAACAGAAGTATTGGGAGCATAAGCTTTCATGGGTAAGAACCTCACTTCTTCAGATGCAAGTAATGGAAATCTCCAGAGGCAGGTATAAATCAGTATGGAGATAACGAGGTTGGTTCAATCAGAGAGGGTGAGGTGCTCTGCTAGCAGTTGAGGTGTGAACACTAAGGGAGGAGAAACTGCTTCTGTAGTTGGATAGCCATTCACAGTCTTTGTTCAATCCTGATCTGATGGTGTCAAATTTCCAAATGAACTGGAGCTCAGCAGTTTCTCTTTGGAGTCTGGTCCTGAAGTTTTTTTGCTGTAAGATGGCTACCTTTACATCTGCTATTGTTTGGCCAGGGAGGTTGAAGTGTTCTCCTACAGGTTTTTGTATATGGTACAAAAGATGGTAAAGGTAGCCATCTTACAGCAAAAAAACTTCAGGAAGGAGAACACTAGTTGCTTTTGATTAATTGATTTTTTTTTTAAATATCAGTTGGTACAGGAAGTGCAATTAATTTCAATAATACCCCAGGATGCATGTCATATGATGAGGCTGATCTATACAGTTTAAAAGTTTACAATTATGCTCATTTTATGGGGTCTTTCTTGCTCAAAAAAAAAAAGTTCAAACTTTTTCATATAAAGTCAGATTAATTTATAACAAGTGACTTTGAACACCAAACTTTGGAGCAGTTACGCTTCAGATTAGGGCTGTCAAGCAATTAAAAAAATTAATAGCTCGAATAATCACAATGAAAGATGTGCAGACAAAACTACACAGGATCGTTTCAGGGGGCAAGGCAAAGATGCCACATTTATTATGATAACACAATTTGATTTATGACCAATAACTAATACCCCCCTGTCAGGACTGAGATCCCTACTTTGAACTTTAGGGTACAAATGTAGGGGCCTGCATAAAAACTTCTAAGCTTAATTACCAGCTTAGCTCTGGTTCGGCTGCCACCATTTTCAATGGATTCCCTCCCTGGGAAACCTTGAAAAACCTTCACCAAATCCCTGGTGAAAACAAATCCAACCCCTTGGATTTAAAACAAGGGGAAATTAACCATTCCCCTCCTTCCTCCCACCAACTCCTGGTGAATCAAGATCCAAAACCCCTTTGGATCTAAAACAAGGAAAAAATCAATCAGGTTCTTAAAAAGAAGGTTTTTAATTAAAGAAAAAGGTAAAAATCATCTCTGTAAAATCAGTATGGAAATCAACCTTACAGGGTAATCAAACTTAAAGAGCTCAGAGGACTCCCCTCTAGTCTCAGGTTCAAAGTACAGCAAACAAAGAGAAACACTCTAGTAAAAGGTACATTTACAAGTTGAGAAAACAAAGGAAAACTAACACGCCTTGCCTGGCTATTTACTTACAAGTTTGAAATAGGAGAGGCTTGTTTAGAAAGATGTGGAGAACCTGGTTTGATGTCTGGTCCCTCTCATTCCCGGAGAACGAACACACTCCCAAACAAAGAACACAAACAAAAGCCTTCCCCCCCCAAGATTTGAAAGTATCTTGTCCCCTTATTGGTCCTTTAGGTCAGATGCCAGCCAGGTTACCTGAGCTTCTTAACCCTTTACAGGGAAAAGGATTTTGGAGTCTCTGGCCAGGAGGGATTTATAGTACTGTACACAGGACAGCTATTACCCTTCCCTTTATAGTTATGACACGCCCCCCAAATCACAGATAGTGTTGGATGTTCGGTTCCACACTGGCTGTGATTTCTTCCTGGAGTTCTAGGAGAAAACAGAGTTAATAAGACACATGTACCTTTAGACATACTACTGATTATATAAAAACTAACAATATGTTTCATTCCAAAAACAATTGTTAACCAGTTAACTCTGGGAAACTTTCCCGGGAGAGTGCATCAGCCACTTTGTTAGAAGCTCCCGAAATGTGTTGTATTTCAAAATCAAAATCTTGGAGAGCTAAACTCCACCGAAGAAGTTTTTTGTTATTTCCCTTGGCGGTATGAAGCCACTGTAGCGCAGCATGGTCTGTTTGTAGTTGGAAACGCCGTCCCCAAACATATGGGCGTAGCTTTTCCAGCGCGTACACAATGGCATAGCATTCCTTTTCGCTGATTGACCAATGGCTTTCCCTCTCAGACAGTTTCTTACTGAGAAATACGACAGGATGGAATTCTTGATCCGGTCCTTCCTGCATTAAAACTGCTCCCACGCCTCGCTCGGACGCATCTGTGGTTACTTGGAACGGTTTGTCAAAGTCTGGGGCCCTTAGCACAGGGTCAGACATGAGTGTTGCCTTAAGCTGGTTAAAGGCCTTTTGACACTCATCAGTCCACTGAACTGCATTTGGCTGGTTCTTTCTGGTTAGGTCTGTCAGCGGGGCGGCGATTTGGCTGTAGTGGGGTACAAATCGCCTATAATATCCAGCCAAGCCTAAGAAGGATTGGACCTGTTTCTTAGACTTTGGAACCGGCCACTTTTGGATAGCATCCACTTTGGCCTGTATGGGATTTATAGTTCCTTGACCCACCTGGTGCCCCAGGTAAGTCACTCTGTTTTGGCCTATTTGACACTTTTTAGCCTTAACAGTTAGTCCTGCCTGCTGGATGCGCTCGAAAACTTTTTCCAGGTGCTCCATGTGCTCTGCCCATGAATCAGAAAAAATGGCCACATCATCGAGGTAGGCAACTGCAGATTCTCCCAATCCCGCTAGGAGACCATCTACAAGTCTTTGGAAGGTGGCGGGTGCATTTCGCAACCCGAAAGGGAGTACATTGAATTCATACACCCCTGCCTGGGTGACGAAGGCTGACCTTTCCTTAGCGGGTTCATCTAGTGGTACTTGCCAGTACCCCTTGGTTAAGTCTAAAGTAGAGATGAATTGGGCATGTCCCAATTTTTCCAATAGCTCATCTGTGCGTGGCATTGGATAGTTGTCAGGACGAGTTACAGCATTTAGCTTACGGTAGTCCACGCAAAAGCGTATTTCCCCATCTGGTTTGGGAACTAGAACCACTGGAGATGCCCATGCACTCTTAGAGGGGCGGATTATACCCATCTGTAGCATGTCCTGGATCTCCCTTTGTATAGCAGTTTTGGCATGAGGTGACTCCCGGTAGGGTGGGGTTCTAATAGGGTGAGCATTACCTGTGTCAATGGAGTGGGATGCCCGTTCGGTCCATCCTGGAGTGGCTGAGAAAATTGGTGCAAAGCTTGTGCACAGCTCCTTGATCTGCTGTCGCTGCAGACGTCCAAGGGTCATGGAGAGGTTCACCTCTTCCACGCCACCATCCTTTTTTCCTTCGTAGTAGACACCTTCAGGCCACTCCGCGTCATCTGTTTCCTGGGCTGTAAACTGGCAAACGTTTAATTCTCTGGAATAAAAGGGCTTAAGAGAATTAACATGGTATACTTTAGGCTTTATGTTGGAGGTGGGGGAGGCTATGAGATAGTTAACAGCTCCTAGGCGCTCCTGGACCGTGAATGGTCCTTCCCACGACGCTTCCATTTTATGGGCCTGGAGCGCCTTTAAGACCATGACTTGGTCTCCTTCTTTGAAGGACCGTTCTCTGGAATGTTTATCATACCAGGCCTTTTGCTCTTCCTGAGCATCCTTTAGGTTTTCTTTAGCAAGGGCCAAAGAATGTCGGAGGGTGTTTTGTAGGTTGCTTACAAAGTCTAGAATGTTTGTTCCTGGAGAAGGCGTAAACCCCTCCCATTGCTGCTTCACCAACTGTAATGGCCCCTTAACCTCACGGCCATACACAAGTTCAAATGGTGAAAACCCTAAACTGGGATGTGGTACAGCCCTGTAGGCAAAAAGCAACTGCTGCAACACGAGGTCCCAATCATTGGAGTGTTCATTTACAAATTTACGTATCATGGCCCCCAAAGTTCCATTAAACCTCTCCACCAGGCCATTGGTTTCATGGTGGTAAGGGGTGGCAACCAAGTGATTCACCCCCTTTGCAGTTGACAAACTGGGAAGCTCTCAGCTCTGGCTGCTGCAGAGTTAACAGTAACTTTCTAACTAGCTACTCCGGAGGATGTAAAAAGAAAAAAAAACAATTCAGCTTGTAAATACCTTTTACCAGTCATTTGCTAATTGAACCCTTCTCTTAACAAAGGACCTGTAAAAAAAACTTAACACCTCTGCCTTCAGGCAAGGAGAGATAAGATATGCATCTATCTACTTCTAGCTCGGCTTTCCAAGCAGCTAGAAGGAAAAAAAATCTCACTGGCTTTTTGGGTATAAAATGATCCCACCGCTATTCACCATGTCAGGACTGAGATCCCTACTTTGAACTTTAGGGTACAAATGTAGGGGCCTGCATAAAAACTTCTAAGCTTAATTACCAGCTTAGCTCTGGTTCGGCTGCCACCATTTTCAATGGATTCCCTCCCTGGGAAACCTTGAAAAACCTTCACCAAATCCCTGGTGAAAACAAATCCAACCCCTTGGATTTAAAACAAGGGGAAATTAACCATTCCCCTCCTTCCTCCCACCAACTCCTGGTGAATCAAGATCCAAAACCCCTTTGGATCTAAAACAAGGAAAAAATCAATCAGGTTCTTAAAAAGAAGGTTTTTAATTAAAGAAAAAGGTAAAAATCATCTCTGTAAAATCAGTATGGAAATCAACCTTACAGGGTAATCAAACTTAAAGAGCTCAGAGGACTCCCCTCTAGTCTCAGGTTCAAAGTACAGCAAACAAAGAGAAACACTCTAGTAAAAGGTACATTTACAAGTTGAGAAAACAAAGGAAAACTAACACGCCTTGCCTGGCTATTTACTTACAAGTTTGAAATAGGAGAGGCTTGTTTAGAAAGATGTGGAGAACCTGGATTGATGTCTGGTCCCTCTCATTCCCGGAGAACGAACACACTCCCAAACAAAGAACACAAACAAAAGCCTTCCCCCCCCAAGATTTGAAAGTATCTTGTCCCCTTATTGGTCCTTTAGGTCAGATGCCAGCCAGGTTACCTGAGCTTCTTAACCCTTTACAGGGAAAAGGATTTTGGAGTCTCTGGCCAGGAGGGATTTATAGTACTGTACACAGGACAGCTATTACCCTTCCCTTTATAGTTATGACACCCCCCCACACACACACACCCCTCTGTTAGATGTTCTGAACATAGCTTGGGATCGTGGCTTGTGGCGGCTAACTGGCCAGGAAAGCCGGGCACAAGGAAGGGCTGGGTCTGCCCTCCCATGTTGGCAGCAGAATGTTACCCTCCAAAGTCTTCCATCTCACCCATCCTTTTTGTAGGTTTTAGTTTGAATCAAGAGTCTATAGGTCTTGCTGTGTCACGCTGTCTCTGAGTTCGGTGTGATTGATCACCCGTCAATTGCAGACCGGACTTTCAGCCTCGGTCCTGGTTTTGATCTTCCTTCTATTGTACCTTTGTTATTTTCTTTTTAGGGTGGACTCTTCTTACTTTGTTAGGGCTGTTGTCTGCATCTTCAGTCATTCGTGTTTGAACTGTATTTCATCAGGACAGGCTGGTGCTGGAGGTTGATTCCATCATCCATACATACCTCATTCACACATCTAAACTAAACTAATAAGATTACAGCAGGGTTTTGCAAAAAAGAAGGTTGCAGCAAGCTTTTACAAAATGGAGTAAGCATTGTAAAATGGAGTTTGAATTACAATATGGCAAACAGTGAACAGAAGTAGACAAGTGTAATGAATGGCAAACAATGAACAGAAGTTACAATACTGAAACAGTGCAAGTCTCAGTGATTTAAGCAAGAATTGGATTGACAGTGAAACTTACAAGGGCAACTGGCTGAACAGCTGTGGCTCTTAACAAGCATCTTAATTGTCAATTAGCCATTTATTGGGGTAACCGGTTTTATGAATGAATGTTGTTTCATTCATAAAACTTTATAAGTAAAGTTACATTAATAAAGTGAACAATTAAAAACAATTTCATCAGTTCTACATTAAAAAAATTCATTGTGATTAATCGCGATGTTAAGCAATAATAGAATAATATTTAAATATTTTTGGATGTTTTCTACATTTTCAAATATATTGATTTTAATTACAACACAGAATACAAAGTGTACAGTGCTCACGTATATTTATTTTATTAGCGATATTTGCACTGTAAAAAACAAAAGAAATACACCTCTACCTCGGTATAATGCTGTCCTCGGGAGCCAAAAAATCTTACCGTGTTATAGGTGAAACCGTGTTATATTGAACTTTATCCACCGGAATGCGCAGTCCTGCCACCCCCCCCCGGAGCACTGCTTTACCGTGTTATATCCGAATTCGTGTTATATCGGGTCACGTTATATCGAGGTAGCGGTGTAGTATTTTTCAATTCACCTCATACAAGTACTGTAGTACAATCTCTTTATCATGAAAGTGCAACTTATAAATGTAGATTTTTTTTTGTTACATAACTGCACTCAAAAACAAAACAATGTAAAACTTTAGAGCCTACAAGTCCACTTCCTACTTGTTCAGCCAATCACGGAGACAAACAAGTTTGCTTACCTTTGCAGAAGATAATGCCTGCTTCTTGTTTACAATGTCACCTAAAAGTGAAAACAGGCATTTGCCTGGCACTGTTGTAGCCACCGTTGCAAGATATTTACATGCCAGATGAGTTAAAGATTCATATGTCCCTTCATGCTTCAACCAGCATTCCAGAGGAACTAACTTGCATCAGTTGAAACTAAAATATTCAAAGTTTTTCAGCATCTTAAATTTCTATGAAAGAAGTATAAAAGATTAAAACCTGTTAAAATTCTGGTGCTTGCTGCATCTTCAGACCATTCAAAACTGTTCTAAATAGCACTAGAATGCTTCAGGTAATGTTGAAAATCAAGCATCCTCTGAATATTATTGTAGTTTCCATAAATGAAAACTAACCTGTACCCTTCCTTTTGCATAGCCTGGAGAATATATAATAAGCAAAACCTTATTTCCTCATCATTCCCAAAGCATGCTTTATTGGTTGTTTCAGCAAGATGAGGCCTCGTTAGTTAAAGAGTAAAACAGCAGTAAAACAGACTTCAGGGACACACTTATTTGGGTGTTTACATGAAAATGAAATCTGTAATCCTAAAAGTGAATAACATGCCTTAAAGCAGTGATACTCAATCTTCAGCGATCAGGAGCCAAATTAGCAATCGACATTACACAAAAGAGCCACAGTAGCGTGAATTCATTGTTTAATTTACTATTCTATCTAATCTAATCTAAAAATATTCTCAGAGTAAAAAGACTGGCCACGTATTCTACAATTAGTTAATAACATAGTAAAAGCACCCTGATTGGTTGATAATTAAATCAGTGTTTTTATATCATGTGGGGCGAAGAGCTGCAGGAGGCGCATTAAAGAGCCTTTTGCCGCTCCCAAGCTTCAGTCTGAGTATCACTGCCTTAGAGCAGTGGTTCTCAACCCAGGGTACATGTACCCCTTGGAGTACTCAGAGGTTTTCCAGTGGGTACATCAACTCATCTAGATAGTTGCCTAGTTTTTTAACAGGCTACCTAAAAAGCACTGGTGAAGTCAGTACAAACTTAAATTTCATACAATGACTTGTTTATACTGCTCTGTATACTATACACTGAAATGTAATTGCAATATTTATATTCCAGTTGATTTATTTTATAATTACATGGTAAAAATGAGAAAGCAAGCAATTTTTCAGTAATAGTGTGCTGTGACTCTCTTGTATTTTTATGTCTGATTTTTGTAAGCTAGTAGTTTTTAAGTGAGGTGAAACTTTGGGATATGTAAGACAAATCAGACTCCTGAAAGGGATGCAGTAGTATGGAAAGGTTGAGAACCACTGCCTTAGAGTGTACAAGCATTCACAGCCTGACATTTGCCTACTTAAACAGCCTCCAGGCAGATATAGACCAAAGCAGACAAGTAGCAGCAAAGACATCAATATGATGTCTTTTCAACTAGCAAGTTCTATATTTTGGGACTGATTCTCCTTTTCCTTACATGGGTGTAAATCAGAAATAACTACTGGAGCTACAGCTGTAAAACTGTGGAAGAGGAGAATCAGACCCAATTATGCATACAGACATCTTTTTTTGCCTGTCAAGTAAACCTCCTGTGTAAAATCTGTTGTTCATTTGACACATTACTGATGATACTTTAGTTCCAGCATAACAAAGCACTAGCCGGAAACCTTTCTGTACTTCTTGTGTGTGTTTAAAGAAAAAAAGTGCAATAACTAAGAGTCAAACAGTGTAAGAATATATTGTTCAATGTAACATGAATTTAGAATACAGAAGGATTATGGACCATTTCATTTTTAAATCATCCTTAGTTAATTCTGTTGTGTTTTATGTAAAATCTGCGTGAGCTGTAATAT
Source organism: Malaclemys terrapin pileata (assembly GCF_027887155.1). Lineage (NCBI taxonomy): Eukaryota > Metazoa > Chordata > Testudines > Emydidae > Malaclemys > Malaclemys terrapin. Next base: position 48,874,785 of record NC_071515.1, on the reverse strand, counting down.
GAATATTATGCACTTTTGTCAAAAGTTCTACTGTTAAAATTTATCCAAACTGTTCTTTTGATGTGCAGAATACATGAAGATGATCTGTTGGTCAAAAATAAAATATCTTACGTATGTAAAATAACAGTGGAATGCAACAGAGGGTCCCGTGGCACCTTTGAGACTAACAGAAGTACTGGGAGCATAAGCTTTCGTGGGTCAGAACCTCACTTCTTCAGATGCAAGTCTTGCATCTGAAGAAGTGAGGTTCTGACCCACGAAAGCTTATGCTCCCAGTACTTCTGTTAGTCTCAAAGGTGCCACAGGACCCTCTGTTGCTTTTTACAGATTCAGACTAACACGGCTACCCCTCTGATACTTAACAGTGGAATGGAATTCTGATATCCAATTGGGATGTCTGTATGCTACCAAAGTAAAATAATAAATGGGGAAGATTGAACATTGGGTCCAAAGTATTTGACTCCCTTATGTGTGGTGCTTTATAATGTACAAAATTATACAATATATTGTACCCTGCGGATAGATTGTCCCTAGTTTACATAAGTATAGTGACGTTTATACATGCAGTGGGTATGTGGTCCCTTTAGAGATTCAAAGGTGAATCCTCTGGGGCCAGAAATGCCTGCCTCCATTTAATGAACAAATTCCCAAAGGTAGAGGAAAACAGAAACCAGCAGCAAGGGCAACACAGGCACAGCTGCTTCCATTCCTCTGAGCTAATTGTGGGAGGATGGAAAGAAGCTATGGGTGACCTAAGATCTGCACAGGGAGAACAGGTGGAACAAATGGCTATTGGCCATTATCTTTGAAAACTCATGGCGATCGGGGGAGGTTCCGGATGACTGGAAAAAGGTTAATGTAGTGCCCATCTTTTAAGAAGGGAAGGAGGAGGATCAGGGGAACTACAGGCCAGTCAGCCTCCCCTCAGTCCCTGGAAAATTCATGGAGCAGGTCCTCAAGGAATCAATTCTGATGCACTTAGAGGAGAGGGAAGTGATCAGGAACAGTCACCAAGGGCAAGTCATGCCTGACTAAATTAATTGCCTGCTATGGTGAGATAACTGGCTCTGTGGATGAGGGGAAAGAAGTGAACGTATTATTCCTTGTCTTTTTAGCAAATTTTTGATACGGTCTCCCACAGTATTCTTGCTGGCAAGTTAAAGTAGTATGGGCTGGATGAATGGACTATAAGGTGGATAGAAATCTAGCTAGATCGTTGGGCTCAACAGGTAGTGATCAATGGCTCCATGTCTAGTTGGCAGCTGGTATCAAGCGGAGTGCCCCAAGGGTCGGTCCTGGGGCCGGTTTTGTTCAATATCTTCATGAATGATCTGGAGGATGGCGTGGATTGCACCCTCAGCAAGTTTGCAGATGACACTAAACTGGGAGGAGTGGTAGATACGCTGGAGGGTGGGGATAGGATACAGAGGGGCCTAGACAAATTAGAGGATTGGGCCAAAAGAAATCTGATGAGGTTCAACAAGGACAAGTGCACTTAAGACGGAAGAATCCCATGCAATGCTACAGACTAGGGACCGAATGGCTAGGCAGCAGTACTGCAGAAAAGGACCTAGGGGTTACAGTGGATGAGAAGCTGGATATGAGTCAACAGTGTGCCCTTGTTGCCAAGTAGGCTAATGGCATTTTGGGCTGTATAAGTAGGGGCATTGCCAGCAGATCGAGGGACGTGATCATTCCCCTCTGTTCGGCATTGGTGAGGCCTCATCTGGAGTACTGTGTCCAGTTTTGGCTGGCTAGGCTGCATGAAAGCCTTGGCAAGTATTTTGTATGTTTGTTCTGTATTAATTTTGGGTTAAATAAAATGGAGAATAGCACCCAGGAAATACTCTTGTTCCTCTTGAGACTTTTGTTTTTCAAAACAAAAGCTGGTGTAAGTTTGAATATGATTCAGGGAACACATTCTATAGCATAAAGAACAGGAGTACTTGTGGCACCTTAGAGACTAACAGATTTATTTGAGCATAAGCTTTCATGGGCTACAGCCCAGTTCTTCGGATGCATAGACCGGAACATATATTGAGGAGATATATATATATATATATATATATATATATATATATATATATATATATATATATATATATATATACACATACAGAGAGCATGAAAAGGTGGGAGTTGTCTTACCAACTCTGAGAGGCCAATTAAGTAAGAGAAAAAACTTTGGAAGTGATAATCAAGATAGCCCAGTACAGACAGTTTGATAAGAAGTGTGAGAATACTTACATGGGGAGATAGATTCAATGTTTGTAATGGCTCAGCCATTCCCAGTCTCTATTTAAGCCTAAGTTGATTGTATCTAGTTTGCATATCTAGGGTTACCATATTTAGTGCCTCCGAAAGGAGGACACTTTAAAGGGGCCCCAGCCCCGCCCCCGCGCCCGCCCCAACCCCGCCCCTTCCCCAAAGTCTCCGCCCCCTCCCCTGCTTCCCGCGAACATTTGAGTCGCGGGAAGCCTGAAGCAGGTAAGGGGGGGTGGGGAGGAGGCGCGGCCCACCCCCGGCACCGCAGGTCCCCAGCCCGTCCCCCGAGCCCCCGGCCCGGCCCGGCACCGCCGGCCGAGCCCCCGACCCGGCACCCAGTCCCCGGCCGGGCCCGGCACTGGGCCCCCCCGAGCACCGCCGGCCGAGCCCCCGGCCCAGCACCCGGCCCGGCACCCGGCCACCCCGAGCACCGCCGGCACCCGACCCGGCACCCGACCCGCCGGCCGAGCCCCCCGGTCCGGCCCGGCACCCGAGCCCCCGGCCCGGCACCCGGCCCCCCCCGAGCACCGCCGGCCGAGCCCCCGGCCCAGCACCCGGCCCGGCACCCGAGCCGCCGGCTGAGCCCCCCGGCCCGGCCCCGGGCCTCCCCGAGCACGGCCGGCCGAGCCCCCGGCCCGGCACCCGGCCCCCCCGAGCACCGCCGGCCGAGCCCCCGGCCCAGCACCCGGCCCGGCACCCGAGCCGCCGGCCGAGCGGCCCGGCCCGGCCCCGGGCCCCCCCGAGCACCGCCGGCCGAGCCCCCGGCCCGGCACTGCCGGCCAGGCCCCCCGAGCCCCCGCCCCGGGCCCCCCCGAGCACCGCTGGCCGAGCCCCCGGCCCGGCACTGCCGGCCAGGCCCCCCGAGCCCCCGGCCCGGCACCGGGCCCCCCCGAGCACCGCCGGCCGAGCCCCCGGCCCGGCACCCGAGCCGCCGACCGCATGTCCGATTTTCCCGGACATGTCCGGCTTTTTGGGCTTTCCCCCCGGACGGGGATTTGGAGCCCAAAAAGCCGGACATGTCCGGGAAAATCCGGACGTATGGTAACCCTAATGGCATATCAATTGAAGTTCAGCAGTTTCTCGTTGGAGTCTGTTTTTGAAGCTTTTCTGTTGCAAAATTGCCACCTTCAGGTCTGTTACTGCATGACCAGACAGGTTAAAGTGTTCTCCTACTGGTTAAACACTCTTTTTTTTTTTTTTTTTTTTTTTTTTTCTCTTTCTTTTAATTGTAGCTTTAATTTGGGTTATAAATGATGTATGTAACTTTGAAGCAAATTTTGTTTCATTTTGGCATATGGAGAGTATTTTGATAAATTTATTGAAAAGCTGACAACACTTTTTTAACTTAAATATTTGTATTTCATTAGTATCCGGTACTCCAAATCAGGACTGAAACCCTGATAGGCACTGTACAGACATATATGATGATATAGTCTCTGTCCCACTAAACTTAGTCTAAATAATAATGGTGTAGATAGGATTTACTGGGAAACCAATAGGTGGACGTGACTCGGGGTGTTTATTGTTTTTATTGTTGACTCTTTGCTTGTGTGCATTTCAGAAGCAGAGAGTATGCAAGAGAGATCTGAATGAAGAGCAAAGATGATAACTTGGTGAACTGAAATAGGAAGGCTATCCATGCATGGTGGGATTCAACAGAAAAAAGCATGTTAGACAGTTGTTGGAGAAATTTGAGTTACTTTTACATCTCCCAGAGGAAGTGGCTGAGCAGTCCTCTCCATTCTCTTAATTCAAATTGCACATTGCAATTAAATAGGTGCCTGTAAACCATGTGATATTATTAGACTATTCCTAATTTCATTATCTATCCACAAAAGTGCCTCACAAAATGCAGTCAATGTGTGAAAGTATTTTGGATTGGCCTAGATCAGTCATAAAAGTAGCTTTTAATAGAAGTTCTAAAAGCATATTAAACACAGCAACTGAAATGAGGAATATGTTACAAGATCACAACACTGAGTTTCTCTCTTACTATAAGCTCTTTGTTAGCTACAAGGATGGCTAAAATATGAGACCCTATATAATTGTAAGATAAAACAGACTAAAATTCTATGAACTTAAATCAGTATATAAACTGTGTTTAACACAATATTGAAATTTCCTAAAAGGCTAGGGAAAAATTCTACTAGTCTGAAAGATAGTGGGCATAGAGGCCCAATTCTGCCAATCTGACTCATAATGAGTAGTACCGTACTCTGAATAAGATACTATTTAATATGAGAAAAGTGGCAGAATCTGGTCGATAATCTCCCATTCTGCAAAGTTTATATGAAGAAAAGAATTGGTATAGATATAAATGATTGTTTTTAAAAAGTGGAATGTTTTCAAGGCAGAGTCTTCTTTATTTGCTTTTGTTGTTACTGTGGTCTAATGTAGGTATTTCAAAAATAAGAATAAACAATTATGCAACCGTTTCACCTTGGCCAGACTTCCAAGAAAGCAAAAATCTTCGTCAACGTCCATTATGGCAGTGTGGGATTGCACAGAACCTGAGACTGTGTTTGTCTAACTCCATAACACAACTGGAGGCTAATATCCAGGGAGGAAGGGAAAATGGAACTACTTAGGCAACCAGTTCTATCCGAGTCCTCCCCAGACCCAGTAAATTGAACTCCTCTGACTGAAGCAGTATCGCACCCCATCATGGCTCAAGTGGGAATATAGGAGGAAAATTTTGATTGTTTTTAGTATCTTGACTTTGCACAGGTTTATATGCCAATACTCCCCGCCACTCCCCTGCCCCAGAATGTCCTGGGTTTCCAATATAATGTTTATAAATCTGTGTTTTTTTCAGTTTTTCCCCTTAAGTATCTGTAATATATTTGCCACCTTAACTAAAGCATCACACAATTTTCTCTCTCAGGATATATAAATATAAAGCAGATGCTCACTCCAATTCTGCAACATGTTGTGTTCAGGTACAGTAGTCTGCCTGCCTGTGCTATCTATTGGACTATTAGGACAAGAATTTCAATTCTTCAATTTCCTATGTAATGCATACAGTAGATAATGGAAAGGTGACTTGCATAATCACCACATGTTATACTGCTGCTATAGGCTAGTGCAGGGGTGGGCAAACTTTTTGGCCCGAGGGCCACATCGGGGTTGCGAAATGGTATGGAGGGCCGGGTAGGCAAGGCTGTGCCTCCCCAAACAGCCTGCCCCCCGCCACCTATCTGCCCCCTCTACTTCCCTCCCCCTGGCTGCCCCCCTCAGAACCTCAGACCCATCCAACCCCCCTTGCTTCTTGTCCCCTGCTCATCCCCTCCTGGGACCCCCTGCCCCTAACTGCCCCCTGGGACGACTCCCCCCCGCCCCCATCCACTCCCCAGCCCTTGAACTCAGGATTCAGAGGAGGAGCAGGGGCAGCCGCGCAGACGGAGAGAAGCAGCGGTTTCCCCTTCAAAGCACCGCCTCTCTCTGGCCGGCTGTGCGGACGCCCGGTGCTCCTCCTGATTCCTCTGGCTGGATTCCCCATACTTCTGCCACCTGCACCGCCTGCCTGCTCCCCTACCCCCGCAGTGCAGCCCCTCCCCCCTGTGGGGGGTGCGCTGGTGCGGAGTTGCCCGAGTCCCCGGCCCTGGGGCCCCCTGTTGGGGGGCCCTGTGCCAGGGCACCCTGTGTTCACCCCTGAACCGCACCGGCCAGAGCCAGCCGTGCTGCCAGCACGGTAAGCTGGGGCTGCGGGGGAGGGGGAACAGCAGGGGTGGGGCCGGGGGCTCAGGGTCGCGCAGGACGGTCCCGCGGACCGTAGTTTGCCCACCTCTGGGCTAGTGAGTTGAGAATGGAGTTCCAAAGTTAGCTTTGAATTTTGTCCTGTTGCAGGTGTAGGTCAAACTTGTTAAATTTTTGCTACAAAACAAATATATTTTAATAGTTCTAATCTGCCTGTCATTCTTAATGAATAGAAAATAGAAGTTAAATCATTCACTGTAAAATTAGTTTGCTAAGCATTATAATTACAATAAATGTAAAATACGTTAATCTGGAACAATTTTCTTCACAGAAGAAGATCAAATTTATTTTAACTAATGAAAACTCAGAATAGATATTTTTATAATGATGTTTTCTGTACAAGTGCACATGAACTTAAAATGTTAAGGGATAAATAGATGGAGTTAATTTATGTTGGTTTATTACTATTATTCTACTTTTAGTCAACCCTTAGATGGCAGCATTGTTCTCATTGTGTTGATATTTTTCTGATCAGAAGGTCTGTTGTTCATCTAATGTTTCCTGTAATTGTTGAACCTCATTTAGCAAAGTATACTCTCATTAATTATTTAAGAAAGAAAACATAAAACGAAGTGAGAATGCTTTAGGTATCAATTTAATTCAATTTTTTTTTTTTTTTTTTTTTTTTTATGATAGTAAAAGGTAGCTTAAAAATACCTGGTACAGATTGACTTAATTTTTAAGCATGAGCTGGGAAAACTGATGTCTTTATAAATGAGAAACGGTTGACAAGAAGATATTTTTCTCCCTCAATCTCACCTTCCCCTTGCAATCAGACTGTGCAGATTTGATTGGATAAAATACCCAGTAATATAAAGTTGCTGGACTGAAGTATTCTGAGTGTTAGTGATGCAAGTTGTATGCTTGTAATCCTTGTCTCCTAGCTTCAGAGATATTAGAGTTATCTTTATACTGAGTTGGAAAGTTTAAATTCTGAATAGAGGAATCCAACTAACAGCTGTCTGGATTCGAATATGTCTAAGTCACCCTTTTTTTACATACACTGGACACTGCTTCAGGAGCATCACAGCAAGCAAATTGCTTTTGTTTTCCACCAGAGTTTACATTCCAAAAAGTGAGCGTAACTCAAGTTTTTCTTTCTTACAATGGACTGTAAGAGAGGAAGTGCAGCAGTTCACTGGTCTTTATTGTAGTAGCTCTGTGTGTGTGTGTTTGTGTGTGTGTATGTAATAGGTCGTCCTTTAGGTTTATTTAGAGCTCTAAGGGTACACACTGTTCATTCTGAAACGTGTTTTCCATCTGGAAATAATTAGACGCACTAAATTTTTTCCCGCTGCAGGTCCGATCAGGAAGCCCAAGTACGTGGAAAGTCCCAGAGTGCCAGGAGATGCGGTGGTTGTTCCATCAAGAAAAGTATCAGAGCCAACAGAACCCAATGAAAATGGTAAGAATGTATTTTCAGTGCTCTTTTATTTTATTTAATGGCTAGCTTTTCATTTCAAAGGGAGCTGGGCTTATGCAATCATGTCTGTCTTGTAAGAATGTTTTGCACAATTAAATGCTTTTGTAGTAGGGAGGAAGAAGTTTCCTGAGAAGATTGTGATCTTTCTAAAGTCTAAACTCTTGGACCTATGTACCTGGTGAAGACAAAATTTGAATATGAGGGTTGTGGGTCACCTCTTATGCTAGAGGACTGCTTGAATTTTTCTGAATTTTTTTTTCCAAAAAGTTGATTCAATGTGTGTAGTTTTATATTGAATACAATATTGCTGTTAAAAAGTTCAGTGAAAGCTTGCTAACCAGTAGGGTAATATCAACAGTTTTCTGTGTTGGCAAAGCTGATAACAGCTACCCCCCTCAAGTTAATTGGTATTCCTGAATAGTTTCAAGTTCATTAAATTTGACCAGCACATAAAAGTGTAGTTTCGATGAATGTCATAGAGCAAAATGACACTCAAGTCAGTATTTAAGTATATGTACTGTAATGAGCATTTCATATCCATTGTTACATTTTAGATCAATTTACAGCATAACTGACCTCATTAAGGTCACTGCATATAATCAATCCAGTTACAGTTGATCAAATCTGTTTTTCTTGTGCTTCAATTTAAAAGGCATTCTTAGGTTTGAAAAGGAATTATTTATTAAAATAATGTTACTAATATTTATTATATTTTTAGTCAATAAAAATAGACTGGTTGGTTATAGTTTAGTTTTGCTTTGTGGTTCCATTTCTTATTATTCCAATGCTGCAATGATTGAGGTTGCTGAAACTTCAAAGAAAGTGCTTAAAACCAAGCAAAAAAAAAAAAAAAAATCAGTGAAACTTCAGTAAAATGTTCTGATAGTTTGTGGGGTTTTTTTGTTGTAAACCTACTTTTTGTTAAAAAGATCTTAGTTTTAGTACCCAAATATAACATTTTTCTCTCTCAACATTAAAAACAAAAACACTCTGAATAATTCACCTTTTAACCTATTTATATTTCCAATTTAAATGAACCAGCAAAATCTGCATTGTTATATTTTACTTGTAGTTAAGAATGGAAAAATTGGACACCTTTATAATGGGCAGGACATCTCAGTAAATTGGCTTTTGGTTTCAGGTTTTCCTTTTTCTTTTCAATTAACTAATGTGATCAGTCATCAAGCCATCTGACTGACTGACCAGCATATATCCTATTTGGTATAACACAGATAGTATGGGAACACCTTGCCCTTTCCTTACAGCCCCGTTAATAGATTCACAGACATTATTCTCCCTCATTTTTAGGTGCCACATCTAATAGTAACCCTCCATCTAGCAAAGTAGAGCCGCGTACTCTGAGCACTAGACAGAAACCTTACGAAAGATTAAGGCTAAGCTCCCCATCATCTATGACTGAGCAGTATTTACTGGGCTGAGGAGTTTAGACTCACTCTTATCTGAGGTATAGCAGCAAATATCACTACCGCTTGACCGCAAGCCTGGAACAAAATACTATTTTTAAAATAATCATGAATCACAGAAGGCAAAGGAACCAAAAGCTCATTATTAGACGCTCTGTTTTAATTGTTCTGGGGAAAAATTAAGGCTCTGAGGGCACTTGCTGTAAGGCCAATGGAAATTTAACAAAAAGGAATCAGTGTAAATGTGGATTAGTTGTGGTCCAACACAATTAAATGTTAAATGACAATTGATAATAGCCAATGCATTTTGAAATCCATATGGTATCTTTGAAGTTTCTGTGGGGTTAATTAATTCTGCTTTGTGTAAGCCAAGTATCTACCATAAATCTGACAAAGGTAGAAATAATTGGAACAGATATAATAATAAATTTGTGTTTAACACAAGTGGAAAAGCAGAATGAAGAAGTTGATTAACAAGAGAACCATTTCTTCTTTTTGTTTAAGCGTGGTTCTGCTCTGTAAAATGACTTGAAAAGTATTTGGACGTTACATGTTTCTCTCAGAGAAATGGCTATTTCAACTACCAGAGCTGAAAATTTAATCTGCAGGCTGGCTTCTTTTCTGTCAGTCATCAACACCTATTGCAAAAGTTCTGGAGGCAAAAACCTGCTCTTCTACACCATGGCTTTCAATTCTATTTGAAGAACAAAAAAGAATAGCTTTTGACTCACCCTCCCAGGGCTAACTTCTGTTTGTCACTAAAGCAGCAGCAAATATGACTGAATACACACAGAGAACAGTACTTTTTAACATAGTCATTTTTCCTAGTAGAACTTTGCTTAAAATAACTGCAAAAATCACTTTAAACATCAAACTTAAAACATAGCAATTTATATATGTTATACTGAGATTTACTTGTAAATACATTGACATAGTGGCCAATTAGTTATGTTCCAAGTTACAAGCTGTCAGTACTGTATTCAATAGAGTTGTTATCTTGACATATCAAGAAGTAACTTGGAAGATTAATTCGCCACATACTGTTTATATGGGAGTTGTCCCTGACCACCATTAGCTCCACCCCTAGTGGGCAGCAACAAGGCCCAGTCTGCTCTTCTAAGGGCTTTCACCTATCTGTGACATTTTCACAATCGTATCTTCCAAGTGGTTAGTGACTAAACCCAGGGAGCATCCCCAGGGCACCTCTCCTTTGTTGGCAGACATCCATTTAAAATTGTGTGCGTGCATCCATGCATGTCCACATCCACCAAATGTTGTACATCAATTCACTACTCAGGTACACTTTTATGCCAGCTCTTTCTTAGCTCTTTCACAGATCTCCCAGCAAAGTTCTTGACCATAAATACAAAATAGCGCTGCCATGTTGTGTTGTTGTAATTTGGAGAACAGAAACTGCAGGAGTTTTACGGGACCTGGAACCCAAAAACCTGCACTCTCCCAAATCTCAGTTGTAATTGCCAAACAAGGCCTCACCACAGCTGAAATCTTGTACTCAGTTATATAAAACCAGTCCCTATCAGCACCTCATCTGTAATTACAACATGCAAATTAGCAGAATATAACTGTCTTGAGTTCCTTTTGGTGAATGCAAGATTGACTACAAAAAAACCAACCAGCACCATCCATGAACTGATTTTGGACAAGAGATGTGACCTCTTTTGCCAAGACCTGGTTTAATGCCAGCATCCGCTCTGTTTACACAGGTTAATAAATGCAACACAAACCAAGAAGGATTTCAGAAGAAGCAAAAAGGGAAGGAAAATGGGGTAGGGTAGTAATTCTGTCCCTTTATAATCTCCTATGCAGCAAACACCCCAACCCAGAAACAAAGTCCATTTTTGTATGTATTCACATGGGTATGAAGTGAAAGAGAAGAAGAATTTAGGGCTCCTAATGGTTTACAGGCCTCTAGGTGAAGACTCCTGCCAGTTTCCTAGAGGAACTATTAGCCTGCAATATACCGTTGGAAACCCCAGATTCGGCTTCTTGACAACATACACATAAATGTATTTAGGATATTCTCACTGTTAATCTTCTTGTCCCACATAGAAACGATGTATTTCATACAAGACACACACACCCTCCCCCCCAGCCTGAAATCCAGTGTGGGGCAAAGCCTCAGGGTCCATCTGGACTGTTTGCTAATCTTGTATGACAGATAGCAACAGTATCAATTCTGTGAGTCCTTTTTTCTAAGATGAGGATCTAGTAATAGAGATCTGTGCAGTTGTCACCCCAGACTGAATTACAGCAATTCACGTGTTTGGGGCTCAGCTCACTTTTCTTGCCAATTCAAGACCCTGATCCTGATTTCTTTTCATAGCTATCTGTGGGCCAGGACACAATTGCCTGAGCAAGCTCATCTCCATCTGTTGTCCCAAGAAAACAGGAATGATGCAGCTCCAAAACCAAGCACAAAGGTGTGAGAGCTGAAGTTAGAGAGGTAGAGGGGGTTTATTTAGAATGAGCTTCCAGATGAGAATATTTTGGCTACTTTTAGGGCAAACTTTCCTTTAAGATAAAACTCTTATCACAATAAATACTGGGCTTTATATTAAAAGAAACCAAAATCAAACACTTAGGAAAATACTCCCGAAAGATTTTCCTAAAACCTGGAAAGGGTGAAGAACAGAAGTCCTACCATGGACCCAACAATGCAGATGTAATTTACCTGTGCAGCTTTTAGATATGCTGAAGGGCATGGGTTCTATAGAAACTAGAGATGGTCAAAAAAGGGCCCCTCGCCCCCTGGAAAACGTACACCAAAACTAATTCCCTGTTTTTATTGAAACTTTCTTTGGTGAAATATCACAAACCAAAATGTTTCAGATAATTTTTTTTGCATTTCAAGCCTTTGGATTTTTAAAAAAAAATATCAAAAATTTCTAGAGAAAGCAGACACTTTTCATGAATACATTTGTTTAGCCACCCCCCCAGATGTCTGTTTAAAACCAAACATTTTTTTAATGGAAAATTTTCAACCAGCCCTAACAGAAACTCAAAGATTTCAATTCCTGGCTTCTCTCAGCAGATAAGAAGGCTGCCAGTTGTTGTGGTCATTTGTGGTGTATTATGGGCACATGTTTGTTGGGAAAGGGACAGAAACCGCAACCCCTTTAAAAGTAAAAAAAAAAAAAAAACTATTACTATTTTGTTACTTTGTGGTGCCTCCCTAAATTTAATAGTGTCTATGAAAAGCAAAATACTCATCTTTACAATGGATTTGTTGAGGTTTATACATTAGAGGGTTGTAATACTGAAAATAGCTTGACAGTGTCCACTTAATGCCTTCTGTTAATTGGCATGGTTAAAGTTCATTTACCTTTTTAATTGAAACTTGGCTTTCCTGTCAGAAATGTCATTACTGTATAATATTCAACAGCTATAAATTTGAGAGGAAAGCACAGCTTATACTCCAGCTGCATATAGAATAGAAATGAAATTGAAAAAAATCTACATTTTGCCATTCAAATCATACTAAACACATATATGTGAAAATCCGAAGAATAGTGTGTGATGACAACTCTTGCTGTTATCTTAGTTACAGAAAAATGGAACCCTAATGGTGTTCACCTTACAGATATCCTCTTCCCAATATCATTAGGGGAGAGTTAAATATTTTTAAAATACTTAGATAATTCATGAAGCTTTAAATGAACTGAAACAACTACAAGAAATATATACATTAAAAACAAACAGGTGTGTAATCAGTTGAAGGAAGTTAGACTGGTAAAGTACTGCTGTTTGGGGATTGGATGGTTCAATGCAGCTCAAGACAAATAAAGTAAAATGTAGTTATTGCCTTCTGGGCAAACTGCTGAGCTGCACTTAATGTTGTTGGGTGTTTTGACTGGTGCATCTAATTTGAAGCTGGAAATCAAAATTAACTTTGTGCCGTTTCCCTGTAAATGCCACTGAATGTCAGGTATGTCTTATACTGCAATTTGAGAAGTGTGTGCACTCTTCTCAAAGAGCACATTGAGTTGCAATTGGTGTTGTGAAACTAGAGGGAGAAGATGACAAAGTAGGTCTGGTACCCAAATAATCCATTTCTTCCTTTTGGTAATGTACAAGGCTCAGAGATGAGGCTTGTCTTTATTTCTGCCTCATTTGGGATACATCAGTTAGTCAGTGCACCAGGACTTTGAAGTGCAGCTCAGCAACTTCTTCCTGTCTTGAGAGATGGCAATATAACACGGTTTAAATTTAAAATAATACATTTTGGCTTCAAAAACTATCAAATAAACAGGTCTTGTGATTTGTGTTTGCATAAGTTGATGTATTTGTGCATTCGTGTTGAAGGTCTTTGAGCATTTGATCGTCCTCCATAAGTTTAAGTGCAGAGGGCAGCCTGCCTTTTTATAAGAATCCTTTAACTGTCTCCAGATCCTCCCTAGTGTGCTTCACCAGCTAGAAGGGATCCTTACTCTATTAATCCGTGCAATTCACTTATTCTTTATCTGTTTTTTTTCCATCTGTAAGCTTGGGTATAATGATGCTTACTTACAGCCAGCCAAGTACCCTGAGAAACTCAGCTAAAGAAGTCTGGGTTTTTACACAGTCTCCTCTGACACTATTGTTGGAAGATTGAGGCTGGAGGCCCCGTCCTCTGATTTGATCAAATCTTCTCTCCAAAAAAAGATATATTGCAGCATGGAACTGCTGGCACCCTCTCACTGCATGTAATCCAGAACAAGCAGGCTGCATAATCCAAACAATTTAGTTGGATAGTTCTTTGTCTTCATGATGGAAGAAACCAGAGAAAATCTTAGCCTCATCACTACATGTGTGCTCCCCACCTGGTCTCTGCTTAGAGTTCCTGATGCGAGGTAGCCTGTTCCAAATCCAACTAATGCATTTGAGCAGTAGCCTGGATCATTAACTCTCTGTCCTTGATAAATTGAGTTTTTGCACCTAAGTGGTTGGATGCCATAGATTTTTTTTAATTGACAATAGAGATCTGTATTGTGTATGATGTTGGTTTGAGGAGGGGAGTTTTTGTAGTTGGGAAGGTGACAGGGCTGTTAGCAGCTGAGAAGACATGGGGAAATGGTTTGAGGTTGTGTGATTAGCACATCAGCTAGATATTTTTCCTTAGCAGCAGTGAAATAATGAACAATTTGAACATTTTAAAAATGCCATTTTTAGATTTTGGCATTTAAACCTGTTTAGATGAAAGCTACCTGTATTAGAGCTTATTGTTCTTTGGAAGACGATGACTGCACTGATTACATTCAATCATTTTAAAAGTTTTCTATAAGGTCCAGAAACTTTAAAATTTAAGGTTAGATTTTGGAGCACAATTACATAATAAGAGAGAGATTCTGCAACAAATTGTGCATGCACTGAATACAATAAGGCACCACAAAAATGTATGCTGTTTTTGTTGTTATAGCTACAGTTGAGATTGCAAAATGGTTTCATTATTAACCTCTGTTTTTATAAACATAACTTTCCAGAATACTGCTATTAAAAATTATTGGAATGGAGTCATAATCTTACATGAACCTTCACAAACACAAGCTTTAACTATACTTGGAAATGATGTTGAATTTTATCTTGTGTTTACTAACACAATGTCAAACACAGTAGACCAGGGGTGGGCAAACATTTGGCCTGAGGGCCACGTCTGGGTAGGGAAATTGTATGCAGGGCTGGGGCAGGGGGTTGGGGTACGAGAGGGAGTGCAGGGTATGGGAGGGGGTGCAGTGTGCAGGAAGGGGCTCAGGGCAAGGGATTGGGGCAGAGGAGGGGTGTGGAGTATGAGGGGGCTTGGAAGGAGATTGGGGTGCAGGGAGGGGTGCGGAGTGCAGGAGGGGGCTCAGGGCAGGGGGTTGGGGGGCAGGGTGCAGGAGGGGTTTAGGGTGTGGGCTCCGGCCCAGCGCCGCTTACCTAGAGCAGCTCCAGGGTGGCAGTAGCATGCAGTGGGACCAGGGCAGACTCCCTGCCTGCCCTGGCCCCAAGCCACGCCACGCCACGCCAGGAAGCGGCCAGCACCACGTCCCTGCAGCCTCTGGGGAAGGGGGGGCCACAGGGCTCTGCGCACTGCCCTTGCTGCTCCTCCAGGTATCTCCCCTGAAGCTCCCATTGGCCACGGTTCCCTGTTCCTGGCCAATGGGAGCTGCGGGGGGCGGTGCCTGGAGGTGAGGGCAACACACTGAGCTCTCTAGCCCCTCCCTCCCCCCACACAGCCCAGGGGCCACAGGGATGTGGTGCCAGCTGCTTCACAGAGCAGTGCGGAGCTTGCAGCACCACGGGGGAGGGGGTGCAATCCCGTGGGCTGGATCCAAAGCCCTGAGGGGCCGGATCCGGCCTGCGGGTTTGCCCACCCCTGCATTAGACAGTAGACATGAACTGTTGTGTTTAAAATGCTCTCGGCTAGTTGTGGATAACACTAAGTTATTGATTACTAAACATATCTTACAAGTCAGACAAAAATGCAAATGAACCTAAGACAAATCTACCTTTTAAACTTATTAGACAAAAAAGTAAGAGGCTTGTCTACTGTACTTATTACATTCAGTTAACTAAAACCTTGCAGATAGAAAAATCAGTGTTGAGATTTGATTGCAGTCTCTTAATTTTTTATTTATTTTTTTACCTCTAGCAACAGTTTCCAAGTATAATACTGTAATTCTTCATCAAAGTTCAATCTTTTATTTTGGTACAGAAGGAAAGCCTGATAAAGAATCAAACTGTTCACCTGCAGCACAAGAACTGATGACAAGATTGGGATTTTTACTGGGAGAAGGGATCCCAACCTCTGGACACATAACTGTAGAAGAAAAAAATGAAACCATGGTATGATAAAAGAACATATCTTAACTCTCATTCTAACTCTGAGATAAGAACCATTTTCCTAAGAGTTAATTGCAGTCATTTGATATTTACAATTTGACTGTATTCATAAAAATGCGTGTCATGGAACTTGTAGGTGAATCAGAACCTGTAGAGGTTTTTTAATTGATAAATGATCTCAACTCCTTCCCCTAAGAATAAAGGGCAGTGAGATTTTTAAAAATAAATGGCTTATACTGTCAATTTTAGAATGATTTGTTAGGGGGAAATGTTAGTAATGGTTAAAATAGCAGATCTTGTAAGGGACACCTCCTCTTTCTCCCTCCCCCTCGCCTCCCCGTTGAGCCCTGTTTCACTTCTGCTCTGTGATGTCTGTGTTTGGAAGCAGTGAGGGGAGAGGAATGAGAGGCTGATGTCCTATCCCTCTACAAAAATGTCATGTATTGACTGAGATCCCTCAATAGCCATCAGTCTTTATGCTTATCCCAGGCCTCCTAAATCTTATAACATCAACTTAGTTTTCAATGGTGGTTAAGTGTGAGCAAGACAACGATCCCAGAGTTTAAATGGAGAGAATGAATAAAGCATTTGTTTTCAGCAAAATGTCTAAAAGAAAGGAAATCTGCCTAGCAGCCAATTTTTCCTCGAACAATGTGTTTCTCCTTTATTTCTTCAAAATCATCACTTTTGAAAGAGTATTTCAGGAACATGTCTCTGAATCTCCCAAATCACTGAGAATAAAATGTAGGAATTAAAGTTCTGCACAGAAATGGGTTCTTCAGGTTTTGTCATTCTTCTATTTCATCTCAGTAATTCTAATGTTCAAGAAATGATGTGCCGTCTTCTGTGCAGTAATTGTTTGTTTCATTCATGTTGTAGTGCACAGTAACCAGTCAAGGAGTCAGCCCCTGCTCTACACTAACAAGCAGCACTACGTCACCCAGCACTGATAGTCCCTGCTCAACTCTGAATAGCTGTATTGGCAAAACAGCAGCTAATAAAAGTAGTCCCTGTGGGACCATTAGCAGCCCTAGCTCCACACTGGAAAGCAAGGACAGTGGAATTATAGGTAAGCAACTGAATTCTTAGTAATGTAAAAACTTAACGGATATCTTCTCTTGTTGTTTAGTGTTTATATAGAGAGAAGGACCAGACCACAAGATGTTTTCCTGTCTAATTCTACTTAATAATTTGGCTCTAGTTCCTATGCTTGAGAGGATTTAAAAGTGCTGCTCTTTCTCTAACAGCATTGTCGTTTCAGGTGTGCATTTTCACCTTTTCCTGTTCATGTTTCTAATACCCCTTGTTTCTTTTTCTTTATTCCTCTTATTAGTTTTCTCTTCAGTTCTTTCTCTGTTTTCTAATAACTGCCTCCACTTCTACCCTTCCCTTGTCTCTTTCTTCTTCTTGGCATGTGCTTCTGCACAGTAGTGTTTTACCATGGTGATGCCCACAGTTGTTTGAAACCAGTCTGTTAGCTTCCAACCAAAAAGTATTTAGTATTGCTGCTACAGGGAAGTGCTACTGTGCTGTTCATGACCACAGTCAGATCATGCTAATTAAAAACAATGCAGGTTTTTCCAAGGTTAATGAGTATGGAAGGAGGATTTAAACAGGGTGACAAGGGACAAGTGAAATTCTGGTGATCCTCCACAAAATCGATAACTTTGGGCAGGAGGGAATTTAGAGGCCCCACAGTTATTCACAGCATGGAAGGAATATCTCTCTAGTGAAAGCAGCCTTCACAGTAAAAGTCAAGGATTAATTTATTTACCATTGCTAGGTACCTTAATATTTAAATAAGAATATGCGTGTTAAGGGAAAATTCAAAGCTTTGGGCCTTTGTGTATTCCATCTTCTCTTTCCGTCCTCTGTCTTGAAGAGTTTAGTCTTATTTTTCTGTCTTATATGTAGGGACCTACCAAATTCATGGTCCACTTTGGTCAATTTCACGGCCGTAGGATTTTAAAAATACTAAATTTCATAATTTCGGCTATTTAAATCTGAAACTTCACGGTGTCGTAATTGTAGGGGTCCTGACCCAAAAAGGAGGGGTGTGTGTGTGTGTGTGTGTGGGGGGGGGGGTCACAAGGTTATTTTAGGGAGGGTTGCGGTACTGCTACCCTTATTGCTGCAGGCAGTGGCGCTACCTTCAGAGCTGGAAAACTGAGAGTGGAGTCTGCTGGCCGGGAGTCCAGCCCTGAAAGTAGAGCCACCGCCAGCAGCAGCACAGAAGTAAGGATGGCATGGCATGGTATTGCCACCCGTCCTTGTGCGCTGCTGCCTGCAGAACTGGACCCTTAGTCAGCAGCTGCCACTCTCCGGCTGCCCTGCTCTGAAGGCAGCGCAGAAGTAAGGGTGGCAATATGACGATCTCTCCCCACCCTTGCCCTAAAATAACCATGCAACACCCCTTCCCCTCTCCCTCCCGCAACTCCCTTTTGGGTCAGGACCCCCAATTTGAGAAACGCTGGTCTCCTCCATGAAATCGGTATAGTATAGGGTAAAAGTACACAAAAGACATGATTTCATGGTCTGTAATGCGTTTTTCATGGCCACAAATTTGGTAGGGCACTACTTATATATTACTGAGTATACTGATGCTTGACAGAAACACATAATGCAAACAGTCTTGCGAAATATTTGTCATGATTTCAGTACCTCCATTTAAAGAACTGGCTGGTGAATCCCTGAGTGCAGGCTGCTGTCTTAGTGTTACCTCCCAGCAGGGGCCCCGAGTAAAATGGAAAGATCATCTTTCGTGTTAAACAAAACTTGAATTTGAGCGAGCTTCAAAGCTGTTGTAAAAGAGGGGTTTGTTTCTTACGTTAGTTAGTAGGTAAACCACCTGTTAACTCATTAACTAAGTAAGCCCTTTTAAAATCATTAATTTCTATCATGACTGTTAACTTTACCTACAATAAGAAAACAAACATAAAATATCCCCTTAACTTGAAGCTACAAGGTTTTCCCAATTCCAGTGCCTTCTAACTGGAAAAGTGACCTTTCAGTTCTACTTAAAATCAGTCAGTTGTCAAAATGGCAGCTTCTTATTTGACTTGTGTAAGGCACTAAACATTTTTAGTAATCTCTGTACAGAGAGATTAGAATATAGAGATTAGAACATTTTGTTATAATGAAGGTGTGATGCTGGCAGACCAGGTGCCAGGCTAATTCACTTGTGTATACGTTCTTCAGAGTAATTGTTAAATGTATAGGAGTGTATTCGGTGTTTAAACTTCATGAAAACTAGTGGGATGTTACTCGCATTGTTTTCATTTATCTGTATCCCGTTATAATGTAGTAGCAAACATTTACATTGTGTATACCCTTGTAACTTAATAATCCATCAAACAAAGCATCAAACGAGAAAGAAGCATTGGGGAATGCAAATGAAGAACATAACAGAAAATTGCTAATTTCATAGCAAGTGGTCAGGTGGTCAAAGACTCAAAATGCATCCTCACTCTCCATCATCAAAGGAAAAGCCTATGTGGGTAGTGGCCCTGTCAGCTTGTTTTCTGTGAGAAGAAGCTATAAATATGGATTCACGGAAAGATCCTTCATCTCTGGACTGTCTTAGAGGGAAGTGTACCAGATGCAAAGCAGAGATCCCCAGACACAATCTGGGAACCCTGAAAAGACTTTTGAGAAACTGGCAATTTATTACATCACTGCCACCATTTGGAATTACAAACTGTGACTCACCTGTGTATATGTTTTACCTGCTTTAACCTCTCAATAATGCTAATTACTTTTATTAGCTAATAAACTTTTAGCTTACTATAGAATTGGCTACCAGTGTTGTCTTTGGAGTAAGATCTAGAGTACCAATTGATCTGGGGTAAGTGACTGGATTCTTGGAACTGGGAGCAACCTGATGTGGTGTGATTTTTGGCTTAAGTGACCTTTTATCACAAAGTCTAGTTTTCTGGGTGGCAAAACAGACTGGAGAGTCTAAGCAGACTGTCTGTGACTCCATCATAAAACTGATATAATGATCAAGAAGTTAACATTTATTAATGGCTTGGTGAAATCTGATTCTAGAACACACCACCAGTTTGGGATGTCTGCCCTGAGGTAGGCACTCACAGTCATGAGCCACTCCAGACAGCATGACAGATTGGTCTAGTCGTAATAGGATTCACGTGCCACAGATCAGTTAGCCTTAAAGATCATAACCCTACACTATTAAAAGTTAAAATTCTCAATATCAAATGTAAAGGGTTAAAGTTTAGTTACAATGAGTGGGTCACAGTCATATGACGGTCTTGACACAAAAGACCTTCTTAAAAAATATGTAAAAACAGGGGAATATTCCATAAAAAGAGACTCAGACCAGGAACTGAAAGCTTTGCTCATAGACTTTGACCAGAGAGCAGGGTCTGAGCATCCCCATACTCTAGATGCCACAAGACAGCTGCAGCAGAACTGGTTTGGCTGGGGCACCTGGAAGCCAAGAAAGAACGTGAGCATGAAATAAGGATGAGGGAACTCTGGATCAAAGAGACAAAAGAAATGGAGGAAGCTGAGGAAAGAGCCTACCAAAGATGCAAAGCTGATGCTGAAATTGAGATGGAAGCCCACCAAAGACACATGGAGCAGCTAGGAGCTGAGAACCATGCGCATGCCCTGCATTTCAAAGTTCTGGAGCAACAAAAGGAGCAGCCTCAGACTGTGAGTACATCCTCTCACAACAGCAGAGTGGGAGAGAAAGTCTTCCTGATTTATCAAGAGACTGACTGCATTGAGCAGTTCCTATCCACCTTCGAGAGACTGTGGGATCCATAAAATTCCAGAGGATGAATGGATGCCTATCTTCTTAACCCAGTTGACTGGGTAAGCCAGATAGGTTTTAATTATATGGAGGAGACTGATGCTAAGGTGTATAAGTGATTATGAAAAAATGTATTGAAGAGGTCCTCACCTCTGAGTCCTATCAGTTCAAGCAAATAATTTAAATATTCCAAGATCTACAGTTAGTCAGAAAGTCAGCGACATGCAATGTAGTAAAGAGGGCTACATTCCCCATCTTTTGTTGATGGAAAGAATTTCAGATGAATGTATTCCCTCTTTCTACCATTACAAATGTTTTGCTGATTTCCACTCTGGGATCTAGCACTGGTGGTGATAATACGCTCTTCTATAGCACATTTCACTTTGCAGTTTGACCATTCAGCTATTTTAGCATTTCATAGCAAAATGGAGGAATAAAAAATAGTAATCATGCCTTAGTAATCTATTTTAGTGTGGTTATCTCAGAAACAGATAGTCTCCCTGAGAACATGTTGTCTTAAGATAGTTAGCAAAATTGTCCTACAGTCCCTTATCATGCGTATCTTGGAAGAGAGATTTTCTATTTGCTGTCATATAAGTTAGAAGAAGGAAAAGAATACAGTAATAATAGTATTCTCCCTTTCTCTGACTTTTTCAGCATTGTTCCATCTACTTCGGAGATAGGTCAACTTTGAAATAAATCTGGGGCTCACAATTTCTCAAAACAAAGCATCTGCAACAGATAAGAGGGAAATTCCATTGTGACTCTTAAATATTACTTATTGTAAACATTAAGTGGATGTTTTTTACTTTTCACTTTAGAAAATTTTATGAACTCGTTTCACAACTGAAAACGCTAACATGTTAGTAGAGGTCACTGTTAGCCGGAAGTTTAATTGATTAAGCTTTAGGATATGCCTGTGAGGTAAAGTAGGTAAGTACTTTACCCCATTACTTATCTGTTAAACTGAGTCAGAGAGGTTGTCACTAGCCTAAGGTCATACATCAAGTCATTAGCAGAGCTGAGGGTATGACCCTAGAGCAGTGGTCCCCAACCTTTATGTGGCCAGTAGCACATTAATGTTTTCAGAAGAGTGTGGCGGGTGCCAACAATTTTTCAAGGCTAATTTTGTATTTGTACATTAAATAATATGAAAAACATCATACTTAATATATGAATCCAGAGAGAAGAGAGAAGCCGGAGAGAAGGCATGAGGATAGAGAACACCGGCGCCCGCAGCCTGCAGCCCCGGAGTTCTCTGTCCCTGGCAGGCGCGGGGCCGCGGCTTCTCTATGGCTTAAGTCGTGGCCCCGTGCCTGCAGCCTCGGAGTTCTCTGTCTCCATCAGGCGTGGGGCTGCAGTTTCTCTCCTCTGCTGGGCACTAGGCGGGCGCACATAAATGCCCCGGCAGGTGCCATGGCGCCCACGGGCACCGCGTTGGGGACCACTGCCCTAGAGTCTTAGGGCTTGTCTATAATTAAAAGTTTTGCCACTTTAACTATACTGGTATAGCTAGAGCAGCAAAACAAAAAACAGACCTAAAAAAACAACCTCTGTACTGTGCAGGCAGTTTTGTCAATATAAAAGCACTTACATCATTTCCTGAACTAGGTATATTGCTATAAGCTATACCAGTATAAGGCATCTTTATACTGGTGTAACTATTTTGGTTTAAAAACAAAAAACCCAACACTTCCCAACTTGAGAAAGCTTGACTTGTAAAACTGTTAAGTGTTGACCAAGTCTTGGGCTCTTCTGGTAGACACTCCTTGCCAAAGTCTGAAAATTTTTATAGCTTCTGTAAGATAGTGGTAAATAACTATAACCAGTTGTTAAAAAGTTAGTCATTTTGACTTTAAATTTTCACTTGAGTATGGTTTTCAAATAAATGATTGCTCTGCTCACTGATGCTCAGCATTTTAGATGCATTTTGTTGAAAAAAAATAAATTTGATTTTGCCAATTGTTTAAGGGCTATGAGCTATACTCATTCACTAATAATTTAAGTGCTATTTAAGTTAATGAGAGTGACATTCATTAAACTACACTAATTTTGTATCGACATGAGCTCTTAATTCCCCCTCCTCCCCCCGGAAATAACAAAAAGTCTAGATTTTAGAAAACCAAACAACTGCTCATTCTGGCAAGTGAGATGGGGTTTTCCCCTCTCAACTCACATTTCATGCCTTGGCATAATTTCCTTTCTTTTAAAAGGAGCCTCTTCCAGTTATAACTCATTTCTTTAAAGCAATTGTCTCTTCTTCAAGTTAGGGAACACACCTCAAATGGAAGTTTTGAGACCACTTCCTATAAACATTTTAAAGAGGTATTATAGAGTTCTATTTAAGTCTCTTATGGACTCCACTATAATTCAAATTTATATTATTAAAATTATCTTAATTATACCCTCACCTACTTCATTTTTTTTTCCTGTTTATTGTTGTGGCTTTACAGTTATTTGCTGGAAAAATGAAGTTCTCCTTTCTTGCTTGTAACATACTTTTTGCATAGCAGTATTCCTATATACAGCTCTGCAATCTAATAGTAGTCTATGTGCATACTGTATGTATGCAACTTTATTTTTAAATAGTTGAGCACTTACTATACAATATGTGCTCAGTGTTGTGTATAATATAAACGTTAATTCAAACTAGGTACTTTTTAGTTCGCACCAGTGATGAGAGAGGTCTTGTTGAATAATTAAATATGGGGTGGGGAGGGGAGGGGAGGGGAAGAACAGCGTTTGAATTTAGTGGCAGCATGAAAAGAGACCAGAAATGATCCAGTTGGAGTGTTGAAAGGAGTGTAGGAGGAAACTGGAACAGACATAGGCAGGGCAGTATTGTATAGTGTCTTGAATTGTGTGTGTGTGTGTGTGTGTGTGTGTGTGTGTGTGTGTGGTTCCTGACCCTGAGACCCTCATAGAAATGATTTGCTACAGTTCATGATGGAGGTAGTCTACTGAGCTTAATGATTGATTTAAAATATAGCCTTCCATCTCTCACTTCTTCTCCCAAATCCATGGAAAACAAATTCCTTGGGAATCCATTTGGAGACTGTTTAAGATCTGTATGGCTCAGACCTGCTCCATAGAGGAAGTAGGCAGAAAAATGGGGAGTATAAATTACTCCTCCAAAAAATTCTTAATCACCATTACCATTACTATGAATATTGTCAAGAAGTGAAGTGGGGGAACACGTCTGATACATAAACTTTATTTTGGTTTTGTATAAAAAATGTGTATAGTTGTGCATTCAGATTTGTTAATAGCATTAAATGTGCATTTTGAATAGAGTTTAGCAAGTATATCTTTTGTAACATTTTCAGCACAGTTCACCCAACCATGAAAATAGCTTGTTCTTCCATGCTACTTAAGAAGGCTTCCATTGTATTTTCATTCCCACTTGGTTATTCTGAGCCAGCAGGCCCTTTGACGGGAAAGCTTCCCTCCCCTCCCCCTACTGCTGGCTCAAGCTTCTTTTAGTCTTCTAATGCTTTACTGACATAGTCTCTGCTTCCATTGAGTTTGACATAATGGAGGTGGAGGCAGGTTTTCATCTTTAGCAGTGAGCTAAATAGGAGAAAAGCCTGGGCTACTCGCCAAAACATAAGCTTTCCTGGAAGCATGCTACTCTTTCAGTATGGAAGGCTTGAGTGGAGCTCTTCCCTGGCTTTATTTTTTTAAATCCAAGGGGAATCCTCATTTATAATATTTCAGAAAGGGCCAAGTTGTTCCGACACAAGAATAAAAATGCAATAACTCTGTCATGCAAAAATGCAATAATTCTGTCATGATGAGGGATGAGGATTACTGAATGCTTTATAAAAGCCTTAGCTTTTACAGTCCATAATTGTTATGCCAAATTGTTGGTATTTCTTTAAATAAGGTTCTATTTTAAAATACGTCACTTGCAAATCCCTTTAAATGTAATGCTCAAGCCTGGTTTACACCTAAAATGTAGACCAACCTATCTCCGTTTCTCAGGGCTGGGAAGAGTGTCACCCCTGTGCGATGTGGTTAGGTCAACTTAGCTGTGTTGACTTAATTACCACCTCTAGAGAGACTGATTTACTTTATACACAGCATGAATTATGAACATCATCTAATATTTTTATCTAAAGCAGAACTAATTATTTTTAAATGTGTTGATTTTATAAACATCACTGAAAATAACAAACTTTATAAGCCTCCAAGTGTATGAGTGACTAAGCTAGTAGCTTAGTTTGGTAATCAGCACACCTATACATAATCTTAGGGCTTGTCTGCACAGCGCGTTAGTGCACACCAGCGTGTTGCGTGCAGCACTGCCTGACTACATCAGCGTGCACTAGGAAACTTTTACTGTTTGCCAGCAGGGTCCACACAGACAATACGTGACATATTGGTGTACACTCGAATTTACACCCCAGCTGGTGTGCACTAACAGCCCGTGTAGACAAGCCCTTTGAGATTGACCTAAGTGCACTTGCTTTGGTAGTTGCGCAGTCCATGGAGGCTCTGTGAGTCTCCTGGGTTACTTATTCTGAGGAATCATTTCTCTCTTACCTGCTGTTACCACCACTCTCTTGAATGAGGAGACACGGTGCCAGTTTTAGTCTTAAATGACTCCTTAATCTCATTTATCCCCTATGGAGGATGGAGAGACTAGGATCTGGAATTTGGAGCAAGGGTGCTCATGTATAGAAAGGGAACAGTGTATTTGCATGGTTTTATGGTGGCCTTTGCATACCATACAAACCTATTCTCTGACTTGGGTGTCCCACTCTAGAGCCACTATAAATCTCCTTTTTGGGCATACACACCCCAGAAGATCCCAAAAATCGATAGGTTGGGTGGGACAACAAATTCAGACACAAATATTTTTGGGTTAACTCTGTTCCTCTTCTCCTTACTCCTTCTTTGTTCTTTTCTAATGAGCCTGTCACCCATTTTTTTTTATCCTCCATCTTTTATTACTTTATTTAGACTGGTAGTTTTAGAGGAAATCTTTCTCTGAAAAAAATCTTAAGGATTAAAAATACTTGGGACTGTGTAACCCTAGTGTGTCTTCAGCTGGTGCTTGAGTTTATAACAGTGTTTCATTTTCTTTCCTGTTTAAGTTAAAAAAAATGCTTTTTTAAATGAAGCAATTATGGCTGTTTGCTTTTTCTTCCAGTTATTTATTTTAGATGTTTTGAATTCTTAGATTATGTATTAGCTGGAAATGCTGTTGAAGTTAGTTGTAAACTTAGAAACTTCATGTGTCTAAAACATATTGTATGTCCCTGTTTTTTGACAACTGTTAAATAACACTTGAATAAATATTATGAAACGTAGATGGGGTTTCAAATAAAATTTTATTTCACTTTGATTATAAAATATATCCTACTTTGCAGTTATATCATGCTTTTCATCGAAAGACATATTATTGTTTTCCCAAATACTAATTTAACAAAATAAGCTTTCTGATACATTTTGAGGCAAGAAAACAAACAGTGCACAGCAATACTAGAGAACAAGTTAGGATATGAAGTGAAGAATATCATATCTAGCTAAAAATTTAGGGAGAATCCAGGCAAATGGACTGTAATTAGAGGTGGAATTTGACCAAAGATGCTGAAGTTTCATACCTCTGCTTTTTCAAGTATTGTTATGAGATCTGTAATAACTACTAGTGATCAGGAGTTGACTTTGCTAGTATTGTCCAAATGACAGCCCCTGCAGCAGTACAGTGCACACTAGCACCATACTGGGCACTGGTTCATTATTGATTTGACCATTCAGTACAATAGGAGCTACCCTTTTCTCTGTCACCACATCCAGAAACATGGATGTTCTTTGGTGCATGGATGGAAGAAGCCCATTCTGGTTCTACCATGCTTTTTTATGACACCTGATATGATCACAACACACAGTGCAGTGGCATAGGAACCAGCAAACAGCTGAAAACAGGAGTTTGAGTGGAAATATGTTGGAGGAGAAGAGAGGCAAGCACCTGTTCCTTAAGGGCAGTGAGAATTTAGGAGGGAAGGCTATGACAGAGACAGACACAGTAGTGATGGTGACCCGAGGAATGGAAGAGACTATGAAGATGACCAGATGTGGAAGCTGTGCGATGTACATTATTCTGGAGAGGATACTTGAAAAGCGTGTCATTTGTATGAATTGCCCCCTGATTGATCTGGTGGAAGAGAAGATCTGAGGTTTGGAGATGCAGCTAAAAATTATGGTTGAGTTTCAAAGGGGATTTGAGCAGATGATGGAGGGAAGGAGAGAGGTGACTAAAGGGAAACCTCAAGACTTGCAGATGCATGATGGACCAGAGGATTGTGAGGGTACACTGCTGGATGAAGAAAGTGGCCAGTGAAAGGGTGTAACTTCCGACTACGAGAGAGGAAAAGGTTGGTTAGCGAAGAAGAAATAGAACTGAGTAACAGGTTCACTGAGTTGGAAAATGAAGGGGAGAGGCAGGCAGTAACCAAAGATGGGAGGGCAAATAAGATGAGAAGAGCAGCGAGTCCTACGAGAAGAGGGAAAGAGACAATAGAAATAGCCAAAGTTTGGAGCCACAGGAGGATAGAGGATGACTTGCAGAAGATTGCAAGTGAGAACAAAAGACCAGAAGACTTGCAACCAGAAAGAACAGAAGGGGGAAGACTGGAGATTCTCAACAACACCAGGAAGAGGCAGATCTATGTGATTGGGGTCTCCCTACTAAGAACAACAGACAGGCCTGTCACCAGAGCTAATTTGGAGAACAGAAGTGGTTCTCTCTGTCGGGAGAGATGTGGGATTTGGACCTGAGGCTGAAGAGGATCCTAATGGGAATAGAAAAGAATCCATGGGTTGTCCTTCATGTCGAACAAATGATACTGCTAGATTGTCATTGAAATGCATCAAGGAAGACTTACAGCAGGCTGGGGAAGATGCTTGAAGAAATGGAGGCTTGAGTGATCTTCAGTGGGAACCTGTCCCTAAAGGAGGAGACAAACGTAAGACAAATTTATGATGATCAACCGATGTGTCAGGCAGTGGTGTTTTATAAGGAGGTGGGATGTTCAACCACTGGGAGGCATTTATGGATAGAGAATTGTTCTCATGGGATGGACTCCAGCTGAGTAGAGAGGAAAATACACTTCTGGGATGGAGGTTGGTGCAGCTAATTAAAAGAGCTTTTAATGAGGAATTCAGAGAAGACAGGAGATGCTTATGTAATTTGCATGCCTGACTCTAATATTGAGTGGGAGGAAAATCAAGAAGGAGAGGATACAGCAATAGAGAAAAGAGGAGTAAAAGGTCAGAAAATGGACAGTCAGAGGAAAGATACTGTCAGTGGTACTGGCACTAACAGTCAGGTGATACTGGCAGTAAAATGACTGTACATTATTGAGCGAAGAGTCTTGGTGAAGCTAAGTAGAAACAACTAAGATGTCATCTGTACACCAATGCAAGGAGCCTGAGTAACAAAATGGAGGAAGTAGAACTACTGGTGCAGAAAGTGAAATTATATTATATATATTATAGGGATAACAAAACATGGTGGAGTAGTAGTCGTGCCTGGAATGCAGGTATTGAAGGGTATGTGCTATTCAGGAAAGACAGAAATAAAAGATAAATGTGGTAGAGTAACATTGTATATAAATGATGAGATAGACTGTAAAGAAATTAGAAGTGATGGAATGGATAAAATGGAATCACTTTGGGAAAGAAAGGTAACAGATGCTCAACTGGGATAGTGTTTGGGATCTGCGACAGATGCCCGGGATCCAATTTGGATATGCATGAGACCTCTTTAATATTTTTAATTAAATAAATGCTTCTGGAAATTGTGTGACTATGGGATGTAGGTTGGAGGACAAGTGCTACTAATAATAGTAGGGCCCAGATATTCCTGGATGTGTGACCTGGCACATTTTTTTAATCAAACAGTCACGGAACCAACAAGAAGTGATTGATGCCCCATTAGACTTAGTATTGGTAAGTAGCAAGAATCTAATAGAAAAACTGGTTGTAGAGGACAGTATTGGCTTGAGTGACCATGAGTTAATTCAGTTTAAACTAAATGGAAGGATAAAACAAAAATAGGTCTGCAGCTAGGGTCGTTGATTTCAAAAGGGCAAATTTTATAAAAATTAATGGAATTAGTTATGGAAGTGGACTGAATTGAGGAACTCAAGGATCTGATTGTGTAGGAGGCTTGGAATTACTTTGTCAAAGTTGCAGAAACTATCTGAAGCCTGCATCCCAAGCAACTGGAAAAAATTCATAGGGAAGGGTTGCAGACCAAACTGGATGAACAAGCATCTCAAAGAGGTTAAGAGAAAGCAAAAAGCCTACAAGGACTGGAAGATGGCATGTATCAACAAGGAAAGCCACTTCTTGGAGGTCAAAAATCATAGGTAAAAAGTGAGAACTGTCAAATGCCAAGCAGAGTTGGACCTTGCAAAGGAAATTACAGTCGACAGTGAAAGGTTCTTTAGCAATATAAATAGAAAACAAGGAAAGAAGTGGGACAACTAAGCACTGAGGGGTGGGGTGGAGATTAAAGTTAATCTAGGTATGGCCCAACCTTGTCCCAGGCCCAGCCTGTCCCATCTCAACCCCAGGCGTGGCCCGGGCCCGGATCCAGGCACGGCTCGGGCAACATTTCCCCGGTCCTAAACAAGCCCCGGCCAGGACCTGCTGAGGCCAGGGAAGGGGGTCATATCCTGTAGTCCCAGCCTCAGAGCTGCCGCAGTGGGGAGAGGCACCTCTTCCCCCCCAGCCCAGGTGCTGCTGCAGGGACACAGAGATGCGGGGAGTCCTCTCTCCCCACGTTAGCCCCAGAGCATCCTCCTGCACCCCAAACTCCTCATTCCTGGCCCTGCCCAGAGCCCCCTTACCCTGTTCCCAACCCTTTGCCCCAGCCCTGAGCCCCTCATCCCTGGTACAAGCTGGGGAATGTATCAGTTGGAAGAGACCAACAAGGAGAAAAACCTTGGTTAGGTCACATAGAATCATAGAGCTATAGGGTTAAAAGGGACCGCAAGGATCACCTCGTCTAACCCCCTGTCAAGTTGCAGAATTTGTCACAGGATGATCATGAATTGTTAATGTGATGTGACTGTGCAAAAGGCTAATGTAATCCTAGGACACATCGGGTGAGATATTTCCAATAGAGATAGGGGAAATATTACCATTATGCAAGACACTGGTGAGATCTTATCATTATGTGCAGTTCCGATCTCCCATGTTTAAGAGAGATGAATTCAAAATGGAGCAAGTGCAGAGAAGGGCGACTAGAATGATCAGAGAAATGGCGAATCTACCTTACGAGAGAGGTGTGGGCTGTGGGAGGGAGTTTGGGTGCAGGAGTGGTCTCCAGACCCACTGTTGGGGTGCAGGAGCGGGTATGGGGTGCTGTCTCCGGGCGGGGGCTCAAGGCTGGGGGTTGGAGTGCGTGCTCCCGCCAGGCAGCACTTACCTCAGGCAGCTCCTGGTTGGCGGTGCAGCGGGGCTAAGACAGGCTCCCTGCCTGCCCCGGCCCCATGCTGCTCCCAGAAGTGGCCAGCAAGCTCTGGCAGTTCCGGGGGGGGATGTGACTCCCGCATGCTGCTCCTGCCTGCAAGCTCTGCCCCTGCGTCTCCCATTGGCTGCAGTTCCCCGTTCCTGGCCAATGGGAGCTGCGGGGGTGGTGCTTGAAGGCAGAAGCAGTGTGCAGTGATGGACTTTTAGGAGCTGGAGATTGCGATCGACTGGTTGGTGACCACTGGTCTATGGTATACCTTCATGCCATAAAAGTCTGTTTTGTATGGGAAATTATTTATTGTTGCTTTCCTGTTTTGCATTGCTTTAATTTAAAAAACAACACAATTACAATTGATCCTTGGTGTTAACTGCATTCTGTACAGATTGAAATGTTTTTGAAATTGGTGAGCCAATAATTTTGGGGTGTTTTAATCTAAATTTCATTTACAGATACATCAACATTCTTTGCACCAGGATTTTTAAAAGATGATTAGGGAAATATTCCTTCAGATATCTTGAGTTGAGATCCTTCATTGTTACTTCATAATAAGCATATTGAAACAGCAGCTGTTTTTTTCATACTTGTAGTGGATTGTCAAGTGGCTTGTTTACTGAACAAAAACTGATTAGAAAAGGAAGGGGGTGGTGCAGTTTGCTATTGTATGTTTGTAGACAGCAAAGTTATAATCTGTGGAATTGTTACAAAGCTAGCCATGGGAAAGATAGATTCCAAACTTTAAAGTTTGGTATACATCAAAACCACTGTATTGAACACTTCCTCTTCTGTGAATGGGGGGCAGATTATATTATTATTGTTTGGGGTTTTTTGTTGTTGTCGCTCATTCTGTAATTTCTGATGAGCAGAGGAGCCTTAGGATAGGATAGATCGGGTGGGCAAACTATGGCCCGGGGGCCGCATCCGCCCCTTCAGATGTTTTAATCTGGCCCTCAAGCTCCTGCCAGGAAGCGGGGTCCGGGGCTTGCCCCACTCCACGTGTGCTGTGGCTCCGCGTAGCTCCCGGAAGCAGCATCATGTTCCCCCTCCAGGAGCTAGAGCATTATTATTCTGTATTTCCTCTAACGCTAACATAAGGATTGTCCTTTTTCACTTATGATTTCACACGTACTTCACTATGACATATTCTGTGTTGTTAGACTGTGAAAGAGCTATGTTAAATCCGCAGCATGCTGTTTTATGTGTTCTTTGCTATAGATTGCAGCATGCCTAGTAAAGTTGTGTATATATATAAATTCACACGGCATTCACAAAAACTTATTATTTTGCAAACAAACTTATTGAAACAGCTTGTATGGGGGAGGAACTGTCTGAATATTCTGGCACACTTAGCTAGGTCAACATTTTAGCTTCCAAGCTCGGATTGACAGAAAGCAGGTCAAGAATGTGTCCTATCCCAAAGTTTCACTATTATTCAGAAAGTACAGAATGGTGATTTTGGTAGAACTGTCCCAGCCTACTCTGGAGTTGAATTTGACCCTTTTGTAAAAAGTATATATTTGGAAAAGTGACTTATCAAGAATATATTTAAATTCTTGATTCTTACTTTAAAAATGTTTTCTTGGTTTATGTTCTTCCATTAGATTTTATTAGTTGATCAAAAATTTCTTGTTTATAAAAATACTTATAGTAGTTTGTGATATTATTAAATTTAATATTCAGAGGAATTTGAAAGTTATTCTTTAAAGAGTAGTTCGTTCCCTCATTGAAAAGAACTAGATAAATTATCTCCCACAAATTACGTGGATTTACAGCAGCTTCCAAACTGCCTTTTCGTTATCTGTTTTATCAGACTTTCTCTTTTCCTGTAGTCATAGAATTTAAGGTCAGAAGAGACCACCAGATCATCTAGTCTGACTTCCTGTGTATCACAGGCCACCAACACCGTTCAGCACTGCACTCTAAACCCAGCAACCAAAATTAGACCACAGTATTACAGCCCCCTGTAGGAGGGATTGAGCAGTTTTTCATCGACAAGGAACATTCTTCTAATTTAACAGAATACATTGTGAGGAATTTACTTGGATGTTACCTGTGTAAACTAAAATGCCATTTGAATAGTAAATGTATCATGCCACTGAAGTGCCATTGTAGTACTTCGTCCTCCCTAAGTTTTTAGGATTTTTGTTTCTTCAGCAACCATAACAAGTTCATCTGAAAATGATGATCGCAGCGGATCCAGTTTGGAATGGAGTAAGGATGGGAGTCTCAGGGCTGGTGTACATCAAGGAATTATTCACGATCGAAGGGCAGATAATTGTTCACCAGTTGCAGAAGAGGAAACAGTTGGGTCTGCAGAGAGTTTGTCTAAAGAGGAAGTATGTACTGGAGATGGGCCTGTTCCCTATACACCAAGTTCTAGCTCTTTAATAATGCCTCGTCCCAACTCTGTGGCAGGTAAGGAAGCACTGAACTAGCGGAGGAAGAATTTTTTGTGATCGTTTTGTATTAAAGTTACAACATTGATAGTAAGATATTTCTTTGTAGGAAAAAGGCATTGACTCTGCAGTGAATTGAATACATGCTTATTACTTTAAATTGTTTTCAAGTCTGAACATTGATGTTATTGTTGAGACACTTATAGTATATAGTGTCATCCATAGGAATGTTTTTCTTATACTCTGTGGGGTTTTTAATCGGATATGCGCTCATTTACTGGGTTTTGTAAATGTAGCATTACTATTTTAAATTGTTTCTGGCGGGGGAGGCTTACTTCAGAGTTGTTTTTTACTACTCTCATCTGTTAGCAATGCACAGTCAATACAGCTCTGGAAGAGGTGAGGTAGATTAAGTTATGGTTCGAGCATTGTTGATAGAATTAACTAAATTCCAGTTGCAGTACCATATTTCCCCCTCACTTATACCTGTGCAAGCCCATTGACAACTTAGTGTGATACAAACTTTTCAGAAGTGGCAAGTGAAACAAATATAATGACAGTAAACTCCATTAAAACAAATGAAAATTAAAGTTTATAAAATCCAGAAAATGTGGACTGAAGGAGCCCCCCCCCCCCCCCCCCCCAAACATAACCAGGCCTTGCCAGGAGTTAATGATTTATGGAGGGGGAAAGTATTATGCTTGACTTGGAGCTGAATATAGTCAGCATTCCACAGTAAAATAAAAAAGGGAGCTGTAGTTTGAGATGTGAAATAAAAATTGCTGACTGATATTAGGGGTCTTAGTTTAAAGTTTTAACTCCAAAGTTTTCTGAGCCTTTTTCTCTAGGGAAACATTTTTTGTGGTGAGTGGGAAGTTACTTCTGTTACCACTGGGATTTCCAGTTGCAGTGCTCTGATGCAGAATATATTAGCGATGCTGGTGTGAGCTTAAAGTTACAACAGGACCACCCCTGTATTGCTCAATAATTTACAGTGATAACCTGTGATAAGAGTATCATGTTTTGCTGTGTTTTTAAATTTGAAGCAGCAAATAAGTGGGGCGTTACTGGAAAAACACTGGGATACATTCTTCAATTGATTTTTAAAGGAAGTATAATGTGGCCCTATTCCAGAAAGGATGTCCAACAAACTGCAGTAAGTTGGAACTGACATTGAAAAATACACTAGTATATGGCATAGTGAACATTATCAAGAACTCAGGATTTGTCAGCAAGTTACTGGGTGGGAGTTTTTTTTGTCTTTTAGGATTATATTTTGCTTATTTATTATAACTAGATTGAATGATTCAGTTTTATTGAGAAATTCAGTAACTCATTTGAAGCCTACAGAAAGCACAGTCTGGATGTGTATAATCTGACTAAGCATTTAAAATGCCTTGAAAATCATTAGTACATTAATTTTGAAACAATGAAAGCACCACTGTTAAGTGAAGGATTACATTACTTTTGAATGTTCTGTTGTGCAAGGTCTTTCTGTTAAAGTCTACGGAGGGAGAGAGTTAAGATTTTCCAGTAGACTGCTGTGATTACAGAGCATAACTTTCCAGTTTTCTGCTATTCTTGCTCATTAGCTTCATCCTATTCACTCAGTTAGACCTCCTGTGGAATGAGAATTTTAGTCTTAGACTGTGCAGTGGCAAAGAATCCTAATGAATTTGCATGAATTTTCCATTATCCAAAGATGAGTGAAAAAGAGCAGACTGATGCCGCAGACCCTTTTGGTACTGTACCCTGTACCGAAAACTGCACTGAGTGAGCAAGTGTTGAACTGCTGTCAGCACCAAGGTGTCCATTGGTACCAACAAAAGCCCCAGCACCGTGAGAACCATACCCATCAGCATCACCTATAGAGGAGATATACTCCTCATCACCATCGTTGGGGCACAGCACGTCACCAGCATCCCAAGCCTCGAGGAAACATTCCCCTCTTTTAGAAAGGGAAGATATCCCTCTCCCATAGCATTATTGGCAAGACCACAGAATACCAGAAGGAATGGGATCCACAGGCACAAACCTATCAGTGTCCAGTGTTGCCCCTAAAGACATCCTCTCCATATCACTGGACAAGGCAATTGCCTCAGCACCAATCCTGACTCTGGATGATTTCAGGGTGTTCCAAGAGTTCCTGCAATGGATTACAGACACACTGGAAATTGAGACTGTTCAGATTTAATGCAAAACTCACAAATGATTGGAAGTTCTGTGGTCTGCGAATCTTGCCAGAGCCCCTGTCCCTATCAATGTGGGATTAAGAGTTCCAGCCAGAGTTTTGTGGCCACTATACCACCACTGGTGAAATGTATTGAGAAGAGGTCAGATGCCAACTTCCAGGTTCAAATACATTTACTCGCACTCCAACTCCAGATCTCTAGTAATCTCGGCCATCCAAAAGAAATCACACTCTGGCAAGAATTCACCAAAGGAGGAAGATCCAAAATGACATTTTGGGAGAAAGTCTTACTGCTCTGCCTATCTCCTGCTATGAGTGGCTAACTGCCAAGCTCTGCTAGCCAAATACGATTTTCTAACATGGGACAGTGATGCCATTTGTCAACAAGCTCCCTTATGAGACTGGAGAAGACCCTAAGGACATTGTAAAAGGAGGACACTAGTGGCAAAGATGTGCCTACAATGGAAACAGCTGATACTGTGGCTAGGTCCATGGCCACCGGTGGCTCCTGGCTTGGGCATTCCTCGCCAAGTGCAAGCCACAATCAAAGATTTGCCATTTGAGGGATCAAAACTATTTACTAAGAAAACAGAAAGTGCCTTCCACTCTCAAGAACTTTAAGGCAACCTGTAGTCCCTTGGAAACTACAGATCTCTAGTGTACTGCAAAATGTACTGCCCTCAACAGCAACATCAGCAGAGACAGTGGACACCTTCATACCACAGGCAGCTGGACTGTCAGTTAAAAAAAAAAGAAGACGAGATATGATAGAGGATGTCAGTCCTCTTCAACTCCAGCCACGTGTACAGTTCTATCCACATAGCAGCAAATTTGATAGCTCAGTCAATAGCTGTATCAAAATCAGTAATATGAACACCTGTAGTAGAAGTTGCCTTGCCTCATTCCTCCAAACATGGTCGGACATCTCCACTGACAAATGGAAACTTAGACCATCAAATTCTCACTATACCTCACTCCCCTTCCACATCCCTCTTGAGGGACTCTTCTGAAAGGAGAAGAGTTTACCAATATTGGGTTCTGCCACGGCACTGTGAATATTCACCACATCCACGGCAGTGGCTGTGGTGCACCTGTATGGAAGAGGGACTACGTGTCTACCTGTACCTGGGTGACTGGCTGTTCTGGAGCAGATCTCATGGGAAGACCAAAATAGCCCTAGATCAAGTAGACTTCCCTGTTCTTTCAGTGTAGGTTTCTAGCAAAGTACGAGAAATCATCTCTAGTACCATCCCTGATTATAGAATTCATAGGAGCTCTACTTGATTCATGGTCAGCATGAGCATAGCTGGTGAAAGATGGATTGATACCTACAGTCCCATTTGTATGGACAGGACCGTCCACAATGATTTGCATGTGCCTAGGGTTACTAGGACACATGTTGTCCTGTACCAACTTGACCCCACTTATAGCCATAACAACACTCGCTAAAGCTGGTGTAATGCCTAGCCAAACACAGTATGAACAAATTGTTCACAGTACTACTCCAGGTCTGGTAAAAACTTACCTGATGTCTAGAACCTTTGATCCTAGAAGCCTTTTGATCCAGGAGGGTATGAGACTAGGATCTCTACCAGACACCTTTCTTCTTCAGTGGTCTTGAGACCTCCTCCATGCCTTTCTACAGATTCTCCTGATTCTCAGGTAATATGGAAATCAGATGGGACAGAGCTATTGTTGTCATGCTAGCCCCTTATTAGCTGAGAGAACTTTGGCTGTCAGCCTACTCAATGTCTAGCCAACCTTCCATTTGCCTCCCTGCCTGCACAGATATAGTGTCTGAGAATCAGGGTCACATACTATATCCAGGCCCACAGTATTTGCATCTGATGGCCTGGATGCTGGCTTGATGACCATCACTGACTGAGTGCTCCAGACAAATACAAGGAATTATTAAGCAGAGAAGGATGGCTTCCACTAGCAGGACCTATTCTGCAAAATGGGAAAGGTTTTTCATATGTGGGCAACTCCAAAACAATGTGTATCTGGTTGAAGCTATAATCTCAAGCATCTTGGACTACATGCTGCTTCTGAAACAGTCAGGACTGACACCTGGACTGAAAATCTACCTACTGCAATACCAGCATACCATCCACCAGTTCAGTCATGTTCTGTTTTCTCTCATCTCACAATGTTGAGATGCACAGGTGACCTCATCAGCCTGATTCAGAAATGTGCCCGTTTCAGAGATTTGTAAGGCAGCCATGTGGAGTAAAGCAGCCACCCTTCATTAACATTATGCACTTGACCTGGCAGCCAGGACAGATACAAAGTTTGGAGGAGCAGTACTTCAATCTCTATTTGATTAACACAGCTGATACGCCTCATACCTACCATCCAGACTGATTGCCAGTCACGGACAGAGGAATCCACACTGAAACTTACTCAAAGAAGAAAATAAAGTTATTTACCCTGCAGTATCTGTAGTTCTTTGAGATGTGATAGTTGATGCATATCCCACAACCCGCCCTCCATTCCTGCTTTTTGCAGTCCTTAGCTGTCCATGCTTTGAATTGCAGGAGAACTGAAGAAGGGTCTGCCCATCATGCCAGAGTATGAGGCGACTCAGGGTGCGTGGGCAGGCCTGATGGATGTTGCTAGCAGAAAGAAACTGATCTTGTGCACATGAGGTGCATGTGTACTTACAGTGGAATCCTCACAAATTACATCATCTCAAAGAACCACAGTTACTGTAGGGAAGTAAATGTATTATTTCACTGTACATATGAAGCACAGCATTGTAAAAGTTGCTTTAACTGGGAATAACCTGATGACTTGGATCTTTGTAATGCTAAAAACCCTCCTTTTTTTTGTTAACTTGGGTTTACTAATGCGCATACAACACTGGACTAAATTGGTTGATGTTGTTACTCACAATGCACTAGGCACTGTCCACATGTAGAGCAAGTCACAGTCTCTGCTCCAGAAACACTCTAATGAAGACCACCATGTTATGAGTGTGTAATTAAGATGGCATACCTATGACACCTCTGAAAAAATGTTCCATATAAAACCACAGCTTCAGCACGGTGTCTGTCGATACACATGTGGAATAAAAATGCTGTGATTTTAAACAGCACTATTATAAAAATGTTACCTTATTACAATTTTAAGATGTGCTAATCCATAATGTAGTACATTAGTAAGTTGCATTTACGACACAGGAGTAAGAGTCTAAATTTTTTTTACTAGTATTAAATTATAAAATGACAGGAATAATACTTCACAGGTCAGCTGGTAAGCAAACCAAACACAATTCTAAAAATATGGGAGCCAAGGAACCACAAAATATATGCTATTCATTTACATTGTCAGTTGTCGCTTTAGTAACATAGTAAATATGCTATACTGGTATAAGTTTGGTTGGCCGGATATGGAGGATCTGGCTGTGACGGGTTGGATCACAGAAACCCCCCTGGGAGCTGCCACCCGATGTGCCAAGACTACTTCTGAACTGGCAGGGAAAACAGGGATAGGACTCCAGCACCCTGTCTTGCTGAGCCAGACACTCACGTCTGCTCCAGCAAAGACCCAGGTTCTGAATTACTTGCCCCAAAGCTGCAGGTTTACCTGAAAACAGCTCACAGAAGTGTGCTTGTCTTTAACACTCAGATTCCCAACTCCCAATGGGGTCTAAACCCAAATAAATCCGTTTTACTCTGTATAAAGCTTATGCAGGGTAAACTCATAAATTGTTCGCCCTCTATAACACTGATAGAGAGAGAGGCACAGTTGTTTGCTCCCCCAGGTATTAATACATACTCTGAATTAATTAATAAGGAAAAAGTGATTTTATTAAATACAGAAAGTAGGATTTAAGTGGTTCCAAGCAGTAACAGACAGAACAAAGTAAGTTACCAAGCAAAATAAAATAAAATGTGCAAATCTATGTCTAATCAAACTAAATACAGATAATCTCACCCTTAGAGATGGTTTTCAGTAAGTTTTTTCCTCAGACTGGATACCTTCCAGGCCTGGGCACAATTCTTTCCTCTGGTACAGGTAGCTAGGGGATTCTTCATGATGGCTCTTCTCTCCTTTTTTGTTCTGTTCCACCCCTTTATATATCTTTTGCATAAGGCAGGAACCCTTTGTCCCTCTGGGTTTCTACCCCTCCTCACTGGAAAAGCACCAGGTTAAAGATGGATTCCAGTTCAGGTGACATGATCACCTGTCACTGCAAGACTTCATTACCCCCTTGCCAGCACACACACATACAGGAAGACTCACAGGTAAAACACAGCCATCTGCAGACAATGGTCCTTGTTAATGGGAGTCATGAAGATTCCAAACCACCATTAATGGCCTACACTTTGCATAATTACAATAGGCCCCTCAGAGTTATATTTTGTATTTCTAGTTTTAGATACAAGAATGGTACATTTATACAAATAGTATGATCACATTCAGTAGATTGATTATAAGCTTTGTAATGATACCTTACAAGAGACTTTTTGCATGAAGCGTATCCCAGTTACATTATATTCACTTACTATATTTTTATAAAACCATATAGACTGCACAACGTCACACTGGCCCTACATTGTTCAATCTTTACTGAGATGTGGAATGAGACTGCTGTGCACGTGTGAAAATTATCATCTGTGCAGATGTATGGTTCCTATTATAAATAATAATTTGCAATTTTATCTAGATTTGTCCCTGTAAACAACTGATTTACGGGGCATGGAAGGAATAAGTGTGAAGAACCAGGCTTTGTACAGGGTCAGCTTACAAGGGTCTGGGAAGTCCTTCCCTGCCCCAACTGCCGAGCAGCTATTACTGCAGTAGCTCCTGCTTTCTCCTTCATAGAGGGAACAGCTGGCAAGTCTGCATAGCTGTTGATCCACTGTTCCCGGCCTGCCTTGCTTCTGTTACTCAGGGCTACCCAAACCTTAGCTGAGCTCCTTTATATCCTTCTGCTCCTGGTAGCAGAACTACACCGGTCTGGCTGTGTACAGGGCCCACCACTACTGTTTTATGGGGAAGTACAAGAAAGGAAAAGAGTGCAGGATCTACAAATGTGAAATGTTGCTTTTGAATAGATTTAGGTTCAGAATGTGCCCCCCTCAATATAACTGTGTGGTAAGTCCTCTGAGTCTTTAACAATTTTTTTTTATTTCTGTCCCTCTTCATAAAATGTTTAAGGGAAAAATTATGCATCATTTTACTGGACCGAGGATCAATTGCATATATGAGCTCTCTACAGATATTGCAAGCAGCAGTTTACCAATGTACCCTGTTCCTAAAGCTCTCCTGACATCATTGATAGTGGTCTCAAAAAGCAAAGTAAAGAAAAAGCCATATTAATGTTGGTTTTGTTTGAAACACAAGGGGGAGAAAGAGGAAATGAATGCCTGCCAAATGGAAAAAGACCTAAATGGTGGTAGGGAAAGAAATGTAATCTTCCACTTTAGTGCATTTGATTCCAGAGCATACTACAGTATGTTTATATTACTTTTCTCAGCCCTAGGGAAGAATTGGTAGTGTGCCAATACATTGTGGAATTATCGATACATTTTAATCCCATTAATACAGAGTGTGATCAGTTGCTGTTGCAGAAGATTTCTCTTCCAATCAAAACTTGTATAGTTAAGAAATCTATTTAGCTCTGCAAAGGAATATGAAGAGTCAGACAGTTAATGGGGTGATTGTTAATGTTCTGGATGTGGTGAAATAGTGCACACAGTGTCTGCTTGTCTAATTGCAAGATTTGGATTGCCAGCAACTATGAATGAAATCGCTGGGGCAGAAGATTTATCTAGCTACCTTGCTGTGTTTCTGCTTGGAAGTATTGAAGCTTTACTAAATAATTTCTGACTACCCAGGCTTGTCATAAAAATTCATTGTAAAGCTCTTTCCCCCTCCCCCCCGTTAGCTTCTCACTAAGAATTTTAACATCATTTTAAATTCTGGTAATATTTCATATTAAACATACAAAATGAATAAAAGCATATCTAATGAAAATGACTTTTTTTTAACTGGACAGTTCATAGTGTTGGTAGGATATCTAAAATCTTTTTGCTATCAAAGACTTATATTTACAGAGGAAAATGAGCGTGCTCATCAAAAATGTTACCTAGAATTTGAGGGTGTAACTGCAGGAAAATTAATCTATGAATTCCATGTTGAAAGCATAAATATAATAATTAATAATTCATGGTGATATACAGTTTAGTTTTGTGTAATTATTTATTCAGATGAAAAAATAAACTTCAGTTCTTAATATCCTAGCAACAAGTTCAACCAAGTTAGAAGATTTGAGCTATTTAGACGGACAAAGGAATACTCCATTACGCACCTCAATTCGCTTGCCTTGGCATAACACTGCAGGAGGAAGAGTACAACAAGAAATTAAAGGTATTTATACATTTGTGGTTATCTTAGAATAGATACACAGTAGTAGTTTTTGTAATATGGCAAAGCTGCAAAAGGATTTGTAAATGTAATCCTATATAAGCACAGATGCTGGGGCTCCTCAGGTGTTCAGCTGAAGCCAGAGGGTCTCCAAGCAGGCATTCAGTTCTGCACTAGTAGATTCTATTACAGGTTTTGGGACAACATTATTGATCATAAAAAAGTGCTTGCTCACACTTGTTTCAGTATGGCATAAATCAGAAATGGAATGATTTATTAAAAAAAATAAATCAAACATACATATGTTTATATAATTAACATGCATGTGCAGTAAAACCTGGATTATTTGAACCTCACATAACCATAACTGAATCATGTGCTGCCAATGTTTATATTGAAGATTCCTTTGATCAGCTAATCGAGACTTCAGATAAACTTATTCAGTATCCTCCATGGCATTCAAATAATCATGATGGTACTGTATTTTAAAAAACAGATTTATATGCAATCTCAAGGATATCCCTCCACCTGAATCTTGTTTATGGAAGAAAAGTAATTAATTCATTAAGGATTGGTGTAGTGGTACATAAATAATCCAGTATGGCATGCCCTTTGCAAAAATAGTGGCATTTCTTTCCTTGCAGATTGTGCGCAATTTTTATTTTCTCATTTTAACTTTATCTTGGCCACTTGCTGCTTCCGTTCAGATTACCATTACAAATAGAAAAATGTAAGCAATCAAACCTCCAAATTGTTGCTCTTCTGTGAGTCGCTGTGTAGATGTTATGCTGCCCTCATTCATATTCACTTTATCTTTGTGAGTTAATGGCTGAAAAAACAGTTATGAAACAAAACTTTTATTGAGAAATCATTTAATAATTGTGTATGATTTTTTTTTTAAATGTACGCATGGTTAAAGTAATCTTTCCAATCAAAACCGGATTCATTAGCCCCTATAGCTTTTGAATTATCTGTTTGAGAATGCAAATGAGAACAAGAAGATATATGCTAGATTTTCCTGTTGACTTTAAAAGGACTGTATCTACTCAACATCTGCTGACAATCAGTTCAGTAATTTCTCATTTACATGGTTGACTGATTT
Organism: Malaclemys terrapin pileata; assembly: GCF_027887155.1. NCBI lineage: Eukaryota > Metazoa > Chordata > Testudines > Emydidae > Malaclemys > Malaclemys terrapin. The sequence goes on along the minus strand of NC_071515.1, from coordinate 48,832,773 downwards.
TGGAATCAAATCAAACTTTTTCATGCTTCTCAGTATTTCTTTACATTTCTCTATACATGTAGTTGCTGATTTTAAGGACCTAACCATGTGAAGTGCTTAGCACCCACAACTCCCTCTGACTCAAAATATTTCACAGGGCCAAGCCCTCAATTAGAAAAATTTGTTGTGTGTTTTCAAATATATAGAAAAAAATTGTTCTTCATTAAATGTAAAATTATCACAGTTCTACAACATTTTAAATATAAAGGCTTGCACCCCTGTCGAAAAAGAAAACCACAACAATTATTTGCATTTTATCATGAAGTGGTTTTAATCCACACTGAAGCTGCTAATTTATAGACAGTTCAATAAGTGATTTGTAATTGTTTTTGTTTTTATGGTAAAAGTGCTGAAAAGAAATCCTCTCAAATTGTAAATGTACCTACCAAAAGTTATTAAAATTGTCGTCTTAAATACTGCTGCCAATAAATAGGTTTTCATTACATAACAATATTTTCTTCTAATAAACTTTTTTTTCCTTTCCACTTCTCAGCACGTTTTGCCCCCTATAAGCCTCAAGACATTTTGCTAAAGCCACTATTGTTTGAAGTGCCAAGCATAACAACAGACTCTGTGTTTGTCGGGAGAGACTGGCTGTTTCAAATGATCGAAGAAACCTTGAAGAATCCGGAGCTGGAAGAAAACAGGGGAGCAGTTATTATTGGAAATGTGGGATTTGGAAAGACTGCTATTATTTCAAAGCTGGTGGCACTTAGCTGCCATGGAAGTCGCATGAGGCAAATTGCTTCAAACAGCCCTAATTCATCCCCCCAAAGTATGTTTCTCTTCTAAATAATTGTTTAGGTTATTATACTATACAAAGACATAAATAATTACTGGCCTTATTGTCCCCTACATGAAAAGCTCTCCTCAGGGATAAAGAAAGTTCCATCAACATGGCATGCTTTGACAATAACCTCCAACAGAATAGACCAGGGGTTCAACTTCTTAAACACACATGCACCTACACACACCAAAAAAACCCCACCCCCCTCTGTATCTATGGAAACGCTGAATCTCCACATGGCCTCCCAACACTCCAAACTCACTTGGCAGCGTGGCTCTAATGAACTCTGCTGCTGAGACACTCTCTCTCTTCCCCCCCCACCTCCCACCCCGCTATTGTTGGTTTGTGGAGGGAGGATGGTGCTTTAGTATAATCATTGTGCAGCCCAGATTTTTCAAAGGCTTCACAGAATCTGAGATGAAGGGGAGGATGATGCTAGGAAGGTGACTCTTATCCCTTCCATGCCCCTCTACTGCCGTTGCACTCCCTCAGTTTATCAGAGGTGAGAGGATGATATAGTTCTGTGTATTTAGTCAGAGTACTTCCAATGCTGACACTTTTCAAATTTGCCATATTGATGATGTGAAGAAAAGGCTATTATGATACCATAATTAGTACTTTCCACATCACTTGAGCTCTGGTACATTATATGATTTAATGAGCTCTTGCATTTAGAATTGTACTTATTTTTACATCACTGTATTTATTTTCAGTATTTGCTATTTCATCAGCTCAGAGGTCAATTATATCACATAGAGAGTATAAAGATGAAAATATGTACATGCATGTCATAATGTAACTCTGCCTTTGAAGATGATATATTGTATGTTTAAAAATCCTGTATCTTAATAGTACATTTTACCCAAGGCTTTAAGAAGTTCCATGATCACGTATGTATTTTACCCCAAAGCAGTAGTCTGTAATCATAACTTTGGTCTGTGCACTTTTTTATAGGCAGTGACCCCTGTCAAGAGATTCCCCTCATTAAATTACCATCACCTGCTCCTCCCACAAATAGTAACAATACAATGAAGATTCTGAGTTGTCCTGGTACTCCTGAACATCAAAATCAAATGGACAAATCTGTGAGATGTCTTGCTTCAAAGGTAAGCTTTCACCATTCAGTAGACTTCTTCTAACACACTAAAAAAACTTTAAACTCCAAGACACAGTGCGTTGCAGAGCTCCCTGGTTGTGGTAGGGGTGAGAAGGGAGAGTGATTTGGGACACGCTCATATCAGAGTGTACCACATATGAACATCCTGCACAGTTAGCCAGGTCTTTCTCCCTTTACGTGAGTTACAACCTGGTAGCAGCCCCATTGCTCACTTGAGCAAAGGGGCTGTGATTACAGGGAGTCCTTGCATGGCCTGGGCAATGGAGTCTGTGTAATACTGGACTCCTGCCTCTGCTGTTGCTATTTCTTGTCCTCTGTGTAATCCAGGCTAAGAGAAGGTAGAAATGTGAGAAAAAGTTCCTTCTGTTCAATGTCAGTCATTGGCATCCCTAATTCCTTAGATGTCTATTGCTCCCACCAGAAAGTTACTTCATGTAGCGTCTTACAGTGCAATTTTGCACGAAACAAGGAAAGATAGAAGTTTTGCTCAAGGTTATTTGCAATGCACTCATTGCTATTGTGTTTGGGCAAGGGTTACAGAAATTAAGATTAACAGGAAATTGTATCTTGGATGAGACTGTATTCTTTGGATTCTCTTTCCCAGGTGAATGTTGCCAGGTCTTTGTGATGCAGTTGTTATTGTGGAAAAACTTGCAAAGTGAGCAGAGGCCTGCAACATGCCTTAACCATGGCAGAATTTGGTCTCATCTCTATCTCCTGTGAACGAGAGTTCCAGAGCAGTGAGTTCTCCATCAGAAATGCTCTATCCTTGGCTCCCAAGAGCCCTTAAGGCTGTCAGTTGTTGAGTCCTGGTTCACGATAGCTTCTAAATTGTGTCCTGGTGTGTGTGGTGGGAGAAAGGTAGTATGTAAAATAGCTTGAAGAAAGTCCTTATAGGGTTTGAAAGATTAGGATCAATACCTTGAAACCAATTTGGAGTTGAATGGAGAACCTGTGCAGGGTGTGCAACACAGTCTTTGATCTCTTCCATTTACAAGACAAGCCATTGCATGATTGACTGGTGACAGTTTGTATGTGGTCTGAGGTATATCAAGGTAAGCACATTTTTCAGTAATCCAGCCTGAATTTCAAAAAGTATGGATCATTTGGGCTAGAGCTTTCAAAGATAAAAAGGAAAAGTTTTTAATTGCCAAAGATGAAAAAAGATGTTTCCAATAAAGGTCATGCTCTCAACGAAGAGACCTTTCCTATCCTAAATCCTTTTTCTGAAAAAGAAGATTCAATACTCTCTGAGCCTCTGTGAAGTGGCCTTACCTAGCTCATGCTTTTTATAATATATACATATATAAAATAATAGTGGATTTGTGAAATTTATTTTCCAGTATTGCCTAGAGATCCAGCCAACATCAGCACTCCATTGTGTTAGGTACTATGCAACACACAGTAAGAGATGTTCACTGCCTTGAAGAGTCTATAATCTAAAAACAGACAAAACTGACAGTGTGAATTAATAACTATTTCTCCATACCTTTCCCAATTATTCGTGTTAGAATTTTACATACAAGGGGGAGAAAAGTGTGATCATTAATATAATTAGGTTCAAACCAAACCCTTTGCTTGTGAAAATCCTAGAACTTTGGGGATGTTCCAGTACTTAGGCCCATCTAGTGCCAGATACTCCTATGCTTTGACATTTTATGGATAGATCTATTGTTGATCTCTAATTGTAAACATTTCACTAACACTGACTATTGCAGATCAGTTTTGCTAAAGTATGGAAAATCATTACCAGTAATAAGAGCTTCAGCTCTTCTAAACATCAGAGATATGATATTGAACAAAGGAGCTGGGATGTGATCCTATTCCATAGTTACAATAAGGAGATTTTTGGCTGGTGATGTAGGCATGGTATCATGTAGACATCATCCAAAGTTGTCCAAGGCTTCCTTCAAGAAAACCAGAGCAAAGACTCAATCTCAGGGCTTGACTACACTTGCAAGTTACAGCGCATTAGCTCACTACCCGTCCACACTGGCAAGGCAGGTAGAGCGCTCTGACTCCAGGGCTAGGGCGCTCCTGGTACTCCACCTTGGCGAGTAGAATAACGTTTGATGCACCCTCACTGGAGCGCCCCACCATCAGTGTGAACGAGGTGTTGCATTACTGCGCTCTGATCAGCCTCCGGAAACTTCCCATAATCCCCTTAAGTCAAGTGGTCACTCTTGTCATTCTTTTGGATATGCCCTTTGAAAGCTCCATTTGACAGCTTTCATGCTTATCCGCTCCGAGACAAAGCAACCATTACTTGGAATGCTGTGTGTGAGAGAGAGGGGTGGGGGAGGTAGGTCTGCTGCTGTCTGAACTTACAAGACAGCATGCTGACATGCTCTCAGCCCCCAAAAACCCACTCTCCCCCCCCCCCCCCACATACACACAACACATTCCCTGTCACACTCCATCCCCACACCCATTTGAAAAGCACGTTGCAGCCACTTGCATGCTAGGATAGCTACCACAGTGCACTGCTCTCTGTGGCCATTGCAAGAGCTGCTAATGTGGCCACGCCAGTGCGCTGTCAGCTGTCAGTGTGGACAGACTACAGCACTTTCCCTACTGTGCTCTATGAAGGCTGTTTTAACTCCGAGCGCTCTACATCTGCAAGTGTAGCCATGCCCTCAGTCTTGAGAGCAAAGAACATGCTGACTAATGCCCTCATGATTCTCCTCAGTTCAAATCAGTTTAAAGCTCTGCTGCAGAGGCAGAAGAGTGTACTTGAACATGATGTAAATATGTAGGGAATCTTGTGCTCATATTATAATATGTTCTGTCTAGTAAAATGTGTCTTGTCCTTGAGAACCAAAACAAGCCACTGTCCCCTGAGACCGAAACTACTTCACATCTTAGATTAACTCTTTTCTCAATCTGAAAAAAGTTTAAAAGCTATATTACTGTAGTTTAGACTACATGCACAACATGCTGATGATAATCTGTGACTAGAGCAGGGGTAGGCAACCTTTTAGAAGTGGTGTGCCGAGTCTTCATTTATTCACTCTAATTTAAGGTTTCGCGTGTCGGTAATACATTTTAACATTTTTAGAATGTCTCTTTCTATAAGTCTATATTATAGAACTAAACTATTGTATGTAAAGTAAACAAGGTTTTAAAAGTGTTTAAGAAGCGTCATTTAAAATTAAATTAAAATGCTGATCTTACACCACCAGCCTGCTCAGCTCCCTGCCAGCCTGGGGTTCTGTTCACCTAGACTGGCAGCGGGCTGAGTAGGGCCTGCGGCCGGGACCCCAGACCTGGAGGTGGGTGTTTCAGGGGTCAGGGCAGAGGGCTGGGGGAGGGGGTGCAGGGCAGAAGGCTGGTGTGTGTGTGTGCGGGGGGGGGGTTCAGGGCAGAGGGCTGGGGGGTGTGGGAGGTGCAGGGCAGAAGGCTGAGTGTGTGTGTGTGGGGTCAGGGCAGAGGGCTGGGGTGCTCGGCTCGTGAGGGTGCTCCCAGCCCCTTGCCCTGAGTGGCTCAGGGCAGGGGGCTGGAAGGGATATGCCCTGTTCCACCCCCTTCCCCCAGGCTCCATCCCTACCTCTCTCTGCCTCCCCTACGGAGCTGTGTGCACGCTACCGCTCTTCCCCCTCCCCCTCGCTAGGGCCATCAGCTGATTGGCCAGGGGCGGAGAGGAGGTGGGGCAGGAAAGCACCATTGGGGGAAGAAGCGGGGGAGGGGGGAAGCTTGGCTGCCGCAGAACCAAGCTTCTGCCTCCTGCCCCCGCAGGGGAGAGCGGTGGGCGGAGGGGCCGAGGGCCCGGACCGCGTCAGGGGAGCTGCGTGCCACTCAGAATCGGCTCGCGTGCCGTGTTTGGCACGCGTGCCATAGGTTGCCGACCCCTGATCTAGAGTATTTGATTACAACTGACTTCTGCATTAGATTATATTATGCTGAGAAACTGATTTTACCTAAAGGATAAAAATATTCTACATCAGAGTTGCGCTTATTTAATAAAGTACAGTTTCCTCAATTATTTGCAAAATTTTGTTTTAAAGGGGTGTTTTAAAGTATCTACTAACATCCAGTGGGAAAGGTGCTAAAGAGTTTCAAGCCATGAAAACCACTGAATGACACATTTGTGTGAACTGTAAACATTGCTTTTCATTGTGATGGGTTGATTTTCACAGAAATAATCAGAAGCCTGAACCATGACTCCTCACTTTAAGGAGCATTATACTCTTTTTCTGCAGCAGTCAGCTACCTACAGTGATACTGTAACATTCAGCTGATCAGCTTGCTCAGATAGAGCTTTCACAGATTTTCAGGTCTTGTTCTGGAAGTTTTTCTTGTGTTATGGCAGGGGCCTAAAGTTCTGCCTTACCTGCTGAACTCCAGTCATATACAAATGCCAAGAAGACTCTTGCCAAGAGGCAGGGACTCAAATTAGTGGTTTATTTATTATGTCAAAAATGGATGTTTGGATTTCTGTGTATCCTCTTTCCACCCTCTGCTGTAGTAACACTGTTTCCCTGTTGTTTTTTTCTTGTGCCATGATTCCGTTGGGCTCATCTTTCACACAATATGATTCAGGATAACTTTTCTAAAATTGATCATACCTTGGGGGGTGCCATTCAGCGAAATAAGTTAGCTTAATTTTTTTGTCTTAACTAAAAGAAACTGTGTTTCTACAGTGTCATCCATAAAAATGTGGTAACCTGACTTTCTTTTTTTAGGTTGTTGCTTACCACTATTGCCAAGCTGACAACACATATACGTGTCTTGTCCCAGAATTTGTGCACAGTATTGCAGCTTTACTTTGCCGGTCACATCAGTTAACAGCATATAGAGATCTTCTGATAAAAGAGCCTCATCTACAAAGTATGCTTAGCCTTAGGTCCTGTGTCCAAGATCCAGTAGCAGCTTTTAGAAGAGGAGTGTTGGAACCACTTGCAAACCTCAGGAAAGGTATGCCAAGTAGCAGATTACTCAGGAACTGTCTCTAAACTTTGTAAATGACCAAAAAACCCTAAAGTAATCTGATATATGTATTTAATGGTCTGAGGGAGATGATTAAATGTATAGGAATGACTTCACTAGTGAGAATGTTTTTTTTTAATCTCTTTCATTTATAATCATTTTTGATGTTACTGGTAAGAATAGCAGACAATTTTCAGACAGAAGTATTTTAGTTTTAAAATAACGTCCTCCGATATCCAATATTAAAAGTAATGTTTTCCTGACTCTCTTTAAAATGTCAGTGAAAACATGGTCACACTTATTGTTAAGAATACATTTATAAATTATAGGCAGGACTCCTATCACCCATTAAGGTTGCCCACCACTTCCCATTGTAAGACCTAGTTTTCAGCTGTATATAACTTTGCCCTACTTTAACAGTCTGGGCTGAAATTTTCAATGCTGGGTGTCTGCCTCAGGTTGAATTTGGAAAACATCAGCTTAAAGCAATTTGGTGTTTCTGAATACAAGGCTGAAAGAAAATAATACGTTTTGCCCGTGTTACAGAATTCTAGTATCCTTTCTTTGAAAAGCTCTAGCACTCCCATACTGTGGAGCAGGAACTTGAAATTTTGCAGGGGAGTGGCATATGTGTGAGGGAGCTGTCTTTTGCTGTTCTCATGAAAATCCACTCGAATTTGGCAAATTGTAAGTCTTTGAAAAATCACAGTTCATGCATGCTCAGTAGAAACTTCTTATATTTTAGCAGCTAAATTCCCCAAGATTCCATCTGTACTGGTCTACTCGGGCCCAAGGCTGAGCAGGACTCTCCCTGTAATTGCTGCACAGGACTGCTACGTGCCAAGCCAGGGCTGGGTCTGAGCACCTGAGCTGAGAGCAGGAAGCCTGTCTCCCCCATGCTCTCGATGACCCTCCTGCTGGGCCCAGGCAGCATGCAGGAGGAAGCTGCCCAATTCAAATACAAAGGAGGCAAAAGCCAGACCTCCAGGGGGATGTGGGGAGAGTAGATTGGGACAAGGAACCTGGGTGTGGTGGGGACTGGAGGCTGCTGGGGGCAGGGGAAGAGGAAAAAGGAAAGTGGGACTAGGAGTTGGGATGTGGGGGGAGCGAGCAATGGTGGCTGAGATTGGATGAGGAGTCAGAGGAGAGATTGTAATTGAGAAACAGTGGATTATTGGGAGGGAAAAGGTAAGATAAGAGAAAAGACAGATATGATGAGCCAGGTTGTGGGGGAAGAACTGAGACTGGGACAAGGAGCTGGGGGTTGGAGAAGATGGGGAGTGTGGGATAGACTGTTGTGGTGTGTTGAAAGGGGTCAGGCTAGGACTTGTTGGGGCTTGGATGAGAAGCCTGAATGTAGTGGAGCCTGGGACTAAGTAGGTGAGGACAATGGGGCTGAGATAAGGATTTGTGATGGGGAAGGGACTGGTTAGAGTGGGTGGGGAAGAAGGGGTCCCTTCTCTGAAGGAATATGCAGAAGAGTATTGGCTCACTTAGAGCATGCTATCCTCCAGAGCTTGGAATGGAGCCCAGGATTCCCGAGTCTCACCATTCTTTTGTTGTCAGCAAATAATGGTGAAACCCACTGGCAAAGTATGTCTCATCCCTCTTTAGTGCTGGTCCGCGTAGAGGGTGAAAACACACTACTGCTATCAGTTACACCATAGCTGAAGTGGCAGTGTGTGCTTTCTTAAAAAAAACTTAAGAAATGACATACTATGTTAAAAGAACATTATTAAAATTTAAAAGTCAAGTGGCCAAAAATTAGGAAACGTTATAATTAAGATTGCCTGTGGAACCTTAATTCAGCCCCTTTGTGCATATGCATTATGATACTTTCCTTAATTCTGTGGTCACATACTGTTTTTTCCATGGGATCCTTACCTCATATGGTGCACAGAATGGACAGTGCTCACTTAATGAGCAGCTATATTTTGTTTTCTCTTTTTTTCAATATGTTGCCCCATGTCTTATTTACGTAGGTTTTTTGTCTTATAATGGTTTGTAAAGGTTTAATAAATGATTAATAAAAGTTCTAATAAATGGTTATTTGTTAGAATCAAAGGGTCAATAAGTGCTTTTAATTACATATGGAACCTTCTGTTGATGTACTTATAACGATCTATAACACCTACTATTCATGTCTTTAACATGCTTGTAACATGTATTCTTCGAGTGCTTGCTCATATCGATTCCAATTAGGTGTGCGCGTGCCACGTGCACGATCGTTGGAGAAATTTTCTACCCTAGCAACACCCGGTTGGTCGGCTGTGGAGCCCCCTGGAGTGGTGCCTTCATGGCGCTGGATATATACCCCAGCTGACCCAGCGCCCCCTCAGTTCCTTCTTACCGCCCCTGAGGGTCGTTGGAACTGTGGAGCGCAGCATAGCTGTTCTCCACTCTCTCTAGCTTATCCTGTAATTCTTATAGATAGTTGTAGTATTCTAGATTGTTGTTAATAGTTCATTATTTAAATAGTTGTAAATAGTTAGCAGGAGTTAAGGGGGTTAAGGGGGATATTCCTCCCCCCTTTTCCCCTGGCGCATAACCGGGCTCATGCCCAAGGCTCCTGGCTTTAAGCCGTGTGCGTCCTGTGCTAAGCCTATGCCAATGGGGGATCCGCACGACTCGTGTCTGAAGTGTTTAGGAGAGTCCCACCAGACAGATAAGTGCAAAATCTGTAAGGCTTTCAGACCCAGGACTAAAAAGGAGTGGGACTTTAGACTCAAGCAGCTCCTCATGGAGGCGGCACTTAGCCCCGATCCTCCCTCGGCGCGCCAAGTTCCGGCACCGAGTGCCTCGGTGCACAGCGCCCCAGCGGCACCTACTGGTACTACACCGCGAGCAGACGCGAATAAGGCCTCATGGCAGCGTCCTCCCTCGGCACCGCGTCCGCCTCAAGCGCCTCGGCGCCGTTCCTTGTCTCCGGGACATAAGAGACCCCGCAAGACACAGGAGGCCGCTGTCCTACAGGCACCGGCTCCCCCGGCACCGGTGGTAGAGCTGCGTCTGCCTCTAGAGCGCCAGAAGATGCAAATATCTTCTACACCGTTGACTCCGGCACCGGGGGTAGGGCCGTTGAGTCCGGTGTGGACTGGCTCACCGCCTCGGTCCGTGGTGGAGCCGTGTCTTCCGTCTACTCCAGAGACCTTTGCGACGGTGAAAGACCTCATCGCTCTCACGGAGCCGGCGCCGTCTCAACCCGCAGCACCGCCCGCTCTTCGGACCGTGCAATCCAGGGGCAAGCCTGCCCTGGTACGCCCGCTGTCTCCGAGCATGGACTCGCGGCACCGCTCCAGGTCTCGGAGCAGGTCCCGACGCCGCTCGCAGTCTTGGCGCCGAGTTTCACCCCGGCACCGGTCGTACTCGCGGCCTAGGTCTTCTTCATGGCTCCGCTCGACGCCTCAGGACCATTGGTACCGGTCAGAATCTAGACATAGTTCTCGGCACCGGTACAAGCGCTGCTCCAGTTCGAGGGGCCGCTCCCGGCACCACGTCTACAGGCGGTCGTCTTCATCTTGATCCAGATCCAGATCTCAGCACCGACATGGCCAGCGGCACCGATCTCGATCACGGTACCACTCACCGGCACCGCGCAGGGACCGCTCGCCTACGGACCGGCACCGGACTGAGCCGATGCAGCCGAGTTCGGCACCACCCTGGCCCTCGAGATCAGCGCCTCGCTCATCTGAAGGGGCTTCACGATCAGCATACCCTCCCCAGGCTTAGGCTGCCACTGACTTGGGTCACTGGCAGGAGGGGACAGAGGACCCCTGCAGGATCTACCGTTCGAGGGCCAGGGGTTATTCTCTGACAAGACGGACTCTCGATTACAGTGCCTCAAGGATTCGAGAGCCATCATGCGCTCCCTGGTGATGCATGTCCCAGGGCCCCAACACAGACCCTTTAGGCCCCAGCTGCAAAGGTTCTACCCTCCCCCGCCTCGTCCGAGACCAGACTTTGCCAGAAGGCAGGGACGCGGTGGTAGACGAAGGTCGACCGGCCCTCAACCCGGTCAGAACCAGGGGCCGCCTAGGCCACCTTCAGGTCCTAGACAAAACTTCTGAAGGTGCGCTCGAGGACGGCACCCCAGCCACTACCCAGGATCCATCTCCCTCCTTTCGGGATCGCCTCTCCCGTTTCCACCATGCTTGTTCCCTTATAACCTCGGACTGCTGGGTCCTTCGCACGGTGGAGAGGGGATATGCTCTCCAGTTTTCTTCGTTTCCCCCCTGCCACCGCCCCTCCCCATCCCTCTTCAGGGACCCTTCTCATGAGCATCTCCTTACACAGGAGGTTTTTGGCCTCCTCTCCATGGGGGCCATAGAGGAGGTTCCCCCAGAGCTAAGGGGCAGGGAGTTCTACTCTCGCTACTTCCTGATCCCCAAAGCAAAAGGGGGTCTACGTCCCATTTTAGACTTACGAGGACTCAACAAATTCATAGTAAAATTGAAGTTCCGTATGGTTTCCTTGGGGACCATCATCCCTTCCCTGGATCCTGGAGACTGGTTCGCCACCCTCGACACGAAGGACGCGTATTTTCATATAGCAATTTACCCCCCAGGCGCTTCCTTCGATTTGTAGTAAACAAGGTGCACTACCAATTTGCCGTCCTTCCCTTCGGCTTGTCCGCGGCTCCGAGAGTGTTCACCAAATGTATGGCTGTCGTGGCAGCATACCTTCGTCGACAAAGGATACAGGTGTTCCCGTATCTAGACGACTGGCTGGTGCGCGGCCGCACCATGGAGCAAGTTCAAGCTCACGTCCAGTTAATACTGCAAACGTTCCACGAGTTAGGCATTCTACTCGACAAAGAAAAGTCCACTCTGGACCCAACCCAGAGAATAGAGTTTATCGGGGCAGTCTTAGACTCCAGACTTGCCCGAGCTCTTCTACCAGACAATTGGTTTCACACCATCACAGGCATCATCTGAGGGCTCCAGGTCTTCCCAGTTACCACAATAAGGACGTGCCTTGGCCTTTTGGGTCACATGGCCTCTTGCACTTACGTAACCAGGCATGCCAGACTTTGACTTGGCCCATTTCAGGCCTGTGTATTGTCGGTGTACCGTCCTTATCGGGACAACCTGAACATGGTGGTCACGGTACCGAACTCGGTCCTGACCTCTCTCACATGGTGGCTGGATCACAAGACGGTTGGCGCAGGAATGCCGTTTCACGCCCCACAACCCTCCCTGCACCTGGTCACGGATGCTTCATCTCTCGGTTGGGGCGCTCACCTCGGAGAACACCACACCCAGGGCCTGTGGACCACATCCCAACTAGCTCTGCACATCAGTGTTTGAGAGCTGATGGCTGTGCGCCTAGCCTGTCAGGCATTTCTCGGTCTCCTGCACGGCCGTTGCGTGTCAGTCCTCACAGACAACACCACGGCCATGTTCTACATCAACAAGCAAGGAGGAGCCCAGTCGTCTCTCCTATGCCAAGAGGCCATTCGCCTGTGGGAGTTCTGCATTGCCCACTCGATACATCTCATGGCATCGTTCCTCCCTGGAGTCCAGAACACTCTAGCGGATCGTCTCAGCAGATCCTTCCAGACGCACGAATGGTCGATTCGCCCAGACATCATCTATTCCATCTTCCAGAGGTGGGGATTTCCCCAGGTCGACCTGTTCGCATCTCAAGCCAACAGGAAGTGCCACGTGTTCTGCTCCCTACAGGGGCGATCTCCAGGCTCCCTGTTGGACGCTTTCCTTCTGACGTGGAAAGACCAGCTATTCTACGGTTTTCCTCCATTCCCACTGGTCCACAGGGTACTGCTCAAGCTACGCAGAGACGGGGCACGTCTGATTCTAGTCGCTCCAGCTTGGCCAAGACAGCACTGGTACACCACGCTTCTGGAGCTATCGGTTCAAACTCCTATCACGCTTCCCTTGTGCCCAGATCTGATCTCTCAGGACCACGGCAGACTCTGTCACCCCGACCTGCAATCGCTCCACCTCACAGCGTGGATGCTCCATGGCTAAATCGGACAGAGCTACAATGCTCACATCCCGTGCAACAGATTCTGCTGGGAAGTAGAACGCCCTCTACACGGACCACTTACTTAGCCAAGTGAAAACGGTTCTCCTGTTGGTGCACGCAGCGGGCTACGTCCCCCTTGCAGGCGTCAATTCCCTTTATACTCTAATATCTCCTATCCCTGAAACAGCAGGGCTTGGCGATATCTTCAATCAAGGTTCACCTGGCTGCTATATCGGCGTTCCACCCAGGAGAACTCGCTTCCTCGGTCTTCTCTAACCCGGTGGTCGTTAGATTCCTCAAGGGCTTAGACCGGACGTACCCACAGGAACGCCAACCCGTTCCGGCGTGGGATCTTAACCTGGTTCTCTCCAAGCTCACAGGGCCCCCGTTCGAGCCCTTGGCTACCTGCTCACTCCTGTACCTATCTTGGAAGACAGCCTTCCTGGTAGCCATCACTTCAGCAAGGTGTGTTTCTGAAATCAGGGCGCTTACATCTGAGCCTCCATACACAGTTTTCCATAAAGACAAGGTGCAGCTTCGCCCCCACCCTGCCTTTCTTCCCAAGGTAGTTTCACCTTTTCATGTGAACCAGGATATATTTCTCCCGGTCTTCCATCCTAAGCCGCACGCCACCCGTCAAGACCAGCGTATGCATTCCTTGGACGTACGCAGGGCCCTGGCTTTCTATCTTGAGCGTACAAAGCCGTTTAGGAAGATGACACAACTCTTCATGGCAGTGGCCAACTGGATGAAAGGCTTACCGGTCTCCTCACAACGTCTCTCCTCTTGGATCACGTCCTGCATTAGTGCTTGCTACAACCTGGCCGGTGCCCCGACGCCGCGCCCTTACCGCCCACTCCACGAGGGCTCAAGCCTCCTCGACTGCCTTCCTGGCTCGAGTCCCGATCCAGGACATTTGTAGAGCTGCGGTTTGGCATCAGTCCACTTCTTCACCGCTCACTGTGCACTGGTACAGCAGTCTAGAGACAATGCTGCATTCGGATCAGCGGTTTTGCACACAGCGATGTCTCGCTCTGACCCCACCGCCTAGGTAAGGCTTGGTAGTCACCTAATTGGAATCGATATGAGCAAGCACTCGAAGAAGAAAAAACGGTTACTCACCTTTGTAACTGTTGTTCTTCGAGATGTGTTGCTCATATCCATTCCAAACCCGCCCCCCGTCCCCACTGTCGGAGTAGCCGGCAAGAAGGAACTGAGGGGGCGCTGGGTCGGCTGGGGTATATATCCAGCGCCATGAAGGCGCCACTCCAGGGGGCTCCACAGCCGCCCCACCGGGTGTTGCTAGGGTAGAAAATTTCTCCGACGATTGTGCACACGGCGCGCGCACACCTAATTGGAATGGATATGAGCAACACATCTCGAAGAACAGCAGTTACAAAGGTGAGTAACCGTTTTTTAATCATTTTATCTTTTCAGTATACCATTTACAAAATGGAGCTTTAATATAAACTGTGACTGAAAACACAGTTGGAAATGTGTAGATGTTCCCCTGCAGTATTTGTAACCCAGACATTGCAGCATAGTGCTAGTCATAAGATCTAGAAAATGAAACTGTGAACTATTTTAATTGACTAAAGAGTAAAGTGCCAAAAAGCAAACAAACTGCATAAATAATAAATTAGATTTTAAAAATTCAGTTTTAATCTAAAGTGAGATTAGTGATGGTGGTGATTTTTGGTTGGATATTCTGACTTGCAAAATTTCTCCTGGTGTATATAAAGTTTTCTTTACTGCCAAGATTTTCAAAATTGTGCATAAAAATGAGTCTCCGTTTGTGGGAAAATGTGCAATCTCCTGTTGTTTTTTACTTTTATTATTCAGAGCAGAGAATTCCAGAGGAAGAATACATCATTTTGATAGATGGTTTAAATGAGGCTGAATTCCATAAACCTGATTATGGTGACACACTTTCTTCATTTATCACAAACATTATCTCTAAATTTCCTTCCTGGTTGAAGCTGATTGTGACTGTAAGAACTAACTTTCAGGTAAAAATCATATTTTTAGTTTAACTTGTTTTTTTCTTAAAAGTGACCTTTTACACTGCTACAATGATATTACCTTGAAAGAATGCTCTTTTAGGTGAATTCAAAGACCTAAATAAAAAATGTGCCATATATTCTTTCTTTATGGTGGATAAATAGGTTTTTTTTCTCCCTTGTTTTCTGGAGTATGCCAGTGAGATAAGTGACAAAACATGAGCTACAGTTTTCTTAGACCTCAGGTGAGATGAGAATGAGATATTGAATCAATAGAAGTTAGGAGTTCTCAACAACTTATAGAATGTGAGGTGGTTAGTTCCCAACTAAAGGTTGATTTATTTGGGATTTCTCCTGAAAGAATTTAGAAAAAGTCTTTCTCTAATACATAGTCCATGAAACAACTATCTGGATTCTGGGAGGCATGGGGCTACAGTAGTTTCATAATGTCAATGCCCCTAGACTGAAAGTTCAGATTATTTATCCATTTATCTGGTTTTAATTACATAGGAAATGCATTATATTATAATGGTGCTCATTTATACTAAAGGTGTTTGAAAAGTTTGCTAGACCATGCAAATATGTATTGCTCTGCCTGAAAAGCAGTTGTATATCTATCATCTGAATTACTGTTTTTTATACACCATAAATATGTGTTCAGGTAAAACCACTATACCTAGATCACCCGTTCTGTAACTGTCAGTTCTCCCTAACTAAATAGTCATGCATGCTCAGTCAGTACTTGGATGGGAAACCTCCGAGGAACACCTGCTGCAGGAAGTGGTGGTGATGGTCCTCTTCTCTCTGAGTCATTACTGAACTATTTGTAAGCAAAGGGATGTAAAACAGTTTCCTGGCCAAATTTCAGTTCTGGTAACTTTGCATTCTGCTGCCCTAAATTTGAAATGACCACTATATAGCCTTCATCTACCCCAGGGGTCGGCAACCTTTCAGAAGTAGTGTGCTGAACCTTCATTTAATCACTCTAATTTAGGGTTCCCCGTGCCACTAATACCTTTTAATGTTTTTAGAAGGTCTCGTTCTATAAGTCTATAATATATAACTAAACTATTGTTGTATGTTAAAGTAAATAAGGTTTTTAAAATGTTTAAGAAGCTTGATTTAAAATTAAATTAAAAGCAGAGCCCCCCGGACCGGTGGCCAGGACCCGGGCAGTGTGAGTGCCACTGAAAATCAGCTTGCGTGCCGCCTTCGGCACGCGTGCCATAGGTTGCCTACCCCTGATCTACCCTTTAGGGGTTTGTTAATAAAGTGCTCTGAGATTCGCAGAAGAAAGATGACGTAGTGTAAAAATATAAAACGTGTTACCCTTTTTCAGGTTACTATATTTACAAGAGCATAATAGAGCTAATAGATCTGTCTTATCTCTATCTAATGCCTCTCACAAAAGAAAAATATAGTGAAGCTAGACTGTGAATTTTCAATTCTGAAATGCTATAATGTGTGTGTGTTTTTTGTTTTGTTTTGTTACAGGAAAATACGAATTCACTACCCTTTTTCGAAATATCCCTAGATGACTTTCCAGATAACAAAGAAATCCATGGTGACTTGAATTCATATATTCAGTACAGGATCAATAGCAGTCAGGAAATTATAAACAATATATCTTTAAATGGGAAAGCTGATGCAGCCATAATCGGGAAAGTGAGTAACCACCTGATCATGAAGAGCTTGGGATCTTACCTCTATTTGAAACTGACACTGGATCTTTTTCAGAAAGGTCACTTGGTGATAAAAAGTGCAAGCTACAAGGTAGTTCCTGTGTCTCTATCAGAACTTTATTTGCTACAGTGCAACATGAAGTTCATGACCAACTCTGCTTTTGAGAGAGCACTGCCAGTGTTAAATGTGGCACTAGCATCCCTTCATCCCATGACAGATGACCAGATTTTCCAAGCTATTAATGCTGGTCAAGTAAATGGTGAACAGGACTTGGAAGACTTCCAACAGAGGATGGAGGCGCTTTCATGCTTTCTGATAAAAAGGCGTGACAAAACACGTATGTTCTGCCATCCTTCCTTCAGGGAATGGCTTGTTTGGAGAGCGGATGGTGAAAATACGAACTTCTTATGTGAGCCAAGGTAAATTAAGGCTGCAATAAGCTGTAATATGTACAGATAGCTGCTGTTACAGATTTTAATTATCACTTTTGATCATCGATGGGAGGAGAGAGTAATGTTAAACAGATGCATCTTATTCAAAGGAAAAGCTATTTAGAGTGTCCTTTTGACTTCACCCCTTCCATCTCCAGTCAGTGGGGATTCTGATCTGGTGCTTGGGACCTGAACACTTTTTATGAGGCGACTCTTTAGATTTCCCATGACCCTGTTCAATTCAGATTTATTCTTTTAGAAGTGAATTCACTTTACTTAGAGACAGAGCTCTCTTGTCCCCTCTCCTAATGTCAAAACTTATGAACTCAGGACAAGTATTACAAAGTTTTCTCTTGTGACATTTGAAAATTTTAGTATTTAAATTGACACATGGAGATATTTGAAAAGTTTAACTAGGTGAACCAAAAAACATTGAAGTTTGCATGACATAAATGTATGGATGTATTGTGTGATGTATCTAAATCTTTACTAAGTAAGTGTGTGCTGCTCTCTCATTTCCTTCCTTTTGCTAGGAATGGGCATGCTCTACTGGCATTCATGTTTTCTCGGCAAGAGGGAAAATTAAACCGTCAGCAAACGATGGAACTTGGTCATCACATTCTTAAAGCACACATTTTCAAGGTAAAATCCACATATTTTAAAAACACAGTTGTATGATATCAGTATAAATTCACAAATGTCTGAGATGATTCCAGATTGGTTGCTTTAATAGTTACAAACCACCTCTATAAACACCTAATATTCTTACAAATATTTCTTACAAATTATGCCTCATCCATATAAAGAAATGTAAATTCTCTCTGCAATCCTATTTCTAAAAGTATCTCTTTATTTTATCATTTCTCCTAGGGTCTCAGTAAAAAAACTGGAATTTCTTCCAGTCACCTTCAATCCCTGTGGATTGGATATAGCACAGATGGATTGTCAGCTGCCCTTGCTTCTCTGAGAAACCTCTATACACCTAACGTGAAGGTAAGAAAATAAGAATTATGTACTGAGGACGCCACCTGAATCACAAATGGATCTGACCTTGCACTGATGAAATCAATGGGAGTTTTCCCATTGACTTCAGTGAGGACAGGATTAGACCTAATGTGAAAATATCATACATAATTAAAATACCAGTGATAACTAGATGTCATCCGGAGATGGTCTGTGAATAATATTTAAGTGCTATAAAGTCAGCAAAGGGGGAAGTAAAGGTTTGCTTTTCTAGGGCCAACTTATAAATTGCAATGAATACCTTAAGATTTTTTTTGCCCAGAGAGTCAGTGTACTTTTAAAATAGACACTGAGAATCTGGAGGACATTACTCAACAAATCATAAACATTTTTATGAGATTAAATTTCAGACCAAATTTATGGGAAGGTAAATTTGTTGCCCTGAAGCTGAATGAATGCTATCTGTGTTGTGCCCTTCTTTAGCTTTTGTGTTTTATTGTGGAATTTGACTTCTGTGACTATCAGAAACAGTCTGTTCTTCACTCTGTTGCATTTTATCTCATTTTGGATTATTCCTAAATCTTAATCCAAATGGGTATTTAATACATGAATCAATTTAAACAAAATCAAAACAATTCTCTACCCCAAGCAGAGATTCTACTCCAGAATAGAAATGCCAGAGACTCCATGAAGTCTACTAGGAATTTTGCTGTTGTGATCAATTGTACAAAGAAGGCATTTGGATTAGTATGGTGATGGGCAGCAGTTTAAAACCCTGACAGAGAGAGAGAAAGAGAGAGACAGACAGTAGAAAACCTTCTGAGCTTAAACATTAAACTGAGAAGATCTGAATTTCAACAGATTGCATGGATGCATAGTCAAGTTTGAGGACTCCTGAGTTCCACACCCGTTTCTATTTTTTTACTTTGGGACAGGTCACTTAATGCCTCAGTTTGCCCATTTGTAAAATGGGTGTGGTGCTTAGTTGTTTGTAAAGTAATTTGAGATGCTGTGTTAAAAGTTAAGTATTATTTTATCACAAATGATTCTCTGTGGGAGGAATTGAAAATAAAACCCACCCATCTAACAGGTGTTGTGGGGTGGTCCAATATATATTGGGTTCTCAGTTGTTATATAAATAACTTAAATTTAATCTCATTTGTCTTGACCCTTCTGAAACCTTTGCTGAAACAGCTAATGTGGGATCATTTTAAAGACTGTGTGGTTTTTTTATAGGTATTGTAAAATATCTGTTTTTGCAGAAATCTGTGTAACTTATTTGTGGCACCATGCTGTCTTAACATTGGTTTTGTATTTATACATTTATATTTATACAAGTATTGGTTTGCTTTATACATCCACTGTCTTTTAAAACAGAACTTGCAAAAATTATGCATGTAATTAAAAGAATTTTCAGAATCATAATGGTGAATGAATACCTACAATTCTTCTGGATAGTTTAAGGGGTATTTCTGTGAAAAGCCACTTTAATTCATACAAAAATCCTTCAGTGATGGATTTTAATTTCAGCAGAGACCTGCTAATGTCATAGATTCATAGTGCCAACATTTAATTACAGCCTAAAAAAAGTGTCCTTTTAAAGGAAAATATTTTTAATATATAATTTAAAGCAAGTCTTAAATTTACTGGAGAAAATCCATATATTAGAAAATGAGTTCAAAATATGCCCTTGCCAGTAAGGTTAAGTATAATTCTTTTGACTATAATTTCACAACCCTGCAATGTGGAGATTTTATGTGGTAAATGCACAAAACCTTGTTTTTTAAAAATCTGGCACAAATGTGCAGGAAGTTCAGTTACGGATTCTTCTTCTGTTTAAAATCTTACTATTGATTGTGTCTTGGAGACTGATCCAGTTCTCATTAAAGTCAGTGGAGTCTTTCCCTCAATTTTGACTGCTCACATTTTATGTCTGAGTGAGCGCTATATTGACAAGTTATCAGGAGCCCAAGGACCACACCCAGTTAGTAATTTAGAGCAGAATTTAATGTCCTCATTTTAAATATGCTGAAGAGTAGTACCAAAGATTAGTTTGTAGCATGTGATAACCTATTTTAAACTATACAATCCAGCATGCAGAAGGAGTTGTGTCCTCTCCTGAGATTCAGTATACTCCTCCCTCTTCCTCCTATGAATGCTAATGCAGGGGAGTGTGACATGGCCATGTCCGTCTTCACCCCAGTTGCAGTAGACTGTGCCCCAAGGGGTGCAGAGAAAGACCAGGCAAACATAAGGGAGAAGGAAACTCCTTATAGCATTGCTCTCACTGTGCACATATTAAGAGCCGTCTACAATCTGGCTGTTGATTAAAACAGAAAAAAATTGCTAGCCATTTAGCTGTCATTTACCCACATAGTCAGACTTTGGCAGTGGTTTAATTGTAATATTAAAAAGAAGCAACCCCTGATTTGAGGTCACGTATGCCTGTTTCAAATATTTTCAAATATGCCTATAAAACCCTAAAATACAAATGAATAGGAGGAACAATGAGGCATTGAACCTAGTGATGTCAACTAGAGCTAATAATAGGTTTCATAGTGGACCATTTTAGGGACCTATCCTACAAAAACGTATGCATGTGAGTAACTGTATTTGCAGGACTAAGCCTTTAGATTGCCCTTCTTTTGTGTGTTATCTGGATTTTCATAATTTTAGCACATTTCTTTGATGACTGTGTTTTAGCGTTAGAGAAGAATTTAACAGTAATTTTAAGCCCAAATTCAACCTACCCTAAAATTATTATATTCTGCTGGAAGATGTCATTAATAGCAATTTAAAAACGGGTGGGGAGGAGGGGGCCGAAATCCTTCCATTTCCAAGACAGTAGAATCATAGAATGTCAGGGTTGGAAGGGATCTCGGGAGGTCATCGAGTCCAACCCCCTGCTCAAAGCAGGACCAATCCCCAGACAGATTTTTGCCCCAGATCCCTAAATGGCCCCCTCAAGGATTGAACTCACAACCCTAGTTTAGCAGGCCAATGCTCAAACCACTGAGCTATCCCTTCCTCCCTCCCAGTAACTTAATCTAGTCAATGTTTTTGTGGACCTGAAACACATTTTCTGTTCTTGTACTTTCCTGCTGATTCTTCAGCAGATTTAGTTGGGGTTGGTCCTGCTTTGAGCAGGGGGTTGGACTACAAGACCCCATCCTGGGGTCTCTTCCAACCCTAATCTTATGATTCTATGAAACTAACGCTGGGCCCAGTCTTGTACTCATATTGGTGATGTGGTAAAGCAAGTAAGGGAAGAAGGCTATGCACACAGAAAACATGCTAATTTCAGTCACCATTAGAGATCAAGGAACACAATCTGTATTTTGCTAAATGGAAAAAGTCATGATCTGCAGGGAAATTGTTGTTGTTTTCTGAGAGGGAACAACAAACATACCATGGGGAACTTTAAAGGTGAAAGAGGTAAAACTGGGGAAAATGGGAAGTGTAGGGTCCATTATTGGAATTGCCAATGTGGGGAGGGGAGAAGGTTGCAATTTTGGCCAACTGCTAAGTGTTTTCAAAGGGTTGCAAGCAAATTATAGAGCTCCAGTGTAACAATATATGTTGTGCCATGGTAACAGATGAAAACATAGTGGTGAAAAGGTTATAAAGATTTTAAACTTCATAATATTGTGGATTTATAGCTTGAATTTAGAGCTAGTAAACGAAAGCTATAACTGCTAGCCAATGGCTTTAAAACTTTTTTTACTTAACATTAGTATCAATATGTAATAAATTCAGTTTCCATTTATAATTTTAATACCAAAATCAAAATAGAAAATGAGATACTTCTGCAGCCTCTCTAACTAAGGTGATGATATGCTATGATAAATGTGGAGGAAAAAATAGCTTGTTTAAATTCTCCTTCAGGTGAGTCGTCTGCTGATCTTGGGGGGAGCAAATGTGAATTACAGGACTGAAGTTCTAAATAACGCTCCAATACTGTGTGTTGAGTCTCACCTTGGACATGAAGAAATGGTCACTCTTCTGGTGGAATTTGGAGCTGCTCTTGATGGGACATCTGAAAATGGAATGACCCCACTTAGCTATGCAGCTGCTGCAGGTCACATGAACTTGGTTTCACTGCTCTGCAAAAAGGGTGCAAGGGTAAGCTATGACACCAAAGGATGATTTTAACTACAGTACTTATGGCTAAGAAAATATTGCATAGGCATGTTTTAGAGCAGTATTATTTATTAGCAATGTATATAGAGCAATGTGTACATACCATTTTTGGGTGGGGGGAAAACATATACCAAAGGGGTATAAACTCTTACATAGATCCTTGCCCTGAAGAGCTTGCAATAGAAAGCCATAATTTTACAAAGATTTATGTATGTGCTTATCTTTACATTTGTGAGTAGTCCCATTGAATTTAATGGAGCTATTTACATGTATAAACCTTGCCAGGATTGTGGCCGAAGAGCTGAAGCTGATTGGTGATGTCCTGGGGCAGGCCCCAAGTTTGTGATGAGCAATCAGTGTCATGGCAGTGGGGGAGGGAAATAAGAGTGGAATTGCAATAAGGGGAGGGGAAACATGTTCATGGGCAAACGTATTTGTTTATTTCCTACTTGGAATCATTTGAATCCTCTCATTTCATAGTTGGTGGTTGTTGTTGTTTTTCCATTTAATTGTATTCCTTTCTCATGTTGGGGTAGATAGATCCCAACCCTTCCTAATTTTCCTTAATCCTCCCAATTTTTGTATGTAATTACAAAACTACAAATTCAGGCTTAAAATTATACTTTTGCAAGCACACACATTGTATACATATATCAATTACGCATGTGTGTGAGACTCACCACCACTCAGGTCCTACAAACAGAGCAGTTATCGCTGTGGCCTCAGGGAGCGTTCTTTTCCACTTCTGGCACATGCGCAGATTGCACAGTGAGGGTCTGATCAGAGGCAAGCTGCAGCGATTTTGAATGGGTTGAGGCATTGCTGGATTTACTGCCCAAGCCACAGGCTGTGTATTGCTCTCTAACTGCCCTGTGTGGACCCTGATGGTGAGCTTTAGGACCTAGAGCACGCCAGCAGGGTCTACACAGAGCAGATAAAGTGCAACATGTGGCTTGAGTGGTGACTCCAGCACCCCTAGGGTTACCATACGTCTGGATTTTCCCGGACATGTCCGGCTTTTTGGGCTCCAAATCCCCGTCTGGGGGGAAATCCCAAAAAGCCAGACATGTCCGGGGAAAATTGGGACCGGCGGGGCTGGGCCGGGGGCCGGGGGCACCGAGCGCCGGCGGTGCTGAGCGGGCCGGGGGTGCTCGGGCCCGGGGCCGGCACCCCAGGGCCCGAGCCGACCCAAGCTGGAGAGGCCGGGGGGGCCAGACTGGGCTGCGCCTCCTCCCCCCACACTCCCCTTACCTGCTTCAGGCTTCCCGCGAATCAAATGTTCGCGGGAAGCAGGGGAGGGGGCGGAGTTGGGGCGGGGACTTTGGGGAAGGGGCGGAGTTGGGGCAGGGAGGGCTGGGGGCGGGGCCGGGGCCCCGTGGAGTGTCCTCCTTTTGGAGGCTCAAAATATGGTACCCCTAAGCACCCCAAACCCCACTGACAGTTGCCGTGGCTTGCCTTCTGTGAGACCCTCACTGCGCAGGATCATACCGGGAAGGAGGTTCAGCCATGGGACTGGCTGAGGTAATTAAGGGCCTCCCTAGGTGGCATAGGAGGGTAGCTTTCCTAGGGCTGATTCTCCCCTTCTTCCTGTCCAGGAGTAGGAGCCGAGGCCCCCTCCCTTGTCTATAGACAGGGAGGGTGGGGGAGAGATGTCCCATTTTCTCTGAGGGGAGAGGAGTTGGGGAGGGAGAGTGAGAGGTCCCAGGCTGGGGGAAGAGAGATCTAAGCAACCTCCCTGATTCCTCACCAGTTGTTTTCATAAACATCTGTAAAAGTCTCAGAGCAAGATTGTCGTCTCTGGCCAAGTGCAAATACAAAGCACTCAACTGGAAATTAGTGCGTGGGAGATCTCCAACCTCCTTTATTTTGGCTGAGGGATTTGAAGGAGAGGAGTTACAATTACTTGGTGTGCAGGAGGACAGAAATTGTTTCAGGCATACATAGGGACCTGTATATGGGGGAGAGAAGACATGGAGTGGAAGAAGGAAGTAAATAGAGAATGCAAATATAAGTGGAACTAGTTGAATATAGGATATGAAAATGAGGGAACAAAGGCTGAGATGTAGAGTTGCAGAGCTGAGTTGCAGAGCTCTGGAGAACATTGAAGGTGAGGAATGTTGATTGATTAATCAACATTTTCCTGAGATGTTTTTATATGGTGATTTATTAGGGTTTCATTTGTTTCTCTCTGTGTCAAATTATGAGTAACAAAAGTGCAGAAGGAACAAAATCCTGTTGTGGTGTCGTCGTCGTCCCCCCCCCAGATTAAACAATAAATATTTGGCAGAGAAATTGGCTAGTTAGTATTTGCCACATGTATAAAATGCTCATTAACAGATACTTATTCCTGTTACTTGCATTGTAAGCTCTTTGGGACAGGGACCAGCTCTTTGTTATGACTTTATATACTGCCTAACACAATGGGGCTCTGATGCATGACAGGGACTCCTAAGCACATAATACAAGGAATAATAATATGCACCCAGAACGCAGAGACTTAAAGGCCAGAAGGAGGGACTCTTGTGATCATCTAGTCTGACCCCCTGCTTAACACAAGCCATTGGACTTCCCTGAATTAATTCCTGCTTCGAATCCAATAGCGATGGTTGCACTGTAATAATGGAGAGGCCTCTAAATGGGGCCATACATTATTTAGTTCCTAAGTTGCTTGCTGATGGCAGAGATGTTGCTCCACATGTCCTCTTCATTTGTCTCATGTTTTGGGACTATATATAATCACTTTCCATACCTAATGGAGCTGTATGAGAGACCAAAGGTAGAAAGAATAAATCAAATGCTTTCTATCCAAATTCTTGTTGCTGTTATAAAAAATATAACCCAATAGCAGATTTTAAAAAATCCCTGAAAAACCCATAATGCAATTGCTATGCCAGCTCTAGTTTTACTTCTCACATTGAAAAATAGAATAGCTCACAATCTAAGATGGAAATAGACAAAATAACTAGATACTGGAGAAGTCAAAATGTGGTGGAAAGTTCCTGTTCTTTGTTTGTACTGACCATCACTTTCAGCATGCAGATGAGTAATTAGACAGGCTTGATCTTTTAATGTTTTGGGGGAGGTGTTTTTAATTTAGCAGCCCTAGACTGACCCTCTCGGCTACTTCTTTACAAACTGATAATCGGTCTACCTGCCCAGATAGCACTCCTGCAGCATTAGCAAGGGGATGGACAAGCTGGAGAATCATTGACTGCCTTGAGGGGTGCGACATAGGGCCTCCTTCCAACCCCACCTGCTTTCTCCTCTCCAGTGGGGTCAGATGCAGTGTTCCTCACTTAAATTGTACCAGTTCCTTTGTGGGAGGATGAGAGTGCTGTCCTCCTCTGTTCTTGTTAGGCTGATGTAGCCTCTTCAGGCAGTCGCTGCTGCCCCAGCTGGCACTACCCTCACTGTTGATGCAAGAGTCTGAGAGTAGTGATGGGTTTTCAGCATGCGAAAGAAATGGTCAGTCAGAAGCCTCTCTAAATGTAAAATATACTTTAAAAAAAAAAAAAAAGTCCAAGGTTGGTCATTTATTCATCCTGACTTTAATGAAATCCATATCTATCATATAGGGCTACAGGGTGTAGAGCTGGAGGTGCAACAGAGATAGATTAGAGTACTCATGTTTCTGTGAGAGCAAAGACTAAGATTGTGTGCGGCCACTATACACAAGTAAAGGCAGTGACGATGCTTCTTGCACACTCCAGAGGGTCTAGGCATAATCAAGAGGGGTGTGTGTGTGTGTGTGTGTGTGTGTGTGCGCGCGTGCGTTTAAGTCCCATAGCAAGAAATGGAGGGAACCCACTATGTCTTCTGGTAATCATCTTTTTATTTAAAGTTATTCAGTAGGAAAGCTGTTTTTATGTTAGCTTCTCCTTGTGTTTCTTTAATTTTACATGAACAAGGGAATTGTCATAGAAAAGTAGGACTGGAAGAGACCTCAATTGGTCATCTAGACCAGTCCCCGGCACTGAGGCAGGTCTAAGTATTATCTAGACTATCCATGACAGGTGTTTGTCTAACCTGTTCTTAAAAACCTACAGTGATGGAGATTCCACAACCTCCCTAGATAATTTGTTCCAGTACTTAACTACCCTGATAGGAAGTTTTTCCTAAGGTCTCACCTAAATCTCTCTTATAGTAATTTAAGCCCATTACTTCTTGTCCTGTCCTCAGTGGATAAGGAGAACAATTTATCACCCTTCTCCTAAGAATAACCCCTTATATACTTGAAGACTATCTTATCTCCCTTCAGTCTTCTTGTCTCCAGACTAAACAAACCCGTTTTTTTCAAACTTTCTTTGTAGATTGTGTTTCCTAGACCTTTACTCTTCAGTTTGTCTGCATCATTCCTGAGGTGTGGTGCCCAGAACTGTACACAGTACTCCAGATGAGACCTTGTCAGTGCTAAGTAGAGTGGAAGAACTACTTCTCATAACTTGCCTATAACATTCCTGCTAATGTTCCCTTCCTCTAAATTCCAGCTTTGCTTTGAACCATAATTCCAAAAATATCACTTATAAATTAAAAGAAAAAATATTTGCATAAAATGATTTTTTATGTAGTACATAGTGTTCTGAAAGTATAATGTGAGTCATCAAACTTCCCACAAGATTATTATCAATTGCTTTGAGCTGAGCTTTGTTGTTATTAGATCTGTTATGAGAACTCTGAGATTACTTATAACATTCAAGTTTTTGTTCTTTCATATAGGCTGACTACCTGGACAAAAAAGGCCAATGTGCTTTGGTCCATAGTGCATTAAGGGGACACTGCGATATCCTTGATTATTTGCTCAGCATTGACTGGACAGCTCCTTCCCATGAACAAATTTCACTGAAAAAATGTCATGCACTTCAGCAGGCATTGACAGCAGCTTCCAGTATGGGACACAGTCAGGTAGGTTAGTGGTTGGAATGTTTCAAAACTAATTTGAACTATCAAAATGGTTTAAAGCATGCTTTAAAATAATAAATACAAAAAGGAAAACTATTGCAGCTTCAAATGACTTTAATTGGATGTTATCTTAGGTCTTAACTGTATACAATATTCAGGGTTATTTAACCAAATAGTCCTTTGTGTCTTGTTTTTGTTGATATGTAATTGTCGAATTACTTTTTCTTCACTATTCTTAAAACTGCTATATAGAATTCCTAATTGTGGTTATCGTTAATCCATACGAATGAATCACTTCCTCCCTTAATCAAAAGCTTATTCTGCTTAGGATGGATTTTTAAAAATTTTCTTTTAAAAACCAAGAAAATGCCATACAGAAAACTACAGTAAAAGAGCCTTAGATTGCTTCACCTTGCAACCTTAAACGTAGAAAGTATTAAAGTTAAGATTGTATATGTAACCGTAACTCTGCACCCTTGTTGCATATGCACTGAGATACAGGGCTAGATCAGGGATGGGCAACTTGGAGCCACATTCAGCCCACCAGATCATTTTATTTGGCCTGCCACAGCCCAGTTCTGGGCAGGTGATCTACCTATGCCAAGGCCAGGAAGGGAGCAGGGTGTCATGGGAAGAGGGCCCCGCCTGCGCCTGGATGCATGCATCACATAATGCTGTGGCAAGAGCCAATGGGCTGGAGTGGGGAGACATGCCCAGCCCTGCGGGACAGGAGCTGCTGCTACGGGGTGAGTATGGGTTGGGCTTGCGTGCCAACTCTCCCTTCCTCCACAGTCTCCTGGCCCTTGGGGGCAGGATCTGACCCCTTCCGCCTCCCCCTCACTCCCAATAACCCATGAAATGCACCTTAGCCCACCAAAGGGTTTTAGTGGATTCTGTGGCCCTTTGGTATGTTAAAGTTGTCCATTCCTGGGCTAGGTCCTCAAAACTCAGTTGAACCAGCTTTGTCTGATACCCCAGTATGGCTGAAAAGATGGTTTTAGTCCACCTTTTACAGCTTCCTAATCCTGTGCCCAACTGGAGGCTGTTTCAGTTTGACATGACTTAGAACAGTCTTGAGACTTCTCAAAGTTGCACCCAGGCACAAAGAGCTGATGATAAAAAGAAGTCATCAGTACTCTGTTCATACCTCCTTCCCTACTCACACCTGTAAAATGCCTCCATCTCCAGAGGCTACAAAGAAAAATGTAAGACTGGCTATGGTGGCCGTACACTGCTGGAGGATTCCACTTCCATTAGGAAAATCTTCAGCTGGCCATTTAGGCTAACTTTAAGACCTCATTCACATGGCTGCACCGGTTTAACTCAAATTGTTTTATAAACTGTTTGTTAGTTAAGCTGATACAAAACCCCTGTATGGACACAGATAAACCAAGTTTGTCAGTTTAAATTGATTTAGCTTAAGTAGTTTCTTTACTGAACTAAGCCAAATCAATATAAAGAAGATTGAAATTAAGATTGTCGACCCAGCAGTTTGCACTGGCTTAAATGATTTATTAAAAAATACTTGTAGTTAAAATAATATACATTGCACTGCCTTCCAAATCTGCCTTAAATAAGGATATATACTTTCGCTATAGGCTTTTCTAAAGCGGTGAGCATCATAGAATCTGAGTGCCACACAAGCACTAATGAATTTATTATTACAACCCTGTTGTGAGGTAGATAAGTATTATGCTTCCCATTTTGTAGATGGGACCTGAGGCACAGAGTGAATTGTTGGAGGTCATTGGAAAAGCCAGTGGTGGAACATAGATCTCTAAAGCCTCAGACTGTAGTACCTTAACTAGAGGACAGTTCTGTCTGTGATCCCCTGCTTTGTTTACTGAATGCTGTCCAGCTTCTACAATAAAGGAGCCTGGGATACTTGGAGTGAATTAGGGTTCCTGTTGAAAAGGTAGTATATAATCATATTAAATTTTTTATAGTAATGCATATGCGCAAGGGAGCAAAATTTAAGGCTGCATAGACAACATTGGTTCCCAAATGATGCACTCAAAATTTAGAAAATAGTAAAATTAATGTTCTTTAAGTTAGGGTTTTAAGTATTTTTGTTTATAGAAATAAAAATAAACATATGATCCATCAATACTAGTGTGACAGGCACACTAAAAATGAATACAAATAGAATGCCCAAATATCATATTCCTATTAAACTGTGGATGCATGTGTTGTGTTCATTGAGAAAACAGATTCATATATTTCTTTTGAGAACTGAGTCTAGACAGTAACTTGAGATACATTTTGAAAGATCAGATGGGGAATATTCAGCTTCTGTGTATGTGTCCGATATGTGATGCCACAAAATGACACAGGAAACTCTTAATATTATAGAAATAATGTTTATGTTGTAGGAAAAGTTTTTCCTATTGTTTTAGAACTCTGCTCTTTTAAAGTGGTTTACACTAATAAAACTGACAGCTGCACACTCTCACTGTGAGACTAGAATGGACTTTTCAGTTTACTCTAACACTCTTTCATTGAGAATCAATATGCATGGAGTATTTGAAAATCCACTTTACCTTCCAGTAAGTATTTGACCCATTCCTGAATACGTTTGTTTGAGGATAACACTTACTATTGTGAGGGGAGTGTTAACTTCAACAGATATGAGGCCACTAATGGAAGAAGGTGCCATGGAATACACTACCTAGTGAAGATTATCTTCATTGCTGCATCTTAAGGATGAAATGAAATGCTTTTTAAAATAAATAAATCCAAAAGTCTCTTAAGATCATAAATCACTAAACAAACTTTAATATAAATGTATTTTAAAACAAAATAGTTGAAAGTCATTTCCTCTCTTACCCGAGTTCAGAATTCTGTTTCTCTTGCCTGTGTGATTAGATCAGTAACACCGAACATTGCATAAGGAGCCTATTTAGTAGCCATTAGTGTTATCCAGTTTGGCAGGTATAATATCCATGAATTCGCATTTTGGCAGGTGAAAACACCGTTTTGATTAACATTTTCTCAAAATGTTACATATTTGTAATTTTCAGGTTCTATGAATATTCAGATAAGATAGTTTTATTTTTTTAAGCATTTAGTTCCCATTCTAAGATTTACCACATCATACAATCAGCAGTGACGTGAGAAAACTAGACTTAGAGAAAAAACATTGTGCTAAAGCATTTAGTAATTTTTCAACAATTAGAGCTATTCTGTATGTACTAGGGCTGGGATTTTCCAAGAGTTCTTAGGAAGTTAGGCTCCGAAAACCCATTGTTAGGTATCCTAAATCTCTTAGTCCTCTTTGAAAATCCCACTCTAAATTGACATGTTTATATATCAGTAGGGCCCTACCAAATTCACACCCATGAAAAATGTGTCACGGACTGTGAAATCTGGTCTTCCCCGTGAAATCTGTTTTTTGGTGTGTTTTTACCCTATACTATTAAGATTTCATGGGGGGAGACCAGCGTGTCACAAATTGGGGGTCCTGACCCCAAAGGGAGTTGCAGGAGCAGTCCCAATGTTATTTTAGGGGGGTCATGGTATTGCCACCCTTACTTCTGCGCTGCCTTCATAGTTGGACGGCCAGAGAGTAGCAGCTGTTGGCCAGGTGCCGAGCTCTGAAGGCAGCACCGCCAGCAGCAGCACAGAAGTAAGCGTGGCCACTCTTACTTCTGCACTGCTGCCTTCAGAGTTGGGTGGCTGGAGAGCGGCAGCTGCTAACTGAGGGCCCTGCTCTCCAGGCCGCAGCACAGAAGTAAAGGTGGCAATACGATACCATGCCATCCTTACTTCTGCGCTGCTGTTGACGGCGGCTCTGCCTTCAGAGCTGGGCTCCCAGCCAGCAGCTGCTGATCTCCAGCTGCCCAGCTCTGAAGACAGTGCCACTGCCAGCAGCAGTGCAGAAGTAAGGGTAGCAGTACCACATCCTCACTACAATAACCTTGTCACCCCCCTCCCACACACACACACACCCCCTCCCACAACTCCTTTTTGGGTCAGGACCCCTATAGTTACAACACCATGAAATTTCAGATTTAAATAGCTGAAATCATGACATTTGCAATTTTAAAAATCCTATGACCATGAAATTGACCAAAATGGACCATGAATTTGATAGGGCCCTATATATCAGGAAACACGGTTCACAAAAAAGTGTATTCAAGCCAACTTTATTTTCTATAGTATCTTTCATATAATCTATATCCAGTGGGTAGAGTAAGATAGTACATGTGAGCTGTCTCCATTTATCTTAATGGTGTATTAACTCTTAATGCTTACCTTTAAATTGTCACTTAGGTTAAGTATCTCACTGATGATCATTTCTGCAGAAAAATCCATAATTTTTGGAGTTCTTTGTTGGAGTTTGACTAGAATATCATTATTTTTCACTAATCTGCTATCTCTGTTCCCTAGTCTGACTGTATTCCAGAATGCTTTAAAGAATTAAGGTTACCAAATAATAGAATTAATATATATCATTAAGGGAGAAAAGAGGTCTTACGTCTTTGTGAAATATGATAGAGAATCCGGGAGAATGGGAAATACAAGAAGGATATTCCAGATGGCAGAAACTGAATAGAAGACTCTCCCAGCAATGTTGCGAAAGTTGAAGGGAGAGAGAGGAGGCAACTGCTAAAAAAGTGAAGGGAGAGGAGTAGAGATATTTAATATCTGTGTGATCAAGTTGTAGATGTTTATAAAAGCAAGAGTGGGATTTCTAAACTGTGTCTTGGAATGTTGAGTCAATAGAGTTGTTCTAGTAGAGGGCTGATATGGCTGATTTTGTTCATGTGTAATTTAAAAAAAAAAATGAGCAGCAGCTTGTTGTGCATGCTGCCATCTTGCAAGCTGGATTTAGAGACGCCATAGAGAAGGTGATAGGACAGGGTGATTATGCTGTTCAATATATTTTCTTTCTTTTTTTCCTTACATATTGGGGGCTGAGAATGAAATCCCAGATGTGTATTGTGATCATAGTTTTATTTTAGTCATGGCTACTGATCTCAGTTTGATTCTACACTTAATATATGGCTTTCAAACTTATTTTGCAACATTTTCTATCTCATTTAATTTCCTTAGGTAGTTATGGATCCAGTATTTTAGCCAGAATATCTTCCAAATGCCCTGCAGAAGATCCGGTTGAAATGTTGAAGGTGTAATTATTTGATATAATGACAAATTTGCAATATCAAATACTGCAGAGTAATATGAAATGTGAACAGTGTTGGTTTAAATCTTGAGTAGGACCCAGGACTTGAGAAACTGGGCTAAAAGGGCGATAAGATAAACACTTGTCTTTTGCCACCCTTGGAATGTATTGCCACTCTCTGCTATTCAAGGTACGGTAGAGAAGTGTTTTGTAAGGAGAAGAGTCTTGACAGATCTGGCAACCTTTTGATTTAAAAGCTAGAAGTGCTCTGAAAATGAGTAGAGGGTCCTGGACTGTGGTAAATTTGAGATGAGGCAGAAATTCCTTCACACTAATAAAAGTTTATTTCCAATCCATTGATGAAGGTGAAACCTGCCGGTTCCTTCATAGTACAAAACAGGCCATACTAATCATTCAGTACCAAAACATTTTCTTGACATCTAAAATCTCTGCCTTTTCGCCCTCTCACAGCCTTTACAGGGCAATATGGTAGCTAAATTCCTCATTGCTGGAAAAATTCTACCAAGGGGGTATGAAAAAGTACAATAGAATTTTCTGACTTTAAGATGAATGTAAAGAATAGAATTAATCCACCATATATTCCACACAATATTTCTTGAAATAAGTTCGGTGCTCATGCTGCCTGGGGCTCCTCTCCACACCATTCCCCCTCTGACATCTTGTACCTTAGTTGACATCCAAAACTTCTGCTAATGTGGATTCTTTCTCCCCCGCTCCACTTCCTTTACTGCAGCCTGAATGGCCCTATACACTGTTAGGAAACTGGTTTAAAGAAGTCACTTAATGCTATTGTACTTGCTAGTGCTAAGAGGGCATAACTTTATTAAAATGCTTTTAAAAAAAATATTGCAAGAGAGGTCTTTAGTGTTCTTTTTAAAAACACAAAAAAACCAAACAAACAAAAAATACCACTCGTAACAAAGTTATGCTCTGTCCGTGCTGAGCAGCATAACTCTCTAAAGTGGAAAAAGATTTTAAAGGCTGCAACTAAAAATTGTGACGTAAAGTGAGCATAGAAGGGGCATAGGAGTCTACATTATTCAAGATGGGTCTAAAAACATGCTTTTTTTTTTTTTTTTTTTTTTTTTTTTTTTTATAACTGGAGTGGAAAGTATTGTATTCCTTGTGGGAAAACATGGTATTAACCAAGCCTTGCAGGATTTAGGCCAAACTGGCTCTCTTTTTTGCATTGTCTGTCCTTGATTATGCTGGCATATTGAGGAGCTCATTAAAATCATTAACATGTAAAACACCCTAAGATGATTAAAAAAATAAATCTAGTATATTTCTATTAATGATTTTGAATGATTTTATAGAGTAGAAAATTAATCATAAAATGAAGTTGTTCCCCAAATAATACTGAACTTACTCTAATGGTTTATGCACATATTAACTTTTGCTTGGCCTGTATGTGTTAGGAGAGAAGCAATCTCATTGCTGAAACCTTTACTTATTGGTGTATGCAGAAAAATGACAACCTAATGGTTTTTTCTAACTCTTTAATTTCTTTAACTGTTTTTGACAGGTGGTTCGTTACCTCTTTGGGGTTGAAAAGGAACATGAAATAGACATTAATAACACTGATGCATTGTGGGGAGAAACAGGTATTTTATTTCTTATTTTTCCTAATGAGAGTTGCTCACATAAGATTATTGGAAGAGATTTTAATTTGATTTAAACTGCTTTGTATATTCATCACAGGAAATTCACAATAAATCAGAATACAAAAGATTTTGAAATGATAATGCCAAACTTAATAAAAAGCCCAACCATTTTTTTTATAAATGGGGTAGGAAATAAAATTTATACACAGTATATAAATGAGTAACTTCTTAATGAAACTACAGATTTTTCTCTGAGGCCAACAGTGCACAAAGAGATGCTTTCATTATGGCGTTCAATTTGATTGTTAAAATAATGCCCTGACTTTATAAACTAGTCTTTGTATTTAAAAAAAAAAAAAAAAAAAAAAAAATGTTAGGAAGTTGCCTAGTCAATTCAAGCTAGGTGGTAACAGGTGCAAAATGTGAACATTTTCATGGTCAGCAAATAGATTTTTAAACTATTCAGGGAATAAGGCATATGTAAGAATATGGCTGTAAGAATAGCCATATTAATTTAATTTAAGTAGTTGAGATTTGCATAGTGTAGCTTGCAAACAGTCTAATTTTATGATTCCCAGCAGCCTCTTTGCAGATGAGAGAGAGAGGTGTTTTTCATCTCTGTGTACTACACAAAAACTTCATTTTTATTCTTCCTTGCTAATATAAAATCAGATAACACTTTCCAATAAAACACAATTTTTTTAAATAGATCACAAACTGCATCGTTGGGTAATTTTGGGTTTTTCGGCTGTGATTTTGTTGAATGAAGGCTTTTGCTTGGTGCCTCTTAACTTTTTGCTGACTTGATATATTCATAAAATAGATGCATTAACACTTATGAGAGTAAACTACAATGCTTTTAGCAATCAGCTGACTGAAAACACCATTCTTTGTTAACTATACTTGCTTAGGAAAACCAGTCTGCATTTTTTTAAATTTAGCAAACGCCAGAGTCTCTGTGAGGATGGAGTGCTGCCTTTAACAGTGTGATCTGAATGCTTAAACAATACAGATCAGATTTTTTACTTTTCAGTGTCTTTTTTTTTTTTAATGGACTTCCACAAATCCAGTTTGCTTTTCCATTATTAACCACCAGGCACTTTGAAATCACTCAACACATTTTCCCCTTTTCTCCAACCAATCCATAACCTTATGAACTTGACTTTAGTTGATTAAAGTTCATGTACCTGTGTTGCAGTGTTTCTGCTCCATCATTACAGGGCTCTGAAGCTAATTCTTGCACAAACCTTGGAAACGGAACAAGGCTGCTTTATGTGCATTCTGTCTCTCTCAATGTCCCTTGTCTTGCAAGGGGAGAGCAGGTCAGGAGGGGTTTAATCACTGGGTGAGCAAAGGGACATTTTAAGCTTGGTAAACCCCTCAACACTTGATTTATCTCCCATCAGCATATCCAAATGGAACATGGGGTCGGGGAGGAGAAACGAATTTAGATTATTAGCGGAAAATCCTCAGTCAACTCTTTTCCCTTCTTTTCTCAGTCAGAGATCAGATTACTCCCGAGTTTGACCAATTTCAGAACATACTGCAAGATCTCCTTCTTTGACAAGGCATTTCAAGCATAACAAGAATGCTGACATGCAATGGGTGCTCATGCACAAACCACACACACACAGATCCTCCATCTTCCTGTAAAAAGTTTAATAGAATGCTTCACCATTCAAATGTCCTTCCTTTCCCAGTGGCCTTCATGTTGTTGCTCTGCCTGCCTTCATCATCATGTCTAATGCGAGTGTGGCTAGTTATAGGAGGCAGTGTGTGAAATGCACACAGGTCTTGCAGTAAGAGTCTCTGAAGGACCCAATTATGGACAGATAGGGATGAAGATAAAAGTTTAGTACTTGGGAGTTCCTGCCTTTCAGCCTTATTACTCAGTCCATTGGAGTATGTTTGCCATTAGAGAATTGCTGGGGACGAGGAGGTAGGATAGGACTCCCAAAAAAAAAAAAAAAAAACATTCACTGTTTGTGGGGGTGAAGAGTGCATGCAAGTTCAGGAAGGGCTTTATTAAAGCAGAAGACGGAGAGGAAACAGAGCATGAAAGAATTGTAATTAAACAGGAAAAGGAAAATACACTAATGAAGAAAACTGTTGAAAAGACAAAGGGGAGGGGGAATTGAGAAAAAAATTGACAGGATGGAGCTAGAGCTGGGGTTCCCAAATTGTACTCTGTGGAGAACTGACTGATTGCAGGATGCTGGCTCCTTCTCCTCCTCCTTTCTAGCTGCTAAATTGCTTTAAAAGAAATGTATAAATACACCAGTATTTTCCTGTTGACTTCTCCATGTAAGCAAGAGCAGTCATTGGTACAAAGATATGATGACGATTGTGAAAGGAAGGGGAGAATGGGCTGGGAATGGGGCTTATGAGGAGAGCTGTCAATAAGAGACCTGTGAGCTGTAGCCCATGCTTTGGGAGTTTGAGACCCCTGAGCTAGAGGACTGGATTTCCTGGTTCCATAAGGCCACTGTGTAAGCAGCATACAGGGTCTGGAGAAGGCCAGTGTTGAATTAATCCATGCAGAGGATGTTCTGGGGATGAAATACAAGTGGGAGAGAAGAGAGGAGGCAAGATGGAGCCTAATCCTCCATTGGCGTATGGTCCCTGAGGGACCGTATGCCAGTGGGGTGAGTTAGGGCCATCCCTGTGCAATCCTAATTTATGCCAGGGTTGAATGGCCTTGAATCAGGGAACCACCCTGCGGCATGCCTACCTCCGCTTTTTCTGAGAACAAGCCCAGAAAGAATTAAGCAGCAATTTTAAAATGGGAAGTTTTAGAAATATTATATTTAAGAAAAACATAGAGGAAAATAAGGGGCTGTGATAGACAGACACTTTTAAAAAATTATTGGATCTCATCAGATTAATATGGCTTGTGAAAAGATATGTTAATTTATGCACTCTGGAAATGTCACACATTTTCAGTGTGCCTATGTGAACTCATATTTGTGCTGCACACTCTTAACTAGAGCTGGGCAAAAAAATCTCGGTGGATAAGGCACTCGCATAGGGATGAGAGAGACTCAAGGTCACCTCCCTGCTCCAGTGACTACTGCCAGCGAACTAAAAAAACTCCATAATTTGCCCAACTCTGTTCTTAATGCTTCCATTTAAAAATGTATCATGCTAATATATCTTGTGCAGGAATTTCTGAAAGGTGACAATCCTTTGTAGCACAGTTGAGAGAGAGGTTGGTGAAGTAGGTGGTTGGAAGGTGTCAAAGATAGGAAGGGCTGGAAGAGGGAGTAAAGAGTGGCTAAGGGAAACTGTGTTTTGTGTGTGCTTGTTTTAAAAAGAAAAATTGCATAAATATTAAAAGCATGGAAAAATAATAGGAGTAAACAGTGGAAGGATGATGACATGCCTATGAGGTACTGGATAGTGTATTTGCATCATTGCCTTCTACTGGATGGAATGTGAGACCTGCTCTGTCACCCTTTATTGGCTGATCTGCAGAGGTTAAAAACTTTGTTGTTTAGTGGTTGCTGAAATTTTCCTGTAGTTCAAGTGGTAGAAACCTGTGATGATTTGTTTGTGGGGTTTTTTTTGGGGGTTGGGGGAGGTAGCATGAGAAGGGGAAGAGACAGACTGTCAGAGGTCATTTTTTCTATCAGTAATATCACATGTTTATGGTGTAGCTGATGACCATGCTGTCGATGTGTATTTGGAACGCAGATTCACCACAAGAAGATATGCAAAAGAAAAAACAAGCTTGGTGGTAATTTAGGGCTGTAGGAGGATGTGATGAAGCATAGTAGTAAATGGGATTAAAGGCTGATGTGGAAGATATGAGAGAGGAGTTCTTCGAGTGATTGCATATGTCCATTCCACTGTATGTGTGTGCATGTCCTGAGCATAGCTGCTGGAAATTATCCCATCAGTGGTACCTGGCAGGTCAGCTCTGGCGCCCTCTGGTGCTGCACATTCACAGTGCCGATATAAAGGGCCCAGCTGACTCTGCGCCCCCTCGATGTGACAGGTTGAATCACAGAAACCCACTTGGGAGCTGCCACCCGATGTGCCAAGACTACCCCTGCTCCTGTTTTCCCTGCCAGCTCAGGACTCCAGCACCCTGTCTTGCTGAGCCAGACATTCCCATCTGCTCCAACACAGACCCAGAGTCTGAATTACATGCCCCAAAGCTGCAAGTTTACCTGAAAACAGCTCACAAAAGTGTGCTTGTCTTTAGCACTCAGATGCCCAACTCCCAGTGGGGTCTAAACCCAAATAAATTCGTTTTACCCTGTATAAAACTTATACAGGGTAAACTCATAAATTGTTTGCCCTCTATAACACTGATAGAGACATATGCACAGTTGTTTGCTCCCCCAGGTATTAATACATACTCTGAGTTAATTACTAAGTAGAAAGTGATTTTATTAAATACAGAAAGTAGGATTTAAGTGGTTCCAAGTAGTAACAGACAGAACAAAGTAAGTCACCAAACAAAATAAAATAAAATGCGCAAATCTATGTCTAATCAAACTGAATATAGATAATCTCACCCTCAGAGATGCTTCAGTAAGCTTTTTCTCAGACTGGACACCTTCCAGGCCTGGGCAGAGTTCTTTCCCCTGGAACAGCTCTTGTTCCAGCTCAGGTGATAGCTAGGGGATTCTTCATGATGGCTCTTCTCCCGCCCTTGTTCTCTTCCACCTCTTTATATATCATTTGCATAAGGCGGGAACCCTTTGTCCCTCTGGGTTCTCCCCCCCCCCCCGCCCTGGAAAAGCACCAGGTTAAAGATGGATTCCAGGTCAGGTGACATGATCACATGTCACTGCAAGACTTCATTACCCACTTGCCAGCACACACACATACAGGAAGACTAACAGGTAAACACAGCCATCTGCAGACAATGGTCCTGGTTAATGGGAGTCATCAAGATTCCAAATCACTATTAATGGCCCCCACTTTGCATAATTACAATAGGCCCTCAGAGTTATATTTCATGTTTCTAGTTTTAGATACAAGAGTGGTACATTTCTACAAATAGGATGATCACACTCAGTAGATTATAAGCTTTGTAATCATACCTTACAAGAGACCTTTTGCATGAAGCATATTCCAGTTACATTATATTCACTTATCATATTTTTATAAAACTATTCCAGTTACATTATATTCGCTTCTTACTATGTTTTTATAAAACCATACAGACTGCACAACGTCACACTTGCTACAGCAAGATTTTCTCAGTAGTCTTTGTTTTCTTAATAGTGTATATAGTTGTTTTTAGTCTTAGTATAATTCGTTTTTTTTCCTCTGTTAGCGGAGTTTCGTCCATTCCCAGTGCTGAGACATGCCTTAGTCACTGGGTTTCAAGCCCTGTTTCTCCTGCAGCAAAGCTATGCCTTTGAGCAGCCTGCACTCTGGTTGCCTAAAGTGCTTGGGTGAAGCTCACGTTGGGGATAGCTGTCAGATCTGCTGCAATTTTAAACCCCGTAGGAGAAAGGACTGGGAGGCTAGGCTAAAGTTCCTGCTGTTGGAGGTAGCGCTGAGACCTTCCTCCAAGCTGTGCCAGTCATATTTATCATCAAGCACCTCAGTATTGGTGAGGAGCACTGCTCCCACCATGCAGGAGTCCCAGCACCATTTGCCTTCCGCAGTGCCTAGGCAAAAGCACAGGAAGCTGTCAGCTGAGAGGGGACATCCCCAACTCCGAAAAAGGCCAGGCATGGGAAGCAGAGCGGTTTGTGACCTAAGTCAGGCCACTCCTCTGCCTTGGCATTACAGTCAACACCTTTGGCTTTGGCCCTTACACTGGCACTGTTGAGTCTGGTACCAGAGAAACCATCAGTGCCAGAGAGACAGTGCAGCACCAATGCCATTGCAGCCATCCAAGCCAGAGACAGGTGCTGTCACTAGAGACCAGCTAGCACTCTCGGTACTGCCATTGCCGGTAGTACAGGAGTCGGTGGCATCGGTACCAGGGGCAGGAGGGGCCACTAGAGGGAAACTGACCATACTCGCCCCAATGAAAGCTTCCCACCAATATCCGGCACTGGTGGCAACCGCAACTCCATGGCCACCAGAGGAGACTTGTCATCAGAATCGGAGGTTGGGTCATACTCCTTTCGGCTGAGGAGTATGACCCCCCCTGTTACTCCAGTCTCTACCCTACCATGGACTCCAGCACAGGAATGCCATCAAGTGCTTGGCCTACTGGTCACTGGATTGATAAGAACATCATTGGGAGGCCTACTACAGAAGTATTTGAACAGCCTCACAGGTTTCAAAAAGCATCTCTGTATGAAGATAGATGGATATGTAGGGGGTTTGGAAGATGTAGGCTGAAACATTACCCACTTTGTAGTAAGACTGATCAAAAGCCTGTAATTTGTGTCAGCTGTGGCAAACATTTCAGTTACATATGCTGCAGTTCAATCTGAATCATCTGAGTGCATTGTCTTCAGCATACAAGAACTTGTAGATGAGCACTTCAAGAGATAGTTAATTCTCTTGATTAGAGGAAAATAATTTCTCAGTGAAGGGGAGATAAATATTTTAGTTCTTGCTTTATTTTTTGTTATGCATATGTGCCAAATCTAAGAATGCATCCATACACTTGCTCCATGGTCATTGATAGCAAGAGAACTCGGGACTTTCGATACCAAAAACACAAGCCTGTATACCGATCACTAAAGGGGAGACATGTTCATATATACTTAGCCAGTGTTATTACAGTATGCTTATTCAACTAAGTGTACTTTTCTTTTTAATTAAATGTAGTTTGTATATTTTGAATCTGTTTAAAATGGTTTAATTTGTCTTAGAATAGTTAACATATGTAAGATCCACTTAGTTGAAGGCCTGCTGCACTAGCACTAGGGCTAATCACCTCCTAATTTTTTTGTTTGTTTAAGAAATATTAATTAGAATGGTATCTTGTCCAAAATGGGAATCCAGTCAGGTGATGGGTGTGTGGGGATCTGGTGGGGTGGAATGGCATGGCAGTGAGGGGAATCTAAGTGGGAGCGTCTCCTAGGTTTCTCCTATGAAGTCCTCTTTTCCTCGCCTTGAAAAAGGTAAAGGGCCCTTTCATGCTGTTGCTCTGTCTTTCCAGTCTCTCTCTTCTGTCCAGACACTTTCCCTTTGGGCCTCACATCCGTCTCTTTATCCTGTATTTATACGTCTGCAATCTCTTCCCCTCTACTTTTCTCTTTCAACCTTCTGGAAACTCTCTACAAGCATGTATGTAACCTTCTGTACCATCTGACTTCCCCAGCTGTTGTATCTGCCTCTTTTTCTTTGCATTGCAGTTTAGTATCTTAAATCACCTGATGTGTCTAAAAGTGTATTGGCAACCTGAGAATCTTATTACAATATTGTCCAGTTTGTATTTTGTGATGGACTAGGCATTTTAAGCTGCCATATTGCGGTAGTTCTATTTAACACTGTAGACGTACGCAGCTTTTAACAGTCTGCAAAATATGTAAAACAGAAAACCCAGTTCGTGCCCTGAAGAGTTTACAGTCTAAGCACATAAGATTGCTTAGTGTCAAATCAATAAAGTATCATCTATATATTTTGAGTGCCCTAAAGCATAAGGAGCTGTGCACTTATCAGTTCCTACATTTCAAAATGGTTTAACCTCTTAGAACATTTTGATCATGTCTTCCTTTGATTTAGTTAGTTATTCTCCTATACCTGCAATGCAAAGAATTTATTTTATGGAGATGGTTAAATTAAATGAATAGGTTAGTGACAAACCAGTTGGGAGTTAATCAACTGAGTAAAACTATTGGGTGGCTGTGTAAGCAGTCTGGATTTGAAGGATTTTATACTAATCACAGCTAAAGAGCTACAGCTGCTACATATCTTTATAATAATAGAGTTAAATAGCAGTTAATTTTGTAAGAACCTTGAGCACAGTTTGTGTAATGCAGTTCACAAGTGTCTAAGAAGAGGTCCTGACCTTTGCAACTGAAACCCCAAAAAAGTTACTCCTGGAGCTTTGCCTAGTTGACATAGTTTATGATGCTGGACTATGAATGAAGAATTAAACACAAATAGTGTGTCATCTTCAAGCTCCAGTGACATTAACCAATCAGTGTTTGCCAGATAAAGGAGAATAAAACTTATAAGGAAAGACATGATACTGCTTAGGAGTATCTGAAACAGTGGAGAATGAAAATACATGATTTTCAAACATTATTTCACTTTTTAAATTGTGTTTTAAGACTATATTTAACGGCTATGTTAAAAACTCTTGGAAGGAATTAATTTTGAAGTGTTGTATTGCTTTTTTAATGGGATGTTTGAAATTGAATGCGTTTTTAAAACAGTGGCGTAAATTTAAATGTACTGTGGGGAACAAACAAGACTAGCAGGGAGTTGGAATTAGATGGGTCTTCTCCATATCCAAAGTCTATGTTCCGTTGGTGCCCCACTGCAAAATCTGTGACCTTCTGTATAAATTTCAGTATTCCCTTCATTTTCTGCGGAAGGCTGGCAAATGGAGGTAAAACTTTATGATCCTTCAGTATTTCAAAAAGTGTTGAAAATAAGTATAATAAAAAATGTGAAACTAAATGACTTCTCATTTGACTATATTTGTGCACTTTTAGTTTTCAGCTCACTGTGTAAAGTGTGGATTTAAAACACGGTAGTGTGGATTCATAAGGTGAGAATCGATTACAAGCATCAGAGGATGAAATTCAGTAAATGTTTTAATAATGAGATTGGAATTAAAGCCGAAAATGAACAATAACGGAGGGACATATAATTATCACTTGTGTCACTCTACCAATAAAAGGCTGTAAATATTAATGTCAATTAATTTGTCACTCTCTTCTTAAAGAAGGATCTAGGATTGAGGTCACAGAATGTGGCATGTGTAATGTGGCAAACTACTGTACAAGTGGCATTTGATTTACATGACTTTTAAGGATTGCTGATGAAAATAACCTTTAGAATACTAAATAACTTGTTTTAGTACATGACTTTGAAAATCCTTGATTGTCTCTGGGAGCAAAAAGTTGTTATTGTTGCAGGGCCTTATTTCTTTTACTTCAGAAAAGTAGCTGAAACACATGCTCGCTCAATGTAAAACTAAATACAACAAAGTATCATCTCATTCTTTCTCTTGGTGTCTGTCTTTTTATTACTCTTTAAAATCCTAGACATACAAAATCCTTAACTTATCTTTGTAAGTAACCCTCCCCCTTTGTAAAGGGATCTGAACATAGTGGCTGATACACTTGCAAATTATATATATATCTAACTAAATCATATTGCATGTGCATATATATATATACATATACACGCATGCAGTATGATTTAGAGATATATATTTAACACTGTTTAGATTTTAACACCCAGTAAAAACAGAAGATTTAGATTTGAAGCTGAAAATGTTGTTTTTACTCTGATAAAATTCACATCTTTTTGCAAAATGTCAACTCAGATTTTGAACCATAGTGCAAAATGTTATTGCTTTTTGGTGTTTGTCCTTTAACATAAAATTATTCAGCCAAAGTTTTTAGTATTGTGTAAATATTTGTATTTTTCATATAAATCATTATGCCATTAAGGTCATTTTATCCTATCTTCATTTTTTTATTGTATCTTAAAACCAAAAAGGACACCAGTAATGCCAATCTGAGTTTCTAAGTGAAATACATTTTGTGGAGATTTTTCTGTAGTATGTTTAATCACCAGCTCTGTTTCATTCCGCCCTTTGCACGTGTAGCTTTTTTCTGTCAGAACTAAATAGGATTTTGTTAGGATAGAAATTTTCCACATCACATAAATCCACTGTAACTGCCATCCTCATCTCAGAAAAGTGCTAAGGATTGAATATGTATGGGCACTAAATTATTCACTTCTCCTTAGAGGTTAGGCAAGGGGTGTCTCTGGGCTGTAGTTGAGTCATATCGGGGAGTGCATATGTTCTGTTTTTGTTTTGTGGCTAAATGACAACCTTAGAAAGCGAAAGCCTCCAACCTGGCACCTTTCACATCAGCACTGTAAGAAGATTTTGAAATGCATTATAAATACATATTAGTAATATACTTGCATCATCAGCTGGATCAAACTTAATTCTAATTGCTTACTTGAAATTTAAATAGCAAAATTATTTTTTTAAAACTTTTGGGAGGGGGAAGAGGATAATTGCTTGTGGGATGAAGCAAATTAGTAAATATTTATATTACTATAGCATACAGGGGCCTGGTTATTATTGGGGGTTCACTGTGTTTGTACAAACACAAAGACAGACATGCACCAAAGAAGCCTTGTTAAAGAAGACAAGCAACATATGAAGGATGGTGGGAGAGGGAGGCCTTCAACTATATAATTTTTAATAAAATAATATATTTGTATAGTTTTGTAATTAATTATTGACTTTCCTGGAGGCCCCTCAGCTTAGGCAACATACAGTGGCTGATTTTTAAAACTTTTTTATATATAGTCATCATGGCAGAAGTGGGTCTTGAGGAACAAATCTGAAGAGCGAAAAGAGTACTAGCAATCCAAATCAGTTTGGGATGGGGCAGGGAGATTTCCCGTACACAAAGCTGGCATCACTTGCAAAGCAGAAGGATGGGGAGGGTCAGAGGCAACACAAGAGATAAAAATGGATTCTTAAGAGTGGTGTAGTGTGAATGAATGGCTTAAAGTTAGGAGACGAGGTTTTAATTGGATACCGTGGAAGAGGGGGAGATAGTGGAGGGATTCAGAGAGACTGATTATGTGGTGAGAGTAATGTGGAAGGACATGTCAGCCTAAAGCAGATTCTTGGTCAAGATATAAATCTCTGAAAATGAATGTACAAAGGAAATACAAGATAGCCACTTACAAGTGTCATTTAAAACTGAGGTAATGAAACATATTGAAAAACAGTCCTACTGTTGAAAACTGTAGATATTTTTATTCATTTTTATTATTTTTATTCAACTTACATAGAAAGTTTGTTTAGGAAGCGGTTTTATGTAGGCTGTGAAAGGCTATGATGATTAAAACAAATCATGCTCTCAAGACAAATGGTGATCTTTACAG
This sequence comes from Malaclemys terrapin pileata, assembly GCF_027887155.1. NCBI lineage: Eukaryota > Metazoa > Chordata > Testudines > Emydidae > Malaclemys > Malaclemys terrapin. The sequence continues at coordinate 48,788,034 of NC_071515.1, read as the reverse complement.
GATAAGATTCCAGAGTCAAAGTCCAACACACAACTCTGTGCTCCAGTAGGTATTATTGGCATCTTATAGAAACTTGAATAACCATGAAATACAATATTAAATGGTTTTTGTATCATACATGTTGGATTCTGTACATGGTGGCAGCCATTTATAATCATGCTTTCATATAGATTTCCAAACCTTGTGTCTATCTTGTTTCAGGGAGGGGGGGGGGAAAATCCTTTTTTCCATCCCAATTACTATTTCCCTCTAACATTGTTGGCTGCACACCAAAGATCTCCCAGATTATTAGTTTTCCTTCAGCCTAATGGGCTGCTCTCATATTTTCCATTCTGCATCAGTTGCTTGTTTAGCTGCTCATTTAAATTCTTTCCTTTTTTATTAAGGCAGATAGGGTTGAGCTTTTGCAGAGTACATTAGGCAGATCAGAGGTGGTCTTTTCAGTAGAATAGTCGGAATTCCTGAACATAGTTTTGCCATGATATTGTTTGTTTTAGCTTTCTGTAGTGCTATTCTTTAGTCTTGCTTGTGGCCAAATATGGTATGCTTTAGTCATGTTGTTGCTATAACTTCAGAGTTACACCCTGAACTCAAGAGCTGGAAGTGACAGAGAGATAAATGTGAAGTCTGTTTTGTTTTTAAAAAGGTGGTTTTGTTTGCTTTTTTAGTAACTCGACAGTTCTATCTGTACATTGAGGATCTTCAAGAAGAACTGTCAAATTGTTTAGACCAAAACATTTGGTCTAATTTTAAAATAGGTATCTGTAAACTGGAGGGGTGGTTATGTAGGTCAGATGTTATTTTGAAAATTAAAAACAGATTTACTACATCCTGCAGTGATTGTACTTTTATTACTTTTCAGCACATCTGTGCAAGTTTTTAAATACTGTATTTAAATATTTTCTAATTGAAAACTATTTTTAAAAAAGGAAAAGAAATGCACTATTCTTTCACTGAGCAACTGAACAAAGTGTGCATTAACTCTTTATGCTGGATTTAGATAGACGCACTATGTGTAATGGTGAACCATTTACTGGTTTTAGCTGAAGTTAGCTAAGAAGCACCATTTCCAGAACAGTGCTGACATCACTGGTGATTCTGGTACAAAGAATTCAACAACAACAAAACCTGTTAATTTCAAGCTCCATTTAAAACACACAAAAAAGCTGATGTGTGCCAAATGGAAGAGAACAAAATCATGATGGGAGAATATTTTATTTTCAAGCTTCAAAGAGTGTCACAGTGGAAGTGAAAAAGCATAATAAACCATGGGAAAAGATGATGGAGTTGTTTAAATGATAGCCTAACTGCAAAACTATTATTTTTAAAGTCATGATGCTGAGAGGGATTACAAACTATAGTAGGAATTATCTGCCTCAATATAAACCATGAACAATGCATGCAAATGTACAGTGATGCTCACCTTATCTACACCTGTGACACTTTAAGGTCTTAGCAACAGTTTTATAATTATGCTGCTTGTATTCACATGCTACCATGTTGTATTAGGATGATCAGTCACAAAGGCACATGCATGTGCCCACAGAATGTTTTAATCCAGTGCCAAATTGCTGTTCAGTGCACCTGTTTATTTGGGTTCTGTGCATAGATCAGCCAATGCTCTAATGATCTACCACACCAATATCAGTCCACAGTTGCAAGGAGGTTGCAATCTAGTAGAAATCAAGAGTCGAGAATATTGTAATCTTTTGTACTATTCTAAAATATTTTTAACAAGAGACTAGCTACAATGTTAACATCACTCATGCATTGGCAAAAGCCATTTGAACCCTAAAACAAATATGGTCAAGTTAAGAATCAAAACCCTTTATTAGAGAGCTAGTGTAACTTTTCCCATGCAGTCTACTGCAAAAATAGACAAAACAGCTTTAACTCCTCCATCAGGAAGAAACCCAGTTACATGAGACACACAAACTTCCTGGGAAATGTTGAATATCTGCTGCTTAGTGGTTGCAATAATCTGCTGTCAGTCAATAAATAAGCAGCATTCTGAGAAGCTGTGATAGTCCTGGGATTCACTAACAGGACCATCAGCTCTATAAACCTCTGAGAGAAGCATAGTCCAGTAGGTTTCAGCTCACCTATCTTGATAAAATGAAATATAATGGACTTATCAAATTGGTTGATCTAACTGTTTTGTTCTGTCCATAAACACTCTTCTTGTATGCAAGTTATGTACATGATTTAATCAGTGTGTTTGAGACTTAGCTTTTCCTCAGTCATAGTATACTTTGGTGCTTTAACTTCCCATCTTAGTTCTGCTCTTCCTGGTGCTCTGTAGAGAACACCAAGTTGCCTTTATAAATGGAGGGGGAGGGGTGAGAGAGAAGAAAAGTCCGTAAAAAAGTCTAAATAATTGAATCTAGACACAATTTGATCAGAATGCTGTGAATACTGCACAGAGGTATTTTTAGTCGAAAAACTTGTTCTTTTTTCCTCCATAAGAGGCTGTGTTTACCAAAGCTAAAAGAAGTTTATTAATGAGAAATAATTTCTTTTGACTTTCTTTAGCCCTGACAGCTGCTGCAGGAAGAGGGAAATTGGAAGTATGCGAGTTACTGCTTGAACATGGAGCTGTTGTGACAAGAGCCAACAGGAGGGGAATCCCTCCACTTTTCTGTGCAGTGCGGCAGGGACATTGGCAGGTGTGACTCATAGACTCATAGACTTTAAGGTCAGAAGGGACCATTATGATCATCTGGTCTGACCCCCTGCATGCTGCAGGCCACAAAGCCGTCCCTACCCCTTCCCTTGACTCTGCTGTTGAAGTCCCCAAATCCTGAGGCTTGGTGACTTCAATTGACAAATGCTCATGAATAAAATGAATGATTATGGGAGATGTTTCCTGAATTTTAAAATTGTTCCTCCATCTTTATGCATGTAATAAATGGCACAAGTGTTCAGACATACTTAGTTCCCAAGGAAAACCTCACCACTTGAGTTATTTAAGATGGGACAAAAAGCACTTGAAATTACCGCGTCTTTCTGAACTAGAAAATTTTGCTTCCTAAACTGGGAGCAGAGGCAGCATAGGAGCTATTACGCTGGCGCTGTACTAATGGAAGATCAATCTCTTATTAGGGGATTCTCCCCTGACTTGCTACCCTTGGTGGTGTGTTGCAACATGGCACAAAGTGGCCCTAGCAGAGTAGAAAATCCTAGACTTAGAACTGCAAACTGTTGAAGTTTTAAATTCATCATAAATTATCAGACTGAATATAAGTAACACATTATACAGCCCATTCCTAAAAGGCCATTAATGCATTTCTAAAAATTAAACTGCTTATCTAAGTTTAAATTTTATTTTCAGATTGCTAAAATTCTGTTAGATCACGGATCTGATGTGAATTTAAGTGACAAGCAAGGCAGGACACCACTTATGGTGGCTTCTTGTGAAGGACACTTGAGCACTGTGGAATTTCTACTTTCCAAAGGTAAAATCAATAATTGTACAGTTGCACAAGGGATTTTTCTGTATATTTAATTACAGGTACACAAGCTAGATAATTTTTCAGCAGCAAGTACTTTACATAGTTTTCAATCATATCTTATTTGCAAACGGTATGCCAGACTATACAATAAGGTTTATTTTATTGTAGCTTTTGATGGAGATTAGAGGAAGTGAAAGGGTTTTTTTATTACTCGTATTTTGAAGTTCACATCAAATTTTGGTTTTAATTTTAAAAGTTAAACATGGAACTTTCATTTTTAAAAAACCCATTTGCTTTTTATTTCAGGTGCAGCCATTTCATCCCTGGATAAAGAGGGGCTAACGGCACTGAGCTGGGCCTGCCTAAAGGGCCATAGGGGAGTGGTTCAATATTTGGTTGAAAAAGGTGCAACAATAGATCAGATGGACAAGAATGGACGAACACCCTTGGATCTGGCAGCTTTTTATGGAGATTCTGATATTGTAAGTAAGGTTAATTTGTAGAAAATCCTCTAAGCCCACTTTAAACTTTCACAGTCTGAACTGGAATCTGTCAATGAAAATGTTAATGAAGGAAGTGTAGGCAGATAGTTAAGTGGCTTAACTTCCTTCATTACTTAGATCACTTAGACCTGGATACCAGTGCAGGTGTTTATGCAGAAAAAGCATTTTCCAACAGATTTTTAGTACCTAGATAATTGTACTAGAAGTTCAGTGTTCTTCAAGTAGTGTCTCTACTCTACCTCCGCTTCAGGTGCACATGCACATCATGAGCCCTTGGTCAGAGATTTTCTGTTATATCCCCCCTCGTGCCACACATCAAGGCAACATAAGGCTGCATGGGTGAACCGTTCTCAGTTCCTTCTCAACTGTCTCAGCCTGAGATGGAGTCTTAGCATGTCCACCTTGAACATGTGTCAGCTATCTTGTATACAGTTTATACTGAAGTTTGTTTAGTATTAGTTTATAGTTAGAGATAAGTAGCAAGAGGATTGTTTTGTTGTTCCCTCTCTCCCTGAGGGAGCCTTATTCTCCTGAGAGGGCTCCCTCTCCTGACGAGAGACTGTATCTGTTAGCGACGGCCACTCTGTGTCCGTTGCCTGGGGAACAGAAGTGCAAGGTTTGTTTGGCCCTCAAATCCAGGGCAAGGAAGAACAGGGAGATTAAGCTGAGACTGCTAATGGTGGAATGCTCCCTTTGACCAACTTCTGAGGGTACATCTACACTTAAAACGCTACAGTGGCATAGCTGCAGCTGTGCTGCTGTTGCACTTCAGTATAGACACTCACAGTGACGGGAGGGCTCACCTGTTGTTGTATTTAATCCACTTCATCGAGAAGCAGTAGGTAGGTTGACGGAAGAGTTCTCCTGCTGACCTGGCACTGTCTATACTGGGGGTTAGATCAGCATAGCTACGTCTGTCAGGGTATGTTTTTTTTACACCCCTGAGAGATGTAGCTATGTCAATGTACGTTTTCAGAGTAGACGATCCCTGAATCAGGTCAGGAAACCTACCCCCACCTGTACCCCTGTCTCTGGATAGATCCAGTGCTCTTTAGACCTTGGTTGCAGGCTTCCCCTAAGGAAGGGAGGCTTTTGGAGAAGGGAAGGTTCCAGAAAGAGGACTCTCCTCTTAAGGAGCCAGCTCCTAAAAGACCCAGGTCCCCTGTAAGATGTATGGTCTTGAAACCTTTACCTCTTGGCTCAGTACGGCAGAGGCAAAGGACTCCTCCTCTGGGACTGGCAGGGCTGGAAAGTCCCACAGCTCAAAGGAGAGACATGGTTCTGACAAGGCCTCTGTACCATCTTCAAGGGACAAGGCAAGCAATCATGCTGCATGTCTGTCACTGATTCTGTGACCTCTGTGACTTTTTCAATGGCCGTGCGGCTGACTCCGGGGCTGCCCCGGGGGCCAGCAGCAGCAGCAGTTTGGATGTGGGGGGGGATCAGGGCTGAGGCAGGGGTTTGGAGTGTGGGGCGGTGCTTATCTTGGGGGTGTCCCTGCAGTTCCTAGGCAGAGGGGTCAGGGGGCTCTGTGTGCTGCCCCTGCTTGCAGACACAGCCCCCTGCGGTTCTAGGCCAATGGGAGCTACAGAGCTGGCACTCATGGTGGGCGCAGCGCGCAGAGCCCCCCTGGCCTTCCCTCCCCCAGGAGTTGCAGGGACATGCTGCCGCTACGGGGAGCTGCGCAGAGCTGGGCAGGCAGCCTGGCAGCCCTGCCAACCCTCCCCTCCGCCCAGCAACAGTGAGGGATCCCAGGCAACCCCCTCCCCAGCACCCGTTGTGCCCCTGGACTGGACTCCCAGAGCACTCCTGGCCCAAGTTTTAGTTAGGGGTATATAGTACAAGTCATGGACAGGTCACACGCTGTGAATTTTTGTTTACTGCCCGTGACTTGTTCATGACTTTTACTAAAATACCCATGACTAAAATGCAGCCTTAATCATAAGCACTCTGGTCTGGCTGCAGAGCCCTACTGTCCGTACCTATCTATTCAGCATCCTTGGTACTGAGCAAGAAAGGGTGCCACACACACCAGCACCTGCACTGGGTACAGCCCCAATCAGCAATACGGTCTGCTTTGGCTACTGCTTCAATACCGATCCCTTACTTGGTGCCACAAGAATTCTGATACCCTAAGGCCCTGTCTGTAACTGACAAAATGAAGTCCCTGCTCCTCATGGGTACTGAGTATCTCTTGGTACTGACACCCCGATCTCCAGATCACCATCGTCCTCTGGTACTCAAGGAATCTCGACCTTTTCTGTGTGCTCCCCCATTGGAGGATATTGATGAGGATGAAGACTTCCAGTCAGTCTCTTCTATTTCTTTATAAGGTTCTCCGACATAGCCTTATAGGAACCCATTCTTTGACCGTCATAAGGAAGATCATCATGCTTGGCAACAAGGATAGTGAACCAACCCAGCATGCCACCTGCACTTCTGTATGCCCCCACTCCCCATGACTATATTGAGACCCTGGGTTGCTTATTGGCAGCAATTCACAACAAGTGCTGTCTCATAGGGAAGCGAGATCTGTACAGTTCTCTCCTCCCCAACAAACCCCTCTCCCCAACAGGAAGAGACATCTGAGGAGCAGGAGGCCACTTCTCAAACACCTATTTCATCCTTGTCTCTAGGGGGTTATTGCCCCCACCACCTTCCATGGCTGACAATTTCCATCAGTTTCATGACCTTAGAAAGAGAGTAGCTGACACTCTTCAGATTCCATTCATAGCACAAGCTGCTGGATATCCTGCAGTCACCAACACCCTCCAGGGTGGAGTTACCCATTCAAAAGGTGCTCCTGGATCCAGCTAACACTGTGTGGCAGACACCTGCTACCGTTCCACCAACGTGTAAACAGGCAGGTAAGAAATATTATGTTCACTTAATGACTCTGATTTTTTTTTGTTCTCCCGCATCCCCTCCTGTTCTCCCAAACTCCCTAGTGGTGGATGCGATAAATGAGCATGGTAAGTAACACTTCTGGAAAGTCTACTTCATATGACAAGGATCAAATGAGACTGGGCCTTTTTGGATAGAAGTTCTACTCATCTGCAACCCTGCAATTTAAGATCATGAACTATCAGGCAATCATAGCCAAATATAATTTTACAAACTATAATAGATTTACAGCCTTTATTGAACATCTGCTGCAGAAACATAGGGAACAATTCCAGTCCATCATTTCACAGGGCCAGAACCTCTCTTCAAACATCCTTGAATGCTGTGGACACTACTGCCAGGAACATCTTCATGGTGGTTGTTATGCACAGGGCATTTTGGCTCCAACTCTCGGAGATTCTGAGAGAAGTTCAGAAAACTGTTGAGGACCTCCTCTTCAACAGTGATAAGCTGGTCATGTACAAATAAGAGAAGATTTACTAGGTTACAAACTGCCCAGAGATGGTGTCCTGCTCAGTTCTCTGGATTCCGTAGATCCACTGATTATCCTAGAAAATGACTTAATTCCATAGAGAGAGTGCTATTCACTTGCACTCCATGAGCACTCAGTCATCTTCAAAGCAATAGTTCTGACGGATCAGTCACGGGATTGAAGCCTCGCATGCCTCTGGTTTTACAGCTGCATCCATTTGCCCACCTCCCCCTGCTTTTAGAGACCTCCTTTCCCATTTCCAACATGCTTGAAGGTGGATCACTACAGACAAGTAGGTCACAGAGTTCATAACATTGGGCTATGTCATCCATTTTACATCCCTCCCTCTCTTCTTCCCTCCCCATTTCCCCATCCCTTTTTAGGGACCCCGCTCACTGGTTTTATTGAGACAAGAAATGAACTTTGTCTTTCAATAAGGAGCAATAGGGACAGTTCACCTCCTCACAAGGACAAAGTATTTCCTTGTGCCAAAGAAGGATGGAGGATTGAGACCGATCTTGGATCTAAGACTTGTAAACAAATTTGTAAAATCTCAGAAGTTCAGAATGGTGACTAGCAGCTATAATTCCTTCACTAGAGGAAGGGGATTGGTTTTTGGCCTTCGATCTACAAGATGCCTATTTCCATATAATGATACCTCCATCTCACAGGAAATACCAATGTGTCACTAAAGACCAGGATCATTTCCAGTCCAGAGTTCTTCCCTTCAGCTTTTCTTCAGCTCCAATGGTGTTCTCAAAAGTCCTGGTGGCAGTAGCTGCTTACCTCAGATGAGAAGCAATCCTTGTCTTCCTGTACCTCAACAAATGATTACTCAAAGGTTGTTCCTACGAAGCAGTGCTATCTTCCATCCAGACATCCCATGTTCTTTTCCAGGAATTGTGTCTCCAGTTGAATGTAAAAAAAAACCTTGTTAATCCCTGTACAGAAGATACAGTTATAGGAGCTTCCTTGGACTTATTGACAGCCAGGACCTACCTTCCCATAGAAAGATTCATAAGTTTGTTGGATGTGATAGGCAAAGTTCAGGGGAGCCCTCGACGCATGATAAGGAGCTGTCTATAGTTCTTGTGACACATGGTTGTTTGCACCTCCATAACTGATTGCTCAAGGCTATGTGTCTGCTGCTTGCAGGGTTGGCTCAGAATGACTTGTTTTCTAGCCAGAGACACGTTACAGGTATGTGACGGTTCCTCTTCAAGTGAGCAACTCCTTGGACTGGTAGAAAGATCAACTCAACATCTGTGCAGTCATTCCCATCTGTCACCCAGATCCATCACTAACTAGGACAATAGATGCACTGTTGGGATGGGAAGCTCATCTCAGTGCTCTGATGACTCAGGGCAGATGGACGTCTAAGGAAACCAGTCTCCACATAATTCTGTTGGAACTCAGGGCAGTCAGGAACGCTTGCTTTCATTTCCTGTCCCTCATTGGGGCAAATCAATCATGGGCATGATGGGCAACGTATCCTGCATGTATATCAACAAACAGGGAGGAGCAAGATCCCCCTCACTGTGCGCCCAAACCATGAAACTGTGGCACTGGTGTATAGCCTATCAGATCCAAATTTCAGCTGTCTACCTCCCACTTAGAACACCACAGCCAATATTCTCAGCAGATGCTTCTTCCAGGACTAAGAATGGGAGCTACACTCTCAGATTCTTCACAGCTATTCTGAAGATGTGGTCGTCCAGACATGGATCTCTTTGCCACCTCCAGGAACGAGAAGTGCCCTCTATTCTGCTCAAGCAGGGGTGTAGGGCATCACTCTGTGGGAGACTCCTTTCTTCTATCTAACTGGGGAACTAGAGGTGCGGGGGGAGGGTGCTGCAGCACCCCCACGTTTTATGCAGGTCCTCGTTGCTGGCCTCCAAACTAGGGACCCCTGCTGGCTAGTAGTGGAGTTTAATCATAAACCGATAAGTCTGATGCTTATTGGTTAACCGGTTAAACTTTTACATCCCTATTTGTTATGATGCAACCTTTGTTCATCCCCCGCAAAGGGTGAGAGTACATTCTGCAGATCACCAGCAACATCCACAGCATTACTCAAGAATGTGCCAATATCTGAGTTATGTAGGGCTATTGCGAGGGCTTCAGTACATACATTTTCTAAACTTGGTACTACAGTACTGTCTCCAGTTCTGAAGCTCCCTCTGCTCATAAGCAACCTGAAGTGGAGCACCCAAAGGGACACTACTTAAAGAAGAGATTACTCACCATGTGTAGTTACTGTGGTTCTTCCAGATGTGTGTACCTGCGGGTGCTCCACTACTCACCCTCCTTCCTCTCTGCTTCAGACTGTTCTCTATGGGATGTTCGAGTGGAGAAGGAACTGAGGACGGTACATTGCTATATAGCCTCGGTGTGTGGGCACATGCTTGGGCCAAATGGACAAACTAGCAGAAAATCTCTGAACAAGATTCAAGAGATGCATGCATCCTTGAAGTGGAGCACCCATAGGGACACGCATCTTGAAGAACTGCAGTTACTCTCTTTGTGCAGTAACCTCTTCTGATGCCCTTGTGCTTTACAGCATGTTGTAATATTTCATAATGGGTATCTTAAATCTCCATAAGAAAAACACCTAGTTTGTACATCTGATCTACTGGAATTAAAAGAAAAAGAAAGAAAACAAAACAAAAAAGTCTGCTAGACGGTGGAAAATATCCTTTCTCTTTATCTCTGTGTAACTCTCTTTAAAATAGCCTGCCAATGCCCGGCTTGGGTAACACTGTTGAGCAAAGATCCTAAATGAAAGGAACATATAAAGAAAATAATGGTGCACGAAGGCTGAAATTGAGTGGTTCACTTCTGTATCATAAAGAGCACTTTCTCTAATCCTAGGGTAGATAGCCTGCATTCTTGATGTGGTAGTGTTTATGATTATGATAATAATGCCAAATAGCGTTTATTAGGCTTTTTTTTCTGTAAATCTCACAACATTCTATAAAGGTGGCTAAACATTATTATCCAGTCTTTATAAGTGCAGAAAACTAAGGTGTTGAGGTAAATTTGCAGCATGGATGAGGCAAATCAGACACTTCAGAACTGAGACTACACCTTAGGTCTCCACTTCTAGTCTTGTACCCTCTCCACTGCACTCCACTGCTTCCTTAGTTTATATTATAAGTATTACAGGTAGGGCAGTGATTAATTTGAAACTGAAATAAGATATGTCTATAAGTGTTGCAGCCAATATATGGTAACTTCAGAGTCCAAGATTTAAACTTTTCAAATTTGCAAGCATGAGGTGAGGCTCTCAGCAATAAAACATAATTAAGCCAAACTGGCAGAAGTTAAGCTTCTAGGAGTTAACTGGTAGGATAGGTAATGAACTTCTTACCTGCAAGGAGATGATTCACTTCAGGTTTGAAGATAATGTCAGAACACTACTGGGAAGGACATGCACTATATCAAATCCAGCAATTAAATGGGGAATCTAGAGCCTGAGCTTTCAATCTCTTACTCATATGGAGGTAGACTTTACTCAGGTTAGAGCATGTCTACCCATGCAGTTGCTTCAGAATAGCTATTTAGGAAGAGTCAAAAACATGTGGAGTTACTCAGAAATAGCTATTGTACTTTAAATTCACACTCCACCTTAATCTGAATTAATTTACATAAACCCGTAGTTGATTTTGAAGGAGTGGTTGTTAATGGATTTTGGAAGGCACTATGCTCAGCCTCCTCATGAGTGTATTTCTGACAGGCAGAAGGAATCCTTAGGCCTCCTAGTAGGATTTGGGGCTGTATCCCCTCTGTAAAGTAGGGAGCCTTTTTGGGAGTACTGTATTGACATACTGTATTAGACACTGTGTAATCAAAACATTGGTATTTCAGTATTTGCACATATACTTCTGAGTGAATAGTGGCTTATGAAATTACATTAACAAAAATTAAATATGAAGTAAATATTTCCAACCAGCACATGTTGTGTAGGAACATAGCTGTTAGATTGTTTAAAAATAAATCTGTTTTTTCCTCTAACTGGTGTGTCTCTTGCATGTTAAAGTCCCAATATTGCTACTTTTTTACTAACTATATATTTTTGGAGGGTGGGGTGTTGGGTGTACTGTCTATATTCATGAAAAACACTTAGTCCATATGTGCTGAAAACAGAGTGATGAAGCTCAGAAACACATAATTTACTTGGAACAGTTTTCCTGTTTAAATGACTTCAGAATCCTAGGAATTTCCAGTAGTAGGAAAGCAGTAGTAGCAGCACTCTGCCAGGAGGAGGACATTGACCAGAGTTTCCATTGCTGGCCTCTACACGCACCTCACCTCAGATCCAGAATCCCCATCCATCAGCAACTAGAGGAAGAGAGAACCAGTCTTTAGACTCCCCAGCCTGGATGGTGACATTACATCTTGTGTGTGATTTAACATCTCCTGTGCTACCAAAGGTCCTTACTGTTATCTCTGGGATGAGATTGGTCACCAACTGGAGCAGCTCAGACTGCCAGTCAATCTAGCAGACAGCTGCACCAGGAGTTACCATCTTCTTTCATCTTGTATGTCCGGGCAGCTTGATCTCTGGGCCAGGGTGGCAGCCAACAGCATAGACTGTTGGAAGTAGTGGAACAGCTCATCCAGCAAACCAGCAGCGCCAGGCCCTGGGGGCTGTGAATGACAAGGATACTTAATGCCTAGCTTCAGGTTAAATCATTATCAGCCATAGAAAGCAATTGTTAGACTCCTTATTCAAGGAACTATTGCTGGCCATTAAGCACCTTGCTTTACTGTCATTTCTTGTACTTCCCACTTTTAAGAATGGTTATTGAGAAGTTAATGATGGGCCAATTCCAGCTACTCTTGGTATCACAAGTTTCTGATGCATTTATTTTGTTCAGCATTTGACATTTATTTTACTCTTTACATTTCTGTTTTTACCACTTTGTGTTTTAGTTTGTCTATACTGCATTTTAAAACTTGCGGTCCCAAGTCTCAGAGCTCAGATCGAGCACTACGGAACCAAAAACAACAGTGTAGATGTTTGGGTTCAAGCTGGAGCTTGAGTTCTGAAACCCTCTCTCCTCCTGGGACTTCAGAGCCCAAGCTCCACCTCCAGCTGCTACGTAAATATAGCTGCTTATTTTAAGCCTGAGTTTGTAGACTCTGAGACTTGTTTATGTCTGCTTTAGAATCCAGTGTAGACATACCCTAAATTTCTTAACTGCAACATCAAACTGCTTCAGTGATAAGTGGTATAGAAATTAATAAACATTACTGCTTTAGTTTTCTTCAGTTAGTTCAAAAAGCCAATGTCTGTTATCACAAAAAATTGAAGCATATAATTAAACTTGGGCATTTTAAATAATCCATGTTTAAGTGAATGTTACTAAAAATAGCCTGTACATTCTTCTTTATTGTATTTGTATGCCATCTTCCCCAAACACATCAGAACAAATTTGGTACTATAGCTTCTCACTTGTCATTTTAATGTCACAACATACTGTGACATGCTATCAAAACCTTTGTTAATTATCCTGAAGCCCATATGGTCTGTACAGGGCTCCTCTATATTTTCATCCCAGTTTTATAATCTTGGACACTAGCAGCCATACCAGTGAACAAATTGGAGCGTGAACATGTAGTGTTGGCCTTATGGTGTCTTGTATATATTTTCTGCTGACATGAAGACAGAAAAAGATTATTATTTATCACTGAAATTAATGCAGTAAAGTTAGGAATGTGGCTGTTGCCTTCTCCTTCCCTTCCCTTCCGGTGTCAAAAGACAAAAGAGGATGTAACTTATTTTAGAGACTAACTTTATTTAATGGGGACTCCAAGTAGGATTAAGAAGTGGCTTCGCTATTCTGCCTCCCATGCTGAAAGTTTTTAAAGGTTTTATGCAGTCTCCTTCCTTTTTCCCAGGTGCAGTATTTAGTAGAGAAGGGTGCAGTGATTGAACACGTAGACTACAGTGGAATGCGTCCATTAGACAGAGCAATTGGATGTCGAAATACGTCGGTAGTGGTCACGCTACTTAGAAAAGGCGCCAAATTAGGTTAGTAAGCCCATCCTATATAATCAAAGCACAATTTTTGTTTGTGTTGCTTTTGTTTAGAAGGGAAAGAATTAAATGTCTGCTATAGTGCAATAATTCTCATTTTTCTAAAACAGTTTTAGAAAGTCTATCACATTCCTTTTGAATGGAAGGCTATAAAACATATTACATACAAAAAAACGACTTTCAAAGAACTCTATTTAGGTTGCAAAGTCAAGCACTCCAAAGTTAGAAAATGCCAGTTTTATGGTTACCCATGCAACCGTAATTGTGTCTCCTTGTGAATTGAATGCTGAACATAATGAGCATTTAATTTAAAAGACTGAATCAAAATGCTTATGCACAAGGCCAGGTGCTGAATTACTGTTATGCAGGCAACCCTAATTCTGGTATTTCCAAATTTTTTAGTGCATGACTTTGCAACCTTAGGAATGTTCATTTAATGTAGATTTTTGTATGGAACTTTCTAGAATTCTTTAAAAGGAAAAAGGTAAACAAAAATTCTATGGCATCCAACTGTAACAACTGACCCATTATCATCAGGGGGCAAACCCTGAACCCTCAACACTGCAAGCCAGATTGCTGCCTCTTGAACTTCAGGATCTAAATATTTTAGCGCGCACATGCTCTCCGCCTTGCCTCCTTTACCTCTTTCCCTGGAATTGGAGGGAGCTGTGTCCCCATGTGGTGCCCCTTGAGACGAGCTGTGAGGGAGAATGAGCCACTGGGGCTAGGTGCGGGGTCTGGGGGCAGTTCATGGTGGGGAGGAGGCCAGGACTGGTTTGCTCTCTTCTTCTGCCACGTGATGTTGCCAGAGGGGCATGGGCTACGAACTAAGTCCCACTAACTACATGTGCTCTGACAGCTCCTGGGAATTCCCAGTGCAGTGCTACTGGTGATGCTGATTTGACAGCAGTATTGCTAATCCAGACTTAGAATTTTTATATTCAGTTGTTATTTTGGTGTGCTGCATTTTCCTCGGGAATGCAAACAAGAGAAGGAAATGGTGAATTTTTTAACAGTTTATATCTCAGCAAAAGCTGAATGGAATTTTATGGGAAAAAGAAAAAGCTGAATATCTATGTAGTCTCAGGGCATTCCTGCTACCAAAATAATGCTGCAAACAAGGGAGGCGAGAGCTTCTCAAAGAAAATGTCTCAAGAATAGTTTGTAATAGAAGCTATTAGGCAACCTAAATATAGAGGTTGTTACTAGAGCCTGCCTAAAAAAGCAATTTTCTGCCCCAGGGAAAATTTCAGAGTTGTGGGTGGGTGGGTGGAAGGTAAATATCTAAATTTTTCACTAGACAAAAATTCTCACAAATTCTGTTTTGGGCAATCCAAAACAGATTTTGTTTTGGCTTGCTAACTGCCCTCCTGAAAGTTTGTCAATTTTACTCTCTCCCTGCAGGCAGAAAGTGAAATTGAGCCTTCCAGGCAGGCACCTTGGGGGCTGTCATTTTGATTTTTTCCCAACAGAAAACAGAAATTTTTGCATGGGAAAATTTCTAAGGTCTGGTCTATACTACCCGCCTGAATCGGCGGGTAGAAATCGACCTCTCGGGGATCGATTTATCGCGTCCCATCGGGACGCGACCATCGATCCCCGAATCGGCGCTCTAACTCCACCAGCGGAGGTGGTAGTAAGCGCCGCCGACGTCGATTTTGCCGCCGTCCTCACAACGGGGTAAGTCGGCTGCAATACGTCGAATTCAGCTACGCTATTCACGTAGCTGAATTTGCGTATCTTAAATCGACTCCCCGCTGTAGTGTAGATGTACCCAAATTCTGCAAAAGGGGATTTTTCATTTGGAAATCATCTTCAGCCAGCCCTAGTTGCTTCTAGCTTCTCTTCATAATGTTTTGGTTCTAATAAAAAATTCCACTTTCATAACTTTTGGGGTTTCCATTCATTTAAATACACCTCTACCCCGATATAACGCGACCCAATATAACACGAATTTGGATATAACGCGGTAAAGCAGTGCTCCGGGGGGTGGGGTGGGGGGGCTGCGCACTCTGGCGGATCAAAGCAAGTTTGATATAACACGGTTTCACCTATAACGCGGTAAGATTTTTTGGCTCCCGAGGACAGCATTATATCGGGGTAGAGGTGTCATTGTATAATAGGTATTTAGCATATGAAAATCTTTTCCAGACATTAAGTCAGTGCATAGCTCAAGAGATAGGTGATCAGAGCACTTTGGACACTTTTTTTCAGGTGATATCCACATGTTTTAAAGCCAATGAATCTGTACCAGGCTTGCTGGTCCAGTTGTATGAAATATATGTAGTGTATTAAGCAAACAATCATTTTTTTTGTTCCCACTTCCATATTTCCCGTCTTAACACTTCGAACCTGGGCTATAGCCAGGAGGCTGTGGAGCCTCAAGAAAGCAAACTGGTACTAATGCTCAAGAAGGGGATTTTCCCTTTAATACATAGAGAATACATGATGGTATGGTAAAGATTTTATCCATATTTATTTGGAATAGGACCATTACATGCTAGTGGCTAGACATGAATTATGAAGTCATCCCAAAAGGGTACCGATAAAGCTGTTTATACCATGCCATAGGATGTTGTTCTGAAAAACCATTTTAGAACTGTTTCAGAGGTTATTTAAAATTGTATTGATCTTATTTTTAATCTTCCATCTGTGAAACCAGGTGTCTTAGTTAGCAGGCCTCTGCAGTTAGGATTCATTCTTAGAGGTTTCTAAAATTATAATCTAAAATAGCTTTTCTGTACACACTACTGTTCTGATTTTAAGGTCTCATATCTCACTATCTACTAGGATAGGCTAGAATCAAAAACTTTATATCACTGTTACAGGGAGAGGTGAGAATACTGGGCTTCTAGTGACATAAAGGCCCTGTTTTTAGCTCTCATGTACTTAATCCATGGATTCAGGCATGAAATCCAGGACTGATAATATTCAATCCTTGACCCATGAGATGTTTATCTTTTCTGAGGAGAAATTCCACGTTTGGGTTTTGTGTTACATTGCAGCTGTTTGAAAATGCTCAAAGATTTGGAATATTAACAGTCCTGGAGGCAATGGATTAGAGGGCAGAGGGCAGGTGAGGTTGTCAGTTGCATGAGGAATGCAATTAATTAATGGCTCTAGTTTATCCTGTGGTTCAACAATTAATTATGTGGCTATTACTACTGTGTGTTTGTGTATGTGATTGCTACTGAGTCTGGGGCACCTTTAAGCCACAGTTCAGGAAAGCATCCTTATTTAGGAATGCACTTAAACACATGCTTCGGTGCTCTCCTGAAGTGGGACCTAAAGCAGGGCAAACACACTTGAACCATTAATACCAGGCTGCTGTATGTATAAACATTTCTACAACTATTCATCACTTGTGGAATATCCACTGACGTTTTTGAATGTGAAACTATGTTGGAAACAAGCCCTTAGTTTTTTCTAGTAATATCAGAAATGTCCTTTGAAAAATATTTAATATTTTAACTTACAGGAAATGCAGCGTGGGCAATGGCCACTTCTAAACCTGATATTCTGATTATTCTACTGCAGAAGTTGATGGAAGAAGGAAACATAATGTACAAAGTAGGTAGATTCTTATATTCATTGCTAACTGTGAATGTTATAAGTGTGCTATTACTCAAAGGTAGGTAATGGTTGTTAAAACACCTGCTGCTTTGTCTTTAAGAAAGAACTGATAATAAGGTATATGCAACCCCCTTCCCTCATGTTGTGGGGTCTGGGAACCAAGGAGCTTTGACAGAAAATATCCTTCCCCTGTAAGAGAGAAATTGATTGGGAACACTCAGATTTTAGAAAAATGGATAAAAGGATTTGACCTTTACTATGCATCAAGTTGTTCATTGAAATATTGGTAATACTTAGTTATTCCTTAAAATGGCAGAAAGCTAATTTGAACATATCCTATTGAATTAGGTAAGAACAAAATACATAAAGCATATCCTTTTGTTGAGATACTTCTCTGCATGTCATTTGTTTAAATATGAATTGAGCAAACTTTGGCATGCCTGATAAATGCTTTTCTCTGGTGAGATATTGCTTCACAAGAAGTGGATTGGAAATGTCTTAAGTTGTGCGACATTCTTTCTGTATTTCATTTGTGTAACATAGCTTCCATGGGTATTACATGGGCATCATTCAAAGGCCATTTTAGCCCTGGGAATTGAAATCCAGTGGGTCACCCCTTGGAAGGGCTGCAAAGGTCTGCCCCTTCATCTTTATTGCTACTTCTGACCTGCATCTGCAAAAACCAGAAAAAAAATGTGAGAGAGAGGCTCCTTATGACCTAAATTAGTGTATTTCAAACCCATTTTATTTTTATATCTTTTCAGGGGTTGTTATTTTAAAGGTTTCAGAGTAGCAGCCGTGTTAGTCTGTATCCGCAAAAAGAACAGGAGTACTTGTGGCACCTTAGAGATTCAAATTTAATTGAGCATAAGCTTTCGTGGGCTACATCCCACTTCTTCGGATGTTAGTCTCTAAGGTGCCACAAGTACTCCTGTTGTTTTAAAAGTGTAACTGATCCTAGGGGAAGGGCTGATTTTGTGATTTTTAATTTTTGTATTTTTAAATTTTGTATTCGTTTTACTGAATTGTGTTGTGTTTTATGCACTATGGCCTAAGTCACTATATTAATGAACTCAGACTCAAAGCTTCATTGGTATACAGTGTTCAGGGCTAAGAGTTCTATCCCTGATGCCTTCATGAGGCCGTAGTAGAATATATTTAGGGCAGTTACATTAGTCTTCCCAGCTCCTTTAACTGCTTTCCTTTATAGCCTAAATTACCAAAAGTGATGGTTTTGGGGCACCCAACTTGAGGCATCTTAAAAAAGCTTGGCTTTCAGAAAGAATTGAGCGCAGTCTCTGAAAATCAGGTCCCTATCAAGTATCTCAAGTTGGGCGCCTAAAAATTGATGTACCCAGAATAACTAGTCACTTTTGAAAATGTAGGCCTATTTTTATAAAGAGACACATGATGAGAGAACTTATAAAACAAGTTTATTATTTAGGCTAACACAAATTACAAAGCAAAGAAATTATTAAAACAAGAAATTAACTATAAAATATTAAAAAAAAGAAAAATATTTCAGTTTTATTAATTAAAACCTTTGCTAGCCCTTATCTAAATTCTGCTTCTGTAAGAAGCGTTAACAACATCTTCTCACGGACATTTATCTAACCACAGAGATGTTCTCTGAATGTCTTTTTGGATTCTTTTAGAATTTTCAATACTTTGAAATTTGTTGGTAGTCGCTGGAGAAGGTTAGCTTCAGTTTTCAATCTCTCTTAGGCAAGGCAAGATGTCCCCGCTTCCCTTCCCCCTGCAATTCCTACCCTCCACCCCCCAGCAAATCACACAGCAGCAAGACACCTTCATTGTTTCACTTCCAGCTCCTAAATGAATTTGGGAGGTGTTGGAATCTACATTTGTATGATGCTCTGGATATAGGCTGTCCTTCCTCTGAGTTTATCCTGAGATTTTATAGGTAGGCACCACCCCCAATAAAAGGTGTGGCTTAAAGGCATCATCTGGCCTGTAGAGTTTTGCTGTTTAGGCTTTTAAACCAATTGTTCTGTTACCCTCTGTAAAACTGTTCCACATCAAATACCAGACCGAGAAGTTGTGTTATCAACCTTACATGTCTGAAGAACTCTGCTTTGGCACCAGTGTTACAAATTTAAACGTAAATATTTGAATAACTATCCCTGTTTTTGAAAAAAAAATACTTATTTGTAAATACAAAATCTATAAAAATAGATACCATTTGAAGAGCATCTGTTTAGCAAATGTCAAATAGGAATGATTAATATTGAGGAATTTACAAATCCAACTTCTAAAGCTCTTGTGTTCTAACCCTATAGAAAGGGAAGATGAAAGAAGCAGCTCAGCGATATCAGTATGCCTTAAGGAAGTTTCCTCGGGAAGGGTTTGGAGAAGAAATGAAAGCTTTCAATGAACTAAGAGTTTCCCTGTATTTAAACCTGTCACGGTGTCGCAGAAAAACAAATGTAAGTTCTTATTGTTGCTCTGTTGCTCATGTACTCGGAGTACTGGAAACCTCAATGAAGCTCAAACCCCATAAATGTATAAAGGGCTAGTATGCTGTCCTTGCACCATGATGCGCTTGTGATTCTTGCTCTTCCTGCTGAGCTAAAGGAGGGGCAGGAAAAGCTACCACTGGGAGGATGTTCAGTATACTCCCGTGGTACTAGCATGAAGTGAGGGGCAAAGGGAGAGGGGCAACCCATACAGGTGGGCAGATTACCTGTTACTCCTGAAGTGATTGCTACTGTCATGGGTCACTGCACATGTAAGTGGTGGGACCCCTTCCTTCCCAACCTCTAGTACTAGTAAACTCCTTATCCACTGTTATTTCAGCCATCATCTACTGATTTTGAGCCACAACCAATGGGACTCCTCATGAAATAAAGTAGTACTCAGGGCTAGTCTACATGGGCAAAATTGACCAGCATAGCTATTCCAGAATAACTGCCCTGCTTTTATTCTGGAATAGAGTGTCGACACAAGGGGCTATAACAGAATAGTTATTCTGGAATAGGCATACTGGACAACTTCCCTGTGTAGATAAGCCTTAGGGGTGGCAACATAAGGTCCACCCCGACCCCCCATCCCCCTTTTTTTTAACCCTCCAACTTTACTTTTGCCAATTTAAATAGTACTGTTTGAAGTGGATAGGCTATGGGAGCTCTCAAGATTGTTTCTGGTAGTGTCTGTAACTTACGTGCATGTAACATTTTAAAAATATTTAAATGTCACTGTATACATTGAAAATATAATTGCTATTAAATTAGGACTTTGGCATGGCAGAAGAGTTTGCTACCAAGGCACTTGATCTGAAACCCAAATCCTATGAAGCCTATTATGCTAGAGCAAGAGCCAAGAGAAACAGCAGGTACTGTCTGTGACTGTGTCTACACACATAGATCTTTGTTTCATAACATTTTTAAACAGCTAATTTACACGTACATTTAAGGTGCTTTAAGTTAGAGATACTTGCAAATCCTTTGTCCCCTTTTCTTCTTTTCTGTAGTGTTTATTCATTTTGTTGGGAGTTAAGTTAATTTAATGCAAGTGAAAGGTGCCAGGTAGGCAGCATATTAAACAGTTGTTTCTGGAATTCCTGATGACACTTGTTTAAACAATGATGGTCAGAGTGAGTAAATGCCCAGTTTTGGTATCTACCTTTTTATAAATGACTGTAAATTAAGCTATGTTCCCTTTTATCCTAGCCTTTTCCATAGGCCAAAAGCCGTCTTTGGGGTTTGGTTTGGTGTTGACAAGCCCATCACCTGGACTGAGCCAGCAGTAATCCATCAGCATTCCTTGCAGGGTACCAAAACTAGCTAACTGGATGGGTCAGCAGTAAAACCTTAGAACTACTATAGGTGACAGAATGCCAGAGGACAAGAAGCTGTTGAATGAGCAGTAGCAGTCCAAGATGTAAGCAAGAATGGGGCAGGGAAGAGTAGTTGTCAGCTCTTGGTAGTACTCCTGAGGACATTCTGCACACCAAAAATTAAAAGATCTGTGCATGATATTTTAAAATTCTGCAAATGTTATTTGTCAAATAAATGTGGAAGTTCCAGCATGGCATTGGGGAGCACAGGCCAGTGGCTGCACAGAGGTGGGAGATCACTGTGCAGTTCCCCCCAGTACACGGACTCGACGGTGAGGCTGCACCCAAGCCTGACACAACGCAAGGACTGGGCCTGCCCCAGAAACAATGCAGGGCACTGCCCCTCCATGCCAAGTGCACTAGGTGTGGGCAGGCAGGCTCAGGAAGGCAGGATCCAAGTGTGGAGGGGCTTAATGTGGGGGTATCGGGTGTGGGTTGAGAGGATTCTGTGAGGGGCAATCTGGGTGCGGGCAGCTCAGTGGGGGATCTGGGTGTGGGGGGGAGATCTGGATGCACAGGGGCTTGGGGGGTTCTGGGTGCAATGGTAATAGACTCTGCAGGGGGTCCAGGTAAAGGTGGTTAGGGCTCAGCGAGGGGTCTGGGTGCAGGGGGGCCTAGAGTTCGACAGGGGAGTCTAGGTGTTCAGGTGTCAGTGGGAGGTCCAGATGCTGGGGGAGTGGGGCTCAGTGGGGTGGGGATCCAGGTGTGGGTGGCTCGTCGAGGTACTTCAGGTGCAGAGGGAGTGGGGGTTCTGAGTGTGGAGCGGTGAGGCTCAGTGGGATATGAGGTATGGGTATGGGGGGGGGTCTGGATCCATGGGGGTTGGGCAGATGGGGGAGCAGCTCCCTGTACAGTGATCCCTCCCCCTGCAGCTGAGGAGTAATGGGTGCAGGAAAAGTGAGGAGGAGGGAGTTTGCATAGCTTCCTACAGCTAGGGGTAGGTCTGACACAGCCCTGGATGCCGCACGGGGAAGAGAAAGTCCCGTCCTCCCCAGCCCAGCCAGGACTAGGAGCTGAGCCCAGCACAGTGTACGAGCCACCAGCTTGGTCTTCCGCAGACCCACCCTCTGCCCCACAGTGATTTACCTCTCTGCCAGCTGCCCTAAGGACCTGAAACATACTGCTGGGGAGGGTCACGTGACCGCTGTTGTGTGGCTTCCCTTTGCTTCCCCATCAGAAAGTCATTTTTCTGCAGGGAAGCAAAGAAATCTGCAGGGGACATAAATTCTGCACATGTGCAGTATTCCCCCAGGTGTATGGTGGGAACCTAAACCTCCAAAGAATCTGGTCCCAGCAAGAAGTACCTTTTCCCTTCTTCTCCTGCAGCCAGAGAGAGAGGGGTGCACTTATTCTGGGGTATGGAATATTACAAAGGAACTCAGTGTGCCAGTTACAGTGAAGCACCTTTTATGCTGAATTCCTTCTCTCCTCCTGCTGCTGTGTCCAGTGCTGCCAGCTAACTCACTGCTTTTGCCTTCTTGAAGGACTTCTGATCCTCCAATGGGATGGAGTGGGAATGATATGGGACTTCTTTGTCTCTTTTCTCCTCATTCCTAAGGTGCCCCTTTGAGGAGTCCCTAATTTCCTACCACCACCACATTAAGTAACAGATACTGTTAAAAGACAATAGATCAAAGGGCTGCCTAGATGGGTAATAGAGATGACAGCCAGTACACAATGGCGGAAGTTTAATTGCCCAAAGTTGTAATTTTTTTTCTTTTAGAGGGACAAGGTGGGTGAGGGGTTCTTTTGGAACAGTTTACTTTTATTTATTTTTTCCTTTACACAGACAGTTTCTTACAGCTCTTGCTGACCTACGTGAAGCCATAAAATTGTGCCCCAGTAATCAAGAAATCAAAAGGCTCCTAGCTAGGGTAGAAGAGGAGTGCAAACAGTTTCAGAGAACACAGCAACAAAAGCAGCAGTCTCCACAGCCAGCACAGCAGAATGACTCTGACAATGAGGAGGTTCTTGTCCAAGGAGTGAATGATCATTTCAATATTGAAGAAAGAAAAGAAGAATTTCCACACCATGATGACTCCTTTCCATCTTCACAGAGGCTGCAGCGTTCCCAGACAGCTTCTCCCTACAGCAGAACCCTTCAAGAAGGCCTTCAGCAGAAAGCCAGACCCATGTCCCCTCAGAAAAAAAACGGGAGTAAATATCTGAGAGAACCAGGGTTGATCATGCAACCTACAAAGCAAGCACAGATTGTGAAAACTAATCAGCATTTTAATTCCATTCAGCCTGGATCAAGAACCGGAGCTACACCGTGTAATGCAAAGACACAGTCTCCTTTTCAGCATCTTCCCACAAATGCTATGCCTGTCCGACACCCTGGAAATCTAACCAATAAAGGTCAGCATTTAGATGGGCCAAACACTTTATCATCTGGAAGCATTCCCACAGATTTCAGCTCTGGACTGTACAATGAAAAGTTAGCATCCAACCAGTGTCCCCATTTACAGCATAGTGAGAGTGTCTCTTCTCACGCTTTCACAAGCAAGGCCAAAACCACTGATAGGCTTAATGTCCTTGCACCTTCGGTCATGGAGAAAGCAGCTCCAATTCAAGGAATTCAAATGAATTGCAGTGAAGCAAGGCAGCAAGCCTCTGTAACTAATGTCGTCTCTTCTGGCTCTCCATGTAGCAGCATGATCATTTCCAGTTCAACCAATAGTTTAACTTCAAGCAGCAGCTTTTCAGATAGCGTGAAAGGGTTAGGGCCAGATGTTCGAATCAAGGAAAATAAAGTTAGTCAAGTTCAGAGTGGTACGACTGAACACAGACCTCGGAATACACCATTTATGGGGATCATGGATAAGACAGCAAGGTTTCAGCTGCAGAGTAATCAAACCAATCGCACTTGGCATTGTCAGGCATCTGAAGGATTACTAACAGATGCTTCTGGTGGGTTTGTTCAATCTGTAAACTGTGAGCAATTCTCTGCCAGACAGACAGGTGGATACAGTAATCAGACTAAAACTTCCTCTCCTGCTATTGCCCTGGGAGAAAATATCCAAAATGGAATGCAACCTAAAGAACTTGAAGAGCTCAAGTGCCAAATGTCTGCCCACTGTCAAGATACCAGGATGTCTAAAACAGTTCCTCATTTCTATCCAGATGCTATATCTGAACAGCAGTCTCATGTTAATAAGGAAGGTCATCTAAGTCCTGTCAGTTCTGCAAAACCAAAGCGATCTTTCATAGAGTCTAATGTATGAATATATCATTTTATATAATAATAAACTGATTGTAAAACTTAGCAAATAACAGCATATTGATTACTTATGTTAATCACTACTATAGGGCTGTTTCATCATAGAATATTGTTTCTGCATAACATATTGATTATCATCTGGCCACTTTTATAATTCTGAGTAGGTTGTCCATGTTGGCCAGTATTATTCATAGAAATATGGGATACAACCACTTCCTTAAGAAGCTATACATACCACCATGGAACAAGAATATTAACTGGAATGTCAAATTTAACTAGAAATGCATTTACATGGTTAGCTAAGATTGTGAATGCACCGAATTGGGACCTTGAAAGAGGAAAAATAATTTAATTTACTTTTCATTATATTCCATCATTATTGTAAGACTTATAACATTTTCCTCTTATATAGGACTTTAATCTTGGCTTTTGATTGTATTAAAAGACATCACTTGCATAATAATTATAACTATGCCTCTTTTCTAGTACTTAAAATGCTTGATTCCAACAAAGTTATGAGGGTAAAATACATAGTATGTAACATCCAGATCTGTAAATGACTGTTTTCTTATCAAAAAGATATAGTATTATTTCATTAGTTTTCTAGAGGGATTTAATTGGGATGCATGATGTAAATTTAGGAACTTTGTCACTTGTATATGAGTAAACTTTAAGCAGCTTTGTTTTGACATGTAAATATGATATTTTTAATTACTACAAGAAACCAAGTAAAATCCAGTAAATTACAGCAACAGATTTGCATGCATATTTTTAAAAAGCTTCAACCATACTGGTTATTGCACTGAATATTATTATATTATGGCATGTTAACAGTATACCAGTAACCGCACTTTATATAGTTTACCTAAAATACCTTTGAGGTGCTACCTTAATACAAAATGATGTATTGTACATTCACAAAGAAGAGGTACAGGAATGAAATACTTTATAGAAACATTTTTATAGGAAGCCTGATGTATTATTTTGAGAATATAAAGATGAAAATTTGAGGAAAAGGGTAGGTGCACATTTGCTTTGTAGGATGGGGTTGAAAATTTTTTTCAGAGCTTGAGAGGAAAAAGGTTCTATATTTGCAAGAATGTTTTCAAAATGAATAGTTGTAATGACATTCCTGTGTGTAACAAAGGTTTGTGTTGTACAAGTTGGAATTTTCAACTTTTATTCCCATGTACAGTATGTATGTACATTGTAAAAACAACCTTACAATTTTTACAAATTCCTTAGGAGTTTGCATTATTACACCCTAGCTTATTTATTGTTTACTGTTTCTTTGATATTTGTACAAGTCTTGTTCTCTTCTTCAGTAGTTCTCTTTTTGCACTGCTACTGTATTTTTCCTTATGAAATAAAGACTATTAATATAGTGCGTTGAGACGTGCACTCTTATTTTGTGTATTGTGTACTGGTATAAAACCACCGACAGATGCACACAAATTAAATCAATGATGTGTATGTAGTACAGTTATAGAAAAGGGTCTGTTAGTAACTGCATTATATGATTTTCCCCACTCCCTATTTTTCCTCTGATGAGGCCTGTATAGCTTCACCAGTATCTTCTGAGGGTAAACACTGATGACTGAGATCTGGAGAATATGCAGGATGATCTTTTGAAGGTAAAAGACTTGTCTTGATTGCCATCAGCCTCAAAGAACCTCAAAGATACGAACACCAGAGTTATGGACTGATGGTCAACCAGACGCCATGGGGATCCGGAAGTAAGCTATCAGGCAGCAGTGGAGATGACAAATCCCCAAACAAATACTATACTGTACTGTGCCCAGGGCCGCTCGGGGGGGAGGGGTGGGGCAATTTGCCCCGGGCTCCGCAGGGGCCCCCATGAGAATAGCTGAGGCTCCCTCCCCGGCCCGACCCTGCCTCCGCCCCTCTCCCAGAGCCTCAGCGCATCCAGGAGCATCCCTGGCTCCGGCGAGGCCTGAGCTCTTCCCCGCTCAGAGCTGCATGGTAAGAGGGCGGGGCTGCGAGCTCCGGGCCAAGCAGCAGGAGCTCAGGCCTCTGTGGAGCTCGCAGCCCTGCCCCCTTACCAAGCGGCTCTGAGCGGGGAGGAGTTCAGGCCCCACCGGAGCCACGCTGCAGCGCTATCCAGGGATGATCCGGGTGAGGGGGGAGCCAGGGGTAAGGGGCTGGGGCCGGGGGGTTGTATAAGGGGCAGGGAGGGGGCAGAGGTGGGGGGGGGCGGTCAGGGGACAGGGAACGGGGGGGTTGGATCGTGGGCGTTCCGGCGGTCTGTCAGGACTCGGCGGGGGGGTGGATAGGGGTTGGGGCAGTCGGGACAGGGAGCAGGGGTGGGTGGTTGGGGAGGTCTCTGGGGGACGGTGAGCGGACAAGGAGCAGGATGGGTTGGGGATTCTGAGGGGGGCGGGCAGTCGGGGGGCAGGAAGTGGGTGAGGGTCGGATAGGGGGCAGGGCCAGGCTGTTTGGGAGGCACACCCTTCTCTACTCATTCAGCTCATTCAGCAGTTTGAGGCTTGCAGAAGAGTCAAGCGGTTAGCTCTTCCATTAGGGCTGCCGTCCCTTTCACTTGTCAAATTCCAAATTATAGTCTATATTTAATTTCAGTGCCATAGGGAGATTCATGTCATTAAAATTAGCCACTGGTGGAGGGATCACATGAGAAGAGCAATATCCTACACCACCTACCTCCTCCTCAACCCTACCAAGGGAGACCCGCCTCCCCTGCATTCCCTGAGGCTTCGGAGGGGTTAATTCAGTGGTTCTCAAACTTTTATACTGGTGACCCCTTTCACATAGCAAACCTCTGAGTGCGACCCCCCCCCCTTATAAATTAAAAACACTTTTTAATATATTTAACACTATTATAAATGCTGGAGGCAAAGCGGAGTTTGAGGTGGAGGCTGGCAGCTCGCGACCCCCAGTAATAACCTCGTGACCCCCTGAGGGGTCCTGACCCCCAGTTTGAGAACCTCTGGGTTAATTTAATTTTAGCACCCTGTGTCCATTCATGTGCTATTTTGAGCATTTCAGTTTTCACAACATAGGCTCATCCCAGATTCTGAAACAAGCTCAAATGCTGAGTTGTGGAGTATGTACATAAGCTATACTAAAGACAAACCCACAGTAACCACCTCCAGTTTGTGAGGGACCCCATGGAGCCAGTCTCTAGGAAACAGATAAATGCATGGAGGTGAAGTCCATTAATGGCTATTAGCCAGGATGGGTAAGAAATGGTGTCCCTAGCCTCGGTTTGTCAGAGGGTGGATAAAGATGGATGGCAGGAGAGAGATCACTTGATCATTACCTGTTAGGTTCACTCCCTCTGGAGCACTTGGCATTGGCCATTGTCGGTCAGACAGGATACTGGGCTGGATGGACCTTTGGTCAGACCCAGTATGGCCGTTCTTATGTGATAACCTAAATGAACCCAAAGTTATGGAAACAGATATGAGTCAAGGAAGCCAGCAGAGTATCAGAAACCTGGAAAAATCTCTGACTGGATGGGCTCAGGCGTTTGGTCACAAGCTGAGGTGGTTTAAAAGTTTTGGATTTTTTTTTTTTTTTTAGCAGAATTTTTTTGTTTCTTTAAACAATCAAACACAGCAAGCAGCAAATATTTGACCACACACTTCTGAAACCCCAAACCATATTCACGTTTTCAGCTTTTCAATTAAAAAAAACACAACAAATTTTGAAGGAAAGCAGAGATTGTCCGTGATTTTTTTCTGCTTTTTAAAAACCCCCTAGTTTTCAATCCAAAAAAAGTTTTGACGGAAAATATTTGTCCAACCCTTTTAATGAGCTTTAGTGCTTTTTAGCACTAGTTGATGCTGAGAACCAGTGATATCTTGTAAAGAAGTTTTCTCAAAACTGGGTTTGTGCCGAGATGAGGAAAGTTCATTTTTCCCAGGGCTGCCCGTGGGAGGAGAGCAAGTGGGGCAATTTGCCCCAGGCCCCACAGGAATATAGTATTGTAATTTTTTTTATGGAAGGGGCCCCCGAAATTGCTTTGCCCCAGGCCCCCTGAATCCTCTGGGCGGCCCTGATTGTGCCTGTATTGCATCTTAAAGGTACGCACATCTGGGCTGCCTGTTGCCACCCCACCCCCATGCACAGGGCTGCCACTTACTGGTAGGAGGTGGTGAATGCTGTTTTCCCTCTTCCTCCCCCCTAGCTGGGAGGGGGACAAGCTTTCAAACTCAGAGCCTCGGAAAGAAACTTCCCAAGCTGCTACTGAAACCTGGCCTGGAGTGTAAACTGCTGGAGCTGGAGCTCCTGCCTGCATACTGTGCTCTGGAGGAGCAGCTCAGTTTTAAAGGGCCTGCACCACGCGCCCACTGACACTGCAGTGCCCTGGGGTGCCTCACTCATCACCCTTGCAGTCAGGGGGCTAGAACCAGTTGCCTGTATCCACCCCCACTGCAGAGCTGTGAGCCCCCGCTTCAACTAACATTTCAGAGTGACGAACAACCTCAATTTTCCTGAAGTGTCCGTAACTATGAGGTTCTACTGCACCACATCTGTCTAGCCTGAAAATACCAGTCCTCAAACAGGAGGCCTAGAACTCTGACTTTATCCTCAGGTGATTAGCTGCAGTTGTGGAGCCAAGCATGCCTTCTTGGAGTCACTGCAGAAGCAAGTGAACTGGCTGCTCCATCAGAGGGATCAAAAGATGCTCTCAAGGCATGCTTAGAGTGTTCCTAGCTCTCCAACTAGATAGAGGAACTTTTTTATTTTCCAGAATATATTAAGCCCTGGAGGTTACAAAGAGTAGGAGTATCTGGTTAAACTGCTAAAAATGTTATCTGCTCCAAGGAATTGTTTGCACAGAGAAATTATAATGATGTATAAGATCAGGGATGAATTTAAAGTGCTGTAACTACATTTGTAAAAATCAGTGTGTGGATACTCCTATTTTGATATGAGTGTCTTTTTCCAGTTTACCTTATGTTGTTTCAGAAGCAGTTTAAGCTAAACTGCAAAAGGCCAGTCTTAATCCAGAGTAAGGGTATGTCTACGCTACCCACATTACAGCGCGGCTGCGGCTGTGCTGTGACATGGGCAGTGTAGACATGCTTTATTGCTGGGGGAGAGCTCTCCTGGCAATAATAAAATAAAAAAAAAAATCCACCAACCGTAATGAGCGGTGGTAGCTTTATCTCCGGGAGCTGAAAAAGCGCTGTCTAACTGGCACTTTTCAGTGCTAAAACTTTTCTCGTTCAGGGGTATTTTTTACACCCCGAATGACGAAAGTTTTAGCGCTGAAAGTGGCAGTGTAGACATCTTAAGAGCCTTCATATAGGGGAGTTATACCCACATAGTTTAAGCACTGTAGTTATACTGGTATAATTATCCTTGAAAAATCTCCTTTGTAGGCAAGCCTTAAATAAGAATAGATTTTTCAGCCCAAAGCATCAAACTGCCTGGATTATTTATCTCCTAGAACAAAGGTTTGACTGAACTGAATTTACTTCTGTCAGTCAAAACCAGCGAGTGAGCCAGCTGCCAGGTGCTGATAAAAATAAGTCAAAGCACCCTTTGAGACCTGATAAAAATGATAGCAGCCTTCAACCACTTGAAGGGAGGTTCCAAAGCGGATGGAGTTCGGCTGTTCTCTGGTGGCAGAACAAGGAGCAGGGTCTTGAGCACTAGAATGGGTTACCTAGGGAGGTGGTGGAATCTCCATCCTTAGAGGTTTTTAAGGCCTGGCTTGACAAAGCCCTGGCTGGGATGATTTAGTTGGGTTTGGTCCTGCTTTGAGCAGGTGGTTGGACTAGATGATCCCCTGAGGTCTCTTCCAATCCTAAGCTTCTATGATTCTATTAATCAGATTTACAAAAGCAGGGCTACTCAGACCTTCCTCAACTGTCTCAGATGAACAAACATTGTTAAGGTGGGCTGCTGTTTCCTTTCCTTGAAGATGTCAGAATTTTCAGACTTTCCTTGACAAAAACACCAAAGAAATGTGTAATACTGCCATCATCCTGCTGCCAGATGCTAGGGGGTTCTAGGGTCACTCAGAGCGGGAGAGGAGGCAATAATGCATTCCTATACAGAAGAGACAGAAGGTAGACTTCCAATGTTCATCTTCTCTAGCTTTGTCAGGGTCAGGAAGCATTGCTGAACTTGGGAAATTGGGTGACGAGGGTCTAGCCAATATTGCAGGAGCCGTTTTAGGAGAAGACTTCCTATAAGGTTAAGGGTATCTTGTTCTTCATCCCTTGCTCTTGCTGAAGATGTAGTGGAAAAGCAGATGAGGGTTGGGAGTAATCCCTCAAAAACCCCAGGATGTGCAAAAATAACAAAGATTAAATCCTGAGGGAGCCCAGCTGACTGTTCTGAGAGGTCTGTTGATAGGTCTGACTGAGACTATAATGTGGAAGGAGGACTGAGCCCATTGATTAGGAGCCACCCTCTTCATTTGCAAAAAGGGAGCAGATGTGGGCTGACATACATTTGGCAGCACTGCTACACGAGCTCTGTGTGTCATTTTTCCAGAGCCCTTCTCTAGGGTCTTGCTCAACACTGCTCCCCGCATAAGGAGACTTCCTGCCGGGGAAGTATCTACATCCCATACAAGTTTTAGCAGAATAACATTTTAGGCAGTAGAAAGATGCAGCAACCCATCAGAAGGAAATGTATAGGGGCAAGAAATACACATGTTTGCCATGAGGTGGAGCAGAACTACCCTACTCTAACCAAACTAAGCAAAAGATTTTTATTGTAATAATACACCATCTCTCCATCACTAGAATTAACTATGTATTTAAAAAGGGGGGGGAACCTCCTTAAACGTTAACTGTTTTATAACATTTTAATAGATTAGATGGTTACTATTTTTGACTCTTATTTACATCCCTAGTTTGAAAGGTTATGGGGTTGTACATCATTGAGGCATGTAACTTTCGTACAGGATGATTGGGGAGGGCGTTTAAGTAATTAATTGCAATGAAATTACACTCATAATTTACACTAGAGGTCAGGGAGATTTATTTGAATCAGGCTCAGAGTTTACAATGCAGTTATGAGGGAAGGTGGCAGAGAAGCTTATGAGGCAACCCTAACTTTGGTAGGCCCTAATACTTGAGTGCTGCATGTTGGTTGCTTTTTTGTGTCATTCACATATAGTAGAATAGCATTGCTTCCATTCATGGCTTGAGATACTGCAGCCGAAAAATGGGTGGAATTTTTCAAAGGTATATTAAAAAAATATGAAGAAGCAATGTGGGGCTAGATTGCGCCCCCTAGAGCCAGAAACATCACATTACTAACCTTCCACTACAGAAATTAGGTCAACTCCCTCCCTGGGCCCCTTGTGTCCCAGGATCCTGCAGAGTGTTTGCCGAGGAGTGAGTAACTAGACAGTGCTGTGAAAGCACGCAGGTGGAGGCGATGAGGCAGCGAACAGTTATGCTGGAGGGGGGTGAGCGAGAGACTAGTTGGAATAGGATGGAACTTTCCTTCCTCCCCTTTTTAAATATGATAACCAGCTGCTTATATGTGCCCTGAGGCAGCTGTGTACGAGCCTAGGCCTCTTGGTCAATGGGAGGGTAGAGCAGCAAAGACCTTGTCAGTGTGTAAAATTCCTGGTTGGGGAATCAGAGGAGCTGAGGTCAGTCTGGGTCTTGAAGCCACAACTGCAAGGGCTTAAGTGACTTGGTTCACACGGAGGGGGTGACCATGCGCTACTGCAGCGGTTCACGATGTGGTTTTAGGGGGCCTGGGTCCCCCCTGTGGGGCTAAATGCCGGAGCCACAGTGCACTGTGGGACAGAAGCGTCGAGGACGACACCCCCCCCCCCCCCCACAGCCCTGCGGCGCCCCTGGCTGACTCTGGCAGCCCTGCAGGGGTAACGCCTCTTGCCCCCCCCCCTTCCTTCCCGCGAGTTTTTATAGGGGGGGAGAAAAGGGTTGAGCGCGCCGCGCTACTGCAGCTCTCGAAGAGTAGCTAAGGCCGTGCTCAGCGACGTGCCCGCCAACAAACACCTGCGCCTTGGCCCATAACTCCGGGGCTGCCCGTTTGTCGTTTTCTTTACCGCCCCCCCCCCCCCCCCCCCGGCCCGGCGTAGCGCGCTAATACACCACTCCGGCGGGCGGGGCGCTCCAGGGCAGCGTCGTTCCCCCTGCGCGGCAGCCGCTGGTGTGACGGGAGGCCCCCGCTGTGGGGCAACAACCCGTCCCGTAGCAGAGGCGGCGGCTGGGGGGGGGGGGGGGGATTGGTGGCGCTGTCTTCCCCTCGCCCACCTCAAGCTGCTGGTCCCAGGCGCCTGCTCGGCGCCCCACAGAAGCGGTGCCAGCGCCGAGCACCGCCCCTGAGTGCCCACAGGCTGGCGGCAGCCCGGGCCCCGCAGCATGAGGGCTGCAGCGGCCGCCCAGTGCGGGTTTACCGTAGTTTAGGGGGTCCAAAAAGAAGCCGCGGGGAGCGGGGGATACTCACGGGCGTGGCGGGGCAGTGGCCGCCCTGTCGCGGTAGCCGGGCGGCTGGCACAAGCCCAAGGCGCGACCTCGGGCGGGCTCCAGGGGCGGGACCTGGAGCGCAATCGGGGTCTTTCTGAGCAGCAGCTTGGTGCGCTGCAGCGTCCCCTCCCTCCCCGCATGGTCTCGTAATTGAAAACCCCGCGCCGGCTTGTGTGTGCCGGGGGGCCAGGGTGATCTATTGGTTTCTTGTATATAGTTGTCTGCGGGGTGACGGTGGTTGGGGCATACTGAGGGAAGCAGCACTAGGGGGCGGACCGATCAAAAGTAGTTAACAAATTACAGGTTGCTGTAATAAATCATCTCCCCCGTGTTTCTGTTCAGACCCTGTTTTTTCACATCTAGCAAAGTTTGAATTTAAGGTCCAGGCTCCTCTTTTAGAGTACACAGGTTTCCTTTGAGAATGAGGACTAAGAGATCAATCATCACGTCAGGAACAGTGTTTACCTACGCTGGATAGAACGGTTTTGTCTTTTATCATATTTCTGTGTTAGGTATTTGGAAACATAGTGATCATCTCCAGTCACCCCCATACTTGCTTTAGTACACTACATCCAGTGTTCTGATGGACCCATGGATCTTGAAAGGTGGGTTGTAGGAGGTGTTGATCATCATAGCCAGGGAGATGTGACTATAGGTTTTGCATTTGTTGTTCTGACAGTGTCTGGTCCTGCTTTAAGTTAGTGTGTCCTTTGAGCTTGCTTCAGATGATGATCTTGGAGAGATTGGGGGGGTTCTTTCAGGATGTGGCCCCATCAAGTATGGGTTGTAATTGTTGCATGATACTGCAGCTGGGTTCCAATGTGGAGTGGTAGGTGACAACTAGAGGTGTATGGTCAGAGAGAGTTTTATTTCTGTACTGAAGCAGATTCTCCCAGGGCATTTGGGTGGCCCATTCCATGATGTGATCTATTTCTTTGGTGGAGTGTGTTTGGTGAAGGCAGTTTTGTGTGTGTGTTACAGTATAGGTTTTCTCTTCTGAGCATATTTTCTAGTATCTGAGTGCCTGGCTGTAGATAATAGTTTTCTTGATAGGGTTGGAGTGGTTACTGAATCTGTGAAGGTAGGTATGGTGATCTATTGGTTTCTTGTATATAGTTGTCCGCAAGATTCCATTGTTGAAGCTGATCATGGAATCCAGGAAGTGGATGCTTGCATGGGAGTGTTTTAGAGCAGCAAGAGCATTTGTCTCTCATGGCTCTTTGCAGCACATATTAAAACACTGTGTGATTGGTTAATAACTTAGAGTGGTTAATAATTCAATCTGAGTGCTTTTACTATGTTATTAACCAATTAAGTTGTCAACTGGCACTAAGTTATTTATTTGCTGTGAAAATCACTATATACAATACTATTGTAAATGAAACGATGAAGTCACACTATTATGGTTCTTATAGGTAACGTTGATTGCTAATTTGGTTCTTGAGCCACTGAGGTCTGAGTATCACTTTTCTAGGGAGAGTTTAAAGGATGGGGAGTGGTTGCTGAAGTTGTGTTTGAAATGTATCAATTAGGTTAGGTCATCTGTCCAGAGGATGAAAATATCATCCATGTATCTCAGGTATACCTCTGGTTTCGTGGTACATTTGCCCAGAAATTCTTCTTCAAGATGGCCCGTGAAGAGGTTGGTATATTAGGGAGCCAGCCCGATACCGATAGCTATCCCCATGGTTTGGACAAAGTGTATGTCGTTGAATATAAAATTTTTATCGGTGAGGATAAAATGAAGGATTTTGGTGATGTGTTTGGAGTGGATATCTGATTGTTGTCCATTGTCTTGTAAATATTTCAGGCAGACAGCTCCATTGTGAGGAAAATTGAGGTATAGGGAGGTGACGTTCCTGGTGGCAAGGATAGTGTTAATGTTGCAGTTTTTGGAGGAGGTCAGTCATATCCTGAAGGAAGTTGGCTTTTTGTGTGGTGAGTGGTTTGAGGACAGTCTCTATGAGTCACAATATTCCTTCAGTAAAAGCGCTGTGGCCAGATATGGGTCTTCCCTGGTATGTCAGGTAGTGGAGCAGTGAGAAAGGGGGCGAGGCAGGAAAGGGGAGCAGTGGGGGCAGGGAAGTGTATATGTGAATAGGAGGGTTCAGAGCAGTGCAAGAGGAGCTCAGTATCTCAAAGCAGAAAGCCCTAAGGTGGGGAGAAGGCAGGCACCACCCCCAGGCCTCCAGGAGCATACATAGAACACAAAGTTTAAGGCCAGAAAGGATCACAAGATCATCTAGTTTGACCTGTTCATCAGTGGCCCCCAACCCATACACTAAACCCAGCAATGGAAATGAAACCAAAGTAAAGGAGACCCACAGGAGAGTAGACTATCATGTGTCATAGGCAGCAAATAAGAAGGATCAAGGTGCACCAGTGCTTGAGGCCCTTGCAATGGCAGGGAAGTTATTAAATGAGATATACCCAGATAATCCTGGCAAGTGATCCCCACCCACAAACTGCAGATGAAGGCAACCCCCCGACCCCCGCAAGGTCCTGTCAATCTGACCTGGGGAAAAATTCCTCCCTGACCCCACATAGGATGATCAGCTACACACTGAGTATGTGAGCAAGAACCAAACAGCCAAGCACCTAAGAGAATGTTGGTGCAACCTCAGAGCCCTGGGCCGCTCTGCCCAATATCTCATCGCCAGCCATGTCATCCCTGATGCTCCAGGGGAAGAAGACAAAAACACCTGAGAATGCATAGGGGGATGGGGACAGGGAGGGAATCCTTTCCTGACCCCAGCAGGTGACCAGCTGAAACCCTGAAGCATGAACTTTAGGAACAGAAGACAAACTAGAAATGAAACACATGGCTGTTGAGCTGCGTCCCTTGTCCTATTACAAGCAACCACATCACACAATCCTACTCATAAATTTGTCCAGCTCTTTTTTAAAACTAATTAAGTTGTCTGCCCTCACAACTTGTATTGGAAGGATGTTCCAGGACATCACTCCTCTGATGGGTAGAAACAAATAGGGATGCACTCACTGAATGAGTCAAAAATAGTATGTAATCATGTAATTTAAGACTATATCATTCACATATGCACAAAGGGACTGAATAAAGATTTCACAAGCAGCCTTAATATTGGCAATTCCTAACTTTTGAGTGGTTGACTTTGCAACCTTAACATTCTTATTTTGTTTACAGCAGTTAAATAGATCAGATATTTTGAGACACACTCAAAAAACAGACATTACAGGATCGCCACTTGTAACAGACAACTTTATTTTTTCAAGTTTACATATATCCAGGCTTGGAAGGATTAGATTTTTTTTTTTAAATTAATAAATGTCTGTAAACATCAATTTCATTGTACACACACAAATGAAAATATTTCTATTGATAACTGAAATTTACAGATAGGCAAACTAAGAAAAATGGTGCCTGAGAATGTATTAGATTTTGATTTAAGGATATTCACTTTGAATATTTTGGAGGGAGAGATAGCTCAGTGGTTTGAGCATTGGCCTGCTAAACCAAGGATTGTGAGTTCAATCCTTGAGGGGGCCATTTAGGAAACTGGGGCAAAAATCTGTCAAGGACAGTACTTGGTCCTGCTGTGAAGGCAGGGGACTGGACTCGATAACCTTTCAAGGTCTCTTCCATCTCTATGAGATAAGTGACATGTGATGTTGACCATTTGTGTTTTAACAGTTATAAAGCTTTAACTTTTTGAATCTCAACATCAACTGTCATTAAATAATTATTGTATAACCCACCAAAATTTAAATTCATAAAAACTGAAAAAAAAATGCTTAAAAATAAGCATAATTATCCAATGAAATTATAAAAGAATAAAAAGATCAAATTCTGCCAAGCCTATATATTTTCAATTAGCATTTGAACTTTCTTATACAAAAATATTGTAATTAAAGCTCAAATATTAAAAAGAAACTAATAGTTTATTAGGCATCAAAATCATTTTTTTTGGTTTAAAGTTCTGCATTTAAGGGACTCTATGTGAGTTACAGACTAAAGACATCATGAACAGAAGCTTACCTTTTTCCTTTCCAGTGTTTTAAGATTTCTGATAGTTATTTCCTGCCACTACCTACAATTTCATTGCAATTAATTTGACAGAACAATTGGTGTATTCAAGACTAAGTTGTTTCATTATATTTCTGCTGAGTCTCTAGCCAGCGATTGATGGCCATTTTCAGAGTCCTATTTGGTGTAAGTATAAGAGATTGGAGAGGGAGATTTGTCATGGGACTAGACCGTCTCTTTTTGCTGATCCAGTTTTCCATTGCCTCTTTTTCATAGGAATAGCCATCTAAAGAGAAAAATACAATTAAAATGTTAAAATTGCACTAACATAGGAATGTCCATCCAAGGCTCTTAATGTACTTTAGATACTAAAGATTAAGCTTCAACAATACCCCCTGGGATTCAGGGAAGCATTTTTTCCAGATGGGAAAACTGGTACACAGAGGTTAAGGGACTTGCCAGATCACATGGGATGGGCCTTGCCAGATTGTATGGGATCACATGGAAATCAAAAGATCATCTTTTTATTCACGACACTCCATGTTCTGTACAGAATGGATATATGGTTCTATATTATCATCTGAGCCTTTATTTCTGCAGCAAAGGTGCAGTTTTTTCATGAAAATGAATAAGTATTCCAGTTTAGATTTTTAACTACAGTGAATAAAGTACACCACCAGCATAATTCTGTCATGTCTTACTGTACTGGTAGATCAACACCAAATATAACTGCAGCAGATTACTTTTAAAATGATGTCAACTGCAGTTAGACACTAAGTATTTTAACATTAATTATAGAAAACAATTTAAGCCTATTTGAAGCTCGAGTGCAGTTATAAAAAAAATTCTTGCAAATTTCAAAAAAGGCTACAGTTATGGCAAAGCCAGTTCACTGATGCCAGTATTAAAGCCCATGTGTATTAAATGAACCCGTCTTAAGAGAGAATCTCATGGTAGCCCCAATGTGACCAAAGGCTGCCCCAAAATAATTCAAGTGCTGCTGAATCTGTTTCTCATGAGATCAGAGGAAACACTTTAGACTTCAATGCCCAATGTAGCATCCCATGTGATACAGAAAAACAGACAGGATTTAGGTCAGGTCTGCATTGGAAGGCCTTGCCAGGATAACTTTACTGGCATACTATATGGGCAAAGTACTCCTACTGCAGATGCAGCTTATAATAACAAAACTGCACTTTTGCTTACTCGAGTCGCCTGTGTCTCCATACCCCCCCCCCCATCGCCTGTCTCTCCATTACCCCCCCTCTCCCGCATATGAAATAAGTTATACTGGCAAAAGCACAGTCTACAGTAGAGGCTTTTGTTGGCACAGCTATGTCAGTCACAAATCACACTACATCATACCCGACTGATTTTTCAAAATAGAAAAATTTCTAGCATAGACCTGGATTAGTTGTGATGAATATAAACGGAATTCTTTCTTGAGGCTACAGGACACTGACATCTTGAACTAAGGCCTAGTCTACATGTAAAAGGTTTACTGACATAGACTGATTGGGGTGTGATTTTTTACTGACACGGCTATGCTGGTAAATGCACTAGCATATACATAGTTCTATCAGGATAACTGCTTATACTTGTATCGCTTATGCCATTTGGAGAGAACAACTATAAGCTATATCAGTAAAAGCATTTTTATATTGATATTACTGTATCTATGCTAGACAGTTTTTCTAGTATATCTATACCAGCATAATTTTATCAGCAGAACCCTCCTATTGTAGACAAGGTCTAACTAAATACAGTCTAATATAAGCATACAAATTCTTCCTAAATCCTTCGCTGGACTAAGTAGTCATGGAAGGGACTGCAACTGCATTATTCATAAATTTACATATTACACCCATCAAGTACAGTACATCATCTGTGGAGGGGAGACATTGTTCTCTGTGTATTGCTTTAAATTTTTATACTAAAACACCAAATAGAAATTAAATATAATAATCATTATGTGTGAAATCCTGGCCCACTGAAGTCAATGGCAAAACTCCCACTCACTTCAATGGGGCCAAGATTTCACCCTACACTTTTATGTCACCTCTGTTTAGGGATTACCACCAGACAAATCAATATTTAGCTACCAGTGACCATTTATGCATCAAAAAATTGCTTTTATTAAGTATCTGTATTCCAAGAATTTTACAAAAACGTGTTTGTAAAATGCTTTCTAAACAATGACACATTTTAGTAGCAAGTAAATTTGATTTAATCTTTTACTGGATTCCCTTCAACCTGTCAAATAAATGTTCTCAGCCTCCTTTATGAGAGGCTGTCTTACTTAAAAGACCACATTTTATCTGTCCTTCAATTAGTGATTTAATCAGGTTTTACTATACACAAGGCATCCCCTATAGAAATAGCATATTCTCCTTATCCGTCCTGGATAGCTAAACTCCCAACATGTAAATAGTTATAGAAAAACTAGAAATTGCTCCCAGCAGGGATGCAACAAAATGTAGTTAGCCATCCAAGATAAAAAGCTTCTCTTAATGGCTGTTTTTAAATTTTAATCTTGACTTTCCCTCCTTCTCCCACATAATAGGAACTACAAAAGCAGAGCCCATCATAATCTTCCCATGGGTAGCAAAGCGACTGCTAAGCATTGTTATCACTGACTATTACTGGTCTGAATTCACTTTCTCTGTGATTGAGCTACAGTTAAACCATCAATCATTTTGCTTGCTAGCAAAACTAGTACTATTGTTTTTAAACATTTCACCTAGTCTAAAATACTATGTAGAATACATACATGAAATCTCAATGTGAGCAACTCTCTGAAATAAAATGTTACGTGAAACCAAATTCAGATAGCATTAATTTTATTCTTAGTATTTCTCTCGAGAATTTTTTTTAAATGAGCAATCAGCTTTCCATGGAATTAAAAATATTATAATAAAACAAAGTGATTCTGTGGAAGAATTAACATTATTGTCTATTGGTGAACAAATATGTCCCCTTGAGCATTTGATAAGTGAAGAAAGCAGGGATTCTCAGCAGATCTATTCTGTCACTAATTACATTTCAATACAGGCTTTAAAATTGTTTTGCAAAGTTCATCACAAAGCTGTCAAAGGAATCATCAGAGCTGCTAGGCAAAGTCCCCTGTGCCCATAGCCTTTCACGTATAAATAAGAAGCACTGAAACAGTGACGTGACTAGC
Source organism: Malaclemys terrapin pileata (assembly GCF_027887155.1). Taxonomy (NCBI): domain Eukaryota; kingdom Metazoa; phylum Chordata; order Testudines; family Emydidae; genus Malaclemys; species Malaclemys terrapin. The sequence continues at coordinate 48,748,380 of NC_071515.1, read as the reverse complement.
TAGTAAATTGCAATTGACAATCTGCATTTTAACAACACTGCTCACTCAGCTCCTTTTAAAAATTCATGTATGCATTGACAGTTTACTGCAAATGCAGTTCCTTAGCTATGTTTAAGTCAAACGCATTTTCCCCCAAAATAAACACTGACAATAAAACATTTTAGAGAAAATATAAGGCATTATACTGAGCCTCAATAAGCATTTGCAATTAATTTTGTTTACAATCTACCTCTAAGTTAGAATGCAGCAAAATATTTGTATTTAGCATACTCTAGGTCAGGGGTCGGCAATGTTTGGCATGCGGCTCGCCAGGGTAAGCACCCTGGCGGGTCGGGCCAGTTTATTTACGGGCTGACGCGGCAGGTTTGGCCGATCGCGGCCCCCACTGGCCGCGGTTTGCCGTTCCAGGCCAATGGGGGCAGCGGGAAGCCGCGGCCAGCACATCCCTCGCCGCTTCCCGCCACCCCATTGGCCCGCGACAGCGAACAGTGGCCAGTGGGGGCCGCGATCAGCCGAACCTGCTGCGTCAGCAGGTAAATAAACTGGCCCGGCCCGCCAGGGTGCTTACCCTGGTGAGCCGCGTGCCAAACGTTGCCGACCCCTGCTCTAGGTTATTGATTCTGAGGTCAGACAGAGAAAGTATAAAGGGGTTCTGAAATATTAATCACACATCAACTGTAACAGAATTGATGCATCCCACAAAATATAATTATTTCAGTGCATCAGCTACAAGTGAACTTCTGACTAAACTAAAGCAGAATAGAAAGTCAGAGCTGTGCTTTACCAGATTGCATAAAAGGGGTATCATCATTTTAAAAACCCACCATTTTATTGTAACAAGATAGATTTTGTGAAATACAAATATCAGATTTAATAATATTTTAAAAATCTCTTAAATTAACATTGTCAATTTAGTTTAGTCCAAAACTTAATTTATCTTAATAAATATTAATATTATTTTTATTTATTAACACACTTTTCTTAATTTAAACATTCCTCCAGCACAGGAAATACAAACAGAACAGCACTAAAAGACATCACAAAAACTAGAACCTAAAAATGACTATAAACAGATCAGGCTTGTTTCATTTTCAATCTCAGTGAAATGTACAGAGTAACAACTAGCATAAATTATACTAATTTTTGAAAGTCCCCCCCCCCCATTTTTAACAATATAAAGCAAGTGTGGGGTAAAATTTTCAATAGGCTCCTAAATTACTTAGGTGCTGACAGATTTTTCAAGGGATTTAGGTGCCTAAGGATGCAGATAGGGATTTTCAGATTGCCTAGAAATCAGTAGGAGTTAGATACCTAAATACCTTTCAAAAGCTAGTCCAAAGTGCATAAGTCACTTTTGAAAATGGAAATTAGACTCCTAAGTAACTTAAACACCCCGACTCCCTTTGTGTAGGGAAATACTATGGTGATGTGGTACCCTAGGAGTGCCACTCTCTCCTTGTTCCTCAGTGCCTTGGGAGTAGCAAAGGCATCTCTACACTTCAACCATCAGCAGCTGTCTTACCAGCAGCTTACATAATATAAATCAGCCTTCAAGAAGTTCTACATTATGCTGGGGACTGGACCAGCACTCCAGAATCAGCGAGAGCACAGGAGACTTTCACATATTTTAAGGCCAGAAGTGCACACTATGCTTATGTAGTCTGACCTCCTATTTAATGCAGGCCATAGAACTTCTGCAAAATAATTCCTATAGCATATCTTATAGAGAAAACATCCAGTCTTGATTTAAAAATTGTCAGTGATGGAGAATCCACCATGACCCTTGGTAAACTGTTCCAATGTCTAGTTAACCTAATTGTTAAAAAAAAAGTGTCTTATTTCCAGTCTGATTTTGTCTAGCCTCAACTTCCAGCCACTGGGTTGTATTGTACCTTTGTCGGCTATACTAAAGAGCTCATTTTCAAATATTTTTCCCCATGTAGGTACTTATAGACAGTGATTGAGCCTCCCCCCCTTTAAAGTCACCTGCATACCCATCAGTCTTGTGATGCTTGAGGTGCACAAAAGTTGGATTGGGCTTTATATATAAAATTTACAAATAAAAACTAAGATTGCAGAACCAAGCACTCAAAAGTTAGGAAATGCCAGAATTGAGATTGCCCCTGTAACCTAAACTCGGCCCCCTTGTGCATATGCATTATGATACAGCCTTTAATTCCATGATCACATATTTTTCCACAGGACCCCTGCCTCATTTAGTGCATAGGATGGAGAGTGCTCACTTAATGAGCAGCTATTTTTTTTTTAATCTTCATTGTTCCATGTGTAACCCTAGGACTTATTTACTGCCCACTAATCAAGTCCTGTTGTGGAGACTAAATTAATTTCCTCAGGGACTTTTTTATGGCACTCACCATTGCAATATCTGAGTGCCTCACAAATAATAAATTAATTTATTTTCACAACACCCTCTAAGATGAGGGGGTGTTATCCATTTTATATGTGAGGATTGAGGCAGAGAGAGATTAAGGTCAAAATAATCCACTAATTTTGGGTCCCTAATCTGAGATGCCTAGGATCTGATTTTTCAGAATGCTTAGCATTATACAGCACTTTATACAGTCAAAGCACGGTTTCCGTTGACTTCAGTTGCAGCTATAAGTGCGCAATGCTTCTGCAAATCAGAACCAGGGTCTCAAGTCAGGGACACAGGAAATGAGGAGCACACAAATCAGTGAAAAGTTTGGTTTAAGTGATTTGCCTAGCATCACACAGGAACTCTGTGTCAAAGATAGGGATAGAACCAATTCCCCAGGGCAAGATTCAACTGTTTTAACAATGATGCTATCCTTTCTCTTCCTGTAGTCCCCCGTCTTATTCACTACACACCTTCCAACTTTTGCAACAAATGAAGAAGTGGCGCTACAGATAAGAATGATCTTCAGCGCACAATCCTGACTCATCCCCACAGCACGTCTATTTTGTGCACTGTCTGAGACAGGAGTCCTATGGAAAAAACAGCATGTGAACTTGGAAATAAAAGACTATCATTATGGCTGAGTTACAGATGCACAAAGTATCTGAGTTACAGTTGCAAAGGCAACAGATGTATGAGCTCTTCCCCATTTGGGTACTTAGGGCCTAATCCCATAAATGTTTACTAGCAGATACAGCGCATCTGATAAATCCAGGATCTCCTTGAATTGCAGTGGGATTTGGGGTTCTAGTTCCATCCAAGCTTTTTAGGTGACATAATACATTTCATATATCATCTCTATTTTTACTGATAGACATACAATGCCAGGTTTTTAAAGGGGTTTGCTCTTGTATTTGCACATTTCCTACATTTGTGCAAAACAACTGCGTAATTAGTCTTGTAATTACCGAGTTTGCATAGGCACAAAATAGATGCCCATTACAAAATTTTATGTATCTCAATATCAGAAGCATGATTTCAAAAGCCAAATATTCAAAAGAGCAGAAACAAATTTAATTTTAACCTTGGTGGAATTTGAATACACTTAAGGATACCAGGAATTCAGAATGCATGTACTTAGCATTCTTTAAGATATACACCTCTACCCCAATATAACGCGACCCAATATAACACAAATTCGGATAGAACGTGGTAAAACAGCGCTCCAAGGGGGCGGGGCTGCGCACACCGGTGGATCAAAACAGTTCGATATAACGCGGTTTCACCTATAACGTGGTAAGATTTTTTGGCTTCCGAGGACAGCGTTATATCGAGGTAGAGGTGTATATTGATTAATAGTTCCCCACTATTCATCTTTACACCTGAACAATTTAATTTAATAAACTTGAAGTAGCTCATAGACATACCTGCTGCAATGACAGGCTCCTTCATAAGCTCCCTAGTTATAGGACATAAGAATTCATCAGGAATACCAAGAGAAACAGAATCCACATTGCTCCTCAGCTCCTCAATCTTCCGGAAGACTTTACTGCGTAAACCTAAAGATTCTGAAAATGGATGGTAGATTAGAACCCTTGGAACATATTTCAAGAACATTAACCTCTGAAACACAAACACATTATCAGGCAGAGAGATTGCTTCTGGTGCAAACTGGAAGACATTTCAGGAGCTCTGTAAATAGATCATTTCTAACTTTTTCCTCATGGTTGACAGAGACCAATTAACATGATTTTTAAGGCAAAAAAGGCCATCTACACTATATACCAAGTAGTGTTCAAAAATACATTGAACAAAACTTGTTTCCCAGAGTATTTTAAAACGTCACCTACTTTCCTAATCTAGACAGAGTATCGGGTTAACCTTGACCAACTGACAGCTGATGTTAAACATGACAATCCAAAGTGCTACGTCATGTTTAACATAGCATGAGTTAACACATGTTTAACATGATTCTAGTGTAGACAAGCCCATGGCTGAAGTCACGCACTGGACTGCATTACGGCTATGTCTACACTGCAGCTAGGAGCACTGCCAGGGTAGACAGACTTGCACTAGCTTGGTTTGAGCTAGTGCACTAAAAACAGCAGTGTGGACATTGTGGCTCAGAAAGCAACTCAGGTTCTCAAACCCAGCGAACCCTCTGGATCTGAGCTATCCTGTATACTCACTGGAGCTGCAAGATCCACAGTGCTATTTTTAGTGAACTAGCTTGAGCTGAGGCTCGTGCAAGTCTGTCTACTTGGGCTGGGAAGTTTGCTCCCAGATGCAGTGTAGACATACCCTTTGACGAATTAGGTGAGCCTGGGTAGGGTTAATCCCATCCCCCTTTATGCAGCTGCTTTGCAACAGGAAGGAACCTCTCTGACAGTTTGAAGGGAGCTGGCTCTTTGCTAGTCCCTGTCGGAATAAAGGAGTGCTTGTCTCTTATGATTCCCTTAATGACCATCTGCGTGATTACTGTAGGACGAGTCCTTTAAGCTAGACCCTCAACTGTTTCTATGGAGTTTAATACATACATATCATTAACAGATTTGCTATAATAGCCTCATTTTCAGGTTGTTTCATCTTTTCTGACAGAATGGCAAATTCACAGACATCTGCAACGGCACCAAAACGGGATATCCCCCAAATCAGAACAAGACAAAGTAATTTAATACTCTAGGTTTAAGTACTGTTGCATAAATACAGCATTTTCTTCTCAGGATTTCACATACTGTCATTTCCAAAATCCACTTCATTCCCATTCAGGCCTTTATAAAGCCTTTTCTCCTTTAATCATTTCCTCTCAGGAAACAGAGAGTGGCCACTTTGACTCCTGCCATGTGTGATTTGCCTAGCGTCTGCTAGGTGAAGCAGTATGACCAACCTTGCTCCTCCTGGTCTAAGATGATATCTGTTACTGTCAAAACTAGGGCTGTGAATTAATTGCAGTTAACTCACGCAATTAACTTAAAAAAATTAATCGTGATAAAAAAATTAATACCAATTAAAATTTGTTATAAAATTTTGGATGTTTTTCTACATTTTCAAATATATTGATTTCAATTACAACACCGAATACAAAATGTGCACTGCTCACTTTATATTATTTTTGATTACAGGTATTTGCATTGTAAAAATGATAAACAAAAGAAACAGTATTTTTCAATTCACCTCATACAGGTACTGTAGTGCAATCTCTTTATCATGAAAGTGCAACTTACAAATGTAGATTTTGTTTTTTTACACATAACTGCATTCAAAAATAAAACAAGGCAAAACTTTAGAGCCTACAAGTCCACTCAGTTCTACTTCTCATTCAGCCAATCGCTAAGGCAAACAAGTTTGTTTACCTTTACAGGAGATAGTGCTGCCCACTTCTTATTTAAAATGTCACCAGAAAGTGAGAACAGGAGTTTGCATGGGACTTTTGTAGCCAGCATTGCAAGGTATTTACGTGCCAGATATGCTAAACATTCGTATGCCCCATCATGCTTTGGCCACCATTCCAGAGGACATGCTTCCATGCTGCTGACACTCGTTAAAAAAATATGCGTTAATTAAATTTGTGACTGAACTCCTTGGGGGAGAATTTTATGTCTCCAGCTCTATTTTACCCGCATTCTGTCATATATTTCACGTTATGGTAATCTCGGATGATGACTCAGCACATGTTCATTTTAAGAACACTTTCACAGCAGATCTGACAAAATGCAAAGGAGGTACCAATGTGAGAATGCTAAAGATAGCTACAGCACTCAATCCAAGATTTAAGAATCTGAAGTGCCTTCCAAAATCTGAGAGGGATGAGGTGTGGAGCTTGCTTTCAGAAGTCTTAAAAGAGCAACACTCAGATGCGGAAACTACAGAACCCGAACTACGAAAAAAGAAAATCAACCTTCTGCTGGTGGCATCTGACTCAGATAATGAAAATGAACATGCGTCGGTCCGCACTGCTTTGGATGGTTATTGAGCAGAACCCATCATCAGCATGAAAGCATGTCCTCTGGAATGGTGACTGAAGCATGAAGGGACATATGAATCTTTAGCACATCTGGCATGTAAATATCTTGCGACACTGGCTACAATAGCGCCATGTGAACACCTGTTCTCACTTTCAGGTGACACTGTGAACAAGAAGTGGGCAGCATTATCTCCTGCAAATGTAAACAAATTTGTTTGTCTGACCAATTGGCTGAACAAGAAATAGGACTGAGTGGACTTGTAAGCTGTAAAGTTTTACATTGTTCTATTTTTGAATGCATTTTTTTTTTTTTACATTTGTATTTCTTTTATTTTTTACAGTGCAAATATTTGTAATACAAATAAATATAAAGTGAGCACTGTACACTTTGTATTGTGTTGTAATTGAAATCAATATATTTGAAAATGTAGAAAAACATCCAAAAATATTTAAATAAATGGTATTCTATTATTGTTTAACAGTGCGATTAATTGCGCGATTAATTTTTTTAAATTACTTGACAGCGTTAGTCACAACTTTTTCAGTCTCAGTTTCCACAGCTGTGCTCTCAGTTTCTGGGGTTGGCCATGATGATATTCTGTCTCTGTTAGATGATCTCTATGGATAACATTGGTCTTTGTCCTGGGATACAACTAAATTCTATATTCCACATCATTTATTTGCGTAAGAATTGTATGGGACCCATCCCAAGGTTTATTCAGCTTAGGACAAGAGAAGGAGACCTCTCCCATGTGATCTTACATCATAAAGGGTAAAATTTTCAAAAGCACTTAATGTAGGGTTACCATATTTCAGCAAGAAAAAAAGAGGACGGGAGGAGCCCCGCCCTAGCCCCTCCCACTTCCCGCCCCCCCAGAACCCCCAACCCTCCCCCCGTTCCTTGTCCCCTGACTGCCCCCTCCTGGGACCCCTGCCCCTAACTGCCCCCCAGGACTCCACTCCCTATCTAAGCCTCCCTGCCTCTTGTCCCCTGACTGCCCCAACCCTTATCCACACCCCCACCCCCAGACAGACCCCTGGGACTCCCACGCCCCATCCAACCACTCCCCACCCCCTGACAGCCCCCCCCCAGAACTCCCAACCCATCTAAACCCCTCTGCTCCCTGTCCCCTGACTGCTCCGATCCATCTCCCCACCCCTGCCACCTGACAGCCCCCCCCAGAACTCCCAAACACTCCCCCCCTGCTCCTTGTCCCCTGACTGCCCCCTCCTGGGACCCCTGCTCCTAACTGCCCTCCAGAACCCCACCCCCTACCTAAGACTCCCTGTTCCTTGTCCCCTAACTGCCCCCTCCTAAGACCCCCCCCAACTGCCCCCCAGGACCCTACCCCCTACCTGTACCCTGACTGCCCAAAACTTTCTCCACTCCCCCCAAAAAGCCCCCCCCGTTTCTTGACTGCCACCTCCAGAACCTTCCTGCCCCCGGTCCCCCTTACCCTGCTGCTCAGAACAGAGTGTTGGGCTCTGTGCAGCCGAGCTGGACACGTGGCTGAGCTCCCCAGCACAACAAAACCCGGTCCCTGGCCCTGCACAGTGCTGCCGGACTGGGCTGCAAGGGAGCTGCCGGCTCAGAATGCAGGGCGGATCCGGCTCCTCTACAGCTGCTCCTGAGTCCAGCCCGGGACTTCCCTGCAGCCCTCCCAGCCGCTCGCTCTGCTCTGCGGGGGGGAAATCCCGGACATTGTGAGTGCTTTACAAATTCCCCCCGGATGCTATTTTTAGCACAAAAAGGAGGACATGTCCGGGTAAATCCGGACGAATGGTAACCCTAACTTAATGTGACTTAGGTGCCTAAATCTCATTTTCAAAAGACAGACAGACACTTACGGACTGATTTTCATGGCTGGGAGTTAGGCGCTTTAGAAAATCTTATTAGGCACCTATATACCTGGGAAACCCTTAGCTGAAGTGATCTGCCCTGAAGCGCATGTGATAAGTTAGGTGGACTTAGTCATTAGCTTTCCTTTTGTCCAGCAGCTCTTCAACACAAAAGAACCACAGACAGTGCCACCTCTTCTGCTGGCCTCTCCCTTGGACAAAAAAGAGAGCTTAATCCCTTTAATAACCATGCAGGTAGAGTCACTGTATGGAGTTCTTAAAACTAACCCCCTTCCCCCCACCACCGCCGCCCATAGTTAACTCTTTGTATAGAGATTCATATTGAGTATGTATACAGCGATTCATATGATGTATTTCATTAAGATTTTCTATTAGTAATAGTAGTACTATTGTAAAGCCTAGGAGCCCCAGTCATGAACTAGAACCCATTGTGCTAGGTACTGTACAAACAGAACAAAAAGACAGTCCCTGCTCTGAAGAGCTTACAATCTAAATATAAGACAAGAGACAACAGATGGATATAGTCTGTCAGGGAAGTACAAGGAAACAATGAGAATACTGGCCAGCATGACAGGCAATGGTTTCAGCACACCAGCGGCCTAAGCATTGTTTGGACAGAGGATATTGAGTACATTTTGCTGATATTTATGGAGAGCTTCTCCCAAGCGCGAGGGGCAGCATGGAAGAAAGCACAAAGGAACCTATTTGAACATTTTACAAATGGGCGATGGCATCCTGGGCTAGTTTGAGATGGGAATCAACCTATACTACTGAATGCTAAATAACAGGAACCAAGCATTACTTATAAAAGAGATAATACAGGAAAGTAGAAACAATTGTATTTATTTTCATGTTTGGCTGAGAGTCAGTTTATTCTCCTTCTGATTTACAAGGAAAGAAAACTAATATAGTGATCCGGGTCTTTGCAAACTAGCACAGAACTGCAGTATTGTTATTATACTACATAAAGTACTACATTAAAATTGCATACGCTTAGTCCCACTACCAGAACAAAACAGGCTTCATGTAGAAATCTTAGTGAATGAACCAAGAGTATCAAATATATATTTGATTTAAACCAAAAAAAAGTAGTACCCACAAGGAAAATAATTCTGACAGTATAATGCAGCCTCCTTCCACAGACAAAACACCATTTTATATGAAAAAATAAAGCACAATTCAGACAATTAACTCTTTTTTCATAAATGTATGATCAAAATGTATATTCGTTTAGTCATAGTTGTCCTTTTCTAGTGAAAACTTTGACACATAATTAGCGCCTGCAATTGGGATTTCTAAATTACATGAATACATTACTGCAAATTCTCTGCCTGGTTCATATACTGCTTGCTCTACTAAGACGGAAAGTAGAACAGCTCACTGCAAAATCTAACCCTCCCCACAAAAATATCTCCCCCCCCACCCCCATAAATAACTGCTATCCACCACTATGAAAAAGGGAGGGCCTTAGACTTTTGGGAACGGTTGATTAAATTTTTTTTCAGGGATTCCTAGATTTAATTGACTCCTTTTATATAAAGATGGTATGTGGGAATTTTAAGTCATCACCAGCCTCCTGCTGCAGAAGTGGAGCCCATCTGTTTGAGTCTGGGTCCACGCATAACTGCCAAACAGTGGGATGTTTTTCAAGGGACAGTTCTCTAACAATGCTGGAGACTTAAGGGGATGACGAGCCTCCAGACGCAGGACTACAGTGTGTGTATTCTGGGAATTTTTAGAGCAATACAATTGTAATGCACTAACATTAACTGATTAACGTAAGAACATAAGAATGGCCATACTGGGTCAGACCAAAGGTCCATTTAGCCCAGTAGCCTGTCTTCTGACAGTGGCCAATGCCAGGTACCCCAGAGGGAATGAACAGAACAGGTAATCATCAAGTGATCCATCCCTTTCACATCATATATTACCCTGTGAGCAATCCCCATTGAGAACTATTGTTCCCAATTTAGAAAGGATATACTGGGGCTGTGAATCAATCGGTAGCTCTGGTGTTTGTTGAGATAGCAGCCATTCAATTCCAACCTAACTGTAAAGAAAAAATGCAAGATGGTAATCAGAATTACTTGATTTTACAGTCCTATAACCCATCTGGTTATAACCTTATGGCCTGTCAGTGCTGGAAATGAATCCTAGATGCCAGGAGACTCCCAATTTAGCAATAGCATAAAGCTTTCCTTTTTTTTGCCTGTTGGTTTGAAGCTGGTATTGAATCGGTCACTGGGTTTCCAGCAATGGGAGAGTACTGAATATAGCAAATGATCGTTCTTAGCCTGATGTAATTTTCAATCTTTGTTACTGGAGTAAAGGTTTGCTATGCAAACTGTTCAGTCTAACTACTGTACTTTATCTGTAGACTGTCATGCCAAACTATCATGATCTGCCAACATGCTTTTAACACACCAGTGCTTCCTGCTTTACTGTACAATTAATCAACTGTCTCAGACAATGTATGCTAGAGGATTCAAACTCAGTCACACTGTTGTGGGAGTCATTTTAATCAGAACTGACAGCAGATGCCAGAGAGTAAGAAAAATTAGAAGCAAAACTGCCCCACATTTCTTTAATAAGGTTTATATGACATGTAATACAAGGATGGAAATATGATAATAAATTCCTGCTTATTCTTAGAGGGTCTTTTGCATGTTAATATTGCAATAAGCCTGAAGGTGAACTGGGAATTGACTGAGAAAAATAACAACAAAGCAAAGCAAAACATCGTAATTTTTTTTTTTTTTTTTACTTCCATACCTGTAAATCAGATTTTTTTATAACCATCTTTGCCCAATCTAGAACACACTGACAGGTTTTCTTAAATTCCTGTCAAGCAGGATGATGTCATCCCAGTTGCCTCCTCAAAAGCCCTCTCCTAGTTAAGCTCCAATCAAAACTTATTGAGCTACCCACATTCAAGGAGGCACTAAAATCTAGTCTACGGAGCCTGATAAACGTATGACGGAGACAGAAGGATGATTATTATGGAGATGATTTTGCCACAGTAAAATTAAGCACAATTCACAGAACAGGCAGGAAAATGTACAAAATGAGGGTATGGTCATGGCCAGGCTGATACCGAAGCCTGAGTCCCGCCCATCCCGGGGCTCAAGCTGAAGAAGTCAGAGAGAGCTGTTAAAGTCTCTGTAACCAAATTTTATCCTAAATTATCCTTAGGTCATTAAATCACTATGCCTCCAGCTGAGTAAGTTCCAAAAGACTTAGTTGCTATAGACACTTCATTTACAATGTAAACTTCCTTCATTTTATTTATGAATCAAAAACTACATTAAAAGAACATTAAGGTTGCAAAGTCGAGCATTCAAAAATTAGAAAATGCCAGAATTAAGTTTTTCTGTGCAACCTTCATTTGGTCTCCTTATGTATTTGCATTACATTAGTCTATGATTATATTGTCACAAACTATTTCATTCCATAGGACATATTTTTGATGTAATTTTTCTAGTTTTAAAAAAAAGTAAACTGAAAAAAAAAATTTCATCATGTGACAACATACTCCCATGAACCGTAGTGGAATAACTGATAGCAGTAGTAGGCTGTCTTTGTCTACATGGACCAGCAGTAGAGAGGAATGAGATACATACTTTGCAATGGGTTTCACAGATACTTGCTAACAGCACATGAATGTTGAGACTGAGGAATCTTGCTTTCCATTCCAGGTTCTGAAAGGCATGTGCTCTAGAGGCTATAGACCTTTCAGCCCCCATTTACCTCAAACCTGACCCCCTTCTGCCCCATCCTGTGTGCCAGTCCTGTCTCCTCCCCACTCCTGCCCCACAGCTCTTTGGTCTAGTCCCTGTCTCATTGCTTAACTAATCCCAGTCTACCAACTAACTACCCACCCACACACACTCACCCCAGCTCCTCATACCAGTCTTCCTCTATGGGCTCCCTGACTTCACTTTCCCTCCACCCCTGTTTCTCGTTCTAAACTCTCTCCCCAGGGTCCTCATCTCAATTCTCCACTCTGGCACCATGTCACAGTCTCCTTGCCTAGCCAGTCACAGTCTCCCTCTCATCCTGTCTCCCAATGCCCCCCAAAACTCCTTGCCTAGCCAGTCCAAGTTTCATTGCTGGTTCCTTATCTCAATATACTCTCTTCATCCCCATCCCTTCCAGGGTCAGCTCTTACCCAACCCAAATGCAGAGGGGACATTCCTCCTCTACACTGTCTGGGAACCAGCAATGGAGCATTGGCTTGATAAACCCAGGATTGTGAGTTCAATCCCTGAGGGGGCCATTTAGGGATTTGGGGCAAAAATCTGTCTGGGGATTAGTCCTGCTTTGAGCAGGGGGTTGGACTAGATGACCTCCTGAGGTCCCTTCCAACCCTGATATTCTATGATTCTATGATTGAGAGCTCAGGAGAGACAACTCAGATTCACAGTGCCACAGCAGCCCACAGTAACTGGAAGCAGCAACTGCAAGAAAAGTCCAGCTCAGACCACTGAAATCATGGGCTCCAGCATGCTCAGTGCTGATGAAATTTTTATAGAATTTACCTGCCATGCACTAACAAGTCTCTGCTGAGCATATGCAAATTGATTTTTTGAGATAACTTGGCCAAATTTGTGCAATTTTTCATGGGATCACCCATAGGCATATTCCTGAAACAAAACAACCCTTCTGCCCAATTTCAAGTCATTGCTTCAAAGCATGAAGGTGCTAGAACTGTGGTTCTCAAACTTTTGTACTGGTGACCCCTTTCACACAGCAAGTCTCTGAGTGCGACCCCCCTTATAAATTAAAAACACTTTTTTATATATTTAACACCATTATACATGCTGGAGGCAAAGCAGGGTTTGGTGTGGAGGCTGTAATAACCTTGCGACCCCCTGAAGGGTCTCAACCCCCAGTTTGAGAATCCCTGTGCTAGAGTTTCTAAATGGAATGGTTATGAGAAATATTTTAACATGGGCAAAGTATTTTTCCTTAATTGCATTTCTTGGAAATGGCTGAACCATTTTTGCTGAAACTTGGCATGGAAAATTTCAGCCTGAATGGTTAAAGTTTGGCAGAGTAATATGAAACTGAAAACAGGTTCTTATAATTGGAAGTGTCAGACAACTTTAACTCTATGGTGGCACTACCAGCTCTGTCCTATTTACTGACCTAAATTCCTGGGTGCCAGTAATATAAAATGCTGACCAAGTCCGGCATGTGCCAAAGATTGACTGTGTCCAAGGATGGATTCAGGTAAAAGGAGAAAAGGTAAATGTTCTGGTCCTCATGGAACATGGAAAGAATCACTCGTCACATCCTCTATCACTTTTCCTGGCACCTTAGTGATGAAGGATCGAGGAAGACATGTATACTCCAAGTGTTCTATGCACAGAATGGAAAAAATCCCTGTTTTCCAAGACCTTACTTCCTTAACTGACTGCAACATTTCTTGAGCTTGCTTCCCCATTGCAAACAGATCCATGTTGAAAGAACTCCAAGTCTTGAAAACAATGAAGAATCCTGGGGTTCAACAACCACTATTGTAGGAGAAAATTCCAGTGACTGGGCCAGTCCACTTTGCTGCTGTTCTCCGGCTAGATGGGTAACACTGGTGGATGAAAAGACTTTTTTTTTTTTTTTTTAAACCAAGTAATTTTCATGCCACAGATGCACTTTTGATTCTCCTTATTTTTCCTGCTCAAGGTACAGAAACTTCTTTATTAGTTGATATAATGTACCATTCAGGCATAGAAGACATCATCAAGGATTCTTGATCTCAGCTGGATGCAAAACCGGTTATCTCAAAACAATCCACAAATTGTACCAACTGGCCAAGGAATGCTACAGTCTAGGAGGCTGAACCTATGAGATTTCCTCTGTTTTGAGCTCCAATACCTGTAACACCTCTCTGAAGAGGTATTCCAAGTCCTATGCAGGGAAAAGTCTTGGTTGTGCTGGGGGTGTGTCATCTGAAGCCCTTTTATACCACTTTTCATCAAGATTCACCATGTTACTTTTTTCGGCAAAGCAGAACTTGTCTAAACTCTTGGAAAACTGGAGAGAGATAAGGAACTCTGATTGACCTGTCTACTGGGTGAAACATCTCTTCTATTCTGGGCTGGTGATCTGAGAAGAATATACTGCTTATTCCTGCTATCTTTTTTCTAAGCTTGTCCTCATCATATAGCTGCAATGAACAGGCAACTATGTTTGCAAAAAATGCAAATTTTCTGCACCTTGTTTGAATATGAGCCTATATTTTACTAGAAAACATGTCTGTGATGGTCAGTATCTTGCTGTCCAAAAACTTGTGAAATGTATCACTGTGTTCTTTATATTATGTTAGATGACAATTAGTCTGGGAACAGAGGCTAGTTCTATTTGCATGGTAATAAAGCACTCTTTCAAAGAGGTGTCAAAAACAATCAGAGGGGCTAATGAAATGTTATGTGAACCTCTGCTGGTTGCATTCTCTTCGATTAAATGCCTTTGCAGGGAAGCGAAGAAACCCTTTTTATCAAATGCAAATCAGTACTCAAGTAAAGACTAAAGATGTAAGAAACTAACAGAAAACAATATAAGGAAAAACACCTATATTATATATCAATTATTAACCATGGCTGAACTGCAGGAATAAACACACTGAATTACTGTGTAAGGGCTAAAAGGACAATGTGGCCCCTTCACAACTGGTTATCTGAATCTGGTAAATGCTGCATTTACAGATCAAAGGGAAGTGGATACCAAGGGGTGAAAAAGGAGACACTCAGCCAACTTGAGACAGGATACACACAGATTACTAGAGACATGCTTAAACTGTAAGTTGGACAGGCTGGGAGAAGTCCTAAAAGCTTTTAGGCTGAGAGAAACTTTCTTTCTTTATGATCTATGCAACACTTGTGTACTTTGCAATCCAAGTTGTGAGCCCATCGCATATAAGAAAAAAAGAGGTACTTTTATTGTAATTCTGGTTAGATAAAATAAAAAAAATGAGTAATTGTGAATGAATTTTATTTTCTATCCTATGCCAAATAAATTTGTGGCCCAATGTTCAGAAGTGATGTCAATGGGACTTGTGAGCATACAGCATTTTGGAACATCAAGCCACTGACTCTTATTTAAAGGGATACTATCAACCTGAATGATTTTAAAATTGGCTAATTTTTTCATATCCATTTCCTGATAGAGCACTGTTTAAACAGATATCCTGATATTTCCTTTCTTTAAAAACTATGTTTTTCTACTCCCTTGTTGATGTTCAAAGGGTCTTTCCAGCAAAGAAAAGATGACTACAGAAATTGCTGTCAAATGCACAAAATAAACATCCTGAATTTTTAATTTTTTTTTTGGCTGACTTCTTTCAGCTTTAATAATCTTAGGTGTTACTAACTGTGGCAGGCAGACCACTCTCTCACAGAAATGTGATTTTCAAGTTGATGGTGCCCCTTTGAAATAACTGGAACTGGATGTACACTGTTGGCTTGTGGACAACTGCTGTTGGGCACCTTGGAGAGAAGAGAGTCGATTCCAAAGGAAGGCAGAACCAAGAGTGAGGTAGCAGATAGGGACTACAATTTCCCCCCCAAAAAAGTACTGCAAAGAAGCTCTCTGTAGCCATTTTGGGCATGAAAAGACCCAAAAAAATCAGGTCTTGTTTACACAGGGACTCTCGGGAAAGGAAAGGAAAGGTGAATAAACTAAAGGTGTTAAAAGCATAAATTAAAGTGCCTCAAAACCCCCATGTGGATGATCTCCTTCAGAAGTAAGGTGGCCTTAGTATACTGCAGTTTAGAGAATTAAGCTATTGTAGATCTTAAACTACTGTATTTCAGAGGATTACAGATTACTGCACATTTCAGTGTGCTGCAGCAATGTTCACAGAGGAGATTTTCTGCACAGCAAGCTGGTGCTGGCTTGTTATGCAGTAACTTGCTGTGTAGACATGCCCTTAGTTACACTATGAGAAAAATTCATAAGAATATTTTTCTTCCTTAATCATCATTCCAATAAGTGAATAGTACTGTATATGTAAGTTTGCCAGGAAATAGCAAATTCTCCTTTCTGATCTGACAACCCAGCCTCATAGTGTCAATTATGTTGTCAAATAAAATGTATCACTAAATCTACCATCATGGTTGGACTACACAGCTACGATCAATAATGTTTCAAGGTCTTATCATATGGCTCTTTAGTCAGACTCTGAGCAACAATGACAATTCCTCTCTCTTAACGCTAATTCTGCTGCACTGACATGGCACTCATTCCTCAGTCTGACTTCATGATGATGGAATGTGTCCCTGCTCCAGATCTTGTTGTGGGGAGAAAGGATACACTTCACTCTACATGGAAATTCCTGCAACACCCAGTCAGCTTGGAGGATATATGGCTCCTAAATATTTAACCTCTATTACAAGAATATAAGAATGGCCATACTGGGTCAGACCAGTGGTTCATCTAGCCCAGTATCCTGTATTCTGATAATGGCCAGTGCCCGATGTTTCAGAGGGAATGAACAGAACAGAGCAATTTCAAGTAATTCATTCCCTATTGTCCAGTCCCACCTTCTGGCAGTTGGCAGTTTAGGGACACCCAAAGCATGGGTGTCCTAAACAGTATTTGCTTTCCCAAGGACGTGGATGAAGTGACTCCTACTGTCCCCGTCCAATTCTTGGTAGTAATTTAATAAAATGTTTTTACTACACTTTTAAAGTAGTTGGGGATGGAGCTCCCAACCTGCTACCCCTCTCTGGCCTTCTCTCTTTGACAGCACAAGCACTGTTAACACTGATAACAGACAGGCATTGGAGGTCCATGATGCTATAAAAAACAGCTACTTACCTGTATTGTAACTTATCTTAGAGATTTGTTCCACATGTGTATTTCACTCCGGTGTGCACATGCCCAGCACACCAAAGCTGGAGAGTTTTCCGCAGAAGTACCCATCGGGGCAGTACATTCTCCTGTCCCCTCCCAAGGCTAAATATTGGCGGCGCCATCCTGACTTCCCTCAGTTCCTTTGCACTACAATATGGAAAAACAGGTGGAGGATGGGTCATGGAATACTCACGTGCAACAACGTCTCAAAGAACAACAGTTATGATACAGGTAAGTAACTTTCTTCTTCTTTGAGTGGTTACACACATGTATTCCACTCAGGTGACTTACAAGCACTACCGTTGGGAGGTGGGGCTTGGAGTCTATTTAAATAGTGACTGCAACACAGCCTTCCCAAAATTTGCACCATATTTTGGTGCAGTTGTGATGGTGTCATAATGAGTGAAGGTATGCACCAAGGATGAGGGGTCAGTCCTACAAATGTCCAGTATGAGAACATCCTTCAGAACAGCCATCAAAGTAGCCTGAGCTCTAGTTGAACAAGCCAATCGTCTGTGTGAAAGAAAAGCGTTCGCTATCTCATCAGCTGTGGTAATACAGGGCTTAATTTATCTAGAAATTGTCTGTGTTTACTGCTTGACCACTCATTCTGATAACGTAAGAAACAAAATAGCTAAGGAGACAGCCTGAAAGGCTTAGTCTTGGTTCAGATAAAAGGATAATGCTCTCATTGCATCCAAAGTATGTAGATGTTTTGTCCTCCTGTGAGGACGGTTTTGGGAAAAACTAAAAAAAAAAAAAACCAGTAAGTATATTGTCGGGTTCAAATGAAAAGCATATATCACTTAATTATGAAGCCACAACTGAAGTTCTAAGCTACTTTTGTTTGAAAAACATTGTATTTGAAAAACCCTGCCATGAGAGCCTGCAGCTCACCCACTCTTCTGGCTGATGTGATAGCAATAAGAAAGGATATCTTCAGACACAGATGAGGCAAAGAACAGGAGACCACTGGCCCAAATAGAGGGGACATTAAAGCAGTTAATACAGTGCTAAGATCCCAAAGTGGCAATGCGTTCTTTCCCGAGGGGAAAGTCAAACAATCCCCTTTAAAAATCTAGAGACCATCTGGTTTGAAAAAACTGATCTCTGAATGGGACGGTGAACTGCTGAGATCGCTGCTAAGTGAACTGTCAGGTAGCTTAGAGGCATGAGGATTTGAGATACAACCGGTACTATAAAATTCCCTGAATCTTAGCTTCTGATGGAGATATGCCCCATGGAGTGGACCAGATTGGAAATCGTTTCCACTTTGCTAAATACGTGGATCGTTTTCTACTGGTAAGCAATACCTCCTAACTGCCACTGAGCAGTGCTTCCCTGCCTAACCACTCAATAGTGATGCCATAAAGGTGCAGGCTGTTGGGGTCCAGATGCAACATCCATCCATGCTGCTGGGACAGTAGATCTGGAAGCAAAGGCAGAGGCCACAGAAGTTGGATGTTCACAGCCTCTCGATTCAAGAACCAGTACTGTCTCAACCAAGTTGGAGCTATAAGAATTATCTTGATGTAGTCTTGCAAATCAACTTAAGGATTGCCTGTGGGACTGAATAGGGAGATCAGGTCCCACCTCAGGAGAAAAACGTTGGCTAATGAACCTGGACCGCGACTTGCTTGGGAGCAGAACTGATGGCATTTCTTCTTGTCTTTTTTTGCAAATAGGTCAATTGATGGAATACCACAGACCTGAAAGAAATTTTGAGCACACTGTTCTTCAGGGACCACTTCTGATTTGGAAAAAATCTCCAAATGAGATGATTGGCCAGCTGGTTCTAACAACATAGTCAGTGCGCAGCAATGGGAGAAATGCCCTTCTTGATGCAAAAGTTCCACAGTTTCATCTCTTCTTGACAAAGCTGATTGACCGTGCCCTTCCCTTGTCTGTTTTATCACTGTTGTATTGTTGGTCTGGATGACCGTGGTATGGCAAGTCCATGAGGGAGAAAAGCACATTAAGCTTTGTGAATTGCCTGGAATTCAAGGACATGAAGGATCACTTTGTGTTCCAGCCATAATGCTTGGGTTCACAAACTCTCCCGGGATGCATTGGTAAAAATCCGTCCCTTTGTGTTCAGAGTTTAATAAAAAGAGCATTAAAGTACTCACTGGAATAAAAAATGAGGCAAACTGGTGCAAGCCCAGGGAAACACAGGCCAGTGGTTTGAACACTGAATATCTCCTTGGAATGGCAGTGGAATTGAATCTACTGCATGGAGGCTACTTCAGCCCTAACACACAATCCTAACGCATCCTACTGTAAAGAGACGACAGAAAGATCCATGAAGCAGCAGATCTTCTGGCCATATCTTCCATGCACTGTCACATACAGAGCTTCTCATAGAGCCGGGCTCTATGTCCACTATCCAGATGTCTCTTTGTATCACTGGTTCTGCTGTTAAGACTACCATCAGTCCCACAGCTTTCAATTTTCACATAACCCTATAGTCAGCATTATCTGATTAGTTTCAGCTGATGAGTGCCACAGCACAGTTTTAGGCCATCTCCAACGTTTAATAAAATTTATACAGAAATTGATTTTATCTTTTGCTTTTCAGAAATGGTCTTCCTTGGGAGAACGGTCTTTTAGGGATACCTACTCTCAGAACTTCAAGAGCTAACTACTGACTTCTAGAACCCAATGAGGCAGTTCATGCAATAATGCCTCCTGTGATTTGACATATACTAGTACTTCATTGTAAAATATTTGTTGTGGCCTTGTCTATTAGTGACACAGTGTACCTCAAAATAATACCCTGTACCCCCATACTCACCACTTGTATATGGTTATGATCTATTTGTACAAAGCATGCTTTGTGGGGTATCATTGGAAAAGTTATGGTCTTTTGAACATCACTGTCCTGTTAAAATATCATCACTGTATATGAAGTCCTGAAATTTTGTTGTATGTTTGCTACTGAAAGGTGAGTCTGGGCAATGTCCACAGAATGGCTCTTCAATGGCAACAAAGGGATGACCAACACCCAGCCAGGTGTAAAGCAACCATCACTGGCCAGTCACTAGCAGGGGAGTTGTTAAAAGGAGATTTATAATTCACATGGAAGACAGTTGCTTGAGTACGTAAACCACGGAGCTGCCTGACCTCATGATGCAGCAATGACTTTTCCAGTAAAAAGGCTCAAGATATTAAAAAGGGGGAACACAGGTCCCTGACCACCTCTCCTTCCCCACCTATTCTGAAGGCAACAAGATTATCAGGAAGAAAAAGAAACATTTGGACTAGGGGGAGTGGTCCTAACTGGCAAAGCTTTCCAGTTAGCAAAGACGGCTGTAGGCAATTGGGTAAGAGAAACCTGTGACTTCAAACTTGACTTAGCTTGATAAAGTTGAGGAGTTAGACTGCGATTTTACCTTTTATTTCCTTCTGTAACCAATTCTATACCACTTATCACTTAAAATCTATTTTTCTGTGTTAATATACTTATTTTAATGTTTTCCCTAAGCCAGTGTGTTTTTGACTTAAGTTTGGGGAATCTATTCCGGTTACAAAGGCTGGTGCATATTCATACCCTTTGATGGAATGACAAACTAATTAATGAGCTTACTCTGATGAACGAGGTCTTGAGCAGTGTAAGACGCACATTCCTGGGGTGCCGTACAAGGCTGGGGCTGAGGGATATGCAGGTATTGCCTATATGTAATTCAAGAGTGGCTGAGCATAGCACTCTGGTAGTTGTCTGGGTAGGACTTGCATGCTAGAGGCGGGGGTGAGTGGGCTAAGTGGCAGCTCACACTGCAAAGCGGGGCATAGAACACACCAGACTGGAGAGTTAAGCGGGCACAATGATTCAATAGTCCAGATTGTACCCTGGGGCATCTCACAATTAGTATATGTAAGAAAGAACTTGCAGGGCTAGAATCAGAGACCACGGGGGTTCTGGGCTGCTGACGCCTCCGCATTGCCATTAGAAGTAGGTGTGCTTAGGAGGACCCTGCAAAGCTAGGCTCAGCAGGAAGTACCATCCACAGGGCCTAAACAGAGGCCACTCCCAGCTCACTGACTGGCCAATACTAGTATATAAATTAGGAAGCCATGATGGGGAGCTGTCTGAGCAATAACAAGACTGCCTGCCTGCTTATTTCTGCTCCAGACCCTGGACTCCGGCTTCTGACCCTGATCTGTCCTTGACTTCGCTATTGGATTGTTGTCTGTAACCTGGCACCCAAACCTGACTTCCTGGTATCCTGACCTGGCTCCACTCTGACCTGCTAGTCCCTAACCCTGACTTCCCGGCTTTCTGATCTAGCTAGCCCTGCTATTGTCCCCAATCACAACTCAGCAGCTGACCGGGCATGCCAGACATCCACAGCCCAGCCCTGATGGTATGGTACTTCCTCTGGGCAGACTTCTGCAATATAGTTCCCAACTTTATTGGCATAAAACTGTAGGACTGTATACCATGTGTCCTTTTGATTAATAGTTGTAAAAAGTACTTGTACCAAGCAAGCTTCTTCTAATCCCTACTAACAAACTTTAAAAATGAATGTAACATCTGTGGCTAAGAGAAAAAAAATCTAGCAAAAAGCTCATTTTTATTTATGATATTTTTTTCAATTACAGTATTTTCCACCCAAAAAAATTCACAACTAAATCCAGAGTTGCTGGCCTCTACATGTTTCAAACACACACAGATTCCCCAGACTGACAGGAAAAAAACACAACAAAAAACAGTTCACGGCTTACATTAGCCAGAATCATTGACTATAGTGTGTACATGGGTCAAGGTCGAATCCCCACTCTGTCTCTGAGTATGGAAGGTGGGAGCCCTCAAGGATTTTAAAAATTAATACTGGCCACTCCAGGCTTGTATTAAACTCCCAAGGTTACAGCTTTTCTCTGACCTTGGCTTGGTAAATGCTGCCACCACCCAAATGCAAAATACCCCCTTGAGCCCAGGAAGGAGCACTTGGGAATTCCTCCCTGTGAGGTACCCTCAAGCCCTTTCATCCTCCCTCCAGGGAAGAGCTGAGAAAGACAACAAAGGAAATTAGTTGTTGCTACCAGCTAATCAAATAACAGGCACAAACCTCTTAGGACACCAAAAATTCAATCCTGTTCTTAAAAAAGGTAAAATTTATTAAAAACAAAAAGAAACAATTACAAAAATTAAGCATCAAGATCTCTCTCTTGAGGTTCAGCTTAAAGGTGACAAGCAAAACAAAAGCATCTGGGGTTAGCACAGAGGAGATCCACAAGCCAAAATAAAGAAATAAACCTAATCGCGTCTATTTAAACATGCCCTTTCCAATGATTTCTTCTAGGTATGGAAGATGAATTTTTATACCTGGTTCAAGCCTTACACAGCATTCCTGCTTTTATAGCATTACTGCTCTGTATCTCCTTCTCCGAAGAACAACAGACAAAGGGAAAGTTTCTTTCCCAATTTAAAAAAGTTCTAGCCTTCCCGTTGGCTCTTTTGGTTAGGTGCCCATTTTTTTTTTTTTTTTTTAAAACCCGGGGGACTTTTTAACCCTTTGCAGGTAAAGCAAGTAGAGAACAGCTACCAAGAAGGATTTTACAGCTAACTGGCTGGCTGGGTGTCCATCAAAGGGAGCTATCCCTCATCCCCTTCATTTATCACAACATGTATGTGTGTAAAGAAACTGAAATTACTTTCTTCCACCTCACAGATATCAGAGCTGAAAATTATAAAATAGGAAACTTAGTCCACTCCTTGCCAATACAAGATTGTTGTACATTTGTTGTCTTTAGGGATAGGAAAACTTCAAAAAAAACACAAGTATTTTGGATGAACAGAGTATCAATAGTATTTGGCCATGTACTGTATTTAACAGGAAAAAAAATAGAGTGGCAGAATAACTGTAAACTTAAAGGAGAGGATATACATACCTACATGGAATTTCTGACCTTCTTCCACTCTAAAAGTTCCTAAATTCCTATCAAAGGTTACAATTTTACTTGCCTTTACATTCTTACCAATTTTTAAGTCGTTAGTCAGACTGTGTTTTGTAAGACTCAGCAGCTCTTTGCCATCAATGTTATTCATCTTGAAAATCCCAACAAGGTCTTTTAAACCTTGTGCACAAAGCCAGACTGAGACCTCTTCCTCTGACCAGTTCTCAATAGACATCTTAGGTTCATCTTCCAATCCACTTCCTTGGGAAACAAGTAGAAAAGGGAAATTTCAGATAAGAAATAAAAAAACCAGAACTGTTCTTGTGCATTGAAAGTTGCTCTTGGTATACCTTTGTAACATAGCTTTTATGAGCTACAATGTTTATTTCCTGACTTATTTTGTCTATATTAATTAGCAAATAATTTTTTGTCCCTATTGCCAACTATGCTTGCAATTAACTTGTATTTTCTGTTTCTCATATTATTTGTGTACGAGTGTCACTGGCAAAGTTTGCGCTGCTCTGGGAATATTATTTGTCAGTTAAGTGCTGCCCAGAGAGTAAGAAAAAGGGACGCAAGAGATCACACTCCTTTTGTTTAGGTGTAAAATTTCCTTAAAGAAGGAATGGTACATTTAAAAGATTTTTTCCCCTCTTCTTTCTTTTCCAACATACAGGACATTTCCCAATAGTAAATAACAATTTTAAGGAAGGTCAAATGTTGGGACTATATTTTTTAAGATTACACATTGAGCACATACTAGGGTAAAGCAGTCTGTATAGCATCTCCCAATAGGTTTACCACTATATTATACCAGAAGTATAAAAAGAGCGGCTTAAACAAATGCATGTACTTACCTGCACAATGTTGCTTTGGATCAAATTGCCAGATATTCACAGTTTTATCCATTGAACCTGTTGCAAGTAATGGAATATCTGGTGCAAAGGCACAAGTTGTAACATATCTAGAAACAAAAGCAATTCAATAACTGAAATTTAAAATCACACATCAAATAATTTCCTTGGTTAATACAGGATTTGCTGATTTCACACCTGGTATGCTGAGTTAAAGTGTGCAGGATGCTCCCAGTTTTCTGCAAACAAAAATTATTGCATTTGTTAGGTCAAATAGAAATAACAATCACTGTTAATCATTTTTATTTATATAGCAATTTTTAATTCAAAGCACTTTACAAAGGTGGGGAAGCATAATGATTTCAATTCTGAAGATGGTGTAATTGAGGCACGAAGAGAGTAAATAATGTGCCAAAAGTCACATAGCAAGTCAGCATCAGACCTGGTAATAAAACTCAAATCTTCTGACTTGCAGCCCCATGTTCAATCTAACAGACCACACAGCTGTCCCTCAATGTACCTGGCAGACAGAAATATAATATATTCAACTGACAGTTCTAAAATTCCATATGGGCTGATTACTCATCCGGATAAAAAAACATTTCTTCCAAAATACTAGAATTAAGAACGTATCAGAGTGAACTAGTAACCGAATCTCAAATCCAGGTGCAACCTTTAAATAAAAAAGCAGGGCCTGTAACATCACAAGGATTACGCAACTGTGGTTTGCATATGTGGCCACTAGATGCTGCCATTCACAAAAACAAATCTTAACAATTCCAATCCTTTAAATGATGTTTAAGAGTCTCTCTTTAGTGTAGCACGATTCCCTTGACAGACATTGTCAGAATTAAAAAACCAAGTTATTCTAATTGACCTGTCAACTTGCCTGTTTTTCCTCTCATACTTCTGAACTGTCCCTCATGAGGGATATGTCCCTTATGTTAGACTGACATTTATCTCCATCTGATCCAGACCTATTGTTCTTTCACTGTTATCTCCCAATTAACATTATAGGACTAAACAGAACAGTGGAACAAATAATTTATTTCTTGAAGTAGTCAGCAATCATGCTATTTTTTTTTAAATAAAGTGGTAACTTAAAGAAAGCAATTAATCTTTTTAAACCTCACTATAAATCAATATTGACACTGATGAAGAAAAAGAAAATACAATCCATCCCAGCCTGGTTACCACAATTTATCCAGTGAGGCCATGGTCAGCTGGGACATCTCTAAACCAAGTATGGCTCAATTTTGTACAGGCTATATGACTGGTCGGACACACCCTCAGACTCTGATTTGCTGGGAGGCTGATGCCTTCCTCATCACCTTAAGCTGCTGTCACAGTAAGCATAGAGTCCAAAAAGTATTTCAGCAGCAGTCAGCGCCCAGGGAAGGCCTGGCATGATCCAGCCCCAGAGGCACAGTGATTTGTCCACCATCACATCGGAAGTCTGTTTAAGAACCAGAAACAGAATTCACATCTCCCAGTTCTGTGACTTTAATGAGTGAATATGCTTCCTCTCCCATGTCTTGTAGTTCCCAGCAAGTTCAGGACCAGATCATGCTCTCAGTTACACCACTATAAATTAACCACTGATTTGTGAATTTACACTGGTGAGGAGACAGGAAAAACATAGGGGCCAAATTATGCCTTTGGTGTCACCTTGCTCATATTCTGATTAGGATTAATTCTTTCAGGTCTGCGTGAGCACTTTAAACCAACTGACATTTGAATAGGTAAGGGACCATTACATTTCTATGTGAGACAAGAATTCCTAAACACATCTGATCTTAGATGTTGACTATACACAAAAGTTGTTCCACTAACTATATAGATAAAGTATGTTCACCCTTCACTCTCAGGAAAGCAGATTAATAATTTTAATATTGTAAAAGACAAAAGTTAAATACTATGTACAGATGAATTAGGAAGGCTTTATCACAGTTTTCAGTGGTATTATTCCTACCGTCAAGCAATAAGTCTAAGCAATAAGATGTAAAAAGGGTATGATATTAAAGAATGCTATTTCTTAACCATTCCCCTGAATTGTCCATGTTTGTACATATAATATATTAAAAGATTCCTAAAACAACTATTACTGATATAGGAAACTCCTATTTTTTTCCTGTGTCAATGACTGCAATCTTGCATGCTTTTGATAATATGACGACACATAAGACTTACAAATTTTATCCACTTAAGTGTGCAGATACATACGTATACAATAGTGGGATTCTGTTGTACAATACCAAGATAAGAAAAGAATAAAGTATAGAAAAGGGTGGCGAGAGAGAGAGAGACAGACACAGACACTCTGTACTTTGATATGGATGATCTCCTTCCTCACTCCTACTCCAAAAAAACACACACTAAAGATTTCAGGTCATATTTGCTAGTCTTCTCAAGATAGAAGAGAACATTTCAGGTGAAGGGATAAAAAAAATCAGTAAACAATCTTGAATTATGCAATACTTACAATGTCATGTATTATGATGGATTTGTCCACAGATCTTTAAAAAAAACACATTAAATTAAATGATGGCATGGAAAGAGATGAGAAAACAAACTATTACAATTAAAAACTATGGGACAATTTTTTGTCCCACAAGGAAAGTCTAAACAAACAAGATTTGCTGGCAGCAACTATGCAGATGTTAGACGTAGCAATCCTCTTCACTGAAATCTAGAGTTAGGGTCTGAACATCTATACAGCAGCTTGAGGTATAGCCTAGAAGAAAGAGTAGTGGCCGAAGCCCACAGCTCCTCTCATTCCAATAGGTTTTTGAGGCAGTGCATGTGTGAAGTACATAAATCCACTGGCCATGCTACCACCACACCAATAGCTCATTCACATTTGTCCCCTCAATGCTCCAGTACAGGGACTAGCTGCAAAGGTGGGCTCAACCATGTGTGGATACTGTGAAAACTGACTGAGTGGGCTCTCCTACCCAGGAGTACTGGAACAATTTTTATAGTGGGGATGCTGAGAGCCACTGAACCAAACTGTGAACCCTGGATATGATGGAAAGCGCCTCAAGTCAGGGGGTGCAGCGGCACTCCCAGCATCCTTAGTTCCAGAACCTGTGCTCTTATCTTCCAAGTATTTCTGCTGCAATTTGGACCCTGAATATCTGCAAAGCAGACTAGAGGAAATGGCTCAGTTCAGAATGTAAAATACTGCATAGTTAAAATATCACTATTTTTAATAAGATAATCCAAATACAAAGTGTTACATGTTTATTTTCAGCAACTACAGTTCTTCCTGAAAGATGTATGGAGTACAACTATACAGACTGGATGCCAACTCAAGAGATCAAAAATCATGAATCGGACCCTCAAAAATCATGCAACTGGCTCAAAACCTGGCCAAAAAAATTATGAGTTTTTAAAAAAAAAAAAATCATATCAACTCTTATGTTTTAGTCTGTCTTCTGACTTTCCCCTCTATTCCACTGTTAATGTGTGAGTGATAATTTCAGGCTGAAAAGTCAGTCTTTAAGGCATACAAAAATGACTGCCTCTCCCTGGCTACTCAGACGGGATGTCTAAACAGTAAAAAACCTGCGCTGGCCTGTGCCAACCGACTTCGGCTCATGGGCTGGGTTGTGGGGCTGTTTCATTGCTGTGTCGATTTCCGGGCTCGGGCTGGAGTCTGAGCTCTGGGACGCTCCTGCCCCACAGAGTCCTAAAGCCCAGGCCTCAGCCCGAAAATCGACACAGCAATGAAACAACCCCGCAGCCCAAGCCTCACAAGCCCAAGCAGCCTGGCACGGGCCAACCACAGGTTTTCTTTTCTGCGTAGACATGTCCAAAGAGACATGTCCTCGCCCATAAGATAGGAGAGCTGCCATCCATTTCCTATTACTATCTTGACCCAGCAGCACCACTTCTCTGCCTCCCATTGCCCTAGGGCTACTCTTCTGTCTGGTTCCCAACACCACTACTCTGCCTCCCCAATCTCCTCTCACATTTGTGATCCAAAAAGAAAATACCAAAAAAGAGAATGAAAAGAACCTTTGGCTCCCCAAAACAAAAACAAAAAACACCACAAAGAAAAATGACAAAAAGTTATTGTCCTCTGGGATTTGTGTTATGACTTTAATTACTGGTTAATCTACAACATTCTATTGTTTTCTAAAAAGGTATTTTCTTAATTTAGATTTTTTTTGGTAATAGAATGGAAATTAAAAGGGTGTATTGTTGGAATTGTTATTTCAAGTTGCTACTTTGACAGCTTACAATTTATTTATTTAATTATCTATTACAATGTGGAATAAAAACATGCATAATGTCACTGAAATATATAAAATCATAAATGATTATAAATATTCTACCTTACTTATCATTTTCTTTAAAAAAAATCAATGTTAGAATACAGAAAATAAGGAAGTTGATCCCACCATGATATTGGTTACTTAATTTAATATTACCAAAACATTAAAATTTCCCTTTCTTGTAAAACTATCCATAACTGTTTTCTCTCCCACCCTCACATTTTTATACAATACTGATACTATCAGAAGAAACAATTGCTACCTTTAGAATACACAGCAAGTAACACAGTAACATGATTTCAGGGCATACCCACTTTTAGTGGTGGCCACTGTACTCCAAATCAGAGTGTTCTCATTATTACAAGTAATAATATGAAACTGGTGTAGAATTAATAAGCTAACACCTTTTACCTGCAATAGTCAGAGTCAAACAGAGATTGTATTTCTACATCTAACTGAAATGGACTGTGGCTAGCACCTTAAGTTAATGCACAGTATTAATATTAATCACTAGGGTCAGTATTTGATTTAAAATATCTACATTTCACAAATATAATCTCATTTTAATAGGGTTTTGCATGCTGGACTCCCATTAAGACTTACACCTACAAATGTCCATGTTTCAGTAATGAGATGAAAGCAGAACCTTAAGTCATAATTATATAGTACTTAAAAACACTCAAGTGATACTCTGGGTAGCCAGAGTCCATTGTCAGGAGGCTTCAACACCAATCTAGGATTTATTGCTAATTTCTGATGAAAGCATTAGTTAGAGATGTAAATGGGGTTTAAAATTCTATTGGTTAAACGGTCAACCATTGTTGACATGGCGTGGCAAATTCCATCTGTCTCCTGTGCTATTATAGAAAGAATATGGAGGGCATTGAATTTTTCCTCCGATATATTAAAAAAACCCTAATATCAATAATAAGATGTTCACATACAATACTCAATACAATACATAAACACCAGAAAAATCCACCCTCTACAAACATATTAAGGTGAACAGTAAAAGAGAAATATATTCATAATTTTTTTTTAAACAGTAGGTAGAGCTTAAGTAGTGTTGTTTCAATATTCACATGGCATCAGAAAATATGCCTGAAATATTTATAAGCACATATTTTTGCAATTTAAAAAAATGTATTTTTGCATGGAACACTAGCATTTATACATACAAACTGTGGATTTGTACATGTATCTACAAGTTTTATTCATATATAATAAATTTGAGTTTTTGTGATGTGCCCACAAATATTATGGGTAAATTTTTGGAAAAGTACAGAAATCTGGCACCAGAAATAAACACTTTGCATGTGTTCCTTCTCTCCCCTGCCCCTCAAAAAAAGAGAGTGAATTCCTTTGGGTAGTTATACATTCCAACAGATTCTAGATCATCATTAAAATACATATCACTTTCAAACTTTGTAAAATTTATATACCTACGCATGCACACAAAGTCAATATTTTAAAACAGTGATTTTTTTTCGAGTTCTAGGCCACTGTTTATATTATCTTCATGTAATAATGTAGATAAGTGTCCAGAAAAGCTTTTCATACACCAAAGCTGAAATTGAGTTCTCCCCCACTCCAACACTCTCATCCTATTCCTTAGTAATTTTTCAATTAACTGAGAATTAACTTCAGTGCTTAAAAACAAAAACAACTCAATTTCCACTTCAGAAGGGGGAGATAAATATTTATCTAAGCACAGCCATCTACTGTAAAATTTAAACAACTAAAATAAAGTGAAACTGCTTACCCTGAGACTAACATCTGCCCATCATAGGAAAAAGCACAAGCCAGGACTGGGGCAGAGTGTCCGTTCAATGTGCATTCATATTTTAATTCACAACCTACAAACACAATTAGCAAAAAGTAGAACATGATTTTTCTAAACTTGTTAACCAATCATTTTCCTTTAAAAATGTTTAGATTTATTACTTTAAAAGGACTGAAAACTTGAGAGCTTGATATAGTGTAATCAAGTGAAGCCAACTGTCAATAGTATAAAAGACAGCAGTGATTAGTAGAGCATAGGGACACCCTCCAACCACACCCTCTGTTCTTTGGCCAGGCCTCTTGCGCCATAGAGTGCAAGAAGGGTTGACACAGAAGCAGTTATTATGGCTCTACTCTGCTTAGAATTTCTGGATAAACTGGCTTTGTGGCTGTTTTGTGCCACCAAAGCAGGCTCATGGATCTGGCCTCATACCATAATGCATGCACAGAAGGGGGTAATTAGGATTGCATGGGCAACCTTAACTTTAGTATTTCCTCACGTCTGCTGCTTCACTTTGAAATCTTAACATTCTTTTAAAATACATACAGCCCACATATGTACAGAACACACAAAGAAAAGAGGGAAGGTTTTCCCCCCCCCCTTTATTGAAAATGGTTTTGGAGCTCTCAGTCCCACTTCTGCTGGACTGGTACCTAAATCACAAAGCCACCCCCCCACAGCAGAAATATTTGTTGCAGTTTTAGCAGATGTCATGGATTTAATGGACAAATGAGTCACTCCTAGTTATGGTCAACTTAGCTCAGGACTGGGGTAATTTTAATACCATCACTGTCTGCACTGTACCTCTTTGGGAAGGATAAAGAGAGGACTCTGGTCTCCAAGCATGTCAACCGAGCACCTTTCAACAGTTCTACACTCAAACAAATTATTGATAGCTTCCAACAAAAAAAAAAAAAATACTCTTGTATAATAAAATGCGTAACATAATAATGTACCAACTATTCTGCAGATTTGTAACATACTGTAACTGATTACTGTATGTCAGTTAAAAACTTTAATAAATAAAGAAGTTAAGCAAAGCTTGATCCTGCAAAGTGCGGAGCCCTCTAACTCCACTCTAGCGAAGCACTTAAGCAGGAGCTTAACTTTAAAAGCATGTGATTAGTCTCACTAACTTTGTATCTATAACCTTGATTGATAGGCGCTTATTAGCACTAAATTGTAACTTATTGCTATACATACCTAATCGATCAGCAAGTGAAATAAGCCAAAGCTTGATCTGGTTATCCTGACCAGAAGATGCCATTCGGAAGTATCTGGATCCTTGTTCTCCACCTGATAAAACGCAAATGTTTTAAAGGGGATCAGAAGCACTGAAAAGAATGTGACAGACCTGTAAGCTAGGTTACAATTCTAACATTTCAATTTGAAAATTAGCTTCCACATTCCTAATACCTTTTTAAAGTATTGATAAAATAATTATACAAATGAATGATATGATTTTGCAATCAAGTTAAATTGTATAGCAGATATCACATTCAAATGTTGTTTCATGAATAGTACAGGTGGAAGAAATCCAAAACTGAGCAGTTGTGACAATAAAAATGAGATAGCAGTCAAAGCTAAAGACTTACCACCAGCTATACAAGATAGTTTAATTTCTCCCTGAGGGCTCCCCTTTCCACCTCCCATGCTGAGTGGAGCTACAGTGCAGGAAAACATCTGGCCCATTATTTAAAGTTTTTTAAAAAGTCTGTTTTGTGGTGTTATGACAACAAAAAAAGAGTGGCTTCGATGTGTATCTGACCTGATTTATTTGTAAAGGATTTATATATATAAAATAAATAAATAAATAAAACCAAAAATCACAAAACAGGAAACTGCAATGGTTTTATGAACATTTTTATTTTCAAGGATTTTTAAAAACATATTAATATATATTATTTCGTTTAGAGTAGACCCAAATTTGTAATTCACACACTAAAAACAATTTCAGTTCCAATTTTACAGCAAAGACTTAAGTGTAGAATGCTGTTGCTAGATCCCTTTTCCAAGACTTAGTAACTTTTACAATATATGCTACATATAAACTAAAAAATTATATTGTTATAAGATAAATACTATGAGATATAATCATAATTAAATCTAAAATACACTCATCAAATAAATGAATAAAGCACCTTTGGCAATGAATTTTCTAGAATGGTCAGGCTAAACTCTCTTATACAGAGAGATTAGGGCACTGGACCAAATGGCCGTTTGAGGTCCCTTTCAGTTCCACACTTCTATGATAATCTAAGTAAATTATCTACCTAAGAAGGATACCATATAACAAGGGGACTAAGAAGAGCATGGTCTTTAAAGATAGAAATTTCGATTTTCAAATTAAATGTACAGTGAATACAAAGAAGTAAAAACCATTAAACAAATCTTGCATTTTTTCTAGTGTGCTTATTTACAAAATTCAGTAATTCACAAAGGGCCTACCAGTCATTAGTACAAATTAGCAAGGTTCTGTTGTATTTGAAAAAGGTGATTTATATGGAAGTCTAGAAACAGTTTCTACTGCCAATTTACTGTGATGATATAATTTTGTGACAAACCTGGCAATAAAAACTGTGGAGTTGTTTTTTGTTTTGCAAAAGATACTCTGTACATAGTTGCCAGTCTTGTTTTCCTTAGTTTTTGTTTTTCCTTCTTCCTACTACTCAAATTATTGACTACTTGAAGATGGGTTGATCAAAATGGATAATAAAGGTTGTTTCTTTTTTGTGGTGGATGAAGCGAGAGAGCCTTTAAACGTGGTTGTATGCATGTTCTCTCCAGGTCAGCAGTTCTCAAACTTTAAAAACTAATGTACACATGTAAAATTCAAAAGTACTTCACATATTTTCATACTGTAATCAGTTTAGTTATAATGTGTTCATATTCTGATAAATGAATCCATGTACCACCTAACTGCAAAACCAGTACCAGTTTGAGAAAAACTGCTCTTGTCATTACAGATAAGAGACAATTAAAATAGTGAACATGCCAATCAGTGCATTCCATTTCTGAGTATTCGAAGATTTTGAGTAGTGTGTGAGGCAATTATAACAGTATGATATAATTGCTCCTAAATACTAAGAAGTGATCAGCACTAACTGAGGGCTAGGTAGTAAATTTGTTTTAAATACTGTATATAACTGCTATTCTGTACATTAAAAAATAATGGGCCAAATTCATCACTAGTGTTTGAATAGGTAACTTCAACAACATAAGTGGGAGCTATATCTGAGGATGGAACTCAGCCTTTAGCTAGTTAATTTGTTTACTAAAGGACTTGAATGCCGGTTGAGAAATCTAAAAAAAGGTCACGCTCCTTTCCTGACTGTGAAAATACATATCTCCTTGGCAACTGTTTTCTTGATTTGTGTTATTTTAATCTTCTAAAACTTTGTGCCTCATTTAAGATTATGTCTCGCTTTTTCATTAATTTTAATTTTGTATAAATCTTTCACACATAATTTGTCATAAACCTTGACATTTCAAAACCAATCTGTATGCAATGGGTTTTGGGAGTAAAAACCTACATTTGAAAATCCAAAAATTCAAGAGAAGGAAATTTGAAGCATATGTTTATAACTTTTAAATGGTACCGAGCCTAAGGGCTTTCTCCTGCCCTTATGCAAGTCTTTTTTAATTCAGATTTTCATGTGATATTAATTAAAAATGGCACTTTAACTGGATAGTTAATGATGCAATGATAGTATGCATGTCTCCAAAATCTGGTCTGTTTTCCCAGGAGAACTGGGTACAGCTCTGGGGAGGCGTGAAGGAGTGGTACCTGTGTATATGTATAAGACAGTAGAGAATGTAGAAAAATCAGAGAAGTGGCCCCAGATGACCAAATTACATGTATTCTTTTACCCAACTTGTTTTACATTTTGGAAAAACTAGGTGAAAGTTTCTCCTATGGAGCCTTAATATGTATTCCCATGACCTACACAGCAGCTAAACTCCTGTTCTGAATTAAACCCAACTCAGCCCAATCAACTTCAACAGTTATGTGGGGAAGTAAATCAGAGCAAAATGTAATCCTAGTTCTCCATAATCCTGGAAGCATTTCTAGGACTATCTGCCACACAGAAATAAAGATATTCTTGACCAGTTCTCATTAGAACTGGGTCCAAATCACAACCTCAGCTCCAAAATCTATGAACTGTGCATAAACTCAGATGCAGTTTTGAACTTTGCAGCTTTCCTCTATCTGTACAATGGGCTGACCCAAAGCCTTGGATCCAAACATCTCGGAATTAGAGACAAGTTTTGCATAGGATCTGATCTTTGCAGTTTGGGCCTAGGATTTTTCCCCTATTAGGTACAATCAGACAATGGGCCAGAACCTCAATTTGGTTTATGGCCCCTTTACTCCACTTAGATGGAACAAATGGGCTGCAAATATCCAGCAGAGAATTCTCCCATTGATGGGTATTCCCTGATTGGTGTTGCAGTTGGGTCTTGCTACCTCCATCCTCTTTGCCACAGTTATCCTCCATCAACACAGAATCTTTTAAGTGCCTTGTGACAGAGGCACAATACATTGCTACCCACCAGATGTTCTAAGCATGGTCAAGACCAGGGCCGGCCCTGGGAATCATAAACACGGATCTGAGGCCTCCCCCCTCAATCTCCCATGCTGTGTGAAGATGCCGTGCAGGAAAGAATCTGCCAATTATTTTAACCATTATTGTTTCTGTCTCTTCTGTGCCTTACTAACATCCAAGGGCTCAAACCTGCAATGTGTTAAGTACTCTGGCTCTGATCCAGCAAAGAATGTGCTTAAGTCATTTGCTGGATTGGGGCCAGAGCATAGTTTGAAGGCTCAAACCCTAAAGCGGGGTAGTTATTGAGGAGGGGAGAAACATTCATAATCTTTGTTTTAAAAAGAGTACATAATGGACAGTGGCCTTCCCTTCCCGAATATCAAGAAATCCAATCAGAGAAACACCACGTCAGAAACCCAGTAACTGCAAACTACAATTGCTGATGTGGGGAAGGGAGTGGTCACCATCGCATTTCCCTCAATGGCAGTCATAGACAAGTGTCTTATACAATGCTTGCAGAAGCCTTATCTTCACTAGGTAAAAAAGGTGTGTTCTTTACCTTGTGTTAGCTAACATGAGTTAAGTCCAAGTAAACAAAAGGCAGGTTGAGGGATTTTAGGCTCCCCCTCGGTCTTTAACTCGAAATGCTAATTTGTGTTAATGTTACAAACTGCCTTTTCTTCACTAGAATTTTACCTCATGTTAGTTACCTCATGTTAGCTAGCATGTTAAGAACACATCTCTTTTCCTAGATTAAGTCTTCACTGTCAAAACAGGTGTGGGGTTTTTGTTTTGTTTACAGTAATATAACTAATATAGATTAGCTACCATTTAAAAAACCCACATTTGGGGGCAGTGAAGACATAGTCCCAGCAAAGATAAGGCCATAGTAAACTCTGACTTGAGGTGAAGGGGTGGTCTACAATTTTATATGCAGTCACAGCCTTATAAAAGAGATATTAAGTTTTGTTTGTCAAGCACTTTGGGATTCCCTGGAATATGAAAGAAGTTGTGAAAACCAACTCTATTCTATCAAATCCCCAGGGAAATAACACCTTTATTCTCCATCAATAAATTATAACAAAACAAAAGCACTTAAACTTAGAATGTACAGAACGAATTATGCACACTTTTCATTTTACAGATCAGTAACAACATTGCTACTAACTTTGTTTTCAGCATGTTTTTCTAGTAGTTTTTGGCCTGCTAAACCCAGGGTTGTGAGTTCAATCCTTGAGGGGGCCATTTAGGGATTTGGGGATTGGTCCTGCTTTGAGAAGGGGGTTGGACTAGATGACCTCCTGAGGTCCCTTCCAAGCCTAATAATCTATGATTCTATGATTTGCAGTATTTCCTTTTTCACTACTGAGATTTTTAAAGCTAGGATGGTTGACTTTAAATAGAAACAAAAACATACAGTTCTCTATCCTGCAATTGCAGCTTAACCACACTATTCTTACCATGATGAGAAGCAAGAGCTATTTATAAAGTGGATTCAATTCTAAGAAGCCAATTAGTAAACAACCACAGGGAAGTGAGATGATTTGATGTACTTGGCAGGATGGAAACAGAAGAATGGCTTTTAGTAGTTTTCCCAAATGAGAAGAAAACCATCTACAGTGCATCACTGTCAGAATGAAAAGAAAGAAACTATAATGATAACATGTATGTCACAGAAATAGATGACTCAGAAAAAAATCAAAATGAAATCTATATCAACAGAAATAAAGATTCAACACAAAATTCTAGAGGAGAAAAGAGAAGTGCTGAATTGTAGAAATCCTAAACCACAATGTAAGCTATCAAACCATATATTTTATACACTAGCTTGTGGAAAAAACAACCTCCCACTTAACATAACTGATTAAATATAACAAAAGAAGTGGAATTTGTCAAATCAAACCTTATTTTTTCCAGAGCAATTAAAATCTATATCTTCTGGGAAAAGAAGTGTTAAGATTCTAATTAACCATAACTAAATCCAATTTAAAGAAAACAGCAGAGTCATCTGTTATGAATAGCCTAATGCGTAAAGAATAACAGAAACTTTGGTTTCATAGGTTGCTCTTTGAATTAGGAAGGTGAAGAAACTCAGTTTAAAAAAGATTTTTTTTTCATTATACTGGTAAGCACTACTTTTATGAGCTTTGTTACCTTTTAAAGGCTTCCAGTAATACTGAAAGTTTCAACTATTAACAATAAAACTGAGAAAAAAAATATAAGATTCCAATAACATTTCATTTAAAAAAAAATTACAATCAATCAGTTTTCAAACTACACCATTGGGATCAGACAAAAAAACCAATCTGTACTCTCATGCAGGGAAATGCACATTTTCTTGTCCATTTCTCCCTTACAAGGCAGAACTAACAGGAGGAGCATTACTGGTGGCACAATTTTTAAATCTACAAAGTACACCTCTACCTCGATATAACGCTGTCCTCGGGAGCCAATAAATCTTACTGTGTTATACGTGAAACCGCGTTATATTGAACATGCTTTAATCCACCGGAGTGCGCAAACCCTCCCCCCCCCCCCCCCGAGCACTGCTTTACCGCGTTATATCCGAATTCGTGTTACATCGGGTCGCGTTATATTGAAGTAGCGGTGTAATCTTTGGAATATTTTCTTTCTAAAACTATGATCCACTTTAGGGGAAAGGAAATCACAGGAGCAAGGGTGTAATGCTTAGTTCATAACTGAATTTTCTAGGAGTCTTTCCCCTGTTTAGAGATTTTATTTAAACATCACACCTCCTTCCTGTATCATGACAGAATAATTCAGTGCTGTCCCTCACAACTTGGAAATTATTCCCCTTATTACTGCGCACATTTCAATGGATACACACTTGACAGATTTGGTATGATCAATCGCTAACTTTTCATTCAGTAGCAGATGATCACTTTCTGCTTTCTCAACTTTTTCCTGTCTCTTTGCAGCAGATGATAGAGCTTTCTGTAATAGATTATCCTTAAGTGTAACCAATGCTGCTTGGTAGTAAGAAACATGCTTACTATATAGAATTAGGATTCTTTGGCATTTTTAAAAATTCCAATTGATACTTCACTAAAACAGTGCCTGGCATATTTGTGAACTTTGAAAACAGAACTTTATTTACCACTTCATGAAAGATCACAAAAAAACTATGAACCTTGGCTTCATAAACAGATCTAGAAAGCAGAAATAAAAAATGATGAGATTATTAAGGCTGGTTACATGCTAATAAATTATTGACACTGAAACTAAGGCTCCTGTTTCATGCTATGGCCTCCCACAAAATCAAGTTATTATTTATGGGGTTTTCCAGCTCTTTATGAAATACATTAGCCTTTCAACCTGCCAGACACTTTTGAACTTAAGGGCTTCAAACCTTCGTCATTCTTCTGGATTCTCCTTCATTTCTATTTGTGCATTTCTGCTAACCTTCCAAATGTGAATGGAATGAAAATCAGTGTAGTGTTGTCTTTCTCAGGGCTGGACCAAAGCCCAGGCAATGTAAGCCCATGCCCAGGGCAACAGCTCCTGCAATTATCTCAGCATCTCAGATTTCATTTTTTAAGTTTCTAGCCCCTTTGGTTGTGAGCAAAAGATTGAAAATATGAACACAGCATAATAGATGTAGTGGTGTCTGCCTAAATCTGTAGATAGCCTGGCATAATAGCGCTAAGAAGTTTGAATGGCTCCACATATTTCAATGGGGTGTTAACTATAGGACTTGTTATGCACCAACAATATCCCAGTAAAGAAATGTGTGTGTGGCAGGAGTAGTTGTCTTAGCCTATTCATCACCCCAATGGATGCATCCTGGCTGCAGGAATAAGCACGGTGAGGAGGGGCCTGCCTGCTGCCACCTCTGCCGCTCTTTAAATGGAGATGAGGACCACTGTCACTTCAAGTAGAGAGTCGGGCCACAGTGGCCGCCACATTGTGTTGCGTCTATGGCCCTGGAATGACTTAATCCAGTTCTGCTCTGACTCTGCAGACAGACATTTCCAAATGCCTCTTCTGCAGCTCATGGTTTTGCCAAGCAACAGCAGTCACAGTAGCTAGGAAGGTAATGGAGGGGTAGAAGAGCAGAGACATTCCCCTTTTGACAGTGCAGTCTCTAGGAAATAGGAAAAATAGCAAAGATTCTCTCTCAGAGCAGCCAGGAGACTCTGGCCCTGATTCAAGAAAATAATAAATGGGAAATCAATGCGACTTAAGCATCTGATTAAGTGCTTTCTTCAATCAGGGCCTCTGTAGGGTAGAGGACACAGAAAAGGCCATCTTCCCCACCCTTCCTCTGCAGCTAAAGGGCAGAGGAGCTTCAAATGTATTAGACACCTGCTAACTAGAAGCTTATATGAAAGAGGGAACCCCCATGTGGGTTCAAGGAGAATATTCTGGTTCAAAATTCCAGCACTCTGCTTTTTGGACCCAGCTCTGCCCAAACTATCATACCTACCTGTGCTTGGCAGGT
The DNA here is from genome assembly GCF_027887155.1 of Malaclemys terrapin pileata. NCBI lineage: Eukaryota > Metazoa > Chordata > Testudines > Emydidae > Malaclemys > Malaclemys terrapin. The sequence continues at coordinate 48,709,502 of NC_071515.1, read as the reverse complement.
TTCATTATCCAGCTAGTGGAGGTCTATTAATATGGACCCTAACTTAATATGGACCCAACTTCCACATCAGCAACTGAATGATTTTATAAATATGCTGGACTGCTTATTGGCTGAGCTTGCAAAGGCCTTACACTCAGTTTGACAGCATTTTTCTGTTAGCCTGTCAGTATATCCATCTGTCTGTAACATGATTATCTTTGAATGACCCATCCAATCAATTCCAAAGTTTCAGATAATGTTCTAGGCATTAATAACCTGAACCCTACTGATTTTGGGGAAAATTGGAAAACCAAAACGGGGGGCACATGAAGCCCCTCTTGAGCACAGCTACAGACTCAAGCACCTTTACAACTGTCTATAGTTCAAACAACTGGTTGATGGCACCCATTAATGCCTTCCAGCATAACAATATCCATCTCATCTCTGCTCATCCTCCCAATAGAGTTGAACATGTTAGCTTGTGAATGAATTCACTCCCGGACAGAAAGAAGAATAGTGGGAAAGGAGACTGTACGGGGTGCCATGGGAGAAAGGGGCATTCACACAACCTTTGGCATGCAGCGGTGGGGGAAATGGGGCACACAGTCTTTGGCATGGGGGTGAGGGGGGAAGTAGGAGGCAGAGACCTTGGAATGGTGATAAAGAGGAAAATGGGGGAAAGGAAGTAATGAGGATTCAGAGTCCCTGCCATGGGGGAGAAGAGGAGAGACTGCTATAGGGGGAGAGGGAAATGGAGTAACACACAAAACCCCTGCCATTGAGAAGGGGAATGGGGGAGCCTGGCATGGGAGGAGGGGGATCCACAGGGGAGGTGAGAGTGGGAGGAAAGGGAATGAAGCTCACAGAACCCTGATGGGGACAGATTGTGGGTACCTGTATGGCGGGGAACATACAGCCTCTGATATGGGGAGCAAGGAAGGCAGACAGATCCCCTACCATGGAGGAGAATGGAGGACATGAGGGGGTGGTGAGAACAGCAGTGTACGCAGAACCACTGGTATGGGAGGTGAGAATGTGGGACCCTGCTACGGGAAGATGAGGGAAACACGCAATCCCTAGCAGGAGAAAATCTGGGGGCAGTTGCAGGAAATTCCTAAAAAAGGGGGGGATGGGAGGGTGGCACACAGGGAGCTTGTGTGGGTGTGCAGGAAACAGAGGAATTCAAAGAACCCCTGGTGTGTGCAATAAGCTTGGTCTACACAAGCTATGAAGTGTTCAACCACCTACTTAGATCCCTAGAACATTTCTTCATCATCAGCTCCAGCACAAGAGCAAATGGGGGGCACCGGGAGTAGTCTGAAACATCAAGAACACTTTCAGTTGCTATTCAGTCCTGAGCACTGATGATAAAAAAGGTCCGAATAAAAGCAAGAGCTGGAGGAAAAAATAATATGAAAAGGGAATTATTTAAAATATGAAAGTAACTAACCAGAAACTGCCTGTGAAGAAAAATCACAGCAGGTGACACCAAGATCATGTCCTTTTTCATTATACAAGCACCTCATTTTATCATCCCAAATGGTTAAATCTCCACATGATGATCCAGTGACAAAGAGATTTCCATTAGGAGAAAACGCACATGCCACCAAGGAACCATCCTTAACACTCCCAGATCTGAAAAGCAAGAGAATAAAGGACTGAGTTTAGGGAATGTAATACTCTGAAATTTTGATCTCTAACCGCCATATGATATAGAAAAATAGTGAAAAACTGAACTGTTCCTAAATATGGAGCTTAAAAAGCATAATAAAAAGGGACAAAAGATGACAAACTGTGCAAACAGATGTTAAATAAGCACATATATAACATATGCACAGGGATTTGCTCTCTGACCACAGAAGGAGAATGGGAGATGTTACCCCAAGGCAATATTCTGATTCAGTAATAACATGAGCCCTGAACTAAAGCCCACCCTCATGGATTTAGCATTCCCAAGAGCAGGATACTGAGCAAATTACAACTCAGACATTTATCTAAATCAAAGATTAACATGCAACCATCACAACAGAGACTTAAATATACATAAACAGAAAATCACATTTATGAACTAGGTAAGTTTCAAATCGGTCAAATCTGGGTTTTACTCCCCCAAAAACTCAAGCATAGATCCATATTTTGTGTCTAGGAGACTAATATTTTCCAGTTTAGGACATGGGGCTATTTCTGAACAACAGAAATACAAGAAGAAAATGTTGTCTGAAAGAACTTATTTCTATTTTTTTAATCTCTTTTAAAAAGTCAGTCTGAAGGGTTTTTTTTTTTTTTTTTTTTTTTTTAATTATTCTCAGAGGTTTTGTATGCCAAGTTTTAGTTAGGAATGAACTTGTACAACGCGCTTAAAAAAAATCTCTCTATAAACTCCTATTTGGCTAGTGGATATGCAGGTTTGTTTTGCCTTTTTTCTAACGTCCAGCCATTAGCTCACATTTAATTAGCAGAGTGTCCCATCCACTGGCTGCACTCAGTGGGCCTACCTGATCTAAAAGCCCAATGAAGTCAACGGAAAGTCTCCAATTGGCTTCAATGCTCTCTAGATCAGGCTCCAAGTGGGAAAACGGTTTACTACAAACAACATTTCTATCCCATGAGATAAGATTCAGTTTATCCATCTATTCTGTATAGATTATTGTATTGTGGGATAGTTGGTGGTTTTCTTTTGTGGATAGCAGTTTTAGTTATTTTTAGAAGTACCAAGAGTTAGGCGTCTCTTGTGGTTTTACAAATATAAATTAATCAATGAAATGGTGCTTCCCTCTCTAAACACAGACATAAGAGCTACACTAAGCTATTTTTACCTGGAAGCAACACTTTTTCCATAGTATCAGAGAGGTAGCCGACAAAGTAGGTATTCACCCACGAAAGCTTATGCTCCAATACGTCTGTTAGTTTATAAGGTGCCACAGGACTCTTTGCCACTTTTTCCATATTATATCCTAACCAGAGCATCATGAATATTAAACACAAATACTTTTCCCCCCCCCCACCTCTTTACAACTGCCATTCACTTTAAGTAATTATTAATTCATTAAGTAATTGGCCTCTCAGAGGTGGTAAGACAACTCCCACCTTTTCATGCTCTCTGTATGTGTATATATATCTCCTCAATATATGTTCCATTCTATGCATCCGAAGAAGTGGGCTATAGCCCACGAAAGCTTATGCTCAAATAAATTTGTTAGTCTCTAAGGTGCCACAAGTACTCCTATTCTTTTTGCGGATACAGACTAACACGGCTGCTACTCTGAAATTTGTCCTTGAAGAATACCGTATATGGTGGCTCCGAGGTCAGAGTTTTCAACTCTGACACACGTCAGGCCAACGTAATTGCTACAAGGAAAGCAACTTTCCACGACATGTAGGAGAGGGGACAAGTGTCCATAGGCTTGAAGGGCGGGCCTGTAAGCCTGGCAAGGACCAGATTGATGTCCCATTAAGGGACCATGTTCCGAACCGGTGGGAAGAGCCTCTCAAGGTCCTTTAGGAACCTGACCGACATTTCATGCGAGAACACTGATTTCCCCTGTACCCATGGGTGAAAAGCCGAGATGGCCGCTGGATGCACCTTAATAGAAGACAGGGCTAGGCCCTGGTTCTTTAGGTGGAGCAGGTAGTCTAGGATAGACTGCAAGGGTGAATGCATCGGGGAGATGCTCCGTCCCGATGCCCAGTGGGAGAACCTTGTCCACTTCGCCAGATAAGTCGCTCTAGTGGAAGGCTTTCTACTCTCCAGGAGGACCTGCTGTACCTCACTACAGCAGGTCCGTTCCTCTAGATTCAGCCACATAGCATCCATTCCGTGAGATGGAGGGAGACAAGGCTTGAGTGCAGTAGACGGGCCGTGATCCTGCGCCGGGGGCAGCTACTGCCAGATCCATCAGTGGGCTGAACCAGTGTTGGTGCGGCCAAGCTGGGGCGATCATGATGACCCATGCTCTGTCCCTCTTGATCTTTGACAGGACCCTACTGATTAGCGGAATCGGTGGGAATGCGTACATCAGGCCCCGACCATGACAGGAGAAAAGCATCGGAGAGGGCGCCTTTGCCAAGGCTCTGAAGGGAGCAGAACTGATGACGCTTCCTATTCCACCTGGTGGCGAATAAGTCCACTTGAGGAGTTCCCCACCTCTGAAAGAGCATCTGGACCACCTCTGGATGGAGCGACCACTCTAGTGAGAGAAGAAGGACCTGCTAAGGCGATTCACCAGCGTATTGTTCATGCCAGGGAGGTGGTAGGCCTCCAGGTGGATTGCACGCTGGATGCAGAAGTCCCACAAACAGAGCGTCTCTTGACAGAGAGCTGACAAGCAGACTCCCCCTTGCCTGCAAACGCTGCATCGAGGCCGTGTTGTCCATCAGCACCCGTACCACTTTGTCAGGTGCGGCAGGAAGACCCCAGAGGCCAGACTGCCCTGAGTTCTTTGACGTTTATGTGCAACGCAAGCTCATCTGGGGACCACATCCCTTGGGTCCGCATCTTGCTGAGGTGTGCCCCCCAGCCAAGGTTGGAGGCATCGGAAATCAGGGAGACCGAGGGGCATGGATTGTCTAACAGTACTCCGCATAAGACCGCACTCGGTCAATCAACCACCGCAGAGAGGTAAGTACCCTTGGTGGAATCGTGATGACCTTGTCTAGGTGATCTCTGGATGGGGAATAGACTGTTGAGGGCCAATGCTGGAGGGGCCACAGCCTGAGCCTCGCGTGGCAAACAACGTAAGTGCACGCTGCCATGTGGCCTAGTAGCTGGAGGCAGACCCGGGGCATGGTGAGAGGGAACACAGAGTCTGGCGAGGAGATCCACCATATGCCGGAACCTGTCTTGTGGCAGGAAGGCTCTTGCACAGGTGGAGTCAAGTACTGCTCCGATTAATTCTATCCTCTGTACTGGAACTAATGTTGATTTTTCCTTGTTTATCAACAGGCCCAGGGCGTGGCTTGCAGTACTGTGACATTGGATTGGACCTGGAACCTGGAGTAGCCCTTGACCAGCCAGTTGTTGAGGTATGGATAAACCCAAATACCTTGACGTCTGAGGTAAGCCGCCACCACTGACATACACTTGGTAAACGCCCTCGATGCCATCGCCAGCCCAAATGGGAGCACCATAAAGTAGTTGTGACCGAAGCCTATCGTGAAATGGATAAAGCGTCTGTGCCTGTGAAATATCGCTATGGGGAAATATGCATTCTTCAAATCGAGAGCGGTGTACATCTCCTGGATCCAGGGAAGGGATGATGGAGGCCAGGGAGACCATGCGGAACTTCAACTTCTTGAGATACCTGTTGAGGTCTCGCAGGTCCAGAATGGGTCTTGGACCCCCTTTGGCCTTTGGAATCAGAAAGTAATGGGAGTAAACTCCTTGCCCCTGTGGTGTAGAGGGACTTCCTCCACAGCTCCCACCTGAAAAAGGCTTTGTACCTCTTGCCAAAGCAAGTTCTCGTGAGAGGGGTCCCTGAAAAGAGACGGGGGGGGGGGTAGAAATAAACTGGAGGACATAACCCTGAGCCACAATACTTAGGACCCATTGGTCCATAGTCATAGAGGCCCAGGCAGGGAGGAAAGGAGACAGGCGGTTGAAGAAATAGTGGGAAGTAGATCTGGACAAATAGGTTTGCCGAAGCAAGGAATGTTCCATCACCGTCACTGGCGGTAAGAAAAAACTGAGGGTGGGGGGAGCTGGCGGTGCCCCTTATACCATGGCATATGTGTGTCACTCCAGAGGGTGCCAGAGCCAGTCTCCTACAGATACAATTGAGGGGAAAACTTCCGGCACCAGTGCATGTGGCGAGCACACACACCTAACATGAATGGACATGAGCAAACACTTGCAGAAGAATTAAGGCTATCAAAAGGCTTAAGAAAACTGCATTTGAGCTTCTAGATAAGGAGGTTTAATAATAAAATAATAATGAATAATACTTTGCACTCTAATAGCATCTTCACAAGACTTTGTGAAGTTAAGTGTACCAAAGACAAACTAAAATGTAATCCATTCACACACACAGACTTGATTAAGATTTTTCTGTTTCCCTTGTAGCAGTTAATGACGTGACACCTAAAACTGTGTGGGAGGGGCATTCTTTTCGTCCACTCTCCTTTAAATATTAGTAATACCATCAAATACTGCAGGAGAAACAAAGGACCATAGACCTTGCGTTTGGCTGGTAATTAGAGGATGAAATTATTTTCAACTATTTATCTCTAGGCTGTATTTCTTTGTAATTTTAACTGCACATATTAAGCCCCATTTTTATAAAGGTTTGAGATCAATGCACATTTTTGTGCACGCAACCGTGCATGCCAATGCCCAATTTGAGACTGCAACTACACACACAAAGCAGTTGCAATAAAAGTCACACAAGCAGTTGGCCCTCCAGGCCTTAAAGTTGAATCTGCAAAGGCAAAAAAGTGGGTTTTTGTTCTTTTTTGCTTCTTTATGATTTGTAAAAGCAGCCTACAAAGGAGTTTTTTGTTTGACTTTAAATTGTTCGGATTGCTTTTTATATTATAAATTCAGCCTGGAAGACACTGATGACTGGAGAAAGTACAATGGTGACATCACATACGTTAAGACTATGAAAGTAATTGAGAAGGGAAAGGATTTTTAGTGATAATGGTTTAACTGGTTTTGTTAACATCCACTTAACTTCTGAATAAACTAACCTTTTATTAAAAATTCAGTGCTTCAAGAGGTCACGATAAACATGCTCTGAGACCTCTCACTGGTCCTCTGAGCAAAGTGAGATTTGACATTCCTAATTTTTCTAAGTTATAGGCAATTAAAAAAAACAAAAAACCCCACACTCTTCAAGCCTTCTGTATGCATCATGAAGGAAGAAATGGCTAAAGCCCACTTAAAAAAAAAATGTATATGTCAATCTTTAAATGTATAGGATTTCAGACATTTAAAAAATATTCAGTTTTGTAAAGTTTTCCAGTTCACCTCTAAGTCAATATGACAAAGACAACAGGAAGTTTATCCACTCATGCAGTAACACTTCTACAACAGGTAAAAGACAGGTTTTGCCTACACAAGCTGCTATTAACTCATCTTGCTGTCCAGGTATCCTTCTTTTCACAAAAAGTCCTAAGAAATTTGCTAAAGCCACAGGGCTCTTTAGTGCAAAAACAGGAAGAACTATTCAGGACAATGAAGAAATTAAGCCTTTATTAAATTTCTAACTCCAGGGTCAAAACTTGCAATCCATCTCTAAATTCAAATAACATTTTCCCGAATTAGACTACAGGATTTGGCCCAGAGAGTTAATTATCGAGGTCTATGGACAAACTGGATAAATCCTCAAAAAAATCTTTAAAATAATAAATAAATAAAAGTAAATTTCACTGTAAACAGAAGCATTGAAAAAAGGGCATTTCCCGTCCTTATTTTTGTAAATAATTATTTGCTACTGAATAGCAGGCCGAATCCTGTCCCCATATCCCTTACTGACTTCAGTGAGAGTTTTAGATGTGCAAAGAAAAGAAGGATCAGGTCTGCTATTTGTACCATTCAATCGAAGTACACCTTCTACAAGCAATAACTGGGAGGTATAGCCATCCTTTGATGACCAAAAATCTGGGGTTTCACCTCTGAAAAGGATCATAACCCTTCAACCCTAGATTAAAAAAACCCAACATCAATCCTCAATAAATAAATTGGAACACTATTTCTATAAGCAAAAGATAGAGGGTGGGGGAAGGAGATAAATAGTGGACATTTTAAATATATTGCTTACAAAATAACCTTTTCCAGCTTCATTTGTGTAATAAGCTATAATACAATATAGCATACCATTATACTATGTATATTTAGAACTAGATTTTAATCTGAATTATGCAGTACAATACAAAAGGGATAATACACAAGCATACATTTCCTAAAGCATATGCTACTCTGGCAATAAAAAGGTATGAAACGTGTAGAAGTAAACTACTAACTTATGACAATGCACTAATGTATAAATGAAAGGAATTTTGATTATTATTTTTTAAATAAATTTAAGATGTTGACTATCTCATTAATCAAATCTGACACAGCCCCAATTTGTAATCTCATTGTCCCTTATTCCCAGTTGCCATAAATCAATTCTACTGAAGGAGTATGATTTATGCAATAAATGACAAGCCCTGATCACAAAGGAATCAGGATTTGGCCTTAGAAGGGTTGAGCTAAAACAACAGTTAAATCAAATACTGCATATCCAAGATGCTCTACTTTTTCATACTAACAAAGTATAGCTGTTGCATTTGAAGTGCTGAGATTTTTATCCATCTGAGTTCCTTCTTCCATACCTCTATAGGCCCAATTTCCTCTTTTCTGTGTTAGACAATATGGTGGTAAAAATGCACTATCCATGTCTACAGTACAATTTCCACCATAAATATACTACCAGTGGAGTAGTATACTGGTGAATTATATTTTTGCTAGTGTAAACAAGACCTAAAGACTTGATCCTGAGAGGTGCTAACAACTACAGCTCTCGGTGAAGTCAGTAGAAGTTCAGCACCTCTAATGATCAGGCCATAAGAATATTATATTTCCAAAATGCCTTCTTAGTTATTATCAGTAAAACTTGGTATTTACCTGTACAATTTCAATGACTGCACATTCCAAAGAACAATGCTACCATCAGCTGCACCGGAAACTAGGTAAGCAGAGTCAGGGGAAAATCGGCAGACTCTTACAGGGCTGCCTCGGGGCTGCTTCAGCACTGCCAGCGTCTGACCATTACGAGTATTCCACAGCATCGTGGTACCATCTGTCGAACATGAAGCTAAAATGTGTCCAGAAGGAGAAAAGCAGCAGCAGTGGACAGCATAAGTGTGACCTTTTAATGGTGAGTAGGGAAGTTCAGTAAAGTTGTTTAAAGAATAGAGGCGGATTGTTTTGTCCAGGGAGCAAGTAGCTAAGCAGGAAGAGGAGAAGGCACAGTAGTTGACATCATCACTGTGATCAGCTAAGGTGTGAATTAGTTTCACCATTTTATCTGCTTTAAACCAAGTTACCTGAAATTAAAAAAAAGTTAATACAGTTAATACATTTATCTTAGTTCTTCTACTTTAAAAGTGACATATGGATTGTTTTCATTCAACTATCTAACCAAATAAATAAATAAATGTCCATTTCACGAGGCAGTTTATTTTTGTTCAAGGTTCATTGTTGCCTCCACTAAAGTCAATGGGAGTCAGTCAGCTATGCCACTGACTTCAACAAGAACATGATCAGGTCTTTATAAGTTAATTACAAGGTGAAAATTTAAACTTGTGCAGTAAAAACTACATTTCGAAATACATATAACAGCTGAGTCCAGTCTTTTTTTAAAGGAAAGGAGAGGAAATTAGTTTGAGATTACCCCAAAACTTGTCTTAACATAATTAATTAATGCCCGGAGTGGTTTCACGGTCTCCTTTGCTGACATTCATCTCGTCACTGTGACTGAATCTGCTGCAAACTGGTTTAATAGGGCAAATGGGCAGTGTAAAAGAAGCTGATGAATCTAATGATTTACCACACATATGGCTTGTTGAGAAGAAACAGTTTTTACTTTATGGAATGAGATCCAAGTTTAAAATCAAGAGACCTTAATTAGGACCACCTCTGGAGTGGGTCAATTTATTTTCCTACACTACTTTTAAATGAAAAAGAGTGGATTAAAATTTATTTTCCATCATAGTAGGGTAGGCCAAATTGCATCAGGTGTGATATTAAATCATTTTCTCTAATTTGGAACTCTGTCTGATTCCATACTTCCATAGATGTCTATTATGAAAAGTTGTCCACAAAAAGCCAAATATGACTCTTTGTTGCATCAGTCAAACTATAGTTCCAGTAAGGTTGCATTTTATGTAATAGAGAGCAAAATCCGACCTGACATCTTTTATCACAATAGTTTATTGTCTTGAATAAATTTACTACTGTACTTAATCTGCCTGAAAAAGAGCATAAAAGTCCTGTAGGCTGTATTGTGTTAACCTTTTGTAATTTATTTTTTCTTATTTGTATACAATAGTGCCTACAGCAGCAGTGGGCAACCTGTGGCCTGTCAGGCTAATCCGCTGGTGGACCGCCAGACTGTTTGTTTACATTTGCACAGCCGCCCACAGCTCCCAGTGGCCACGGTTCACCGTTCCCGGCCACTGGGAGCTGCGGGTGGCCGTGCAAATGTAAACAAACAGTCTGCCAGCCAGCCAGCAGATTACCCTGACGGGCCACAGGTTGCCCACCACTGGCCTATAGGCTCCAATTAGGATTAGGGCCTCATTGTGCTAGGCAGTATATAAACAGAGTAAAAGTCAGTCTCTATCCCAAATAATTTACAAACTCACTTAAAGGGAAACAGTAATAAGATCATGAATTTAATTGGCCCATTATGTGTAGAAATAAATGGTTTAGAGGATATTGAGGGAGGGGGTGTTTTTAATATAAATAAGATAATATATTAGTTGGCTTCTTATGTTTAAGTTTTCTTAGTGCATTGAAAAGATCACATTATGGCCAATTTTTTCAAAAGTGACTAGTGATTTTTAGCACCTCGGTTTTTCTGTTCCCAACTTGAGAGCCTTAAATGAGCCTGATTTTGAGTCACTTTTAAAAATCTTGGTGATATTAATACTGGTGAATTTTATAGATACTCTACCTGTTTCAGATCTCATTTACTGAAGTCACTGATGTTACAGCAAGGTAAATGAGATCAGATTCAGGCCTAGTATGTCCAGAATGTTTTGTAATAAAATGTGAATGAAACATTAAGGGAGTAATACAAAAGATAATTGTTATAAATTCTCAGCATTCATACACTCTTTTTATCCACTATGAACTCAATCACATGAGATGCTCAGCTACCTCAACTCCCACGGACATCCACGGGAGCAGAGGTTAGTAGTCATATGAAGGATCAGAACCGATGGAGCAGCTGTATCAATATCCTATTACAAAGTGTTTTCTATCATACATCAACCTAATCTTAGTGGTTAAAACAGTCTTTTTAAAAAAAAAAGACTAGACTAACACATCCTATCTGGTTTCTCCATACCACCTTTTTACTCTTCTAAAGGATTAGTTTTAAAATGATGAGTGAGTAAAGCTCATAAGGAAGCAGGTATCAAGCCACCCATTGGAAACTACTTTGAGCTTGGAAAAAATGCATTATTGCAGCAATTAATATCTTGCAAGTCATATAGCATTTATAAAAATATAGCCCATTGAAAAATAGTACCAATGTCTTGGGTCTTTAAATCAGTGCACTTACATCTCTCCAATAAAATATACTGCATTGTTTGGATGTTATATTTACTGCTGTTATCCAAAATAACCAACTTAGGTTGAGCAGAGTCAGGTGAGAGTAAGAACCTCTCCCCTACACAACACCTGCCAACACCAAAACTCCTGAGGATGCGGGAGCACAAAGCCAGAGACGGCTTTATAGCTCTCAGGCTTCTTGTGATGTGCATGTTCCAGTGTTGCTCTGGTGCCCTTTTGTTCTGGTTTAACTAGCTCAAAGGAATTTGGGGGTAACCATGATTTGGGCCATTTGTCTGTGAAGTGGTTTGCAAATCTCAAATGTTCTCAGATATCCTCAGGTCAGACCATGAACTGAGAAAGCACTAGACTATGCAAAATCTAAAAAGTGGCAAGCTCACCAGAAAACGCCAGACTAGCAGAAAACACACCACAGCTATAATTGGAAATGTAAACAGAGACTGTGGGAATAATGAAGGCAGAAGACATTGGTACAGGTAAATGGCAGATTTATTTTAGTAGAGCTAAACATTCAAAGCAGTTTGGTTTGCATTTTGTGCAGGAGTCAGATCCTCTATGCCAGGGGTTCTCAAAATGGGGGTCACAACCCCTCTGGGGGTCACAAGGTTATTACATGGGGAGTCATGAGCTGTCAGCCTCCACCCCAAAACCTGTTTTGCCTCCAGCATTTATAATAATGTTAAATATATAAAAAAGTGTTTTTGATTTATTGGGAGGGGGTGGCACTCAGAGGCTTGCTATGCAAAAGGGGTCACCAGTAGACAAGTTTGAGAACCACTGCTCTATGCATTGTTAAAGCTACACGGATAGAGCGGGGGGCTGTCATTGGGGCGGGAGAGGAACCACCGCCACCGGGCTGTCTCCTGGCCCAACGCCCTTCCGTGGGCGGCGCTGGCAACTCCAGCTCCCACGGGCTGGTGCCGGTGCCGCTCTGCTTCCAAGGCAGGGCTGACACCGCCCCGCACCAGAGCGCCGCCTGTCCCAGCGCCGAGGGGTTTCCACGCGCGTCATGGGCCCACTCGCGAGAAGCGCCACACCAGCCCCGCAGCCGGGGGAGGGCGCGCAGAGGAGCAGGGCCCTGCCACGGGACAGCCGCAGGGCCCAGCGCAAGGCCTCAGCGAGCGGGGAAGGCTCCTGCCTTAGCCCCACAGGGAGAACACCCCAGGCCGGCTGCGAAGGAGCAGCGCGAGAACCCCCGAACCCCGCCCGTATCACCGCCGCCTGTGCGCGCGCGCGCGCGGGACCCCCCCCCGCCGGACCGGAGCGGGGCCCTGCGCCCCCTCCCTCACCTGCCTCGGCCGGCCGGGCGCCTCCGGTGCAAGTCACGTGACACGGCACCGCCCTCCCAGGTGTGACTGTGGGGGTGGGAGAGGCCAGTTCCCAACTCACCTGCGCCCACGTGACCCCGCGGCAGGGGTGGGCCGGGGCAGTGACCGAGCCAACGCCACCGCCCTGCGCTGACCACGTGGGCGGAGTCCGTCCTCTCCCAGCTGATCAGCTGACCAGGTCCCGGCCCCATCCCGGGGCGCACTCCGCGGAGTGGGGCGCGGAGGCTCAGGCTGCAGCGCGGTGCCCCGTTGGCCCCGCAGGCGGAGCCGGAGCCGGAGCCGGAGCCGGAACCGCCCTACTCCAAGAGCCGCCCCCTGTGCCGCGGCGGGTCGGTGCCTGCAGGGGTCGGCACGGCCTCTGTTTAACCGAGTCCTGGGGGCGGCGCTGGCAGCGTGTCAGTCTGTGGTAACCTGGCCGGGACACGCCCGCTGGGGCGAAGGCGGATGAGGTAGTAGTGGTTACTGGCCCAGCCGCTACTGGAGAGAGCGAGAAGAGCTGGGTGGCGCTGGAAAGCTTCTCTCTCACCAGCTGCAGGTGGCCCAGTAAAAGCTTATTCCCTCACCCACCTTGTCTCTCTAATAGCCTAGGATATAGATGGCTACAAGAGCAGGGTGACTGGCATGTCACGTCACATCAGTGTTAGGTCAGAGTTGGTCGGGTGTAGTGTATTAAAGTGCTACTGGTAGCAGTTACCGAGAGGTAGTGGAGTGCAAGAAACTGCTATTGTGGTAAACTGGTACCTGATGTAGCAAATGCCTAGATAGCAGCTTTTTGCACTATAGTGTGAGATTGCTATGTTTAGAAATCTATCTGTAGCAGTTATTTATTTGTATGGTCACACAAACTGAGCATGCATAAAAGCCTCTTTGCTCAAATAAAAAAAGCCTCTTGGCCCCCCCCCAAACGATTTTGCCAAGCACCGCTGTTTGAGTCCCACTGGGGTAACTGCTACCCCCTCTGCCCCTGCTTGTGCCAGGGTTTTTCCCCCTGACATGGCCTCACTTCTGGGCTTAACTCTGCCTCTTCTCTTCCCCCCTCCCCCTTCATGATTTTGCCCTTTAGCTCCTCTCCTAATGCTGCCCCAGCTACTTGACCCCTGCCCAGTAAATTTTCACCCCCTGCTCAGAACCTGGCTACCCCCCTCCTCTGATTTGCCCCCTTTGCCACTTTTTAACCCATCAAAAGCAATCCCCAGAATCTTATGTCCAATAAGGGCAGCGTGAAGGGCAGTGACTTCAGGAGATGTACTGAGCATGCTCAATACACCTTTACTTCAGAGAGCACTTTAATACACTACACCTGCCATAAGCATCATAGTGATCATGTAGCCAGATCCCTTACCTAACAGGTGGGGTACACTTTTACTGCCTAATTCCTGGGTCAAGCCGCCTAACTTGTTTGAATTAGACTATATCATTCAGACAGACATCCCATCTCTCACTTCTCTTAAGCTCTTCCAGTAGTTAGTTAGTGGCAAGTTTAAAAAAATAATTTCCCGGTTGGATTGGTGTAGCTTGACTGGATCTTGCTTGACCCATACATCCTGTTCAGGATACAGTCTCTTACATCACATTCTTTATTACTACATATATAATTGCTGCATTTGACTTTGTTAAAATGCATGTTTGATTACACCTATTTTAATCAAGCAATCCAGATAGTGCTAAATGACTTGCCCTCATTTATCATTCCAGCTACCTTTGTGTGATCTGTAAATTTTACCAGTGGCAGAGTGAGATTAAAGTTATGAGGGGCCTAAGGCTAATGGGAGGGAAGGGCCTCAGTATGAATTACATATTGAAAAAAATTACCAAGTCATCAAATATTTATCTGCATACATATTTATGTAAAATTAAGTTTATTCTACTCTCACTACACTCAATTCTTCAATTTTTCCCCCTTAACTTAGCTGTGGCAAAGTCACAAATGATGTCATCGTAATTCAAAGACCTGATGATTTCAGCCTCAGTGCTCAAGAGGGACAAAGCACTGAGATGCTCTTGAGTCATGGTGCATTGGAGGACATTTTTTAACCTTGTTAGAAGAGAGAAGAAACGTTCTCCACTACAGTTAGTGATCATTAGTGACAAATGCTATAATGCAGTTTCAACATTTGGGAAACATTCTATCACATTTAATTCACTCATAACTCAGTACTTGCAAATAGATTTGCTTTCATCATCTTTTCTCTGTCTGAGTGACGTGAATTCAACAAGTTGAAGAAACTCTTTAGTAAAATCTACAGGGAGATTGTCTGGGTACTTCTGACACAGACGTTTGATATCTTCACTGACTTTGGAACTTAAAATGTTAGGCAAAAAATTTGTCAGTACACTAAAGGTTTTGTCAATATTTTCCTAAGCCTCGATCCGATATTCTATAGTTTGTCGATGATTGTGATGAAGGTATTCACTCCGAAGACTTCCTTGTTATTGAATGAGTGGGCAGTTGCATCATCACGTCTTCTGTCTTTTGCGGCGTTTGGCTGACTTATACTCATGGTTAGCAGTCCTTGCAGCCCCCTGAATTTCATACTCATCAAAAAGAACAGGAGTACCTGTGGCACCTTAGAGACTAACAAATTTATTTGAGCATAAGCTTTTGTGGGCTACAGCCCACTTTATCAGATGCATAGAATGGAACATATAGTAAGAAGACATATATACATACAGAGAACATGAAAAGGTGGAAGTTGCCATACCAACTCTAAGAGGCTAATTAATTAAAATGAGCTATTATCAGCAGGAGAAAAAAAACTTTTGTAGTGATAACACGGCTGCTACTCTGAATACTCATCAAAACTATCCCACATTTGTTGAAGAACAGTTCCAAGACTCCTCATTAGGTTTACAGCAGTGGAAAGGTCAATTTGAGCATTTTGCAAGCTTAGACCTCACCTGCTGAATGGCTGAAGTATATCATTCCAGATGCATTGCATCACTCAGGATATTCATATCTTTTCTTGTTGATGACTTTTGAGATTCATCATCCTTGATGCCTTCTAGCGCTTCAAGGATGCTGGGGTATCCCAGAACAACCACATTCACAGCTTCAGTGTTGGCACTCTACTGTGTCCCTGAGAGTGATTTGGGCACTGGGCATCCCTTTGGTAGTGAATCTCTAAGAATCGTCCAACGACTGGTTGATGCAGAGAGAAAAATTGTACAATCCTTGGACAAATCCAAAAAAAGAAACTGCTTCAACACAACAGTCCAGAGCAATCTGGCCAACAAGGTTGAGTGAGTGTGCAGCACGTGGTATGTAATCAACCAAAGCATTGTGCTCATTTATCTTTGCCTGCATCCTTGAATATTTGCCACTCATATTACTTGCATTGTCATAGTTTTGGCCATGACAATGGCTGATGTCAATCCCACTTTTGGTGAGGAAATCAAGTAGGTCCAAGGCAAGTTTATCCCCTGTGGCTGGTGATGTTTATGACGGTCATGAAATGCTCAACTGGTCAGCTGGGTAGCACATAACGCAAGAATGACAGTCAGCTGATCTACATGTGACACCTCCGGTCCTGAGTCAATGTACACTGAAAAAATATCCCAAATCTTTGATCTCATCTACAATGGCTGATAACCTCTTCTTTGCCAGCAATGAATTAATCACAAATAGTCTTTGATAGATATGATGTATGGCTTTTTCCACGATTTGCGTGTTCATTGAGATGCTGAGCTAAGAAAGGATCAAGCTTAGTGATTAGCCCTAGAACACCAGGGTAAATGCCACTGTGTTTCGATCTAACAGTCTCATCTGAGCCACGGAATGGCAGACCACACTCAGCAAGCAAAACTATGGTTTCAGCTACGCATCTGAGAACCTTTTCCCAAAAAGCACAAGCTTCCAAAAACTGGTTTTCCATTTGGGTATCAATTCTGCCACTTTCTTTCGGGCATGGTAGTTGCTAACTGACAATGCATGCTGCTCACTCACTGCATGATTGGTAATATATGCAGTATTCTTCCAATCACTGGAGCCTTTGCAGAAAATTCCCCACTTTTTGGTATCAGAAAACAGGCGACAATAAAAACAGTACACTTTCTTCTTAGAAGGCGAATAGATGAGCCATTCTCTCTTGCCAATCTGTCTGTTAGGCTTCACATGTTCAAACATTGATTTGGTCAGATAACGATTCTGATTGGTGTACTTTTGCTTTGTCAGTGAAAAGTCAACATCTAGATATTGGCATTTCTGTGGGTCCTTCTCAATCCAATATGCAATGAGATCTTGAGAAGTCATGTCCCACTCGCCTGGATCATTGGAGGAGGATATTTTTGTATTACTATCACTAGGAAAGTCTTCAGAGGAGAGGGGCCAGACTGCAGATAAGTCACAGGAGGCTGCTTCTTTTTATCAGGCGCAGGAGCAGCAGGTTCACTTGGGCTGGTATTCGCCTGGACTTCCTCACCACCAGACTTAGGAGGAAAAAACGTTAGGAGAGAAGTACCACCTTTCAGCACTACATCTTTATTGCCGTCTTTCTTTGGCCGCCTTCAATTTCTCCATCCTCCTTTCTTCGACACAGTTTCTATTGTCCAGTGTAGGCCTTCTGTGTACAAAGTTCATTGCATGAGCCCACAAACACTTAGCCCAAAAAGACAAAATCACAACCACCATAAACTGAATTCACAATCTTGATGAATTAATATGTACAAAGCAAGATCTAATGAGACAAAAAATTTCTGATGGCCCCGCTACTGTCACTCAGCTGTTACTTCGATATGGAATGGAGGGCCTACAAATAAGGCCTAAAAATTAGGGCCTAAAGTAGGACCTAAAAATAGGAGGGCCCAAGGCTATACCTTATTAGCCTATGGGTTAATCCAGATCTGACGAGTGGTGACTTTATATTTTCTTCCAGATCACTGACAAAGATATTGAAAAACATTGGGCCAAGAACAGTTCTCTGGCACTCCACTAGAAACAGCCCTATTTGATGATGACTATACATTAACAATTATGTACTGAGTTCTATCACTTAATCAGTTAAGTGCTTTTATAGTTGCCTTGATCCACCAAATCTATATTGCATCAAAAAACATTGTTTGCTTTTCAGTAAACCTATTTTTAGTAAAACGAAGTGGACTGTCATTACTGATGCTAGCAACCTTTAATTCTTTGATTAAATCCTGTATTAGCTGTTCCATGATTTTGCCTAGGATTAATGTCAGGCTAACTGAACTAAGCTTAGCTGGGTCATCCCACTTACTTTTTCAAAAACTTTTTTTGAACATATTAGCAAAATATTAGCTTTTTTTCCCTGCAGTCTTCTGGAACTTCCCCAATTTTCCAAGATTTATTGAAAATAGACATAAATGACACACATTTCTTCAGGCAATTTGTTTAAAATGCTTGGGCACAAATTTAGTCCTGCCTATTTAAACACGTTAAACTTTAACAGATGCTTTTTTTTACCTCATTCCTAGTTACAGTGGGAATAGAAAACATTTCATTGTTGCTGTAGTATGAATACATAATCCACACTTTCCAAATATTAAATATTTATTGAACTTTTCTGCATATTAAGACAATTTTATCTACAAATAATAACAGCTGGACATCTTAAAAATTCCCTTATATCCTTTACCCAAAAGATTATAGATTTTTCATTGATACCTTTAGCTTCCCCTTATTAACTGTCCACACATTTAATAACTTCTAATTAATACCTACTGATATCAACTTTCCCTTTTAAATTGCTGTTTTCACTTCTCTTCTTAACCAGAATGTTTTCTTAAGCCAAAGCAGCCTTTGTTCATGATTGCAGAATTGTGGCATCTAGTAAAATGTTCTTAAATAACTCCCAATTATTCATATTTTTCTGTTTAAATTTTCCTCCCAATCAATGTTGTTCAATTGTTTTCTGTTTTGGGAAACTGGCCATTTTACAGCATTTATGTGTTTTACTAATTGGGTTTGTATTCTTTTTTCATACATGTAGCCAGGTTGTGATTACTTGTACCTAAACAACCATTGCCCAAGACACAATGCTTGCAGTTTTTAGCACCAGACTCAGTCTCACTGCCATAGGTTTTAAAACACAGTGTAGACATAACCTTACAAAACTTTAGAAGGCTGTCTGTCATACATACACACATACACCTTTTGGCTGTGTTTGCACAGTGATCAGAACAATGGGGTCCTGCTCTATGACTGGGGATCCTATCATAGAAACACAGAAGATAAGGGTTGGAAGAGACCTCAGGAGGTCATCTAGTCCAATCCCCTGCTCAAGGCAGGACTAGGACCAATATCAACTAAATCATCCCAGCCAGGGCTTTGTCAAGCCGGGCCTTAAAAACCTTCAAGGATGGAGATTCCACCACCTCCCTAGGTAACCCATTCCAGTGCTTCACCACCCTCCTAGTGAAAATGTGTCCTAATATCCAACCTAGACTTCCCGCACTGCAACTTGAGACCATTGCTCCTTGTTCTGTCATCTGCCACACTAAGAACAGCCGAACTCCATCCTCTTTGGAACCCCCCTTCAGGTAGTTGAAGGCTGCTATCAAATCCCCTCTCACTCTTCTCTTCTGCCCAGTTCCCTCAGCCTCTCCTCGTAAGTCACGTGCAACTGAAATACAAATATCATACACACACACACACTATACATATATATATATATATATACACATACACACACATACATACACTCACAGGATTTTACCATTTTAAAAAGATTTTTCTAACATTAATTCTCACTGTATATTCTCTATAGCTCTGTTCCAAATTTAACAGTTTTGGCAGCTAGTAGGTTACTCTCCAGCTACTCCCATTCCTTTTTAATAATTTTATTTGGCTAGACTCTGCCCAAGATAGAGTGAATCATCTTTACTCCCACCATCTTTATGACAGTAGAAATGTGCCATACATCACAACACCCATCTAATTGTCTTGGACATTTTTGAAATATGCTACAGACTCATCCTGTTGACCTGTAGCACTGCCACAGCTAACCAAATTTCGAAGTGCCATTTTTTGAGAGAGCAATGCTGTAAGTGAAATATAATTTTTTGGTACTTAAATTACATCCTCTCATCTGTTTTTTTAATATATTAAATAAATTGATGATTTCATTGATAGCATTAATTTGAATAGACTACATGGAGTTTGATAAGCATACATTAAACTCCGCCCATATTCAGTGTGTATCACTGGTATATAACTGTTTAAAGCTTTACAGTGTTTTTCTCTTTACAAACATTTAAGCTTCATACCACTTGTGCAAAGTAGGTAAGTATTATACGGAGGAGTAAAATGTGACATAGGTTCAGTAAATTGTCTAAGGTCATCTAGCGAACGATAACATTAAAACAAGAACAGAACCCAAACATGCTGAGTCAATTCCTCAGCTCCTATCTCCCTTCAGAGCACTAATTAGGACTGTGGGAAGAAAAATCATGTCTTAAAATCAACCATATATTGCATGAATTCCATTTGGGGTAATTATATATCATATGGAGGCAGCTTATCCTACATCTGCCTACTGTGAACTAGCCTGCACTTTCTGTGCAGCATGTGGTGCTAGCCACTATCAAACACAAGATACCAGATGAGACAGACCACAGATGTGATTCAATATAGCAATTCATATGTTCCTATTATGGCTAGCTAAAGTACCTCCCCAGTCTCAATTGCAGAATTATTTCTTCAGCTCCTCTCCTAAAAACAGTCATGTTGTATTGTTGGCATGTTCCACGACAGAGATAGTGGCACTTAAGTAGTGCATCCCAGTTCTGTTTCCTATACAACACCCTGATAATGATCTTACACTTTCCTCTGCAATGTATTGTGAATTTAGGTCATTATTTTGCTTTTTTATTAATAATTTTACATTTTGCAGAGGGCACTATCTGCATATTTTAGTAATGAGGTTGCTAAACATGCACAAACATTGATAAGTTGAACAAATCTTTTTATAAGCTCTATATAGTAGAGATACAGTACTGATTTCTGATATGGATAAAAGCAGAACTAAATCCTGCTAAATAACTTACCAAAACTGCTCCCTGTTCAAATGTATTTTGGATGTTGTTGCTGTCTCAGTTTAGGTATGCTGCTTATCCACTACAACATAGGCAGCACCTCTAAAAAGTTACCTGAGATAAAAATGTCACACCTTTAAAGACCACTATTTTGGGACTTTTCAGGACTTGAAATAAGTGCTGCATTTTATTGGACATTATTGGGAATCTCCCTTTTGCAGTGGTAGAAAGCTCTATATCTAGATATCTCTAAATATCTAGCCCTGAGATATTAGACCTAAACCTGTCACAGAAATAAGGACTGAATTATGTCTGTCCCATGTGTAGGCCAGTGTAATTTTTTTGAGAAATATCTCATATAGGGTAAAGAAACAAACATTTTTGTGGCTCATTGATTTCAAATGAACAGCATCGCTTTGCAGTTGCCCAGAGGTTTGGAAGTAGCAGCTATTCCAGTGAAGATGGATAGTGTGCGGGATACCTCCAGGTGATCAACAGAAGTTTGTGTAATAAATAAGGGTGTTCTGATGCAGGTTTCACAATGTGTACATACATATGTATTTTATTAATTTATTTTGAAACTATTCTGATTGGGCACAGAGGGTTTGTGTGACTAAAAATGGTATAATTTTTAACTCCATACTGATACAATGGGACAGTAGTCTCACGGATAGAAGGCAACATCCTCCATTTGTAGTTATCACATATATTATGCGGTGACTGACTCCATCATTAATCCTTAGTTTTCTGGCAAAAACATTTTATTAAACCAAAAAATATAAGCAGGGGGATTGAAGGAAAAAGATCCCCTGGGACAGCAGCTCTGCACATTATGAAAAGGACTGACTGCTTCTTCACGGCATGGTTGTCCCACAGATGTCTTTCCTATTCACAACAGCACAGAACACCTCCCCCTCTAATAACTGTGGCAACTACTGTAATCACATAAAAAAAGAATTAGGAAAATACTTTGCATTTTGTACTATATTTAATGTGATGCATTTTGCCTAATTAGGCTGGTTGATCCTCCTTGTTTCCAGCTGCTTCTATAGGTATCCAGACTCTTTGCAAAGAAGTGGTACCAGTAGAAGCAGCTGGAGAAAGGAAACAAAATCATCCTGTGCCTGGACAACTCAGTAACTCAGACAATCAGTAACTGGTCCTCAGACAACAGTTTGGGAATTGCTGCCACTGGGAATTCTTACCTTACCTGTCGTACCTGGCTGCCCTGCTTTGTTCTATACAGACCTTACAGTGACATTTACAAGAGTCCTGCTCTCTTCAGATATAAGGATTCTTGTCAATTTCACTTCACTGCCTTCCTAACAAGAATAGAGTGGCAGGCACAGTGGTGAAAGGTTTTTGGAGCGCCTGAGATTAGATGGGGAAATGGCAGCCTGGTTTGTTACTTGTTTCATAGTAAATAAGTGTGTTGGAACTCTATTTATTTAAAGGACATTACCAGGACAATGTGACTTGATAATAATGCATCTTTAAGGGAGGTAAAATTGTTGGCAGACTGTACTAACCTTAGAAGAGTCTCTTCAGCTTTTTCAGTGTAGGCCTTGTAGCATATGAATCAAATTAGGACAAAGACAACGGAAAATATCAAAAAAAAAATTTACTGCTATAAAATTATGAAAGAGACTTATCAAGTATCTCACCTAGACTGATGAATCAATGAAACAGATTTTAGATACTTAAAGCTTAGCTTTTCTGTAGTGCCTTGTCATATTTGTTTTCTCCCCGTACTCCCCAAAAAATTAAGTTTTATTTCATGTTTGGGTCCTAGCACAGCTAAATACAACTGAATTATTTTTCCACTAACTTTCTGAAAAACAAATATTTGATCTGATTTATAGAACAAGTATGAAGCAGAACTAAGTTTAAGCAGAAAGACATGCCTTTCCAACTTGTAATAAAACATATGTAATAATACCTACCTTTCATACATAGATAGTTAAAAACTGTGTGTGTGTGTAAATATATATATATATATATATATATATATACACACACACAGTTTTTATCATATATATTATATATATTTTATAATCACACTTAACATATAAAACATTTTAATATAGAAATGTACAAACATTAATCAATCAATCTTAATACTCCTAAGAGGTAAATGGGTAAGATTATCATCCCCATTTTTCAATATTTCTTTTGTACATATATCTTGAGTACTAAATAACCAAGAAAAACTGGTTTGGAAAACAGTCTTTTATTGTATCCGTGCCACACATACTAGTGAAAAATAACACTCCTATAAAAAGAAAAAAAGAAAAAAGAATGCTACCTTTTCCACAACGTTTTTGTTTTAAATAAAGCTTCAAGTACTCTTACATACGTACAAAAAAAAAAAATTCTGATCTATCTGCCTCCAACAGGCCACCACAACACACAGTAGATAAAACACAGTGGTTACAAATGTCTTTTGTTATTTCTGTGGCAAGGCAAATGGAGGGAAATGTTTCTATGAAAAAATACTGTGTGCGTAAGAAATTGTCACAATTTTATTTCACATGGATACAAATGATTATACTTAAATCTGAGGCCCTGGTGGCTTGAAATTATATAACAAAATAGAAAAATGGAAAACTAATATCCCCTACACCCTGTTTTAAAGGCAGGCACTACCAAGATTAAGGAGACTCCACAGTGTTGGTAGAGGATAATTACTGTACAAGCCATATAGCTATAATTACCTTAAGACTAAAATAAAATGCTACAGTCCTTCTAAGGCATAAACAATAATGTCTGCAAATAATATGTACACATCATACATATTTAAAACAAGACGTAATATAAACAATAATGAACAGTATATACATATGTCTCCAATTTTCTTCACTGTCTTCAAATACAATTTTACTACACAAGTGATGCAGCAACATATATATATAAATGTACTTGTAACTCTACAGTAAAGTTTTAACTTTTAGTGCTTTTATAGCACATCAGTGTAAACAGTTTTACTTGGCTTTGTTTTATATTTTAAAACATTCCTTGTTGTATTTTCAAGATTTAAAGCAATTTTTCTAATTCTTCCTTTTCACAGAAAACGAAGATTCTGGATGCTGTTTAATCATAAATAATTCATAAAATTAAATACATTCACTAAAAAATAAACTACAAAGTAAAAAAATGAAAAATAGATATTTATTGAAAGGGAAAAGAGAACCATTTCCCCAAGTAGAGCTCTGGTGGTTGAATATTCAGTGCGTTTTGATATATTTTAAATTGCTATTGCACTATAACACCCCTTTCTTTGAAATTCTTTGGGTGTGCTTCCCTGTTCTACCTAAATTAGTTTGATAAAACACACAAACCAATAACCAAGGGCCATGGTTGCTGTAGGAGTGAAGCCTTTAGAATTAGTATCACTCTTCTGTGATACTTCTCTTTAAGGAAAAAAAAACAGTCATTAGTTATGCGTGTGCCTTGCACTTTTTATGTAAATACAGTTCACATTGCTGGTCTCATTTGTCCTTGTTTAAGGAAAAAAACTGAGTTCTGATAAATTCAGCTCACTTTGAAAATCTCTGTCCATTTCTTTTCAAAATATTTCCTCATGTTGTGGCCAGCCCTGCCTATGTCAGAATCATCTTCATTAAAGGTTTCACAGTTGTCAAAAACAAGCCTGATGTCTAGAGAAAATGCTTCAAGATTAGGGTACCTGAAAGAACAGAGAGGGTAAGGTTTTTTTGGAACACAGAATCCCAGGGAAAAAAATAAAACCTACATACATCAGAAGGGAATGTAAAAATACAAATTAATGTACAGATGACCATGAAATATTCAGTATATACTGTACATCTAAGTTATAATTTTGACATTTCTAGTTTTAATATTAACTAATTCCAGGAAAATAGTCTTTAGAGCAAAGAAGATAATTTCTATTTTTGTTTTTGATGTTTGCAGAAAGTACAGTCTAGAAGGGAGAATTCCAGGTCTATACTAGAACCAACACCAATTTTCAACCAACACTCTTCCCTCAATAGTTTTCTGGTTAAAATAATAAGGAATTATTTCCATTTTACTCCTCCCTTATTTGGCTGCATCACTGACTTTTAAATGGACTAAAGAGTTCCCTTAATTTTTCTTGTGATAGCAATCGTCCAGCACACGGACCCATATGTGTATGTCTACATATCAAAGAAAAACCCGCAGCTGGCCTGTGCCAGCCGACTGGGCTCCTGGGCCTCCAGCTGCAGGATGGAAGGGTCCCAGAGTTCGGCGAAGTCCCCAGTGATTGCATAATGTTCTGCAAAGATGTGTACTGACACTCATGTCGCCGCTCTACAGATCTCTGAGATGGGGACATTCTTGAAAAAGACAACGGATGAGATAGACCTTGTAGAGAGTGTATGAATAGTATCCGAATGGGTCATACTGCAAACTTGGTAACGGTGTCTGATACAGTTTGAGCTCACTTGGAGCTCTTTGGGTGATATTGCTGAGCCTGTGGCTTTTTCCACAATGGAGAGGAAAAGCCAGGGGGACTTCCTGAAAACCTTCGTCCTGTCCAGGTAGAAGGCTAGGGCTCTCCTGACATCTAGTGTGTGTAATATAACCTCCCTGTTGTCTCGGTGAGGCTTGGGGTAGAAGGTTGGAAGATGAATTAACTGCTTCGTGTGAAACAGGGAGGTTACTTTGGGAATGAATTTCAGATGTGGCCTGAGAGTAAGCTTGTCTGAAAAGAATATGGTGTATGAGGGATGTGCCATCAGAGCCACTATTTTTCCTATTCTCCTAGCAGAGGTGATCGCTATCAGGAAGGCCATTTTCATTGAGACGTACATAAGCGAACAGGTGGCCATGGGTTTGAAGGGAAGCCTAGTCAGTCCTTTCAGTCCCAGGTTTAAGTCCCAGGTAGAAGTAGGAAGTTGGGGTTGTGGGAAGAGGTTTACTATACCCTAGAGGAACCTTTCACTCGTTGGGTGTGACAGCATCACGCATCCCTCTACTGGTTGATGGAAGGCTGTTATAGCCGCTAGGTGGACTCTGAGAGAACTCAGCGATAGCCCCAATTTTTTTTAGTGCATAGTCTAAGGTACATGGAAGAGTCAAGGATGTCAGGGAGATTTGTTGGGAAGCACATCAAATCCGAAACCTGGACCATTTTTGCAAGTAGGTACGTTGTGTCGAGGACTTTCTACCTCTTGCACCTCTTTTGAACAGGGGCTTTCTAGGTGTTTGAACTAAGAAGGAACCATGCCTTGAAGTGGAGAACCCCAAAGTTGGGATGCAGGTTACATCCTCTGTCCTGGGAGAGAAGGTTCAGAGTGACTGGGAAAGAGATCGGCAGGCACATTGTGAGCTGTGACAGGTAAGGGTACCAGGTCTGTCTCAGTCAAGTAGGAGCGATCAGAATGACATGTGCGCCATCTCTTTTTATTTTCAGCAGGACCTTCAATAGCAGGGGAAAAGGAGGAAAGGTGTAAAGGAAGTCCCCGTCCCAGGGGAAGAGGACAGCATCGCCCAAGGTGTGTTTTCCTATTCCTGCTCCGGAGCAGTAGCGTGGAAATTTCTTATTCAGGTAAGTGGCGAACAAGTCTGTGGTCAGCGTCCCTCATCGCCTGAATAGATTGTGAAGTACTACTAGGTCTAGCTCCCACTCGTGGTCATGTGGGAATTTATGACAGGCTGTCCATTATGGAATGCTGTGTGCCTGAAAGGTAGGCTGCTGACAGTGTGACATCATGGGAGATAAACCAGTTCATAGTCTCATCACTTCCATACAAAGGGAGGGTGACTTGGCTCCCCCTTGTCGGTTTACATAGTATATGCAGGCTATGTTGTCTGTTAGAACTCCTGTGTGATATCCTTTGATCAATGGTAGGAAGCGGGTGCAGGCATTCCTAACTTCTCTGACCTCGAGGAGGTTGATATGAAGGGAGATCTCCGTGGGTGACCACTTGCCTTATGTGGGGAGGTAATTTAGATGTGCACCCCATCCTATGAGCCATATATCAGTGGAGGGAAGAACTGAAGGGTGAGGTTGCGAGAAGGGAATCCCTCTGCAAACGTTAGCTGGGTCTTTCCACCAGTCTAAGGAGTTTTTGATCCTGGAGAGTAGTGACGGGTTTCTCTAACCTGTCCCCGTTTGGTCTGAGCTGAACCCCATCTGAAGGCATCACATGTGAAGCCTGGCATGTGGTATTACCGCTGTGCTCGCTGCCATATGCTCCAAGAGTTGGAGGTAGTGTCTGATATTTGTGGGCTTGTTTGTACGTCTCTATGAGGGTGACCAAGGAGTGAAATCTGTGTTGAGGTAGCAGAGCTCTGGCCTGTAGCAAGTCAAAGTCTGTGCCTATGAATTCCACGCACAGTACTGGAATGAGGGTTGACTTCTTGGCATTGATCTGTAGACCCAATTCTGTAAACAGGCATACTGTAGTTTTGGTCAGAGTCTCTAGGATAGATGGGGCTCTGAGGAGACAAACATCCAGATAAGGGTAAATCATGATCCCTTGGGAGTGCAAGTGCATAACTACTACTGAGAGAACCTTGAAAAATACTCTCAGGGCTGATGATAGTCCAAAGGGGAGCACTGCATACTGGTAAGTGGTTTTGTCTTAGAGTGAATTTGAGAAATCGTCTGAGAGATATGAAAGTAGGTGTCCAGAAGATCGATGGTGGAAAACCAGTCTCCCTGTTCCGACGCTGGAATGACTGTTGCTAGAGTGACATCTTGAATTTTTGAGCTTTGACAAACTTGTTGAGAGCTCTGAGGTCTAGTATGGGTCTCCAGCCTCCCTTCTTCTTGGGTATTAGGAAATACCGAGAGTAGAACCCTTTGCCTCATAGATGTTGAAGTACCAGTTCTATGGCTCCTAACTGGAGGAGGCGATTAATCTTTTGTAGTAGTAAACTCTCATGAGAAAGGTCCCCGAAGGAGGATGGGGAAGGGTGCTGTGGAGGGGGTAGGGAGGTAAAATGGATGGAGTACCAGTGGGAATGATCTCTAAGACCCATTGGTCCAATGTTATGTGTTCCCGGACGCTGCGAAATGATGCTAATTGGTGGCCCAATGGGTGTAAAAGCATTGGTCGGCTATAGTAGTTGGGGGGCGTGGTCTATCGACACCACATCTAGCCTGTCAAAATTGGTGTTTGGATGTAGACAGCTGGGACAAGGAAGATTGTGACCCAAATGGTTTATGCCTAGAAAATTAACTTTTCTTTCTCTGAGGTTTGTACGGGCATTGAGCTGGATATTGGGATGTGCATCCTCTATACAGGGCACCGCCTCCATGTTCCTCCATGATGTCTTTTGAAGGTGCCGAAGCTGCAGATGTTGCGGCCAAGGGGATGTGCCTCGAGGATTCTCAGATGAGGCTTGAAGCTTGAGAGGCATGCTGGTGATATGCTGCCCATGAGTCCTAATATGGCCACTAGGGTGGAGGTGACATAGAGCCCAGTAGTGGTGCCCACAGATGGCCATTCCAAGATGGTGATGGTGGGGCCATCTGAGGGTTTACTCTAGAGCCCTGGTGATGTTGGGCACCATACAGAGCCTGAGAGGAGTACTGTGATGCCTCCTCCTCTGGCTCACTGTCTGACCCTTCACTAAAGAGCGGGAGAGCATGGCATGGTAACGGGGATAATTCGCATGCTAGGCGGAGGCTCAGTGTGGAGGTCCGGATACTAAGAAGTAGGGACTCCGGTATGTCCGATAGGTGGAGGTCTCTGGAGTGGTGGAATTCCACCGGTACCAACGGCGGTACTGGGGGAGACGGGGATCTTGCCCGTACTGGTCACTCCGGTGCCAGATGTGGTGTTGATGATGGTACTGATACATACTCGTGTACCGGGAGTACCTAATCCTGTCCCTCAGTGCCGATGACTCAGTGCCTGTACCCATTAGGTCCATGGGCATGTCAATGGTAGCAGCTGCTGTCGTTTCTGTGAGCCGTGGGTACCAGACTGGGAAGGTCTCGGTGCTGACCATACTGAAGATACCGAGCGTGATGGGGATTGGTTACAGCTGCCTCGGGACTCACTATGGGGGCTTCCTGCCTTCTTCTTTGATGACGTATGGGAAGGGTCAGCAGCTTGCTTCTTCGACCCACTGCCTTTAGATGTAGAGGGTTGTGGGAAGACTCATGTCTGCCAAGTGACTTGTGGTGCGGATCCTGAGAGGAGCCGAGAGCCGCCTCCATGAAGATAATCTTCTGTCGGAGCTCTCTGTCCTTATGTGAAAATGGCCTGAGCTGCTGGCAGAGACCACACGTCTGTTGGATGTGGCCTTCCCCAAGGCAGGGAATCCACTAGGAATGCTTGTCTGCAATAGGCATTGCCTCCTTGCAAGTAAGGCACTTCTTGAAGCCCAGTGAACCAGGCATACCAGGCATAGGGGAAAGGTCCCCAAGAAGGAAGAAAAACACGTAGGTGGGGTGTTAAAATATTTTTAATTTAAAATTTTTTAAAATTTTAAGAGAATAATGGGGTCTAGAAAAAACTACAATTATACTAAGAGACAGACTAATTAACTATAGAAATGAAAATAGAAAGTAATGTTCCTAATTGGACTGCAAATAGCTCCATCTCTAACCAGGGGCAGTTGAGAAGGAACTGAGGGGGGTTAGCCTGTGCAGGCTGACTAGCCTCATTGCGCAGCACAAGGAAAGACAGTGCATGTGCGGGCATAGTGGATGCTGATACTGAAGTTCTCTTATCCACAGCTCAGGGATGTAAACACAACTACAGTGGGGCACCCATAGTGACAACTTGAAGAAGAATGTTGCATTTCCATTACACTGGTACCCCAAGCAATAAGGAAAGTGCCCAAGTGTCTCTGCACCTCTATATTTGTATATCCTGTGGATCTGACCTCACTAGCAGGGGACAATCCTGCACCAGAAAAGTCAGTGACAAAGCTCCAATTAAATTTCAGTGGCACAGGCCCAGACCTCCACAAATCACTAGCCCCCTTCCAGATCAAGTAGCTACTAGTAGGCCACTTGCAGATATTCTAGCTTGTAACATGGATATGCTGAAGATTTTGTTCCTCAGCCTTATGCCACCGGAGCACATTTTCCCTATGAGCTAGACTGTACTCCCACTTTATGATTTGGTCCACTATTTGAAATTTAGTCCTAGATCCTTATCACATGGAAAGTATTGATGCATTGCAACAGTGAGTGACCCCGCAAACAAAGGAGAATTTTACCATTCAAAAGGGGATTTTTGAGGGGGATAACAATGTACTACTGAAAAAAGTATATTCTGCCATTTTCTCAGGCCATAATCTGATTTAAGCCTTCTTGATATTATGTACAACATTTGATTGCATGAGTTGTTGTTGTTTGAAAAGGAGATGCATACATTGCATTAACCTTTTTTAAGCACATTTGTATATACATCTTAGTGGCTCATAGTATGGAATAGCACAATGACAACTGACACCCAGATACCACAGCAATGGGCACATATAAAATAACTAGGTAGAGAAAAAACTGATTTCAGAGTCAATAAGGCTTACTGAATTATTTGGATATATTTGTAAAACTCCCTTGACCTACTTTTATACCACTTTTAAAAGACGTATTTTATGCTGTACTGCTGTTCTCATTTTTGGTTCTGGTTTGAATATATGAGATGCTGAGGTCAACTCTGCTGAGCTGTCTAACCATCACCTCATCTACTTCAAGGCACTGTTTTCAATATTAAACCAATTTTTTAAAAAAAGAAACAAGGAATCAGGCAAAAATGAAACTAAATCCATAACATGACTCGTTGTGCCGAGGTACAGAAAAATCTTACATAAATACAGTGTATAATCCTCAATCCATGGGCCAAATAGGTAATCCTCATTCAAGTAAATCTTCCACTGGTTTTAACTGGAGTTTTCTCTAAGTAAGGAGTCCAGAGTCGGGCACCATCTGTGCTTCAAGTCGTAGGTGTGAGAATCGGTTTAAATTGAAGATTTATGGATTGCCTATACACAGAAGTTGCACCAGTTTCACTTAAATAGCTTTAAAAAACAATTTAGTTAAGCTAGTGCACACCCTGTGTGGACACTCATATTGGTTAAAATCTGGATCGTATCCATTTATCAGCTTGCACCTTGAAATTATAGTTGCAAGCTAAACCAATATAAACCAGGGTTTAAACCAACATTATAATCTCAACACCCAAAAGCTGCAATAGTTTAATTATGGGCATGTCTAAACTACAGCTGCAGCGCCATAGCTATGCCACTGTAGCACCATAGTGTAGATGCTTCCTACATCGATGGAAGGGGATTTTCCATCAATGTAGTGAATCCATCTCTTGGAGAGGTGGCAGCTAGGCTGATAGAAGAATTCTTCTATCAACTTAGCTGCATCTACATTGTGGGTTAGGTTGACGTAACTACAGCATTTTGGACGTGAAAATTTTCACACCCTGAGCAACATAGCTAAGTTGATCTAATTTTTAAGTGCAGACCAGGCCTAAAGCAGTTTAAAAATCACACCTTTCGCTAAACTGGTACAACTTAGTGTGCAGACCAGGCCTTAAGGGCTGTCATTCGCCACTGCCTTGTACTCTGATAGTTACACCAGCCTAAAATGGGCACAAGATGTTACCTACTT
Organism: Malaclemys terrapin pileata; assembly: GCF_027887155.1. Lineage (NCBI taxonomy): Eukaryota > Metazoa > Chordata > Testudines > Emydidae > Malaclemys > Malaclemys terrapin. Next base: position 48,678,331 of record NC_071515.1, on the reverse strand, counting down.
AGAATTCTACACTCTATGTTGTTGGGTGCATTTTACAACTACTTTGCACTAGTGTAAATGACTACAAGGCAGTGGAAAATCTCGTACATAATATTACTTTAGCATTTCGTGGATGAAAATTAGTTTGTCAACACATAAGAATAGAATTTAAGAGCCTAATACTGTAAATCAGTGTGCTTTCCTGTCATCTGTGATCACCTATACATAACTATTTTCTTAATATTTTATTGAGCTTCACAAATACCTACAGTATAGTAGAAGCAAAACATTTTACTTCTGAATTTGTGTTGGTTGCAGTGATGACTCCATGACATCCTTGGGAATTTCAGGCTATATTTCTATCATCATCTATTGGGTGGCAAGTGTAGTAGCATTAACAGGCAGAATCAAATTTTCTGTTTCTTTGGTATTCTTTGCATTGCCTATCCTGGCCCAGTGACTCTACCTCTACCTCGATATAACGCTGTCCTCGGGAGCCAAAAAATCTTACCATGTTATAGGTGAAACAGCGTTATATTGAACTTGCTTTGAACCACCGGAGTGCCCCCCCCACACCCCCCGGAGCATGCTTTACCGCGTTATATCCAAATTTGTGTTATATCGGGGTAGAGGTGTACTATAAAGTATTACCTATAGTAGTCATTGATTGTTCAGAGGAATGGTTGAAAAGAAAGGCTTATAGTTGTACATTTGTGTGTGTGTGTTTGTTTTTAAATCTGTCATAGGATCAAATTCAGCTAAATGTGGGAGAGTGCCTTGCACTGCCCTAGCAAACCCTCCATAGTCTGTTCTGAATGGAGCTAATGGACTCTGAAGTGAGTCCATCTCTTCTTCCTTGGCTGAAAGATGCTTCAATGTTGGTTCTCAAGATTGCAGCGATGCAAACCGGAAAGAAATGACAGCTGAGATCTTTCCATGTGAATTGAAAAAGGGTCAGGGGAAGGGGTAAATAATTGTTCCTGTTATTTATATTAATTTTCTCTAACAAAAGATGCAGTTTTAATTTCAGGACTATGAAACAATTAACCACTATTTGTTGTAATGTTTCATGCTTCCCTCTAGTACATAACTTTGGAATGAATTATAACCAATGTACAGTAATACTTAAAGAGATGTTAACTTAAAAATCACATTCCTGTCTTGAAATTAAAAAACAAAAACAAAACATGCAAGTAACTCAAAAGACTACTACAACTGAAATAAATAAATCATTGATTTTTTTCAATGTTTTTTGGGGGCATTTGAGAGCACTTTGTGAACAGTCAGTTTTACTGTTTTCTCTCTGAAGTTTGTTTCTCAGCTTCCCTTGATGTTTGAAAGGGTATTTCACATAGGAACAGGGAAGAGAGAAATATTTATAAAACATGAAATTGTGAAGAACCATAAAAATTAGCAGGGGAACTCCAGGGCACAAATAGCATCTGAAATTACTTTGAATTCCTTGTTTTTAAAATGACTAGATTTCAAGTTGATTGTGTCATTTTAATTTTTTTGCTGAACATTCACAAACGTAATGTACAATACGTTTACTTACTGTCCACTGCTTAGCTTCTCTCTGATGGTGGAAAAGTCCATAGGTTTTTTAATAACCTTCTTATAACCAGGAACAAGTTTCAAGTTTACAGGAAGAAGAAAAGGCCATGCATCTTCATGAGTTTCCAATTCAGACAGGATCATGCTGAATAAAACAAGGTTTTAAATCAATACCTTCAGCTGCTGGCTCATTTGCACAGGATGTTCCCCGTTATGTACCTTCACAATGTGTTGTCACTCTATTAACTTTACTAGGGATAGCATACTATTGCCATGTACAGTGCATAACGCACTCAATAAGTATCGTTTCTCGTTAATGCTCAGTTTGTCATTTTTAGGTCTTTAAAGCTAGTTCTCCAGGAAGAAATTCAAATTATTTTTTCAAACAGAATATAATGTATCCATGTAAATTTTCCACAGGGTGATCTTTAACATAGCTCATTTACTTCTACACAAATCAAACAAGTGCTACTAATTTTCTAAAACAGTCTAAAGGCTTAATTATGCCACTTGTCAGTGAGAGCCAACCAGCAAGGGAAAAAGGTGCACCACAGGAATGGTGGGGCCCTTTGTGGGGCAGAATGCTTCTTTGACATGTGCTGGGCATCTGGATTTCCTACACCTTTAGAAAGTTGTAGACAACACTTCTCTCCTCAGACTCCCCCTGCCAGCTCTTTTTAGCACATAGGAGAAAAGGGGGTAGGATTTCTTAGCCACACCCCACCTTGCTATTCTCTCATGAGAACACAAGTGTTGCAACAGGTAGCTTTAGCTGGGTACTCCTATTACACACTCTTGCAGTCCCCAGTGGCTGCAATCAAATTATTACTGCCTCCTGTGTGGGGCACCATAGGGAACAGGGCTCGGTGCTCTCTCTACTACAAGCGCACTAACAGAGCAGCAGGCACTATTTGGCTTCAAACAAATGTTTATATATCACTCTCACAAAAGACAGGCAGACAGTACCTGCATATAGCCAGGTCCTTGGATTCATCTCTTTTAAGTTTTTTCGCAGGCGTGAAGCTTTCTTGTTTTAATTGGTTAGAAATATTTTCATCTATTTTTCTTTTTTTGGGGTCCGTTTTTCCTCTTTTTAAAGAGCTGCTTGTAGTTGCAGAGTCTTCATCCTCAGTATCTCCTGTTAAAGACAATTTCCTGCCTCTCTTTTGTTCATTACTTTTTTTCCCTTTGATTTGAAGTTTTTTTATTTTTAGGGTTTGACCACTTGCCTACAATAGAGAGAATCCAAGTATGTAACAAAACATAACCAGATTACACAGAAGTATGTATTATTTGTAAACAGAAAACCCATGAAGGTCTGACACACCAAACAGTATCAAAACGCAATCGCTGCATTTAACATGACAAACAAAGAACAGGTAGATCACTTAATTCTTCTTGATCTCTAAAGATCATAGACTGTATAGATTCATAGGCCAATATTTTCAGAAGTGACTAGGAATTCTGGGTCCTCAATTTAGAACACTATAAAGGCACCCGATTTTCAGAAGATATTGAACCATGGTCTAATAACCAGGCCGCTTTATGGCATCTTAAAGTTGAGGCAAACAAAAATCACTAGTCTCTTAGGAAAAATCTTAGCTATAGTCTTAATTCAAAAATCCATTGGAATTCTTTAAAACTCTAGAAATTTCTGGACAGTCCCCTTCTCCCAGTCCTCTCAACCTCATAACATTCTCTCTAGATAGATAGATAGATAGATAGAATTGAGGAAGCAGATTTAGTCGTGGGGGAAAGGTCAAACCACTGTGAATTGTCACGGCGGTTGTAAACTCATGGTAAACAGCAACATATCAAGATGGCAAGGAAGGGGAGTATATTAGGATGGGTCCAGCTTCACTTTTGATACTGAAGAGGGATTAATAGGCACACAAATTAAATTTTACATCTAAAACTAAATTGTGAGGAGCTGAAAATCCCAGTATGGACAGAATAAAAATATAAAAGGAGACAGAGAGATTAGAAACATGGGCTGAAAACAAATCCATGAGATTCAATTTGAGAAAATGAAAAATCTGGATACATTTGGATTACAATAATCTAAATACAGATATCCTGTGGAAATGAGAAACCTGGAGAGCAATAATGCTGAAAAAGTCATAGGGGTAATGATGGGCAACAAATTATAAATACATTTACAGTGTAATATTGCTGGTAAAAAATACAATTTCAGACTACATATTCAAAAAGATTAAAAGGCTGGTGACGTAACGGTCTTCCTCTAAATGGCTTTGGTACAACCACACCTGGAATACTGCATTTGTTTCTGACCAATACTACTGGAAAGACATTGAAGATTGTAGAAGATTAAGATTTTTATTTAAAGGTCAGTAAACAAGGAATTCATTGCTTTATGCAGAAATATTAGAAGAGTTAAATATGTATAGTGTAGCTAAGACAACTAAGGGAGAAAGAAGTCTACAAATACATGAATGGTAAACAATATGGAGGGAAGGAAAATACATACATTCATATATATAAAAATAAAAATAATAATGGGATGAAACTAAGAAAGTGAACGTGGTAGGCTAAAAAGCTGTGAAAGCTTCCTGACAGCAAGATATATGAGGCTTTGGAAAAATGTGCTAAAAGAGGTAGCAACCCTATCACTGGACTTTTAAAACAAGACTGGACAAAACACTAGATTTTGTATTAACAGACACTATAAAAATATGTAAATATAGATCGGAATTAGAAGGGAAAGGACTGAATGATTGAATAGGTCTTTTCCATCTCTACCGTCAAATTCTAATAGCTCCTTTCTTGATTAAAGATTCTGAAAGCCCTAGTTTAGTCTTAATATCAGGATGCAGGAGGTCTAGAAAACAGACTAACAATTTAGTAGATTACTTACAGTGAAATTCCACAACTAGACAAAGGGATTCGATCAGAGGACCATATGGTCATCATGCAAAGCGAAAGGGATGATAAACAGGATGTAAAAACCAGCCCACGTCTGAATAGGGGAGGCCAGATATGCAAAAGCCTAAAAAGGAGCCACAGCAGGCTGAGAAAACAAGAAGTGTCCAGCAAGCCTATAATGAAAGGGGAACATCAACAGATTTATAGATTGCATTCATGAAGTTCCATTTAGCTGCCCAGGCAACGATAATGAACTCCAAAATGTCCCTTATTTGATAAAAGGAGGAGAGGGTCCAAGGATGTCTCTAAGTGAAAAATCTCAACTAAACATTATACAGATATTTCCTGATGAGTCTGTAAACAGGGTTTGGGTATTGACAGCACCAAAAAAAAAAAAAAAAAAAAAAAAAACCATTACATCTGGATTCACACACTAATCTTAACAGGGATTTCCTAAATCTAGAAGTCAAGCACCTAAAGCTACTGAAGAGTGTACACTGAAGTTTTCCTAAACTCATCCAACCAACTATTCTCCAGCCAATATGTTATAAAGTTAAGATAATATAAATGAATAAAAAGAGACCCCCGTCAAAATAAAAACTATGTATTAAAAATGGTTGTGTTACACACCTTAGATAATTTAAACAAGAATTTAAAAAATCATATTTAGATTTCATAATATTTGCTGTTTACTGACTTTCTATACTTCATTCATCTTCATTTAGTAAATTTTACTTCTTGTTTCTCAAGACCTAGCAAAATGCTGCTCTATTCTGGGGGCAAATACTAAGAAAATGTTTAAATACACCCAAAACCAATTTCACTGACACTCTAAAACACAATTTTGTAATGTTTGGGTTAGGTTTTGTAAAATGCTATTTTATTTTTTCAATCCCCCACTTGTGGTCTAGTATTCACATCTGATTGTATTATATTTATTACCAGGATACAAGCAATAATGATGCTGGAGGCCCTTTTAGATATCTGGGTTCTCTATTTATTTATCTAAAAAACTATATGTTACACATTTTTTAAGAGTATGATTATGGAGAATTCATTACTTACTGTAAATAGGTATATCATTTCCCTATCTATGGCATGAATGTTTAACACATTGCGTAAGCATTTGGGTCTTGATGAAGCTGGAAGGGCTGACATTTTTGCATCATTTGTGTAAGATGCAGAGAATATGAATGAATTATACAAGGAGAAAAAACTAGGGGCAGAATTCATTACCTTTAAAAACAGAATACTGCAAAGGTTTATAAATGACTAAGAATTTTCTATACTATTACCACACAGTGGTTTCTATTTTTTCTTGTTTTAAATATAGGGAAGTACTCTAGTATCATTCACACACACCTCTGTGTGGCAACTGTTGCAAAATGCTGACTTAATGGTGACCCCGTTGGAGGGTCCTTCAGATGACAAGTCAATTGAAGAGTCATGGGAATGGACCAAATGTCCTCACTCAAGGCCTGAACATGTGAAATGCTGTTTACCCTCAAATTGCAATTAAATTAATGGGAGCTGAGGGGGCTCAGCGCCTTCTTTGTCACTTGCCACCTCACAGGGTCAGGCCTTGAGTAAAGTTAATGGCAGTTTTGTCTGAGTAGGCCCTATTTGAACTTGGTCAAATTGATACCCCTTGAACACTTACTTTATCTGGAATTAATCTACAGAGGTATCAAGTCAATGTCAACATTTGCCATTAGTTGCCACACAAAAGTATTCTAGATAAAAGTGTTTCCCTATGCTTACAATACAAAATAAATGTGGTATTACCATTACAAATGGTGACGTTAAGTTTGTAAATGTATTGCAGGCATGCATCTTTATAAAACTTGTTGGCTGAATATTCATAATAAAGCAGATGTTTTATAACAAAACACGCAATTAGCTGAAAGTTGCCCAGTTTCGGTTTTTGTTACGTAAAGTTTATTTATGAAGTTTTCAGCAAATCTGTGCTGACCTTTAACCTAGATTGCCTGGGTTGATTTACAGTTTAAGTTAGACAGGATAAATTTGGTGGGTTTACAGAATTTTAGACCCAAATCCAGCAAATCTTGGAGTCTTCTGAGTTTCACCTTTAGTTTCTGGCTTCCTTTATACCCAAATGTTTCAGTAATTTGGGAAGGAGGAAGGAAACCTATGATAAAAGATACAGGATGCTTTATACAGCATAACACTGTCTAAAGCAAAGTACCACTTAAGGGTCACTATTAAAAGGAAAAGACAGTTACCTTTTCGTAACTGGTGTTCTTCGAGATGTGTTGCTCATGGCTATTCCACAATAGGTGTGCGTGCTCGCCACATGCACCGGTGCTGCAAGTTTTTCCCCTAGCAGTACCCATGGGGGGGGAGCACCCCCTGCAACCCCTGGAGTGGCGCCTGCCTGGCGCAGTATAAGGGGAGCTGCGCGCTCCCCTGACCCTCAATTCCTTCTTGCCAGACAACTCCGGCAGAGGGGAAGGAGGACGGGATGTGGAATAGACATGATCAACACATCTCAAAGAACACCAGTTACAAAAAGGTAACTGTCTTTTCTTCTTCAAGTGATTGCTCATGTGTATTCCACAATAGGTGATTCCAAGCTATACCTTCTGGAGGTGGGTAGGAGTTCACAAGTTCTCGGGACGGAGTACCGCCCTGCCGAACCCGGCATCATCCCTGGTTTGGGAGACCATTGCATAGTGCGATCCTGTAGATCGAAGACCACGTGGCGGCCCTACAAATGTCCTGTATAAGGACGTGGGCCACGAAGGCAGCTGAGGAGGCCTGTGCCCGAGTCGAGTGTGCTCTCACAATGGGCGACGGGGGGACATCCACCAGCTCATAAGAGGAGCGGATGCACAAAGTGATCCAGTTGGAAAGCCCCTGGGTGGAAATCGGCTGGCCTCTTGCATGCTCAGCTGAGGCAATGAACAGTTGCAAGGACTTTCTCAATGGCTTGGTCCACTCGAGGTAGAAAGCCAGAGCCCGCCTAACATCGAGCGTGTGGAGGCGGCGCTCCTCACTAGTCGTGTGAGGCTTGGGGCAGAGGACTGGTAGAAAAATGTCCTGACCCATGTGGTAGGTGAAAACCACCTCCGGGAGGAACACGGGGTGCGGGCAGAGCTGGACCTCATCCTTATTAAAGACCGTATACAGAGGCTCAGAGGTCAGGTCCCTGAGCTCCAAGACCTGCCTGGCCAACGTGATAGCAACCAGGAATGCCACCTTCCACGAGAGGTGAGACCAGGAACACCTGGCCAACGGTTCAAACGGGGGCCCCATAACACGAGCCCGTACCAGATTCAGGTTCCATTGTGGGACCAGGGGCTTAGAATATGGATAAAACCGGTCCAAACCCTTAAGGAAGCGGCCGGTCCTAGCATGGGAGAACACAGGGTGTCCTTGCACCGGAGGATGGAAGACCGATATGGCCACCAGGTGCACCCTGACTGACGAGGGTGCAAGGCCCTGGGCCCTCAGGTAGAGGAGGTAATCAAGGATAAGCTGGATTGGGGTAGCTGTTAGGGACACCCCTTGGTCTGCCGCCCACCTAGAAAACTGAGACCACTTCGCCATGTAGGAGCGGCGAGTGGAGGGTCGTCTACTTTCGAGGAGGACATGCTGAACTTGTTCTGAGCATGTCCTTTCCTCGCCACCTAGCCACTGAGCAGCCACGCTGTGAGGTGAAGAGCTGCCAGGCTGGGGTGGAGAAGTTGGCCCTGGTCCTGAGAGAGCAGGTCCAGGCGGAGCGGCAACGGCCACGGTGGAGCCACCACCAGGCCCGAGAGGGTCCTGTACCAGTGCTGCCTGGGCAATGAGGAGGACCTTGGCTTTGTCCGTCTTTTATTTTCTCCAGGACCCTGCCGATCAGAGGGAACAGGGGAAAGGCGTAGAGAAGCTGGCCTGACCAGGATATGATAAAGGCATCGGAGATAGCGCCCTTCTCTAGGCCCCCCCGGAGCAGAGCCGTCGGTTCTGTGGGGTCGCGAATAGGTCCACCTGGGGAATTCCCCAACTTCGGAAGAGCTCGTGGGCCACTTCCAGGTGTAGAGACCACTCATGTGGAGAGGAAAAGTCTCTGCTCAAGCGATCCGCCTCACATTCCGGGCACCCGACAGGTGAAAGGCTTTTAGGTGGATGTCATGGGCTATACAGAAGTCCCACAGATGGAGGGTTTCGTGGCAGAGGATAGGGCCCCGCCTTGCCTGTTGATATAGAACATTGAGGCCGTGTTGTCCGTGAGGACTCTGACTACCTTGCCCTTCAGGTGCGAGCGGAAGGCCATACAAGCCAGTCACACCACCCTGAGTTCCTTGATGTTTATATGAAGGGTCAGGTCTTGCAGAGACCACAGGCCTTGGGTCTGAAAATTCCCCACATGGGCCTTCCAGCCCAGGTCTGATGCATCGGACACCAACTCCAACAATGGGACCCTGTCCCTGAACGGGACCCCTTGGAGCATGTTGCTTGGGGCGGACCACCACCGCAGGGAGCTGATTACCGAGTTTGGCACAGTGAGGACCTTGTCCATTCTGTCCGTGGCCTGGGAGAACTTTGAGGCCAGCCAGAGCTGGAGGGGTCTCATCCTGAGCCTTGTGTGGCGGACCACATATGTGCATGCCGACATGTGACTTAGCAGCTACAGGTAAGCCCTGACTGTCATCACCGGGAACCTTGCTACTGAGTCAATGAGCCCTTTCAGGGTCTCGAACCTGTCTGGGGGGAGAGAGGCCCTGGCCGACGTTGCGTCCAGGAGCGCCCCTATAAATGATATGCGTTGGACCGGGACTAACTTGGACTTGGTGTTGTTTACCAACAGGCCCAGGACAGTGCATGGGGACAGGAAGAGTGCCACATGATCCCTCACCTGCAATCGGGAGGTCCTCTTGACCAGCCAGTTGTCCAGATAGGGGAATATCTGGACCCCCCCAGCGCCTAAGGTAGGCCGCTACCACCGACATGCACTTTGTAAAGACCCTGGGGGCAGTGGACAGACCAAACCGGAGGACCGTGAATTGGTAGTGATTCTGTCCCACCACGAAACGGAGGAAGTGTCTCTGCCCTTCGAATATGTGGATGTGAAAGTACGCGTCCTGTAGATCGAGGGCAGCGTACCAGTCCTCGGGATCCAGGGAGGGGATGATGGAGGCCAGGGAAACCATGCGGAACTCAAATTTCACCATGTACTGGTTCAGGCCTCGCAGGTCCATGATGGGCCTGAGCCCCCCGTTGGCCTTCGGGATAAGGAAATACCAGGAGTAATACTCCTTGCCCAGGAACTCCTTGAGCACTGCCTCTATCACTCCTAGTTCCAGGAGCTGCCCGACCTCCTGCTCGAGCAGAGCCTCATGTGATGGGTCCCCCAAGAGAGACGGGGCGGGGGTTGGTTGGGCGGGAAGGAGGTAAACTCAAGGGTGTAACTTCGGGAGATGGTGTTGAGGGCCCACCAGTCCAAGGTGAGCCGCGACCATTCTGTGAGGAAAGCACACAACCGATTGGAAAAAGGGAGCTTTATTGGGGGTGGATCCCTGCTGAGAACTGGCGGGGTACCCCCGAGCGTCCCATCAAAAATGCCTTTTACCCGCTTGCTTGCCCTTAGAGGCTGGGGGGCAGGCCGAGACTGCCTTTGCAGGTGTTTTCTGTAGTTCCACTGCTTCTTATAGGCGGCCTTGTACTTCAGGAGGGCAGCCTGGGCGGAAACCTGCTGCGGCTTGAACTTGGGTTTTGCTGGAGCAGGGACAAAGAGGCCCAAGGTCTGGAGGGTTGCACGGGAGTCTTTCATGCTGTACAGCCTTGTGTCTGTTTCCTCAGCAAACAGTGCCTTCCTGTCGAAAGGCAGATCCTGTACTGACGACTGCGCTTCACTGGATAGCCCAGAGAGCAGGAGCCATGACGCCCGTCTCATGGACACCGTCGAGGCCATGGACCGTGTCTCCTGCATCCGAAGTGGCTCGCAGGGACTCCCTAGCAGCCGCTGTCCCTTCCTCCACAAGCACCTTAAACTCCTTTTTATCATGCTCCTGGAGGGAGTCCTTGAACTTGGGGAGGGATCCCCAGAGATTAAACTCGTAGCGACCCAGGAGAGCCTGATGGTTTGCTACTCTTAGCTGGAAGCTTGACGATGAATAAACTTTTCTCCTAAAAGCATCCAGCCTCCGAGAGTCTTTGTTCTTAGGGGTCAGGGCTGGCGGCCCCTGCCTGTCCCTGTGGTTGACCGACTCGACCACCAAGGAGTTGGGTGCCGGGTGAGTATACAAATACTCGTGCCCCTTAGTGGGTACAAAGTACTTGCATTCCGCCTTCTTAGAGATAGGAGCCAACGAGGCTGGTGTTTGCCACAGGGCATTTGAAATTCTTGCCACCCCATCCTGGAGTGGCAAGGCCACCCTGCCCGGTGCCGTGGGGGACAGCACATTGAACAGGGAGTCCGAGGGCTCCTCCATCTCCTCTGCCTGGAGGTGAAAGCTCGCTGCCACCCTTTTTAAGAGGTCTTGGTGGGCCTGGTAGTCCTCCTGCGGGATGGAGAGGGGCGGGGCTGCAATCAGCTCCTCCGGACAGGGTGAGGAGGCCGGTGCGGTGCTTTGGGTGTCGGCTGGCACCGGAGGATCCATCACCTGGTTGGACTCCGGGCACGGTGCTGAGGACATGGGTCCCACCAACTCCTTTCTTGCGGTCTAGGGATGGAGGCCGACGGTGTTTCCGACGCCCCGGCCACCGAGCGAGTCGCCACTGGGGGCTGCGCTGGAGGCCACGGTGCCCACTGGTACCACTGGACCGGTCACGACCCTTGGTGCCACTGCACTTGCTGAGGCACCAGTGGGGCCGGCTGTTCGGGCCCCCTAGCCTGGCCTGTAGACAGGCGGCTGTGAGCGCAGGCTGGGCTGGCATACGACCCGCTGCTGCCTCTGGACCGGGAGTAGCGGCAGTACCGGGATCTGCATCAGCCACAGGATCGCGATCTCGAGGCAGAAGAATGGCACCGATTGTAGTAGCTGCTCCGCGAACGGCCTCGACGGGCGGATCCACGATGGCGAGATGTCGGCAATCGACGCCCGGGGCTACAGTGTCTTGGCGGAGACTTGGCATGGGAGTCCGAGACGAGGTCCATTGGCAACGTCCGCCACGGTCCCGTCAATATTCGCTGTGCGAAGACAAGTGGTGCTGGGAGTCCCGGTCAGACGGCACCCATCCAGACAGACTGACCAGCGTCGAGGGCGATCCACATGGACTGAGCCCTGAACGGTCACTGGTCGGTGAGCAGTGTCGGGAACATTCCCTCGACTAAGACCGGACTAGCGGCGACTGCGGCGATCCCAGCGGCGGCTTGCCCCTGAGCGTGGGGCTGACATCGGCGGAGCTCTGGGCACTGGCATGGACATGACATCCCTGGCCACCTGGAGGGCTTCAGGCATAGATGGCATCCGAAGAGGCCTGCTCCGAAGGGGCCGGGCTACTCCACTCAACGTGAGTTGGAGGCCTAGGGCCCAGTGGGGATCGAGGGCTATACGACATGGGCCTAGCTTCTGTCCCAGGCTTCCCTTGGTGCCGTTGTGAAGAGGGAGTCTTTCCGGTCCTCTTGGTGTGCCCCGTGGAAGGGGAGCGGTGCTGACTGGTCGATGGTCTCCAGAGGGTCTCCGCGTACCGATGGCGCGGTGCCAGGTACCGGTTCGGAGCAGCGTGCCGGAGTTGGGGCCAGCGCCGACTCCATCAGGATGGCCCAGAGCCTAATGTCCCTTTCTTTTTTGGTCCGGGGCTTGAACTTGCAGATCTTGCACCTTTCGCTGATATGGGTTTCTCCCAAGCAGCACAGACAGTCCACTTGTGGGTCACTCCTTGGCACAGAATGCCTACAAGAGCCGCACAACTTAAATCCCGGGGTGCGGGGCATGCCCAGGCCCGGGCTCACTAACTAACTAAACTAACTGAAATAGCTAACTGACTACAGGTATTAATGAATGAACAAACAGTTCTGGGGATAAGCTGCAGCAAAGCTGGAGCTGAGCAGTTCCGATGCACCTTCACTGGTGGCAAGAAGGAACAGAGGGTGGGGGGGGCGTGCAGCTCCCCTTATACCACGCCAGGCAGGCGCCACTCTAGGGGTCGGGGGGGCACTTCCCCCCTACAGGTACTGCTAGGCGAAAAACTTCCGACACCGGTGCACGTGGCGAGCACGCACACCTATTGTGGAATACACATGAGCAATCACTCGAAGAAGTAGTGGTGGATTCTCCATCTCTTTACCTCTTCAATTCAAGACTGCATGCCTTTCTGGAAGATATGCTTTAATCAAACAAATTTTTGGGCTGAATTCTGGGGGGGAAGAGTGATATTTAATAGGCTGTGATATATGGGAGGTCAAACTAGCTGATCTAATGGTCCCTTCTGGTCTTATGCACTATGAAACTTAAATTAAAAGAAACTTAGTTTTAAAAAATGAGTTAAAAGTATCTTCAGGTACTACAATTGTCCTGGAATTCCCCCCTTTTCCTGTATTGCCAATTTTTGTGGTTTTACGTTTCCATTTTCCTCTTTTCAAAAAGATAGGGTTTCTCTCCCTTATTGCTGTCTGAAACACCCATGGAAATTAAAACGCAAACTGATTGAATATAGCGAGAGAGAGAGCGAAACTGATTGTTAATAAAGTGTTATGAAATACACATACAGAGAAACATTACAGCAACCTTAGGTGTTACTTGTATGACAACAGCAGGTAAAAGATTTGTCTGAGAGAAGTATAATCTTTGATTAACACTGTATGGGAATAATGGAAGTGACACACTAACAACATAAAACTATTAAATTTATTTTCATACTGCATATCTGAATGAAACATTTGTCTGTCAACAGTTATATCAACTTTGTTTTAAAGGTGAATGAAAAAAAAACTTATTTTAAAATAGAGAAAAAGATGCTTAGGATATCAAATTTGTAGCAGCCTATGTTTAAATGCAAAATTACTGAGAAGTACAATTAAAAACAAAGTAACTGAAAGTCATATCCTTTGCCAACACCTGTATTAAGACTCTGTTGTTCTCTTGCAACACTTGATGGCATCCTTAACAGTTACCCAAGCCAGTATAAGGCATGCAGATTACTGTTCTACTTTAGATGTTTGTCAAGTTGTCAGCAATTGCTGGAGAATCACAGAACTCTGAACTCAGGTACTGGAGTGTCAAAAACATTTCAATTCATCTTTAAGGTTAATATTACCTTTGCTATGCAGGCAGGACAAAACCAGTCACCCTCTGGTATAGTAGTGATCTTGGGTCTATGGCAGTATGTATGACAGCCTTTGTCACAGCCATCACAAAGAAGCAGAAGTTCCTCATTATCTCCCTTTCGACATATCTGGCAGTACTACAATACATGAAAAATTGCTTTAATTCAACAAGCCTCCCTTAAAAAATGTTCCTGAAATGTAGTAATATATGCCATATATTCAGCACTGGAAGATATTTTCCATATTATCTTGCATACGTACAGTAGCCATAGCTATATATGTGTATACATCTACGTATTTCTGTAATTCTCTCTCTCATGTTTTTGGACAACTACGTAACAGGTTGTGGTTGCACTGGGATATCTGCATGGCTCGTGCACAATGTGAGGAATTAAGCCAAAGTGTGAAATGCTTACACACTTGAAATACACATCTACCTTTAACACTGATGTCAAAGCATACAAAGCAATGGATACCTTTTACATTTGATTAAATGCTGAAGTGAGGCAGAGGTATTGGATAACCACAAAAACCACTGACAGCACATATGCTATTTCAGGGACTCTCTCTCCGCTTATGCCCTATGGCGGAAGTCACAATCAATTAGAATGCTCTTGTTGTCTGTCCCCAGGATTGAAATCCTAGGGCTAGAAAGCAGGGCATCCTTAGATCCCTCTGTTCTGAAATTTACTCTATTATAATCTGCCAGTGCCAAGATTGGCAGCCTTTAAGATGCAGCAAGACACATCTATTTAGTCTCACTTGGGGTTTTTCATCTGGTTCAATAGCTGGTAGGGCATTCACTGTCTGCAGATAGGGCACAGCACTGATGGGAACTGATCTTCTGTGTGACTAGGCATTGGCTAATAATTGTCGATTTTTCATTGTGTAGGAAATTTAATCATTTTTAATTTTGCATAAAAACAAGTTCACATGTAACAAAAGACATGACCAAAATTATTAAATAAAATGCCATCATGAACATTATTACTATTATGCAAAAAGGAAGAGTGATGCAAAATCATAATGAAAATCATGTTTTCTTCCTCTGCAAATGCTGTATGGTATCCTTTTCTGACTTTAGGTTGGCCTTATACTGGGTGTATGGCTAGGCGTATGTAAGTAGAGCTTTATTTAAGAAGTGAATAAATTTAAAAGTAGGTCAATAATATGACAATTATTTGATGGAGTGAGCTGGGTAGAAAAAGAATGGGACACCGCATCCTTCAGGTTTGTGGGGCAAAACAGTCTGAAATGTTTCTTTTGCCTATGTTAATTGCAAGATCTAGTATGTTATATGGTTTATAGAACTATATCAAGTAATTACATTTTAAAATTAGTACAATATTTTAGGAAAATAATCAGAAAGGGCCTGATCCAAATCCCATGGAAATCAATGGGAAAAATGTAATAGGTTTCGGATGAGCTCCTATTTTAACTTAATACTATCACTAAAATAATTCCAATTCATTATTAATTTCCCCACAGACTCCAGGAAATCATGATGCCTTTATATCTCTAGAGTTGTTTCTCATTACAACTTTTTTTTGTTTTGTTAGTCTTAGTAAGTTTCAAAAAGGCACACTAGCAACAACTGGATACAGAATTTACACTAAAGGTACAGCATTAAGATAGAATAATGGCATGTTTTACTGGTTCGTTAGTAGAAGTCTAAGATGCATGTAGCTTTGTGCTTTCAGCTGCACATGGTGTGGATAAATGGAAAAATAAAACACAACTAGACATTTGACTTACATTTTAAAAATAGAAAATTTAGTATTTTTATTTTCTGTGGGAGATACATTTCTTCTCTGAGTCTCCTGATGGGGAGTGGGTCTTTAAAGTGAGTGCAAGTGCCCTGCCAAGGTGACAGGAGGGACAACAGTCCATGGTCCTTGTACAGACCAGACCATGTAAATGACTCCTCGCTTTCTCAACTGGACCCAACCAGACATGTCCACACCAATACAAAGTAACCTGCAATTAAGGGATTCTGATTTCATGGACTGTCATATTTGAACTCTTTCTAGACTGCTATAAAATTGAAGGTCATACTGTACAGTGGTCAACCTGAAGAACTTGCCTATTTTGTATTGGCTAGATAGATACAATACCTCAGTATTTCCTATACGGCAGGGATGGCCAAACTGTGGCTTGTGAGTGGTATGTTAAAGTGTGGCTTCCGGAGCCCCCCACACTCCTCCTCCATTCTCCACCACCGACTTGGGGTGGAGGGAGTTCAGGACCTCTGCCTTGCAGCAAGGTGTTGAAATAGGGGCTTCTACCCAGCGGGGAGGTGGGTCTCAGGGCTTCAGCCCCGTGGAGCACGCCTGCTGGGGTTTGGGGCTTCAGCGGGGTGGGGCTGAAGCCCCAAGCCCTGGCAGGTGCCTCCCCTGGGGCAGAAGCCCCGAGCCCCAGCAGGCACGCCTGGGCTCTTGAACTTCTGAAGATTGTTGTATGTTGCTCGGAAGGTCTAACACTGCTATGGGGAATACTTGGGAAATAATGCAAATAATGAAGTAAGTATTTAGCTAAGCCAATACTGGCAAGTTCTTAAGTGTGACTACTGTATATTATTCAAATGTAATTTTTATTTAGACCTCTGACCTCAGTGTCATGGGGTATTAATATTCTTCACATACGTATTATACAGGCAAACAAACAATTTGTGTAGCTTTGCTGGAAATTAAATTAAGTGCTGGAAGTCATGGCACATGTCAGTCAAAAGCCATTGCAAATGAAAAATCTAGGCATTGAAAAGGAGCTGCTTAATAGAGAGTTAAAATACCGCAAATGGAGAGCTGTTATAATAGGCCTATTTATTTTTTTAAATATTTTCTAAATTATTATTAAATATAATCCATTTTAAATTAAACAAGTTACAGTTTGATAACTTTGGCTGGACTATGCAGACATTGCTTAGAGAAAATTCTGTGACTTCAGGATCAGAGCCAGATGTGTTAATAACTATTTTATAAATATTTACGAAGAAAAAGACAATGGATCTACTGGTAGGGTTACCATATTTAACAAATAAAAAAAGAGGACCCTCCACGGGACCCTGGCCCCGCCCATTTCCCACCCCAGCCCCGCCCCAACTCCGCCCATTCCCCGCCCTAACTCTGCCCCCTCCTCCCTCCCACTCCCAGCCACGCGAAAAGGGCTGCCCGAGCGCTACCGGCTTCGCGATTTGCCGGGCAGCCCCCAGACCCTGTGCCCCCGCCAGCACTTCCCCAGCGCAGCTGGAGCCCAGGAGGGGAAGCGCCCAGCCGGGGGCGCAGGGTCTGGAGGCTGCCCAGCAAACCGTGAAGCCGGTAGCGCTTGGGCTTCGGGCAGCCCCTATGCCTCTGGACCCTGCGCCCCCGGCCGGGCACTTCCCCTCCCAGGCTCCGGCAGCGCAGGGTCTGGAGGCATGGGGGCTGCCCAAAGCCCGTAGCACTCGGCTCTTAAACAGAGCCGAAGAGTCAGGGGAGGAGCAGAGCCGCCGCGGCCAGAGGCTCTGCTCCTCCCCTGACTCTTCGGCTCTGTTTAAGAGCCGAGCTGCCTGAGCGCTACCGGCTTTGGGCAGCCCCCAAGCCTCCGGACTCTGCGCCGCCGGAGCCCGGGAGGGGAAGTGCCCGGCCGGCGGCTGGGGTCCGGAGGCAAGGGGGCTGCCTGAAGCCCATAGCACTCGGGCAGCTCGGCTCTTAAACAGAGCCGAAGAGTCAGGGGAGGAGCAGAGCAGCGGTGGGAGGGGAAGTGCCCGGCTGGCATTTTCCCAGACATGTTCGGCTTTTTGGCAATTCCCCCCGGACGGAGGTTTGATTGCCGAAAAGCTGGACATGTCCGGGAAAAACCGGACATATGGTAACCCTATCTACTGGAGACAAAGCCAATTGTTCGAGTGCCTGATATAGCCATTTGGACCTTTCTGAAGTCGTCATACTTTTAAAGTAGGAAAAACTTCATTATGTAATATATACCATAACATATATAATATTTCATTTTATATTTTTACATTAATGTATATTTTAAATTAATTTGATATATTAATACATATTTACAATTTACATTTTTAGAAAACTATATATCATTTAAATTTATGTAAGCTGACAGTCCACAACTGAACTAGACAAGTGAGTTTTACATGCAAACATATTTTTGATCAGACAGCTATTTGTGGGGAAACGGGAGAAGAAATGACAGTAGCTGGCAGCATAGGAAATGGAACTCCTACTAACTTCAGCTGCTAGTTGCCACTTCCAAATTCATTAACATAGATACTGTTTTGGTGACTATAGGGGAAAGACTTTAAGATGAGTGTTTTAGACTATTCATTTGCCTTGTTTTCTCTAGTCCAAAGTCTGTAACTATAAAAATATGAGTAGAAAACATGAAAAAAGTGCAATTTTAAAAAGGAAGAGGAAATTCTGAATTTTAAAAATTGTCCTTATGCAATTAATTTGGGGGGGGGGGGGGGGGAGAGGGTAAAAGTAGTAACACCTTTCAGGACTGAGCCCTTCTACTAAATACCCAAATTTCCTTTGTAGTTCAATGCATAAACCCAATTCAGAAAAACTGAATTAAACTATACCTCACTCTCAAAGTCCCAAATTACACTTTAAGCCATTTCCGTGGTCTTTTGGCTACTCTCGTAGTATCTATAATTCTTTGATAGGAGCATAAAACCTTATAATCATAATTTGTATCTGTAAATTATCCTTCAATTATCTATCTAGAAATACAAAGCACACCTAATGGTCAGAAGTGGGATATTACTTGTATTCTCGCTGGTTCAAAAATGAGGGGAGGGGCTAATAACTAAAAAAAAAAATGCTTTCGACAGTGCCCACCATATTACACTGACAATATTGGAGCACTATATTGCTCATATAATTAGCTCAAAATTGCTTTAACAACAGTTCAATAATTGGATGAAGATGTTTACAAGTTAATATTTCAACATTAAATACTTAACACTTAACTGTAAAAGTTCTTTCTTTGATGACTGTTATAGCAGTCTTAAAACTTAATTTTCAGAAATTTGAGGTTCAAACGTTCATGCAAATTTTTACACATGCATTTGCATGCCTTTTTTGAATGTGCAATTTACATAGCTCTACTTGTTAAATGGGCATGTGTATGAGGAGATGGACATTACAACCCACTTGCTAATATATTTGCCCAGTTTGCATGTTCAGTCATGATAAGTGGGCATGCAAAGAAGCTACACACATTTTGGAGCATCTCAACTTTCTGAAAAATCAAGCCTTTAATTACAGTATGTGACAATCAGTCTTCATGAAGCTAACATCACGGATGAATAATTTTCAGTAATATGGTGTCCTCCATTAAAGAGGCACGGAAATGCCTATTTTATACCTACATGTTAATTTCAAAGAGTAATTGACACCTTAAAAATAAAGCAACCAGTGGAAGAGCTTTCCATTATAGGAAGTTTCACAATGCTGAACTTAGCAAACGTGAAATCTGTACAATTTATGCTCATAAAAGCACTACATACAGTTTAACTGTAGTAAGTTTTAGAAGTGGTAAGAGATACATTATTAATCACAGTATCTTAAAGTGGGGAAATAGGATACAGGAAAGTTTAGTTACAGTATTTCTTAAATGAAAAACACTTACAACTTTCATAATAGATTTTTCCCATGCTATTGATTTCTGTAACTGCTGAATGCACAGCGCTACCTGTGCAGCACTGCGAGCTTCTGACAATGCCCTTCTCCATACCCTTAGCCCTGGAGCAATATCCTCTTCAATTCTGCATTGAAATACAGAGAAATTAAGTAGGTCACATCCATGTTTGCTGATCTCTGAACGTGGAACAATCATTATCACATTGAAAGCCAAGCAATGACAAAACGTACACAGCCAATAAGTATAAGGTTTAAGCAACTAAATTTGATGTAGTGCACAGACTGTGGCTACGTGCCTCAAAGCTTAGTCACAACCAGTTAAATGTAAGATAACTTTGCAGGATTATCAACATACATAACAAAAAATATTTACAAAGCACCATGCAGAATAACATGATCCATATGGATCACAGACATACAAGAAGATACATAGATAACAGGCAATAGAAAATAGGCTCCAATTAGCAAAGAAGCACAATAATTTTTCAAGTTAATCTCAATAACCTACCCGTCACCATCACCACTAATGGATGGTGCAGGAGCAGGGACAGTAACTGTGCCCACATTATCCAGTTTGATCTGAATGGTGGTACTTAAGGGGCTCTTCAGATACCTTCGCTCTATGTTCCGCTCCAAGTCAGCAAGCCTGGTTACAGCTATATCTAGAGGGTTGTCACTCTTCCGTTCTAGAGCACTGGTATTGCCTTCTTCTCCTCCAGCACATTCTCCATCATGCTTCTTATACAATTTAGTAAATGACTTATGTTCATAATATACCAGGTCTTCCCTCTCCGATGCAGGCTCGGGACACATCCAGCCCTATATTTAGTAGAGAGGTTTACACACATTGTTTGGTGCTGTAACTGGATTAGTGTGGGAATAATGCAGAGGTCAGCAAACTACGGCCCACGGGCCACATCTGGCCCACAGGACCCTCCTGCCCAGCCCGAGCTCCTGGCCCGGGAGGCTAACCCCCAGCCCCTCCCCTGCTGTTCCCCCTCCCCCGGAGCCTCAGCTCGCCCCGCTGCTGGCGCAATGCTCTGGGCGGTGGGCTGCGGGCTCCTGGGACAGCGTCACTGCAGAGCCCGGCCTGATCCGGTGCTCTGTGCTGCGCGGCTGTAGCGCCGCTAGCCACCGGTGCTCCAGGCAGCGCGGTAAGGGAGCAGGGGGGTTGGATAGAGGGCAGGGGAGTTCGGGATGGTGGTCAGGAGTGTGGATGGGGTCGGGGCAGTCAGAGGGCATGGAACAGGGGGGTTGAATGGGGGCAGGGGTTTGGGGAGCAGTCAGGAAGGAGGGGGGTTGGATGGGGCGGCAGGGGGCTGTCAGGGGATAGGGAAAAGGGGTGGGTTGGATGGGGCGGCGGGGGGCAGTCGGGGCGGGGATTCCAGGGTCAGTCAGGGGACAGGGAGAAGGGGGGGGAGATGGGGCAGGGGACTCGAGGGGCCATCAGGAAATGGGGGGCTTGGATGGGACAGGAGTCCCGGGGGTGGGCCGTCAGTGGGTTAGAAGCGGGGGCGGGGGGGAGGGGGAAGGAACCACACGTCCCTCCCCTAATTGGCCCTCCATACAATTTCCAAAACCCGATGCGGCCCTCAGGCCAAAAAGTTTGCCCACCCCTGGAATAATGGAATTTTGTATTGTATTAACCTAAAAAAATCAGGTACTGTCTTCTGCAAATGTCAGTAGTTAATCATCAGCTTTTTACCCCATCTTTCCCAAACAACTCAGATAATTAAAATTATGAATCCCAAAATATAAGCATAATCAAACCATTAGCAGAGTGGTCTCTCAGCAATAGCATTCTCTCTCAGAGCCCTCTGGAAGCATCAAGTTCCATTAGTCTCTGGTGGCAGACCACCACAACAGATTGCTGATGCTGACAGGAAGGACCCTGCCTGGTCCCAGACCTCAAACCACAGGAGACAATGTGCAACCCATGACATGGAAATAACATCCAGCTCTCAACTCTACTCCAGCCCAAACATCAGATCCAGATTGCAGCCAGACATATGAGCTGGGCCTACAATCATCTTGCATAACGCCATGATTGTAATAGTGACCAGAAAGTCCTGAGCTTCTTTAGACTCACAATCCATGTGGTATGTAGTTCCTCATATGCATGGGATGTATTCCATTATTCCACCAAAACAAAGAAGTTGAAATGGTCTTTTATTTATTTTAAAGAACAACAACAAACCACGCACGGGCATACAATGGCGGCACAAAGTGCTACAGCTAAATGGCTAGGCTAGCCCATATTTATCAAATCTTTGCAGTTAAAAACAGGTCATCACCCAAAATGGCATTATTCCCACCACAATGAAAGGCATAGGGCTCTGTGTGCTATAAGGGAATATTCTGGGGGCTGCCACTCTGAGGATCGTTATCCAAAGATTTAACTGTAATAAAAATAATACTGTAATCTACTTTTCCTTTTATGTTTGAAATAGGAAGAGAAAGGGAGAAAATATTCCAGCTTCTCTGATACAAATATAGTGAAATTATATTGGATTTGTTTCATTTGTGGACTATAAAATTAATGAGAAGGCAGTTATCCCTAACAGCAAAACAACTGCAAATACTGGTTTTCAATTCTTATTACTTTAACAACAACATTTTTGAAGAGGGATTTTACTGAAAGGCAGTTTTACCTTAACTTGCAAACTAGCTGATACAACTCTCCGTTCTAGGTCTTCCACCTGGTGAAGAATAGCCAGATCCATCTCCATTGCTTGCTCTTCTACTGACCAGTTCTCCACAATGTCTCGAGTTACCTGGTTTTCCTCGTTTTCATTTATTTCAATAATTGCAACTGTATTTGGGAGTCAAAAATGTATTATTTTATTTTAATTAACATTGTAACTGATTTTTGCAAACTCAAACCTGTTACTTAAAAAAGTGTTTAATGGTTGTTATAGGAACTTACTCTTAATGTATCTAATGTGAACGCTTAATTTTGTATTGATCTTGTCACATATGCTTAAAGAACTGCAATATCTAGAGTGAGGGCACATTGAGTATGCACTGCAGTATGTAGTACTGTGAAGGTTCTGGGCAGGCTGAAAAGATTGGCATAACTCAGTCAAGTCCCCAGGGCAAGGGTGACCAGATAGCAACTGTGATAAAATGGGACAGGGGGTGGGGAGTAATATGCTCCTATATAAGAAAAACTCCCAAAGAACAGGACTGTCCCTATAAAAACGGGACATCTGGTCAACCTACCCAGGACTATCTGTATTACGACAGAGCTCTCCAGAGCTACCCAGTATCAAGAGGCTACAAAGGTGTTTTAAAGACACTTTAGACCCCCTCCTCTCTGGCTGCAAGTTCTGTGTTGAAGCCAATATCCTTTTTTCATTAAAAGAAACATACTTAGTTAAGTGAACTAATTATTAGATATTGGCCTGAACCAAAAGCTCACATCTGGACAAGCCGAGCATTTGAGAAAGGACAGTTACCTGTTCCGTAACTGGCGTTCTTCGAGATGTGTTGCTCAGGTGTATTCCACAGTAGGTGTGCGTGCTCGCCACGTGCACCAGTGCCAGAAGTTTTTCCCTTAGCAGTACCCGTAGCGGGGAGCACTGCTGCGACCTGGAGTGGCGCTTCTATATCGCGCTATAAAGGGGGCTGCGCGCTCCCCACACCCTCAGTTCCTTCTTGCCAGACAACTCCAACAGAGAGGAAGGAGGGCGGGATGTGGAATACACCTGAGCAACACATCTCGAAGAACGCCAGTTACAGAACAGGTAACTGTCCTTTCTTCTTCAAGTGATTGCTCATGTGTATTCCACAGTAGGTGACTCCAAGCTATACCTGATGGAGGTGGGTAGGAGTTTAAGGGTTACCAGGGCGGAGTACCGCCCTACCAAACCCGGTGTCCTCCCGCGTTTGGGAGACGATCGTGTAGTCTGATGAAAAGGCATGGACAGAGGACCATGTAGCAGCCCTGCAGATGTCCCGAATGGGGACATGAGCCATGTAGGCAGCCAACAAGGCCTGAGCTCTCGTCGAATGAGCCTTCACTACAAGAGGCGGGGGAACCCCTGCCAAGTCGTAACACGTGCGTTTGCACAAGGTGATCCAGCGGGAGATCCGCTGGGTGGAAACCGGCTGCCCCCTCATGCGCTCGGCCAATGCAATGAAAAACTGAGGGGATTTCCGGAATGGGCTGGTTTGGTCTAAGTAAAAAGCCAGCGCTCTACGCACATCTAGCATGTGCAGGCGTTGTTCCTCATTGGAGGAATGGGGCTTAGGACAGAGGACTGGGAGGAAAATGTCCTGATCAATGTGAAAAGCCGAGACTACCTTTGGCAGAAAAGCCGGGTGCGGACGGAGCTGGAAGACCGTATATGGGGGTTCAGAGATCAGGGCCCTAAGCTCTGAGACCCAGCGGCTGAGGTGATAGCCACCAGGAACACCTAAACTGATAGTGGTCTCTCCCTACCAAGAAGCGGAGGAAGCGCCTGTGGCCCTCGAAAATATGGATATGGAAGAACGCATCCTGGAGGTCCAAGGCTGCGAACCAATCCCCCAGGTCTAGGGACGGAACAATAGAGGCCAGGGACACCATACGGAATTTGCAGCGGACCAGAAACTGGTTAAGATTCCGCAGGCCGAGGATGGGCCTGACCCCGCCTTTCGCCTTCGGTATCAGGAAATACCGGGAGTAAAACCCTCTCCACCGCGCCCAGGGTGAGGAGGCGCGTCACCTCCTGATTTAGAAGGAGGGCGTGCTCCAGGTCTACGGAGGATGGTGGGGTGGGGGTGAATCAAACTGCAGGATGTACCCCTGGGAGATGGTACTGGGGACCCACCAGTCCGATGTTATACGGGACCATTGCACTCGGAAGGCAGATAAACGGTTTCCAAAAACCAGCTTTATTAACTGGGGGGCTTCCCTGGCAACAGGCCCAGTGGCCCCCCACAAAAAGAGTCAAAAACGCCTCTACCCCTGCCTCTTGCTCTTCGAGGGGCCGGGGCGTGGGGCCGAACGGGACTGGCGCTGCGACCTGCACCTCTGCTCCCTAGGCCTCTTAGGCAGGGGCTTATATCTGACCCTTACGGGGGGAGCCAAGGGCTGCGGCCTGAGTTTGTCCATGGCTGGCGGGACATACAGGCTGAGAGTCTGCAGGGTGGTGCAGGAGTCCTTTATCTCATGCAGACGAATGTCCGTTTGGTCCGCAAACAGGGCTTTTCCGTCAAAGGGCAGGTCCTGCATGAGGGACTGGGATTCCATGGACAGCCCCGACAGCGAGAGCCACGATGCCCGCCGCATGGA
This sequence comes from Malaclemys terrapin pileata, assembly GCF_027887155.1. Classification (NCBI taxonomy): domain Eukaryota; kingdom Metazoa; phylum Chordata; order Testudines; family Emydidae; genus Malaclemys; species Malaclemys terrapin. Next base: position 48,653,787 of record NC_071515.1, on the reverse strand, counting down.
GATAGCCGAGGCCATAGAACAAGCCGCTGTGTCGGCTGCATCTGACGCCGCCTGGAGCACCACTTTCGCCACTGCCGCACCTTCATCAACTAGAGCCTTGAATTCCTTCCTGTCCTTTTCTTGGAGCGAAAGCTCGAATTTCGGCAGAGACCCCCACAAGTTAAAATCATACCTGCTCAGGAGTGCTTGATGGTTTGCCACCCTGAGCTGGAAACTCAAAAGAAGAATAAACTTTTTTTCCCAAAAGTGTCTAGTCTCCTGGCGTCTTTATCCTTGGGGGTGGGTCCAGGCTGGCCGTGTCTTTCACGGTGGTTGACGGACTCCACGACCACTGAGTTCGGGGCAGGATGAGTGTACAACTACTCATGCCCCTTCGTTGGCACGAAGTACTTCCGCTCTGCCTTCTTAGAAATGGGTGGCAGAGAGGCAGGGGTTTGCCTGAACCCGATAGAAGTATTGGCTACCCCTTGGTGAAGCAGCAGGGCCACACGGCCCGGCCACACGGCCTGGTGCCGAGGAGGACAGGACATTAAACAAAGTGTCCAACGGCTCCTCCGTCTCCTCAGCCTGGAGCTGGAGATTTGCGGCTACACGTCAGAGAAGCTCTTGGTGAGCCTTAAATTCCTCCTGAGAAGGAGGAGGCAGTGCCGCTATGGACTCGTCCGGCACCAACAAGACGACTGGTACCGCCCCTAGGGCGTTGGGTGGTACCGTCGGGTCATACTCCGCGTCTGGGTCCGGGCACGGTGCCAGTGATTCGGTACCCGAGGTCTGCTCTCGGTGCCGGGACAGGGACGCCGAGTGGACCTGGGACGCCCCAGCCACTGAATGGGGCCTCGCCAGTGCGGGCGCTTGGGGCCATGGTGCCCACTGGCACCACTGTCCTTGCCAGGGCACCCCTTGCCACTGAGCCGTCTGAGGTCCTAGCAGAGCTGCTTGCTCTTGAGGGACAATGCGGCCCGGGGAGGGATGGCTGGGGCCCGAGACCGAAGTTACCGAGGAGCGCACGGTGCCGTACGAGCGGCTGGACCGATCACAGCCATGTCGGCTCCAAATGCGGGATTTGGACCTTGACCACGAGGCGATGTACACGTTGGAGGAGCTATGTCTGGAATCCCTTCGGCGACCATGGCTATGACGCCTCGGTGCCGGTGCAGGTCGGGATGCACTCCGAGTATGGCGCGCACCATGGTATGAGTGGCGATGCTGATGGCGTAGAGACCTGCTATCACTCTGAGTGGAAGAGGAACATCGACGCTTTCTGTCCCAGCGCCTGCGACCCCTCTGGGCAGAGGAAGACTCCGTAGACTCGCTCTCAGGCGACCCAGTCAACAGAGTGGAGATCTGCCGCGGGCTATGGAAAGGCCCCGCAGATCGAGCCAGGACCTCAACCTCTGACCTGGCAGGGGAGGGCTGGTGAGCGCCCAGCGGCGGCTTCCTTTGGGACCGGGTGCCCGACTCGGGCGGCATGCCCAGCACCAGCAGGACGAGGATATCACACGTTGCCTGAGCTGCCTCCGGCGTCGATGGCATCCTCACCGCCGGAGAGGCATGCGCGGATGGGGCCAGACTACTCCGCTCAACGTGAGTCGAAGGTCTGGGTCCCGAGGGGGATCGTGGGCTGCCCAACTCGGGTCCGGCCTCACCCCTGTCCTTGTCTCGGCATTGCTGGGTCTTGCCTTGTTTCTTAGCGGGGGAGTGGTGCCAACTGATGGATACGACTTCGCTCCGTGCCGAGGATGCGGTGCCCGGCGCGCCAGTGCCGGGGCCAATGCCGACTCCATAAGCAGGGCCCCCGGCGCGCCAGTGCCGGGGCCAATGCCGACTCCATAAGCAGGGCCCAGAGTCGGATATCTCATTCGCGCTTAGTCCGGCGCTTGAACGACTTACAGATTTTGCAGTGCTCACTTATGTGAGCCTCACCCAGACAGCGAAGACACGGAGTGTGGATCGCTTCTGGGCATGGAATTGCGACAGGAGTCGCACGACTTGAAGCCTGGGGCTCGGGGCATGCCCCGAGCCAGGCCACTAACTATAGAAAGCTATTTACGGTAGAAGATCGTAGTACTAAGGATAGACGCTACAGCAATGCTGGAGCACAAAGTTCCAACTACCTTCACTGGCAGCAAGAAGGATCTGAGGGTGGGGAGAGCGCGGAGCCCCCTTTACAGCGCGATATAGAGGCACCACTTCAGGGATCGCAGTGGGGCTCCCCCACTAAGGGTATTGCTAAGGGAAAAACTTCCAGCACCGGTGCACGTGGCGAGCATGCACACCTACTGTGGAATACACATGAGCAATCACTCGAAGAAGAACCTCTAATCTGGATCCAAATGTACCTCAGATTCACCTCTACTTATTATCCTTATGCCAATCAAACATTCATATCAGTTACATACCATCTTTGTTCTTGATGCAGGCCAAAGTAATGTAATCCATGTGTTTCTGTATTTGCTTCTGTAAGGCCTTCTCTCTTATTCCCCTGAGATGCAGTACTTTAAGCAAAGCTTTTAGGTCCTCTGGATCAATAATTCTCCACCAGCCAAATTGCATTTCTGAATCAAGACAAGTTTGTAAATCTTTTACAAGCATTTTAACATGAAGCACTATTACGATCAGATTTATTTCAAGAAATCATGCAAACAAATGTTCTGATAGTCCGGCAGCATTAGAGGAACTCAACATTTAGACAGTTCTGGCATATTACTGCATTATGCTTACCTTCTGGTATGGGTTTTGGGCTAGGATAATCTACTGGCTTGGCTACTTCAACTCCTGTAGAGGGAGCAGAAGCTGTTTTTTCAGTTTGTGGTACCGGTGATTCACTTTTACTTGTAGGAACATTGGGCGTCAAAAATGAATTACCATTTCCGTCTGACAATCCTAACCCTGATCCAACACTAGGTAAGGGAGATGAGAATGGAAGGTTTGAAGTAAGAACTCCTGTAGGCCATCCACAAAATTGAAGTCCCATTATAGGTAATCCAGTCTTCATCTGCTGTATTAAAAATATTTTTAAAAGATTACTATTAATTCTATTGCTAGTGTGGAGCTCCCAGAAACCTGGATTAGGATTAGTCAACCCTTGTGCTACGCATAATAAAACACAAAAGAGGCCTTGATCCCTGCCTTGAGTTTAAAAAGCTAAGATGCCAAATCACACAAACAGCTAGTAACCCTATATGGTGAATGTTTAGAAAACTGTTGATTCTGATGACCACATTTCTGAAAATTGCTATTTGTAGTTATCTTTTTTTCATTGAATTGCCAACTACCAATTGCCAACTTCTTTATACAAATACTAATGATTTGTAACAGTGCACACAAAAACACACAAATTGTTAATTTAAACATCCCTGTTTGCCTACTAATCTACCAATCTAAGTCTTTTTTGCAAATAGTACTCGGCAACATAAAAAACATTTCTAAGAATGAGCTACATTTTACAATAGTTTTAAAAAAAATACAAGGAACAAAGGTACAATTTCAATGGTATGATCAGCTCTCAGAGGGAATTTTGCCTGAGTAAGGACTGCTAGATCAGACACCTTAGATCGTAACTAAGTACCAACCTGAAGTGATGATAATGCAAAAGGACTTATTCCCATTGGACTCTGTACAGAGGTAGAAGTGATATGAGGAGATGGGACTGGTGAAGGTGATTTTGAGGGAGGATTTGAATGCAGAGTTAGCGAAGAAGAACCAGCTGGTGTATCTGAATGGGTAACTGATGCATCATCACATGGTAGTCTTGGTAAAAGGCTGAACCACTGTCTGCTCTTTTCTGTAAGAGTCTTTAACAACTGATCATTTGGAATTAATGGAGAATTGTAAAACTTCCCTGGCCCACTTGCAATGGGATTAAAAAGATTATTAGAATCTGACTTTTCAGAGCTGCTTTGTGATATGGGCTGAAGGCTGCAGAGAGAGTTTTTAGAGTTATTTTGATAAGATAGTGTGCACCCATTTGCTGCACTGCCATTGGGTTTTTGTGACATAATGTCAGATTCAGGAGGCATCTTTGCTACCTCCAACAGTTTGCTTAGCTTTGAAAAAGAGCCAGGCTTCTGTAGAAACAAATTAGTGTTATCCTTTTCCTTAAGCTCTTCTTTCTGCTCACAGTGACTTGTATTTATACAGTTTACTTTTTCCTCTGAGGTCTCAAACATCTCTTCTTTGATGTGTATACTTTCTGCTTTTTTTAACTTCTCTTTTTCTTTTGCAATTTCTTCTAGACCTGCAAAATTGAAAAAAAACGTAAACTTTAAATATCATAGGAGAACCATCTAACAAACCATTCCTGTAATCAGGAATATAAAGAATAACTTCATCAGTCACTTCCATGTGCTCTAGACCACCATGTACTCTATGAAATTGCCTTCAAGCTCTGAAAAATATTTTGTAAAAGGACACACAACACTCAAATACACTTTACACTGTACCTCCATGTGGACGAAATTTCACAGCCAACTCAAAATAGTTTGGAAAGAGGTTTATAACAAAAATGGTCATAGACCCTTCTCATAGTGTTGTAAATTGTATTGTGTTTTTTCCTCTCACCAAATCTAAAACAGATTTAAACTTTGCTATGTATCAGAGATGAAAAACTGGACCTACTGAAATCAGTAAAAACTCCTATTGAGTTCAACAAAGCCAGGATTTTGCCCCAGAAACTGCTAAAAGATTCACTTAACTTGCATACTGAACACCAATGAAATTCTGGAGGAGTTTGTCAGTTCTAATTTCTCTGGAAGGGACAAAATTTTTATAGCTTTGTGCTTGTAAAAGTTACCATTGACTACAGAATTACCAAAAAGTTTCATGTTCACACCAAGAGAGAAGGATATTTTCTTTTAAATTTATAGGCTATTTCCATAAACTCTCAGCCCTCCAGTTGGGGAAGAAATAAGAATGAAGACCCCCCCCCCCCCAAAAAAAAAATCTATTTCACAGATTGGATGTCTCCCAAAGATAGAAATAGGACATTAAAATTCACAATCCACCCAATTAATTTTTTAATTAAGAGAAAGCAGGGAATTTAATTACCAAATACTAGAGGCTACTTTTACCTGTTTTACTCATTATCTGAAATAAATTATTTGAAGAACCTACACAATATAATGATTGGGATCTACCGATAGCTAAGTAGATAGATGGATAGAATAGTTGAAATAGCTAAACAATTTACAATACAAAATGCTAAGGTTCAGAGTCCATGTCAGCTCGAATATCTTTGAGGTGGGGAAGGATCAGTTTTATAAATGGGGAAAAAATTGTTCTGTTCTCCCTTCTCTCCCATTCTCCAGTCAATCCTCTGTCTTCCTCTGCCCTTATTAACATATGTCAACAAGCATTAATAAGAATTTTCAAAAAGAACAAAAGAGGGGGAAATGGCACCGAACAGGGAGGAAAGAGAAGGGAAAGCACTCAGCATGGCAGCCATTTGTTTGCTTAGTTTCTGCATCAGTTAGTGCAGCTGCATAATTACAGATAAACAGGGCCCCTATTTATCGTCTATGGCTGGTAACACCTGCAGGGGTTATTTGCACATTCTGCAAAACCAGAATAATTTCAACAAGGAAAAAAGCACAATTGCAAGGAAAATGTACTGCTATAATTTTGCATCTCTCTTTCTGAATTTTTAATGCACCCACCACTCTAGTAATGTATCTGAGTACCAACAATGTTGAATTTACCAAGAGATCCAAAATGGGCCTGACAGGAAGAAACAATTTAGGGAACTGTGCAGGTAAAAGCTTTAGAGGGAGGTATTTCTGATAACTGGACAGATGGCTTAGTGTTTTATGCATCAAGTTTCCAGTTACCTACACCCAGGAACCATAGGTTTCAAAACTCAGCAGGGCCAACTCAGACTTTCATCCTTCTGAGGTAATAAACTGACTACTATGCAATTTACTGAAAAGGGGATGAAGTGGGCAAGGAGACATCTTGCAGCTGAGATCTTAAAAAAAGAAGTACCATTGATCTGCATGGACCTTAACAATCCCTCTAGACTAATTTATAAGAATATGGGTCTGTCCTGGTGTTTTTGGCCAAAATTTCTGTGCACTGTTTCATTAGCACCTCCAAAGAGGTATCCACAAGTACTCCTGTTCTTTTTGCGGATACAGACTAACATGGCTGCTACTTTGAAATCTAGTTCAGTGGTTCTCTATGCATATAGTTTGTCAAGCTCTTTAGGATTCTCTATGCTAAAATACACTATGTGAAATATTATTACAGTACAATAGATAAGACTTTGGAAAATAGGAAAAGGAACACAAGCACTACAGCATTTGATAGTCAACTTCTATTTCCATACAACTTTTGGTGTTTTCACAGCAGTTTCTAATTCAGAGCATAATATAATCAGGGGATGGTGAAAGAGAGGCCCTACAGAGCACACACAATATTAGCAAGCTACTTTTGGGATCATGATTAGGTTTAAGTGAGACTTTGTGATTCAGGTTTGAAGTCAAATCAGGGCTCAGGTTTCACTTAGACTGTACTGAAATCTTTGGGGATGTGTGTGAGATAGGGTTACCATACGTCCGGATTTTCCCGGACATGTCCGGCTTTTGGGGGCTCAAATCCCCGTCCGGGGGGAAATCCCCAAAAGCCGGGCATGTCTGGGAAAATCGGGAGGGCTCGGTGGTGCTCGGCTGGGGCCGGCGGTGCGGGGCCGGGGGCATGGTGCCGGGCCGGGAACCAGGGGCGCAGTGCCGGGCCAGGGTCACATTGCCAGGCCGGGCGCGGGGCCGGACGGGGAGCCGGGGGCGCGGTGCCGGGCCGGGAGCCGGGCCCGCGGGGCCGGGGAGCCGATCAGCCGGGCCGGCGGGGAGCCGGTCAGCCGGGCCGGCGGGGAGCCGGGCCGGCGGGGAGCCGGTCAGCCGGGCCGGCGGGGAGCCGGGCCCGCGGGGAGCCGGTCAGCCGGGCCCGCGGGGAGCCGGTCAGCTGGGGGGTGTGCCGGGCCGCCGGGGGCCGGCAGTGCTGGGCGGGCCGGGGGTGGTCGGCCGGGGGCCGGGGCCGGCACCCCAGGGCCCGAGCCGACCCAGGCTGGAAACGCCGGGGGGGCCAGCCTGGGCCGCGCCTCCCCCCACACCCCCATTACCTGCTTCAGGCTTCCCGCGAATCAAATGTTCGCGGGAAGCAGGGGAGGGGGCGGAGACTTTGGGGAGGGGGCGGGGTTGGGGCGGGGGTGTGGGCGGGGCTGGGGGCGGGGCCGTGGAGTGTCCTCCATTTGGAGGCACAGAATATGGTAACCCTAGTGTGAGAGATACCTAGAATGCATCTTCTGAGGAGTTCTTCGAGAGATTTTTGCAATCTTGGGCCAAAATCTTGTGAAAATGGTGGATTTTGGCTGCAACCAAACCAGAACTGAAAAATGGATCTGTTCTGGAACCAAAATCATGGGTTGGGTCTATATCCAGGAATTCTAATGAGTGAATTCTAAAATTGACATGCATCTAGACTTAGGTTAATTTAAAAAAAAAAGTTTGTAGAATTGGTCTATATTAACTATCAAAATCAGCAAACTCCATTTAAATTTTAATAAAATAGACTTTAATGTCTCCTGGAGGGAAATTCAAGTCACTCAGAAAAAAAGAGGAGCATAAAACCATATTATGGGTTAATAAAGAAATTATTGTTTTAGCAGAGAACTGAAAAGAGAGTATCTTATTGTATAACAATCATGTTCCATTTTATTTCACAGCATATATGTAATCTCTAAACACAAAACATTCTGAATATCTGCATAAATCCTGGGAGAATTAAAATAGACAAAAGTAAATGCTTCTTTTTCCTACATTCTGTGGTCAACCTCCAGAATTCATTGCCAAGGAAAATATAGAGAAATAGTTTAGCAACTGTCAAGGCTGATTCCCCACACTAAGGTGTGGGCCCGCAAGGATTCTAAAAATTAATACTGGCCACTCCAGGCTGGTATTAAACTCCCAAGGTCACAGCTTCTCTCTGAACTTGGATGGGTAGATTCTGCCACCACCCAAATGCAAAAAACCCTTTGGAATCCAGAAAGGCACACTTGGGAATTCCTTCCTGTGGCGTACCCTCAAGCCCTTTCACACCCCCACCAGGGAAGAGCTGAGAAAGAAAAACACAGAAAGCAGCTGTTGCCACCAGCTAACTAAAAACATGTGCATAAACCTCTTAAGACACAAAAATCCAAATCCTGTTCTTAAAAAAAGGTAAATTTTATTAAAAACAAAAAGAAAGAAAATACATCTGAAAACTCAGGCGATTGCTAGATTTTTAAAAGAGCAATTCCAAAAATTAAGCACCCAAAATAGTTTCTGGGGGTTCAGCTTAAAGGTTACAAGCAACAAAAGCATCTGGGGTTAGCACAGAGGAATTCACAAGCCATAAAAAATAAACAGAATAAACTTAATTGCGTCTTTCTACACATTTTCTGATCTACTTACATATTATCTGGGTTCCAAATAAGCAATTCTAGGTCTGACTTTGATGATTTTCATACCTGGCCTTCAGCTTCTCACAGCGTAACTGCTGCCCTGTTCCCCTCTTCTCCAGAGAGAGTAACAACAGACACACTGACAAAGGGAAATTTTTCCCCAATTTTAAACAGTTCTAGCCCTCCCATTGGCTCTTTTGGTCAGGTGCCCACCCCCTTCTTTTTATCTATGGGCTTTTTTAACCCTTTATAGGAAAAGCAAGTAGAGAACAGCTACCAAGAGGTATTTTATAGCTAACTGGCTGGCTGGGTATCCATAAAAGGAAGCTCCCCCCATCCCCCTTCATTTATCACAGCAACATTAAAGGATTTCATATGCAGCTACACTAGCTAAATCAAAAATTAACATAAAGATATTAATTCTCTGTTTCAAGGGATAAATTAACCAACTAAAAATCAGAAAAACTCCCCTTAGCTTCATCAAACAGCACTGCACAAATAACGAGGGCTATCACGGGTTAGTTTTCAGCCTTCTCCTGAAGGTAACAGGCCATTTTTGGAGACACAGATAACAGACTAGATGCACAGGCAGTATACTTTTGTATGGCAATTTCTACGATTACTCCTTTATGGTACTTACCTTCACCACTTTCCATGCCTTCCACAAAAATACCCCCACATTGGGGTAGAATCCAATACCGGCGTCTGTAACGATCCTGACCAAACATCATTGACCGTAAAGAGTGAGAGGCTTCAAATAACTTCCTTCTGTATTGGCTTTGTTGCTGTTTAAAAAAAGGGGGGGGGAGGGGAGGTGAAGGATTATAATTCAGTGGGGGAAAAAAATCAGTTGATACAGTATAAAATATCTGTTCGGGCAAGGCCAAATGACAGCTCAGTGGCCACATGAGCATACCGTTTTCCAGACAGTTTACTTGGGATATTTCACATAACTGTTTTATCTAAAAAGCCAAATTGTATTTAAATAATCAGCTCGGGCACTCTTTGATATATCCTAAATTTATCAGCTTCACTGTAAGGATGCATTCTGCAGTAGTATGTTCTGTATTTTAATACCAACATTCAGAGAACAATAGAATCCATGATTTCATTGCACTGGAACAGCCAAAATCCTATCAATTATGCAATACAGTAAATGGTGTTCAGAGTGCTGAAGCTACCCAGCGCAACGTGAGATTCTGTGGCTCCTGATGAGAAACTAATGAATATTTCAATTGGCTTAGATAAATGAGTTCAGTAATATCTGAGCATAAAGCCTGTATTCAAACACAGAAAGTACTCTTTGGGAGGAGTGGAGGAATCTAACAGGAATTTCAGTTAGTCTACCCACTCCTTCCTCCACTAAACTGGCACTCTTGGAAGCAGTGTAGAATTCCCAGAACTAGGTGTTTATTGCAGCTGGGAGCAGTAGACAAACCAATGACAAAGCCTGAAAGGATGAACTCTCTTTAAATAAATAAAATAAGTATGCTATAGTATCCAAATTCGTCAAATTTCCCCCATTCTATTCTCCTTATCTACTAACCTGTTTCCCTTCCTATACCGACTGCCATTATCTAAACACCTGATTCTACTGTGCTTCTCAAAAACGTATGCAACTCTTCAGAAACTGAATAAGCAACTATTCATGTCTATGCCGTTTTGGGCCATACTCTAGGCACCTGGCTATTTTAGAATTCAGGAATGGTCTTCACCATTACAAGGTTCAGAACAAATTTGACTTGTCTTCCTTACCAAAAAGTAGCCTATAAATCCTACAAATTTATAGAGGGACTGATATTGTGGAGGTTTCTTGCAAATTTCTTTGTGCTATTATCTTAAGTATATGTCACCTCTAGTCTATTCTTCTTTGTTTTCATCTTTCCTTTCCCTACAACATCACAGTGCTTTTAATACCCCATAGTATTTCTATGGCCAATGGCAGCGCTCACTCCAGAAATCCTATAGAAGTATATTCACATTTAACCCTAATTATATTACCTCCATCCTCTGGAAAACATAAAGCTATTAATTCTAGAGCTCACCCTTTAACTGGTGGTGACAAGTACACTTAGCACCCCATGTGCTTAATTTAAAAGCAAAGACCCGAGTTAACTGGTCTCCCCTCTACAATGCCTGGGAACTAGGTTCTGAAGGTCAACCAACAGCAAGAGAGAGCAGGTAAATACAGATCACAATTGAAAGGGAAAACCACATACAGGACATTTCAGGAGAGCGGGTTTCTTTGTATTAATTTAGATGGAATATATGGGCTAAAGTTGTTAACGTGACCCTGACGGTCCAACATTAAGCACTTTTAAATAAGGTTCGGGTTTCGTCCTGCTTACTACATGGCAATCACACGATTAAAAATACTTTTAACCTTTCATTAAAGATACAGAAAATAAGGGAAAACAGTTACAGCATTTGAAATGTAAAGCATTAAATAAGACTTTCATTTTAACAACATCCCTTGTTCTCTCTCTCTCTTTAGCTGAAGAGAGTTTTCAGAAAGAAAAAACAGTCTTTTAAATGGTATCAAGGAGGGTAACAACTGTCCTTTGGGGGAAAAGAGACATTAGTTAGCTGAGATGGGCTGGGGCTGTTACTGTTGCTGTTGTTGAAGTCCAATCTCATTTCCTCAGACAACAAACACGCAAAAGGAGAGAGAACAGAACAGCAAAGACAGAAAATGCACCTTCTGTCTCTGGTGTTGACTTTCACTTGCAATCTCACTATGGAAAAACAGCCATGGCACACGGTCTTATGAGCCACTCTGAGACCTGGCAAACTTGTACAACCATTGGCCTGTTTCGGTACTGCTTTTAGTTGCCACTTTCTGGTCACAAGCTTACAGCAGTGTTGCAAAATATACAGTCTTGGCTGGCTAAGCCAGACTCTTATTTAAAAAGAGGCAAAAGGAGACAGGAAAGAAAAGAAATAAGGTGGGGAAGGAAAAGAACACACAGGGGCTGGGTGGAGGTGGCAAAGTCACACATCCCAGCTGGTGTTTGGGATTTAGCTGGAGCTGGCAGAGGCAGTGATGTCATCTGGGTAGGTCTCTCTGCCCTAGTCTGGCCAGGACATCTCTCAGGATCAAGATGATGAAGGCCTGGGGTCCCACAATATGGTGGGGGTGGCAGCCATGATGGTGAAGCTCGCTCCAATGGCCAATTTTTCTCCTTAAAGTCTCTTTCTCTCCAAAAATGGAGTGGTGGGTACAATAGCCCGTCGCCTCATTATTTTGTCCACACAATTGCACCTAAATTTCCAACACACCAACATTCTTGTTCCCTGATCTCTGATTCTACACTTTTCTTGTTTAGCAAGCATTATTTTAACACAGTCCTTGAGTTGTATCAGTAGGCCTTTTTGTTTCCACTAATTCTGTCTTGCATTGGCAACTTTTTCTATCAACATTTGTAGTTATAGGTTATTGTGATACTTTATGAACTTCTACTCAGTTTTCACAGTTGAGATCACAATTAGGGTAAATTTGTAGGTCCAAGTATCACAAAAGACCCCACTATCAAGTACTCACCAAGGACTAAGGAAAAAGACACCTAAAGAAGGGTTGCTGGTAAACTGATATCCTGTGAGAGTGAAAGTAAAAACATCAGCAGTAGGTAAGTTGGGAGCTGATTAACTGGAAGTAAAAGCACTAGTTAGAAGGTTAGGGAGTTGAGGAAATATGCGACGGTTGGGAATCAACCACAAGTGCATGGAGAATGGGAGGAAAAGCAACAATGGGAAGATGAGCTGCGATCTTTGTCTCCTTCTGACCTGTGAAAGAAACCCATGCAGAGAAAGCACTAGAGGCAGAAAAAACAGATAAGACAGACACTAAAATTGATGGAAATCTCTTACCTTGGTGAGTTTTTCAATCTGTTTCTCTAACTCTTCAACACTTGCTGCCTGGTCCCCATCATCCTACACCCAATAAATACATGATAGTTTATTTCAGGATAATGTAATGCCTACATCCTACTAATGCTACAGTACAAGAGCTTCATGTAACAAATATATCATGTCGAATCTGTGGGACAAATTCTTCCCTAAGACATGGATGCATTGGGGAGGGAGGGATGGAGCTGTGTGCAGACGTTGGAACTATTTGTTTGTGGAACATATGTGACTATGCCAAATATATCTTTACTTCTACAAAAGTATTATAAATCTTCCTTCCCCAGATGTATATGTATGGGGAGAGTTGGTGGACAGTTGATTTTGTTAAGACTTTGTCCTTTCACAGGAAAAAAATAATTCACCTTGCAAGTACACACTTAAAACGATAATTTAGTTTATTAGGTTTCATAAAGTTTTGTGTTCTTTTACATTCATTTTTGAGTGATTTTCTCACATTAAATAATGGAATAATGTCAGAATCTGATCAATCTTTGGAGAGAGAGAATTTGGAGTCTTCTTTCAATATTCACAAGAAAATGCAAAGCCACTTTAAATGACAAAAATGTGTATGGGAAATACTAGTATTGCTATTATTGATTTTTAAAGAGATACTTCTATCATTGAAAACTGTAAGCTTTAAATTCTTCTTGATGAAATTACAGCTAGAAATAAGGATAATTTCCATAAGAATTTTAATTAAATTCAGTGAGCCCTTGGCGAACTATAGTACGGTTCTAAGAGAGTTCTATAACTTTCCTGGGAAGTCTCAATTACCCCTCACCCTGAAGCAGAAGATAGTAGCCTCCCCTATGGGATTCTTTGTGCAAACAGCTGAAATTATACCTCATATACTTTAAAGGTGAACTGAAAAGCAAAAATGAAATTAGAGTTAAACCCAGACATGTGTTAAATTCCAACAATAACCATGATGGGGTGGTATGAGGAAGGGAGGCATTCCACACAGAAATAAGATTTCATTAATCTTTACAAAATTGTTCGAACCTTTTGTGAAATTCTTTTTGTACTTCTTGACTCACAAATGCAGCATTGTGAAACATCACACATAACGTGGGTTGCAATGGGACTTTCTGGGATATCTTAAGTGAACCAGAAAGCACCAAGACTTTTTCACACAGTTAAAAATAATTAGAAAAGGTTAGTTAAAGGTATTGAATGTCCCCCACTCCTGGTACCCAGCCTGGTCACTATGGTATTTAGGGAAAACTCTCAAATTTCATCTTTGCATTTAATGACATCAGAAGTCTGTAGTATTGATTGATATGGCTGTGAGTTAAAGAAGACACACAGGTCCATGGAGTCTTCCAATCTTCACAGATAAGACTTTATGAAGTAAGTCTTCCTGCTTAAACATTATTGTCTACTGTCCTTTTTTTGCACGCTATCCGTATTTTGTATTTTCAAGGGGATTGCATTTCTAAAGGTTCACTCTTTTTGCTTACAGGACCATTCACACACAAAGATTTTCTGGCAGTATCTCCTATATTCACTCACAAGGACAGAAAGACAGCAGGAAGGGATTACTGTAATTCCATACAGAATCCAGAATGGTGGCCAGAAGGAGAGTTCCTACAGCTGATGTTTAGTTTTTAATCAAAGGTATCTGTATGGATTTGAGTGTAACCACTAGTTTGCATATCAAGCACTGTGCAAACATTAATCATTCTCACAACACAACTGTGAGGTACTGTAGGTAAAGAAATATGACTACCTTATTTTACAGATTGGTAAAATGACAGAAAGAAAGGTGATGTGACTTGCTGGAGGCCATATAGCAAACTAGAGCAAAAGACAGGATTCAAATTTAGCATTTTTGTGGCTCCTTTCCAAGGCTTCTTCCACCAGACCACACTGGACTTGATGTTGCTTGAGATTCTGTGGAATTTCTATAAAAAGCTGTTTGACTATAACAAAGGCAGTTCAGTTTAACAAGCTAATAAATATTCATAATGACCAGCCTTGTGTCTTATAAGGATGTTTGGTTTTAAAATATAGGAGCTGGTGATCAAGTACTGTGGAACTGCAAAAGACCATTCCTCTCACCCTCATCAATCTGGAGAAGTTGTAAAGACTCAAAGGTCATATTTGCCAACAAATTCAATTATCTTTTAACTTTAAAAACACACACACATACACGGTTTCAGGTTAAGCTCACAAACAACCCTTCCCTTCTTTCAGCTTGTAATCACACCTGATACCTCAGTTTCATAGTGGATATTATTTATTATAATTTCTCTCTGTACCAATGACTAAACTGAAGCTATCCTGATAATTAACACATCCCCTTCTCCACTTCCGGAAAGCTACTTTCATGCTTATTTGCTAGAAAATATTTGGCTCCCTGGATCTGATTTAGTCTTTTCCTCTTTGAAGAGTCTACGTCAGATGGTAGGAAGGCAGTCCTACCTCAGAGAAATGAAAATCAAGATTAAGCCAAAACAAGCAAACAAAAAATAAACAAAAGACCCCTGGCTAAAGAATAAAGAAAATAATAGTCTACCAAAGAACTTAAAATACCAAACACTTAAAAACAAATCTAACACATACTCTCACTTACGATTTTTTCCTTTTTATAAGATTTTCGACAAATGTTGTCTTCAAATCTATTATATGAAGGAGTGGAAAGGAAATTCCATTCTTTTACATTTAAAAAAAAAGTTATCATTTGTTAAATTAATATTCCCTACCTCATCTTCACAAACTTCTGCCTTCTTTCCCTTTTTGTCATCTTTGTCCTCTTCATCCTCATCATCCTCATCTGCTTGATCATCACTATCATCGTCATCATCATCATCATAATCACTGTCTCCTCCCTTCCGTCTCCGTTTGCGGCCTGGAGTAGATGTACCCAATGAATGCTGTTCTTCTCCTATATCACCACCCACTGTAGTGTCTCTCTTGCCGGTTTTCTTGGCATGAATGATTCTAAGCCTTTAAACACATGATATGCAAGTGGTATTATTGACTGTAGTTGTAGCATACACATACTCTACTCTGTACTTCATTCCAGGTGCCTCACTCATTTTAAACTCAAATTTACTTCTGTCCTACAACAACCTTCTGCTATCTCACTATTTGTTACCAGAGACTGACATTAAGAAATTCACATTGTAGAACACTTCATACAGAATTCTGACCCATAAAAATGTATTCAGTTCTGCACTGGATTTCCTGCCTTCAGGGTAATTTCTACTGAGTAACACTGAACTCCTGTATAAAAGGCATGCAAGACCAGAGGAATTTTAAATAGCCAGCCCTGTAAGCTAGAGAGAAGAGCCCATTTCAATCTTCCTCCTCTATTGATTTTTCCCTTTTTCTTTTGCACTGCACCTGCTGAAATCTGCATTTTACCCACCCATTTTAAAAGGCCACTATTAAACATGTGTGTCTGGGAAAGCTGAGAACTGATGATAGTAAAACAAAGAACATCATTTTGCTGAAGTGATCTTAGCGCTAGCAAGGTGATAGTAAACTTGACCCTTGATCCTGTATTTTTTTAAAAATAGAACTTTCTTAGGTGTATTTAGTCTATTTTACATTATGTTTCTATTAGTCTTTATGCTTTGGCTGGTCTTTTCACATTCCGGACACAACACTCTCTCTAAGAAATCGTAACCAGCTAAAGTAATTCAGAGGTTAACAAATGTGTTAATTTTAACAAACAAAAGAGAAACTTACATACCAGTATTTATGATTGTTGTAGACTTTCCTCTTCTACAAAATCCTACAAAAAAAGATTCCATAGAGCAAATGTTATAGTTCTACCTACCAGGAAGCTAGCAGGCAAACACACTGAATCATAGAAGATATATATAACCAGGCTCAAAATAGTCATTTAAAGAGCAGGCCAAAAACATAACTGATCTAGAGTAGATATAAAAAAGTGTGTAGAAAAGGCAAATGTTTTGTAAGAGAAGAGGGGAGGGAAGGAGGATGGGAAAAGTGAAAGGATTACGACAAACACAATTACCAGCAAGTAATTTTTCCTTGTCGTACTTCCCCACTTCTCCCATCCTACGAAACAACATTCCATACAGCAAGTGGCTATAATGAGAAGTGTGAAAGTAGGTGGCTTCTGAAACAGCAGCCTAGAGAGAGAACACTGACAAAAATGTCAGCTCTCTAGAATGCTGATATATCTAGCCAGTCATGAAGGTCAAAGACTGAAGTGAGGAGTGGGCAGTATTCCTACACAGAATAGATCATTATCATTGCCTCAGTTCTCACTGCTCAAGAGATAATAGTGTCTTTAGAAGACTAAGGCTATGTCTACACTACAACTTATGTTGGCATAACTTATGTAGCACAGGATAGTGAATAAGTTACACTGACATAAGCACCAGTATGGACAGTGCTATGTTGTCTGAAGAGCTTCTCACACTGACATAGCTACTGCCACTTGCGGGGACTGGAGTAGTTAAGCCAACAGGAGAGCTCTCTCCCGTCGACTTAGAGCAGCTACACTAGAGAGCTAACAGTAGTGCAGCTGCATTGCTGTAAGCTCTAGTGTAGCCATGCCCTGACAGTGAGAAATTACCTACCTTCTGGTAGGACATATTTAAAAATTATCTTTAATCCACTTGAAGATTTAGAAGATGTAGAAGATCTTAGACCCTTCTTTTGCTCATGGAAACAGATGTTTAGACTTTCTAATATACTTTGGGTAAAATTTTCAAAAGTACTTACGTGACAAGTACCTAAGTCCCATTTTCAAAAGTGACATTTTCAAAAGGCTTCTAAGCCTCACTGAACATCAGTGCCTAAGTCACTTTTGAAAATTGGACTTAACAACCTAAGTCACTTAAGCACTTTGGAAAATTTTATCCTTTTTCTAAGAGAAGTAAAATTTTCCAGCATTCACCACCAGTCTGGAAAGTTTTCTGTGCACAAGAGTTAACATATCAGGCAAAAGCATAGGTGAATGAAAAGGCTGACTAACATAAAATTCAAAACTTTGGGCATAAAAATCCAGAGATAACCTGAAGGACAACTTTGTCCAGAAACATCAGCAGATAAAGTAGTTCAATAACCAGTGAACGCAATTCTCAAATGCACCTAAAAGAGAAGACGGCATGTAAAAAGACCACTTCAGTGGAAAGCAAATGAACAGATACAACTCTGAAGGACACAAACCGAGGTTTGCATAACACAGAAAATGAAAAGTAGAAAAATGAATCAAAGAAGGAACCACAGAAAGCAAAAGGCAGCATTCTGCACTCTAAGGCCCTGGTGAACCCTGGTAAAATGCAGTCACTATGTTATAAGGAGCAAGTGACCAATGAGAACTCTTCCCGAGAGCACAACTTAACAAAAATGCTCCAAATAGGACAGGTGGTGGAACATCTCCTGATTGTGTCTGGCCACTTAGCCCAATCAGGGGAGAAAGCCCTGTCTCAGAAAGCTGTCCCTTTAATCCTCTTCACTTCCAGGCACATACAGAAGGTGGTGTTTGAAGGGAATGACCTCCTGCATAATCTGACCTCAGCACGGACCTAATGAAAGGTCTTATTGGGGCTGGAAACCAAAGATATGGGGCCAGCAAGGTACCAACCTACCTATATTAAGAAAATGACATGAATCCAATCTGAGCAGATCTTTGCAATATTCCTGGAACCAGGCAAGGGAAAAGAATGGGTATCCGTGGCCTAACTTTTCAAACAGGCCTTAAATTCTGGATAGCCACCCTGAGATACCTCAAGGTTTTTAGAAGTACTGAGTGCACATGCCCTCTAAAAGATGCTTCAAGTTGGGCACCTGAAAATGGAGACACCTAAAATCACTAGTCAGTTTTGAAAATGTTGGCCTTCATTCCTACCCTCAGTCCCAAAAGTACACAACAATGTGCTTGATCTGTGGTTATGGTTTACAACTGAGGTGGCTTCTCTGTGAGAAGGGAAACTAATCTACTGTGGGTGTCCCACAACAACATCAAATCTGAAGGATCTGATTGAGACCCCTGCCTGAGGTACTTCAGTGTTCTGCCCAGAAGGATGAACTCATTGGTTCTGCAGGCAGCCGCATGCTCTTTGTCTCCCTTTGCCCACTGATATAAGTGACAGTTTGATGGAGGGAGAGAGATAAGAACGAGGAGTCCCTGAGGAGATAAAGACAGCTAAGATTTCTTGGCTACATCAGAGCTTCAGCAGCACTGTTTCAACTACATACCCACAGGAGAGGACTGGCCTGCTGGGATCCAGATGAGATGGGAGAATGATTGGGCTTGCCCCAAGAGATAAAGCCATTATACCTATGTAGTTTGGGAACCTGCAGTATTAGCAGAGGTCCACAGCTACATTTTTTTCCATAATTTTTTTTTTAAATGGTCAGTATTTTTCCTCTACCTCCCTCTTGTCCTTCTTCTTTACTTCTTCTTTCTTCCTTCTAAGACACATTAAAGGGAAAAAAGGGAGAAATAGGATTAGAAACATAAAGTACCTGAAGCAAAGGACCGAGAAAGGATTCAATGCTTCCTGCACAGCAGGCAAAGATGACAAAGGGAACGGGAGTGGAGCCTGGCTTTGTACACCTCATGTGATTCACAGTTTCTTTGCCTTCTAGCCTCCCGGTAGATGGAGCTATTATGCTTGCTGTATGGAATTTTGTTTTGTACGATGGGAGAATAGGGGACATAAAGTGATTACCCTTGAAAATTTGCCAATTTTGCCCGAGGTAAATAGATGAGATTACCTCAGTATTTGCATTATTCCCTAAACTTACTATAGGAACACTGAGGATGTACTGCAAATAGTGAGGTAGCATTATTTAGTTATCAAAGTAACTGGCAAGTTTTTAAGGGTGTCCATTGTAACAACAATCAAGTCCTTTATAAGCATATTTAAAATGAAAATTGAGAAGGTGGCAGGTCCAATCAGTTTCTTAACGTCAATAACAATTTGACAGCTAAAGTAACCTTTGAATAAGAAATGGTTTACCTCTTTCAGAGAATGCAAAATGGATTTGATTTTCTTCCAATTTTGAGACATAGTAACCCACTGAATCTCACGCATCTTTAAACGATTGTAAAATACTGGCCTTGGGCCAAGTTAAATTAATATCCTTTCTTAATAAAGTATTGCAGTTACTTTTTTTTTTTTTTTTTTTTTTAAAACACAACTTAGCTGATTTTTGTCTTTGTTTAAATTTCTACTATAAAGATTTGTTCCAAACACACAAAAGAAATATTTAAGGAAATATAACTTACTTCCGCAATTTGCCTTCAACCATCCATTTATCTCTTCTTAAATTTGACATATAATCAATGTTCTTATCAATTTCACTGTCAAATACAAAAAAAACAAAGGTTTTAGGTAGTTCATAAAATATCACCAAGCAAGAATATGCATATATCTGAGATACACACACACACACACAAAATATATTACATATATAAAAATTACATCCAAAAATACTTCATTAAAAGAACAGGAAGATTGCAAAGGCAAGCATTCAAAAGTTAGGAAATACCAGAATTCAGGTTGCAAGTGCAACTGGACTGCACACACAGTGGATATTCTTTTAAAAACTTTGAGCAAAATCTCTGCAGCTGTTTTTGAGTTTGGAGAAGGAGTTGGTTTTAAAGAAATGAGAGAATAAGTAGTTATTCAATATTTCTTTTTATAATACTCAGTAGCCTCAGGCCTTATTTGCCACAGACTATTCAAACCCAGTACCAAACACAAAGTTATTAACATCCTCTGGGCATTTCTATAGTGCTCTAACCATGGTGTTTAAGTGCTTCACAGATAGTAATGAATTTATCTTCAAAACAATCTTCAGAGAATAGGTAGTATTATCCCCATTTTACAGATGGAACACAAACACGGAGACATTAAGGCCAAAATTGTCAAAAGTGTCCACTAATTTTGGATACCCAACCTGAGAAACCTAGGCCCTAATTTTCCAGAATAATTAGCATTTTTATAGAGCATTATATGTTGAAAGCACAGCTTCAATCACTTTTAATTGCAGTCGTGAGCAATCAGCACCTTGAAATCTGGCTCTAGGTGTCTCATGTTGGACACCCAGAAAATTAGGAATAAAGTTAAGTAACCCGCTTTTAGCAACTGATGTCCTTTGAGATGTGTAGTCTATATATATATATATATATATATTTATATTCCAAGGTTGGTGAGTGCATGTCCAGTGTGCACATGCTGGAGAATTTTCTAGTCAGCAGTTCCCACTGAGGCAGCACAAGCATCATTTCACAAAGGTATAAAGGGAGAAGCCACCTCACCCTACCTCAGTTCCTTCACTACTGAGAGAGCCTGTGATGTCAGTAGTAGCAGGCATGGCAGGTGGGTAGTGGAATATGTATACAGACTACACCGGTCTCAAAGAATATTAGTTACTGTAAAGGTAAGTAACCTCTTTTTCTTCTTTGAATGTTAGTCCATATAGATATTCCACAATTGATGACACCCAGGCAGTAGGCCTCCCTCTAGGCTAGTCTCTGGGTGTACAAATGGCAACACAGATCTTCCTTGTGCATTCTGAAAGGATATAAAGGACAGAGCCATCATGTCTCAGTTCTTTCTCTACCACCTGTAGTGCATGTCAGAGTAACTCTCTTCAGATTTACCTCCACGTTGGCTTCTGGTTAGTTAGTGTTAAGAATGTAGTCAGATAGGTGCAGACACATGCCACAGAGGCACCTTTCCCTATGTTTGCTGGCAGTACCAGCCTCCATGGCAAGTCCCCGGGCTTAAAAACTGCCCATCCTGCAAAGCAGTTATGTCTGTGGATGACAGATACAAAAGGTGTCTGTTTTGTCTCAGTCAGAGGCACACCCAGGAGCGCTATGAATTCTGCAGGTCCTTCTCCAAGTGGACCCAGCAGTCGAGGGAACCACTCCTAAGGGCTTTTCTCATGGAGCAGGCAACTAGGTGGGGCCAGATTCCAGACATCTAAGCTCAAGGGGGACTGAATGTAGTTGAAATCAGCCCCAGCATAAGCTTCAAAACCACCTGAAGCCTTCTCATCTAGAAGGCATACAGATAGGTCAGATCTGGACTGCAAGCCTTGAAAAGAGAAGAGGCAAAGGTGGCCCTCCCTTGACCTGGCTTCAAGGCAGCATAAAAACTACCAGGCTGTCGGATGCTGAGGGTGCCTCAAAACTTTGGACTAGTCTACAGTAGAAGCGCTACAGCATGCAGCTGCACCACTGTAGTGAGTGTGGTAAAGACGTGATCCATCGGGAGAGAGCTCTCCCATCAGCATAACATCTTCGCAAGAGGAGGTAGCTATGTTGGCAGAAGAAATTTTGCCGCCAATATAGTGCTTTTTACCCTGGCGCTTAGGTTGGTGTAACTTACACCGCTAAGATGTGTGGATTATTCGCATCCCTGAGCAACATAAGTTATACTGAAGTGTTAGTGTAGACAAGCCCTATTAGAAAAAATTCCCTGAGTACTGGTGCCAAATGGACCTTCCACCCCCACAATGATGGCGCTGCATTAGTCATCTTGGTATTGAGGCAGTTGGAACTGTCTCTTCTCTCTCCCCAGTGGGGATTGCTGACTAGAAAATTCTCTGATGTGTGCAAGTTGGTGAGTGCACTTCCCAATGTGGAATATGTACACGAACTGGCATTCAAAGAACATCACACAATTACTGGCCATTTGTGAACATTTTGATTTAAGTGACTTGCCCAGCATCACATACGAACACTGTGGCAGAAGCAGGAATATAGTACACTTCTCCAGGGCAGTATTCAACTTCCTTAATCCTGGAACTGTCCTTCCTCTTCCTGCAACCCCCTGCCTCATACACACCTTCCAATTTCTGCAACGAAGAAATCCTACAAACAGCCTCATTCTGAATTATTATAGTGGTAAGCAGCCAAGCTACCTCCGCTGATGATCTTATTAATCTAACTGCTACATAAAGGAAGGGATAGGCAAGTATTTGGATAAAAAACCCAGGGTGCTGCATAAAGGTTAGCTGTTCAACCCTTTTTTGAGTTATTTCCAAAAGGAGCTGGGGACATTTCTTTAAAATCAGCTCCCTCTCATAACTCAAAGTCTTGAGAAGAACATTCCCTCTGGGCATAAACCAAGTATGGAAAATTTAAAATTTCCCAAGGTATTTCTTTTGAAAAGTTGTGAGTATATGAAAATAGGGAGTTATAACAGAAATCAGCTCTCACCCTTAGCCACAACAGGGACTAATAGAACTCTACTATAACAAAATATGATGTACACATTATGCATTATATGATGTATTTGTACAGCATGGATAAAGGTTTAGAAAATCTTACCTCACTACACTTTTGCTGCATGCTAACTCATTAATAAGGAAAGCAAGTACCGATGCTTTCTGAGCTGGAGTATGTGCCTGGAAAGCTTTGGTCTTTAGACTTTCTGTAAGCTCAGTTTGCCCACAGTGAGCTTCCATAAAAATCTGTAGAATCTCAGAAACATTGTCACGGTTGACACCAACATTCAACAAATGTTCCCCAAGAGTTGTTTTGGCCTAAAAAATAAGTTTTTTGGTCAATCACATAAGAACAATAAAATACCATAACAGACCCAATAATACATTATGGTTAAAAATAATACTTTGTTTGTTTTGGGAGTCCAATCCCAAACTTAAAGTTGAGTCCAGACAGCACAGTGCAACAAAATGCATGCATCCATTGTATGTTTCAAAAAACTGAAATAACACTAATGTACATTAAATAGGTTAAGTAAAAGCAGACCAACATGCCAAGTGGTATTTGTCAGAAAATGATAGATATTGACTAGCACAATTCAGAATGTTTAGAAAGGGCTTCAGTAAAAGGTTAAATTAGTCCAAGCAAAAAAAAATAAATAAATAAAAAGGCAGAGAATCATGGTGTCAATCAGCGTTTTGATAATGGCGTTAGAGGGGAAGGAGCAGATTTTGAAGGAAGAAGCAACAAGATTTGCCGAGAACCTGCAGGTGAGGGTAGAAGGAACAGGAGAAATCAAAGATGTACCCATAGAGGTGATGGTAGATCATGGGAGAAGGTGTGTATGGGGGAGAGGGAGAATGTAAGGATCAAAGACAGATCTCTGGGGAACACTCACAAAGGGTGAAAGTGAGGAGGAAGAAGAGGAGTCACTGAAGGTAACACAGAAAGAGTAGTCAGCAAGATAGGAGAACCACCAGGAAAGTATAGTTATTGGAGTCCAAGGAAGAGAGAGTATCAAGGAAAAGTGGGTGATTTTAATGGTTACTATTAATAATTTATTTACTAATATTATTTGTTTACCACTGTAAGGTGTATAGGTCTTTTTTCTTTTTACCTTGTATCCTGTGATTAGTCCTGGATCACAAACTGCAGCTGAGAGGAGCCTTACAAGTAAGTCTTGTACTTCTCCCATGCTGTCCCCTATGTTTAACAAGCCCTCCTGAAGAACACTTAGATTAGGGACATCCATATTCACATCAAAGCCAAGAACTTTACCAAAGTTGCGCAAGAACTGCACCACCATGAGACAGTCTGAAAATGTGCTTCCAGAGAGAACAAGGCCTGGAATGCGAGGCAACTCTGGCAAAGGCTGAAAATCAAAGAGAAAAACAATGAGAGCTTCAGTAGGATCTTCCAAGATCACTATAACTTGCAAGACTTGATGTTAATAATAAGCTACAAAAGGTTGGGGTCTGAAGGGTGAAATAATTCCACTATTTTCACAGGTTATTTACTACTGACACGTTGGGCTAGATGTGGCACTCAGACTCTACTCTGAACTATAAGGCACTATAAAGGTGTGTGCGTGCGCGTAGGGGGGGGAATCTTATAAAATGAGAAAGTAGCTTTCTGTACGCAGTGTTGTTGTCACTGTGTTAGTCCCATGATATTAGAGAGAGAAGGTTGGTGAGGTAATAGCTTTTGTTGGACCAACTCTTGTTGGTGTAAGCTCTAAAGCGTCTCTCTCTTACCAACAGAAGTTGGTCCAACAAAAGATATTACCTTACCTATCATGTCTCTCCAAAGTAGCTCTCAGGTAGACAGAGCTGACAAAGACAGGTCCTGAGGGAACCATAGGAACACTCAAGCTCAGGAGAAGGATTACATTGGGGAAAGGAGTCCCAGGAGAAGCCACGCCTACGGAGAAGGCTCCAGCTGGGGTTCATGTAGTGAGAGAGACTTTTACAGTAATAATCATGAAGGTTACTTTAATATTTTAAAGTAGGAAAGCATGTGAATTTTTGGCGTCCTCAAAAGTAGGTCAGCCCCAAAAGTAATTTCATTAGATAACTAAAACAATATTGCCTCAGTATTTGTAGTATCCTTTAGTTAATGCTTACATTAAGTATATAGATAATAGTGCAAATACAGTTATCTAAGGCAAAATTGGAATGTTTTTAGGGGCAGCTGCAGTAAGAAGAATTAATTATTGACACAATGGCAAGAGACAGAGACGAGAGAAACAGCATTAAAAAGAGGCAAGAAAATAAGTAAATTTACATTATTATGATTACCTTCTGGTCTGCTAAGCACATATCTTCATTAGGCTTCTTTAGCTCCTTAGCCATTTCTAATTCCAATCTTCGCTGTTCCAGTTTACGCTCTTTATTTAATCTTTTTTCATCGCGTTTCTCTTGCTTTAACCGCTCTTTCTCCTTAAATAGAATAGAATGGAAAGAAAATTAAACCCATGCATTATACTTACAATAGAACAATTTAAGAATTTGAAAAGCACTAGTTACGTAATCTTAATAATCACCATAGCAATTAAAGCATTTGGATTAAAAGGCGGCAAGGGGAGAAGCTGCCCTCCCCAGTACTGTAAATAGAGTTAAATCATGCTGTCCGTGAGCAGATCCGAGATCTGTGGCAGAAATAATTTCTTATATTGCTTTCCATGTGCCAGCAATGGACATTTAATGGAGATGGCCAGGCTTCAAATTGGTCTCTAAAGTAGACATCAGTGCACTCTTTCCGAAAGAGTGGGGATGGCTTAGCCAAAATGGAGTCATTCTGCCTCAGCACATCAGAAAAAAGATTCTTCCGGAGCAAAAGCTTCTTCTGAGTACTAATGACTGATAGCCTCACATTTGGAGCAATTGCCTATCAAGTCAGAAGAATGGGCATATATATCCTAACAAACAACTGCAAAGAAAGGGTCACTGCAGACTGCAGCAGTCCAGAACACCATGCCATTATTAAATCTTCCCTGAAGATGTATAGTTGCCAACAACCCCACAGCAGGGGAAACTGTATGACAAGATATAAATCGACACTGTGCAGCCACTCAGTAATAGCCCTTTTTTTAAAAAAAACAGAAACATCATGGTTCTCCTGTAGTTTTTTACTATCCAAATCACACAGCAAAATGTGCATACTGTGTCAGAAGGGCAATGGCAATTAAACCCCCTTATTGTTGCCTGCTAACCCTATCAGTGTTAGTGATGTCCTAACACTATTGATGGCATAGGTAGCCATTTCCTTACACGGAATGCTTTCTCCAGGTATCTTGCCTTTGGAGAATTTAGAAAAATCCTAACACCAGTCAAGCTCAGCTATGTCTATCATTTATAGTCATTCAAAAAAGTGTAGACGGAATGGTGATGGGCTGCATGTAGAAAGTGGGGACACCTATTCCATGCAGAAGTATACCATGTGGAAGTCTGGGTAGTTATAGTACAGGCAGTTAATATAAAAATAAATATGAATGTGTATGTCTACGGAACACATTTTAAACCACCGACTTTACTTTTTTTTTTTTTTTTTTTTTTAAATCACACTTAATGTATACATTTTATAAAGAGAAATAGGTTAGTGTGTGCAACTTTACTGCTATAAAATTATTTTTGTGTGTTCAACGCACACAGCTTTGGGGCTTGCATCACTAAGCAGTGAAGCATGCAAAAATCTCACCACTGCACATTCAGCCATACGGTATTCTATACGCATAAACATAGCAACAGCCAATGAAAAGGTCAGCTATCTTTCTCTCTCTTGCTCCTCAAACACTTTCTACATTTATGTTTCCTTTTATTGTATTAATTACATTTAATCAGGCATCTGGTATAACTGATGCTGAATTTGGAGCTCTCCTAGTTTCAGGACTGGCTCTAGGGGTTCTGTTCCCCCGACAAAGTGGTAACCTCCGTTCTGCCAGCCCACACTCATCCACACAAACACTGAATATTTTGCTGCGCTTGGTAATGCCTGTTTTGTCTGCATGTTTATTCCATAAACCTCTGCACAACAAATATGGAATTTAAAATGGAAAAAAAAAATGTACATGGACTTTGCAATCATTCTCTAACATCAAAACCAACTCTTCTGCATCATACAAGGGCAAGTCGATAAATCCTCAAGAACCTAATGCCATGAGGGTTAAGATAGCACAATGTGTATAGCATCAGCCTTTCCCTTGTCGTGACCAAGGGCCAGACAATGGAACTAAACTGATTCACACCAGCTGCGGAACTCTTCCCATGAGTCAAAATAATTTGGTGGTTTTAGCATAATCTCCTTTGTCTGTATTACAAAATCACTTCAAAATTTTGCATAACTGTCTTTTGATGAAAGGAGGACCTAGGATTGGAATAAGAGACGTGCTGAAGGGCAGGATTGAGGTGCCTTTGCAGAGCTGCATGGAGTAGTCTCCAAATTGTCTGTCTTCAGTCCGAGGATCACTGACAGGACTACTGAGAAGTGATTCAGATAATCTAGATATTGTATAAGGCATACAATCCTGGAGTGCTATTTACATAACGTCCAAACAGTGGAAAAAAAGACATACATTTCCTTTGTGTGGGGGACAAAGCAGTGAAGAGCAGAGCTCGATGACGACCTCTATGCTTGTCATGTATGTACTTGTGGATTGTGGTAAACCCAGGGCACAGGGAGCATCTACTGGCTCATAATCTCACCTGGAGAGACAAAGTAGCCACATCCAGAACTCCCTACATAGCCTGTATTATCTGCTGCAGCCTGGCCATATCAGCACCCTGCCCAGTTGAAGATTCCATCCCTCAGCCCTGTGACTCTTCACAGGACACACACTTTTACTTATGCTTTGCTCCATTCACCAGAACGCGGCTCAGTGTCTAGAAAGCCAAAATACATTAAAGCTACATAAAAAAATCCATGCCCTTACCGCTATTAAATAATGGAAAATGCTCTCAGAGCAAAGCATATCTGGGAATTAATGACTGGTTCTGGTTTAGTGCCCCTCTGCTTCGTCTTGGGCCTCCAGTACCCCAAAACTGGTTGGTATTTCCTAGAAAATATCCTATACCTTGGCTATTATTATTTACATATTTTTGACAATTAGCAAAATGCTATGGACAGTTACGAAAGGCCTGGGAAGGGTAAATAGATTTATTTTAAATAACACTTTCTGTACAGGCAATGTTATAAAAATGGTACATTGTTACTCAACATATCTGCTCCCGGGGTGTATTAAGAGTAGTCAGTTTATTTTATTGACTAAAATAAACACTTACTACCCTTTACTTTTGTTAGTAACATTAGCGCAGAACTAAATATAACTGTAGGAGAGTGAGCAAAATTCTTCTACTGCTCCTCCTCCTCCAGAAGACTTAAGTGAGTTTCACATGGAGAATCTTTATTATTGGTGATAATGCATACAACTGAAAGAACACAGCTCAACCCTCAGTTCTTAGGCCGAATCTGCAGGGCTGGCAGATAGAATACCTTTTTTAAAATTCTTGTAAATGCAGCAAATTTGACACACAAACCACTGAGACACACAAAGAATCAATGACCCCGTTTGTTAAGTCTCATTTCAGAGAACAGTACACTTAAATAATTTTGCATGAAAATCGCTATTTAAATGGACAGATAAATCCCTCTTGCTTTGAACTGAAGCACAAAAATACAAAACCAAAACACAGAAAAAAATTCAATTTTTAAGTCCCTGACTTTTTCCAACATTTGCATTAAGTATAGCTTTGAGTTAAGATATTTAGCCTTATTCTTAGAGGTATGTTGGGAGAAAGGCATGGTCCTGTGGTCTGACCACCACAGCTCTAATCCTGGATCAGACAGCGACCCCCTCTTATTTAACCTTTCCATATTAGTTAATAATGTTTACTGTACCGACACCTCACAGGGTATTGTGAGGTTTAATCAGTTAATGTTTGCAAAGTGCTTTGAAAATGAATCTCATTATATAAAATGTTAAAGTATTATTAAGTTCAAACTCAGACTTTTATTAAAACTGGTTCATGGGAGGTAGAGTCTATTCAGATTAAAGAATCAAAGTTTTCCTGCCACTTGGAAATATTTGGACAGAAAATCTAAATACAAATGTTTCACATTAGTCACTTGAAAAGGACAGTTTGTAGAAACAGATTAATACCTTTTTTCAGAAGGCTAGGATTTACAGTGAAGAATACAGGATATAATAATTGTTTTTAGGCCAACAATACTGTGAAAAAATAAATTTAGTACAGAGGAATGTAAGGTGGCTTTGACCAATTGTTACAAAACTTGATAACATATGGGACTATTAAGCCTCTGTATTGAAGCATTTGCCATATAATCCAGTGAAATGGTCTATCCCTGTGCATTTTATTAATCTTTTGGGTCCTTTACGTTTTTGTTCTGGGCATAATTAAAAGTGAGAATATGTTTCTTCTGACAGCAACTTGTTCTCAAATTTAAAAGGCATAAATAAAATTTAATATATAAGGGAATACTGTAGGTTACATGGAGAATAAAAATGAGATTAATAAAACAGAGGTCATAGGAGGCAGATATAAAAACAAAAACCGCGAATATTGTTGTTGGCGTTTGCATTAAGCGTAAGATGAAAATGTAAGTTTTTCTTTAGCAATTAATGTTATAAAAAATCTAAAGTTGTATTTCAGTATAAGCATTTCTATTTACTAGGTAGTAATAAATGTTCATCCTTTTAGTAACATTTTAGATTTATAATGTATTATTTAGAGTGATTTTAGAGACAATAATATGTACAAAATATGGAATCAATGGGTTTTTTCCAGCAACAGTTTATTATGTTTTAATTAAAATTTTACCCCACCTAAAGGATACAGAAAAATGTGCTAGTATAAATCAGCCGTATTAAATTATATTTAATGGTTTATGTAAACCATTTAAATATTTATTTATTTAGACCATTTAAAACTGTCCAGTTTTAAATGGTCAACTTATATATGGGATGTTTAAAACAAAAAGGTTGGTTTAGTTAAGAAAAACTGACAATTCCACATGGCATTTTCACTAAGCATATATTTATGGTATAAATCCTCATTGATACAATATGTGCATCACTATTAGAATCACTAGGGTGCTGTGAATTCCATTCTACTTTCAAACTGCTTATTAGACAACTTCTAAAACCTGAGGTACTCCCATATCATAAGTGATGTCTACAAAATTGCTGACAGAGCCCTTTAGCAATAAATGCATGTTTAACAACCTTTTGTTGTTTACTGATCCCTGAGGAATTATAGGGGAAAAAACCTCTGGTACAATTATGATAGTTTGTTACACAGTTTACATAAATAAAATGATTACAAGTTTGTGTGTGCTATTGTTTGAAATTTAATTGCTAAACTGGAGGAACTCAGGAGAGTCCTGACTAAGTATCTATTTGATACTACACCCTGCATTCTACACCCTCTGATTTTCTTGTACTTTTTAATGCTGGTAATAGAGCATATTGCTAGGTCAAACCATGAACTCCACAGTCAGTCAAAACTTCCATTAAATTCTGTGGAAAATGGGAGATTTGCATGAATATGGAATGTAGAGTTTGGTCCCATATTAGCTACTAATACCTCTGCTAATACATGATGCTACTGTACTGAGCTCACAGTACTGAGAATAGAGGAACACGACAACGTTTTAAGAAAAACACTTCAATGTGTTGATATGCTCCTTAATTTTTGCAAACAACAAAAAACATTTTTCAACCACTAATAAAGAACTTTTTTTTTTAAAACAAGAAATTATAAAAAATTTAATTTCTATCACAGCAGTTTTCATTTGGCACCGCTTCAGAGACCACTCTGCTTTCAGGATAGAGTTTTTTCACCAGATTTTTTAGTGAGATATTTCCTGTTTAGATAAATAGTTTTTTTTTTTAATTATATCAAGGAAAAATACATCACCGTTTTTTTTTTCCAGCTAAATTGTGGGCATGACAAAATAATGTTATTTTATGGGACACTGCAGCAGCTTACAAACCATTAGAAAAGAATGTAATCCAACTTTCTGATACATAAGAGCGGCTAGGTAGCCTTCCACTTCCCAACTGTTAGGCATTATTTTGATGTTAAACACAGAATTAAGCTGCTAGAATTAATTTTGTTTAAATTTATAAACAGTTAATTGAGCCAAAGCTGCTTATTACATTCTTTAGAAATGTGTTTAACGGAAGTCTGCTCTTGCTACTAGTCATGATTTAGATATTCCTTTTACCTTTAATTCTTTAATTGTCTGTGATTTGTATTTGATTATTTATTTTGCTACTTCTTGATTTACCAAGTGCTTTAACATTTTTATAGTTAGATATTAATATAAAAGTAAATACATTATACTATAGAAACAAAAGGCAAGGTTAGCAATGTTTTAGCCTTGAAGCTCTCTGAAGATAACATCATGGTTAAATCTGAAGATACCGTCAGACTGAAATATGAGATGTAAATTAGTCCATCATGGCCTAACAAAAGTTTAATCAATAATTTTGTATATTGCCTCTGGTTTTATTATCTATGCTATTCCAGCATGTAATTTTATTAAGTCCTTTTTATTTTTGCAGTGTACACTCTGTTGCAATACAAGGTACGGTATGAATTGACATTTTAACCACTGGAGCGGCAAATGTTGATTGAAGTGTTTTATCTAATAAATCTCTAATTATTACAGTCTAAGTTGAATAAGCTGAATAAAGTACTCCTGATTAAACAGCTTTTTCTTGAGTTACTTAAGTTACTGAACATAAGCAGTTTTGTTTAATGTTGTTCAATCTCAAATCAATTCTAAGGACCTTTTTCAATTTCTTTCTCTGACCTTCCTGGCCAGAGTTATTTACGTTCTGTGCAAGTGCTATGTACATAAGTGATTTATTCCCCTTCAGGAGGCTCATATATTTTGTTCTGAAATGGTAAGGGATTTAAAAAATAAATTCTCATAATTACACAAAAAATATTTTGATATAGCATGAATTACATGTGAAAGAAAGAATGCTTGTTAGTTAAATATGTGTAAATAGAAGTGTCCACCCTCCACTTTGGACAACTTTATGCTTTGCTTTTTTATGGACTTTCATGACCATGGATTTTTATTGCACAGAATGTGAAAGTGCAAAAACCTACTTCTCCATGGATAGGGTGACCAGATGTCCCATTTTTAAAGGGACAATCCCATTTTTGGGTACTTTTTCTTATATAGGTGCCTATTACCCCCCACCCCCGTCCTGTTTTTTCACAGTTGCTATCTGGTCATCCTATTCATGGAGTAATGTAGTTGCAAAATTTAATGCAGAAATAGAAGACAGATAATCAGGGTGAGGGAGACAGTGTCAGAAGTATATTACTTATCTATATTACAGACACAGGGACATTTTCTTTCAGCTTGATTGTCAGAGCCCTTACTTGACCACAAAGGGATGCAAGAAGGAGCAAGGCCTACAGGACTACGATGGGGAAAGTAGGGGCTACTTTGCCCAATGCTCCTTGCTGAGAACTAGGCAATGAGGAGAGAGTGAAGAGAAAACACAAGGAGGAGTAAGCTTCTCCACAAAAAGAGGTGAAGTAACTTACTGCTTCCCCAAAATAAAGGGGAAGCAGGGTGGAAACTGACTCTCCAAAGCCACAATTCATCCTGTGATCTTCTCCTGGGCCAGTGCAGCTAACATGCATATTCTATATGCATAGTCTGTAAGAAAGAACACATAGTTGTGGTCTTGAGCTTCACATGGGGAGCACAAGTGTGGATGCAACTTAAGAGCACCTAAGAAGAGCTGTCCTCAGCCAGGACACCTTCCTTTTGTTTTTATAGTAGCCAAAGCTCCACTATATGCAGCCCGCGAATCACAAAAAGATATAGGACTGATGATAAAGAAATGAAAGCTTAAAACAATAATGTCAGACAAGAACAGCAGACAAACAGGCCTTCTCAACAGCAAGATACCAAAGATGTTTCAGAAAATAAAGATTTAGTGTCATAAAGACACTTCTTTTTGGATACAACTAGAACATCCTCATCAACTGCTAATCATCTGGCTTGATAACAAACAATTCCATGAAGGGAAGACAGAACTTATAAAAGGTATGAAGGGCGCTAACTATATTTACTACAATCCAGACCTCTCATATAATCCTCTTGTACTCCCACATCAAAAGCTTTCTATGGTCAGTGATAGGACATGAAATTCAAAGAGGAGTTCATGATATGTATTTATTTTTAGGCATTTCTCTCAAACAGGTTTGCGGTTTACAGCGTGGCAGGAAAATCCCGTTTAAAAGTGTGTATGAGTGAAGATTGCTTCCCACATACCATACATTTGTTCCTAACCTCTTTGAAATTTATGGAATTTAATGATATTTTAATATTTACTCCTTTATATATGTTTCTATGTAGGGGTATTCTACTATTCTGATAACATTAATCAAGAAATCTATTTATCTGATATCCCACTATTTAAAAATATTTTGCTGAAAACAGAGAATAAAGCAGCATTAGCACTAATGTAAATGGAAGTTAAAATATTTTGATTTTTTTCTTTCAAAAATGTTCCCTCATCAACATATATCATCTTTTATTATGTGTTCTATGTGCAGCTGTTGGAAACATCCATGCTTCTGGATTTACACTTCTATTCTCAAACCTAGCTATCAATATACAAATGAGAAATTTGTTACTGAATGTGGTGTTTTTAAACACAGTTAACTCTATCAAATGAAGGCCTACTCCTGCAAACACTCATGCATGCAACTAACTATACACATGAGAATAGCCCTAAAGACTTAAAGGGGACTAGAGACACAAAGTGGGTGAGGGAATATATTTTATTGGACCAACTTCTATTGGTGAGATACACAAGGTTTCGAGCTTACATGGAGCTCTTCAGGTCTGGGTAGGGTTACCATATTTAAAAAATAAAAAAAGAGGACACTCCACGGGGCCCCGGCCCCGCCCCTTTCCCACCCCGCCCCCGCCCCCAACTCCGCCCCTTCCCCGCCCCAACTCCCCCTTCTTCCTCCCAGCCACACGAAAAGGGCTGCCCAAGCGCTACTGGCTTCACGGTTTGCCGGTCAGCCCCCAGACCCTGTGCCCCCGGCCGGCGCTTCCCCAGCATAGCTGGAGCCTGGGAGGGGAAGCGCCCAGCCGGGGGCGCAGGGTCTGGAGGCTGCCCGGCAAACCCGTGAAGCCGGTAGCACTCGGGCTTCGGGCAGCCCCTATGCCTCCGGACCCTGTGCCCCCGGCTGGGCACTTCAGCTCCTGGGCTCCGGCTGCTCTGCTCCTCCCCGGACTCTTCGGCTCTGTTTAAGAGCCAAGCTGCCCGAGCCAGCGCTACCGGCTTCGGGCAGCCCCCTTGCCTCCGGACCCTGCGCCGTTGGAGCAGAGCAGCTGGAGCCCGGGAAGGGAAGTGCCCAGCCGGCGGCTCGGGGTCCGGAGGCACGGGGGCTGCCCGAAGCTGGTAGCGCTGGCTCGGGCAGCTTGGCTCTTAAACAGAGCCGAAGAGTCAGGGGAGGATCAGAGCAGCTGGAGCCCAGGAGGGGAAGCGCCCAGCCGGGGGCGCAGGGTCTGGAGACTGCCCGGCAAACCATGAAGCTGGTAGCGCTCGGGCTTCGGGCAGCCGCTATGCCTCTGGACCCTGCGCCCCCGGCCGGGCACTTCTCCTCCCCAGCTCCAGCTGCTGTGCTCCTCCCCTGACTCTTCAGCTCTGTTTAAGAGCCGAGCTGCCCGAGCACTCCGGCTTCAGGCAGCCCCCTTGCCTCTGGACCCCAGCTGCCGGAGCAGAGCAGCTGGAGCCGGGGAGGAGAAGTGCCCGGCCGGCGGCTGGGGTCCGGAGGCATGGGGGCTGCCCGAAGCCGGTAGCACTGGCTCGGGCAGCTTGGCTCTTAAACAGAGCCGAAGTCTGAGTCAGGGAGGAGCAGAGCAGCCGCGGGAGAGGAAGTGCCCGGCCGGTATTTTTCCCCGGACATGTTCGGCTTTTTGTCAATTCCCCCCGGATGGGGGTTTGATTGCCGAAAAGCCGGACATGTCCAGGAAAAAACGGACGTATGGTAACCCTAGGTCTGGGAAACTACTGGGACTACTCACATGTGTAAAGTTAAGAGCTTGTGTACTTGTTTGCAAGATCAGAGCCAAAGGGTCTATCCTACAGTTCTTTCTCAGTCAAAATTCCCATTAAAGTTTATGTAATTTTGCTGAAGTAAAACTTTAGGCTGGAGTCTCAAGAAGGTAAATGGCAGAAAACACTGATTTATACTTTGCCATGATGCTTTCTATTTTCAGTGTGTATATTCTTTCATTTTATTTTACTCTTCACACCATTTATCGCGAGTACAGAAATAATTCTAAGAATAAACAAAAAATTGAGAATAGACCTTTTCATGGATTAATTTGCCAGGTAAAATTTGCTTTCAGAATAAATAATAATAGTTTAAGGCATAGCCTGTTCGCACTTGTGAAACTGTTCTTGTTTGGAATTTGTTTCATTCATTGGATCAAGCGCAATGATTATTTAGAGCTTTAATGAGACATGTATAATGTACATGAAATCATTTTCAGGCGAAAAGAAACAACATGGACTACTGTGAATCTATTTACATGCCAGCTATGTTATGGCTATTCTAGTTACCATTACATAGGCAAATTGACAGAGTTAAACTACACAGCATATATCCACTTTTATCTTGAAACCTAATACAAATGTTCAATTCAGAACATCTTTAAATTAAGTCATCGGGCCAAATCCAACCCACTGTTATACAGAAATATGGTAAGGGATGGAGTCAGTCTCTTATTTCTATCTTAGCTAGATCTGCACCGGACTGATCAGTCTTCAGCAGATTTGGCCTGGTATGGAAGGGGTGTATAGCTCCTCAACAATTCTGTGGGTGGGAAGCCTCTGTAAATTAACTTATCATGCACATCCTGATCCCCCTTCACACATCCTGACCTACAGCCTTTGGGGAGGCAGGAATTCACCAAGGAATCAGTTCAATGCACAGATCAGTCCAACACTTTTATTACAGAATCACAGTGTCATTGAAAGGGGCAGTTCATGAGAATATAATTAATGTAATGCTTCAGGAAGGAACCTGAACTCCCATCACCGGACAGACAGTCCAAACTGCCCCTTGAGCTTCCATCTCTAATCACTGATTAGGGCACCTCCCTTCCTGGGGATAACGGCCAATTCTTGCATGTATCTCAAGCTCATAGTGACCATACCCCCGAGGCTGCTCCCTAGGTCTGTCTCCCAGCCTAAATTCTGACTCTGGGTTTCTGCCACCTCCCTTCAGCAGCAGATTGCCTCTCCAGCAAAGCCACACCAAACCCCTTCCACACCATGCCCAGTCTCTCTCCGGAGAATCACCTGGCCCAGAAAGAGCTGGTAAATTCAGGAAAAGACAGTTACCTTTCCATAATTGGTGTTCTTTGAGATGCGTTGCTCATGTCCATTCCACATTAGGTGTGTGTGCTCGGCCACATGCACCAGTGCCGTAAGTTTTTCCCTCAGCAGTATCTGTAGGGGAGCAGCTCCGACACCCTCTGGAGTAGTGCCCGCAGGGCCTTGTATAAGGGATGCCACCAGCTCCCCACACGCTCAGTTCCTTCTTGCTGGAAACTCCGACAGTGGGGAAGGAGGGCAGGTTGTGGAATGGACATGAGCAACACATCTAGGAGAACACCAGTTACGGAAAGGTAACTGTCTTTTCTTCTTTGATTCCTTGTTCATGTCCATTGCACATTAGATGACTCCCAGCAGTTCCCGTGGAGGCGGGTAGGAGTTCACAGCTGTGCAGATTGCAATACAGCTCTGTCAAACCCAGCGATGTGTCTCTGACCTGCTGAGTGAAGGTATAATGAGACGTGAACATGTGGACCGAGGACCACGTCATGGCTCTACCGATGTCCTGGATCAGAATGTGCGCCAGGAAGGCCACTGAAGATGCCTGCACTCTAATCGAATGGGGCTTGACGATCGGCGGGAGCTTTGTTAGCTCGAAACAGGTCTTTATGCAAGAGGTGATCCAGTTGGAAATCCTCTGCAAAGAAACCAGAAGGCCCTTCATCCTATTCGCTGTAGCAATGAAGAGCTGAATCAATTTACAGAAAGGCTTGGTAAGTTCCAAGTAAAAAGCCAAGGCCCTTCGGATGTCCAGCACGTGCAGACGCCTCTCCTCAGCAGTCTTGTGCGGCTTGGGACAGAACAGAGGGAGGAATACACCCTGGCTCATGTGGAAGGAAGATACCACCTTTGGTAGGAAGGCTGGGTGGGGCCGCAGCCAGCTGGACCTTGTCCTTATAAAACACTGTGTAAGGCGGTTCCGAGGTCAAGGCCTTAATATCGGAGACTTGTCTTGCCGACGTCATCACCACCAGGAAAGCGATCGTATTGAGGACCCAGCGGTCCAAAGTTATTGCCGACCATGCAGGGAGGAAAAAGGAAAGGTGGCTGCAAAAAAATGGGAAAATAGGATCCAGGAAACCGACTGGCAGGTCGCCCCGGGTGCACCCTCAAAACAACTTTTTAGCTCCGTGCTTGGAGAGGGTCGAGCCCAACTGGGCAGAGGGTGGGGGCAGGTGGCTTGTGCACCGTCTGTAGCCCTTGGGCTTTTTGTGCGGCTGGTCCTGCAGGGGCTGATTCCCTTGTGCCTGGGGAAGTTGCCGTTTCAACCATTTACGTGTTAGGCCCAGAACATAGAGCCCCAGGGTTTTTAGGGTGGTTTGGGAGTTCTTCAGCCCATGTAACTTCTTGTCCATCTGCTCCGCGAACAGGGCCTGGCCATCAAATAGGAGGTCCTGAATCGACTGCTGAGCCTGGGAGGAGAACCCAAAGAGGAGCAGCCAGGACTCTCGCCGCATGGAAATGGCGGACGCCATGGTGCGGGCGGCAGAGTGTGCAGCATTTGATGTCACTTGAGGGGCTGCCCTGGCAGTGGCCATGCCATCTTCGAGGAGGGCCCGGAATTCCTTCCAGGAGGGCACTCTCAAACATGGCCGTGGCCTGCCACATATTGAAGTTGTAGCAGCCAGGGAGGGCCTGGTGGTTGGCCACCCTCGACTGTAAGCTAGACGAGGAATACATTTTTCGTCCGAACAAGTCTATTCTCCTGGAGTCTTTATTTTTGGTGGTAACTCCGGGTTACCCCTGGTGTTCCCTGTGGTTAGCTGCCTCAACGACCAAGGAATTGGGGCAGGATGGGAGTAAAGGTATTCGTGCCCCTTAGTCGGGACAAAGTACTTACGCTCTGCCATTTGAAAATGGGGGGCAGAAAGGAGGGGGTTTGCCACTAGGCGCTGGATATCTTCAATACCCCTTCGTGACGGGGAAGGGCCACCCTAGCAGGGCTGTGGAGGACAGGACATCACCTAGGGAGTCCGCTTGCTCCTCCAACTCCTCTGCCTGCAGGCCAAGGTTGGTCACGACCCTCTTCAACAGCTCCTGGTGCGCCTTAGCATCATCCAGAGGAACCGGGTGAGGGGCTCTGTGATGGTCTCATCCACAGACTACGAGGAGGAGGCCGTTACCGCAGGTTCCATGACACCCATTGGTAGTCCAGCAGGCTGTTCCCCTGAGTCCATATGGACTTGTGGGGTCTTATCCCCCTGGGCCTCAGGCACCGGAAGGAATTGGGTCGTCGATGCCACTGGCCTGTCCGAGTCCCTGACGCCGAGCAGGCAGGCTGGGAGGGCTGGGTGAACCCCCACAAGTTCCAGGGGTACCACGGGCCCAGCCACTGGGCCTGGGGTCATGGGGCAGCTTTTGGTATTGACGATTCAGGCAGCACCGAGGGCCTGGGAGGCTGCCCCGTCGATGTGGAGCCTTGCTTCGTACCGGCGCCATATCCGGAGCTACTGCTGCCCAGTCACCCGGATCCACTGGAACGGCAACCCTGTGCCTGGTGATAATCATAGTCACATCTAGAGGAGGACCAGTCCGAGCTGGACGTGTGCCTCCGTGGGGACCTAGGTGACCGGCGGCGCTCAGCGGATCCACAACAGGAGACTCGCAATTGACGCCTCACGCTTCAAGACCGGTACTAAACGAGGAGTGGGACCTGGAGGTATAGCGGGCCGGGAGGGATCTGTCTTGCGGATCATTGTCAGGGCCCATGGCTGTGGTCCTCCGATCATTCCTGGGATCTGTAGCGGTGTTCCAGTGATGCGAAAGGCCAGTCCCAATGTTCCTGCCAGGGAGCGCATGGGTCTGCGCCAGGTAACCGGCGAAGTGCGCCTCGAATCCCACTGCTGGTGCCCAAGGTCCAGTGACTGTAGAGAATGTCTGCCTCTCTAACTCGGAGGCATGATGGCTTCAAGTGGGTGGATGGTGGTGGGACGCCCCCCATGATGGGGAGCGGTACCATTGAGGCGAGGATGGACAGAAAGATCCCAAGGCGGGCTTACCCTGAAGTCTGGGATGTCAGGATCTCCTGCACAGCCTGGAGCGCTTCAGGCATCGACGGCACCTGAAGCTGATGAAGGCCCACCTCTGTGTCCAGGCTTCCAGGCAAGGAACGGGGTGGGATGCATCGCTCAATGTGAGCTGAGGCCTGACTTCCCGACAGGGGAGATGAGCTGCCCAGCGTAGGTCTTAGCTCGCCCCCAGCCCTGTCCTTCCCCTTGCAGGGAGTAGGAGACAGTCCCCTACTGGCCTTCTTTGACTTCTTGGACGGGGCGATGGACAGGGATTGGTGCTGGCTTATCGACGGCGGGGCACTACGCACTAACGGTGCTGGGTGCCGAGTTGGACCTTTGCTCCGGGGCCGGAGTGAGCGCCAACTCCATCAGGAGCACTTTGAGTCTAATCTCACGCTTTTTCTCGGTCCTAGGCTTAAAGGACTTGCAGATTCGACACTTATCACTTATGTGCCCTTCACCGAGGCACCTGAGACAGCTTCTATGTGGATTGCTCATGGGCATGGGCCATTTGCAGCGATCTCAGGGCTTAAAGCCTGGGGCCCAGGGCATGTCCGTCCCCCGGCTAAGTCCCTGACGGGACTAACAAAACTATAACTACTGCTAAGGGCTAACTAACTCAATTACTAACTTTACAAGAACTCTAAGCATAAGCAATGCTAGTAAGAGCAGCGAACATTCCGTGCACCCTCACTGGCAGCAAGAAGGAACTGAGGGTGGGGGGAGCCGGCAGCGCCCCTTATACCGCACCATGCAGGCGCCACTCCAGAGGGCGCAAGAGCCACTCCCCTCCGGATACTGCTGAGGGAAAAACTTCCGGCACTGGTGCATGTGGCCGAGCACACACACCTAATGTGGAATGGACATGAGCAACGCATCTCGAAGAAGAATTAGTGTTTTATACAACCATTACTTTTGTGTGACCATGGGCCTGGATTAGATCATTAATCAGAAATTAGCTTTCTCTGATGCATACAAACTACTGATTTAGTGTAAAACTGTAGATAGAAACTGCGCAATTGTCATCAAATTTAGGAAAAATAAGTAAACCATCTGAAGATTGAAGTCTTCATAGATCCATAGTTTGGGATTATTTCCTTAACTTTGAAAGATAACATTATAAATTATATTTTTATATTTATAACACACCCATTATTCTGAAAAATCTCAGAGCACTTTGACAAACTTAATTAATATACAAATTATACACAAGGATCACTTCACTAAACACTCAAGTGCAGCCATCTCTAGAGTGGAATTTGGCAAACATATGACAATACAAACTCTACATAAATGTTTTGTAGAGGAAGCAATACATTTTGTAACTGAACTGAAGGGGAAAATTTGGTAGACAAAGTGCTATTACGTGAGCTTCAGTTTGGCGAATGCATAAAAGTTAAAGATTTTTGGTTCTTGAAGTATTACAAATTGAACCTGATTTCTACATCTCATCCAAAAGATAACACTCCCAACACTATGCTGGGGCATTGGTTCAGTGCTGTCTCAGAGCAAGTAGTGCCACCTGCTGACTCAAAAAGCCAAACAGATTTATGTGAGAGTTCAGTGTGCACAATATAACTTAATTTAATGGTTCATTTGAGTGAAAATATACAAGGAAGGGAGGGTGGCTACCCACCGATCTAAGAAAACTACCATACCTCAGAAAAAAATGCAAGTCTTTTCCCTACAGCCCAATAGGAAATGCACTTCAAAGACTCTACGCAAATAATTATTCAGAACAGAAGTACTTATCATTGTGGTATAAAACCTTTAATTAAGAGATGCAGGAATAGATATTCTTCCTTGATAGTACCACAGATTTCAAATGCTTTCTGAGATACAGCATACTAAAAGTGCTTATGGCTTGAATTTACTCCCTATTCTTCAGCTTTCAGCAGTAACCATACTATAAAATCAGATAGGGTGAAAAATGCTCCAATTCTGTGCCTTTGTTGTCATTCAGGAAAACTGAGCACTCAGGACACTATCCTTGCTGCACCGATAACCCAAAGCTTGACTCCTTTCACAGCATTATGTAACACTGTTTTGTAACTTTATGACAAGGATTTCCCAGTTGCAGCTTTTCAAACCTTCGGTCATAACTATAAAGGGAAGGGTAACAACCCTCCTGCGTACAATACTATAAAATCCCTCCTGGCCAGAGACACCAAAATCCTTTTACCTGTAAAGGGTTAAGCAGCTCAGGTAACCTGGCTGACACCTGACCCAAAGGACCAATAAGGGGACAAGATACTTTCAAATCTTGGTGGGTGGAAGGCATTTGTTTGGGGTGTGTTCGCTCTTGGGACTAAGAGGGATCGGACATCAATGCTCTCCAAATCTTTCTGAACAAGTCTCTCATATTTCAAACTTGTAAGTAACAGCCAGGCAAGGCGCATTAGTTTTATCTTTGTTTTCTCAACTTGTAAATGTTCCTTGCTAGAGGGAGGTTTATCCCTGTGTTGCTGTAACTTTGAAACTAAGGCTAGAGGGGATTCCTCTGGGCCCTTTGAATCTGATTACCCTGTAAAGTTATTTTCCATCCTGATTTTACAGAGATGATTTTTACCATTTCTTTAATTAAAATTCTTCTTTTAAGAACCTGATTGATTTTTCATTGTTTTAAGATCCAAGGATTTTGGATCTGTGTTCACCAGGACTAATTGGTGAGGGTATACTCTCAAGCCTACCCAGGAAAAGGGGTGTAAGGACTTGGGGGGGAGGAATTAGTCTCAAATCTGCCCAGGAAAGGGGGGGTTAGAGACTTGGGAAATATTTGGGGAAAGGCAGAGTTCCATGTGGCTCTCCCCTAAGATTTGGAACACGTTTAGTGGTGGCAGCTTACTGTTAATCTAAGCTGGTAAATAAGGTTAGGGGGCTTTCATGTGGGTCCCCACATTTGTACCCTAGAGTTCAGAGTGGGGAAGGAACCCTGACACCTTCCCTAGAAAAATTATGTTCATCATTAACAGTTGCCAACTTTAATGTCAGAGATTCCCAAGTGGCCCCCTCAAGGATTGAACTCACAACCCTGGGTTTAGCAGGCCAATGCTCAAACCACTGAGCTATCCCTCCCCCACAACTTTAATGTGTTCCTCAAATTTCAATCCCACTAGAGTATAGCAATAAAAAAATACAACAAGGAAGCACTAGAAATGCTTTTTATACAATGCACTAAACTAATGTGTTAATTTTTATTTTAAAAAGGACATAAAATCCTGGATGGACTTAAAGGGTTTGTTGCAACCAGAAAGCAAAACAGTTCGACAGCCAGCTTGTAA
This sequence comes from Malaclemys terrapin pileata, assembly GCF_027887155.1. Lineage (NCBI taxonomy): Eukaryota > Metazoa > Chordata > Testudines > Emydidae > Malaclemys > Malaclemys terrapin. Next base: position 48,611,579 of record NC_071515.1, on the reverse strand, counting down.
AACAATTCAACAGGACTGGTATGAAGAAAGACAAAGAGGTTGGCAGAAAAATGGCAGGTTACTACAGAACTAAAGTACTACAGAACTAAACATCTCCTTAAAAATAAACCCGATAAGAATATGAATAAATACTTTGTCTTAGAGTCTCTTGATTCCAAAAAGTCACTGGCCATCTGAAATGGAATCTGCCATATAAAATACTTGAGTTCACTAATTCAGAGAGTCTCACAAAGGAGTTTAAAGATCTGTGAAGCATTCACTTATATCCTATAACTCCATGGGGTTTTGATGGCTTTAAGTCCATTGTATCCTTGATATATCAACTACTAGATACCAGAGGCTGGTCTGTAATTGGTTTATCTTCTACAGAGTAATGAAAAGTTGAAATTGAAGCTAAGGTAGGTAAAATCCAGATTCTGACAAACACAGGAAGTATAAATCCCCTCCAAAAAACTGCTTGTGTAAAAAATATGCTGTAATTGTTTGACCTAATATCAGACAGCAAACCTTTTTCACTTAAAGTTATGAGCTTTCTAGTGAGAGAAAGAATTCGTGGTAAATTGTAATAACTGCACTTTGGACTTACATAGTGCTTTTCATCCACAGATCTCAAAGTGCTTCACAAAAGTGACTTGCTTTATAAAGAAGATTTACCTGCTTCTGGTGTTCAGATTGGACGTTAAGAAATTTGGGATTTCTAGACAGAATAGTAAGATTGACTTGAGACGTCCACGAAGCTGATGACTCAAATGACACACACACTGAGACTCAGTGTAGCTTAAGATCACTGAGACCTCAATGTTCTTTGAAGATTCTCCCACACTGAGGTAAATCATGGCCACAGGGGAGGCTGGCCGGCCACGTAAAGGCCTGATCAGTGCCCATTGAAGTCCATGGGAATATTCTCACCGACTTCAACAGACTTTGCATCAGGACCTAGAAGTAGTGACTGCCAGTATCCGCTGAATCTATTAGAGTCTACCCAGTAAAACCACAGCATCGTGAGTTCTTTCAATCACAAAAAAAGATTTTCATTTGAGTTACAGGTAATAAGAAAAATATAGATTCTGCAGTTGCTTGGAGAGAGTATGTTGGGGTTTAGATAATTAGAGAATTAAAGAGATTCTAGCATCAATATAAATTGCAGTAGTAATTTACAAACAAAAACAATTATTCTGTAACAGTAAAAGAGGAACAGTGTTCAAGTGGCTAGGGCACCAGAGTGGGACTCAGGAGACCTCAGCTCAAATACCACTTCCATCACAGACTCTCTGTGGCACCTTGGGCACTTCCCCCTGCTCTACACTTAAAATTTAGATCAACCTAGCTATGCTGCTCAGGGGTATGAAAAACACTGTAGTTAAGCTGACCTATCCCCCTGGGTGGATGTGCTAGGTCAATGGAAGAATTCTTCTGTTGAACTAGCTACCACCACTGAAGGAGGCAGATTACCTACATCAGTGGAAAACGCCTTCCTATTGATGTAGGAAGCATCTATACTATAGCGGCGTAGCTGCAGCTGTGCCACTGTAGCCCCCATTGCATAGACATGTCCTGAATCTCTCTGTGCCTCTTCCCACTTTGTAAAATGAGGAAAATAGTACTTTACGACCAGTACTCAGATGCTACTGATGGGGCCATAGATTTACATATGCTTGGAAGGATTCGATTTTTATCAGTAAATGTTGGAAAATGTCAATTTCACCTACGTACACAAACTGATGAAAAGCCATTTCCACTAATGATCATCTAAATTTACAATTAAGCAAAGTAAGAAAAATGCTGCTTGAGAATTTAGAGCGTGATTTAAGGATATTTACTTTGAACATTTTGACTTGTGATGTTGATAGTTTGTGTTTTAATGATTTTAAAGCTTTAACTTTAGAATCTCAACATCTACAATCATTAAATATTTATTCTCTTTCCCCCCTTAATTTCTCACAAATGTGAAAATTTGAAATCAATAAAAATAAAAAAAATCCTTAAAACCCATAATTTTACCCAACTATGACAATTTAAAATTGACAAAAAAAATAAAAATAAACATTGATATTATCCATCAAAATTATAAAAAAATAAAATTGAATTCTGCTTAGTCTAGACAGACAGATGTGCTATTTAAAAAAAAACATATTTCAGTTTTGGGTTGTTAATACAATCTAAGATTTTGTGTACACACACACGGCAAAATACTACTTTCAACAGCAGTGGCATAAATATTAAATATTTTCATTCAAATAATCTGAGTTGTTTTGGATTTAAACTGGTATTGCAGAGAACACAATTTCTCCTTTTAATATTTAGCAAAAGTTAATGACTACTGTTTGCTTTTTATTTACCTTATACAATAAGAAACTGAACTGATTTGAATTTTGCTGAATTGTACTAATAAAATGCTTCATAAAAAAAGTACCAGTAATATTAATTTAAAATGCATTTTGTAAAGTACAGTGAAGTGAAAAACGCTTTAAATATATGTAGACATTACTTCATTTTAGGTTGGTGTGACAGGGTGTACTCACCCCGCACTGGACAGGAAGGGGTTAACTCTTCCTTGGTGGCTGAGGAAGCCATGCCCCCATGACCCTACTGGGCATGCTCCAGGTGCAGTGGCTGTATAAAGGCAGGCAACCCAGCTCAGTCGGGGCTGACCGCTGGAGGAGAAGTACATAGCATACAGGCTCTCGATGGGGAGCAGCTATCAACCCACCCTGCGGAAGCTCAAAGCGCTGAGGCCCCAGCTGACGCCCAAGTGCCTGCTGATACCCAGGAGGGAGCGGAGACGTTGGGAACAGCCCCAGCCAAGCAACCCGAAGACACCCCAACTACTGCCACCAGAACCACGGCAAGAAGTAGCCGTGGAGGGGACTAACCATAGTCCCGGACATAGGCACCATGTTGCGGTTGGATCCCTGCTGACCTCAGTGGTGGAACCCTCTGCCACTACTAGGGGCCTGGGCTGGGACCCGGTGGAGTAGGGAGGACCTGGGACCCCCTACCCTAGTGTCTTAAATTGTTTACAGTGTAAATTACTGTAAGGTGAATGCACAACTGGTTGAAAGACTGTATTCAGTGGTTCCTCGTGGGAGGGCGTACCTAGAAAAGTCCCAAAGGGATCAGTCCCGGGTCTGGTACTAGTCAATATTTTTTTTAATGATTTGGATTATGGAGTGGAGAGTATGCTTATAAAATCTGAAGCTCACACTGGGAGGAGATTAGGATTAGAATTCTAAACAACCGTGACAAATTAGAGAATTGGTCTGAAAACAACAAGTTGAAAGTAGTACTCAGAAAAATCAAATGCTCAACTACAAAATAAGGAATAATTGGCCAGGTGGTAGTACTGTTGAAAAGGACCTGGGGGTTATAGTGAATCATAAATTGGATATGAGTGATGCAGTTGCTAAAAAGGCTAATATCATTCTGGGGTGAATTAATAGGCATTTTTTTTTAATGGAGATATCCCATCTCCTAGACTGGAAGGGACCTTAAAAGGTCATTGAGTCCAGCCCCCTGCTTTCACTAGCAGGACCAAGTACTGATTTTGCCCCTGATCCCTAAATGGCCCCCTCAAGGATTGAACTCACAACCCTAGGTTTAGCAGGCCAATGCTCAAACCACTGAGCTATCCCTCCCCCCATGTCAGATGTAAGATACAGGAAGTAATTGTTCCCCCATTCAGCTCCAAAGGAGACCAACAAAAATGATAAAAGGTTTAGGCAAGCTGACCTAAGAGGCAAGATTTAAAAAACTTAGCATGTTTAAACTTGAGAAAAGAAGATAGAGGACCTGATAACAGTCTTCAAAATATGGTAAGGGCTGTTATAAAGAGGACTGTGATCAATTGTTCTTGTCCACTGAAGGTAGAACAAGTAGTAATGGGCTTAATCTGCAGCAAGGAAGATTTAGGTTAGACATTAGGAAAAAGTTTCTAACTATAAAGGTAGTTAAGCTCTGGAATAGGCTTTTAAGAGAGATTGTGGAATCCCCAATATTAGAGGTTTTTAAGAACAGGTGGGACAAACATCTGTCAGGGTTGGTCTAAGTTTACTTGGTCCTGGCTCAGTACACGGGACTGAAATGGATGCCCTCTCAACAGGGCCGGCTCTAGGCACCAGCAAAACAAGCTGGTGTTTGGGGCGGCACATTTTTAGGGGCGGCATGGCCGGCGCCAGAATGCCGCCCCTAAAAATGTGCCCCGGCCGCCCTAGCTCACCTCCGCTGCTGCTGCCACGGCGCGCAAAACAGCTGATTCGCGCGCCGCTACTCGCCCTCCATCCCAGGCTCTCAAACCAGGGAGGGAGGGGGAGCAGCGGCGCGCGAATCAGCTGTTTCGCGCGCTGCGGCGGCTCAGGGTCTCCCCCTCCCTCCCAGGCTCTCAAACCTGGGAGGGAGGGGGAGACTCCGAGTGGCCGCAGTGCGGCGCGGCTTCTCCCCCTCACTCACTCCCTTCCTCCTGGGGGGAGGAGGCAGGGCTGGGGATTTGGGGAAGGGGCGGAGTTGAGGCGGGGCCGGGGTAATTAAATGGGGGGGGGCGGCCAAAATTGTTTTTGCTTTGGGCGGCAAAAATCCTAGAGCCGGCCCTGCCTCTCAAGGTCCATTCCAGCCTTATGTTTCTATGAAGCCAACATATTTGGGACTATTTGCCTGTTTGGGGCTATTCTCAGTGCAGGATTTCTGGTATTTTATCTTTGCATTTTTTCAGTAATTTTTGAGAATGAAAACTGCCTTTTCTACCAGTTAATTATGCTTTCCACTTGCTGAATAAGTTGCAAACCTACAGTTTAGTGAGGCTGCAGCATTAGAAGCTGCTGTGTTTTGTAGCACACAATTGTGTACCAGACTGACTATAGTGGTTGATGCTGTGAGACCCCCTGCCTCCCCTCTAAAAGCCCAACATTCAAGGACCTAGAGAATAGTCAAGGACAGACTTGTTGGGTGTTGTGAAACCTATTACTCATTGCAGAAAGTTAAAAAGGTTGAGGGTAGCATAGTTTTCAGCAGAAGCATTCGTAATTTTTGTTTTCACAAAATTTTCAGGTCTACTCCACCTCACAAAACACCATATAATTTAGCATAATCAGCAATCTTCAAAGTTTCATCTATACTGGAAGGAAGAGTTGTGTTAGCTAATATGTTTTAATTATCACACTGTTAAACACCAGTTAACATCTAGGACAAGCATGTGTTAATTAAAACATGTGAGTTTATGTGTTTTCTAATACAACTCATTTTCCAAGTATAGATAAAAGCCTGAGAAGCCCATGACTGGAATAAGAATGGTATTTTTACATCTGAACAGTTTTCTGGGGAAATCTATGCAGCATATGTCCAACCTTCTGCCTTGCCCTGGACAGTACAATTAGTGTCTTATTTTTAAAGCATTAAATTCACACACAAACACACAAAAAGTTTGCTAGGAGATACTTATGGCGGGTCTGAAGTCTGAAATGACCTACCCAAAAATATTCTGTGATGCAAAAGTACTTTCTGACTCTCAAGTCAGCTACTTGCTTAACATATTTGTTTATAGAAGTTCTGTGTCACTGTTCTGCTCTATGAATGCAGACATATAGCAGTCAAAACGTTAAGAAAGAAACTGCACACTTTTTCAGAGCTGAATGAATACTTACTTCTGCTTTTTTACGTGCTTCCATGGCTTTCATAAGCATCATATGCTGTCTTCTCCTCTCTCGTTCCTATTAAAGCAGATAAAATTAGAACAAGACTCAACCACAGTTACAAAAGTGTCTTTATTTTAAAAACTCAGTAAAACAAGTTTAGCATTAATAGACAAGTCACAATAAACACTATATATAGGACAAGAATGGCCAAGTCTGTGCATGTTTTAGTTCAGGTTTAGAAAGCAAATACAAGAACAATCAAAAGCAAAAAGGTAAAGCAATGAACATGGAGACAGTGTAAAACAGAAAGCATACAGCTTTACGTATGGTCAGTTGTGATGCTCCTTCATAAGCTGGCAGAACAAAAAGCATAATGGTTGGCTGGAACAGGTCAGTTACCTTACATCTGCTATTAGAAAGCTTGCAATTACTAAATGAATAGCCAATTGAACAGAAGGCTGTATTTCTAATCATTTAAAATATAGTAAAAGGCTGAGTTTTAAAGTAATTTTAACTTTATGTTTACTCTCAGAAAAATCTTGCTGGAATCCAATATGCCACCAACAAATAAGTATGCTGAATTTTTCTGTGTTGAGACCAGTTTTACTTAAACTAGCCATGGTTCATACACGAACATGAATAAAATAGGATATTCCTATTTACTGATGCCTGTTCCTCAATGCAAAGTCACAAAAGCTGCACCATAGATTATGTTAACAAATTTAAATGGAACATGAATTATAGTACTATAGAAAAAACTAGAAAAGTTCCTTCAACTTTAAAGTTCTAAGGTAAAATCCTGGCCCCACCGAAGTTAATAGGAGTTTGTCATTTACTTCTCTGAGGCCAGGATTTCATCCCTAGTTTCATTTTCAGATTAAAATATTATGCATTTACCATTTATTGAAAGCTAGTGTGCTCAGCACTGTATAAATCTGAGGGAAGACATGGTCCCAATTTGTACAGTAATTCTAATCCAATTTGTAGTGTTCTAATCCAAAATTATATTAAAAGTTTTATACTGAATCCCAACAAATTGGATAAGACTTGCAAAATTTGTACAGTGATTTTCTATGAAAGGTAAAATGCTAATTTTGCATAAATTCATCACTGATTTTACATAATGGTCCAACTCATGTTGTGACATCAGTAATGTAGATTTCCAGTCAACAGCCTCATGTATGGATCGCAGAATTCAATTTATAACACGTCTGAGACAAGTCATACTTTTTTTTCTTTAATAGACAAGACAAGCAGATGTATGCAATGCACTGTGCTGTAAAGCCATGCAGCAGTATGTAATATGACAGCAGCCAGTGCTACATTTTATGCATTGCTATGACAACCATATCACAACCAAATCACAATGCGGTGTTAGATGTACAAAAATAAACATACCCATACCATATCTAGTCTATGCCTCTCCAACTCCTGGTAGAAAGAGTTGGCACAACATTATGAAACAGAAATCACAAAGTCATAAAACCACTTTATAACCCCCACAAAGAGACCCCAATACCAAAGCAAGTCAATAAACCATAAGATGAAAGAAAAACTTATGCAGGAATCAAAATCAGAAATTTATACCAAAAATATTTTGAAGACTTTCCCCCCAAATAGCTTAAGCAGAAGTTAAAAATTAGCGTTTGCTACTGTTCTGATAACTATATGTATACCAACCTGATGTTTCAGAAGAACAGCCTGCTGCCTTCGCATCTCTTTTTCCTTAAACATAAGAACAAAAAGGTGCTTCAAATACCTGACAATTATTATTTTTAGCAGTAAGATGCAATTTTTTGAGCCATGCTAAAATAGGAAGAATCTGCATTCTCTCTCTCTTTACTCCTTTATTTTCAAACACTTTACATAATATACGAACAGTTTATGCTACCAAATCTACTGAACTGAGCATCAGAAGATGCCAATAACATTTGGCTACACTGAGAGTGCATGATTTCCAAATACAGCAAGTAAGTTTTTCAGCACTGATAGGGATAAATGGGATATTTGACCACAATGTTACACAAGTAGCAACACAGTTTTTCATTATACTCAACATAAAACAGAAGAGACACTATGCAATGCTATTACATAAGGGTTTGGTGAGTATGTCTAAAGCTGCTCAAGCCAAGCATAAGGTACGGATAACCCTAGTATTAACACTTCTATTTATTATTTATATGCACGTATATGCACGTATATATGTATATGCACACACACGCGCACACACACACGCACACATATGCACAGTACTTACTCTACATTTCTGTTACAAATGTAATATCTTATCAAAAAAGATTCTGCCATACCTACAGTTCTCATATTAGTTCACAATTATTATGCACAATCACACAGTTTTTATTTTTTGAAAATAAAAACTCTGATGCTCATCTAAACTAACCTTTATTCGTTTCTCAGCCTCCAATAATTTGGCATTTGCTGCTTCTTCCTTCTTTTTCTTTTTAGCCTGTGCATGCAAAACAGGTCTCAAGGTCATGCAACAACACCACTAAAACTTGAAAATAATCTCAGACTAAATAAAACTACATGCCTCACAAGGTGCAAAACAATACCACATATTATGTGTACATTATAACAGATTTCTTCCCCAGTACACTTTGCATTATCAGTAAGTTCATGATTAATTTTTTTTTTTTTTTTTTAAGTCAAGCCAGAATTATGAAGTCACATTCAAGATTTTTTTTACTTGGATATTTGTAACCAAGATACATAGCATATAGGAAAATAATTATTTTTTAAGTATGGTTGGAAAGAGATTAAAATTCTAATCATTATATAAAACAGTGGGTTAAAAACTTTTGCAATCAATGGTTTACCACTTTTTTCCATTTTAAATACATATTTGATGTAATTGAAAATGTTCAGTTGAAGCCAATGTAAGGACTGCTCGTCAACACATTTTGGGAATAATATTCCCATCCATTTAATTTATATCAATATCAGTTTTAGTATAAGACAACTGAAACTAAAAAGAAATCTGTTGTCAGACAGATCAGAAATGGAGATCTGAAACAGAAATCTTAAATTCAAATTCCTTTAATTTAGTTGTATGTGACATGGATACATTATATGAAGTAACCATCTGCAATATGGAAGCTTATGTCTTTTAAAAATAGATCATGCACATTTTTGAAGATCAGAATCATGCTGTTCAAATATCACCTTCACAGACAAATGTTAAATATTTTCCTTCTTTGCTACTGTAATTTAACTTTTAAAACAAAGTTTTAAATCCATTCCACAGTCAGGAACTAAATTCCATATAAAGTAGATTGCAATACTATTTTACTCCCTATTCTGCAAATACATATTTGCTTAACTGTAAGCATGAGTACTCCTTTTGTCGTTGATGAGACAATTGTTGTGTTTAAAGTTAAGCATACGAGTAAGCAACTGCAGGATTGGGACCATAGTTTAAATTATGGATCAGTATTCTTAGAATTTCTGAAATAGTGAAACAGTTAATTTGAATCAAGACTGTGGAATTCCTGAAGCAGACCTTACTTTAATCCAGTTGCGACAAACATGCAGTTAAGACTTCTTTCTTAATTATAATGTTCTTGAAACATATGAACACATTTAAAAATAATTATACTTAGTTTATTGTTTCTACCTCTAAAATCTGCTGAGCCCGAAGTTCTTTTTCCATTCTGATTTGTTGAATTCTCTTAATTTTTTCCTGCAAGGGGGGAAAAACATCTTTTAACCCTTTTAAACAACAACAGCAAAAAGTATATAAAAGATTTTTTTACATGAATAAAAAAAAAGTGAGAAAAGAGACATAATTATTTTTAAAGAAATGAGCACTTGTTGAATCTTACACACATTCCAGTTGATTATTTTGAACTACAATTGTCTGTGTTTGGTGTTCTACATTAACATTAGCAAATATTTGCTGCATCTCTGAAAGCACTGAAAATGGAATCTATGCCTGTGGGTTTATGTTTAGGCAGTCACAAGTTTTTCTTTTATACTAACTTAGAGAAAGGAAGCACCCTGATCAGGGCCGGCTCCAGGCACAAGCTTCTCAAGCAGGTGCTTGGGGCAGCCAAAACCCTGGAGCCAGCCCTGACCCTGATGACAGTACAAAATATACAGTGTAGGCCAAATCCTGGCTTGCAATGGTAGGGATGGGTAGAAATAGGGGCTGTTGTGCTCTGACACGGTCTGCTTATGCAGGGTATACTGGGGGCTATGAAATCCTCATTACTCCCTACTATCTGTTGCTTAACTCTTGCAGACATCAGGGGGCTGGGAGTTTAGCTATTCTTGAACCTCCACTGATATTGCTACCTGGGACCACACAGTACCTCTGAGCATATTGCATGGCCCAAAGTACCTACCCAGTAACAGCCAATATTTAGCCTAGCCATATCTGATCTGGATGAAGTATGCACAATTAAGTGCTGTATACTTTTATTTCCACTGGAAACTAACCTATCAAGGTGGATAGTCTGAGTTTGGACAACCTTACTTGTATTTCTCAGAGAGGTGTGTGAAGTTATGCACTATAGAGTAAAAGTAAATAAATAAGTCTGGAAAACAGTGACCACAACACTTTCAGTCAAGTTCATTCCCAGAGACATCAGCATGTCTGTGAGCTCCTGAGGCATGGGGTGAGCCTAATGCAGTCACTGGACAGTTTTATTTTACATGTCCCATGTTGTATACTTTGTGATTTGTAAACAGAGATGGTATGTGCTGCAACTGAAAACCTCAAAGCATCCTATTTAAGGGTTTATTGTCTCAGAACAACTGCTTGAGGCACATCAATTAAAAGAGCAGAGCATGTCTATGGATGGAGGGGTTTCCATTCTGTTATCTGGACAGACAGGAGAAAATCTGAACCACAGAACTCAGGGCATAGCAAAGCTTATTCCAAGGGATGTCAAAGAAGCTTGCATCAGGATGTGTCATACAGACAAGCGTTCGATGAACATAGTATCAAGGCACCTGGAAGAGAAAAGTCTGAGTATGATACGAGCCATCAATTCTCTATTCTGTGTGTTGGAAATTACGTCACCACTGTAGTTTCCGGAGTCTCCAGAGAATAAATAAGTCATGAAGAGGAGTCAACTTCATCTCCTCTCAGGGGCATGGTGACGATTCCTGCACAGTACCAGAAGCAGGACCACTATGGTTGGAACAGGTTACTAAAAAACAATATTCTGCCACCTCTATGTTCTCTATTACAACTTTCTGAAATTTAACTGTTTAAAACATGTTAAAAGTCACTACATTTTCTGTGCTGGAGGCTAAACACACGCCAAAAAAGCCTAATGTGTGTGTGTGGGGTGGGGGGGAAATCCCCTCTTAACCATACCCTGACCTCCCAGGAAAGAAGTGTGAAAAGCACAAAATTAATCATCTAGAGTCACCAACAGTTTTATTACCATAAGTATATTTAATTAGATTTCTTTAAAATGTGGCTATCCAAAGCTCAAACATCTCATCTACCTGCAAATGTCACTATACCACCCAGGGACAGAGGCAGTGAGCCCAGATCAAAGAGCTTAGTTGCAGAGTACCCTGTGGATGAAACTCGGTTCTATGAGCAGGCAGGCAGTTGCATTCTGACCTAGCAGTTTCCAAATAATATTAAAGGTGTACCGTAGCTCCAATGTAGAGTGCAAAATGGCAATCAACCTCTCTCTTAATACTACTGACTTCACCATCTCAACTGGAAAATCATTCCACCAATTCACCAATCTCTCTCTCAAAAAAAGCCTCTTACCTGCTGTATGCCATAGTTATATTTAAATAACATCTATGTCCCCTCATTTTAATCTAACAACTTCAAGTAGATCAAGTTGAATGAAATACCACATATACTCTAGTTTAGGGACAATAGCACTTCAAATCTTAAAAATTACCATTTTGTGGCTCTCCTTATATGCAAGCCCTCTCCATTCCATTTATTATTTTGGTATCCTACCCTTATTCTCTCCATTTTAACAAATTTTTTCTTCAACTAACGTAACCTACACTGCATATTTCACAAATGTGGTACCAATATACTCAGTATCTTTTATAAGTTAGCTAGCATAATATCCTTTAGATAGAAGCCAACATCCTCTTAGCCTTTACTGTGCTGCAGAGTGGACTAAAATTTTATATGTTGAGTTTCTCAGTTCAAATCCTTTCCCTCTCCTTTCTTTACTAATTCAATTCTATTTTGACTATACTTAGCCTGGGCATTACACACAAAAACAGGACACTATGTTGTACGTGTTAGATGAAACAGTCCTTTACCATGTAAAGTTTCAGAGTAACAGCCGTGTTAGTCTGTATCCGCAAAAAGAAGAACAGGAGTACTTGTGGCACCTTAGAGACTAACAAATTTATTAGAGCATAAGCTTCTTCGAAGAAGTGGGCTGTAGTCCACGAAAGCTTATGCTCTAATAAATTTGTTAGTCTCTAAGGTGCCACAAGTACTCCTGTTCTTCTCTTTACCATGTAAAAGTTTCTAAATGCAATTATCTGAATAAACTGATTAAGTTAATTCAGACTGAAGAGGTTTACTCTCATGCACACAATTGCCAGTATCTTCCAATGCTATTTTAATAGGTAATCTCTTTCTATTAACTTCTTTTTTTGTACTCATCATGTTTACTAAGATATTGAGGCCACTATTCATAGTGACTGAGTAGCACCTGACTCAGAGTGGTCCCAACTGATTCCATGGACTACACAAAGCAAAAAGTACTACTCAGCATTAGCAGGGATGTTAAAATCTGTTCCACGGTTCACTAAACACTACTGCCCTAATCAGAATTGTTCAACTGCATATCATAGATCATATACTGCTAAGTCAGAGAAGACTCTAGGTGACGTGGTAGAGTCCTATGTTTTTGGAGCAAGAGGCTTAAGTCCTTTTTCCTCTGTTGCCGTGACCCTTCCTGGGTCCTTAAACTATCCTGTCGGTCTCCCCAGTGCCCCAACTACAGCCCCTTGCCAGTCTCTGTTTAAACCAGGGAAGCTCCAGTCCAAACAGGGCTGCACTATGGCAAACTTTAGGACGTCTGTTAGATAGGGACAGTATCTCCTTAGGAGTGAACAGTTCCATTTCTCAGTTAGCTATCACCTGTAAATCTTTTGTTCTCCTTGAGCCCTTGCCCAATTTCCCATTCACTTGGCAGCAACAGGGCAATCACAGGGGACATGTAGAAAGAAAGATACGTAGATAGTTATCTGAAAAGTGCCTCCCTGCTGGAGAATCTAGGGTGGAATTGCAGAAAAAGGCAGATGGGGGTGTTGAGGGAAAGGAGGCAGGGCATGTGGAGGGGAATGGGTGCCCAGGGAAAGGGTCTTTTCTTTACACTAAACTTTAGTTAGTAAAAAGTTTCAACATGGATAAAAGGTTTCCCTTACATTACATCCCCATAACAATATCCCACTAAGCTATCATTCCCAGCCTCCCTAATGTACAGAGACATACAGAGGTGTGAATAAGTGAGCAACTTTGCTATCGTGTGCTTTGTTCTGTCTGTCACAGTAGAGCTGCTCTCCCACAGTCTTTACACATCAGGTGCATTTAAAAAAAATGCATGGAAATCCCTATCCAAAGCTGTGTTAAGTTATACTTAAGGATGTTCAAGTGTACATTTTCTATTTATCTAACGAAATCACTACAAATCAAGGAAATCACCACTTGAGGCAATATTAACATTCACGTCACAGGTTACCATCCAAAAATCACAATGCCCACAAAAATTAATTCAGATTCCTCACGTCTACATAAAACTAATTTTCACTTCCAGCATTCAAACACCGACAATGTACCCTAGCAAGATTCTCTGAAATCTCATTCAACTGCATAACCTTAACTCTGACCTCTTTCCCCCCACCCCCCCTTTTTTTTTTTTTCCAGGTAGAAACAAAACAGGACACAGTTCTTCATTACAACTTGGTGGCATGTATTTGTTACTGAGGTCAGAGTTAATGCTACTTGTAGAGAAATAACTATTAGAATTCTCAAAGTTTTGAGGTTGAAGTGTGCTTCAACAGCAGAAGGATTGTGTTGTTACTACACAGGACCCAGATCGTACCATGCGAGGATTAGAGCTGGGCAACTTTTTAATTTGTGTCAATTTCGCTGAAATGTTCATTTAGGAAAGAAAAATAGAACACATATCAAGATATTTCAACATTTTCAAAATGAAACCTTTTGATTGTTTTGTTTGAATGCTATTAGTTTAAAAACTTCCTTAATTTTTTTTAAATGTCAAGTGTATTTAAAAATGGTCAAAAGTTTTATTTAACCCAAATTATTATTATTACTACTACACTTTTTGATTCCCTGAAAATTTCAAAAATGTTGGTTTTCAGTTGAACACAGTATTTTTAAAATATTTTTTGAAATTGCCAACAAACCGAAAAATGTTATTCAGCCAGCTCTAGTCAAGACTGACTTGTAATCATTTCAAGATGGTGAGACAATGAGAGCACACATTATTTCATCCCCGTTAATGACTCCCCAAAGCCAAAAACAAATACAAACAGATCTGGGTTTACTTGTTTCCTGTGAAACCTGAATGCACAGTCCTATTATGCAAAAGATTCTATAAATAATATAGATAAACCTCACTTAAATTAGGGTTGAGCTACAGGCACATTTTCAGTATGCTGAGCAATACTCTAACACAAGCGCCATTTTTTTAAACAACTGAGCTACAAAAGCAATTAATCAGCAATACACTATTATAAGTAAGTTCCCTGGGGCAGGGACAATCCCTTTGTTCGGTTTCTACAGCACATAGCATAGTTGGGTCCTGGTCCATGACTGGGGCTTCAAGGCACCACTGCAATGTAAATAATAATAAAATCCATAGCAGAAATTGACCAGAAAGGTAGAAATTTATACCAATGTTCACTCTCACAGGTTACAATCAAGATATGGTATCAAGAATGTGATAACGAATCCTTCCTTGCACAGACATCTGGTGAAGCCTGTTTAAAAAGTGCAAGGTATTTCATCTTGAATACGTTCCACTAGCTCCATGGTTGGGTTTTATTATTGGATTGAAATGGAAATCTCAAATAAACACTGACTCCTCTTTCCACACACAAAGTATTTAAGGTACTTCGTGTTTCATTTTCTTTATAAATCAAAGAAATATTGTAACTGTACTGCACAATACAAGGACAGTCAAAGAAATACTGATCAGGATATCCTTACAATCTTAATAAAGTTCTCTATCAAAAAATCAGAATGCCTAGGTTCTAACCACAAACACACACAATTTAAGCTTCTACACAAACAGCGAAGTTTCTATATCGATAAGAATACAGAACTTAAAATAGCGCAAAGAGCAATAATTTAAATACTTTCTTCAAAAACACAATGCACATCACACGCTATTTCAGAAGTTAATGTCTTCAGCTCACTGCAGGGAATAGAATTAATACAAAGAAACCTAGTAAAATAATTGTTTTTTAGAATTTCAGGCTTCAAAGGCAATCAATCATTTAATACTTCATTTATTGGGATATTTGTTCAAATGATGAAAAACCTGCTTCCACAAGTAGCTTAATTTATTAATGGCTAAATATGAAAAATCTTCTTGCTGTTGAAAGTATTACATATGGTTAAGAGCCTTTGCTATAACAATATTTAACAGTAATTTTATATTTAAAAAGCAAGCAACGTGTAATTTAAATCATCACTATGCTTAGATATAATTGTCCTTAAGCAATCCAAAATCACTGGCAGTTTTCTCTCTAGCAGTTTTGGCTGAGCTATTTCAATGTTTACATAAGCAGCTATATCGCTATTTCTTTTTATAGAGCTGTAGAGTAGTTGAGCATGTAACTAACTGGAGGGCCAGCTGCGCAACCCTTATTCACATGCGTAGTGCCATTGAAGTCAACATGATCACTCAAGGGACATATTATCAACATGAGTAAGGGCTGCACAATCTAGTCTTTCAAAATAAAATACAACATATGTTCTTTATAATTAGATAACTAACAATTTCAAATTTTAACAAGTACACTGTATAACCTATCAAATATATTGAAAGCATGAGTTTAAGTAAATAAATAAAATATAGAGCTTATTTAATGAACACACAAAATTTACCTGCTGTTTCATTATCTTTATCTGTTCTTTTTGCTTCCGCTTTTCTTCAGCGGCCATAATAGCTACAAGTAAAACAAAAAATGTAACATCAGCAGAAAATGACTGAAGAACAGTAACCTAATATCGACAAGTCTAAAGCTCATCTGCAAGTATGCACAATCTCTTAGAGGTTTACTACTTACCTTGCTGTTTTTTTGCTTCTTTGGCAGCTCGAGCCTGTTCCTGCTTCTGAAGTTTTCTCAAAAGTTTTATTTGTGCTGCTTGCCTAGCTATTTCTGTAACACAAAGAGGAAATATTAAGCACATAGTCATAGCATTGTCACACATAAGAGATCTAACTTATGTGTTCAGACATTTTCACATAAAGAAAGAGGAGACGAAGAAAATCGTGTGTTTATCTTGCACATATTTATCCTGAAAATGTTTAAATATAGAATTCTTATACCAGGATCTCTTTTATAAACAAATACCTATAACAGCTTCTCAGATGAACATGGATGCTCTCTGTTATCTACACAAAAATGATGTATAATTCTGAAAAATGAAAATGATTTACTTTCAATCAAAAAATACTGACCCACCTCTTTGTCTCTTTATAAACTATTCCATATAAACTTCTAATCCTTTTTGAATAATCCCATGAGAGGGTTCAGATAGCACATACTACACAGTGCACTCTCATAAGGCTAGATTTTGCCACTCTCGCATATGTTGATTAGTATATCTTTCTCTTTGAATAGTTCCATTGATTTTAGTGAGAGTATTTGTGAAGTAAGGTGGTACTGAAGTGAGTTAAATTTTCAACCTGAGTCACAGACACATTACTTTTTTTTATTCTTATTTTCCCTTAATCTAAAAGATAATTTAGACTAGAAGTATATGGCTGCTCTCTGTGAATGAAAAAATGTAATAAAATTTCAGGGTACAAGACAAGAATGTAAAACAGCAGAGCTCAAAACGAGTGATATAACAGTGAAGAGGTCTACTAGTTGAAAAAAGAAAAAGTTAAAAAGATAGTTTATGGACGGTTTATCATGTAACCAAAAAGAGGAAAAAATTAAAGTATATTTTAAGAGACTACATCAGTATTTCATGTAAAAGCTATTGAAAACTGAAAAAAAATCAGATCCTGAATTACAGAAGAGTGATATTTGAAATGCCTGAAAAACGTATGTTTTCCCACAGAAATAAGAGAGATGAAGTATAAGGATTTAAAGATGCAGTACAGACAAAAAGAAATGGTTAGTGGTGGGATTTTCTATATATAGGGTGAGATTTTCAAACACATTCAGGACTGGTGTAACTCTGCTTCCACCAAACTCGGTCCTTAAACTCCAGTTGACTTCAGTGGGAACAGAGTTAGGCCAACACTAAGTGCATTTTCATATAGGCATTATAGAATCATGGGGGTGAGGGACAAAACAAAACAAAATTCTAAGGAATATTTACACAACGTATAAAAAGTTACCATCTACCCATCCAGGTATTTATAACACACACTGTATAGACATCTCTCTGCAGAATATGAATGCCTTACAAATTCTTTAAGTAAGTAAATATATGGCCAGTTCAAAGAATTGGTACATGCTTAAGAAAAACTCTGGATGCCACCCATGAAATGAGCCTGGAACCCCCCCTATTAAAAATACTTTTTTCTTTGAAATACATTGACATATCCAAATACATGGAGACACAGAATAGGTTGATAGGAAGAATGCCAAAATGCCTCTGATTGGACTAGCAGTTCCTAGTCTATACCATTATTAATTAGCAAAGATTCTGAAAGATTGAGATCACAAAACATCGGGTCGAAATCAATTTTACTCTCAATGCTTAAGAACCTGAGTGGGGAAAAGGAAGCCAAAGTGGGCATTAACAGGCATAATAGGTCCAGTACTACATATAAAGAACTGCCTGTAGCCATGGACTATGAGAATCATCTGTCCTTGAAGAATGGAGAAAAGCAGACAAGAGAGTGCCTCCAAATACCTATCTGCTTGCATGGCCTCTTTCAGTGTAGTATCTGGACACCTCTATGAAATCTCAAACAACAGGAAAATTTGCAAACAGGGCACGGGAAGGGGTGTCTGTTAGTAATACATTAAAGTCACTAGTGAGGAAATAGTCACTACTGAGGAAATACACCCCAATTTGCTCTAACCCTGCTACTGTAGGTAGAGGGCTGAAAAAGGAGGCATTGTGGTCTAGTGGTCAGAGTGCAAATCAGGAGATCTGGATTAATTCTGGCTCTGAATGGGCTAGACAACCTCTCTAGCATCTGTTTTTGCATTTGTAAAATGAAGCGGATATCGACCTTCACAGGGGTGTCATGAGGCTTAAGCTGTTAATATTTGTAAATTGCTTTGAGATTATCAGATTGAAAGCAATATACAAGCAACAAGTACTATGGTGCTTAGTGGCCTCTAATGAGACAGAAAATGATCTAGCTACCTTACCTGATATCCAGCCCCAAGCCAAAAATACTACCTACAACAGGTATCTTTAAAAATGCATCCTCTCTGTTTGTTCAGGTAGAATGTTTCAATCATTTCCAATGACTGGTTCTTTGTTGTGTAATGCTCTTTGCAGGCACAGGGAAAAAAGGCACAATGAATCTCACAAAGAGGTAGTAAAGGCTTAGATATTTTAAGTACGAATCTTGTGCAGCACCACAACAGACAGCATATGTCCACATTCACTATATAGGCGAGATCAATCATGAAACTCAAGAGGAAAAATAACCCTGAGCCTTAAGAGAATTTTGTAGAATATTAACTTATTTTAGGAAAATGTGATGCAATTTTGAAGTACAGCGCTGGGATGAAGGTTACATGCCTGATGCTTATATTTAGGATCAGATTCTCATATCCTTATGTATTTAAAAAAAAAAATTGTCAGTGGTACCCAGATTTCCACTCTTATTACATTGTATAAATCTAAATAAAGTTAATATTGCCCAAGCTTATTCATTTACTACATAAACACATACACCCCCTCCTCACCTCTCTTTAAAGCACATTTATATCTACTTGGCTTTAAACTGAAGGTCAAGGTCACACTTTTGACAAGATTTCAAAAAGCAACTTGCAAGGACGTACCGTAGCAGAAATACATGGTAATACTTGCCCTTAGGAAAATCGAACATCGTTACTTTCAGGTTGTGAAAACTATAACAAATTTCTTACCTTGAGCTTGCAATTTCCTTAATAGCTTTGCATCAGTGTTGTCTAAAAATTCAGTGCTACCAACATTTGGAGGTCGGCCTTTGCGACGCCTCATTCTTGATTCTTCTCTAGCACGCTGTCTATCTGGATTTGGTGGTCGTCCTCTACGACCTTCCATAGCTCTGATACGGGGAATGACTTCCTCTTCTTTCAGGAGACACCACTGCATACCCTTTTAATTAACATATTTCATAGCCATTATAAATAAAAATGAAAAGAAAACAAAAACACACATTCACAGATCTGGTCAGACATGCAAAAATGCATATGTCTATATATGTAAATATATTTACACAAAAACATGAAAGTCAGTATTAGAATAACAGTGGTGACACAGAGCAATTGCACAGATATCGTAGAAATGCTTTTGATAAATCCCACAATTTGCCACTAAAACTTACAAGATCTCAAAGCTAATTTACTCAGCGAAACACCATTTGTTATTACATATGTGCCACTACTATATTGCTTCTAGTTCTCTAAATAGCCCATTGCTCAACTTAGTAGGTTAGGCAGAAGAACAGATTTTCCGTTAGCCTATAAACTTCAAATTTAACTACTATACCTGCACTTATTCATTAATCAATGTGATGTTTAAAAAAATCTGACAGGCTATATGTAAAGACCATTGTTTTCCTGAAATTTATAGAATATAAGGAAAACAGTAAAATCAGGAGAATTTATTGTGATTTTTACTTGTTACTTTTGAAGGGTTAGATATCTCAGTTCTATAATAAATAAATTGAAAAACCAAAAACTCATTTCTACCTTGCGATTTTATTTAGTACACTTTAAATTTGTCAGTCAACTAAAATTAAAAACTAATCAAAAGTTTTCAAGTAGTTATAATCTGCTCTATGACCTTAATTCAAAGCTCTGGAAATTGTATAGTTTCCTGAACAAGTTAAGAAGCACTAAATTCAACCCTTTTTAATTTCTCATTGCACCTATCCTCATCCTAAATTCCTGTTGCTATAATACCAAGAGGTTAGTTTTTAGATAGCTTTCATTTAATTGACACAAGGGGGAACCTCATATTGTGTCTATTAATTAAAACAGTTGCTTGATCTATTTGATCTTGCTTGATTGAGCTTGAGCTATTTGGAACTGTGGTATCTCTCACTGCTTTTCCAATTTTTTTGGACTGATAGGAAGAAATGATAGCTAAGAATACTTCTGGGAGCACGTCATTATTTACTTAATGAAAGCTTGTCAAGGACTCTGAAAACGTCTGCCAAAGCAACTATGAAGCCAGTCACTTTTTAAAAAAAATACAGTTGATTCGCAATACTGAATTTGTGAATTAATAAGTGCACAAACAATAAAATCAAGTATTATTAACCACAAAATGTGCTTTGTTCATTTATTTTGTCAATTATGTTTTAATTATTTATGCTAATCTTTCATAATATGTTAAGAAATGTTTCACAGAACATTCTGTAAAAGGAACATTTTAACAACATGAGACCTTCACATCCAAAAGCAGCTGCTAATAGAAGCTGCATTGATATTTTTCAAATCTCAAACCACTCTGAAGTAAGCTATCACAAGAATCCATATTGTACTTGGCATGCAGATCTTCCAAGAGGCATACATTAATTGATATCCAGCACCAAGTGCAGAATCCATCCTTGTTAAAACTGATTAAAGACTTTTCAATTCAAAATCAGTATCTGTACCACTCGAGCCAAAGAAGTATCTTAAATATCTGTCAGCAGGAGTACCATTTATAATATATATACTATATTCTTTTTCAGGTGCCTAATATCTCAGGGATCTCCCCCTGTAGTTTATCACAGACTATTTGTCTTTTTGAGCCATGTAAACAAGGCTAAATATTGTCTCTCTTTATGGTCCATACCATCCTGCAACCTAGCAGACAACTTCTCATATGTTTATTCATGAGTGAGAAAAAAATGCAGAACAAGATTCAGAAATAGAAGAAAAAAAATCAATCAATCATGGTTCAAGGGTAGTCCAGACTGTGCTGTACTGGTGTTTGCTCTCCTTTTGTACTGTTTCCACAAACTGAGGGACACTACATTCAAATACATTAACCTTTGAAAAATCCTTCATCATCAAAGGTAAGTAAAGCCATATGGATTCCGCCTTTCCATACCACATTTGATTCTATGGACAGGATTTTTCCACTGGTGTAAATCAACATATTACCATAACAAAAGGAATGTTGATTTACATCAGATGATACTCTGCTCCTGTATCTATTTTATTCCGTTTTTTAGAATGCAGAACAGGAGATATTTGCAGGACATGACATTGTTTTAGAACAAGAGTCTAAAGGAACTCTCTTTTTCTGGTCTTCTTGAAGTATCGAAGAATGTTGGATGAGTAAACATAGATTGGGAAAAAGACAGCCAAAATCTCATTGTAAATTTCAATCATTTTAGAAGTTGTTGAATTCTGGGAACCATTGTTTATTCAAAAACAGGAATCTGGCTATTCCATTTAGAATCCTACATAGTTTAGTACCAGTGGTATCTTCAAAATTACAGGCCTTGTCTTTACTAAGATTTTACATCAAGATAGCAAAATCAATGTAAAAGCACACTTTTTTGTAGTGAAGACATAGCTATAGTCCATGTTAGAACAGCCTCAAGGCTGCTCTAACTTATTTTAGCTAGTAATCAACTCTTAGGGCTGTTATATAGCTGAAGATTGCTGAAGTGCAAATCATTCTATCCCATCACTCCTACCAGCCTTGACACTACTCATATGCAAGACTAACCCCCTATGTCTTGTGATGCTCTAACACATCTGAGGATCAGGACCAGAGTTCCTGGGACCCAGTCTTGCATTCAGATCACTAGCCAGCATCTATATATCTATAGACATACATCTCTTTTTTGTTTTTAAACAGACACAGCAGAAGACCTATTCCCAGGTAGTGGATAAAAGTAATCTGAATGATATCATCAAAGTATGTATTTCACAGCTGTAACACAACATAAGATTTTAGGAACCGGAAAATGAGGTTACTTACGTTTACAGTAACAAATGTTCTTCAAGGTGTGTAATCTGTATATGCAGTCCACAGTTGGTGAGTGCATGTCCAGCGTACACACATTGGAGAATTTTCTTGTCAGCAGTGCCCCTAAGGGTAGTGCATGCGCCATTCCACAAGGGCATTCCGTGGTCTCAGGACTCTGAAGTAGCAGCACAGAGGTAGGTAGTGGAATATGTATACAGACTACACATACTGGGTCAAACCAATGGTCCATCTAGCCCAATATCCTGTCTTCCGACAGTGGCTGGTGCCCAATGCTTGAGAGGAAATGAAAGACCAGGGCAATTTATTGAGTGATCATGTCGTCCAGTCCCAGCTTCTAGGAGACAATCCCCTTGTCATCCAGACCCAGCTACCTGGCTTCTCGAAGAACATCAATTACCATAAAGGTGTGTACTCTCTTTTTCTTCTTAGAGTGCTAGTCTGTATGCATATTTGTGACTCCCAAGCAGTTTCCTGTCACTCGAGTCGTCTAAGAGACATCAGAGTATGGACTGCAACACAGATCACGTGAATCTTGCATTGTCCCTAGCAGCCTGCACCAACATACAGTGTTTTTTGAACATATCAGTCCACCTTCATCCTGGGTCTTCTGCACTGAGGCCACTGGGTGGCCCTGGGGATGCAGCAGGGATGGGTCTAGCCTCAGTTGCATGGGTGACAGTCTTAACCTGCGGATTCAGATAATCCGACGATCCCCATGGGGCCATCTGCTCTACATTCCAAAATTAAAAAACATGGAAACACCCCGGTGCCTAGAACCAGTGATCCTCATACTGCATCATAGCAGTATCAGGCTCTCCCCTTAGTTATGGGTACACACCTTTTGACTCCTTGGGAGAGATCAAGATTGCTGAGTCCTGGGATCAGGCTGGGAACAGCTGTTGGCTGTTTTGAGTCAGAGGACAAGACAGCAGTCCTCTGGAAAAGATTGTGCCCGTCCCCTGAGTGCAGGGGGGACATGACTGGGTGCTGGAAACATTGAGGCCATTGGGTCCAGGAATCTGGAAAGCATCAGGAATAAGTGTGACATATATAAGTGCAGGCCTCAGAGATGAGGCCCTGAGTGGTGGAGCCCCAGCAGGTTGGTGTGGTAGTGACTGCGCAGGTACCTGAAAGCATGCTGAAAGCATCAGGATGGCCAGTACCAAAATCAAACTTTTACCAGGTACTGAGGTAGCCAGTGACCACTCTGACTTCTTGGTACCAAGGCGGCTTATACAGCTGTGGCAACTCGGGGTGGTGGGTGCAAGCTCTGGTGCTCAGGGAACTTTTTCTAAGTTTTGAGGCACCCTTGGTGTCTGAAAGGCTGTTAGTTTTATGACAAGTTTCAGAGTAACAGCCGTGTTAGTCCTCCTGTTCTTTTTGTTAGTTTTATGTGGCCTTTACTTTGGATCAGGGGAGGGTGATCTCAGACTCTTCTTCCTTGAAGGCTTCCAGTCCAAGTCTGCCCTGTATCTGACCCACCGACCTAGCAGAGTCCTAGATCCTGCGCTCCAGCCCAAGCCCAGACACCTACACAGCAATGAAACAGTCATGGAGTCCATGCCCTGTGAGCCCAAGTCAGCTAGCATGAGCCAGCCACTGGTGTCTAGTTGCTGTGTAGACTTATCCCATATGTCTTCCAGACAAGGCAGCTTCAGACAGTTTTAAAGTCTACGCTGGGGCCGATTTCAACAACCTTTGTTCCCCTGTTGGGCCTAGATGCCTGAAATCTGGAGTTGGAGTCCAACCTCACTGCCTCCTCCATGAGAAAAGCCTCAGGCATGAAGCGCTGGGTCCACTTCAAGAAGGACCTGGAGATTTCACAGTACTCCCAGGTATGTCCTTCTTGAGACAAAAACAGATACCTCATGTGTCCGTCATTCAGAAACACAACTGCTTCGCATGATGGGCAGTTCTTAAAGCCTGGGGAATTGCTGTGCTTGAGCATAGTGTCCCACACCACCTGCAACCTTGGGGAAGGGCCTCTCCCTGTTGCTTCCATGTGCACCTATCTGACTAAACTCACAACACTAAATAGCCAAAGCGGAGGTAAATTTGAGGAAAGTTGCTCCGACATATACCATGAGCAGTAGAAAAGGAACTGAGGCATGGCAATACATGGAGAGAAAGGTCCTATGTGTCACCCCCCATAGAGAATTGTCTAATGGGCAATATCTAACGCATACACGAGATGTGCGCTCACCAACTATGGAGTATGTATCTGGACTAGCACTCAAAGAAGAAAAAGTTCCTTCAACCCAACAAGTTTACATTTTAAAAACACATCTTAATCCCACTTTTTTGCTACCCCTCCCTTCTTTTTCCATAGAAAAACATACAGGCATTTTTAATTCCTTAATTATGGCAAGAAGGTAGAGATTCCACAGATAAGGATGAATGATGGTTTCTATCCTTAATATTATATATTTCAGTTACTTACCTCTATAACTTATTCCATATATCTATTAATACTTTCATGAAGTAGCTTGGCTCAAGTCCCTGTTAATCTTAAACTAGAAAACTAGGAGTTCTGTACCTCCCCCCCCCCCTTTTTTTTTTTTTTTAGAAAATTGGTACCAGTCTAAAAATGTACTGTAAATGACAATTGCAACTCTACCCCGATATAATGCTGTCCTCGGGAACCAAAAAATCTTGCCGTGTTAGAGGTGAAACCGCGTTATATCAAACTTGCTTTGATCCACCGGAGTGCACACCCCCCTTCCCCCCCCCCCCCCCCCCGGAGCACTGCTTTACCACGTTAGATCCGAATTCGTGTTATATCGGGTCGCATTATATTGGGGTAGAGGTGTATATCAGTTCCTTTCATAATATAGAAATCCTTCATTATGTACCTCAAATATTCTTTGTTTTCAATTAGGAAAAAAATCTCTGATTGAGCTAAAAGAAACTTTAGGAGATTACTATGCTTTCAAATTCTTTTTTTAAATTCACTGTATCGAAAAGCATTAAGAAATGTCATTGTCAATATAGTAGGAAAATTTAGGTGGATTTCAACCTGGAAAATTTAGATTGAATGTTCTACTGTCTACAACTCATCAAACCATGTTCTGAATTTTATAATATAGTTACCTGAAGTTATCATTTATTCCAAATTTGCGATTGATATAGTGCTTCTGGCTTTTATTAAAAAATGACTGAAAATATCTTCAAATCACTTTGTAAAACTAAAATTATTTTTCATATCAAGAAAAACTTCAGAAAATCTATCACACTGAAGTCACTGGCAAGAATTCTGCTGATTTCAGTGAGTGCAGGATCAAAACCATAAATAGTTTTCCATGCATCTTTTTCCATCTTTCAATTTGAATTTTGCAATGCTCACAATCAGATGAGACTGATACAATACCCTGGATTATGATATGCCAGAGAACTCAAAGAAAGGCAGAGAGAAGAATGTGAGAAGTAGCAGTAAAAGGCCAAAAACCATAGAAAGTGGAGGAATCAGCAGAAAAAAAACTATTTGATGAGCAAATTCCTGGAATAAAACTGATAATTTTCTATACCAATAAAGATATAGATGAAGTATTGGCACTTTCATTATTACAACAGGACAGTAAATTTCAGTAACCTACGTACAAATACCATTTTCATTAAGTACTAGTTTAATTTTTTGTTTGACTTACTGTAAATGGTATGTTAGCTGTTATCAGTTTAGTTCAAATGTTTACATGGTAATCTAATGAATCAAAATCTGATACATGAAGTATAAATATAATTTTAGAGCTGCTTAAACATACTAGGTTTTTAGGCAATATATTCTCTTTAATTCCATATTTTAAAAAATATATGGATTAGAATAGAAAAACAAAAATATACACACTAAAAATTACCTGATTCAAAAGCTGGACTGATGCCACATGTAATAAAAATGCCAATGAGGAATGCTAAAGTTTATTTTTGTCATTAAAAAAATAGATGTAAAAACAAATCTGCTAAATCTAGTGGGTTGATTTTGAGAGACAACCTAAGCCTCCAGTTAAAAAAATCCAGATTTACTATTTAAAATGTTTACAGTTTTAATGGTATTTCAGATAAAATCAAGAAAAAAATGTAAATATAAGATTCACATGCCAGTTATGTCTGGAAAGTGCAAATGCTCATGACCTCAGTTTGAAATGGATCAGATTAGTCTGTGGTATCTAATTCTGATTGGCGTACTTTAAAGTTAGGTAACATAACACTCACAAGTTACCTTCAACACAGATAAATTATAAGAAAAATGGTGGTAGTGACACAGAATAGAGATTCTGTAATCACATTAAACACCGAATATATTAAGCTCATGCTTTGTAAGTACCAATAGGTACAGAATAAAATTAGAAGTAGGATCTGGGCTTGTAAGCATAAACATATATAGACATATATAAAAGACAACATACATATAGTGTTTACACAAACACACACACACAGAGTGTAAGAATGTGAAAATATACTACAATAACTTATATGATTATGTATGACAATGTAGCTACTGTGAACAAATAACATTACTCTCACCAAAGATGTTATCCCAAGCACACCTATGTTACAATAAAAAAAAGCATCTCCCTAGTGACTAAAGGATAAATTACTTACCTATAATTATTGTTCTCCAAAGACAAACATCCTTATAAATCTAATATCTCCAGAAGGCAGATATTGCTAGGGCTTTCCAAGTTTCTGAAATGGCTCCCTCCTCCACCCAAGATGAAGGTAACAGCTTTGAGTTTCAATCTGAGGAATCTGCAAATTCTTCCTGTTTGCTTGTCAGGATTTGGTCTTTGACTAAGTCAATGTGCATTATCTAGTTACATATCAAGCATCACAGTTTAGCTTCTACACTGGAAGCAAGGGGTTGGGGGGGGGGGGAAGGAGAGGAGCAATGCTTTAGTGGTACACTTTAGAAAGAAATCTGGATGAACTAGCCACAACTTCTCTTGAAGTTCCTGAGGCATGCACATTGCAGAGCCTGTTCTGCCACCCTCCCATGTGGTACGGTCTGTGCTCCTTCCCAGCACCCTACCAGTTCTTCTATAAGGTATGGAGGAAAGATACGGCCAGGTCACAGCTCTTCTAGACCAACCAGCAGTGGAGCTAGGAGAGAGCAGTGTTTGCATACCCAATATTATTTAGCATTTTACCTGTAAGGGTGCACAAGGCAGGAGGCCTCTTGTGCCCCCATCCTCTTGCCCACCTGTTATACGCTGGGGACAATCCAGCCATAAGAATGTACATGTGGAATCTGAGACCACTGGAAATCTCAATGTCTTTTAACAGTGTATTATGGGGAGGTGTGATAATAGTGCTGAGGCCATCTATACCACCATCCCTAACAGAATAGTATTTGCTAATACCTACTTGTTCTGTTTTAGCCTCCCCTTTCATGACATTTTTCTTTCTCTTAGTAAAACTGCTTTGACCTGAGCAGAATGTAGCAGAATAAAATCTGGAATTCTTGAATGATATTTAGAAGAGGTTTGGGATAATTCATTACCCAGCCTTGTGACTGAACTGTGGCCCTTCCTCAGTTCCTCCTTTCTGAAGCTTTGCAGTCCCAAAGGAGGGCAGGGAGTGCAGTACATCCCACTAGATAGAAGGTAAGAGGGGTGGAAAGAAGTAACTAAGGGTGGGGACATGTGAGATGGGAAGAATATAACAGACAAAGGAAAAGGAAAAGAAAAAAGAAAAAGAGGGGTTGACCTGATGTCCAGGAAACTAGTAGGTACTTAAATCAAAGTACTGAGGTTCAATAGCAAGATACATACCTACATGATTTATTGATCTTGACTTATTCAACCGTGGGTTTACAGTGCTGATGTACAAGGGGCCTACAACATTAGCTTCCTCAATGTGCCAGAAGTTAACCAATGCCACCCCAAAGTGAGCAATCTGGCACGGCTTCAGTTTTATTACAAACATTTATGCATGTTTTGTAGACGATGTATACTCCTACAGGGACTCAACTGCCTAGGCAAGGTGTTTTGAAATTCCAGGAATTGTAGAGCACATTTTCCTGATGTCTGTCCACATTCATGTGGTGATATCCAAGGAAGAGTTTTTTTAACAATAAATAAATATATTCACTGACATGAGATTACAAGAAAAAATGAAAGTCCCTAAACTGGACAAAATAGATGGTGATGTCACACAGTTCAATCATAATTTATTCTTCTGTGAAGTGGCTACTTTATCCACATAAAGCAAAGCAGAGTTCTGCCACACTCAAGTAGAATGTTTGTTCGTACAACTGTGCATAAAAACTGGATCCTTCAGAAAAGCTAACATTGTATTCTCTACATAGTAAATACCTGTGTTTCAAGTATGTATTTTAGATACCCTAGATGGATGAAAATACAAAAAGAGACATGATACACACATACACAGAACTTCTACGGCTATGGAGTTTGTATAACATAATAAGAAAAAATTTCTACTCTAAGTAGTTTCTGAACATGTTCTCTTATAAAATATTTAGCTCAAAGCTCCTTCTTACTAGACAACTATAATTTCAGAGCTGATCTTGGGATATACTGAGCACCTACAACCTCCTGCTGAAGTCAATGAGAGATGTAGATTTTCAGCGCCTCCCAGGATCAGACCCTCAAGTCTCAACAAAAGCTACTGTAAAGTACTATGAATGAATTCACTAACAACAGGCAATGCTCCAGCGTGTAGTAAAAATTACTTCACCTAGATTTATGTTACTACTCCTCGGATCAAAGACTTTACTTTTTAAAAAGTGGATACCTGCGGTCCATCTCTGGCTTCATAGAAGTCACCCACTCCTATTTTTGCACTGAAGCTGAAATTGTCCCTTGAGATATCCATTATTCCATTTCTGCTGAGATACTGAAAAAATCACATATTTTTCCACTTCAGGTTTTAAATAATTACAACCCAGCTTTGATGTACAGCTAACGTCAGGAGTCAAATGTTTTGTACAAATGGTATGCCTCTATAGGAGGTCAATTTAGAAACAGGTTAAGGTACATTAGCCTCACGTCACAAGACATTTTGTATCAAGGAACTTTATTTGAGGAAGAAGTGCACTTTTTTATTGTACACATGCTTAATGGTACCAGAATACATACAAACTGAAAAAAAGTACGTACCTTTACTACTTCAGGATACTGTCTCAATTTCTTTCCACATGGTGCATAATATGCTACTTCTCCTTGAAGGCGACCACCAAAATTCCTTATTCGTGTTTCTCTTTGCCAGCTGCAATAATAGTAAATATAGGTGTGTGTTAACACTCATTTCTTGAACTAATTTATAAACATTAACTTATTAATTTTACATTAAAGTCAAGAGACAAATATAGACAAATTCCAAATGCTGTTCAAGTAAATATAAAACATACCCATACTCTAAAGGAATACGCAACTCTCGTTCGTCTGTTACTCTTCGCCTTTTTGAAGTACCTTAAATAGAGTTTAATTGATTAACATTGGAAAGCAATGAGATGACAGAGAATTGGTTTACTGAAAACATGTATTCCATTACTCAGATCCGCAAACCAGAAGAGCAAACACATTTTATCCATCATGTATACGACCACACCAACTGATTTGTACCCACTACTTTTTCCAATAGGCTCTCTCCAGTCAAAGACGTCTGAGATGTGAATATAGTAGAACCTTAGAGATATGAACATCAGAGTTACGAACTGACCAGTCAATTACACACACCTCATTTGGAACGTAAAGTACACAATTGGACAGCAGCAGACACACACACACACACAGCGCAAATATAGTACAGTACTATGTTAAACATAAACTACTAAAAAAAATAAAGGGAAAGCAGCATTTTGCTTCTGCATGGTAAAGTTTTAAAGCTGTATTAAGTCAATGTTCAGTTGTAAACTTCTGAACAACCACCATAACCTTTTGTTCAGAGTTACAAACATTTCAGTTACAAACAACCTCCACTCCCAAGGTGTTCGAAACTCTGAGGTTCTACTGTACCTCCTTCTCTGCCGTAGGCAATGAAAAGTGGGCATCCTTGCAATGAAGAGATGTCAAATTTATCAGAAATTAGAGTATTTACAGTCTTATTTACATTTATTTCATATGTCCTTTCTCACTGAGTACCAGCTTTGGGCAAAAAAACAAATACATGGACACTGCTTTCTAAGAGTGTGCACTTTTGATGCAAGTAAACTAAAGACAGAGGAGCAGTGGAGACTGGATACAGGAAAGCAAGGCTAAACAAATCTTTTTAGGTGATTGACTAAATGATATGATGGACAAAAAATAACCTTTGATTCCAGATTGGTGGATCTGAGTAGGCAGAAAGTGTTATACCATATACTAAAGAAAACATTTAACATAAAACGTACATCAGTGCCATATATAAACAAAATACAGACAAACATGGGCATGCCATTTTTTTGCACGGTGTGTAAACTTATGTTATTAAATAAAACTAGTGCCAGCCAATCAGAATGCTGAAGAGCAATATAAACTTCACAGGATCAGAATTCAGATTATTCATAAGATACAGTAAATCTTTATAAACTGTAAAACCAATAAGCTTGCATCTAACTGAAAGAGCCAGTCTGGATAATAGCAAACAACTTTTCGCTAATGGTTAAGCAAGCAACTCTTATTTCACTGCATTCTAAATATTAGGATAAACTGGTTTCTGATTCAATGTCCCTATTTAAAAAACAAAACAAAAACATTTATTTTCATGAGAAGTAAGTAGCACTTCACTAATTAGCAGCCAAGAGACTCATTTTGATAATTATTGAATATTATGAATTAGCAAGTAAGGGAATGACCATTTACGCAAAAAAAGTTAAAGATAATACATCACCAAGTGTACTTAAAATTTACTTATTTAAAAGTGTGTCATAAATGTATTAATAAATGGTCTATTGTGAATTTTGCAAAAATAATGAAACTTGTAATACAACAACTCACTACAGTCAATACTCTTGTTGTGAAGAGTGGGTGAGATGGGCAGTTTTTGGTGCAGTTTATAGTATGTAGATTGGCAAGGTTCTACTGTAACTGGAATAGAAAAATACTACTGCCTAGGTCTTGTACCATAGATCTCAAAGTACTTTAGAAAGGAGGTCAGTATCATTATTTCCATTCTACAGATGGAGAATGTAAGGCACAGGGAGATGAAGTGATTTGTCTGAAGTCCAGAACAGAACTCAGACATCCTGAGCCCCAGTCTAGTGCTCTATCCACCAGTTGTCACATTGCCTCCCAGAATGCTTAAAGAGAGTAATGATCACCCCAGATGATTTGAATATAAATGCCATATAAAGATCATATAAATTGACCTTAGCATTCAGGGCTTGGTCCTGAAAGGTGCTGAGTACCTACAACTCTGTTTGACTTCAGTGGAAGTTGCAGGTGATCAGTACCTCTATGAATCAGGCAAAGGAGAGGAAGGTCAGTTTCCAATTGCAACATTGTACATTATGGACACTATTATCTTGATTACTCTTTCTGAAATACATTTACGAGACACGTTTCTCAGACACTACACTGTTATATAAAAGACAGTAAGATACCACAGTGTGTACTTGGAGTAAGTGTGGAAGAAGGCGTCCCAAGAAAAACTGGTGACTGGGATTCAGGACATAAGGCAGCAGGAGCAGAGCTTGGAGTCTTTACTACTTGGAGATTAAGTGGTGTAGAGTGAGCTGTGAGACTGATGGAAGAGCTTTTCACAGAGGAAGATGTTTTATTCAGTTTCAGTGGCGTTTTCTCTCCCTCAGTATCGGTATCAGATTCATCTTGATCTTTGTCATCCTCATCATCATCTTCAGACCCTTCTGTATCTGACTCTGAATTACTGTCAGACTCTGTGGGAAAACAGTAACAAATACAGGTTACAACCGGACAACCAACAGCACACTGAGAATTGTTCATTGTACCTTTTTGTCATTCTAACATTCCTCAAGTCTGTGGATACATTTATTAAGAAATGTTTTAAAAGGATGCCTTTTAGTATCATTACAAGATCATCGTGAATTTACCCAGGCTTTGACATGACTGGAACCAATACAGAACAAAGTAACTCAAGGAGTTGTGGGATATGTGTTTCTTCATACAAAATTTAGAATAAAATCTTTAATTTTTTTATGTAGAAAAATCAAATAACCTGATTGACTATCATCAGAATCCTCATCATCTTCATCTTCATCATCGTCTTCATCATCATCGTCATCATCATCCTCTTCATTTGAGTCATCAGAGTCTTTACTACTAGGAATGTCTGAATCTGTTCCTCTAAATTGTTCCACTAAAGATTTTGAAGAATGAAGGCGGTGCTGTGTTTTTACTGCTGTTATTGCATTATTGCTGACGGCTTTTTCCTTTCCCAGACCAGGTAACACAGGAGAGGTAGAGGGCATAACAGGTGTCCGGTTACCAGATGTTTTTTTCCCACATGTACTTACATTTCCTAATGAAGAAAAGGGGGCACTGCTAGAAGTAGCTATGTTTTCATTTATCTTGGGCTGAGATTTAGATTTGGTTGTAAGTGCCAGCGGTGCTTCCTGGATGACACTCTGAATAACTCCATTGGGTTGGTGATTACTTAAAAGTGCATTTGTCAAGAATGGATTAGAATGGTTGTTTTCTTGAGATGTGTGTTTTTGATGAGCCGGTAAACTACAGGTTGGTTTTGGACTTGACAAAGCTGTGATAATCTTCTTCAGGTTCTTAGAGGATTCTTGTTTCTTTAATTGTGCTGGGAATGTCTGTTTATACTGTTCCTGTAGAAACAGAGAGGCAAAAAAATAAAATAAAAAAAGACTGCATCTCACAGGGAAAATTGTATTTGTTTAGTCCTCACAATTTGCACCCACAAAAAGCAGTTTTAGTAGGTGGGAGGGAGGGTAGGTAGCTCGAGAGCTGAGTAGATGACCAGGTATCAAGACATCTAGACTCTCCCTAGATTTTTCATAATAAATCAAATAAAGAAAGATGGCTGACCCAGGGATTCAAGATATTAAGCTGATGGGAACAATGGTGCAAGCTTTTGAAGCTTCTACTTCAGTCTGGAAAGCTATTTTCACTCTTATCACCTGCTACCGTTATAACTGGAAACTGAGAGTTTACCTCTTATGAAAACAAGTCAATAGAAAAAAAATTACATGAAACAGGACATGCCCAGTGTAGCGTTTAGAAGATTTCCATAGCAATTAAAGTAAAAATCCTGGTTTTCTTATTGACACACAGTAAAAGTCATACAAGTGGATGCAAATCAAATTGTTAGGCAATTTATAAATTTTAAACAATAAATATAACACAGAATATAATAATGGCTACTAAAAATAACAGGAGATAAAGGGGATGGCTGGAATAGGAAAATTTGACACAGGAATCAATGAGAATATGTTGAACCACTGGGATCATTCCAAAAAGTGTTATGCTAGAACACCAGGTTGTTGTTATAGAGACCAGCAGTGGCTGAAAATGCTCAAAGGCAGCATAATTATCCCTTAATTAGGGAAACAAAGATGCTCTTGAAGTCACTCAACAACCACCCTTTTGGAGTGCATGGAGCGGGACTGACAGGCTCCAAAGGGAATCCCATTCCATCCATTTTAACCAGAATTAAATCCTTATCAGGGTTCCTCAGAGGTTCACTGTAGACTTTATACCGTATTTATTTTCATGGCTCTGTTAAGGGCAATAATACCACTTCACCTTCCCTAGGGGAAAATAATCAATGAACATATATAAGCAATATTCATACACTAATGAGAAGCCATGATTACACACTAGACATGGAAAGTGTTAAAACTACATTAACAATCTGACTGAAATCACGAGAAGCAAAGGAAAAAATCCACAGGCCTGACTGTCCCATAGGAGTACATTTTCAGTGTGGTGCATTGATTTTTAGCCACTCAACTCCTTAATAGGAGCTGCACGACAAAATCCCTTTCTTTCTTTTGTTGCATTACATGCTGACAAAGAATCAGGAAGTTTATAACCTTCATAATCCAGCAAGCTGAAGCCCTTCCAGATGCACTTACACTGTCTTTAGCATCTCCTATTTTTTTTTTTTTTTTAGGATAATAAGATATTATAGTATTTCAGACTCGTCAGAATTCTGATGCCATGACAGAAGATATGAAAAAAATATTCCCTTACTTTTCTTAGGCCTGGTCTACACGACAGACCTATATTGGCATAACTACATTGCTCGGGGGCATAAAAAATCCACACCCCTGAGTAATTTAGTTATACCGACCGAACCCTCTATGTAGATGGTTCTTTGTTGGCGGGAGAGCTTCTCCCGCCAACATAGGTGCTGCCCCTCGGAGAGGTGGATTAACTATGCCGACGGGAGAGCTCTCTCCCTTTGGCATAGAGCATCTTCATTAAAGCACTGCAACTGTGCTAGTACAGCATTTTAAATGTAGACTTGCCCTTAGTGTATGTCAAACCTTAAATATCGCCTTAAAACATGAGTTTCTATTGTTTTATTATTAGTATTACGGTCCTTTTCGCCCCTCCCCCGACCCCCATAGGTCAATGTTTGAAAGCCCTACTGGAGCTTTAAGAATCTCCCAAGTTTTTGCCTTTGCTAATTTATCATGGGTTCTCCAATGCAAAAATCCAACTTAATGATTAAGGACTGGAATCTGCTCCCAAGAGAGCCAAACATTTCATGGGCTGCCTTCAGAAAATATCCATGTCATAGCCCCCATTAGTTTAGGACAATGATTTCAGGTGAGACTCACGCTCCTAATGCTAACACACTACATTATTCTTGTATTGCTGTCTTAGTGCTAGGTTTTGGCTCCCCCATTACATTGGTGAGCATTCACACAAATAGTCTCACTGGAGTCAATGGTTACTTGTGGAACTAGGGGCCAGATTTTTAAAGGTATTCATGACCTAAAAATATAGATAAGTAACTAGTGGGAGTTTTAAAGTGCTGTAGCCACTAACTTCTATTGATATCAATGGGGGATGACATTTGTTAAAGCTATTAGACTTCTAACTCCCACTGATATCAATAGAAGTTAGTGGCCTATATGCTTTAAAAATCCCACTCGGCACGTACCTACATTTCTAGGCACCCGAACATCTTTAAAAACCTGACCCTAAGAGTTTACCAGCATGAGCACTGGTTGCACAATATGGGCCATAGTGACTTACTGTAAACCTTGTGTGGCACTTTCACTGGCACTCTACTGACATTCAATGGACTTGTAAGAGACCAGTGTCAGCAGAATATGAGACTAATCAACCTTGAAACCAAGTATGTTCTGAGAAGCAACTACTGTGGATACTTCATGAACACGTTAGGATACGAGTTGATTTTTCCAAGATATTGTTTCAGAATACTAAAAGGCATTGCTAATTTACACTACACATTCAGCAAATAAATACAACCTTTTACCTAAGGCTTAAGATTAGCTGTTCTAAAAGGCAACCAGATAGCTTTAGAAGTGTTATTAGTGCTCAACCACAAACATAACCTTCACTAATTAACATCGTTCAAAAATCCACGTAGATATTTTAAAAATATGCCAAGATTAAGTCCTGTGTAATTTAAAATAACCAATATAATTCTCCCCCAAAATCCGGATTTTATAACAAAGGGCTTGAGAAACATAATGCTATCATTTGTTAAGAAGGACATGCATATGGACACTACAGCTGTAGAACAAAGTCAAGTATTGCTAAGCCAGTAATTTCTACTCACCCGTTTTGATCTTACATCACTGTTTAAAGGGCTAGATTCTTCAGAGGTATTTTTATTCCCTGCTTTCAGTAGATCAGGAGAAGGAACTATAAGTTTTAAATAAGTTTCCTTTTTGGCTTGATTTACCAAAGACAAAGGTTTCACACTGGGCACCAATCCCGTAGACTGTATTACACTTGTGTGTTTGTTCACAGATTCCTCCTTTGCCTGAGAGCTTTGGAAAATAAAGGGAAGCTGCTGTGACAAAACCTGAGGCTGCTTCTGCTGGGATTGGAATGACGAGGGAGTCTGGGAATCAGACACAAGAGGTATCTGCTGGTGTGTTCTCTTTTCCTGGGACTTTTCATGTGTTTTTTGTCCATCTGCTTTCATGTCTGTTACACCACTATGCATTAGCACCTGTAAAATATATTTTACAAAATTATATAGATTACACTAGCCCATTAAATATTTAAGATGACAAATGAAATGTTATATAACATAGGAAGTCACTGTTTAACATAAAAACAAGGCCAAAAAAAATCATTTGTTTTGAAATGTATTCTTGATTATAAACCTAATGGAATGGTAAATTTCTTACCTGTTCATTTCCTTTCTCCTACCAACTTCCCCCACAATTCTGATATGTATGAGCTATTCCCCTTCTGTCTGCAGTTTCCCGAGGCAGTTCAAAACTGTAACAGTCTCTGTGCTAGCCATACCCCCTTCTCCAACCTGCTGCCAGATGATTCATTCCAAAAATGAGTAAAAACTTCACAGAATAAGATTAGTAAGAATAACTTCAAAGCCAACCAATAAACTATGTACAGTAGGCTATGGCCTACAGGCATAACTACCAAAATTAAACATTGTCCCTTGACTTGGAAGCCAGCCAGGGACGGTAGTACTGTAGCAGAAAGGAAATCATTAAGTAAGATATTTACCATTCCGCAAGCCCAGTGTATCCCACAATTCTGATATAGATATAGATAGGAAATACAGAATGAGATAAGGAAGAGCCCCTGGAATTAACTGGCAATGCTATTACTGAATCCTTGCATGCAGCACCTTACTGCCAAGGGAGGCTTCTGCAGAAGACATGAAGTCCACTTTGTAGTGTCTAATAAAGATGTTAACCGGTGAAGACCACTTTACTGCTCTGCAGATCTTTTGTGGTAGAAGCACAAGCTCTTTCCGCCACAAAGTCACCACAGATCGAGTGTGCCTTCATTAAGTCTGGAACAGGAGCACCTGATGCACTGTATGCCTTTATGATGCATAGCTTGATCCATCTAGCTAGTAATAACTTAGATACGTGAGCCCTTCAGATGAAAAGTGACAAACAAGGAGCCCGATCTTCTTGTCAATTAGGTGCGCTTGATATAGAACTTCAGTGCTCATATAGAAGAGGTAATAGTGGTAGTGCCACACTGGCCAAAGAGACATGGTCTTCTAATCTAATAGTACTGAAATTGGAACCCCCACTTCAGCTACCAGTGAGACCAGGCATCGTTTACCCAGACCCATTTCTTCATCCAGACCATTTACAACTCACAGCATGGTTACTGAAAGGAAAGCGTTAACTTGCACTGAGGTGATCTTCCAAAGCGATTGGAACTGTACTCTCCTGCAGCTGAGCTTCAACACTAAAGGCCTACTCCTCTGTCTGGACTAGGTTTAGCTCATGGTGTCAAGAATACAAACAACAAAAATCCCAAGGATCCTGGTATCCCAGTTATCCTGGACTTGCTTTATGAAGATGGAGACAAGGGATTTCAGCCCACCACAACAGTGCCAGGTGTCAACATAGTGTCATATTCACAAGATCCTCTGGTTCCCTGAGAGAACCCTCAGGTATCCAGATTTCTCAGAGCAGCCACACTGGCTAAACCGAGGCGAGCAAACTTTTTGGCCTGAGGGCCACATCGGGTTTCCGAAATTGTATGCAGGGCTGGTTAGGGGAGGCTGTGCCTCCCCAAACAGCCAGGCGTGGCCTGGCCCTCACCCTCTATCTGACCACCCCTGCTTCTTGCCCCCTGACAGTCCCCCCGGGACTCCTGCCCCATCCAACCCCCCGCTGTTCCCTGTCCCTTGACACACACACACCCGGGACCCCTGCCCCATCCACCCCTCCCTGTCCCGTGACCGCCCCCAGACCACCTCCGGTGTGGCCCTCAGCCTCACTGCCCTGCCCCATCCAACCCCTCCTCTCATTCCTGACTGCCTCCCTGGGACCCCTGCCCCCATCCAATCACCCCTTCTCCCTGTCCCCTGACTGCCCCCTGCCGCCCCATCCAACATCCCCCCTCCTTCCTGACTGCCCTCCCGGGACCCCTGCTCAATCCTTGAGGGGGCCACTTAGGGATCTGGAGCAAAAATCAGTACTTGGTCCTGCTAGTGAAGGCAGGGAGCTGGACTCTATGACCTTTCAAGGTCCCTTCCAGCTCTAGGAGATAGGATATCTCCACTAATTTTTTTTTTTTAAACTGTATTTGCCTTTAGGATTGCCCTCTAGCACTTGCTCAGGTTGGATCTGGATCGTGCCTGCAACTTTTCTGCACACTGTTTCAAACATTTTATGAGGGGAAAAAAAAAAAAAAACTTTCTTGTATCTTTACCATGTCCTGCTCAGAGCCTGAATCTGAGCACTCCCCTTCCTCAGTAGAGATTGAGGCGTCTGAGTCAGAGGACAAATACCTCTTATTTTTTGTTTTTTTTTTTTTGTTTTTTTAAATCCTTTCTCCTTTCTTTTTTGCTCTTTTTGAAATTTTTATCCTTTTGGCCCTCTTTGCAGATCTTGCCATTCAGCTGTGGCTAGGGCTGACCTTTTGTGGCTTGCTTTATGCAGTGCCTTGAGCCCTCCAGATAAATCTTCCTCAATGCCCTCCCCCTCAGGGTCCCATTCTCCCAACCTGGGAAATGGGGTTTCATTGCCAGAGTTCCCTGATTCTAGCTCTGAGTACAAGCACTGCTTCTCTCCCTAGGGAGTTTAGAGGGAGACCTGGAGCCCTTTACAGATTTTTTCTTTCTGGTTCTGTTCTGCTCTGGGACTTCCCCCCTGGACTGGCTGCTTGAAGTCCTCCTAGTCATTGGAGTCTCTCCTTGCTCTGCTTTGTGTCTACAGATTGGGCTTTTCTGTGTTGGAGTGGTGCTTTCTTGGAGTATGGGGGGGACCTGAAGTGCCTATCCAACTCAC
Source organism: Malaclemys terrapin pileata (assembly GCF_027887155.1). NCBI lineage: Eukaryota > Metazoa > Chordata > Testudines > Emydidae > Malaclemys > Malaclemys terrapin. The sequence continues at coordinate 48,572,749 of NC_071515.1, read as the reverse complement.
AGCCAATGCACTTGCAGTAGAAGGGCTGGCTGGCTCAGAACTGGCAGGGCACAATTCGCCTTCTGAAGAGCCTGTAAAAGCAGCCTTGCAGCCCACCACTTGGATTTAGCTTGGTGTTAGCATGACAACTCTGCCATGCCAGGGGCAGAAGAATCCCACTGGGAGACACTGAAGTGCCAGCTCTGGGTGGCTGAGACCATCCCACAGCCCAACGCTTGATCCAGAGGAGGGAAAAGAAAGACAGGCTGCTTACTTTTGCTACTGTCTGGAAAAAAAGAGAGAAAAAAACAACCTGTCAAAGAAAATTTGGGAGCAAAGTGAACCTCCACTTGACTGCTGCCACAGAGGCAGAAGATCAGGCAGTAGGCTAGAGAAGGGGATCTGGCTAACACGAAGCTGTGCTACAGCTTTGAATTGCCTCTGGAAACTACCGACAAGAGAGGAATTGCCCATACACATCAGAATTGTGGGAACAGAATATTGAGATTCCCATCCTGCTTTACTGGGTCCGGGTAGGGTAAAGGCTAAGAAAAGAGCAGCTATGAACAGAATGCAGTATCCATGGTGACATACAGTCCAACTAAACTTTACAGCACAAAGTACTTAATTAGTCTTTACATATATTATATATTTTCCAGTTTATAATAAAAATTACCTCCAGGTCACACATTTCCTAGAAGTTAACAACCAGCTGAGTTAAGGGTGCTTTTTACCCTGAACAAGCCATTGACTGTCATAAAATGCCCTTCCCTGCCAGCTATTACTTTTTGAACAATGCCTCAGCTCATACAAATCTGAGTTTAATTTTTCAAGAGTAACTTTCAGTAACAAGATTGCGAGCCGTACAATCATTATACAGCTATCATACCTTGTTCTTGTTTTTATGTTGTGCTTCATTCTCTGAATCAGAATCATCATCTTCACTTTCTTCAATGCTTTGATCTTCCTCCTCCTCCTCCTCCTCCTCATCTTCCTCTAGATCATCTGAGTCACTACTACTAATGCCTTCACTTGAGGTGTCCGAAGAGGAGCCTGAATCACTATCACTATTGCTGGAGCTTTCTACTGCTTTCTTTCTTGGTTTCTAGAGAGAAGATAAAAACTTTATTAATGTCTAATTTTTAATTTGTTACATCATCCATCTCTTCTTGACATGGTCTTGACTAATATTATCAGCAATTCTCTAATGCACCTTATTCTCCTGATGTTCTTCGGACAGACGAAAGAGGAACTAGAAAATGAATAAATTAACCACATCTGTCAAGGATACATCATTGATATTTTAGAGACCTGTATCCCACTGAATGCGAGAATACATAATGTCATCAATTTTAAGGACGATATGAGAGATTCTTTGTGTAACTGCCAAATTCAGGCCTAGATAATTGGGTGACCACACAGAGAACGTGTGTTCTAACAAGCCTGAAAACAATAAAACCTACAATAAGCTCAATCAAGGTATTTCAATAATCGTGCTATAACAATCTGGTTAATCTGTCTTCGTAAATCATATTAATTTTGTTTGATATTGTGGCCCCTCTATGTTTGTCTGTGTCAGACTGCAAACTCTATTTTGAACGAGGGGCTGGTTGCATTCTCACTTCCATGTTGGACTTAAATGCCAAAGGGTGCTGAGGGGAGGGGCATGGAATGGAGCCTACAAGTCTGTCTTTGAAAGGGACTGTAGTTAAAAGCTATTAACTAGTTAAGGGCTATTAACTAGTATAGTGTTTCTATTGCTTAGTACTATAAAGTTGCATGGCATTTCCAGGAAGGAAGAGATGGCCTCTGCATCAAAGCGCTTACAATTTGTAATAGGCAAGAACAGGAAACAACAGACAAGAGAAGGTAGCAACAAGGTGACAAAAATACAGGAGATGTGAAATATATATTAAAACTTCAAAGAACAGATTTTCAAATGTGATAGATGAGGCTTTGAAAGCTAGCCAAACAAGTGTATTTGCTTTAAGGAGGGACTCTAAGTATGAGGACTCTTGGAACATTAAGACAGGGATGTCATGTCAGATGTAAGGGGCAATGTGGAAAAAAAAGGCATGGATGCACTTAGGACAAAAGCAAAAAGCATAAAGGCAAGTATTGGCAGAGTGCAAGATATAAGAGTAGAGGGTAGGGAGAAACAAGGTTTAAGATGTAGGCAGGGACAGAGAAGTTGAACAGCACCTTGAAAGCAAGGATGAGTTGTGTGTAAACTAGATAGATACAGATACATGGAGCACTGAAGAGGTCGTAGGGAGAATGAGATAGTGTCAGACCAGTAGGAAAGGAAAATAATTTACACTGCAATATGCAGACACGTTGAAGAGCAGAGCATCAGGGTGTCTGGACAGAACAAAGTGACAATACTTTTAGGTTATAATAGTAATGGGAATGTCTAAGAAAGCACCTTTAGAAAGAAGTTTTTTTCTTTACTTATTTTTTAAAAGAAATATATCAGAGGTTTGGTATAGTTAAGTAGCTTTTTATCATGACTACTGAACAGTAATCATATTACTGAAAAAATAGGAGCCTGAAAAGAATTGAGATTTCTATGCTGAAATCCCAAAATTTGTTGTTTGAAGAGGATTTATTGGAATTAATTGTATGGACTGCTAATCATACTTGTGATACACCTGGACTGAATTTACACGAGGGTGGAGCTATTTGCCATTTGCGATAGTTATTAAACACAGCATTTAGAACAAATGAAGTTTTAATTATTGGTCAATCATAGTGTTTGCATTTCTATTATGGGCTTGTCAAGACTGGTCTGACTGCTTCAGTAGCTGTAGGGCTTTTGCCACGTCTTTACCCTATATGCAACACTGTGACTCATGATACTTAAAACACTATAAAACAGGTACTTATATCCTGTGCAACTGGTTTCAGTGGAGCTGCTTCTGCTTACTCAAGTTCAGAATCTGGTCCTAGATATTTAGTGATTTAAATATGATATAAAGAGGATAAATGTCTTTATCTTTCTTTCAAATACTAGGCACAGAAGTAGGATATGTCTTCATGAAGGTTAAGGTCTTAAAATGAAACAGAATACCATGATTTGCAAGCAGTAAAATGAGCAGAACTTCCTGAGATCAGATATATAGGACAGTATTTAAAATGGGTGTTTACCACTCCATGATATTTACCTTTACTGTGATACTGTCTTTACAACACCTCTGTCAGTAGAATAAGAATCACCCAAAACAGTGCAATACATTTAACTATTACAAATAGTAAATGCCCAATTTTTAATGATACCCACTGGATGTATGTTTATAACATCAGCTTCTTGAGCAACCAGAGATCCAGCAGGCTGATGCTGACAATCAACTTGAATGCATATAGCAGTGACACTAAGTTAGTCTCCCAGACCTGAAGAAGAGCTCTGTGTAAGCTCGAAATCTTGTTTCTCTCACCAACAGAAATTGGTCCAATAAAAGATATTACCTCACCCACACTGTCATGCTACAAAACAGTCAGGAGAAAAGAGTTTGTGAGTGGGTCCACCTCAACTTGCTAGGGTTCATCTTCCCCGGTAAACATGTAAAAACTACAACTTGCTCTGTGTGCATCCAAGTTCTAAAACATATTAGCTACCTCGTTTTTAAAAGCACACCTTTTCATACTGTAGACAGACAAGGCCATAGGGAAAGTGATCACCCTAAGAAGAGGGGTCTGGCATACTCTTATGGACAATACAACAGCAAGTTCTTGCATACAGATGAGATAGAAGCATGACTGACAAGGGAAGGTAATTAAACATGCTCAGTTCTTCGTTCTGAGGGTTTGAGTGTGATAAGCACAATAGACGAAAGTAAAGGAGGAGCATGGAGTATATTCTATGTACACCTCTTACCTGGATATAACGCAACCCAATATAACACGAATTAGAATATAATGCAGTAAAGCAGCACTCCGAGGGGGCAGGGCTGCGCACTCTGGTGGATTAAAGCAAGTTTGATATAACACGGTTTCACCTATAACATGGTAAGATTTTTTGGCTCCCGTGGACAGCATTATATCAGGTACAGGTGTATAAAAAGCAGACTCTCCAGTAAGAAAAGAGGTAGCTGCTTTTGGCATACAACTCAATATTCTGCCACCAAATGTCTAGGGACAAATTGGGAACCTCATTGCATTGTGAATTACTGTTGCAGTCATAAGAGTCTCAGCTTGTAGGCTATTCAGGCCCCTTTTGCAATAGGTAAAAGCCAATAATGGTTGGACTGGTCACATTTCTACACAAGGGACACCAATTTAGTATAAAAAAAGGAGAAACAGCATTGTGTGTTTATGGGGTGTGGGGGAGGGCATAAGTGCATTTAGAGGGTCAGAAAAGGGTAGGCTTGACCAAGGAGTTTCTGCAGAAGACAGCATAAAAGATAAAACAGCTAAAATATGCAGACAAGTGGACAGCGAAGAAATAAAGAAATAAACAGCAAGAGAGAGGAAATTGTAGGAGAAAAATAATCTGTAAAAGGGAAATTTAAAACAAAAAACAAACACTCATGGGGATGTCTCTAAAATATTTCCTGACAAGAAAATAAAAGCAAGACAATATAGAAGAAAGAAGTACATCCATACAATACTGATTTTTGCACCACTGTCTTATCTGAAATATACTAGAGAAGACTATAGAGAGATTTAAATTTGCCAAGATATGGGTCAGAACATCTACATTCTTAAGGAATGCATAAGGAATATGCAGAAGAAGATTTAGAAGTAGGTAATATAAAAGTTCTTTCAGGGAATTCAGAAGATATAAAATAATAAGCATATGAAAGTAAAGAGCCAAATTCTACTCTGACTAGCAATCCCATTGAGTTCAATAAGGTTCTAAAGGGGAACCTTGGGCAGAATCTGGCCCCAAGTAAACAAGCTATGTTATCTGAATTAGCCTAGATTGGCTATGTTAACAGAACATTTCAGTTGCTCAGCAAAATACCATCTAGACTGAAAGGAATGAATAAATCCAACAAGCAGTTTTTCACCCCGCAAGGTAATGCTTGGTGAGGTGATGCCAGAAATTGACATTAAGTGGTATTGAAATTTATGAATCAAATACATCTGAAAAGCCCAAAAGTTAACATTACAGCTCTAGAGAGTGAGGGATGTAGCGGAAGTGTATTAAGCCACCTTTGCAAATCCTGAATCCTTTGACCAGCAAGCCAAACCTGACCTGGCACAAGGCCATAGAGTTGTTCTTTCTCACACCAGCTGCCATTGGACCCAAAGGACTTCACATAAACTGAAGATGAAGTAGCAACTCCCTGATTCTGCCTTCTTTTCCTCATCCACCCTTCCTATACCAGGTTGGGAGAACTGGGGTGCATGCCAGCCCTGCCCTGCCCAACCCAACCAAAAAATTCCTGTATACCCTGGGAACCCTGAAATAGATTGTTCACCAGTTTTAAATGTTTTGTGTTGCTGGAGCAGCACAGCAGGCTGATGAATCTGGCCCTGAATTTATACTATGTAGGCTACTTCTTACACTCAGTTAAAGGTGGAGGAAGTCTTAAGGGAAGAGAAAGATCACTTGATCATTGCCTGTTGGTCCACTCCCTCTGGGGCACCTGGCATTTACTGTTTACTTACACTGTGGGAAAACTAGAAAAGGAGCAATTTTAGCCTTAGTGATGAATAATTCTGAGATCACCTGAGATAAAGATGTGGGAGGGGAGTTAGCTCGCCATCACCATTATATTATGTTTATATTTAAGAGCCTAACAAGATCAAAACAAGAGAACAAAAAGATATACATTTTCAGTAGAGGAAATTCTATAAGAATGCACGTAGGACTGTAAGAAACAAAGGGTATGTTTACAATGCAAAACAAAAAACCCTGCGGAGGCAAGTTCCAGAGCCCAGGTCCACTGATTTGGACTCGCCCTATGGGACTAAAATTAGCAACGTAGATGTTCCTGCTCAGACTAGAGTTCAGGTTCTGAGACCCTTTCCCGCCCCCCCCCCCCCCCCACCAAATTTCAGAGCCAAGTCTCCAGCCCAATTGAAAACATTTACAGTGCTGTTCTTAGTCCAATAGCATGAGCCTCACGAGCCTGAGTCAGTTGACCCAGTCTCTGAGACTTGCTGCTGCAGGGTTTTTTTGCAGCGTAGCTATACCCAAAGGCATAGAGCCAACAAAACAGGGAACTGAAAACTGCTCAGAATAATGAAAATATAATGACTTAGGGTTATCCTTGTTACCTCTCGATAGGGTGACCAGATGTCCTGATTTTATAGGAACAGTCCCAATTTTGGGGTCTTTTTTTTTTAATATAGGCTCCTATTACTCCCTGTCCTGATTTTTCACATTTGCTGTTTGGTCACCCTACCTATCGATAACACATTAGGAGACAAAAAACCTAGTGTAGATGAACAAGAAAGTGCGAATACATTATTTAAGGACATACGCTTAAATTAAAATGTCAGTTACAGAAGAGGACTATAACCAAAGAATGAAGTTAAAGAAACGGAAAAACAATATAAAAATTAAAAACAAAAATTTTTTGAAAGACAATAACAGAGATGTAGGTAAATAAGTTGTTTTAAAATAGATGAACAGGGAGTATAGCCTCTTATAGACAGGAAGAAAAATTAGAAAGCAAGGTAACCAATGTTCTAAATTAAATTGCACCTTAGGTTTCAAAGCACACAAATAAGAAACAGCATTTCCAAGAGGAGCAACAAAATACTGAAGTTGACTAAATTTGTGTCTGAAAAATTCATACCCTTATTATTTACCTCAACTCTTGTCCTGATCTGACCTTACTAGAAGTGTAAGCTCTTCACAGCACAGAGCTTTAACAGGGCTATATAGAGAATTGTCACCCTTAAATCCTGACATGTTTTCATCAACTTAATAGATATGTTTACCTCAGTATCTGAAGTATTATCTGAACGTCCTTACTATAGGGAATACTACATTTACAGATACACAGTTACTACAAATATAGAGGCAAAGTTATTTAGTTATCTAAGGCAAATGGCAAGTAATTAAGTGACCAAATTCCGTGGACATCTTTGAAAATATCAGCCTATGTCTCTCAAAATATCTCAGCACTTCTTCTTGATTCCACTTTGCTACTGAACTAGAAAAAATGACCATCTTCACACTTAATCCTTTTATCTTCAGACAAGGCACCAACACTAAAAATAGTGAAGTACTCCTTTGCACTGAAGGTCTGATGCGATCTTCACTTCTGCCCATTTATTTTCCTCCAACGATCTTCCATGCGCCCAACAGATCACTCAAAATCCCACCCTAATCCCTTCCCCCATTTTTAACTTCAGTTCAACTCCTCAACCTTTGAGTTTCTATTTAAAATGCCAAACACAAAAGTTAGTAAGTGACACAAATGTAACAATGGCTCCAGGTAACAGGTGAGGAAAAAAATGTAACAGAAGAGATTTCTGAGTTCTTGCTTATAGCTTTCTGTATGTCTTAACACCAGTGGCTTGAAACCCAATTGAAATCTTCTATTGATAAAGGACTATCAGGTCCATGGTACTGACCCAAGCATGGATCTGTGAAGAAGAGCTAAGGATGGAGAACACTAACTGGGACAGAATTAGAAAGTTCTGATTTAAACAAAGTCAATATAATTTAAAAAAAGAAATGAGAACCAACAAATATCGGGTTACATTCTGAGGGAAATGACAACAAAAAAATTTTGACAGACAAAAGCTCTGGACATTCTGTAATTTACCCAGCTTTGGATGCAATAGTGAAAACAGTCAATTTTTGTAAGCAGTATACATGGTAAACTGTCTGAATAGATAAAGAACTGTCTTGGTTTTAAAGCCAAGTGATACTTGGTGAACTGAAACAATAGAGGTGGAAGAGCAGTAACAGAACAAAATCTACCGATGATTCAGAACCGATAGTTAAAGGAAACAGACAATATAAAGAAGAGGGGAGGAGGGACAGTGAAAATCAGAATGATTTCTTCAGATTAAAATCAAAGACTGATAATTGGCTTATCCAGCTCAGTTTGGAGACTGAGGCTTAGGTCCAAAAAATGAAATTTGAATATTTCTACTGTTTCATGGTTATGCCACAAACTACTTTGCAGGAAGAGAAATCTGGAGGTTGAGACAGATAAAATTCTAATACCTTCAGCACTGTGCTTAATGGCAGTAAAAAGCAAGCAAACACCTGGGATACATAAAGAGAGGTATTATTAAAGATACTGTGTCCTGGGAAATTCCCTACTTGTGTATGAGGCAGAAATTTGAACACATTTGCATGCAAATCTTATGAACTGATACAAAATTATTCTTCAACTGCTCCATTTCTAAATTTAATAAACAAATCTGGAGTATCTAAAAAGCATAATAAGATTCCAGCATGTATAGCAGAACATTCTAATGCATTTGAAGGTTGTTAGAGGGTGCATGTTTAAACAGTATTCTGAGGTAAAATGTATTTTATACTTTTGGTGGGACAGATTTTGTAAAAATATCCCTAGATAAGCTTGTCATCAAGGGTAAATAGAGTAAGTAAGTAAGAGAGAGTAAGTAAGTTATCCAAGCCTGCATCTTAAAACATCTAAAAATCTTAGATCTTTAGATGTTTTGCATGTCCCAAGCCACACAAAAAATAAAATTAGAATCATATAGTGATTGAGAATGTAGTGTGGAACAGCAACGATCTAATAAAAACCTATATCTAGAAAATGAACATTTTCAGGACTAACTGAATCTTACGTAGATTGCTGGATATAAACATCAAATCTACTTCAAAAATTCTGACTAAAGTTCACATTTAATTAATTTCACTGAGAGCATTTGGAAACAAAGACCTATAGACCATTGCAATGGGAAGAGGCAAGAAGGTTATGGTATCAAGTGACTCTCACAAAAAGTATCAGAATTAATGCACTTCTATCCTTTGACATTTAATCTAGTTATTGGCAGCTGGTACTGTCCAAGTGCCTTCCTTTCTAACCACAAGGAGACTGAATTCTAGCCTCCAGTTTCTATTGCTTGGACATAAGTAACTTGGGACTCAGTGAAGCAAAGTACTTAAACAGGTGCCTAACTAAACATGTGAGTAATCCTACTTCAATGAAAATACTTGTGCTTAAAGTTAGGCATATGCTTAAGTACTTTGCTGAATTGAGGCCACTAATAGTACTTCCATTACCTCATAGATAGGAAATCCCACATAGGAAGATATATGAATCTTTTCTCAAAGTGCCAGAATGTTCTTTTTACTATGAAATTCAATGTTATCTTCCCATGCATGACCAAGTATGACTAATCTATTCAGGTTAGTGGAACCTACACATAAAGCTCTAATGCTGGCTTTTAGTTAATAAGCATAATCAACTGGTGCAAGGTGAGAAATCCTGCATTAGAGAAAAAAGAAATCCCAAAACATTGGAAAAGGGGACAAAACACTTTATAATATAATCTTCATTGCAGACAATGGAGTTTTAAAGGCCAATACTATAATCTTACACCTTTAGCCATGAATCAGCAGCTTTTTTAGGTTATTTACCTTATCTTTGATTTTGTCAGCTCTGGTATCCAATAGCTGTTTTTTGTTTTGTTCCTGGTTACATTTGCGACCTCCCGCTCCTGAGGTTATAGCCTTTGCTTGTCCTGCAGAGCTTGCGGTGGTAGTGAGCAATACGGATGTGTTGACCGCAGATACTGACGTTGTACTGTTCCCATTTACTGATCCATTCACACCTTAAAAAAAAATTAAAAACTGTGGTTTACAGAATTGCAGACATTAAGCAGTCACTTCTGTCATGAGTTATGGTCATATTAGCCTATATTAAGGGTACCTGTAGCAAGAGATCAGAACCTTCAGATAAAGACATATTTAAATCCTACAATATACTGGACCTATAAAACACTGCTACCCCAAGAAAAGGAGTAATTTGGAAGGGGGGGGGGGGGAGGGTTGTTTGTTGTTGTTTTTAAGGAAAACATGACAATACCAATAAGGAGACATAAAAGACTGGATTGAATAATTTGTAGTTTACTGTCAGAAATCAAGAATTGTCTATTTTCAACAATACACTCAAAGTTTAATCAGTAAAGGTATAATTTACTCTGTTGCAAAATAAAGAGCTTAAAAACATACACTGTGCTAAGCCTCTGCTAGGAGAAATCCCTTCATATCTTAAAGGCAAAGAGAGAAGTGTGTGTAGCAAGCTGCATCTGCAGCTTGTTATTGTACAAGGCCTGTTGGGGAGTGGAGAGATATCAATGAAAAAAAGTGAGAAACTTGAAAGAATTTCATTTGAAAACAGGCAAGTTTTAGTTTTACAAATTAGGTTTCAAAAACTAAGTTTTTCAAGAGGTAATCCTTGAGACACACATAATTTCCCATTCTGGGGTTCTGGAATCTTGAGCACGTGGACTTGGGAGCATGGAAGAGGATGCCAAAAATTTCCTGACTACTGCCCATCCATCTAGATCTCAGTTAAATTATATAAATTATAATTTATACTACATAGATGGCACTGGACAAAGGTTTTATTGGTGTGAATTTGGAATGATTGCAGTAAGAAATGTGAAGGCCATGTCCAATTGCTGCACCGTCATCTGTTTTAAAGAGCCGGCACTTAGAGGCTTGCATGGCTAAGACACAAGTCCTGAACTCAGCACCTGGCCCAAACACCTGAGCTTAATGACACACAGGATGTGGGTGTGTGCAAGGGGAGGGGCCCTCTCTAATTACCACCCCCCAAAATCTCCTGGGGAAGCGAGGTGAAAAACAGGAACAGCTGTAAAATTATGATATCCCATGGCTCTTCCCCACCTTTCCCTACATGCTGCTGCCCTGGAGGTGGGTACAGTCTCCCAGAGCCAGCCCCCAACTTTGATGACATAGTGGAACTATATTCGCTACAGGTGACTGAATATGGACTTATATATCAACCTACTCCTTTAAAAACAAACCTGCTGTGTATACTCAGTATGCAATGGCCTAGATATATAATCATAGAAAAACAAGAAATCAAAAATATATGTCCTAGAAGTGGTATTGAGTGATTGAAAGCCCACACTTATATGCCTGATGCCCCACTGCCAAAATAAACTCATACTAAATTGTTTAGATATGGCAAGGATGATGATGATGATGAATTCAAAGTAAAACTCATGCACACTACCAGAAACAGATGATATAGGCTCAGGCTTGTTTTATTCATGTTACAACTTCAGCTGTTACCTTTTTCTAAACCACCTCGACTATTTTTTCCTGTAGTTCTTGAATGGAATGAACTGGAATCATGATTCTGGGCAGGAGGAGCAAATAGTGGTGGAATTCCCAGAAGAGGTGGGAAAAAAGCAGCCCCTGTACGAGTGTGTACATCTGTTCGCCACCATTCTGTACCTCAAAGAAGGAGAAAAAGGAAAAAAACCCAAACATTAGTTATCCCACTCAATTTATTTTTTCAATCTTCATCTAATGAAGCTTCTGTGTGCAATTTACAGCAGATCCACACAATAAATTCTGTCTATTTTAAAGTGCCTATGTGACTTAGAAGTACAAGTGTCACTGACTTTCTCTGGGACTTACACTCTGAAGTCATTTAAGAGCTTTTGAAAATTACACCCTAAATTTTTATTTATTCCCATTTTGAAAACAAGCACATAAAAAAACACACACACATAATTTGCAATACTGAGGCGACCACACCAAAATTACATTGGTGCTCGAGAACACCATCAGGAAACACAGGTCACTTTTGCATGCTTATCATCCGCCATGTGAAGAGTGAGAGTGAGTCCATGCTGAGCCTCTTAAGAGGTGCACCCGAGAACTCCCAGGCCAGGGAGACAAGGTGCTAAGGTACCTTTATGTCAGGTGTGAACCCTCCCAATTCTGATCTACTCTGAGTTCTCTATCGTAACTTGAACATCCCTGGGGACCTCTCCAAACTGAGATAGACTGGGTCTGTCCTGTGGTACACAGTGATGCCAGGAATCTGTACAGCTCTGCCCCAGACATGACCATTGTGCCCCCAGCCCTGCCTCAGCTTTCCCCCTACAACAACACTTGAAAAAAAGGGTCCTTAAAAGGCAATCTTTTAATTGTCTTTGTTTTTATAGAGTATGCACAAGGGGAAGGGGGGTATCCTCCCATAGCCAGAAAGTGCTGTAAGGGCTCATTTATGCCACTCCTGCACTTCTACACAACATAAAGAGGCCTGAGTAGGGGAGGAGAATCTCACTTTGAAAACGTTGAAATAAACTGATAATGTAACATTGTTTGTTGTTTTACTAACAAAACAGGAAACCAATTTTAGTCTTGAATAATTCATGAAATCTCTTTTTAGGCAGATCAAATATACAACCATTTGACATGGTCCCTTAGTAATCAAAATAATTGAATTTTAAACAGAACAGCATCTTAGAATTTTTGTGGCATCTTTCACCTGGAAAGTCCCCAAAATACTATATATTAAATATTGTACATAAAACAGAGACAAGGTGGGTGAGGTAATATCTTTTATTGGACCAACTTCTGTTGGTGAAAGAGAAGCATTTGAGCTTATAGAGCACTCAAACTAGACCAATAAGAGACATTACCCCCTCTCTAATATCCTGGGACCAACTTGGCTACAACAACAGTGCAATTATACTGTACATACAGCACCTCAGACACACAGACATCTCTGATGAAGAGATTATTAGCAAGGTAGACAACTTGTGCACCGTTCACTGCCCAACAATGTTGATGCCTGAGCTTGTACGGGGATCCATGATGGCATACGGATCTGCCCAAGACAACTGTTTTGCAGTATCAGGGCCATAGTTTGTAATAGCTGCTGGTGTTACTGCAATGGAGCCAATTTAAGAACACTTGTTAGAGTGAACACATTTATTCAGCAACAAACCAAAACACACAGCATAATCCAGAAAAGAACTTTTACATCACTTCTAAAGGAATAAAAAAAACTGTTAAAAGAACAAGCTCCTTTCCTAAAAAAAAAAAAAAAAAGACATCCTTCCTCCCCACCCACCCCCCACTCACCCCCAAAACTGGTAAAACAACTGGTTCATGTTTTGGCAAGGGGAAGACCTTTTTGAATCTTCTTTTAAATAAAAGGGGGGGGGGGTCATGATCTTGTACTACCTGTAACAAAAGAGTGACAGAAATAAGATCTGTAAATGCAAATATGACATAAGTACAAAAAAAGTCTGGACTTAATAAAACAAAGCAGTTAAGCAAGTGTGTACTGCTACATAAAATACTGTAACTTCTGAAAGAGACAGGGAACTTACAGTTCCCTTCATGGCTTGCCACACTGGTTTTTTTTGTTTTGTTTTGTTTTGTTGTTTTAAGTGGTGGTAGCAGCTCTTTTGATTGGGCTGTTCAACAGTAAGGAAAGACATAATTATGCTGTTTTACTCAACAACAAAAAACCCAAATAACCTCTCTCAGTGTTGCTGATCAGGCCAATGGAGCATAAGATTATAGAGTAAGCTTCCAAGGGAAATACTGGAATTCCTATTACCAATATGATTAAAAGTATAGACTGACAGAGCACTAGAAAATACACAGTAGGGAACAATCTGCACAAGTAACACGATAGACTAGATGACAAATAGTCCTTTTATATCTAACTCATGTCATTTTTTGAATTAATGTCCTCCTCTTGGAAATTTCTCCTTTAAGGGTTCCTCTGTGCAATTATGCTTTTAAAAAAACAAAATCAAATATACTTTAAAAAAGCAGCAAGCATATGCTTCAGCTTTGAATAAGTTCCGTGAGATCAAGTTGAGAACCTGAAGAATCCATTGCTCCATCCACAGGAATGCTTCATTTTTAAAGAGATGGCACCAACTTCAATACACTATGAAGATAGAAATTGTACCAACAGGAGGCAAATTCTGCTGTTATTTACACTGATGTCAATTTCCCTAGTGAAATTAATAAAGTTACACCTGATTTACACCAGTGTAGTTGAGAGTAGAATTTAGCCTTTTATTTTAAACAGTCATTTAGAATTACTATTCAAGAAGAGCATTTGGAATGGAAGGTTAGATTACATGTCACGTTTTACATTCATTGGCTGACACTATTAATGGTTATGAAAACTGGATTGTGACCAATGCTGGTGACAAATACACTGAGCTTATAACCTGCCATAGGGTCACTCAATATGGAGTATTTAAACAAAACAAAGAGCAATGAATTCACAGTAAAATGTGGTGGAAGAAGGTGATTACTGCTCAGGAAAAGGTAAGAATATTTGAGATGTATCAAGATGTGGAGACTACCTGAGAAAGAGAATGCACTACCGTGTGCTAAGAAGGGAACACAAAGAGAATGGTGACAGGGCAACACAAAGGATGGAATAACACAAATACCAAGCAATAAAATTGCTTGTCCCTGGTGTGAAGTGCCACCTTCAAAGATTCAAATGACAAAGAATGGCTATGTACAGTTATATAGCTATGTATAGTTATGTAAACTTTCTATATTGTCTGATATTATACCAAATGGGATGTATGAACTCAAGACAGTCTTTTAGCAGGACAGCAAAGCAAAATTCTCTGAGAAAACGTAAAACTAAAACTCTCTCTATGTACAATCTTAGTCATAAAAAAACTGTACCTTTATAGATAAGATGCTTCCGGGTTAACTGAAGCACCCAAGAGGTCTCTTTTCCAAGACCATCACTGAAAAGCAGATAAGTAATGATTTAGGGCCTGATCCTAAGTGATGCTGAGGAAATGCAACTCTCATTGAAGTAAAATAAACAATTTTCTTAAACACAAAGGATTGACATCTATGGTAAATGTGGATGTTCAACATCTCTCAGAATAAGGCTTACAGTAAGTAACTGTCATTCTATTGCACCAACATCCAGTAGATAAAATGGTTACTGCTGCATGAATCATTCAGCATAACAGAGACAAATCACTGAACTACAATATTGTCCCAGGATCAAGGTCTCCTGCTCTGAATATAATTTTAACCTTCTAGACTACACCTCAACATGCATTTCCTCTAAATGCCTTGCCTCTGTCTAGTTGTGAACCTTTATCTAGTGACAACATTCTACTTCTGTTCTATTGATATGATCTCTAAAATATAACTAGGTCATTTTGGCAAACAATGTAAAAGATGACAAGAGAACTAGCTATAAGGCTTGCTCAGGGTTTTTATCAAGAGAGGATGAGTAAGCCAAGTGGAATTTTGGAGGTAGAATTCTATTCTTACAAATTCTATTTTTTTTTTAAACAGTCTTTACACAAAGTTCAGTCCCTAGAAAAGAAAATCCCTTTCTCGTGAGAAAATATTCTGTTGCAATCTTCAGGAAACAAATATTGACACCCACACTTCTCTAGGATGCTCAATGTGTATTAAGATATGAGGTTTTGTTTCCTCAGAGAGGGGATTTAAAGAGTTCTAAATACTAGCAGAATATCTGACACCTTAAGCTGGAAGTCAGATGCCTCTGGAGCACATAATCTTGTTCATTCAAAAAAACGATCTCCCACAGAATTCTGCAATTTCGTTTAGGATAGGGCTTATTAGAGCTTATTGTACAGATTTTACAAGACGACACCATGAATAAAAATGTATTACCAGTAACAACAGTTATCTAAGGGAGAGCAGCAATAATCATTACCCTAAAGCAGTGTCTGTAGTAGTTTCATACTTTGGGACCCTACTGAGTTGCTACAACTTGACAATTTGTAGGTACCTATTCACCTGGGGTAAAATTTTCAAAACTAGCTACAGGATCCAGGACCCAAGTCCCATTTATAAAAGTGACAGGCACTTAGGATCCTAAGTCCCATTGACTTTCAATGAGACATGGGCACCCTAAGTCATTAAAGTGCTTTTGAAAATTTTACCCATTGTCCTTGACCCCCGAAGTGAAGAAAAAATTCATGGTTCTTATCAAACAATCACAGCTTGAGCTGACAAAGGACAACTAAAATCAACCATTATCTCTTGAGCTTGGTTAGAGCTTTCACTATTACAGGTGTCGGACAGAAAACACAATTGAAAAAGTTACCCCAAAAAAGGGAGAATAGCTCCATTACCCTTGCATCTTTTCTCAATATTAAATAAATACCGTCCAATGTTATTGTTTGTGATGAACATATACACCTAATAGAAACAAAGGCATGTTAAGATGGAAAAAAAACCCAAGTGTCTGTCTGGTTAAACCTCAATATTGGCAAGAACACCTATTACTTCTGTTACACACTACAGTGGTTCTTAGAGGACCACTCTTGAGAGGCTATTAGTGATAATCTCAGCCAATCTGCAATGTTTTCCTTTCCTCACATTGTAAATTACACTCCGGAATCTCCTGGACCTTGCCCAGCCCCAAATCTTGAGGTCTTTAACACAGGAAAGTTGAACCTCTTCTACCTTGCTTGTTGATGTAAAATAAATCACGGTCTATTTGAATTAGGTCAGTTCATTGTTTCTTCTTCATAAGGTTGAATATTCTTTGTAACAGATGTTTACCTGGAAAAGGTGCTAGTTGGGGATGTGCTGCTAAGGCTGTGGGAGTACCAAGTGTTCCCAAGCCACCAAACTCTGAATGCCCTGAGCTGGCTGTATGTAGACCAAAGACTGGGTGGCTGACCATTGGGAAGGCACTCGACACTGTGGACAGGTTACACGGTTGATCCCCAGCTGTTCTGAATAAATGTCCTGAGGGGAAAAAACAACACTTGAAATAGTACTATCAAAAACAGATGCTAATCATGTGAAGCCCAACCCCCATGCTTATAGAAAGTTTATACAATCTTTTCACATTTTTTAAACAACTGTTGTGTAGTTTTACATGTAGTATCCTCTGTTATTGCCATTCACTTCCTATAAAATACAGATATTATCTGGAAATATTAACAATCCTAATAAAAAATTTGAAATATAAAAGATGGTAAAAAGATGTAGCATTTATCTCTGTAATTATTTTAGTAGTCGAACGTTTTTCTATTCCCTTTAGATAATGGTGCAGGATCAGAGATAACCCATGGGCCCTGCATGACCAAAACTGACAACAATACTGCCATGTCTATCCTTTATATATGGCTGTATTCTGCAGTCTTGACTTAAGCAAACTCCCATTTTACTTCAATAGGAGGACATGCAAATCAGGCTTTGTACAAACAAACAAACAAAAAATCTAAATCAGGTTTTGAGTATTTAAAGTTTGGTATTTGGTACTACAGTCCAAAACTTCCAAAAGATTCTATAAATCTTTCTGGAGCCATAAAACAAGCTGTATGAAAATTAGCTTCAGAAATCTTTTACTTAGAGTAATCTGCACTTCAATCAATGGGTATCAACTAGTGATTATCCTGCTAAAAAAAAAATCACAGTCCAATTACATGTACACCAGTTGGTATTTCTGTATCCAATATTCTGCTGGAACACACACAAAAATTCTAGTAGATTGGAAAGGAAAATTATATTTTTCCTTTTCAGAAGGTATGTTGGTATGTCTCTAACATATCATGTTCAACTAGGTGTTTTATAACTCTCTATTTAGCTATTGGTTCAGACAATTTATTGAGTAGTAACACAAGGCACACTGGTCTGTAATTCCCAGAAATCACCCCTAATACCTTTTATAAATATATAAAAGACAGGTACAATTGTTACCCACAAGTCATCTGTTACAACAGTCTATTTTAATGAGAGAATGTATATTTTTATTAGCAGCTCAGCCACTTCATTCCTAAGTTCCTTCAGAACTCTTAGAGAATATCATCATGAAGTCCTGGTGCCTGGCTGCTGTTTGGCACTTCCTCATCTGACAGACACCTCAACGTCATGCTTGAAAGGACTAGCTCTGAGGCAGGCACTGCTTAAAGGCACACTTTTGTGACAGTGATATAGTTTCTTAGATAGCCTCCACGCTGAGTAAAGATTTTAATTTTTTCATTTTTTTATTGGCTTAATTTTAAAAACAAAATACCCCTTTCTAAAATGCAAGCACTAATTTTTGGTATGACCCTTCCCACGTTGTGGTTGAACTTCATTATACGGTGGTCTCACTTAGTGGTTCAACTGCAGTTACCTTTTGAAACAAATCATGTCCACCTCTTCTGTTGTGGACTCCAGAACTACCTGGTCCAAGAAGGTCAGATAAACGTATTGATGAATTGCTTTTCTAAATACTGTTCTGTTTTGAGACACGAGCAGTTTATATAGAGGTAGGTCACCCATTATTAGCGCTTTATTAGATTTAATTGCCTCCCACCTCCCTCACATTAAATACTCAATACCACTAGTCTCCACATTAAGTACTCAATATCATTTGCCCTAATCTGGAGACTGGTAATAAACATACTAGCATAGTTTTATTCTTATGATTTGGGTTCATCATCTATACAGATTATACTATGTTTTCTTCCACTAAAACTCTCAGATTCTATTGACTCTTCTAATGACACTGCTGCCCTGCCACTTCTACAATCTAATCTATCATTTTTGCATAGGTTAGAGCTGGCAATTATAGTATTTCAATTTTTTTCATAATTCTGCCATATTTCAGAAATGTGTCGTAGTCTATAACCAATATTATCTCATTGTTTCCTTACACTCCCCCGATTGTCTGCATCCATCTCTTGTCATTTTTCACTTAGGCTAGGTCTATACTACCCGCCTGAATCGGCGGGTAGAAATCGACCTCTCGGGGATTGATTTATCGCGTCCCGTTGGGACGCGACAATCGATCCCCAAATCGGCGCTCTTACTCCACCAGCGGAGGTGGTAGTAAGCGCCGCCGACAGAAAGCCGCAGAAGTCGATTTTGCCGCCGTCCTCACAACGGGGTAAGTCGGCTGCGATACGTCGAATTCAGCTACGCTATTCACGTAGCTGAATTTGCGTATCTTAAATCGACTCCCCCCTGTAGTGTAGATGTACCCATAGATTATGAACTCTTTGGTGCAGGGACCTTCTCTGTTTGTACTGCACCTAGCACAATGGTCCAGGTCCTTGACTAGGGCTCATAGGCATTATGGTAATACAAATAATAATTATTATCACCACAGTCCTATTCCACTACTAGGTCTTCTAGTTTACCTACTTCAAAATTTTTGCTATTAAAGCTCTCATTCTTGCACCATTTCATCTCTTTCTTCTATTAGTTGTATCTTGTCATAATTCTAGTTTATGAGCTCTCTGGAGCAGGGACCGTCTTTTTTTAATTGTTTATATAGCATCTAGCACAATGTGTCCCTGATTGGGTAATGTAGGTACCACTGCAATGCAAATAATATACATCCCCTCTTCCTTATTCACCTCCACATGGATATATAGTTTTTCATTTTTGACCTTTGCCTATATTTATCTCCTTTATTTGACACCTTGTTATTTTTCAGGCATTTATGTCAGCCATACAGAGATTCATTTGTTTTAATGAAATACCCAGCAGATATTGTTGTCTGACCTGAGTTTTTCCTTAGTGCCTGTCCATTTCCCCCTAGTGCCTAGTTTAAATAATTCTCACAAACCTTGTCACAGCTTTCTATGACAGATGTCTGATTCCACTGCAATTAACATGGAGCCCACCCCTTCTGCCTAGGCCTTTCACCCACAGTGCTTAACAAATGTAATGAAATGCTGCTTCTTCACATGATGTTCTCATTCACACCTTGAGACCCTGAAGTTTCTATCTGAAGTCTGTCTGACCCTGGGAGTGCACCTGGAAACATTTCAGAAAAACTACCATAGATGCTTAAGACCCTTCTTGATCATTTAAATTTAGCTGCCAGGACCTTTCTGACACCACAACAACACTGGTACCAATATACAGCGTAATCACAGACTCAGCACTCACCAGAATTTTATTTGGATACGTCATGAGATCCTACATCTTTGCATCCTGAAGACATGTTGCAAAACAGTTCAAATGGCCATTACATATTTAGCTATTTCTAAAGATCAAATCCCCCATCACCACAGCCTAGCTATGTATCAGAATGGTAATTGCATCCCCTTGATGGACCTCTTTGGTGCATGAAGAACGTTCAGTCTCCTCTGTATTTATTAGAAGGAGTGTCCCAACTAAGACAGTTTGTCCTTTTGTCCCTACATGAAAATTGTACCAATAAAATTTTTAATAAATTCAAACATTTATTCTGGTGCCCCGTAGTACAGGTGCAGTTTGGGTCTCAGGGGAGGGCAGCAACAAATCTTAACACCTTCCAGCCACTAATGTTTCATTTTCCTGCTGTATAATTGGAGGCTTCAGAGAAATGACCACAGAGAATGAAGGGTGTCTGTAATCATCTTTGCCTTCTGCAGAACCACCTACACCTGGTTGCTCAACACGGTACTGCTGAATGTCCCACACTGTTTTCCTGCCTCCAAAGGGAAAGTCTATGTCTGAAACCTGTACCTCCAGGGATTTATTCATCAGCCAGCAGCTCCAGCCACTATATCTACTTAATTAAATGGTCCCCAGATCTGACGCTCAAACAAGTCACCACATCCTGGGCAACATATTCTCTCTCATGGGTCTGCTCTCAAGAAATAAACTCTGGCAATGTATGAGACTTCTTCCACCTTCCAAACCTGATCTTTGGCCATGCAATTTCAGCACATCTGCATTTCTCAGACAACACAAAGAGACATCACACACAAAAAATAGTACCAACATCAAAGCTGTGATCCAGGGCACAATGCTGAGAATTTGGCTGGTCCTTCCACTGACCATAGCCACCTGAACAACCAATCTTTCACACTGGAGTGTACCGGTGGAAGACATCACTGGCACTGTCTCTGGATAAGACATACTTTTTCTCCATCTACTGCAGCAAAGGGAAAATGAGAGGTGTGGTGTCCTCCATGCCTTTTCCACCAGCTCATCAAGAACAGGAAGCACGGCATGGCATGGCAATTCTATTTGTAAGGGGACCCTGATCCAAGTACCTTATCAATCTTGGCTCTTTAGGATTCCTGAAAGTAATTAGTTCTAATCAGCTACTGAAATCAGGGGGGATATCAGTTCCTGCAGGGCACAGTCACTGTATTATTCTCCCCTCTGTGGATATGTATTTAGCATCTCACTAATCTGCTAAAATCCAAACAGCACTCATTTCTAGGCCCATCCCACAATCGTAGCACAAGAAGAGCCAATGGTGTCAAAATGGGTATAAACACCGGCTGTGCCAAGAGCTGCAGTGCAGGTAAGCATAACCAAGACAATGCCTGTGCCAGTATATCCAAGCTTCAGAGCACAAACATCTGTGTCAGTGCAGAAAGGGCTTCCCCAGCACCTCTTCCAGATTTGCTGTTTGATGCAAAGACTAGTGGTACTGTCGTTCACATGTGAGATCGTGTTATCCATGGGATAAATTGCAAAGCCAGGTGATCATGAATGTTCTTCACACAAAAGGGTGGAAGGATCAGGAATAGCGTGACAAAAAACCTGTTTCCTCTATCTTTTTCAATACTTGATTATATACTTTAAAATACAACAGAAAACAAGGGCTCATTTGAATTAATTTTTTTAAACAAAAAAAAAAGTTGCATGGTGACTTCTTACTAGAAAACAGGTAAATGTGAAATAATATATGTTTTACATAAAAATTCAGTAGGGCATAACCCTGTAGAAATATAATTGGAAATAAGAATGACACTGTGCAATAGGGTAAAGAAATCACAATCTTTTAAGGTTACTGAATTGGAAAAGATGAACACAATGAGAATAAGACTTCTGAAATAATTAAACCTGTACCCACAATACTTACTCCTGTGAGTAATTCCATTCATTTCAATGGAACTAGATTATTCTAGTGAGTAAGTTATGTAGGATCAAACTTATTTTTTAAAAACCTTTTGAATATAATACATTTCATCCTCTAAGCAAAACACAATTTACAAATATTAATTAAACCTCACTACCTTTTGAGCTTACTTTACCAATGGCTAAAGAGAACTAACTGTTTAGAAAAGTTAAGTGACTTACCCATGGTCACACACACACACACACACACACACACACACACACACACACACACACACACACACACACACAGAGTCAGTGACAGAGTTAGGCATAAAACAGAGTCCCAACTTCCAGTTCCCTACCCTAACCATTAGGCAACATTCCAATGCAATTAAATGTTAATCAGAAACAGAAGTATGTGTTGAGATGCACGAAGGCTATGAAATTCTGAACAACACAGAAACGTTGGATGTCAAACTATTTGAAAGGTAAGAAATTGACAAAAAAAAAAAAGGATGCAGACTGAAGATGAGTGTGCATTCTGGAGAAATTTCTTCACATGGGGGTAATTAATGCATTGAATAGTATACCAATGGAAGTAATAGAAGCTGAAGCCTTACCTATCAGTGTATGTGAACATATGTTTTTGTATGTGTGTTTTTTATTTCTTCACTTTTAAAGAAAGCCAGACAAGCAGTGAAGGAATGGAGGAAAGCCTCAAGTAGGGAGGTAGGTTTGATGTAAAACAGAAGCACAGTTGACTAAAAAATGTTTAGTTTTACAGTGCTACAGTTGCAACTGGTACATGTTTTTTCTGAATGGGAGGGGGGGGACAATAGGAGTCATCAATTTACCTGAGGATTAAAAACACTGCTTAAGATCATGAGCTCAGCGGGTAAAATTAAACAGTTTATGAAGGTCATAGAAACTACTGGCAATTCAATAAATTATGAATAAAAAGAAAACTAATTGCAATATATCTACATGCACAAACATATTCACATTAAACTCCTTGTACGTCTTGTCAGCACTAAATGTTGCGTCAGAGAAATCCATCTCTAAGCATTAGAAAGTTTACAGATTATCTGTTGTGCCTTCTGGCTCCACCATAGCAGGCTCCTATTCTTGCTGGAGGAGCCTCCTCCTTCTCCTACTGTTCCAGAAGAATTTTCATTAATACAGCATCTTCACCTGACACCCTAGGAGAACCTGATTTAATTCTATTCTTTCTTATTTGTCATTTTCCTTCTAGCCATTTTCTTCTTTCTTATTCTTGTTTCTTCAGTTTCCCCACAGTCCTCTCTCTCTTTATAATAATTGATAGTTAGATAGTAACAAATTTTCATGGGGCTTTTCCAAAAAGAGAGAATCCCTGCCATGAAAAGATTGCAGTCTAGAAGCCACATACTGCCATCCTTCCTCATGCTGGTTCCTTACTCTGCAGCAGTCCTACTTAGGTACAGAGCTCAGCCAAGTGAGAGTAGAGTAGCAGTATCTGGCCCTATATCAGAAAAATAAAGGAAATGAAGACAAAATAAGAGGGGGCAGGGAAGGGAGAGATGAGGGTTAAAACAAAGTTAATGTGAACTGTAATCTATTCATAGATTCCAAGGCCAGAAGAGATCATTGGGATCATCTTCTAGGCTGATTCCTGTATACCAAAAGCCATAAAACTTCCCCCAAAGAATTACTAGAGCTTATCTTTTAGAAAAATCATCCAATCTACATTTAAAAATTGGCTGTGATGGAGAATCCACCAAGAATTGGTTAATTACTCTGACAGTTAAACATTTATGCCTTATTTCCAGTCTGAATTTGTCTAGATTCAACTTCCAGCCAATGGATCATGTTACACCTTTCCCTGCTAGAGTGAAAAGCCTATTATTAAATATTTGTTCCCCATGTAGATACTTATAGACTGACCAAGTCACTCCTTAAGCTTTTCTTTGTTAAAATAAATAGATTGAGATTGAGGATGAAGCTGGTAAATCCATTTATTTATTTTAAATTGTGAATAAGGTGGGGGGGAAAGGAAGGAGCTGACAGAGCAGGAGCAGAGATCAGCAGTGGAAGACAAGGTTGAAGTGTTTTTTAAGCAAGACTTCAAAAGATCAACAAAGAGATGATTGGAACACTAGAAGTGAGCTGAGGGGCAAGTGTAACTGCCAGCCTTGAATGCCCATTTGTCTGCTTCTCCCACATACGTATTTGAGCTTTCTTACAACTGCCTATTATATCTGGAACTTCCTCCCTTATCCATAAGGCAGCTATCCTCTCCTACTTCATGACCCACTTCTGCTGTGATGCGTACAAGAATTCTGACATGGTGAGGTTAGGCAGTAGCCAGGCTGCTTGGATTTCTCCCTCTCAAAACTTTTCAAATGGTCTAGAACCTCAAATTGTAAAACAGCCAACCTGCATACCCATGTGGTCTTACCTTTTCCTCCCACCTTTCCCTCCTATTGTCTGTCACACTCACTTATTCTATCTCACTTCAAATTAGACTTTAAGCTCTCCAGAGCAGATACTGTGCCTTACCTATTTATACAAAGCCTGGCACGAGGACCCATGAGGATTGGGGCTTTTGGGTGGTACCTTAATATAAATAATATTCGAGCTCACAGGCAGGTGGAGAGACATGAAGATAAGAGATGGAAAGAAGAGAAGTGGAACAACAAAGACAAATGTAGTTGGCAGAGCAGAGGGTGTGATATGGGAAGCAGAAATAAGTGCTGAAATGCAGACAGAGGCAGAGAGCTGTACAAGGCTTTAATACCAAAGAGTTTAAGTTTGGAAAATGGCATGGAGCTAAAGAAGAAGTCAAGGAGGAAAATGTGTGACAAAGAAAAGCTTCATGGGGCTGGGGGGCTGGGCTGGGGGGTCTATGATCCGTGGAGCAGGATGGGGGAGAATCTGTTCCTTGCCCAGACATAAACGAGATCTAGCCATACTTCTGCAGCTTTTCACACAGGTCCAGCATTGGCTCTTACTGAAATCTCTCTCTCGGCTGATTTTATTCCTTCCTCTGTTTTCCCCCCCCCCCCCCAATGCAATACTGTATCAATGCATGCAAAGGGTAACGCTTTTGATCATCACACCTTATGACATCACATGCTCTGTACTCAGACATTTGTCTGTACTTGGATTTTTTTTTATTTTGTTTTATTACCACTACCAAGTGACAAGTGAAACCTTATGTCCGATACTGCAAACATTATGTGCACAGTAGTTTTAACACAGGTGAAGTTAAAACCTTGACAGTGATCCCTTTAAGCTTGTGAAGATCATATGTCCTGGTCACCCATTGAAAAAACAGTTACTTATCTTTCGTAACTGTTGTTCTTTGAGATGTGTTGCTCATGTACATTCCATGTTAGGTGTGCGCGTGCCCATGTGCATGGCTGCCAGAGATTTTTTTCCTTAATGATATCCGTAGGGCTGGCTCTAGTGCCCGCTGGAGTCCTGCACTCACGCACCGGCATGAGGCACCGCCAGCCCAGCGCCCTCTCAGTTCCTTCTTGCCATTGACTCCGATAGTGAGGAAAGAGGGCGGATCATGGAATGGACATCTTGAAGAACAAACAGTTACAAAAGGTAGGTAACCGTTTTTAATACTTTGAGTGTTTGCTCAGGTCGATTCCATGTTAGGTGACTCACAAGCAGTATCCCTGGAGATGGGCTCAGAATTCATAGTCGTGCTGCTTACAACACTGCTCTGACGAAGCTGGCATTGTCCTGGGCCTGCTGGGTGATGGTGTACTGGGATGCAAAGGTCTGAACCGAAGATCAGGTGGCGGCTCTACAGATATCCTGGATCGGTACCTGCGTGAGGAAGGCCGCTGATGAAGCTTGCGCTCTAGTGGAATGGGCCATCACGATGACCGGAGGCGACACCCCTGAAGGCTCACTGCAGAATCTGATGCAGGCAGTTATCCACAAGGAGATTCTCTGAGCAGACACGGGCAGACCTTTCATCCCGCCGCCACTGAGATGAAGAGATGCGCTGACTTATCGAAGGGTCTAGTCCTCTTGATGTAGAAGGCTAAGGCCCACCTAACATACAAAGAGTGTAACCAACACTCCTCGTTCGGCTTGTGAGGCTTCAAAAAGAAAACTGGTAGGAAGATGTCCTGATTATTGTGGAACTGTGACAGCACCTTAGGTAAGAACGCTGGGTGGAGGCGCAGCTGGACTGTATAAGGAGGTTCAGACATCAACGCTCTAATCTCGGAGACCCTGCAGGTCCACCAGACAGGAGAGGAGAAGCAGAGAGGAGCAGCAGAGAACACAAAGCCAGCAGCTCGAAAGGAGGACCTGTGAGCCTTGATAGCACCAGGTTTGGTGCTTGCGATGGAGCAGATAATCCAAGATGGACTGTAGAGAGAGATTGGCCAGCTAAGTTGCCCTGGTGGAGGACTTCCTGCTAGCCAACAGGATGTGTTGGACTTACTCAGAGCAGGCCTGTTCCTCCGCACAGCCACGCAGAAGCCACGCCGTGAGATACAGTGACGTTAGGTTTGGGTGGAGCAGACGTCCTTGGTTATGTGAGAGCAAGTCTGATCAAAGTGGGAGCTCTGGCAGGGTTGCCACCGAGAGGTCAAAAAGCGTGCCGAACCAGTGCTGGCATGGCCACACCAGAGCTACCAGGATGAACTTCAATTTGTCCATCTTGGCCTTCAGCAGGAAGGACCTTGTGATCCAGAGGTATCGGCGGGAAGGTGTACAGCAGTGTTCCCGTCCATGGGAGCAGGAAGGCGTCAGACAGGGAGAGACTGGCTAGTCCGTAAAATGAGCAAAACTACTGACATTTCCTGTTCCATCTGGACGCAAATAGGTCCCCCTGGGGAGTCCCCCACTTTCGGAAGATCATGTTGACGAACTCTGGGTGGAATGACCACTCGTGGCAAGAAAAGAAGGACTTGCTGAGGAGATCCGCCAGTGCATTTCGGGTACCCGGGAGGTGCGAAGCCTTGAGATGAATGGCATGCTGCACACAGAAGTCCCACAGCCAAAGAGCCTCTTGACACAGGGCAGAAGAGCAAGCTCCACCTTGCTTATCAATGTAAAACATTACAGCTGTATAGTCCATCAAAATGTGTACCATTCTCCCCCTTAGATGGAGAAGAATGCCTGGCAAGCCAGGCTATTGCCCTGAGCTCCCTGACATTTATGTGGAGGGAACAATCCTCCTGAGATCAGACACCTTGGGTACTGCAGTTGCTAAGGTGGGCTCCCCATCCCCTGATCCGATGTGTCAGAGACCAATGTTACCAATGGGAGCAGAGCTTCCACAACAATTCACAGTTCTGTCCACCAAGTCAGAGATGCCAGGACATTCAATGAAACTGTGACCACCAAGTCCAAATCGTGTCTGCTGGGAGAGAAGACCGATGCCAGCCGTACAAGTCTGAGCTGTAGCCACGCATGTCAAACCACATAGGTTAACCCTGCCATGTGACCCAGTAACTTGAGACATACCCAGGCAGTCATGAGTGGGTGGGCTCTGACATGTGCAATGTAATTCAACATAGCTTGGAATCGGGACTCCGGCAGGTAAGTTCTGGCATGCATGGAGTTGAGTACTGCTCCTATAAACTCTATTCTTTGAACGGGGATCAGAGTCATTTTTGTTCATTGATAAGCAGGCCTAGTTCCCGACAGGTGACTTGTACCACAGAAAGGCTGTGCTGTACTTGGGACTGTGACCTGCCTCTGACAAGCCAGTCGTCAAGATATGGATAGATCTGAATGCCTCAGTGCCTCAAGTAAGTGGCCACCACCGCCATGCACTTCGTGAAAATCCTCAGAGCAGACAAATAAGCCGAAGGGCAGTGCCATTAACCGATAGTGGCCCCACCACAAAATGGAGGAATCTCCTGTGACCATGGAAGATAGAAATATGGAAGTAGGCATCCTTTAAGTTGACAGTGGCATACAAGACTCCTTGATCCAGAGGGGATGATGGAGGCTAGGAAGACCATACAGAACTTCAACTTTTTGAGATATCTATTGAGGCAACACAGGTCTAGGATGGGTTTGAGGCCCCCTTTGGCCTTCAGGATTAGGAAGTACCAGGAGTAAGACCCTTTTCCTCTCATATCTTGAGGAACCTCCTCCATGGCCCCCAGACATAGGATGGATTCCGCCTCCTGGATGAGAAGATGCTCGTTAGAAGGGTCCCAGAAAAGGGACAGGAAAGGAGGGAGGAATGGAGAACGAAGACTTCAGGGTGTAGCCAACTGCTATGGTGTTGAGCACTGTGCAGTCCAAGGTGACCTTGGCCCATGCAGGGAGGAAAAGAGACACGGTCCAGAAATAGACGGGGAGATGGATCCTGGGGCAAGACTGGAACTCTGTCCTCAGGCTCACCCTCAAAACGCCTGCTGATGGCCCCCTGAATTATGCACAGGGCCCGACTAGGCAGACGAGGGGGACAGAACAGGCTGGCAGCGTTTAAAGCCCGTCTTTTTTCTTGTAGGAGCTCTGCTGCTGTGGACCCGAAAATCTAGGCGGAGCTGACAGCCAAAAGTGTTTCCTAGAGACCTGAGGCATGTAGAGGCCCAAGGAACAAAGCATAGTGAGGGAATCTTTCAGGCCATGCAGCCTGGAGTCCGTCTGCTCCGAAAATAGAGCAGTATCCTCAAAAGGGAGGTCCTGAATGGACTGCTGCACCACCTGAGACAGCCCCAAGGATTGCAGCCAGGAGTACCACCGCATCGACACAGCAGACGCCAACTTACTGGCCGCCAAATCAACCACATCCAACAGTTTGGAAAGAGGCTCTGCCCACTGTCTTGCTCTCCTCCAAATGGACACAAACTCTTGTCTGAGCTCTTGTGGCAGGGAGTCCTTGAATTTGGCCATGGACTCCCTGCCAATTATATCTCCCCAGCAACGCCTGCTGGTTGGGGATTCGAAGTTGGAGATTGGAAGGAAAATGTATTCCACAGCCAAACAAATCCTGTTTCTTTTGCATCTTTATTTTTTAGGCATGGCATTCGCCTGGTCCTGCCTATCTCGCTCATTGGTAGCAGTCACCACAAGAGAGACGGGGGAGGGGGGTGGGGAGAATACAAGTATTTGTAGTCCTTGGCAGGGACATCATATTTCTTTTCTGCCCTTTTTGACGTTGGGGGCAGACTGGGCGGGATCTGACAAAGGGCCTTTACTTTCAGCACTCATTCGTGTACTGGAAGTGCCACCCTAGATGGTCCCGCAGCTGCCAGAATGTCAAAGAGGCTGTCTGAGAACTTAGTGAGTTCCTCCACCTCTAGCCCCAAGTTTGAGGCCACCCTCTTCAAAAGGTCCTGGTGAACCCTAAAGTCATCTGGTGCAAGCAGGTGGGCGAACCCAGCGACTACCTCATCCAGGGATGACTAGGATGATGGCAACACCGGTCTGGGTGCTGGGGCCCCTTCTTCCACTGGGGAGGCTTCCTCCTGAGCCGAAGCCTGTACCTCAGTAACTGCATTGGAACCTGAATCTGGTTTCTGTACCGAAGCAGGAGGCACTGCAGTCCACTTTCATGATGCAACTGTGAATGACCACTTGGAGTCCGGTCCCAGCATCATACAGAGTCCCCAGGGAACCAGTATGGCCAATGTAGTGGCTATTGACCTTGTGGCCAGATACCCACTGCAGGGCTATTACCGCAATCCACTGCATGGGCTGACTGGTGCCTTCAGAAATGGGAACCTAAATTCCCTTCCTACTCCAAGGACGACTCCTCTCTTGGGGACCCCAGTCACGCTGATGGTGCCTCTTACTGCCAGCTATGGTGCAGGGCTGAACGGTGACAAGGGGAAGGTGACTGGTGGCAGGGACCTGGAGATCGATGCTGCATCAGAGACTAATGTGGAGTTGGTGGTGAAAGATGTGGAGACGGAGACCGAGGTGTTGGAGAACGGCAGTGCAGCAATGGTGACCAGTGCTGGGAGGAGGGCAGCCGGTACCGGGGAGATTGTGACCAACACCGGAAGGTCAGTGGTCCACTTTTCGACGCCGAGGACTAGAAACATGGGGCCGAGGACCATGAACACGGGTCAGAAACTGTTGACACGGTGCCGGAGACAGGGACAAGGAGTTGTGGATTGGTGTTGGGACTCCAGTGGATGGTGGCAACCAAGAAAACACTGGGGGCCCTTGGGCGGCTTTTCTTTGGGAGGGGAGGCCTTCACTGACTCCCCACTGATGGAGGAAGGTCCCATGGTTTAGGCAGCACCAGTAGGGCCTTCAGGTCCGTGGTTACTTGAAAGGTTTCTGACATCAAGGGTACCATAAGGTGCATGAACCCCTGCCGCTCCCTCAAGTCGGGGCGATTCCCATAGTGGGCTCAGAGCCCTGGGCAGAGAGGCTGCACCTTGCAGTCCTCACAAAGGCAGATGGCCTGATATGGATCCTTTGCCTGCCATCCCTTTCCCGTCCTTCTTTGAGGCCGGGGAGAGCACCCACATTTGGCACGCTGCTTTCTGTGGTGCTTCCACAGCACCAGTGACGGTGAGTGGTGCCGAGGTGAACCCGATGCTGGTTGGGCGCTCTATTCCAAGGCTAAGGTACAGAGCACCAAGTTGGAGCAGGATGGTTCCGAGGCTGGTCTAAGTGCTGCCTCCATCAGAGGGCCTTTGAGACAAGCATCTCTGTCTTTTTGAGTGCCATAAAGCCCTTACAAATTTTGCACTTCTCTTAACTGTGCGATTCCCCCAGACATTTCAGACAGCTTGTGTGAGGTTCACTGACCAGCATGGGTTTGTGACAAACAGCACACAGTTTGAATCCCGGGGACCGGGTCAGGCCCTGTCCCAGGGACAAAATCCCTAAGGGGGACCACTGACTATTCTAACTTGACTACTTAAGGCAACTATATACAAAAACTATGAAAGGGAAACCACTAAGAACACTGCAAATTACAAAGGGAGAAAGATATTCCAGCGACCGTTACGGGCGGTAAGAAGGAACTGAGAGGGCACAGGAGCATGAGCTCTGCGGGAACAGGACTCGGATATCACTAAGAGAAAAATCTCTGGCAGCCGTGCACGTGGGCATGCACACACCTAACATAGAACTGACATGAGCAAGCACTCAAAGAATATTTTTTATACTATAACGCACTTAACATAAACAAAGGCAAAACATGTGAGAGTTTCAAATAGGGCCTTTTGAAAAAAAGATTACTATGTGGTAACTGAGCCATTCTTTAATGTGCCTAGAAAACAGAAGCTATCAATTTTTAAATATGTATTTTAAAAATATGTTCATATTAGAACCGTCCTTCCATTTGTCCTCAAAGCAAAGTCCTCTTACAACAAACTGGATTATAACAACGTTTTCCTTCCAAAATAATCATCATCTTTCTTTTCTAAGATACATTAATATTCTGACTTTAGATGAATACTTTTTTTTTTATTGTAGTTTTTGTCCCTATTTAAGTTGCTCGCTTACTGTGTGCAAGTTTTGCATAATGAAATTTAATACAAAACTGCATTGCCTAAGACTCTTGACTTACATTTTAATAGGTTGAATATTTTTGAGCAGAGCTTTTGAAATTCTACTAGCCAGTACACAGATAAATGATTGAAAGCATTACCCCAAAGGCCAGCATCCGTTTCTACAACGCTGGTGTCTTAGTAACAAGGAATGATAACTGCAAATGCCTTTATTAATATTAATGAACTTCATGCTGAAATAGAACAATGCTTTTCAAAAGAATTAAAAAGGGATAAATACTTAACTAATGCCTTAAATATAAAGCATCAGTGAACAAAATCATTCATCTATCAGTAGAAATACAAAAATGATTAGCTAGACATTTTTGGAAACAAAATTTAAAATGCTAGTGATGCCAAGACATTCTATCTTATGGAGAATCCAGGAGACCACTTACTGTGACAGAAATGCATGTATGTTATTTTCTCTGTTTTTCAAAGTTCTTTAATCTTTACACTGCTATAAAAGCTTGTTGCAACATGTCTTCCAACATTAGGCTCTAGCTTTTTCAAATTGTATGCATAATTTCACAGCATTGGTGATTGTGCCTGAATTGTAACAAGCTGAAAACTGTGGCTAATCAACAGAAAAGGTTGTATTCCCAAGTAAAGGTCACATACTTTAATTAACATTTGTAAAAATTGAGTGAAACAAACAAAGTGAACTGCATCTAAAATGTTTGTAAATTAAACTGAGCCTTAAAATTCAGCTAAAAAAAATGGCTAAAGTATTAAAATATTTACACACAAAATATTTACATACAAAAATGTATGGGGGGAGGGATAGCTCAGTGGTTTGAGCATTGGCCTGCTAAACCCAGGGTTGAGTTTTCAATCCTTGAGGAGGCCACTTAGGGATCTGGGGCAAAATCAGTACTCAGTCCTGCTAGTGAAGGCAGGGGGCTGGACTCGATGACCTTTCAAGGTCCCTTCCAGTTCTAGGAGATAGGATATCTCCATTAATTTGTTTATTTATTTAAAATTTGCATATTATTATAGTTAAGAATCAAAATTTACATTTTCACACACACACTCATTATGGAATCACAGAAGTAAGACAATGATTAAGTTACAAAGATAAATTCCATTTCTAAATCTCAATTTTTAACTACCACCTATATGTGGGGGGGGAGGTGGGAGGCTTAAATTTTTGGCTTAAATTCTCAGACAAGATTTTCAAAATTGAGTGCCTAAAGTTAAGCTCCTACAGCCAGATCCTATACCCAGTGAAGTTAGTGGAAAGGCTATCATGTTTCAGCAGATAATTAAGGCCTAAATCCTTATGCACATGCTTAACTTCAAGTGCAATAGGTAGCCAATGGAACTCCTCGTGAATAAAGTTAAGCACATTCATAAGCGTATGTAGCACTGTAGGCTAAGTGGCCAGATTTTTAAGAGTGCTGAGTATACAGCCGTTCCCAATAAGGTCCATGGGAACTGCTGAGTGCTCAACACTTACGAAAAAAAAGAGACTTCTTATTTAGGAATATTAATATGGATTTAGGAACCTACCTATAGGGTCCTGAAAATCCTGGTGTTTATTTTCTTTAAATATAGATTTTATCGAAGACATATCTATATACATCAGACTAAAATTACACATTTCCAAAATGCACTCAAACCCATGCAGTAATTTTTATACTTTGCGTGTTTAATCTTAGCCTACAGACTTTTTTTAAAGTCTGAAGAATGTAAATCAAATATTTTTAAGTTATAGGACTCTGATTTTTTGCTATGTTTGCTTTCATGTTACTCAAAAATGACCTTTAAAAGTTAGAACCTGTCATGAACACAGTATATGTAACACGTTTATTATGATTACTAATTATATATATTTTTGAAGCATGCTCTACTGGCACTGTAGGCACATAGATTTGAAGACAGTCCTGTTACAAAAAATTTACAGTTTAAAAGACAAGATTGAAGCCTGAATGAGGTAGGGGCCCTGTGGGGGAAAAAATAGTATGTGATCATGTTACTGAAGACTATCATACAGCATATGCACAAACAGGCCAAATTAAGATTGCACAAGCAACCTTAATTCTGGCATTTCCTAACTTCTGAACACCTAACTTTGCAATGTTAACCTTTTTAATGCATTTTTTGGATGTACTATATTAAATATTGTGCATAATGCTAGAGGAGAGTAAAGTATCAAGTCTTGTCAGTGTCACAGGTGGAAGAAACATTCAGGGCCTCTAACTCACAGCTGTGCTTTTATGGGATTACTACCATAAACTCCACCCACCCACAACTCTACCCATCTCTCTCAAAATTCACATTTAATGGGAAAAAAGGCTTTTCACTGTTTTTAAAACACCTAAAGAGTGGTGTTTCGCACAAAATGTAGATCCTGTAATCACTCAGCATATAGAACTATTAATAAATTCATGGGAGTCTGTGAAAAGGACCGCAGGCTGAGGCCCAAATGTTTGGCAAAAATGAGTTTGACAAAAGCACTGAAGTCAAAGGCAATGGAGTTATACAGTTTACATTTTATTTATTAAATCTGCTCTTACTCAACATTCACTGGATCTGTTGAAGGATAATTTGGGATTGAGATGGAGGGACATGAAAATAGTTGGCACTTAACTTCACAAATTCTTTGCTGCTAATATTTTAGCTATGTAAATTGGAAATATCTAACTCTTTAATTAAAGCTATCCTCTTAGTTTGGGAATCTATGTTCACTTTCCCATGATTCAATTTGGGAGAAATCCTGAACTCCAAGAAGATTAATGAATCTGACTATGGCAGAAGCTCTTGGTTTAATAAGGAATTATTTACATTGATGTTTTATAAAAAGTTAATGAACCTCCTTTATTTAACTCCTCAAAGAGGTCAGACTGTTTAACCAGGATTTTTCTGAAGTTTCTTTACTACTGATATCACCAGAATAGTAAGGGAATTGCTCATCTTTCATTAGCTTTGCTTTGGGCCCAGTCCTGCAAACATTTGCAAAAGTATAACCATTGAATTACAGAAAGGTTTATTCATTTAAGTAAGCACTTGCAAAAGTGCTGACATTTCACCAGGGTGCAAAAATTTATTTTCTGTTACAGTGTTTATTATTTTTCACTAATGGACGATGAGATAAAAAGGCATCAATCTACTCCGTTGCTTTTTTTCCATATTCAGTGATTAAAAACATAGTAGCAAATAAAACAAACACCATAAACTTTTGCATCACTATTATTGTGCTCCACCTAAATTGCATACATAGGACTGTTGTATTTTTCTCTATATTTCCTCACACGTACTTTTTCCATTTGAACTGGGAGAACCCGAAAATAACTTATTTGTAATATAATCATTTTTTAGCATTACATATAGAATTTCCAGTCTTGGTTCAATATGTATCTTAGGGATTTGTCTGATACAGGTACTGAAGTTTATTACACAGACTACTTACCAGACTATTGACTACTGCAAAGGAAATAATTATACCAAACTGGAGGAAATGTGAACCTCCCTAATTGTGCCTCTCTAATTGTATGCACAGATTAAAGTGTTTTTGACTTTATGCCCTTGAAAACAATAATTGCTTATGCTGAAGAAACCTGAGCAATTTTATTAGACCTGGGAGAACTATATTGGTAAAAGATGTAATATTATAATTAACACAATGGAACTGATGAACCCACAATCATTGGTGCTTTTTAAGAAGTTACATGTATGAATGAGATCTGAGGTTGGAAACTGAAACAAAGGTGAATATTTTATTCCATCTTCTCCACTTAGAATATCTTGCAAATTTAATGTAGGAGTGATTTAACGAAACTATGATTGTGGCAAAAAAATAAAATAATGAATAAAATAAGTACGAGCTTTGTTGCTTTGGCTGCAGTTTAGAAACAGAGCTAAATATTTTTCAGAAAATTTCTCTAGGACACGGCAACTCAAGTAAAAACTTGAGGAACCCTTCCAAATGTAAACTGTACTATATTATGCCAATTAGGCTGAAGGATGAATCACCTATAAAGTTTATGGGGGAGAAGAAGTTTACAGCAAATCAGATTCCAGCCTGTTTGTAAGATTACAACATGCCTGTAGGAAAAAAATACACTTTTATGAATAAGGGCTAAACAAAAAGTCTGCACTCAAACCAAACAGAATGAACTATTCATGGTATACTGGAGTTTCTGACCCTCTTCACTACCATGATCTGTGTGACAGGAGGATACAAATCTTTTTTTAATTTAAATCGGATTTTTATTTAAAAAATAACAAGTTTATAAACCCAATTAAAATTACATTTGAAATTGACAACCTGTGTTAAGGCCAAAGCATCTTATAATCTATTAAAATAATTTAAATTAGATATAAAAATATTATTAAGCAGTACATATTTGCTGCCAGATTTTAAAGGAAGTCAAACCACTGAACTGGTGAAAGTTATTGCCAAAGCACCTTGAACCAAAGTGCTAAACCAGCTTTTGACAGCAGTAGCCTCTTCTGCTTATGCAGAGAGAATATTTTCTTCATTTCAGTTTATTCATTCAACTATATCAGTTCAATGACTAATTCATTCAAAGTTTGTTCATTCAAAGTTGAGTAACCAGTTGGGAGCTGAAAAGACAGGAAAGCTTGTTTTCCTCTCCCAATTTATGAACAAAAACCAGGGAGAGAGAATTTGCTCTACTAGTTGTAAAATCTGGAAGGAGACAATGGCCAGAAACAATCCGTTCAATTCCCTAACAATAGATTATATTTCCTCTGTTCAATAAAATCAGTTTTAAATTCAAAACATATTTTAATCAACTTTTTTTTTAATTTATCCAACACATTAAAGGTAGTTTTACTTAATAGAAAAATTAAATTAAGTTTTTGCATATTTTTAATTTATTTGAATTTCCATTCGAATAGAGTTTGACACAAATCACAAATAAAATTCATCTAGTAAATACGAACTGCATTATTCACCACTTCCTATATAAAAAAATAAAAAATCAAGACTCTACATAATCACTTAAATAAATGTAAATAGATATAGCGTGTCTTTGTTAGCAAAAAGAAACACCAATTTACGCTAAATTTAGTTGCAAATCAATATGTTTTATTGGTTACCAACCAATGTGAAGTAAAAAAACAGTTACTAACCTGTTTTGTAACTGTTTTTCTTTGAGACACGATGCATATGTCCATTCCACTTCAGGTGCGAGCGTGCACAGAAACCAGAATTGTTTTTCCCATAGCAATACCCGTTGGGGTGGCATATGCGCCCTGTGCACGCTCATGCTGCTAGCCAATGGTATAAAGGGAGCAGAGCAGCCCCAAACCTCCATCAGTTCCTTCGTACTGGATATTAGTAAGTTAGACGGTGATACAAAGGGAAAGAAGGTGGGACATGGAATGGACACGTACAACACATCTTGAAGAACAACAGTTACACAATTTGTTAGTAACCATTTTTCCTTCTTTGAGTGATTCCACATGTCCATTCCATTCCAGGTGATTCACAAGTTGTTCAGCCAGGAGGTGAGGTTCAGAATCTACTTTAACAGAGACTAACACTGCTCGTCCAAATTTGGCATCATCTCTTGACTGTTGAGATACAGTGAAAAATTTGTGAAGTTAGGCACCAACAACCAGGTTACTGCTTTGCAAATGTCCCCTATAGATACATGACCCAGAAATGTAGCTGAAGCCCCATGAGCTCTTGGACAGTAACATGGGGCCTCTGAAAACAACATCAGGATACGTATGATCTCACCTCTGACTCCAAAGAAGAGCAAAGTAACCCGACAGCCATGGTCATACAGTACCATGCAGTGCAGGCAATTGGGATCCGACCGACCTGGTTAGTACCAGGGAAAGCATGCTTGGTTTTCCCTAAGAGGATACCAGATAGCTAGGCCGCAACTCTGTAGAAGTCTTGCTTGCCGTCGGTATCGAGGTCTGTTGCACCAAAACTGAAGCGGAGTGGAACACCACTGCTGATGAAGTAGGTACTAGAGCTTGTGAAGTAGATGGTGCCAATAACTACATCCAACACAATCAGAGAATCCAGTACCAAGAGGCAGAGCAAGTCTTTAGCTGCTGCATCTGCCTCTCGCATTCAGTACCAAGAGACCAGTATAAGCAGATGTCTGCTGCATAGATAAAGTAGAAAGTGTAGCCAATAGAATCGATCTCAATGGTCCTCAGGTTGGAGCTGAAGTCATCACCTCTGCCTGATGGGTCAAGGAAGCATGAAATACTTCCTTGACCCAGAGCTGGTGCTCTACCTCTGGTATCCACACTCCTGCTTGAGGGTCCCACCAAAAACCTTGGGCTTGTCTACATGGTACTACAGTCCAGACTTTTGGGGTGTGATCTGTACAGTGTTCAAATGCATTGCACTCAAACTGCCCTGTGTAGACCCTGCTGGAGCAAACTCAAAAGTACCTAGTTCCCATTAATGCGGTCCCCCTTTAAACAGGGTTAATGCAAACTAGGTACCTTTTAGTTTGTGCCAGTAGGGTCTACACAGCTAGAGCACTCTACAAATCACACACTCCTAGTCTGGACTGTGGCACTGAGCAGACAAGCCCTTAGATCTCCTAGAAGAAAGTGGCCTTCTAGCTCTAGAGGCACATAAGTCATCCATCTTCATCTCCTTACACAGTACCAGGGAAGAGGGAAATGGCTTTTTCTCCCTTCTGAAAATCTCTGATGAGGAGACACTGCAATGTCCAGAGGAGTGCTCCCAGATGGAATGGAGCCTCTCAGTGCATGTACCAAGCAACTTGGTTCTGAAAGAGGACACAAGGCAGCTTACATTAGAATGATACAAAGCCTCACCTCCCTATCTTTCTTAGTCCGAGGCTTAAGCCCCCTGCAAAAAAGGCATCCATTCTTAACATGACCCTCAAGTACACACTTAGGCACCGAGAGTAAGGGTTAACAACTAGCATGGACTTCTTACAGCTGTCGTAGGGTTTTTGAGGCCAGAGCCTTAGGCATGCCCTGATACGAAGTGTCCATGCAGAGAAAAAAGTCTGATGCTCTTCAGTCAAACCACACTCCACCCCAGCTTCCAGAAAACTAAACTAAATTAATGAGTACCACAATAAAACTAACTATGGAACTAACTATTAACTGTTTACAAAGTTTAATAAACTTTCTCTAGAGGAAAGAGATAGAGATTGTATAGACAAGCATAGACACTCAGAATTCTGGCCACAGGCAGTGAAAAGGACCTGAGGGAGAGTCAGGGTAGCTCCTTTACCAGTACGAGCGTGAGGAGGGCAAACACATTGCCCCGATGGGTACTGCTATGAGAAGACATCTCCAACTTCAGTGCACTGGGCGCACACACACACACACACACACACACACACACACACACACACACACACACACCCTGACGTAGAATGGACATTTGCAATCACTCAAAGAACCTTTCTTCAGGCAAATAACTAAAATGTACAAATGCAAAACATTATTAAAATAGATTATTTAAATCAAAGTTTCCTGCTTGCTGATTTGAATCATAATCAAAATAGCTGATTTAAATTGCTTTGATTTAAATCAATCCACCCTGCTCTCGGACAAAAAGGAAACAATGGTCTCGTATAAAGAATAAAGTCAACAATCAAAAGAAAAGCTAGTGAAACGTCTACATGCTGACTCAAAAGATATGCAAAGGACTATTGAATTTTCTAATGAAGACAAAATAAACTTAGATATTTTACTATCCTAAACGTAAGAAGTACCAACTTTATTCTCTCTTTAAAAAGATCTTTATTGTACTTATTAAATTGTGTGCAAATTACCAAAATACTTCTAAAAATATAGTACACTACAGGAGACACACACAGACAACATAAATAGGGCAAAGAGAGAAGAAAACAGTGATAAATCCTCAATGTGACCTAAGAGATTTTAGTCACATATAAATTAACTCCTACTATATGTTAGGAAACCACTGTATAACCAAAACCTTACAATTGCAAGTGGCGGAGACCAATGAGGATGGACACACACATCTGGATTTTTTGGAAAAGTGTGGAAAAAGAAGAGACCCTCATCAGCTTAGCTGGTCCATTTAAAGTGAGAAGCTCCTCTAGTGGCTTCTTTTCGAGCAATTACAAAGAAATATTGTTGAGATACTGCCTCAGACACAGCAGACTACTTTATTTTTTATATTTTCCAGAGCAAAGCTGAAAGTGAGTGGTACTAGGCTGGGACAGAAAGAACACACTGGTTTTAAGTGATCAGGGCAGGAGAGTTCTTCAGTTTGATGGAATAGGTTTCAGCCAATTCCACTAGAAGGAACTACATTTCCTTTGACTATGGGGAGCTACTTGCAATGTAAGGTCCTGTCTACAGACCTTTTCATTTGCTGTGCTTTATTAGGACCTTCAACATTAATAAAGATAACAGACAGTATATTTACATGAACTTTTCCCTAGAAAGAAGGGAGAAAGCATTGCAAGTTTCTATTATACAGCTGACTGACATCTTCATATTCTAGATCTTCCCTGAGTAAGGAGATCCTGAAATGTTGGTTTATTCATGAGTTGTTGTTCCAGAGATACAGATAAAATGAGACTTGCACTCCCATAGTAATTAATATGTCCAGTTGACATATGGCTTTCCCAGCTGAGTTTGGATGGCCAGAATACAGTAATTTCAGACTGTGATGTTTGGAAATCCAAATATTTGACCAGGAGGTCCATAAGAGAAAGCCCTTCTCCTACAAACCTAATCAGAGGACACAGAATTAGAGTAGTGACTGGGCTTAACTCTGACTAAGAGACGTACATTCAGGAATCTGAACTTTAGTTTTATCAGGTCTATCCCTAAACATTCTATCCCTATGTACAATATATGTACACTTGGGATCGGCTGCACTGATTTTTCATGTTGATCTTTTCTGCAATACTAGTGAGGTTGCTTTATAAATTAAACAGTCTTAGAGTTAGCAAAACATCATTGGTTTCTATTGTATAACTAAAACATAGAAACAACTTCAGCCTGATATGCAGTTTAGTCTGTATCTGTCTTAAAGATTTTCATTTGATGTACTAGTTTTACCTTATTATGCCTAATCCTGTAATACATGCAGCATTCTGAAATTGTCTAAAATATGCTACATACATGCAAATCATACTGCAAATTAATAAAATATAATTAATTAAGAATATTTACCGCATGTGTTGATTGTGGAGCTAAGTGATGCAGCTCCAGTGGAAAGGCCAGCTTTTGAAACTGCTGATGCTACTACAGAAGGTGTAGAAGATGCAGGAGAGGAAGTAGCTGTAGTAGAGGAGGCTGATGATGATGTTAGTCGCTCTCCTGACTCCATATCTGTAAGAAACAGAACATAAGAAAGAGAACAAATATTTTTCTACCCATTAAGGAAATGAATGGCAGGCGAATTGTAGGGAAACCACCCACCAAAATACAAATATACATGGAATTAAACCTAAGATGTTTAAAGACAGTTAGCGAAGGAATAAATTAAAAGAACAAATTTATAATCCATCAAAAAGTTTAAATAAAAAAAAACCAGGAAATTATCTTCTGCAAAGATTAAAAGGACAGTGCAAAGTTTTTAGATAATTCTGTTATGCAAGGAGAGTGATTTATTTAAATTCTGCTTTTTCTGGGTCTTATTTTATTCAATGACTTTCTTCTGTATTTGTAACTGCACAGGCATTAGCTGTTCCCGGTACATTTTAAGAAAAAGTAATTGAAGTGAATATAATTTGTACACTGTAAAATGTTTAATATTAAAGAAAACAGTTTAATAAAATGAGAATTGTAGCTGCTTTAAATAAGCTAGTTATTTCCTTTCCACATAAGATCTTTATCCAGCATCTTCCCTGCTAGCTAGAGCAGGTGGAATGCACTATATATGTGCACTAAATGGTCTGGCACCTACTTATCCAAAGGATAGCTTCTTTTCCTGTGCCATACCGGGGGCGTGGCTCAGCATTCACGTCGCACTCCCTGTCAGTACCCAGCCCATGCCAGGAAAGCTAATAATCCAACCAGTGGACAAAATTCAGTTATGAATCCTGGTCACATGCCACCTGAGGCACGCTGCACATGTGCTAAGATGACGACTGCCACATTTGCAATCAGCAGAAACACCCCAATTCAGTGAGAGAGCGTTGAGTCAGCCAGCATTGTGTTCTCTAGGACAGCACCTAAGCTTTGGAACTTGCTCCCTACTTGATTTGAAACAATGTCCAGGGCATGCTGCGAGGACCATCTGTTCTCCCAAGAGGTGAGAGATTGTGAGAGTTCTGGTGGAAACTAATTGTAAAGATCTTAAAATGTTTCTTGTGCTGAGTTTTTATATGTTTATATATTATATACAGCATTTTAAATGTGTTGTGGAGAGTCTAGAGCAAAGGGTAACGGCCCCTTTTTTAATTAGTGTACAGATGAAAATAAATGAAATGTATTATCAAAAATAATTAATTCCAACAAAATATTGAAACCTGTTGGAAAATTAATTTCTCAAATATATTTACAACAGTTACATTCAGACAAATGAAAGAATGAAAAGAATGACAAACACATGGAAAACTGCACCAAATGGCCATTTGAGCCAGTCTGTCAAGTCTGCAGGAGATTCAGGATAGAGTTGAAGTGGGGATCAGTGTCCCCAAGCCCCATGATGTTGATCTATTATTAC
Organism: Malaclemys terrapin pileata; assembly: GCF_027887155.1. Lineage (NCBI taxonomy): Eukaryota > Metazoa > Chordata > Testudines > Emydidae > Malaclemys > Malaclemys terrapin. The sequence continues at coordinate 48,530,952 of NC_071515.1, read as the reverse complement.
AACTCCAGGGAGACCCCAGAGTCCATTCCAATAGTTCTGGGGTCTCCTGTAAATCTGTATTAAGAATGTTGATACATTTTAGTTTTAAAAACAGTTAGACCTATCCCTTTGTGCAACAACCCCATCATCATGGAAACCCCTCCAGCCTCAGAGTTGGTAGCCTGGTTCAACCCTGGGCTGGGCTGCCAACTGGATGGGGATCCCAGGTCTCTGAGTACAAGCATTCTGACCTCAACAACAGCTCAGACACACACTCTCACCTTTAAGCTTTTTAGAACAAGGATTTCCTTTACTTCGCATATTGTACAGGGCAGACACATTGTCAGTTCCAAACAACCAATTAAGTAAACAGTAATAATTTATTAACTGTAAAAGTACAGTTACTCCCGATCTGGTGGTAGAGTAACTGATGAATTCCCAAATGACTATTCGAAAGGCCAGCATACAGAGCACCTCCACTTGGACCTTGACTCACTCCCCCTCCTCCACAAATACACAAGTTCTTGTGCTATTCGAGCATTAGAAGGTAAGGATTAAGGAGAAAACAAACAGGTGAGTAAGTGACCTACTACCAGCTGTGGAGTGTTCACTGCTGGAAACTATGCTACAGGGAATACACAGGACCCAGGCAATACACAGACAGTAAGTCCTGCATAATATTTTGCAGGATTTGGCCCAGAAGTATGGATCTTAGACTAGTTTAATTAAATGCTAACTATATTTAACACACTGTTTAATCATAAACTGTCAGTATAAATAATTGAAGTTCAACTATAAGTATAGCTGTGTCAAAGACTAGATTATACTTCTTCAAAGTCCATAGAATTCTTTTTATTCTTTCTTGACTTTTTTGAATAAAGATAAATGATTCAGTGCGGTTTTTCATAAAAAAATAAAGCACAACACTTGCAGCGCAGCATTCATAAGTAAATGCTATATTAACAAGCTCACGTGTGCACCAGTGCATAACGTTCAGACGAGTGCTAAAGAAGCCTGCTTGAGTTCCTAATGGCTTAAATACAAACCAAGAGGCAAAATCTGCTTAATCCAAAGGGAAAGGAAGATGGACTTGTGTGTAACCAGAATTCTCCAAATATGGGTCTCTATAAGAGTTATGTGCTATGCAACTCAATCAGCAGTTCTTAAGGCAGTTTCATCATTAGTGGGCTCATATACACTGCCTTATGAATGTGATGTCCCAGAGTTATAAAAAAGCCATTCTTCCCTGACCCTGCTCAGTTCCTGTTTCTTGTAAACAGAATACTCCAAAGAAGCAAGGGAAAAGAGAGGATCAGCATGGGTCTGTATATACAATGTACTTGGAACATATTAGTACCAGGTAAGTGATCCACATTTCTCCTTCGTGAAATTGCCTCTGTATACAAGTTGCAGCCTTACAACCTTATTAATTTCAGTGAAAGCAGTGTGACTAAACCAGGGATCGGCAACCTTTGGCACGCAGCCTGGCAGGGTAAGCCCCCTGGAGGGCCGGGCTGGTTTGTTTACCTGCTGCGTCTGCAGGTTTGGCCAATCGCAACTCCCACTGGCCGCAGTTCGCTGCTCCAGGCCAATGGGGGCTGCAGGAAGCAGCAGCCAACACATCCCTCAGCCCACACGGCTTCCTGCAACCCCCATTGGCCTTGAGCGGTGAACCATGGCCAGTGGGAGCTGCGATCGGCCGAACCTGCGGACGCGGCAGGTAAACGAAGCGGCCCGGCCTGCCAGGGGGCTTACCCTGGCAGGCTCTGTGCCAAAGGTTGCTGATCCCTGAGCTAAAACCTGTAGTTCGCTTTGAAAACCTCCCCAAAGTCTTTCTGTTGTTAAAACTCTTCACTGCTTAAAAAGCCATCTGGATAATCTCTAGGCAAAGAGTTCAATGTTTAGAGTCAGGGCCGGCTCCAGGCACCAGCTTCTCAAGCAGGAGCTTGGGGCGGCCGCTCTGGAGAGGGGCGGCGTGTCCACGTATTCGGCGGCAATTCGGCGGACGGTCCCTCTCTCCCGATTGGAGCAAAGGACCTCCCGCCGAATTGCCGTCGCAGATCGTGATCGCGACTTTTTTTTTTTTTTTTTTTTTTGGTTTTGGCTGCTTGGGGCGGCCAAAACCCCGGAGCCGTCCCTGTTTAGAGTTTCTCTCAAGGCTACAAACAAATGGGATGATCTCAAAAAGAGTTCAGCCTTTTGTAAGTAATACAAGGGTCCACTGGCAGATAATTTAGGCTATCTAGGCTCCTCATGCATGCTATCAAGCATTGAGGAAAACACTGAAACAACAGGATTTGATTTAATTGAAACTTTTATATCACCTTAGGCAGAAACTCTAGATGGGGGTGCAGCACTATTTTATCTTTGCAATCACTTCTTAAGAAGAGTCCACCATTAAAGTCTGAATTTTGTACACCTTTTAGGAACACCTAAAAGGAAACTTTAATGAACAAACTATAATGGTCAATACCCCCAATGATTCAAAGGGAACAGGGCAGGAACCTAGTAAAACCCAAGTTCATCTCCTGAGAACTATCATGCTGATAAATTTGAAGGGAAGCGTTACAGGTGTAAAATAGCTAGCAAAAACACTTCAGATCCCTAGGGGGTAAAAATTGCACTCTTTTAAACTGCACTAATAATGATAAATCTGTAACCTCTTGTATACAAATTAAACCAAGACCTTCAAAACCAAGATGATATCAGTAACTATTACCTATTTTTTACTGAGTCAACCTGATATAAGAGTGACCTTCCTTACTGCCTTCCCTGAATGTTGTACCTCCTACAAGTCATCCCAATAGTTCTACCTATAAACAACAAAAAGGAATTACACAGAATATATAGCAATTTTATAGGGCATGGAAACAGAATTTATGGATCCATGGTTAGCTGATAGAAAACAAAACAAGACATTAACCTTCCCAAATGGAAATTCTGTAACTGGGAAACTAATTTAATATAGCAGGAACTAGTTTCATTTTATAGAAACTCAAAACAGCAGCCCCACACAGCCAACCACTGAACCAGCTTATTGGTTTTATTCTTTACAACTTAATTTATTACATAGAAACTTTGCTCCCTCAGGAGATCAGACAACATCGAATCTGCAAATATAGAAACATGCTATCAGATAGCTCAATGTAGTGCCAAAATTCTCAATTACCTCTTGGCTACATAGGCTACAAAAGCTTTTCCTACAGGACAGGAGCAAGCTAACTTTACACGATGCAGGAGATGAAAATGCCAGATAACTCCTAACCTTAGACATTTCACTAAGGCATGACATGATTAAAGTAAGGAGCTCAGATTTTAAATTCAATCTACCTTTTCAGGATTTCTAATAATTAGACATTTCCTACACAGTTACTAAAGGAGACACTCCACAACTGAGAAAGAAGTGTCTGGTTTTTGACTGGAGCACCCGGTTGAAAAAGTACCCTGGTGGCTCCAGTCAGCAATGCTGACTAGGCTGTTAAAACTCTGGTTGGCGGCGCAGTGGCTGGCAGGTTTCGTGCCTGGCTCTGGGGAAGCAGCCGACATGTCTGACTCCTAGGCAGAGGGGCAGCAGGAGGCTTCGCGCACTGCCCCTGCCTGTAGGCTCCGCCCCGAGCACCAGCTTTGCAGTTCCCATTGGCTGGGAACAACACCCAATGGAAGCTGCGAATGCGGCGCCTGCGGGCGGGTGACAGCACATAGAGCCCCCTGGCTGCGCCTCCGCCTAGAAGCCAGAGGACCATGTCACTGCTTCCCAGGAGCCGCCTGAAGACAGTGCTGCCTGGAGCCCACATCCCAATCCCCCAGGAGTGGGGTCTCAGAGAAGGGAGTGGGGCAAGTCAAGGGTATTCGGTTTTCTGCAATTAGAAAGTTAGGGATGGATGTTCTTATCTCCATTGTAAAACATCTTCGGGAAACACTTGCAAATATATACCACAAGTTCTTTACCCTGGACTTGAAATACTTGAATATCCCTTTAAAGTTTCCATCTGCCACACCTGCAATCAAACGCAGTATTCCATGTTGCAAATAGTTTAGTATTTTCATTTGATTTTGAACAAATCCAGAATATATATTTGATGCTTTAAATATGATTTCCAATCATGCTCATTCTTCCTTCCTGCATGGTGGGGTAATTCACTCTAAAGGGACGTGATTTCTAAAGCATACTAATGTGTTGCACGTTACTGGATTCATGTAGAACCTGATAGTGTCCTTTAACAGAGTATTGTTTTAAACAGCACTACATTGTAGACCTTGCTGGTGTGCTTTAATGTAGTGCTGTTTGAAACAGTACTCTCTTAAAGGATACCAGCAGGTTCTACACGAACCAAATACCTGCAACACAGTATGTTTTAGAAATCATGCCCTCTTAGCGCACATTACCCCACTGCCTTTGGTGTTTAATCCTTTACGACATCCTCTGGGAACTGCCCCATGGGACTAGCTCGCTGGTATGGATTTAAATATACAGAACACAGATATCTATACCGGGCAAAAAGTTTATACAAGGTCTACTGTCTTCCAACAAAGCCCACATTACAGATAGGATAATGTGAATCTTAACCTACAAAAATATCACATCAGTTCAATAACAGCTAAAGAAAGATTCTATAAACTATTGGAGCACATATGTAAAGTATCCAGATATTTATTAAATGATAAAACAATTGCCTCACTCTCTAGATAAATGCAAGTTATAGTCAAACAAATGTGTTGCCAAGATATTAGCAGTTTTGATTTTTAGATGTCTAATTAGTATTAGATGTATGTAAGGGAAATTGTATTTAAAATTTTTCATTACTATGTTAATATTAACTTGCAAAAGGAAAGACAAAACTAAGCATTCATGTCTACATCATGATTTAATACAGTTTCCCTTTTACTTCTATCTGATAAAACATTTCATACTCTTCATTCTCTTTACAAAACTGTTCCTCTTTCTGTTTATCTTGAATGCAATAAAAACAACATTAAAATACTGCTTCCTCAAACTAACCAATTGTACAAGTAGTGCTTTTTTAAAAAACTACCGGTAAGCCATCCAAAGTGTATGATATCTTACATTATATACTGTACTGGGGAAGATAGCCTCAATAAAATACAGTAAGGTTTGAAAAGCTACTTACAGAATTGTTTTCCATAACTATTTTTATTAAGATTTTTACTAAAACAAATTCTCTCATAGTATTGGTAATGTAGCACAATATGTCATGTATATTCTTATAGATATTGCTGTTTTAATAACTAACAATAACTAACATTGAAACAATAATCTGACTTACAAAAATTGCCCTTTAAAAGCAAAAACAAAATTAATGTAATGTGGCATTTCATTCGTCGTTGTTTTTTAACTCGGAGCAGTACAACATTGACATTTCTGACAGGATTTAGAACCTAGAATATATTGCTCTGTTCCTAGAGACATAGTTTTGCTTTTAAGGCAAAACCTTAATTGTGTTTAGTTAGTGTATTATTCTAAACCACAACAGATGGTTGACACTGTAAAAGATAATCCCTGAAAGACTCATTAATGAGGATCAGCAATAATTAGATGATAGACTTCATGTCTTCTGTAACTAACAAGTCTATGGACAACAACAAAAATTTTTACAAAAAGCCACTGCCCTCTTTGTAAAGTTCAGCAAGTATATATTACCTTTGTTGATCTACAATATATGTTGCCAACTAATATTTAGATCTGTTACAACTTATTAAAAATTACACATTTTATACAATATAACTTCAACCAAATAAGTTAAATCGAGAACACAATTACACCGCTACCTTTATATAACGCGACCCAATACAACACGAATTCGGATATAACACGGTAAAGCAGTGCTCCGGGGGGGACAGGGCTGAGCACTCCAGTGGATCAAAGCAAGTTCAATATAACGCAGTTTCACCTATAACATGGTAAGATTTTTTGGCTCCCGAGGATAGCATTATATCGAGGTAGAGGTGTACTTCTGTTTCCCAAGTGTACACTAGCAGTTTGTGCCAGTTTCCCTAAACTCTCTGCCATAAGTGCAAATTTATCTTCCTGGCTCCTTACTAATTAACTATATTTTCCGAAGTAGATGAATAACAATTTGTGAATGCACACTGAACCAAACAGAGGAAAACAAACTGAACTAGGTGCATCTTTTTATAAGCAAGCAATAATCTTTTGCTTTTACATGCAAAAAACTGTTTAAATGCTGCCTAGCAACCATGAGTAATAATGGAAAATGCAAAAATATGCCAAGTCCAATTGAAAAGAAATATATTCACACCAGTAAATTAACAACCAATTTTATAAGGTAAATGTTCCAGTAATTAAAACTCCATATAATTTAGTTAAAACTATATTCAAATCTCTGATCAAATTAAGACTTCATAATATACACATTTACACTACATAAACACTTCTTTGTATTTAATAACTATATTTTTCTTTCATGTGATCAGATACTGACAAATGATTCTTTTTCAAGGAGGCATCAATATGTATAGCAACCAGAAGATCAGTATATGATAGGATGTTTGAATTCCGTGCAGCTATGCAGAAACAAAATTAAGCAATACTCATACATAAGCCTACTGATGTTCAAACTGAACATGTATATTCTTATAGATATTTCTGTTTTAATAACTATCATTAACCCAACAGAGACAAGAAGTCCAGAATGCAAAAATTAATACTGATACACAATACACTTTTTGGGGGGGCCAAAATTTATCCAATTTATAGCAAGCAGCTACTGGGCTTTGACCCTGCAAGGTGCTGAGCCTCTGGCCCCATCCAGCAAAACATTTAAGCATATTGTGTAGATATAAGAAATTGATTATTCCACTGAAATCAATGAGACTGTTCACATACTTAAAGTTACACACTTAAGTGGTTTGCTAGATTAGGCCAGAGTGCCCAGTACCTCACAGGATGGTGCCCCAAAGATACAGTACAATATGTTTGGTAGCAATAAATATCTGGGAAGGTTTAATGATAGCGTTTGATATAAATACTGAATGAATTAGGTCAAACACTTGCAGCTTAGGCTCATTTTACAAAATACAATCCACATCTTGCTCCCGCCCTCTCCATGGGATGTATGCCTGAAAAGACAGGGGGGCACATGTGAGTGGCTGCAGAGGGTCAGCAAAAGGCGGGGGTGGGGGAGTGATCTGCACAACCTGCATGCCAGCAGCAAGTAGGGACTCTAGTCTGCTGTGGTATACAGAGGTTTGGCAGATGAAGTAGGGAAAGAACAGTGAGACTGCCAGTGAATCCACTACAACATTCACTGGCCAACTTCCATACAGTCACAGAACCATTTCCACTGATGCTCCACAGCCCTGGGCATGAGGCAGAATGCCATTTTACCAACTCCTGCTGAGTACCACTGTGCAAATCCTGTTTCTAGGCCTTCATACCAATGAGAGATTTTCTTTTTCTGGGTAAAGAGGTTTTTTTAAAACTCAGTAAGAGTGTTGCCATTGTTAATAAGCCTTAATGATTAATGTTTGTATAGTGCTTCAAAAATATAAGTACCATATAAGTGCTGCATATTATTACTGTTAAAGGCAATATTTGTATTAATATCACCTTTCAGAACTTACGTAGCATCAGCACTTCCTTTAAAAACTCCTCTTTAGGACAAACACATTATATCACACCTTGGCAAGCTTGAAAAATGAAATGTTTTAGCAAAACTCAATTAAATAATTCCTGTTGATTTTCTTCATTTCTTTTCCCATTAAGCCAATTACCAAGGTACTTGGGTCAAGGAATAAAATTAATTACCTATAATTCTTGTTCTCAAAAGAGAGCAGCATGAACCCGAGAGTCAGGATCTATTGTGCAAGAGCAAAGGTGTATTGTGACACTTAGCTCATATTTCTCTAGAGGTTTCACCTTTCTAATCATTCTGCCTGATTCATTCAGTGATGAAACAATTCACTGTTTGTTGCATCACAATTCATAACCATGGAAGCAGCCATGATATCATGAACAGTAAGGTCTGATTCAGCAAACCATTAAATGAGTAGTCTTTACCCACATTAATAGACCCATTTATTGCCAAAGTCATAGCATTAGACTTAGCAGAACTGGATTTTTATTCTTTTGTAATTTTGACAGATAATATTGATAGTTATTTTTAAGCATTTTTTTATCTATTTGAATTTTGCCAAATTTGGAAAATGTATAGCATGGAGTTGTGATGGGATCCCTGGGGTGCAGCCTGGGACTGTGGGACTGCTGTGTCCCCTTAACTCTCTATAGCCTGGGGTGTCTCTCACAATGCCTTGCTAGTGACCAGCAGCAAACTCCTCCAGGCGCTGTGATCACTCAGCACAACCGCATGTGGAGCCCCACACCCAGCTAGATTGCATGAATGCTCCCAGAGCCACTTATGAATCACACAGGGAAAGGCCCCCCCCCCCCCCAGCTCCCAGCACTGTACCTCAGAAATATACCGGCTTGCACTGCTCAAGACAAGCGGTGCAAATTTATTAATTGGTTCACCACTTCATCAATGGAAAGTGGACATAGACCAGCCTTTGCAAAACCTTAGCACAATTGCCACACACTTCAGGCAAACTCTCTGGTAAAGATAAATAGTTAAAAAATATATTGATTACAAAAGATGGATTATAAGTGATAGGCAAAAAGTGAGAGTTAGTTACCCAAAGAAAGGAAAATATAAGCACGCAGTCTAAACTCTCAACCCTATTAGACTGGGCAACATCTAGATTAAGCAGTTTTTCTCACCCCACTGGATATTTCCCCTTGTTGCCAAGGAGGCTAATGGCATTTTGGGCTGTATAAGTAGGAGCATTGCCAGCAGATTGAGGGACATGATCATTCCCCCCATTCGGCATTGGTGAGGCCTCATCTGGAGTACTGTGTCCAGTTTTGGGCCCCACATTACAAGAAGGATGTGGAAAAATTGGAAAGAGTCCAGTGGAGGGCAACAAAAATGATTAGGGGGCTGGAGCACATGATTTATGAGGAGCAGCTGGGGGAACTGGGATTATTTAGTCTGCAGAAGAGAAGAATGAGGGGGGATTTGATAGCTGCTTTCAACTATCTGAAAGGGGGTTCCAAAGAGGATGGATGTAGACTGTTCTCAGTGGTACCAGATGACAGAACAAGGAGTAACGGTCTCAAGTTGCAGTGCGGGAGGTTTAGGTTGTATATTAGGAAAAACTTTTTCACTAGGAGGGTGGTGAAGCACTGGAATGGGTTACCTAGGGAGCTGGTGGAATCTCCTTCCTTAGAGGTTTTTAAGATCAGGCTTGACAAAGCCCTGGCTGGGATGGTTTAGTTGGGGATTGGTCCTGCTTTGAGCAGGGGGTTGGACTAGATGACATCCTGAGGTCCCTTCCAACCCTGATATTCTATGATTCTAAGTCACATAAGAACTGTAGAATGAGTTCCTAAATTTAGCATCACTAAATGAGCCTGGCAGAGGGAGAAGGCTACTTAAAAAGATATCACTTTACTAAAAGATAATGATGGGAGCCATTTCAATGGAATCAGGATAAAATATGGAATTTTTAGAAGGCTCTCAGTAAAAATATGTCTCTTTTAGAGGGTCAGAATATGGTCATAGAAATTTATCATGGGATATTTGGCAAATGGAATCAACTCAAAACATTTGTTTTGTATGGACAAAAAAAAACCCGATTTTCCTCTTCGTATATCTGGCTGAGCTATTTTAATATCTTTTAATATCTTTAACTAGAAATCAACCTAAGTTTCATATATTTGTGCATCCATTTTTTTAAATAATTTATGCTTATATGTTATGCTCATAAGTGATGGAAGCCAAGTATAAGCCAGTTTGGACAGCTGTTGAGAAAGTTTCTCCACAATAGTCTTCCAACAAATCTCATTCAGCGCTTACAAACCATCCCTAGTGCTAGTCTTAGACTTTACCTGAGACTTTCTTGCTACATAAAATTATGCCAAATTGTGAAATGGCCTTGTAATTAATTGAAATATTCACTAAGGACTAGGGCCCTGGTCCTGCTCTCATAGAAGTCAATGGTAGAATCCCTACTAACCTCAGTGATCCAGAACTAGATTCGAGATTTAGACATCCAAACTCTATATATCAGTGACCTAGACAAAAAAATAACTCTAAAGGTTCCAGATGCGAAAGACCAGTGTTTTTGAGATGCACCCATTATTCTACCTAATACTTGTAATTCCAAATAATGATTAAAAGTGCACAAGCCAAGTCATCTTTCCTTCTTTGAGTCGTGTCCCTGTGAGTGTTTCACTTCAGGTGACTCATGAGCAATATCCCGTGAAGAAGGACAGAGCTTAGGAGCTGGATCCAATAATAAAGAAAGGACTGCCATGACAAAAAAACAACAGGGTCTGATCTAGAGGCATGTACCAAGGCATACCATTTGGAAAAAGCATGCACTGATGCCTGAGGTTTGGAAATTTCAGTATGTCAGTATATTTTTTAATAATGCAATGGAGTTAGCTTAGGATCTTGCAGAATGGGCAATTATTCTCGAAGGAGACTAAATATTAGAAGTCTGGTAACAAACAAAAACACAACTAGAAACCCACTTGGAAAGTCTTTTGGTGAAGATTGTGGATCCTTTAGATCTGTCCACAACTGAAATAAACAGTCTAGGAAGCTTTCTCAGTGGTTTGGTTCTTTCCAAATAGACAGCTAACACCCTTTTAATATCCAAGGTATGGAGGACAGTTTCCTCTCTCGTTTGCTGTGGCTTTGGGAAAAGCACAGGAATGTGCATAACTTAACTAATGTGGAAATCAGAGACTATTTTAGGTACAAACTAGAGATGTGAGCATAACAATACCTTATCCTGAAAGAAAACAGAGAAAGGGGAGAGTGGAGGAATCAGCCATCAATGCTCTTAATTCCCCAGCTCTGCAAACAGAAGTGATGCCCGCTAAGAACACCAGTGTCATAGACTAGTGCAGCAGAGAACACTTAGCTAGCGAATCAAAGGGAGGTTTCAAAAGACAATTAGGATACGTCAACACAGCCTCAGCAGTAAGCCTTCCCGCCCAGGTTGACAGACTCAAGTTTGCGGGACTCACACTAGTGCTCTAAAAATAGCTATATAGACCAGGGGTAGGCAACCTATGGCACGCATGCTAAAGGTGGCACGCAAGCTGATTTTCAGTGGCGCTCACACTGCCTGGGTCCTGGCCACCCATCCGGGGGGCTCTGCATTTTAATTTAATTTTAAATTAAGCTTCTTAAACATTTTAAAAACCTTATTTACTTTACATACAACAATAGTTTAGTTATATATTATAGACTTATAGAAAGAGACCTTCTAAAAACGTTAACATGTATTACTGGCACCCGAAACCTTAAATAGACTCGGCACACCACTTCTGAAAGGCTGACGACCCCTGATATAAACAGTGCTTTGAAGTCATGGCATGGGCTGGAGCTCTACCTCTGAAATCCACCCCCTCCCTTGTCTTCAGAGCCTGAGCTTCAGCCCAAGCTGCAACATCTACACTGTTATTTTTAGCATGGTAGTGCAAGCCTGAGGCTCGCTAGGAGGCTCGCTGCCACGGACTGTGTAAATGTACCCTTAAGAACCAAGTTTAAATCCCATATAGAAGCAGGCTCTCTGCTTTGTGGGAAAAAGTTAACCAACTCCTTGATGAATCTTGCCATTTGTGGGATGAGCAAAGATTGAGGCTATGTCTACACTACAATTTACGTCGGCATAACTTATGTAGTTCAGGAGGGTGAATAAATCATCCCCCAGAGACATAAATTACACTGACATAAGCATCGGTGTGGACAGTACTATGTTGGCAGGAGAGCATCTCCCACTGACATAGCTACTGCCACTCATGGGGGCTGGAGTAGTTAAGCTGATGAGAGAGTACTCTCCCATCAGTTTAGAGTGGCTACATTAGCGAGCTTATGGCGGCGCAGCTGTATTGGGGCAGCTGGTCAGCTGTAAACTCTCTAGTGTAGCTGAGCCCTTACAATCCCTCCCCAAAGGAATGAAAGGCTGTAATAGCTGTCAAATGAACTCTGATGGAACTAATGGAAAGACCTCATAGTCTTTAAGGTCAAAAGGGACCACAGTGATCATCTAATCTGACCTCCTGCACATTACAGGCCACAGAACCTCACTCACCTACCCCTGTAATAGACCCCTAACCTCTAGCTGAGTTACTGAAGTCCTAAATCATGATTTAAAGACTTCAAGGTACAGAGAATTCACCATTTACACTAGTTTAAACCTACAAGTGACCTGTGCCCCATGCTGCAGAGGAAGGCAAAAAAAAAAGGGTCTCTGCTAATCTGACCAAGGGGAAAATTCCTTCCCGAACCCAAATATGACCTGACCTCTAGGTAAAAACTGTCACTGGATAGATCAATGATGAAATCACTTTCATTTTTTTTGAAGGTAAGTATGTCTGAGAGATATCTTTTTGCGGTTTAATAGGACCTATTGTACCTGTCGAACAGGAAACCTCTATCACAGAGAGCCATTGAGGAACCAAGCTCTGAAATGGAAGATGGCCAGGTTGGGATGGAGAGTCCCACCAGAGTACTGACAGAAGATGAAAAATGGTTGGAAGATGCAACGCTGGACAGGAAGTGAGGTGGATCAGGTAAGGGTACCATACCTTCTTCAGACAAGTTGGAACTCTGGGTTTGTCTTGTCTGATCTTGTTCAATATCCCCAGAATCAACGGTATCAGAGAATATGGACAAAGAAGGCGCCTTGTCCAAGGAATGAGAAAGGCATTTCCCAGGGACTGATGACCCAGGCCTCATCTCAAGCAGAATTTCTTACATTTTCTGTTGACAGTGCTCAACAAGAGGTCCACTTCTGAAAACTTCCAGGTCAGGAAAACCTGTTTGAGGGTCCAGTACCCATTCAATCTTGTGAGGAAATGTCTACTTCAATAATCAGTCATGGTGTTATGCATGCACAGAGGATAAAAGGCTGAAATGACAATGTGATTGGCTATAGGCCAACTCCACAGCTTTATTGCTTTGGCACAAAGAGAAGGGGATCTTGCCCCACCTTGATGATTTATGTGGAACATGCAGGCTGTGTTGTTTGTTATGACTTTCACAGATTAGCCTAATTAAGTGAAAGAAGAGGATACAGGCATTCCTGACTGCTTGTAATTCTAGCAGGTTCATGTGTATGAGAAATTCTTGAGGCACACCATTTCTCTTGGATGGTGAGTCCCCTTTGGTCTGTTACTCATCCCACGAATTACGCATCTGAAGTTATTGATGGTAGGAGGAGGCTGGATGAAAGGAAGTCCAGCATGGACTTTGGCTGGCTCCTTCCACCAACTGAGTGAGTCTAACACCCTAGTAGGAACAAACACCATCTTGTTTAGACCATCTTTGTTTGAGATATAAACTGTTCTGAGCCAACCCTGGAAGCAATTAAGATGTAACCTGACACGTTGTGCTATGAAAGTACAAGCTGTTATATGACCCAGCAGTTGGAGATTTCTTACCTTCATCTTGGGGCTTGTTTGACTCTTGGCAATAAAGTTTGTCAATGTCATAAATCTAATTTCCTGTGGACAAACTCCGGATATTATGGCATCCAAAGACGCTCCGATGAAATTTCTCTCTTGAATTGGAGTCAAGATGGACTTTTCAATGTTTGAGCTGAAGTTCTAAGTTGTGTAATAAGGACATGGCTGTCTGCATTGCAGAGAGAACTTTGATGTACAACCAGCCCTTGAACTGCCAATCATTGAGATAGGGCTGATGAAGGTGAGCAGCTACTACTGCCAGGACTTTGGCAAAAACTCTTGGGGCAGATCAGAGACTGAAGATGAGCTCTCAATACTGGGAGTGATCTTGATACTGTAAAATGAAGAAGCCTCTTGTGAGAGAGGTGAATGGTGATGTGAAACTATGCATCCTAAGGGCCACCAACCAATCTCCAGAATTTAACAATGGAATTATAGCTGGGAGAGTTACCATCTTAAATTTCTGTGATTTCATGAAAGTGTTTAGAAATCTGAGATCCAACACGTTTCCATTCTCCACTGTTTTTTGGAACCAGAAAACACTTTGAATAAATTCTTTTCCTTCTGTGCTGGGCTGGAACAGATTCTATCGCCCCTATGCCTAGAAGAAGCTACTAACCGTGTGCAGTAATGATAGTTCAAGATGTATATCGCTGTAAGTGTGTCTGAGTCCCTGTGCTGCTGATCGGAGAACTTTGGCAGCAGTGTATGTTGGGCCCGTACGTGCGCTGTCTCTCCTCATGCTGCACCACGAGGCTAGCCAATGCACGCAGGCTAACCGTCCTCAGTTACTTCTCTACCTCAAAGTCATAAGTGAGAACTCCGAAGTAGAGGGGAGGAGAGCAGCTAATGGATCACCAATAGGGGGACACATCTTGAAGAACCCAATGTTATAACCTCCAGGACCCATTTGAGAGATGTAATTTGCTCCCATGAAGGTCAAAAATGGGAAACTCTGTCTCCAAAAGGAGGGGAAATGGGTAGTGTGATGCAGCTAAAGATACCCAAGGAGGGGATGGTCCGGCGCCTCGACCAAGCCCTCAAAATTGATGTTTTGATGAGGAGGGCTGGAGTGGTGGTAGTGGTCACCATGGGAGGCTTCCTCTTTTGATATCACGGTTTCCTCTTAGGTGGTTCAGCTAGTCTATGAAAGCCAGAGAATAGGACCAAACGGGATCTCTTGCCATTTGGGATCTGTTAAATTTTCTTTTATTTGCATGTGTGTATATATATCAACAGACCTGAATCCTTCCAGATGCACAAGGATTCATTGATGGACTCACTGAGAAGTTTCAGTCCTTCAAAAAGAAGGCTTCTATGATACTCTGAACCTCCCTAGAAAATCGCAATAGATACAACCGAAATGTTCGATACACTATGACAGCAGTTAGAGATGGAACGAGCTGCAGTGCTGGCTGCATCTAGGGGGACTTGCAACATTGTGCTTGCCAAGAGCTGACCCTTTGCTATGATGACTTATGATGTTCCTGGTGTTCCAATGGAAAATAATCAATAAAAGTGTTGAGTTTACTGCAACTAGCGTGATCATACTTTGCCAACAGAGCCTCATAATTCACTATTCTAAACAAGAGGGTTACAGAAGAGTAAATTTTACACTAGAAGCCTGAGAAAACACCTGGGCACTATTGTGATCAGTTAATGTAGACGTCTGCTTAATGTGCAGCTGCAGTCAGAAAAAAAACAACAACAAAATGTTAGGAGATGAATGGGATGGAAAATATTACAATGCCATTCTATAAATCAATAGCATGCTTTCACCTGGAATACTGTGTTCAGTTCAAGTCACCCCATCTCAAAGGACATAGCAGAAATGAAGAAAATTCAGGGTTGGACAATGAAAATAATTAAGTAACCCCATCACTGGAGGTTTTTAAGAAGGTTGGACAAACACCTGGCAGGAATGGTCTAAGTTTACTTGGTCCTGTCTCAGTGCAGAGGGCTGTACCTGATGACCTCTCGAGATCCCATCCAGACCAACACTTCCAAGAGTCTATGAAAGTCATTTCACTAATGTGTAAAGAATTATCAAAACAAAACATAGTCTTTATAAAGAGAATCAAATGAAGACTTCTCATTGAAGTCTTCTGCATTTACCTGATATGGTTACTTTATCAATATATTTGATTTATCTAGCAAGATAAAGTTAACCTGAC
The DNA here is from genome assembly GCF_027887155.1 of Malaclemys terrapin pileata. NCBI lineage: Eukaryota > Metazoa > Chordata > Testudines > Emydidae > Malaclemys > Malaclemys terrapin. The sequence goes on along the minus strand of NC_071515.1, from coordinate 48,515,280 downwards.
TAAGCTGTTTTAATTTGTTGAAGCTCCATATGTTCTCCTGAGAAAGATTACTAGCAGTCATTCTCCATTAATGCACAAAGGGGTGCACTTTTGACCCTACTTGGTGCCACCTGCGAGGCTGCCCCACAGATCTGTGGATTTGCAGGATCAAACGGGATCTGGGAACTTCACTACACAATGCCTGGTGCAATTACATCAACAATGATTACTCTGGAGAGTGCAACGGTCCTTTGGTGATGATTTTATATTTGACTTCTTAAGACAAATAACTTAGTAAAAATTGTCAATATTTTATTTCACAACCACACAAAATAATTTTCATCTGACAGTCCTCATGCATGAGCACAGCAGCTGTCAAAGAACTCAGACATTAAAGCAATTGTATTGCCTTCAGAGTGAAGCACTTTCATTAAATCTTGACATTTTGGCAGAATAAACTATTTTTAAAATAAATATAGCATTGTGTGCTAGAGGCCATACACATAATCCTGAAGGTTATTTAAATTCGTAACACTGAAGGAGAAATAAAAATTTTGTTGCTTAATGAACACGTGAGTATTTAAGGTAGCAATGCTCACATTACACAGTTGATCTGTTCTGTTAGTCTGGTCTTCTGGTTTTTCATGTATTAATTGTGATTTTGGCATGGCAAAAGTTTAAAACTCTGTTTCTCTGTGTTTATAATAAGCATATTCATTGAAACCAGCAGACTAAATCATTATTGGTTAATCCAGAAAATTTAACTTAATGCACAATAGAAACTAAATACTAAATATTTAGCTCACTAAGATCAATAGAGTAGATATAAGACAATGCAAAATTTAATCATTTTAGGGAAGTTAAAGCCGATTTCTTAAATTAAGTAAGTTTAGAGTAATTACAACTGCAATAATTTGGAGAGTCCATTACACTAATTAAAGTAGTTACACTAATGATATTTTATCTTTATACCATAGTGAAGAATTAGTTGATTTCCCCACAACTAACATTTTTAAAACTCTTTACTAGCTCCAAGTTAGGCAACAAGAACAGAAAACTCACCATCTCCTTAAAAAAAAAAAAAAAAAGGACAAGACCATCTTTCATTTTCTCTGCAGAGTCAGAGTCCCTCAATTCTGAAAACAATTAGATGCCTAAATTCTTCAAAATTTTTGAACCTTTGTATAAAATGTCTGGATGTTCCTCTTATTGCAAATCCTACTATACACAGCAACTTTTCTTTGCCCTGTGGTATCCTAGCAGAAATTAAAATAGCAAGTTGTTCCCAGCCACATAATGAAATTCTAAAAACACTGAATTACCAATCCATCTCCATCCCTCCAACTACATTAACACATAACAGTCACCAAGGAAGTTCAATATATCTACAAACATCTCAATACCAACACATTAAATCCGCATCAATATGGTTCCTGTTCCACCTTATTCAACCAGTACTATCATGATTTATTTTACATATTATACTCATTCAACTCTGGACAAGAAGTTATTATATACCATCTTTCTTGATTTGTAAAAAGCATTTGATACAATTCGCAACATTGGTACACCGCACAGTAAATTATTTGTAGTATTCACCTGTCACCATTGGATTACAACAGCATGAAGCTGTGGGAGTAAAGAAATGTAAATCACACTTGGAAAAAATTCTCCAATATTAAGGTGCTGGGACTGTTAAAAAAAAGTAGAAAGGTCAGAGACAAAACATACTATTAAACAAAATAAAGTTTGGGCCAGTAACCTTTTAGACTCTGACTCCAAAGAGGGTTCTAGATGTCAAAGTGTATATACAGAATGTTTCAAGATCAATATATTTTCCCAAATATACCACATAAATCAACATTCAGAATAAACTAGAAGCAGAGTAAAGTTCATGTACAAATAAAAAATTGACACCACTAGTTTTAACAAGAAATGAAAAAACTTGGGATTTTTAGTTATGTACAATTATATTGTTCTAAGAAGTGCTCCTTAGCAACAGATAGATAGAAAAAAACAAAACGATAACTTTGTCTCAGTAATGTAATGTTCATGTGCAAAAGCAAGAGAGGTAAAGCAGTTTAGAGAGCCTAGAGTTCAATCTGGCCTGTAAATCAAGACAATAATTAATTTCCTGTGTCGTGTGAATGTAAATCTAACCTTTAACTTCATTTTGTGTTACATTTTAAAATCGTAGAATCATAGGACTGGAAGGGACCTTGAGAGGTCATCTAGTCCAGTGCCCCTGCACTCATGGCAGGACTATTATCTAGACCATTCCTGACAGGTGTTTGTCTAACCTGCTCTTAAAAATCTCTAATGATGGAGATTCTTCAACCTCCCAACCTTACTTTTGTAAGTATATGCGATAATATGAATGTTACAACACTTAGTTACTTTGACTGTCATATGCGTTTTCCATCGTTTCTTTAAACATTTCTATAGTCCTCTCTTCATGAGGCTACAACCCCCAAGAGCAAAAGCTATCAGATGGAGCTTTTACTACAAAGTTTTTTGTGTATATTCAAATATGACTGTTTTGAACCTTTTGATATGTATCTTCATTTTCAAAAACTTCTATTAAGATATAAAAATCTCTTTTCCATTAAATATGTATATTTATTTTAGTAAGAGTAGGAACTCAAACAGATGCTGTATACCTAAATAAATACTATGTTAATCTTTCTCAGTGGCTTCAGAAGTAAGCTAACCACTGACGGAAAACAAAATTCTACAATGTGTAGCTTTTGGTAGAAAGGCATGCAATTCCCACAGTGATTTAAAAATCTCTGAAATGCCTCAGGAACTAGTTGAAAAGTATTTCTTGTGAATTTTTTAATGTACTTAACTCATTAGCAGTCACTACAGGGCAAAATCTTGTCATTAAAAGAGGTTACATTTTGTCTCTTTACCATACTTACAAGTAAATTTAGTTCTTACAATATTGCTCCTCAAGTTTTAACAACATTCAGGATCTTGCTTCTTAAAATTCCAAGAAACACTGAATACTTGCTTCAGCAAGAAACTATTTTCAGAACCATCACCACAGTACAGTGTGGTTAGAATACACTATCTCCAAGTATTTTAAGTGCACGTAAAGAAAATAGATGATCCTAGAATGAATACAAGATTTATTTAAGGCACTCTGCTGATGTTAAAAGACAGACAAATGCAGATTCAGGCCCATCATTGGCAAGAATGGCAACCGATTTTGATTGCTTTAGTTTTTGGTGCCTACCTCAAAACACTTTGGGTTTGGTTTCCAGAAGCACAGATCATTTGCAGCTTCTACTGACTTATCTAACTGGGCACTAATCTATTTATGAATGTCGCAGAATTAATTGCAAGAATTGATTTAGCCACAGTTACTCTTGGGTTATTTTAATGTATGAAATATTCTTATACAACCATCAAAAATTTAGCAGTTCAAGTTTAATGGTTTATCTTTTTAATGATTAACAATTAAGCTTTCCCTGTGAGTAAACAGAAAGGGAAAGGTAGAGTTCCATCATTTCCCTCTGATGACTCCTCTCCAAAAGGCAATAATCCACAGGTTTCTGCACTTTTGTCTCTGGCAGGCAGACTCCAAAATGCATACTATTTTCTCCAGAAATCTTTGAATCTATTCACATAGGAGTCTATACTATTGCAAGTCTTAAGAATGCAGTATTAATTCTATATCAGACTATGGGCCTAATCCTACAAACATGCACCATACTTTCATGAATAAAGTGCATATTTAAGCATTTGTAGAGTCAGACTCCATGGACATTTTCTTAAGACTTTTAGGGTGAAATCCTGGAATTTTACATTAATTTCCATGAGTTCAGGATTTCACCCTTACTCTCGCGCTTATAATAAAGTTATAATATATAACGGGAACAGGGCCAGCCTCAGGGATGACCCACTTGGCATGATCAAGAGGGTGTCATACGGCAGCACAGAGTTGCGTGCTGCTGGTGTGGGCTCAAAAGCTGCTCCTGGCTGGCAGGAGAATGCTGGGGGGGGGGGGCACCCAGCTTTCTCCTTGTTTTCTCCCAGCAGAGGAACATGTGAAGAGGGACGCATGGTGACACACAGATAGTGCTCACCCCCCCACCCCCAACATTCCTCAGCACCCCTCCTAGGGAGTTGCGAGAGGGGAGGGAGGAGCAACACCAAGTGCTTGGTCATGCAGGTCACTTTCCCCATCTGGACTGTGCCGTGAGGCGAGCATGAGAAGCTGCTGCTGTCTGCCCTCCCCTTATGTAGCCCAGTTGGGGAAAGTGCAGGGAGCCCTGATGTAATTCCTCGCCTCCCCTCTCACAGACCCCTAGGGGTGCATGGAGGAGCAGCGTTGCGGGGTGCAGGGGGGAGTGAGCAGCAATGCCAGCTGCTCCATACATCCAGGACAATATTCCCCCCCATGGGCTCAGGAAGGGAGTGCAGGTGTTAGATGTGAAGGGGCACAGTGAAGGGGTCAGGGTGCAGGAGGGGAATGCAGGGGTTAGGGGCACAGTGTAGGGGTTAGAGGCACAGGGGGGCAGGAGTTAGAGGTGAAGGGGGAGTGCAGGGATTGTGAAGAGCGCACAGTGCAGGGTTTGCCCATGGGGGCCAGGGGCACCAAAGTACAAGTTTGCCCAGGGCACCATTTTCCCTAAAGCCGGCCCTGGAGAAAAACAGCGAGTGCTGAGATGGCAAAAGAAAGAAAGAAAAAACAGGACAATTATACAATGCATTCTAGCTGCATTTTAATTCTTATACCTTTCTGTTTACTGAATGGTTTAACACAGAAATCATATTTTTAAAAGTACTTTATACAAAAGTAATAAACATCATAACAAAATATTTATTAGCACCATTCACACGTGCAAGTGCATCCCACAAGTTATGTGGCCTACAATGTTGACATGTTTTAAGATATTCTAAATAACTAGTATTGTATGAAAGTAAGAATTTACAAGAAGGATTTCTCAGAGAAAATATGATGGCAGCATGAAGCATCTAGAATATGCAAAAGACTACATTAAATGAACATTATTATAGTTTCAAAGTCAGGCACTCAAGATTTAGGAAACGCCAAAATTAAGGTTGCCCGGGCAGCCCTAATTTGCCCCCTTTGCATTATAATACAATCTTTAATTTAGGGATGTAAAATGTTAACCAGTAAGCATTAGTCTTACCAGTTAACCCACCTTAACCGTTAGCTCCCGGGCCACCTGGCCAGCCCCAATGGCCCCACACCAGCCGGAGTGGCCCCAGCCATGCCAGCCAAAGCAGCCCCAGGCCTTTGCCGGCCCTTTAATCGATTAGCCATTTAAATTAAATATTTTTAATCATTTAAACAGTTAACTTTTAAAACTTTATTTACATCCCTACTTTAATTACTAGGGCTGTCGATTAATTGCAGTTAACTCACACAATTAACTCAAAAAAATGAATTGTATTAAAAAAATTAATCGTGATGAATCGCAGTTTTAATCGCACTGTTACACAATAGAATACCCATTAAAATTTATTAAATATTTTTGGAAGTTTTTCTCCATTTTCAAATGTATTTATTTCAATTACAATACAAAATACAAAGTGTACAGTGCTCACTTTATATTATTTTTATTACACTGTATATGTGTATTTGCACTGTAAAAATGATAAAAGAAATAGTATTTTTCAATTCACCTCATACAAGTACTGTGACTGAATCCTTGGGGGAGAACTGTATGTCTCCTGCTCTGTTTTGCCTGCATTCTGCCATGTATTTCATGTTATAGCAGTCTTGGATGATGACCCAGCACATATTGTTCGTTTTAAGAACACTCACTGCAAATTTGACAAAATGCAAAGAAAGTATCAATTGGAGATTTCTAAAGCTAGCTACAGCACTCAACCCAAGGTTTAAGAATCTGAAGTGCCTTTCAAAATCTGAGAGGGACATGCTTTCAGAAGCATGCTTTCTTAAAAGAGCAACACTCTGATACGGAAACTACAGAACCCAAACCAACTTCTGCCGGTGGCATCTGACTCAGATGATAAAAATGAACATGCGTTGGTCCCCACTGCTTTGGATCATTATCGAGCAGAACCCATCATCAGCATGGACGCATGTCCTCTGGAATGTTGGTTGAAGCATGAAGGGCCATATGAATCTTTAGCACACCTGGCACGTAAATATCTTGTTTATAACAGTGACATGCAAATGCATGTTCTTACTTTAAGGTGACATTTTAAACAAGAAGCGGGCAGCATTATCTCCTGCAAATTGTAACCAAACTTGTTTGTCTGAGTGATTGGTTGAAGTAGGACTCAGTGGACTTGTAGGTTCCAAAGTTTTCCATTGTTTTATTTTTGAATGCAGTATTTTTTTTTTTTTTTACATAATTCTACATCTGTAAGTTCAACTTTCACGTAAAGAGATTACACTACAGTACTTGTCTTAGGTGAATTGAAAAACGCTATTTCTTTTGTTTTTCAAAGTGCAAATATTTGTAATAAAAATATAAAATGAGCACTGTAGACTTTGTATTCGGTGTTGCAATTGAAATCAATATATATGAAAATGCAGAAAACATCCAATAAATGTTATTCTATTATTGTTTAACAGTGTGATTCATCACGCGATTAATTTTTGTAATCGTTTGATAGCCCTATTAATTACATGATCACACATTATTTATCCCCTAGACCCTCTGCCTCAGTCAATGCACAGGATGGACCTACACTGGGTTGTGTAGTGAAGACAACTTGTCAGTAAAACTCCTGCTTCATTTGTTACCCAAGGTGAGTAGTGAATGAGGCAGAGGACTGTAGGAAGAGAAAGTAAGGTCTCCAGATTAAGGCATTTGAATGTTGTGCTCAGCTCCATGCCCTGCTACAGATGGATTCCTCAGGAAATTTAGTTGCTAAAATCCAAGAAGTCTCTACTGAGCACCTACAAACTGCAATTTTTCAAAGGCGCACATTTTGGCTGGATTTTGAAAAGGATGGCAAGAGGTACACATTGCTGACACAGAGGTCAACTCAAGACAATTTCAAGTCCCTGCTCCAGAGCATGGGGCCCCTAGAGCTTATCAAAGAAAAGGTCATCACAATGTTTTTTTACCATGGGCAAAACGACTTATTTTCTCTAACCTCTGAACTGCTTTAACTGACATTTTCCAAAAAAATTCAGCATGAAGCATATAGCCAGCATGGAAAGTTACAAAGTAAACAAACAGTTGGGCAAAGTTATAAGCAACTGAAAACACAGTCTTAAAATGGGAAGTGGTGGGCAACCTTAACAATAGGAATCACTACTTGCTCGATTTATGAGAGAGAGAGAGAGAGAGAGAGAGAGAGAGAGTGTGTGTGTGTGTCTGAGAGAGAGAGAGAGACAGCATTCACACTATGTCCAGGCCTTCTTGAACTAGTAGAAGTTTTAAAGAACAATAGACACTAGCAGACACTAGTATACCACAATGCTTGCCATAACAGCAGTTTGATTCTCAGCGTTAACAGTTAGAACAAAAATTGACAAGCTTGTCATTTCATATATTGTCTAGAGCCTGCTACATTAGCAGGGTGGGAGAAGTCACTTCCCTTGATGTTGGAGAAAAAATGCTCTTACACCGAGTAGTGCACATAAATCTACAAGGTATGCTTGCTGGTCCATACCAAATTTTGGTTTCATAACACGAAGATGCCAAATTTAAAGGAATATCTGCAGCTGTACTTATTCTTGTCCTAGAATAATTATTAAACCCAGAGTACTTTGCTTCACTGTTAGACATTTGATCATTTATATATAAGGAAATATCCAGCTGAATGTCAAGGTTATAATGTGGTAGTAATAATATAAGTAACAATGTAATAATATCTTTACTATGCCCAATTTACTACTGTTTTTCTTTTTTAGTGTGCTTCAGACTAAAGTTAATTATTTTGTACTTTGAGGCATCTCAAATATAACAGAAAAGGGTCTGTGTTTAAAGAATGTGAATGTGTATACAGGGATGTTCTAACACTCTTAATTAGATAAACAAACAAACAATGTGTTTCTTTCATGAAGGAATATTGTTTTAGGAAAGTACGTTCAGTAAAAAAAAATTCCAATAAAAAGTCAACACATTCTAGGTCAGTTTAACTGTAACTGAAATTGTGAAATATATTAACAAAATATGATGTGCCAACGCCTCAGTTCTGTTTTCCTTTTCCTTCCAATTTATCTTTCTTTTTACCACAGGAAGCTATCAAACCACTCATACTACAAGTTTCAGCTACTTTCCCCAAGGCAGAAAATGTGCAGCCAACGCGCCTGAATATTAGATGTCTGCCATATATTGCAAGTATAAAATATTTTTAAGTAGATGCACCTTAACAAAGAACAATCATTTGTATTTCTATCACATTAGGCCCAACATCAGGTCATCAGCTAGAACAACTCATGAGAGGGCTAAAAGTTAGACAGAAGACTCCACACCCCCTTAAATCATGGGAATGCTACTGCACAATGTGGTGAATGTGTGCAGATTTTTGAAACCCACAGACAGCAGGGGGTGCACCCCTCCGAAACTATATGTCTTAGATACAGAGGACATGAGGAAGGTTGTAGATGATCTGAGCACACCCAGCAGCACAATTCCATCTAGAACAGTGCTGATGGCTGAAATCTAGCCCTCCTATGTAAGGGGGTTTGAATGTGCAGAGGAGCAACCCATATGAAATAAGACAACTGGGTCAGTATTAATCCAGGAGCTATTTTTTGTGAATTTGACAGGGTGTGATGCTGCAGAGAGTGTCTCCCTAAACTCATGGAGAACCAAAACACATGGCAAGTCTTCCGCAGGGTTCGAGGTAAGGATGATCGTAGACTTGACTCCCTTCAACGGGTCTTGGTCTGTGTAATCTAATTTTCTAATATAGTCATGCCTTCCATCCAAAAATTCAAAAAGAATGATTCTTCCCCAAAACAATTAACAGGGAAATATCAATCCATGTATCCTGACCAGAAACAGTGAGGCACTCAGACCTTACATCAAAAAGTCTTAGCAGGGTACTTTAGGAGAGGTTGATAGGCAAAGGTTTTACATTTACACTTGAAGGGGCCATTACTAACCCAGCTTTTGGAGTAGATTCTGTTTTGAGAAGCATAGAGTAGACCGAGGTAATGGCATTGAAAATTCTAACATTATCAGTCCAATGTACACTATAACAAAAGAGAACAAAGTAAAATTCTTAGTGATTTATTCAGTTCTCCTATACAAGTCAAAAAAATGAATTTTCCTTTCTTCTTGTCCATCAGGTGAAGACAAAATTAATTGGTCTATTAGCATCAGCTTGCCTTGTAGGTTGTTCCACCTCCTAGGTGTGTTGGCACCCTGTTTAATTTAGTTCAACATTCAGAAATAAATTTTGGACTTTGCAAGCACCTCTTGCTGGTAGGTAGCAGGAATCTCAAGGTTTCTACACAAACACCTTAATTCGGCTACACTTTTCCAGTTGCCTTGTGAGACATCAAAGCCCTAGGCAATTTCATTCTGTTTCCCCTGTGGCCAACAGGAGGATTTAGGTAAATGGATGCTTAGCTTTTCAAAAGTGCCCTAGTCAGGTGGCTGTATGGAAATCTACAACCAGTGCCAGAAGTGAGCACTCTCTGCCCCATCACGATTTCAGCATTTCATGCTTTCAGGTGAAGCACCACCAAACACCCAACCCCACACCTCAGTAACAGGTTTCCCAATTTTGTACCTTAAAAACCTGGTCACCATACACAGAAGTAGCAGCAATATCTATTGCTGGGTCACTGGAGTGTGGAGGAGAAAAATCAACTGGCCCCGGCTGAAGTGGAAGATATCTCCTGTTCTTCTCCTGCACATAGTGTTTCCTCCATGGCACAGCAAGAACAAGGAATTAAACTGACCATGATCACATCAGTTTCATTCTGATGTTCCTGCAGACACGAATGGATGAAGTATTAGGTGTAGCGCCATTTTGCAATCCTTAGCAAACAAAAACTAAATAAATAAAAGGTGCAAGGAGAGAAGACAAATAAGGAGAGGAAAAGGGTGAAATTTTAGAAGGGGCAGATGCACTGGTGTCATTATGGATAATGAATGTTAACTTATGACTAATTTTTATCAGGTCACTTTTGCCACAGCAGTAGGAAGGAGTGCTGGAATTACAGGGCACTTGAACTCCAAAGGATAGTAGCATCTCCCACTGCTTTCTATCTCTTCTGGCAAATGGTAGGGAGACACCTCCAAGCCTCCTCAGACAAACGAAAGGCTTTCTATAATGGAAGAGGGTGAAAAAGAGGGAGGAAGCTCCCTAGCAAGACAGGAGAGGAGAGAGACTAAAGCAAGGAGGAGTGAAGAAAGATTAGGTGGGGTTAAGATACGCTCAATTATTCCTCGAACTTGTCATGATCACCAAGCATCTAGTTCCCCACAGGCATCATAGCAAAGTGGGTCTTCCCCACTACCCTCTCTCCACAGTCAGGTCAGTCCTGTTGTGGATGAGCTCAAGAAGGGCACTGCATGCCTTGGCAATGGCATGGAAAAAGGCATAGAGATTTTTCTTGTAAGAAGACGACTGATAAAGCAGAGAGCAATGTGAACAGACCGTCTTCTTAAACAGCTTTTTGACTAGTCTCAGTGCTTCAGTAGATAGGACTTTAGAGATAATACTGAGATTGAGTTAAAAGTAAGATCATACCTAAAATTACCGGAAAGAATATCAGTAGAATAGGTAGGCTAGTCAACCAAAATCTGCAGTTATCCTCATCTGCCTTGAGACTTCCACACAGGACACCAAAGTCTATATTGACTGAAAAACACCTCTTGGTAACTGGTACTCTCCAAAGTGAAGGGGATCTCCACTTCATGTAAGGACCAAACTGAACTCCACTGACTTTGAAGTTCCACCTGCTTCTATCTAGACTGAAATTGGTCAGAGCCAAATTCATAGATTCATAGATTCTAGGACTGGAAAGAACCTTGAGAGGTCATCGAGTCCAGTCCCCTGCCCTCATGGCAGGACCAAATACTGTCTAGACCATCCCTGATAGACATTTATCTAACCTACTCTTAAATATCTCCAGAGATGGAGATTCCACAACCTCCCTAGGCAGTTTATTCCAGTGTTTAACCACCCTGACAGTTAGGAACTTTTTCCTAATGTCCAACCTAAACCTCCCTTGCTGCAGTTTAAGCCCATTGCTTCTTGTTCTATCCTTAGAGGCTAAGGTGAACAAGTTTTCTCCCTCCTCCTTATGACACCCTTTTAGATACCTGAAAACTGCTATCATGTCCCCTCTCAGTCTTCTCTTTTCCAAACTAAACAAACCCAATTCTTTCATCCTTCCTTCAAAGGTCATGTTCTCAAGACCTTTAATCATTCTTGTTGCTCTTCTCTGGACCCTCATCATTGGTATAAGGTGCAGCTCTGCTGAAGTCAAGAGATTTGCATCCTTTTACAGCAGAGCTGAATCTAATCCCATGTGCATTGTTCCTTCTAGATGTAATGGTATACAACTTGAAACAAGCTCTGAGTTACAAGAAATCAGCCAAGTGATGGTGCCACAGCAATCGGGGAATGCTGATTTTTAAAAAGTATAAACTAACAAATAAAAACAAAACCTTTCAAATGGGTAACCTATGCAGGTGTCTGATCTTGTCACGGAAGCCCATCTTCACCTGTTTGTTTCACATGTTGCATATTGTTTCAAACTAGATAATAGGTTCCCTGGGACAAAGGCTATATCTTGTTTGTACAGTGCCCAGCGCAATGGGGCCCCCAACCCCGAAGGGGGCTTTTGGGTACTATCGCAATATAAACAGAAACCTCTAGACAAATGAAAAAAAGAGGAAGAAAAAAGTATGAAGTAGCTGCTGGTGGGTGATGTGTTCTCTTTTGGGATTTTATTTACTCAGGGTGCAGGGGCCACAGAAGGCCCTAAGCTCAGTGGAACCATAGAAGTTTCACTGCATGTGGGCAAAGAACTGCACATCAGTCACATACACACTACAGCTGGATTCCACATCGGTTCCACATAACCTACTACAAGTTTGGGGAACATACAGATGGAAGAGTAAAACGGACAATGGCTCTATAACAGGGGATGGCAAACTACGGCCCAGGGGCCGCATCTGGCCCTCCAGACATTTTAATCTGGCCCTCAACCTCCAGCCAGGCAGCGGGGTCAGGGGCTTGCCCTGCTCTGCGTGGCTCCCAGAAGCAACGGCATGTCCCCTCTCCCACCAGGGGGCTCTGCACGCTGCCCCCGTCCAAGCACTATCCCTGTAGCTCCCATTGACTGGGAACCGCAACCAACAGGATCTGCAGGACCAGTGCCTGTGGACAGGGCAGCGCACAGAGCTCCAGGACATGCTGCTACTTCTGGGAGCTGCTTGAGGTAAGTGCCACCCAGAGCCTGCACTCCTGATCCCTTCCTGCAACCCAACCCCCTGCCCCAGCCCTGATCCCCCTCCCGCCCTCTGAACCCTTCAGTCCCAGCCTGGAGCACGCTACTGCACCCTGAACTCCTCATTTCTGGCACCACCCCAGAGCCCGCACCCTCAGCTGGAGCCCTCACCCCCTCCCACACCCCAACCCCAAATTTTGTGAGCACTCATGGCCCGCCATACAATTTCAATACCCAGATGTGGCCCTCAGGCCAAAAAGTTTGCCCACTCCTGTTCTATATTCACATCCAGTAATTAGATCCATTGTCCACAAACCCTTGCAATAAGATGTGTGTAAAATTGTTCTACATCTTGCCCAAAGGTTAAGGGTGGGTATACCTCATCCCCCATCTAGCTCCCAACACAAAACCTGCTTGCTCTTTGTGCATGGAAAAGCGTGGTCAATCTCTCCATCTCAGGGCACTAGAAAGCTGTTTTACTGGAGAACATAAAACACGATCAACAGGTCAATAACTTCTTTTCTTTTTTTTTTAAATCTGTATGGTGGTAGTACCTAGGACCCCCAATCATGGACCAGAACCCCCACTGTGCTAGGTGCTGTACAAACATATACCAAAAATGGTTCCTGGCTCAAACAGCTTACACTGTACGTAAAGTTCCTGTATTCGTCACTTAAAAGGAATATGCTAGATGCCTGGGAAACTGCAGAATCTCCCTTCTCACCTGGCTTAAGTTTTCAGAAAAACAAATCCATACTCTCTAGCTGCATAACAGTTCATCTGGTGCAATGATAGCTAGCTATTTCCACTGCTAGAAACAAACAAACAAAAACATTAAAGGAGAAACAGAATACTATTCCAGCAATCGTAACTCATGCAAATCTGCAACTGATTTCAACATTATTTACATATACATAAGAAGAAGAGGTTAGAAAGCAAACAGAAAACTAAAAGATCTTACAGGGGAAGTTTGTCTCCACCTGCTGGATGGAATGAAAGCAGCAAACTATCCATGTGTAGAAGGTACAAGAACAAATTGACTTCAGAACTTGCATCTACATTTCAAACACTGTACAGCCATGTAATGTTCAATATAAATTTCTCTAGAATCTAGACTACTGAAATATGACTATATAAAATACGACAGATTGTGTTTAAAAATTAGTGGTTATTTTCTTGGCGCCAGAGTTTAATAATGAAAACAGTAAATAATGCCACCAAGCACATACATAGTGCCTTTCCTTAGAGGATCTCACAGCACTTTACAAAACTGGGTGATCACCATTAACCCCATTTTATAATGGGTTACATGACTCCTCTCCCCAAGAGGCAGGCATTGCACAGGCACTAGCGGATAAAGTTTACTCCCTCTGCCACACTGTTTTTCACCAAAAGGAGACCACTTAATGGTCAAATGGCAATTTAGTTTATCCTAAGGATTACTGTGGAATGAATGCCAGCAAATGTTCCCATTTAATCTCAACACAATTAGGCCAAGAAGTGCTAAATGCAAAAGAGGAGTTTTCTTACGTTGGCAACCTCAGGTTGGTCAGACATGTCATCTACTTTACATGTTCCTTAATATAAGCAATTTAATCCTAACTAACGTGCATGCGCACACATTCTCCAGAAAGTATTAATCATGTTTACTAAGGAGAATTCCATTAATTAGTTGTCAACTTATCTTGCACCGATTACTTCTTTTTCTGGCATTTTTAAATGGAATTCTTTATAATTCCTTAGTATCATATTTAATGCCAGCACTTTAAGACAGCCACATTGGTTTTATTTTAAAAGTCCGCTCCAGCATGTTTTTATAATATACTTAACTGCCTACTGTAGAGGAATTGATGCCAAATGTTCATTATGGCAACAAAGAACACTGGTGTAATCCCGTTCTATTGTCCTCACCTATTTTTGGAGCCTGATTTGGCAACCTTCCTGCCCACTGTGAAACAACTGAGAAAAATGGTTAATTGTATATGGTATACAGCCTCAGTAATGTTATCAGAGTATATAGCACCCTCTGTGCACAAATTATACTTCCAGTTACAAGTGTGTAACTATCAACTTCAGAGGATTCTTCTGTATTTATGTAGTGAGTAGAATTTGATCCTCCGTCTCCTGGAACCCCATCTTCTTGTGGTATTAAATCTCAAAATGAAGTTTTTAGGGTAATATAAAAATGGGTCCAGGCACAGAACAGCAGGAGTTACACCTGCCTGCTCTTTACTATAAGATTGCCAATTGTGCAGTTACTTGGCAGAAAAATAGCTAAGTTAAACTATCATGAGTATGGAAATAGAGATCTAAATAAATAAAATCTAATGAAGAAATTCCAGATAGTACTTTATTCCAAAACTGATAGACCTATGCTAGATGTAAAATAGATGATATAGAATAAATAGACTACAAATTATCAGTGTTTATTCAGTAGTATTGAAAAATACTTTAGATATATTGTTTGTAATATCAGGGTTATTCCTTTGAACATTTACCAGAATCATCATTGAAATTAAGAATAGTTGAGAGATTTGCAGCTAAATAGATTTCAAATGTTAAACACTCAACAACTAAATGTATTTCAGACTAGTTTGTATTAAATCATTTTTCAAAGGAGTATTAAAAAACGCTAGGTAACTTTCTTACTTCAAAAAGAAAAAGATAATCCTGGAAATTAAAATAATTGAAAAGTCCCTCTAACTGTAGGCTCTCACTTCAACCATATTTATAAACATTTTAAACTGAGAATTCTCTGGAAAAAAAGCAGAAAACAAAAAAGAACACTGAACACTTGTCTTTAGAGGAGAATAGATATATAACAAACATTAACAGCTTACTGTGGATAGTGGTTTAATCAGGAAGTAGCCATTATCCTTTCGCTACAGAGCAGTGACAGCACTCCAAAACAACAAGCCGTGATATTTTTTTCTCAGTTAAGAGGACTGAAAGAACACATACTATTTTGCTCCAGCTTTGCTGACCCCAAAGGTCACCAGATGTCTGTTATCAAAAGCTATCATGAAAACATAATCCAAGCAAGTAGTTACAATGCTAGATTTGTGGAAACATCTAAAATCTGTCTAACACAACCTCTCTCTGTGTGTATTACTCACAAAACATGGCTGTCTTATTCAGAGATTAGCAATTATTGTAATGAGATACTGTCGGAGAGGGTCAAATAGTACTTCCTGCAGTTTACACATCTTGATTTCCTGGTAAACAAACTGAAAGGCAGGTGGAGCACTTAGATCACTGGTAAACAAGTATGCTCACATGACCAAAAGCAACCCAGGTGAACTAATTAGTTGCAAATACAATGTATAATTGTTCCAATTTAACTGCATCAGAAATAAAAATAACTAAGCAAAAAATGCAGATTTTTAACATTGGATAAATGGCAATTCTGTACTACATGATGTTTTTTAAGCATGGCTAAATATAAAAGAATCATTTGAGTTAACTGAAGTTCAAATACACACATGCAATAAACTGCTGCTGAAGTTCTATTAGAGGAATCAGTACACATCTTATGATAAAAACTCAATCAAGTTATTCTTGGAAAAATCTGAAATCTGAGAAACAATTGCTAATAGTTGTATTTGGAGGTTTATAATTTTCACCCTCTTTTCAGAAGTGAAAGGAAATAAACAATAGAACTTTCTAAAAAGATATTATATAATATATTATTTAAAAACAACCAAAATTAACTCTAAAGTGCAATTTAAAAGAAAAATAAAACAATGGTTGGATAAAGATGTCAATTGCAGGCTCCTTCACAGCACAGAGCAAGAGGCTAGTTGGTTTGATAGCTTGACACAAATCAAAATTGTCACAGATATTAGCTTGGAAGGTTGTGATGTTATTTAAGTGTCTAGAATCCTTCCTCCCCCCGCTGCCTGCTGAAAAGGGGGTGCAAGAGCCTCTGGTAGAGAAGAATTTGAGCAATAAAAATAATCCTCTATTCCAGATATTTTAAAAAATATCTAATGTGCAAGAAGTGAGAGAATCTGCACTTAATTTCTCTAAAATACATTTTTGTTGTAACTATCTCCTCAAATCCTTCATATTTCAACTGGATACTCTTCCCTCCCCCGCTCCAAGGGAGGCAGTGGTCATTGAATGCCTTTGACCACCTAAGACTGTTTTCCTCCCAAAAAATCTTAGTCACAGAAGGAACTGACATCAGCGGGAGAAGGCTATTGCTTCCCTATTTAACTGACAGAATCCACCAATGAAGAAAAGTTAAGCGGGTCCAGTTTACAATCACACTCTCCCTGATGGACTTTCTTCAGGAGTTGACGGGGGCCATGACACTATAAAGAGTAAAACCCCATAAAAACAGTGACCAATGGGAAAGGAAGCCTCTTACCCTCAAGAGTAACATGGGGAGTACACAAAAGGGACATCAACTTTCCTCTCTGAGAAACAGTTCAGCATTCAGCCACAGAAAAGCAGCAAATTGACAAAGCTGGAGAATGAAATCCAGGTACGGAATGGGCATTGGCAATGCAAACTTCCACTAACTATACTGTCAATGTACCCTGACCCTATCTCAAAATCACCTCTAGGAACAAGGACCTGATCCAAAACCTATAAAAGTAAATTGAAAGAATCCTATTCACTTCAGGGGGGGTTGGATCAAGCCTAGAGAGCATATCCTAGGCTGAGGCCTTGTCTACACTAGAAAGGTTTGCCGGTATAGTGGAGAGACAGCTTATACTGGAAAAAGAGTTCTTTTGCTAATATAGCTATACCAGTTCCACAAATAAATAAGCAGTATCGTCAAAAAGACATTTTTGCCAGCACAACTGCGTCTACACTACAGCTTTTACCAGCCTAGCTATGTCTGTTAGGGAGTGTGTATTTTTCGCATTCCTAGCTGACTTAGTTATGCTAGCAAAACTTTTAAGTATAGACCAGGCTTGAGTGTTTCTACAAAGACTGCCAACAATGGTACCATCGCAGTGCTAAAAGTATGATGATGGTTTGAGTAGGACATCTGTCCACCAATAAACCAGGCCCCATGATTAAATGTAGTTCATAAATTAAAACATTCCAAAAACTATGCTAATAATATCAGCAAAAATAGTAAAGGATTCTTCTTGTAAAATATTTATATTTTACATAGTTGATTTAAAAGATTATCTTGAGATTTTTAAATGTAATAAACGATTATTTCATGCATTAGCATGGCCATAATTATTGTAACAAAATGCAGAGAAACAACTCATTCCCTTTAAAAAAAAAAAAAACTATTTCAAAACATCAAAATTGTATTGCTGGAATCTGTTGGTTTGTTTTTTTCCTTACAAAAAGTGATTCTTGTCAAAAGAGATGGTTAAAAAATACAAATCTTCAAGCAGAAATACAGCCTTGTGCTTAAGAGAAAAATCTCAACAAAGCTCTCTTTACGATAGTTTAAAAAATACCTTTCCATAAACAGTACACAGTTCATAGTGAAATCAATGGGAGTTTGCCTCTGACTTCACGAGAAGCATAAGAGATAGTCAGTTAGGGCCTGACGTTAGAAACTTTTCACCCAAAAAATCCTTACTCACAAAAATAGTCCCAATGAATTTAATAGGTCGTACACGATGTAGGGTTTTTATGGAATGGGACATGTGTACTAGAGTTGTTATTCAGATATTAGATATTGAGGTGAACAATTCTTCTCAGATCATTTCAATACACATTACCCACACTGCAAAAAGTAATTATTAGGTAAAGTGTCTTTGCTATGGTACATGAAGTGAAGGAGGATACACACACACACAAATATGATATCGGCAACAACAAAATAGGATACATCTTTGGTAAATGTTCCCAGCTTACCCACAACTCCAAGCCAGATACCAGTGTTAACAAGATTACACGCAATAAGGGTTATTTTCTGACCCTTCCAACCACCAGAGGCCCTCCAGTGACTCATCTCACCTCACACTTGTCAGTCACTTGCTTAATCGTATAATGCCCAAGTCTCATGAGGCCCCAAACCTGCTAAAATATTGGAAAGTTTAAAAAGAGATCTGACAAGGTAAGGAAACTGTTTCTGTGCTTGTTTCATTTAAATTAAGATGATTAAAAGAAGCATTTTTCTTCTGCATAGTAAAGTTTCAAAGCTGTTTTAAGTCAATTTCCAGCTGTAAACTTTTGAAAGAACAACCATGTTTTGTTCAGAGTTACAAACAACCTCCATTTCCGAGGTGTTTGTAACTTTGAGGTTCTACTGTAGGTATATTTTTACTCTTATCTGTACTTTCAGACAGCAAGTAGTTCTGCGCTAACAAGAACATTCAGGTTGATCTTCAGAGGTGGCTCTGAGTAGAGTACATTGCAGTAGACAAGGGTAAAAGTAATAGAAGTCCTGGACTGTTGGATTTCTGTTGCGCAGTCCACATTAGAGAGGAAGGGCTACAATCTCCAAGTAAACGGCAAATAGTGCAAGGCACTATGGCCAGAGCTTTGCATTTTACGTTATTCCTTAGGCACCAAATTTGCTGCAGAATCCACATGTCACTATAAAACTTTCCTTTAAAACAAAACAAAAATCTTCTAGCTGACATAGCTGTGAACATAACCTCCTGAATATGAACTGAATGAAACTGATGCAGTCATCTAAGTATACAAACAGACAACATAAAAAATGGCTCTGAACAGTGTGAACTTCCCCCATTCATCTCCATGAGTGTTAAATCTGAAACTTAATGCTGATGGTTTCACATCAGTGTGGTTAAATCTTTCCTGCTAATGATCTGAGCAAGAATACCCAGCTAACATGTATATCCATTTATGTGAGCTGCACAGACAGATTCATGGGCAAGGAGAGACCAGTAGGCCAGCTGAATACTATCAGAATTTGCTGGGGTGAGACACCAGCAATTCAAACCATTCCTACGTTCCCTGACCCCTAAAATCTCAAGTTACTTCCAACTCTGCCCACCAGAAGGAGGGAAAGTGGAGATGCAGATTCTTCTCCTCTACCAAAAGTCTCAACCACCTCTTCCAAAAAACCCAAATGCATCTTACTTCTTCATAAGTGACAAATCTTTCAGCTATTCCCTTTCCGATGAAGTGCAATTCCCACCTCCCAAGCAATCTGGAACGAGTGAGAAGTCTTACTCATTGGGCCAGATTCTAACATGCTTAACACATCTGAGTACTACTTTATTTCATGTGGCCATTCATAGAATAAGCTAATATTCAGCTTGAGTGAAGAGTATCAGAACCTGGCCCTATATTTGGAAAAGACATTGCTTTAAAAACATGTAGCAAGCTAATCCCCTTTCTCCATAGTGTTTCAAACAGCTCATGCCAGTTCAGAAGGAGCCTCTTAGTGCTGCTCAGAAATTGTGTAGCAGCTGAATTCCCCCTACCTGTCTTAGTCCTAGCCCTACCAGGGCATAGGGTGGAGCGGGGGTTCCTGCAAGAGGCAGGAAGGAGATACAGCATCCTCCTCTGCTCTTCCTCCTCTGAAGCAGCCTAGGCAGTGTATTGTGGCCACAGGGCCTGGTGCTATTACTCGTGATTTCTTTGGTTTTAGTTTACAGATTGCTCCCCCATCACCAGCCCCAATTTTAAACTGAATGCTTGAACATGTGACATATTAATTGGATCCTAAGGTAATATCTTGAATCAAAAGATGCAAGTGAAATATTGCAAGTACTGATTAGCAAGAGCCACTAAAAATTATATACTTATTGCCCACTATGTCTGCAATTTGTCCTCAAAGTCTTTTCTTTGTAAACTGAATTAATTCTGCGCTTACTAAAGGTGGGTCGTGGAATACACATCTGCATCACATCTTGAAGAACCACAGTTACAGTAAGTAACTTTTCCTTCTTCGAGTATATGCAAATGTGTGTATTCCAAACATGTGACTAGTGAGCAGTAGCCACATCCCCAGACAGGGCTCAGCGTCTACCTGAGTAAGGATTGCAGGATACTCTTCTGACATTAGCATCCGCTCTGGAAGAAGCGGTGATCCTGTAATAGTCCGTAAATGTATGTGTAGATGACCATATGCCCCCCCCCACATATGGCCCCCCTACAAATGCCCAATATGGAAATGTCATTAAGGAACGCCACCGACATTGCCTGCGCTCTCGTTGAATGTGCCCATATCTGGTGAAGTGGCACAGCCAATGGTATATCATACTCAGTCTTGATGCAAGACGTTATCCATCTAGAGATGGTCTGCACAGAGACCACCTATTCCTTTCATGGTGTCCGCATATGATATGAACAGGCAAGGCGAAGCACAAAACTGTTCAGTCCTGTTCAGACAAAAGGTTAGACAGTATCTAATGTAAGGAGGCATTGTTCCTCTGGGAAGAAATGCAGATAAGGGGAAAATATAGGCACATACATTGCCTGGTTCAAATCAAACTGAGAGACCATTTTGGATACAAGGTATGGCCGGAGCATAATCTTGTCCCTGGAGAACTGGTGTAAGGTGGCCCAGCCATCAGAGACTGCAACACACCCTCTTAGCAGAAATAATGGCTATCAAAAATACAGTCTTCTGAGATGGAAGGGTGTGATGGGGCCCCAGGGTATGACTTGGAACTGTAGGATTGCTGTACCCCCTTAACTTTCCAGCCTGGACTATCTCTCACAATGCTTTGCTAGTGACAAGCAACAAACCCCTCCAGGCGCTGTTATCACAGCCACCAACATGCAGAGACTCAATGGATGCCTAGAGGCCAGACCTGGAGTCGATGGTACGGGTGTCTGCCCTACCTACCCTGTACTGAGGGAGGGTCAGAGGCACCTGCACCATCCCGCATGCCAGAGCCAGCCTGGTGCTGGTCTCCGTTTTTCTTAGGGGAGGCAGAAGAATCGCCTCAGGACCTGGAGCACTCACAATTGGTCTTCTGAGACCTCATTTTTGGCGCCAATGACAGAGAACTACTCCGGTGTCTCTTTGGAGAAGCCCCTGCCCCAAAATGGGAGGCAGTAGCATTTCCAAGCTGGAGGGGGATCTGTGGCCCGAGGAAGGCCTCAGTACCAGGTCAGGCCTGATGGCCTGTTCAAGCAGGTGCTGCTTGAGGCAAAGGTCCCATGCCACCGGAGTCCTCTTCTTGAACAATCTTTAGATAGAACAGCTCTCTTTAAGGTGGGCTTCGCCAAGACAGAGCAAGAACCTCATGTGGGGGTCACTGTTGGGAATTGCCACTCCACACAAAGGACAATGCTTGAATCCTGGTGATGGCATCACTGGGGAGCACTTCCACTATACTATTACTCTAATACTAACTAAACTATTAACTATGCAAACTAAAAATAGGCTAAGACAATGAATTGAGAGGTTGTGAAATGACAACCACGCAGAGTGCCGACTTCAGCTGATGGGCGGTGAGAATGAACTGACGTGGGGTCAGGGCAGTGTTGCCTCATATAGCCAGGGAAGGAGTTACAGGCATGGAGGTGCGAGCGCCGCCTCTCTATGGGTACAGCTAGGCAAAAGTCTCTGGCACCGACATGTACACCCCTGCTTGGAATACACATCTGCATCTACTTGAAGAAAAAATAATATTACATTAAAGGAATAAATCCCACAGCATTTTAACTTTCTTACATGAATAATTTTTGCGACCTCCTCATTTGGGGTCTTTGTACATCAAAACTTTCCATCACTACCAGACATGGGCTGGATTTGAAATGGCGATATAGAGACAACAGAAACTATACACATCAGTCCCTTAAGCCATTGAGTCTCCAACTGTCTTACACTTCTGAATTTAGCATATTATGAATAAATTCAAGTCACATTAGGATAAACCATTTAATATCTGGATTTTCATTTAAACATTTTCCAGTATTTTCTCACTTATTAGAGCTTGAAAACAATTAAAACATATCTATGTACACACTTATTTTGGGATTTTTTACTAGCTAGTGGGAAACAACACACCTGAACCAGCTATATAAAGTATCTACAAAAAAAACCCAATACTTCAACAGCCTAGCATTCGCTTTTTATAATATAGTTTAGCATTAAACATGATTTATTTTCTTAAACTGATGGCCTTCAGAAGGTTTGCGATCTACATTTTCTTTCCAGCACACAGGAAAGGGGTTTATTTAATAAATTAGATCTCTCACTATAAAAACTAGGGGAACATTTTATAGATATTTTGTATAAACAAGATACTTTTAATATACAACTCTAGATATACCTTGAAAGGTTTAAGAACAAAAAAGAAATGTTGAAGGCCATGCATATTTTTTAGAAAAGATACAAAAGACTGAAGAAAGCTATAAATGTATATCCTTTCATTTATCTATCAACATAAAATAGACACACACACACACACACACACACACACACAGCCTGTGAGAATACAATATTCATTTTGCTGCAGAAGAACAGACATTGCATAACAATGAGATTTGCTAATGAAATCAGCCATCAACCTGGAATACATATGTATTAAACCAAGACCTCAGTGTCATTTTCTTTTTGCATCGTTTGTTCTCTCTCTCTCATTTTTCTCGACCTTTCAATATTTTGTCCTCCTTCAGGTTTCATTGCTTCAAGTACAGCAATATTGTACAATATTGTATTAACGCTATAGATGCAGCACTTTTCATTTTATCATATTTATTTTTGTTAAATGTAGAAGCTAATTGCACTGGTTCCATCAGCATTGTTAATGTACCTTTGAAAGAAAAAATCAGTGGTGCTAAGGAGACAAAGGAGGTTATTTCTATTGAAAATTGAAGTAACATCTAATAAAAACTGAATATTACTTGGTACATAAACCATGTAGAAACTTTTACAACTAGACCAGTGTTTACCTACCTGTTAATGCAGAGATTTTATATATAAAATATATATTACCCTTGTATTTAATGGTTAAATGTGGCCATTGTGTAAAACTATGACATGAATGAAAATAATTGCTTTACTAATTCCTAAAATCACCATAATTTTAATATATTTAAATAAGCCATCACATTTAATAACATAGAAACATATATTCTACACACTGATTTGAAATACACACACTTTTACCTGAAAAGTAGAATTCTTTTTTTAAAAAAAATTATTATTTACTGTTTATGCATAGAATGATGCACTTTGCAGCTGTTCACTACACAAGATCAATGAATTACAAAAGTCTAAGATGCTATTCAGCTCACCGAGCACAATGATCCATATTTTACTTTTCTGAGATATATCTGGCTCCATACTGTTTTGCGAAGATGCCATATTTAAATGTTAAAAGCTTTCTACCTACACCATTTGCTGCCAGACCAGATTACCCAAACTGGGTTTTGAGCAACTATAAAAATTAATGGCATAACCTGCTGTGGAATGTAATTGTTCTTAATCTATGGTACTAATAATTTTAAGATAGTTGGTAGCACTTCAGCTAATATTCCACTGTTAACGTAATATCTGTAGCAAGTTAGCATGCTTCATTTTCAATGCACCCTATTGCCTAGCTCCAAGTAGCACACTGCATACTAACAAAAGCAGTAGAAATCAAGAAGACACTTAAAAAGCAAACAAACATTCTCTAGGAACACCTGAAATCTTTGTAGACTGTCACTTGCTTATAAAAATCAGCTTTTCACTACAGTGGAGTTATAGATATAATCGTATTGGTTTTGGGGGCATAAGGAAGATTCTATGTAATTCATAAAGTAATTTCTGTTTTCAAAGAAAAAGCTATTCATCCTGCCACCCAACATTTCCCTGTCCACTCAGAAGTGGATCTTCAGAGACAAGAGAAAAATCAGAAGGTAATTGTACCATAAATTAAGGTGAATGTTTGGGAAGGTCTGGAAAAATATCAAGAAAATTTCAGAATCTTATTACCTTAAAAAAGGAGGATTGGATGCCTGCACTATAAGGTGGATAGAAAGCTGGCTAGATTGTCGGGCTCAACGGGTAGTGATCAACAGCTCGATGTCTAGTTGGCAGCCAGTATCAAGCGGAGTGCCCCAGAGGTCGATCCTGGGACCAGTTTTGTTCAATATCTTTATTAATGATCTTGATGATGGGGATTAATTGCACCCTCAGCAAGTTTGCAGATGGGAGGAGAGGTAGATACCCTGGAGGGGAGGGATAGGGTCCAGAGTGACCTAGACAAATTGGAGGATTGGGCCAAAAGAAATCTGATGAGGTTCAACATGGACAAGTGCAGAGTCCTGCACTTAGGAAGGAAGAATCCCATGCACCGCTACAGGTTGGGGACTGACTGGCTAAGCAGCAGTTCTGCAGAAAAGGACCTGGGGATTACAGTGGATGAGAACCTGGATATGAGTCAGCAGTGTGCCCTCGTTGCCAAGAAGACCAACGGCATATTGGGCTGCATTAGTAGAAGCATTGCGAAGGAAGTGATTATTCCCCTCTATTCAACACTGGTGAGGCCACACCTGGAGTATTGCGTCCAGTTTTGGTCCCCCCACTACAGAAGGGATGTGGACAAATTGGAGAGAGTCCAGCGGAGGACAATGAAAATGATTAAGGGGCTGGGGCACATGACTTACGAGGATAGGCTGATAGAACTGGGGTTATTTAGTCTGCAGAAGAGAAGAGTGAGGGGGGATTTGATAGCAGCCTTCAATTACCTGAAGGGGGGTTTCCAAAGAGGATGGAGCTAAGCTGTTCTCAGTGGTGGCAGATGACAGAACAAGAAGCAATGGTCTCAAGTTGCAGTGGGGGAGGTTTAGGTTGGGTATTAGGAAACACTATTTCACTAGGAGGGTGGTAAAGGACTGGAATGGGTTACCTAGGGAAGTGGTGGAATCTCCATCCTTAGAAGTTTTTAAGGCCCGGCTTGACAAAGCCCTGGCTGGGATGATTTAGTTGGTGTTGGTCCTGCTTTGAGCAGGGGATTGGACTAGATGACCTCCTGAGGTCTCTTCCAACCCTAATCTTCTAGGATTCTATACCTTCACCATCACCAGG